>NC_072427.2:87452500-88812500 GCF_028878055.3 Symphalangus syndactylus
CCTACAGAGGCACTTCTCAGAGCACAGCCCATTGTTAAGTGACACATGACTGTCCTGTCAGGTTCATTCCAAAATGGCTGGCCCTGTGATATTCCTGCCAGCACCACACAAGTTCCCGTTTCTGCACATCCCCACTCCCAGCTTCCTCATTGCAGCCGGCAGACAGGGCAGCACGCCCCTGGGCTCCAGCTCACACTCTGGGTGTGGCGAGGCCGTGCAGTCTTCATCTGCTGCTTGGTCATCTGGTCTCCTTTCAATGAACTATTAATATCCACTGTCACGGTTCTAGACACTTCTAGCTGGTTACTTGCTGAGTTTCAGGAATCCCCCTAAACACTGGCTCCTTGCCGGCTTTATCCGTTAAAAAGAAGGAACCAGGAAAGTGCTCCTCTCAGTCACCACCTGTTAATGGTGCTCTGTGTCCTCCAATGCACAGAAAAACTGAATTTTGATCTGGCCAAATCACCCATATTTTGCCTTAGGATTTATGCCTTTGGAGTCTCAAAATAAGGGCTTCTTCCCCAAGGGAACAAAGATAAGCTCCTGTATCATCTTCCAGTGGCTCACGGCCATGCCAGAACCCATGGCGCCTGCCTCTGCTCTCCCCTCTCCTCTTCACTGCTGTCTCCCAGGCCACCAGTCCCTCCCGGCTGCCCAGCCCCATGTCCTCCTGCCATCTACCCTCCCACAGCAACCCACACTCTCACGGCTTCTGCTGCGGGAAGCGCTCCTTCCTGGGACTCCCTGGCACAGTTCAACTGAGTATTTCTCCACCTTCGCTGGCTGCTCTCCTCCAGCTCCACGGTCTCTACAACCCAGGTCTACACTAACACACAAGAAAATGTAAACTGTTAAGGGCTTCACAACTTATTTCTGACATGGATTGCTGTGTTAAGATAATATAAAAGAAAACTCAGTGAATATAAAGTAAAATATTTTAAAATATAACTGATTTTTCTACAGGCCATTTTCTAAAAATGTCTAAGCAACTAAAGCCATCATTAAAATGTTTCTTTTCTTTTTTATTTTTTTGAGATGGAGTCTCGCTCTGTCGCCCAGGTTGGAGTGCAGTGGCGTAAACTCGGCTCACCACAACCTCCGTCTCCTGGGTTCATGGAATTCTCCTGCCTCAGCCTCCCAAGTAGGTGGGACTACAGGCATGCACCACCATGCCCGGCTAATTTTTTATATTTTTAGTAGAGACGGGGTTTCACCATACTGGCCAGGCTGGTCTGGAACTCCTCACCTTGTGATCTACCGGCCTCGGCCTCCCAAAGTGCTGGGATTACAGGCGTGAGCCACTGCGCCCAGCCTAAAATGTTTCTTTTGAAAGATGCTGGAATAAAAGAATTCCTTATTTATTTATTTATTTTTTGGGGACAGAGCCTTGCTCTGTCGCCCAGACTGGAGTGCAGTGGCGTGGTCTCGGCTCACTACAATCTCCGCCTCCTGGGTTCAAGGGATTCTCCTTCCTCCGCTTCCCGAGTAGCTGGGATTTCAGGCACCCACCACCATGCCCGACTAATTTTTTTATTTTTAGTAGAGACCAGGTTTCTCCGTGTCAGCCAGGCTGGTCTCAAACTCCTGACCTCAGGTGATCTGCCTGCCTCGGCCTCCCAAAGTGCTGGGACTAAAGGTGTGAGCCACCACGCCCAGCCTAGAATTCCTGGTTTATATTAAAACCATTCTTGCTTTTTACAGGGTTGAAGTCCTTAGTTGCTTAGACATTTTTAGAAAATGGCCTGTAGAAAAATCAGTTATATTTTAAAATATTTTACTTTATATTCACTGAGTTTTCTTTCATATTATCTTAACACAGCAATCCATGTCAGAAATAAGTTGTGAAGCCCTTAACAGTTTACATTGTCTTGTGTGTTAGTGTAGACCTGGGTTGTAGAGACCGTGGAGCTGGAGGAGAGCAGCCAGCGAAGGTGGAGAAATACTCAGCTGAACTGTGCCAGGGAATCCCAGGAAGGAGCACTTCCCGCAGCAGAAGCCATGAGAGTGTGGGCTGCTGTGGGAGATGTAGAATGGAAACATCTGTATAAGATAATACCTTCTAAATATGATTTTTATACAGAATACTTACAAATTATCCAAGTAAGCAACACTAACTAGTCCTTTATAGACTACAAAAGCCAGACCTGAGGAGGCCTGGCAGAGAGGAGCCTGCAGGTGCCAGACCCGACCTGGGCTGCGTGGTGAAGACGTGGGATTGGGGAAAGCTGGCCCCAGGCCCAGATGCCACCCCAGGACCAACATTCATTGCTTTCAGTCACATGTGCTTAGATGCTATATAGTCACTAGTCTCGCAGATTTTATAAACAATGATAGTTGAACAATTATCCTAGGTCTTAGTGAAGGTAAAAATATCTCACTGCACAAGGGCAAAAATAATTTGTACTAAGAATTTTTTTTTTTTTTTGAGACAGAGTCTCGCTCTATGCCCCAGGCTGGGGTGCAGTAGCACAATCTCAGCTCACTGCAACCTCTGCCTCCCGGATTCAAGAGATTCTCCTGCCTCAGCTTCCCGAGTAGCTGGGATTACAGGTGCCTGCCACCATGCCTGGCTGATTTTTGTGTTTTTAGTACAGATGGGGTTTCACCACGTTGGCCAGGCTGATCTCAAACTCCTGACCTCAGGTGATCCGCCGACCTTGGCCTCACAAAGTGCTGGGATTACAGGCGTGAGCCACCAAGCCCGGCCTTGTACTAAGAATTTCTTCAGAGAGTATATATAATAGAATAGCATGAAAGCTAAAAACAGACATTATTTATGACATTCATATAATTCAAAAAGTGTGAAACACTAAATATTTAATCCAAATATTTCTTATTTTCTGGATTTGCTAGACCATTACTTCCTCATCAGTCTTTAGATGGAGAGATAGAATCTTATTAGTCATAAACATCATTGTAGGGCTAGAATAAACCTTTTAAGCCAGTTCTTTCTTTTCACAAACAAAGCCCTGGAAGCCTAGAGAGGTTGGGGCTGCCTGAGGCCCCACATTAATAAAGTTCATGCCCGTCCTCTCACCTCCGAACTAAGGGAGGTGGAGACACAACACAGTGCCTCAGTTTTCTGTAAACCAATGAAAAACATTTCTTGAAACAATACAGTCAGCTGTCACTACTAATCACCAACAAGACTCACAATTTTGGATGTGGTTTTTAAAATACTAAGTCTGCTGACTTTGGCCTCTAAGCGTGAACAGTTGTTGGGAGTTATAACACTCTGGACAACAAAGATTAAAAACCCTCTGAAATTGTTTTAATGTACCTTTTAAATCTTCAGGAACTTTCTTGTCATGAAAATTTATAATATGAACTATGAAAGGGATTATGTTACCTTACTGATGAATCATTATATTCTTGTAATTATCAGAATAATTAGATTTATGGAAAACTATAATAAAAAACATAAAAGCTACCTGTTTCCATTTTCTGCCTGAACAGCCAATGAATGAACAAAGTATGGAATTTAAGAAAAGATTCTTGGACATGTAAATGGACCTGACTAGTCCGATGCAGTGTGGTCCTAGTTCTCAATATGCAGGAGTGACTACAGACCCTACATGTCACCAGAAAACATGAAAGCATTCTCAATGTTTTACATAAAATGGAAAAGCAGCTTTTGGTGACATGAGCTTTATAAAATAAAACATCCATAAAGCAAGTTTCTATTTTTAATTTTTTTGCTTTGATAAATCAATTGCTTCACAAAAATCCTTTTTAAAGACAACAATCCAAGAAAACATATTGTTACAGTATTCACATTTCAAAGATTGTCAGTTTCAAAGACCGAATATAACTAGAACGAAAGATTGCTGAGTTCTTTCTGTCTTTAAGTGCCAGGAATGGGCCTTCGCAAGGGGCAGAACCCCCGCTGGGCACCCTGGAGTTTGCCTCAATGAAAAGTGCCCACTGCCACCTGACACAGGCAGGAGACGGATCACTCTCAGGTGACACAGACACAACTCCCGGAGCCCTTAGCCATGAGGGTTTCTTTTGCATACTGGATAAACACTTCCACTCATCTTACTATCTGGAATCAAAGCACAAAGGCCAAGCTAGTCCCTCGGCGGGAGCGAGCTGGAACCCAGCACAGCCAGCCCTGCCACTCCTGCTCAACAGGTGCAGGGCAGGAATAACAGCAACATGCTCAATTTGGGTCTCAAGACACATTCAAAGGGAGCCTTCATAGGGAAAAACTCAACAAGAATAAAACTGGGACCGAATCTGATCATTTAAAATGAAATCTTAGAGGGGTCACACTTTTACAGATTCTCTCCACTGTCCAAGGGCTGGAGAACAGGTGTTTTAAGGTGCCAACTGACCTCAAACATGCTGGGCAGTGATTTTACAAACTGAAACGGCTTGCCATGTAGAAGCTAGTTAAAAGCACCCATTGGAGAGAGGTTAAAGGAAACTCAGGCTATGTCCATAAGCACCCTTTCACTAAATGATCTTTATCTTATTCCTCTGAATTTAGTAAGAATTTAGGAAAATTGAAGAAAGTTTTCAGCTGGAGAGAATGCACACTGTACCATTCAGCATGGGTGTTTAACTCTCAGGCCAGAGCTTCACAGTGCCACCGAGGTTCAGGCAGTGCTCTCTTTCTATAGGTGGGGGTCTCACTGTGTTGCCCAAGATGGAGTGCAGTGGCTATTGACAGGTGCAAGCACAGTGCACTGCAGCCTCAAACTCCTGGCACATGCAATCCTCTGCCTCAGACTCCCGAGTAGCTGGAACTAGAGGCACGCCCTACTGCGCCGGGCAGGGGCAGCACTCTTAAATTCAATCCACTGCTTAGTGAATGTGATTTCTAGTGGGGGAAAGAAACAGTGACCTATACATGAGTCTACATTCTGTGAATGGCTTCCACTAATCTACACTAAAGAGCAGGCAGCTGAAGAGACGGAGGGTGGCGAGGGATGAAGAGACGAAGGGTGGTGAGGGATGAAGAGACGGAACGTGGTGAGGGACGAAGAGAGAGAGGGTGGTGAGGGAAGGAGGAAGGGCTGGCTGGCTTTCATGGGTGCTTATTTTAGGTTAAAAATGATCTTGTAGACTTACTTAAAATATGAGAAAACAGTTCACAAATGAGGAACGCAATGGTGGCTTTAAGATGTCATTTTTGGCCGGGCGCAGTGGCTCCCGCCTATAATCCCAGCAATTTGGGAGGCTGAGGCAGGCGGATCACCTGAGGTCGGGAGTTCGAGACCAGCCTGACCAACATGGAGAAACCCGTCTCTACTAAAAATACAAAATTAGCCAGGCGTGGTGGCACATGCCTGTAATCCCAGCTACTCAGGAGGCTAAGGAAGGAGAATTGCTTGAACACAAGAGGTGGTGGTTGCAGTGAGCTGAGATCGCACCATTGCCCTCCAGCCTGGGCAATAAGAGCAAAACTCTGTCTCAAAAAAAAAAAAAAAAAATGTCATTCTCTCCCCAAAAGACTCGATAATCAAGTCTTTCAGTTAAAGCTCCTGAAAGATTTTAAAATAAATTTCTGTGTATTTCCCACTGACTTCTTAACCTCAATTAATATATTCTTTTGGGAAAAATCAATTCCAGAAAAAACTCTTCACTAGCTTAAAATGTCCCTTGGCTTACAACCAATCATTACTGTTGAATCTCAAGAATTGAAGACATTCCCGACCCTGTAAACAAATGAACTTCAGCCATACCATTTCAGATGATATGAAGACATTCTGTATGAAACACCGTGTCCTGTTTTCTGAGAAAAAGCACCACTCCTAAGTAAACAAATGAAAACAAATCAAACCCAGAGAAAACAGAACCCAGCCCACTCTCTCGGTTCATCTTGTTACCAGGAAACAGAAGTCCTACAGTTTCTCCAAATCTCACGTGGTCAAGTGAGCAGGAGGGCTCTGAAAAGTCAAAAGCAACAACGTACAAGAGAACGCTGACACCAGGAGACCAGCAACAAACGCAAACACAGGAACCAACCCGTGGGGGCTGCCGAGGCGCCCTCGCCAGACCAACTCGCCGCTGGGACTCCAGGGATGTCCGCTAGTTAAGTAATAAAGTCTGAATATCTGCTGTTTGCCCTAGCTCTGAGCCAATGGGGTAGAGCACATTTTATATTAGTTTATAATAAACATTCTGTGTATAACATATTTTGAAGTTAAAACTTCTAAAACAATACACAGCTAACATGGTAAAGCAACCATGCAACTGTGGTCAGATTTAAATTAGACTGGAGTATGTATGCTAAGAGCTCCTAACGGATCACTGGCTACCATTTCACCTCACTTACCCGAAGTCCTATTTAGCAGATACCTTTCAATATATGTTTAGATCAAGTGTAAAATGCAATCTGAGCATTACATATCAACAAAAATTTGCAGATATCAAAATTTCATTAAATAGCTGTTTCTTTATAGTAGTAAATGTTCATCACCACCCTGGGAGAGCAAAGAACCATAGAACGGTAGCTAACTTTGGGCAGGTTCATTAAATTTGGTCAATTCAGAGCATTCCAAATTGAAATATTAATAGCAAGCAGGTATTGTTTCTTCTCTAGAAATTTTATCCTCAATATAGTCATCATCCAATTCATAACGAATTTATAAAAATAGCTTTTTTATCCAATAATTCCAGCAAGGTAAAAATAGGAGTTTCTTTTTCTATATAGCAAATGAAACAGGCTCACTGAACATGGGGGGACTTAGGCTTGCTAAGCTTGCCGTCCGTCCACTCACGATGAAACCACACTCAGTCTAGGCGTGTGCCGTTGTCACCGCACACTGGCAGTTTCAGGTGCAGCAGCTTCTTTCAAATCCATGGGCCACACAAATAAACCAGCCCACTGAGATCTGCTGGAACCACAGAACTAAGTGAAAACCGCATCATGGTTTAGAAAATGGCAGCACTATTCCTTAATCTAATTAGGGATTCAAGGTGGGGAGGGAGTGGTGTGTCATTCCTCACAATCTAGCGTTAAACCTTTAAAGAATTTCTTTAAAAATCCACACACACACACGTGTGCACATGCACACACTCACACACACACACACACTTGAAAGAAGTCGCTGCACCGGCAAAGACGCGCTTTAAGCTTACTAGGAAATACAAAAGTGCACTCTTCTATATCTACATATAAAACATATTAGAAATAAAACTGTGTAAAATGTTTGCTGTGCAAACTCTAAAAAGTCAGGTGCGTCTGCTCCTGCCCCTACTGCAGGGAGTCACTGTTCTCCAAGACCAGCCCGCTGATGTGGGCGGGGGCCAGGGCACCCGCGTCCTCCTCCGTGCTGTCCACAGACTCGTCCTCGCTCTGCCCTGCCATCATGACCTGCTGCACCGCCAGGGTGGCCCCGTCCGAGGACAGAGACTGAAGGCTGTCCACGTTCATGTTCACGGGCGTGGTGATGGTGACAACAGCTCCTGCGGCAGGATGAAGGTGTGTCATTATTTAAATTAGTACTCGCAGAAAAACACTTTATTACTCAATTGGATGCTGTTTGCTTGTTTGACCTAAAGTTAAAAAAAAAACACCTATATATGTTTAGGGAATGTTCAACAGGGATTTAAGAAACTGTTTCTGGGCCGGGCGTGGTGGCTCATGCCTGTAATCCCAGCACTTTCGGAGGCCGAGGCGGGCGGATAACGAGGTCAAGAGATCAAGACCATCCTGGCGAACATGGTGAAACCCCGTCTCTACTAAAAATACAAAAAATTAGCCGGGAGTGGTGGCGGGCGCCTGTAGCTACTCCCAGCTACTCGGGAGGCTGAGGCAGGAGAATGGCGTGAACCCGGGAGGTAGAGCTTGCCGTGAGCGGAGATTGCGCCATTGCACTCCAGCCTGGGCGACAGAGTGAGACTCCATCTCAAAAAAAAAAAAAAAGAAAGAAAGAAATTGTTTCTGAAATCAGCCTCAGACCACGCTTGGCTAATAAGGCCTTGGCCTAAGAACAACTTCAGTGGAGATCAGGAGATACAGAACACAGATTCATGGAGCAAAAGGTACTGTAATAACAAAAAATCCATAAACACAGAAGAAAGACACACAAGAAGAATATAGCAGAGAAACAGAATGAAAAGGAGAATACAGAAAGAGGAAGGAAGATTTGTGTGAAAGAAAAGGAAAGAAAAGCTTGTCACATGCCAGTGCCTGCTGTAAAACCTAATAGCAGAAGACGGAAATGGCCCAAATATCCACGAGCAAGGCCCAAATCAAAAACTCAACAATGGAGAGGACAGGCACGGTGGCTCACAACTCTACTCCCAGCACTTTGGGAGGCCGAGGAGGGAGGATCCTTTGAGCCCAGGAGGTCCAGACCAGCCAGCCTGGACAACATAGGGAGACCTCATCTCTACAAAAAGTTTAAAAATTAGATGGGCATGGTGGTGCATGCCTGTAGTCCTAGCTATTCAGGAGGCTGAGGCGGGAGGATCACTTGAGGCCAGGAGGTCCAGGCTGCAGTGAACCAAGCTTGCTCCACTGCACTCCAACCTGGGTGACAGAGCAAGACGCTGTCTCAAAAAAATAAAACAAAACATTGAACAACGGAATGCTATGATGCTACTAAACAATACAGTGGACCAACATTTACTAATTTCTAAAACTCTGCAAGATGTATTAATAAGTAATGAAAGAAAGTAGAGACAGTGTTATGTGATATGCTAACATCTGGGTAAAATTGTAAAAGAGGCCCGGGCATGGTGGCTCACACCTGTAATCCCAGCACTTTGGGAGGCCAAGGTGGGTGGATTACAAGGTCAGGAGTTCGAGATCAGCTTTTCCAATATGGTAAAACTCCATCTCTACTAAAAATACAAAAATTAGCTGGGTGTAGTGGCATGTGCCTATAGTCCCAGCTACTCAGGAGGCTGAGGCAGGAGAATCACTTGAACCCAGGAGGGGGAGGTTGCAGTGAGCTGAGATTGTGCCACTGCACTACAGCCTGGCGACAGAGCGAGACTCTGTCAAAAAAAAAAAAAAAAAAAAAAAGATTTAAAGAGATACACATTCATTCATTCATGTCTGTGCATACAATATCATATCATGTATGTACTGGAGCTTGTACAGGAAACTGGTAACAATGATTGTCTCTGTAGAAGTAGAAGCCAGATGGAAGAGAGATTTACTTTTCGCTGAATATTCTTGCTTGAATGTCTTTCCTCAATAGATAGGTATTGCCTTTTCTGACAGAGGGAGACAGAGAAAGAGGGAGAAAGGAGAATAACTTTCTAGCTATACATTCTTTAAAGAGAAGACCACTACACATCCAAACCTAAAGGATGCAGCCACAGCAGTACTTGAGGACACTCTGGTTTAAATGCATGTAACGCAACTCAAGAAAGGCTAAATGGAGACAAAATCAGCGTGATTCACAACCCATCCTAACCTGAGGGCCAGCACCCCCCAAGGAAAGTCACCTGCGCATTCAGTGGAGAACTCATCAGCGCCTGCTGCAAGCAACTGACTTGAGGCTGGGGGAAGAACCATCTGAAAAGACTACAGAGAACAGAGCCCAGCGCTCACACAGGTAGCCTGGAAAACTCATTGTCTGCAGGCACTGGATGGAGAACTCAGGAAGGTCTGGCCTCAGCTGGGACAATCCGTGCTAGCCTGAGCACTGCTGGGGACCACCCACAAGGACCACACTGCTCCCAAGTGACCTAACTGCAGTCCAGAGCCAAGCTCAAGAAGACTTACAGGAATACGAAAACACCCAGCACCTCAAAAGGCCAAATTCCCAATGCCTGGCATCCAGTGAGATGACCAGGCATGAAAAGAGGCAGGGAAACCCGTCATGACGAGGAAAATCAATCAGCTGAAACTGACCCAGAGCTGACAGATGTTAGAATTCGCAGAGAAGGACATCAAAACAGTGGCAGCAACTGTATTCTGTGTGTTCAAAACTTAAGTAGACTCATGAAAGACAGAAAGACTCCAACAGAACTTCTGGAGAGATGAAAACCACAGCGTCTAAGATGAAAACCACACTGGATGGGATGAGCATAAGATGAAGCAGTACAGAAGAAAAGATGAGTGCGGCAGAAGGAGAGTCACAGGAATCGCCCAAAATGAAACACAGAGAATCTAACAAACGGGAAAGAACATCAGGAACTGTGTGAAAATTTTCACCACCGAATACACAGGCACTGAAGTCCCTGAAAAGGGCTGCAGGAGGAAGGTCAGAAAATATGGGTGAAGAAATAACGGCCCCAAACTTTCCTAACTGAATAAGGGTCTATCGCTGCCAGAAAAGAGAAAGAAGAGGAAATACCACCATTTACATACACTTAAAAACACATGCACACAGGCCAGGAGGGGTGTCTCACCCCTGTAATCTCAGCACTTTGGGAGGCCGAGGTGGGCGGATCACGAGGTCAGGAGATTGAGACCATCCTGGCCAACATGGTGAAACCTCGTCTCTACTAAAATAAAAAAAATTAGCTGGGTGTGGTGGCTCACACCTGTAGTCCCAGCTACTCAGGAGGCTGAGGCAGGAGAATGGCGGGAACCTGGTAGGCAGAGGTTTCAGTGAGCCGAGATCACGCCATTGCACTCCAGCCTGGGCGACAGTGAGACTCCGTCTCAAAAACAAAAAAAACCCAAAGTAAACAAACAAAAAAAACCAAAAACACACGCACACAAAACCATCCAAAATATGAAGACCTCATGCGAACAGAAAGATGCCTATAAAACACATCAGAATGGCTGCCTATGTCAGGGGATGGAGGGCAGAGGCCACAGGGAATAAGCAAAAACAAGAGAAGGGCATGGAGGATGAAGAGAAAGAAGCCACATGGTGAGAACGGGGTAAGTCCCTCCTCCACACCAGGAGTCAGAGGGAAAAAGAGAGCAAACACAGAAGCAAAGGAGAAGATCCACTGTCCATGACTGTGTCTTTGAGACAGAATTAATGATTTCATATCTCTATCATATGTTTTACATTCTCCACTACTGGTGCTCCTAACTCTTACGGAGAGCTCCCATGCACCCAGAATGCAGCTTCCTCATGTTTTAGTTGCAGAGAAAGAGAACCACGTACTTTCATTCACTGCATTACCTGAGGCTCACAGCTAACAGGCCTGATCCAGGCCTCTTATTCATAATCCCCACCCCATGGTCCACCATGTCTGGCCTTGGCCAGCCACCTGTACCTTCCGACATGGTGAGCTCGCTCGGCGGTGGCTGTGCGACTCCTGATGCAATAGAGTCAGGCCAAAACCTCTGAACTGGCCGGTTCTGAGCAGTTTTTTTCTTTGTTTTAGGGGTCTCTGAACAACTTGAATCCAACATTGGCTGAAGAATTCGTCTTCTGGCATTGATGAACCTGGAGTTGACAAAGAGAAGCTTCCATGAAAACAGCCTTTGTAAAGACCCTATACAGGATGAGCAAATCCTTCTAACAAACACGCTGCACTATGAACCACGCTACAAAGAATGACTCATGTTCTCCACTATAATAACTACTTAAGAGGACTCAACAGCTATTCCAAATTCTCTAAATGCCCAGAATCACAGAGCCTATTGTTTTAAAAATCATGTAAATAAGGACCAACTCGTCCATGGCGCTTGTTTTTTTTGCCTCAACTCCTTTAGTGCATGTTTGTGAACTAGGTACTCATAACAACATAGATGATACTGTTGAATTTGTGAATCTGACACTATTTTCCCTAAGGAAGAAAAATGTTAAAGAAGCAAGACTTTCTGTAGTGCCATCATGCCTGAGACGATTGGGCAGTCTGCACTCGTCTAGAAGTCACCAGATCACCAACGTGGCCGAGCCTCTGGGTGGCAACATGTCTGAGCCATCAGAGAATGGGACTGCCACCTCCTCTTGTTTCACCACAAAGCATGATCTAAGGCAAGAGCTGCATCTTTTCAAAAACTATTCCCAATGATGAGCTGTTTCTTAGATGACTGAAGGCGTAAGTCATCCAGTGGTCCTAGACATGTGGCTAGCACAGCACATAGGCACCAGCAGTGATGAAATCCCCGACAGACGTTAGCGACTCTGTCAAACTAGGAACTCATGCCTGTAATAAGACCCCACAGAGAACGAGATCAGCAATAATCACAGGTTGGCAAGGCAGGCTGGACATTGTTTTTGTATTTTTGAGATGGAGTCTCGCCCTGTCGCACAGGCTGGAGTGCAGTGGCACGATCTCAGCTCACTGCAACCTCCGCCTCCCAGGTTCAAGCGATTCTCCTGCCTCAGCCTCCTGAGTAGCTGGGACTACAGGCGCCCGCCACCTCGCCCAGCTAATTTTTGTATTTTTAGTAAACAGGGGGTTACACCATGTTGGCCAGGATGGTCTTGATCTGTTCACCTTGTGATCTGCCTGCCTTGGTCTCCCAAAGTGCTGGGATTACAGATGTGAGCCACCGCACCCGGCCCAACAGTCACAGGTTGGCAAGGCAGGCTGGACATTGTTTCATATCAAATGAGTATGATAGCAATCTCAAAATACATTAAGATTAAAGGCTGCTGTCTTCAGTTCCCATTCTTATGCTCTGAGCTGTTGCCTTTAAATGTGAGAAAGTGCAAGGAGACTCAAATCCCCAGGCCGGCTTTTCCTCCTGCAGTGACTGGAGCACAAAGATAGCAACCCAGACATGAGTTCTGCTGCACCCACCACCCTATGCCACTGACCGGGCCACTTTGCTACAAAAGGAGCTGCAATGGAAAGAAATGGAAAGAAAAACATCTGTCCTATGAAAGCGCCTATCAAACCAGAACCCGTCCAGATTCACGCATTACCCCTAACCTAATGCAGAAGCAGCAATACCAACCATGCTTAAGGCCTCGTTTCTGTCTTCTTTTTTCAGTAATATGAGTGATAAAGTAGTTGACCTCTTGCTAGAGTCACACATTGCTCATCTATTAAAAGCCAGACTTCTCTATCTGGATAGCTGAGTAGCCATGTTTACAGTATCAGGGAAACAAAAGCATTACTTTTAGACTCCGATTCTACTCTGGTTTGTCACTGTGACAACTTCTCTCTTTTTTTAATGCCCCCCTCTGCAAAACAACAAAACTAGAACTGGATCAGCTCTAAGGTTGCTTAATTTTAAAAGTCCAAGATTTTAAAATAGCTACAATTATATTAGCACACAGTCTAACAATAACGAAGCAGTTCGGATCCCGCCATGCTTCATTTAGAGGAACCTGGTGATCCCTGCAGCACAAGCTCCATGGCCACCCACAACCCCAACAAGACCTGGGAGGAAAGGCCCCACTGCTATTGTAATGTGTTGGTTGTTTTCTTTTTTTTTTTGAGACCGAGTCTCACCCTGTCGCCTAGGCTGGAGTGCAATGGTGTGATCTTGGCTCACTGCAACCTCCGCTTCCCGAGGTCAAGCCATTCTCCTGCCTCAGCCTCCTGAGTAGCTGGGATTACAGGTGTGCGCCACCACATGTGGCTAATTTTTCTATTTTTAGTAGAGACAAGGTTTCACCATGTTGGTCAGGCTGGTCTCAAACTCCTGACCTTGTGATCTGCCCACCTTGGCCTCCCAAAGTGCTGGGATTACAGGTGTGAGCCACCGCGCCCGGCCTGTAATGTGTTTTTAAATCCTTCTTATTCAAAGCTGCTACCAGCAGAGGCATGAGCTAATGATGGGTGTGTATATCTCACTGCAAGATGTAATGTTTGTAAATACAAAAGAAAAGAAAGTCACAAAAAGTAAAAGTAGCTACAAATATTAAAGATTTCAGAAATTTGGAATTTTTAAAAGTTATATTATTAAACTGTTATTATTACTAAAAATTAAAAGTTGATACTAAACCTAGGTAAGACAATTTGTTAATGCAACATAGTAGCAAGTCAGGGAACACCAGGAAATCATGAATGAAGAAAAGCAGGAGGGTGCTGAGCAGTGACGGGGCACCAGCACATCCAGAGAAGCATCCCTCCCCCTTCAGCCCACCCACCACAGGTGTGCCCCAACCAAAGTATGTGGTTTCCACATAGACTCCCGGAAAACAACCAAGCACATGAGCAGTATATAACAACCACTGCAGCAACAACATACTCAGAATCTTTAAATTTTTGTTAATATTCTATTTACAAGATTTAACAGGAGATAACGCAAATAGTATAGTCTGTTGTGACAACCCAAATCCAAAAGAATGGCAAGAATGCAGGATCATGGAAGTACTTATGCAACCCCGAAGCACACCTCCCGCACACACTACTGCACAAAGACAAAGACTTTCTTGCTGGAACTTCAACAAGTTCACATTTTAGCACAGCTAAGATAAAGACAGTAATGTTTACAACTGGAAGAATTTGTGCTTTCTTCTTTTATGCATGCCAATTTTATTAAGCTGAAATTGTTTCCTACATCTGAATAATAAGTAAATTTAAAAAATGTGACAAGTGACTAATAACCAAAATGGAAGACCACCCCCCACTTCAGTGCCACCTAGGAACACACACAAGCCCTTACTAAGAAAAAACATCTGGCCAGAGTCTAAGTGTCCACAGCAATGTTTGACAGCAGGACTAGAAGGGGACGTTTTATGAAATGTCCTCCTGGGTGTTTCTCTCCTAGGAATGGCTCCCAGGCTCTTCTGTGGAGCAGGACCCCCACAAGAAAGAGCGGCAGAGGGTCCCCTCATGGGGCAGGACCTCTCACCTCTTGACCTCCCACCATCCAGAGGCTCATCCACTAACAACACATCACAGTTTTGTATGAATGTGGGGCTTGGGGACAGTAGCACCCTAGAGAAACAGTTGTAAAGAGGCAGGCAGGATGCAGTCCATAATGAGGTATTGATAGGAAAACTTAGGTTGAACCTGGTTTATTCCTAAGTCTCCTGCTCCCATTGCCCATTAAAAGAACTCATATTTTTAGTCAGTTGCAGTGACTCACACCCATGATCCCAGCACTTTGAGAAGCTGAGGTGGGAGGATCACTTGAGGCCAGGAGCTCGAGACCAGCCTGGGCAACACAGCAAGACCCCGTCTCAATTGGGAAAAAAGAAAAAGAGAGATCTCTCTTTTCAGCAAGATTTCACCACGTATTGGTGCCAGGGTTTCCAAGTGCTCTACCGTGCTGACAGCATGATTTCAGGAAGCAGGGCACCTTACCAGTTGTTGACTTGGAGTAGTGTCAAATTTGTCTGAGCAGCAATCTGTTTTTTCTCATCCTCTGTTGGGTAGGGATGCTGAAAATAAAAAGCAGGGTTACCATGGCCTTCAAATTTACAAAGGAAATCAAGACGATTTAGGCAAAATGTGAGCATTACATAATCATCAGAAAATAATGGTAACATCAATAGTGCTTCTAGCCAAAACCTAACCGTAGTCTCACAGAACAAAGTGTTTCTCCTAGTCTCAGGAATGTCCTAGTGCCGCAGTGGCTGGTTAGCACATAGGCCAAGGCGGACCGCCCCTCAAGTCTAACGGTTCAGCGGTGACGGTAACAGCAGCGACATCACGAGGAGCAGGTATGCAGTCCAGCGGTGGGTCTACACCAGGCTTGATACAATCTATAGATTCCGTATCAACTTTATTGAACTTTAACTTATGAACAATAAACTACATCCATGTAAAGAGGACGGATGGATGCGTTCTGGCCCGGGAGCCTCTGCCACAAGCAACACACAGCACATTTCAATTACCTTGGTCCATTCTATAATAATTCACTGATTCCTCAGAAGCACCTGCTGAGACGGTCACTGTCACTGTCTTTATTTTACAGAAGAGGAGACTGAGGCACGAAGTGTTTACAAACTGCCCCCATCCCACAGCTGGTGAAACAGGTGGAGTAGGAAATGGCCAGGCAGGCTGGGGGACAAGTTTCCATCATGGGTACCATAAGAATCAACTGACACTGGGATGAGCTGATGCCATCGACGGCTTTCCTGGGATGAGATCTCTGCTGGATTCACCTGTGCTGTCAGTAAGGAACTGAACCCAGGGCTGGTGACAGGAGTGCCAGCTATGCTATTCTTCTTTTATGTATGACTGAAACATTTCACATACAAAAAAATCCAACCAGAGGGCTGGGCGCGGTGCCTCACGCCTGTAATCTCAGCACTTTGGGAGGCCGAGGCAGGTGGATCACTTGAGGTCAGGAGTTCAAGACCAGCCTGGCCATCTGAAAAAAAAAAAAAAAAAAAAAAAAAATCCGGCCAGGTGCAGTGGCTCACGCCTGTAATCCCAGTACTTTGGGAGGCCAAGGTGGCCAGACCACGAGGTCAGGAGTTCAAGACCATCCTGGCTAACACAGTGAAACCTTATCTCTACTAAAAATACAAAAAATTAGCCGGGCATGATGGCACGCACCTGTAGTCCCAGCTATTCGGGAGGCTGAGGCAGAAGAATTGCTTGAACCCAGGAAGCAGAGGTTGCAGTGAGCCGAGATCGCGCCACTGCACTCCAGCCTGGGAGTGCAGAAAAAAAAAAAAAAAAAAATCCAACCAGAACTAAATAGCAAAACTCACAGAAGTACCAACCAAAAATGATTTCTAGCTATGGTGAATAATTTCTCCAAGATTGATGACTGTCTATATGTGGAAACCAACACGACATTTACTCTAAAACCTGAATGCGCTAAAGTCCCTGATTTGGAATCAACAAGGACCCAAGAGAATGAACGGCACCAGCGAAGTCAGCAGTGGGAGTTTACTTTGGCTTTGATGTGAAAGGAACACTGAGTGTAGCGTGGAAACACCCCTGCCCATCACACGGGGACGGAGCGGCCTCGGATGTGCCTCAGCAGTGATGGGTTTGTTTCCTCAAACTAACTGGCAGTGTGACTCAACTTGACTCCATCCATGAGTGTGTGGCTCTGAGCTCAAGGTCATGGAAACAGAAATACTGCTCTCCCCCTTTTAAAAGCTCATCAAATAGAAACAGGGCAGGAAACATGAGCACACAAGCAGAAAACACCAAATGGCCAGAGATGCTGCCCCAGAGTATGCGGGAAACTACGGGGGGACGGCGCTGCCGAGAAACGAGGGTGAGGAGGGACTGAGGACACCCCACAGGAAAAAAAGCGGCATCTTCACTGGACATGATGAGCAGGGTTTACTGTTTGAGAAATTATTAAAACATTAAAGGAAACCTGAAAGGAGAGTACTCACCCAATCCCACTACTTGGTGTTGTTCTATCATTATGTTATACATATACTGATTGGCTGTAATAATCGCAATGTGTGTAAATATACCGACATGCTGCCTTTTGACTTCCTATCCTTCAGTAAACCTCCCGACTGCTTAGAGCCCTCATTCCTGTTAACTATCCGTATGATACTCCATCAAACCGGCACGTCCTCATCTACATGCTGACCCGCTTCCCATTATTATACTGAACAACACTAACATCCTTACACACAAATCTTTCCGCTTTCTTGTGACTGATCTCTTTGGACTAGTTTCTCGGAGCAGCCCCGCTGCTCACAGGTAGCACTTCTTTCTCCTGACACGTGCAGCTTGCTACCTTTTAGGCCCATGGAAGCGGCTCGGTGGAGACCAAGAGGCCAGGGCAGGCAAGCAGAAGAGGCGCAGCCCAGGCTCCTGCCAGGCCTTCTGCCCAGGAGAGGGTCCTTCTCCTCCCAGGACCACTCAGCAACACTACCCACCAGACACTACCCACCAGTTTCAAGCCCTCGGGCCAGTAACTCCCATGGACCCTATCCTCAACCGAGGAGCCTGAGGCAGCCAGAGGAAAGTGGGCCGCGAAATGGCGAGATGGCTACGGGCTCAGGGGCCCACAGTCAGGGGAGGGCAAGGACAGAGTGTTGAGGACAAACAGGCCTCGGCCACAGTGGAGGCACCCTGGAGAGGAGACAGCGGGAGGGCAGGGCAGATGCAGCGCAGAAAGCTGAGGAAGAGGCTGGGAAAACAGGAGGATATGGCCACAGCCCCACAACAATCAGTGGCGACAGTGTGGGAGAAGGGCAAACTTAGGGCCAAGCCAAACTGGCGTCTGCCTTCCTGCCTCGGCCTCCCTGTGCTTGTCCCAGGAGAGCCCCGCCTGCTCTCTCCTGCCCTGGATCAGCAGGCTGGCAGCAATGGTGCCACACAGCGTGCAGAGCAGGTCTCCCCCATCAACTCAGCAAGCAGGCCCACCACTGCGCTTCCTAAGATGTCCTAGGGACAGGGAGAAGATGCAGCCATGGCCCGGGGGAGGAAGCTGGATGCACATGTGCTGGGCAAACCGGTGCACCCTGTGGGACAAACTCACTTCCAGCAAAAGGCACCCGCCTGGTGGCCTGCCTGTGGGTGCACCTGGCCCTGTGATGTCTCTAACCCATCTCGGCTTGTCAATCCAACACACAGAAACACAGCAATTTCCCCAGCTGCTGCCCATGAACACCCCTTCTCTGCCCACTTTTCTGGCTCACCTGACCCCATCACCCTTCGTGGTGGGCTGTCTCGGACACACGTGTACAGCTCACATGCGCCCGGGTGCTCCTTCATGGCGGCCCTCATTGCCCTTCAAGTTCCCTGCAGCAGTGCCCCACGCTCCCCACATTACGGACATGGCACGAAGTGCTGAAAGTCAGGCCTTTGATTTTCTGAGCCCAGAGAAGTAACCCTTTTCCATGACACATAAGCCACAGAGCAAGTGTCGCAGAGGGCTGAAAGGCAAGGGCCGGCCCAGCCATCCTTACCCCGATGTGCTGGAAGAGCCAGGACCGCATCACGTTCGTGGCATGCTTTGGCAGGACGCCCCTCTTGTTCTTAGATGAACCATCATCTTGATGCAAGATGCTGAGATCTTGGTTTAACTGTAACTGAAGCTTTTAAAGTTGAAAATAACATTAGAAAGCATAGGAAATTCTCACATATCCAAGTACTTACAACTGCAGGTAGAGAAAACAGCCAAGGATTGGACAGGGAAATGACTTGTAGTCAGGCCCATGCACGGGAAC
Organism: Symphalangus syndactylus; assembly: GCF_028878055.3. Taxonomy (NCBI): domain Eukaryota; kingdom Metazoa; phylum Chordata; class Mammalia; order Primates; family Hylobatidae; genus Symphalangus; species Symphalangus syndactylus. The sequence continues at coordinate 87,471,379 of NC_072427.2, forward strand.
CCTGTGTGGACTGATGTTTCAGGACATGGCTCCCTCCACAATACTGGGCTTTTCTTTTTTTTGAGACAGGATCTAGCTCTGTCACTCAGGCTGGAGTGCCGTGGTGCAGTCACAGCTCACTGCAGCCTTGAACTCCTGAGCTCAAGTGATTCTTCCCGCTCAGCCTCCTGGGTAGCTGGGACCACAGCCACACATCACCACACCCAGCTAATTTCTTCTACTTTTTGTAGAGGCAGGGTCTCACCCTGTTGCCCAGGCTGGCACATGATAAGTCTTTGCACTAGTGACTTGGCTCTGCAGAGGCCTCTCAGGCAGGGAGGCTCAGAGCCCATCCTCTACAGGCAGGAATGCCGTGGTCCTCTCACCCACCACCTGTTCCCACCTGTGCCTCCTGCAGCGAGGTCAGTGAGAACATGTGACTTCCTAGCCAAAAAGGGATGTCAAGAACCAATGAGAATGAACAGGGACACCACAAAATCCAACTCTCAAGAGAGGACACGCCAGGGGAGCAGAGGGGAAAGAAACAGAAACAGCATAAAGGCAGAAAGAGGGGCCGCAGAACAGGAGGGCACAGGCTGACTCCTTGTTCCAGATGCCTCCACAGGCACTAGAGATATGGACCTTCCCTCCTGTCACCCAGGAAAGGGTAGGCTACTCTGCCAACTTGATTTTAAAAGAAAAAGATGTGAATGGCATTTCTTTGTTAAATTCCTTCTCACAAAACACGAGAGAAGATCTGCTCGTTACAAGGCTGTGCTCCAGGCCCTGGCACGGCCTCCCTCACACAGTGTCTCCCTCCCCAGGTGCCTGCTGAGATGATGCTGCCACCGCGCACTGCGCAGATCAGGGAAGGAAGGAAGCAAAATCACTCCGTAGGGTCCGCAGCATGGATAGGTCAGCCTGTTTAAGAGCTCACACATAAACCTAACTTTAGTCCAGGCACAGTGGCTCACAACTGTAATCCCAGCACTTTGGGAGGCCAAGGCAGGAGGACTATTATATGAGCCCAGGAGTTCAAGACCAGCATGGGCAACATAGTGAGACCCCGTCTTTACAAAAACATTTAAAAATTAACTGGGCAAAGTGGCACATGCCTGTAGTCCCACTACTCAGGAGGCGGAGGTGGGAGGATTGCTTGAGCCTGGGAGGTCAATGCTTCAGTGAGCTCTGTTTGTGCCACTATACTCCAGCCTGGGTAACAGAGCGAGACCCTGTCTCTTAAAAAAAAATCAGAGCACCTGCAAAAAAAGAGAAGCTTCTAAAAGATGAGAAAAACACAAAAGATTGGAAAAAAGAACATCAACCTTCTTGAGAGCCGGGTGCGGTAGCTCACGCCTGTAATCCCAGCACTTTGGGAGGCCGAGGCAGGCGGACTGCTTGAGCCCAGGATTTCGAGACCAGACTGGCCAACATGGTGAAACCCATTTCTACTAAAAATACAAAAATTAGCCAGGCATAGTGGCACACACCTGTAATCCCAGCTACTCGGGAGGCTGAGGCAGGAGAATCACTTGAACTTGGGAGGTGGAGGTTGCAGTGAGCCAAGATCACACCACTACACTCTAGCCTGGGCAACAGAGTGAGACTTCGTCTCAGAAAAACAAAACACAAAAGTAATGCTTTCTCAACATTGGGTAGAAAGGATTTTCAACCCGGAATTCTACAAGTAAACAGACTGCATATCAAATATGAGATCAAAATAAACTCATTTTTAGGTTTGCAAAGTCTCAAAAACATGTTTTTTTTTTGTTTGTTTATTTTATTTTCTTTGAGATGGAGTTTTGCTCTTGTTGCCCAGGCTGGAGTGCTGTGGCACAATCTCGGCTCACTGCAATCTCCGCCTCCCGGGTGAAGCGATTCTCCTGCCTCAGCCTCCCGAGCAGCTGGGATTATAGACATGCACCCAACGTCCAGCTAATTTTTGCATTTTTAGTAGAGATGGGGTTTCACTATGTTGGACAGGCTGGTCTCAAACTCCTAACCTCAAGAGATCTCAGCACTCCCAAAGTGCTGAGATTACAGGCGTGAGCCACTGCACCAGGCCAGAATCAATGTTTTTTTTTTTTTTTTGAGATGGAGTCTCACTGTGTCGCCCAGGCTGGAGTGCAGTGGTGTGATCTCGGCTCACTGAAACCTCTGCTTCCCGGGTTCAAGTGATTCTCCTGCCTCCTCCCGAGTAGCTGGGGATTATAGGCATGCACCACTGCACCCAGCTAATTTTTGTATTTTTAGGGACAGGGTTTCCCCATATTGGCCAGGCTAGTCTCGAACTCCTGACCTCGTGATCTGCCCGCCTTGGCCTCCCAAAGTACTGGGATTATAGACGTCACTGTGCCTGGCCCAGAATCAATGTTCTTAAAGTAAGAACTCATAACACACACCAAAGACGGGCAAGGCTCGGCAGCTGCAAAGACAGCGCCACTGCACTCCAGCCTGGGTGACAGAGAGGCCTGAAAACCCTGGCCTGACGACACTGTCATGATGGAGGTGTGGGCCAGGCTCACTGGTCTGAAAAGCTTGCCTGGCAATTCTGCCGTGCCCTCTGTGGGGACCCTGGGGAGTGTGTGCCTACAAGACCTCTGCCCCTGGTGGATGCGCACATGATCCAACGTTAGCACTGGATAACTGTGTGTGTGTGTGTATGTGTGTGTATGTGTGTGTGTGTGTGTGTGTTTGTATGGCGGGGGGTTGGTTATGAGTGACTTTTTTCCTGTTCTTTCAGAATTTTCTGAACTTTGCAAATTCTCTACAATGCGAGAGATAAGAGTACAAAGAAACAAAACACTGACATTCAGAGAAACCAGAAATTGCTACACAAGACAAAGCTCTTCACGCAGAGGGAAGGGCTCGTGCTTGTTCTACCTGTGTCCCTATGTGGGCAGCACTCACCCCCAAAGCCTTCCATAAAATGGCGCACGCACCTGGGAGTTCTGGATCCTAATTGTCCCAGGCGACAATGTCTGTGTGACCACTTGGCCTTGGGGAGTGACGACCGTGACAGGCTGATACACTGTGCCACCTCGAAAGGGAGAATAAAAATATGAGGCTGCTTTTAAGTCTCAATGATTTAAACCATTCTTTTTTCTTTTTTTGTAGAGACAGGGATATTGCTTTGTTGCCCAGGCTGGTCTCTAACTCCTGGCTTCAACTGATCCTCCCGCCTTGGCCTCCCGAAGTGCTGGGATTACAGATGTGAGGCACTGCGACCAGACCTCTTCTTGATATACTTACAAAAGGAATAAAATCCCTAGTTTGATGAGCTTTTTAATCATTTCAAAAGATCAACAATCCTTTGCCAGTTGACTTGTCACTATAAAGTAGCCCTGGGTGGGCTACTCCGGCACCTGCAGCAGTGTGTGGGCAGGTGGGCGGGCACTAGGTGCCTGGCAGCCCACACAGCCCGGCTCACACACCACCAACTGACCTGGGGTGTGAGGGCTCCTTTCCTTTTGCTAGCCTCTGCTTTCTACTTTTTCCTAAAATTAGCACATGTTAAGGATTTGGCCAAGGGTACTAAATAATAACTATTTTATTCTAGTTACATTTTTGGATCAACGGTGCTTTTTTTTTTCCCACTGAGGTTTCCCTTTGTGCTATTATGTGAGGTCTTTGGTGTAAATTTCTACCCCTCCCTCCTCGCTGTGTCCCATTTCCATGATGCTTTGTGTTTTCAACATTCTCTACGCACCAGGGAACTCTGGAATCTGTCCCTTTCCTATAACGGTTTTTGTTCTACAAGTAATACCAATGCTAAGACTGCATTTTTATTTGTCATCAATTAATGATAAAACTTAAGATTTTCAGGGTGCTATTAAAAGCACAACAAAAAACTATGTTATTTGAAAATGACAACTGGTTTTTGGTGTATATTTTCAACTCCTACATAAAACCTTTTTTCTTTCCAATATATTTTTGGTAGAGAAACAAAGAAACACAATCTGCATAAAATACTTGTTATTGAGTATTAACAAGAAAGAGGCATTCAGAGACCTCTAGCTTCTAACATTGCTATATTAGAAAATGGCATTAACTTAAAATTGTATTTATACTGTCATTCTAACACACAGGACCATTTTCTGCAAAAACTCATGGAGAGTGTGTCCATTTTTCTGTCATCGTACCTGCCACCGTCGCCATGGCTACGTTTCCCTGCTGCAGTGCAGACGCCGGCACCACAATTCCTTGAGGGCTGATGGTGCCTGTAATGGCACTTTGAATCTGCTGCAAGTCAGAACACACATGTTGAAGGAATTACTAGAAAATGGAAAACCCATGTTTAAAACTTTAAAATAAGTAGCATAATGATGCCATTAAAAAAGGAAAGAGAAGCTTGAGGGAAAGAGCATCCTCAGATGACGTGGCTTCAGAATGCACGCAGCACACACGGAAAGCAAGAGATGTACAACTGTGTATTAAACACAAGCCAGCCTGCAACGTCAGCCTGCACTGTGGCTCCCAAAAGATTATCTTCATCTCACTGCCATATTCCACGTGCCTTACAGCCCAGGAGTATGACGAGGAAGACCCTGCTTTCTGATCACACATCTTTTTCATTAGACTTGGCTTGGTGGACTCTTGAGTTTTCCATGAACCAAGCTCTCCCTGACCGATAAGAACATTCAAGAGATTATATAGCACAGGCCTGGGAGGCACTGGAAGTGACCAGGGCTGAGGTATTATAAGCTGTGCTGGGGAGTCAGCCCCTGGCACCCACCTTGACTCTTGACCCTGGCACAGACTAAGTGTGATCTTGGCTTTCCCCAGTGTTCTTGCTTGTACAGTGCTTGGAACTGTGCCCGGCCTACAGCGAGCCCCATGCAAATGTTCGTACGTGCCCCATGGAGGACTCTACGCATCTGGGGTTAGATCCACATGGGCCACTTTATCCACTGACTGTGACGCCCGGGTGGGCAGCTGGCAGGGGAGAGGAGCCTCCAGTGCTGGGCCTGGCACACTCACGTGCCCTGACATGTGAGTAGTTAAATAGCATAAGGGGACACCACCCCAAGGCGGTGACTCTGTGGGCCATCATCGAGCGGAATGTGTAAGCTTAGTGGCTATGCTTAAGGCCTGCCACATTAATTAGGTTGTAATAAAAGTTAAGCTAGTCAAATCAATCATCCCAGCTCCCACCTGAAGATCTTAGAAAAAGGGGAACATCGTGAACCCAAAGCAGAAGAAAGGAAATAATAAAGATCAAGGTGAAATCAATGAAACTGAAAACAGAAAAACAACCAAAAAAATCAATAAAACAAAACACTGTTCTTTGAAAATTACATAAACCTCTAGACTCACTAAAAAAAAAAAATAGAGACACAAAAGAGCAATATCAGAAATAAAACAGGAAGAGATCGCTATAGACCCTGCTAACACCAAAAGGCTATGAAGAGAATACTAGACCACCTCTAAACTCCTAAATTTAACATCTTAGGTGAAATAGATCAATTCTATTTCTCAAACATTTAAGAACTAACACCAAGTCTACATAATTTCCAGAAAAAAGTAAGAGGAGGAAATACTTCCCAATCCATTTTATGTAAGTTTGTATATCTTGATACCAAAACCAAAGACAGTATGAAAAAGAAAACTATACACCAATATCCCTTACAAATACAGACAAAAATGCTGAACAAAATATTAGCCAATAGAATTCAAGAATACATATGAAAAGAATTATGTGCCATGGCCAAGTGGAGTTTATTCCAGGAATAGAAGGCTTGTTCAGTATTCAAAAAACCAATCCATGTAATGTCCATTATTAACAGGCTAAAGAAGAAAAATCACATAATCATATCAATCAATGCTGGAAAAGCATTTAACAAAATTGAACAAGATAAAATCTCTCAGAAAAAAAGCAATATAGGAGAACCTCCTTAACTTGATAAAGAGCATCTAGAAAGAAACCTGCAACCAACATCATCAACAGTGAGTGACTGAAAGGTGTCCCCTAAGGCAGTGACAAGGCAAAGATGTCTGCTCTTGCCACTCTTATTCAAGATGGCACAGGCCAGGAAAGGAAACGCTTGGGTATAACTCTAAAAACGCATGTACACAACTTATGTGTCAAAAACTACAAAGCACTGATGAAAGAAATCAGAGTTGTCAATCAATGGAGAGACATGCCATACCTGTGGATTGAAAGACTCAACACAGTAAAGATGTCAATTCTCTCCAGATTGATATACAGGTATAAGGCAATTCCTATCAAAATCTAAGTAAGATTTTTTTTTTTTTTTTTTTTTTTTTTTGAGATGGAGTCTCACTCTGTCGCCCAGGCTGGAGTGCAGTGGTGCGATCTCGGCTCACTGCAAGCTCCGCCTCCCGGGTTCCCACCATTCTCCTGCCTCAGCCTCTCCGAGTAGCTGGGACTACAGGCGCCCGCCACCACGCCCAGCTAATTTTTTTTTGTATTTTTAGTAGAGACAGGGTTTCACTGTGGTCTCGATCTCCTGACCTCGTGATCCGCCTGCCTCGGCCTCCCAAAGTGCTGGGATTACAAGCGTGAGCCACCGCGCCCGGCAGTAAGATGTTTTTGTAGCTCTAGACAAGAGCATTCTAAAATTTATGTGGACAGGCAAAGGAACCAGAATAGCTAAAACAATTTTGAAAAGGAATAACAGGGTGGGAGGAAACAGTGTGCCCAGTTTTGAGAGTTATTCTATAGAAAAATCCACTTGAAATGGATCATGGATTTAAATGCAAAATGTAAAACTATAAAACTTTTGAGGCCAGGCATGGTGGTTCACACTTGAGCCCAGGAGTTTGGGACCAGCCTGGGCAACATAGTGAGACCTTGTCTCTATTTAAAAACTTTTACGAAAAAACTTAAGACAAAGTCTTTGGGACCTAGGGTTAGGCAAAGAGTTCTTAGACTTGACACCAAAAGAATGATCCATAAAAGGAAAACCTAATAAATTGAACTTTATTAAAATTAAAAAGGTTGGCTCTGAAAAAGACCTGTTAAGAGGATGAAAAAAATACTTAGCTACTATAGACTTGGAGAAAACACTTCAAACCATATATCCAACAGAGAACTAGTATCTACAATAAGCAAAGAACTCTCAACACTCAGAAGTTGAAAAAAAAATCCAGTTAAAAAATGGGCAAAAGACGGTCGGGCGCGGCAGACATGCCTGTAATCCCAGCACTTTGGGAGGCCGAGGCAGGCAGATCACGAGGTCAGGAGATCGAGACCATCCTGGCTAACACAGTGAAACCCCGTCTCTACTAAAAATACAAAAAATTAGCCAGGCGTGGTGGCGGGCACCTGTAGTCCCAGCTACTCAGGAGGGTGAGGCAGGAGAATGGCGTGAACCCAGGAGGCAGAGTTTGCAGTGAGCCGAGATCGCGCCACTGCACTCCAGCATGGGTGACAGAGCGAGACTCCGTCTCAAAAAAAAAAAAAGGCAAAAGACATAAGCAGCAGACATTTTATCAAAGAAAATACACAGAGGGTATAATAATGTTCCACATTATTAGCCATCAGGGAAATGAAAATTAAAACCACAAAGAAATATTAATATCACTACATATCATCAGAATGGCTAAAACACAATAGTGCTTCCTCATGGATGAATCTTACAGGCATTCTGCGCAATGAAACAAGCAAAGGACCCAGAAGGACAAACACTGTACGATTCCACTTAACATGAGAGACCTGGAGTCATCGAATTCACAGAGACAGACAGTAGAATGGTGGGTTCCAGGGGCTAGGGGAGGGGGAATCCGGAATGAGTGTTTAATGGGGTCAGAGTTTGAGTTTGAGAAGATGAGAAAGTTCTGGAGATGGATGGTGTTGATGGTTGCCCAACAATGTGAATAAACTTAACACCATTGAACTGTACATTTTAAAATAGCTAAGATGTAAATTTTATATTATGTATATTTTACACAATTTTTCAAAAGAATAAGTAAAATATTTTAAGAAGAAGTAAAAGAAAGAAATGAATTGTGTCTTCTATAAACATGGGACCGGGGGCCCAGTATGCAGATTGAGGACTCACTTCATAATCTGAGGGAGTTCATTCCCAAACCAGGCTGGGGTCAGAGACCTAGAGGGTCCTTCTTGTAGAAAGTCATTAAGATGACCCAGTGAATTCTGAAAGAGCTGGTGGTCTCATGACTCAATGCAGATGTTCACAGTGGCAGAGAGGGAAAGTGAGACCCCCAAATGTAAGTACCTGGGACTGCACCGGTGAGTAAGGGCTTCCAGGCTCTCCACTCAACAGAGTTTCACTGTTCATTTTTGTTTTTAGACAAGCAATGTATCGACTGCAGAAATCTTTGCAGAGTTCGTTAACCTTTTCCAGCTCAAGAAGATGAATGCGCAAAACCTGGATTGCTTTTACCATCTAGAGCAGAGAAAATGAAGACTTTCAGAGAAAAAGGTAGCATTATTGTAAGTTATCATGATCCTACATACCAATTCTTAGTCATTAGATGGAACCATCTCTACTGCCAATAACCAAAGTGGAATAACATCAGAAATCCTCTAAACTCATGTGTTGTTCCAGTGCCAGTGACCTGGGCTTTGGTATTTGGCTGCATCTGGTGTGCAGGGAAGACAAAGGTGCATGGTGGTAACCTCGGTGCATCCCAGTGCTAGGTGTGTGGGCTGTGAGCTGAAGCCTAGCCCTTCCACTGACTCGCTCTGTAGCAGGCAGGACAAGTGACTCACCCTCATCTACTCCTGTTTCTACATTCACAAATAGGGACACATCCGCACTCACCCTAGGCAGTGCTACATTTTCATAAAGTTCCATTTTGGTGTCTTTGCCTAGTCCTAGATCCTCAAGATTTTCTCTTGCGATTTTTCTAAAAGTTATATCATTTTTTTTTTGTTTGTTTTGTTTTGTTTTTTTTTTTTTTTGAGACAGATTTCACTCTTGTTGCCCAAGCTGGAGGCTGAAGTGCAGTGGTGCGATCTCAGCTCACTACAGCTTCTGCCTCCTGGGTTCAAGTGATTCTCCCGCCTCAGCCTCCTGAGTAGCTGGGATTACAGGCATGCACCACCACGCCCAGCTAATTTTTGTATTTTTAGTAGAGATGGGGTTTCACCATGTTGGTCAGGCTGTTCACGAACTCCTGACTTCAGGTGATCCACCTGCCTCAGCCTCCCAAAGTGCTGGGATTACAGGCGTGAGCCACCACGCCTGGCCAAAGTTGTATAGTTTTATATTAAGTAACTACATTTTGGGGTAATTTGTCCCACAGCAATAGATAACTAATACCAATAATGCAGCCATTATCGTAAGTACCAGTTGCCTACGAATCAGCAACTCCGAAGCCCATCTCTTTCACCTGTAAATCTGGTAGTAGTAATTCGTAGGCATCTATGCAGTGAATAAATGAATCAATTAATAACAAAAATGATGGAGTGTCAAACTCTGCTAGGCCCTGTGCTAAACACTCACCAGTCAGGAGAACCTGGGGCCCTGCCAGCCTGGTGGGGTGCAGAGGACACCTGTGCTGTACTCACTGGGCCAAGCCAGGTGTGGGCCAATGGGAAGACGGATGCGGACCACAGACTCAGGGGTGGAGGGAGCGTCGGATCCTCACCCAAAGAGCATGCACTGTTAGTCTCATCTCAGAGAGGAGGAGACAGATCCAAGTCAGATAACTCACCCACAAAATCTATTTGGTGGTAAGCATCGAGTATATAATGAGAATTTTCTTAAAAACTAAGACCTCAGCAATTTATTCAGGAAAAATGAGTTTTCCAAAAACTTTTCTGTTGAAGGCCCTAACCAGGGTTTTGATATGGGACCAAGATGGCTCGAAGGGAATCCAGTGAAGGTTCCCTGATGCCAGATCTTTGTGTACCCAGCTCTGAGAAGTAAAGACGTGGTTACACTCTGGCAGGAGAGCAGACCCAGAGAGTGTGGCCTACCCAGACCGAGCTGACAGCGCTGTACAGGTGCCTCAGGTGCAGCTCATTCAGAGCAATCCAGTGATGTTGGAACCAAGATGTTCTCCATTGCCCCTGGAGGGCACAGAAAATGCTGGATTTTGGAGCCCTGGCCCTGGGAGGAGGGCATCACAAATCACTGTCAGCCTCAAGACAGAGCTGTCGCTGGGCGCGGTGGCTCACGCCTGTAATCCCAGCACTTTGGGAGGCTGAGGCAGGCAGATCACGAGGTCAGGAGATTGAGAGTATCCTGGCTAACATGGTGAAACTCCATCTCTACTAAAAATACAAAAAAAATTAGCCGGGCGTGGTGGTGGGCGCCTGTAGTCCCAGCTACTCGGGAGGCTGAGGCAGGAGAATGGCTTGAACCTGGGAGGCAGAGCTTGCAGTGAGCCGAGATCACGCCACTGCACTCCAGCCTGGGCAACAGAGCGAGACTCTGTCTCAAAAAAAAAAAAAAAAAAAGACAGAGCTGTCTTGGAGAATGCAGCTCAAGTCTGTGTCCATGTCCATGATAAACCAAAGACAGATGCAGGTCACAGACATACCGCCCGAACACCCCAACCCCACGGACCTTTACAAACGCTGTGCAGAGAACTGAATCCCCGTGTACATTTGGCATGGAGGCTCAAATTATTTTATTTTATTTTTTTATTTTTTTATTTTTTGAGACAGAGTCTCGCTCTGTCACCCAGGCTGGAGTGCAGTGGCACAATCTCGGCTCACTGCAACCTCCGCCTCCTGGGTTCAAGCAATTCTCCTGCCTCAGCCTCCTAAGTAGCTGGGACTGCAGGCATGTGCCACCATGCCTGGCTAATTTTGTATTTTTAGTAGAATGGGGTTTTGCCATGTTGGCCAGGCTGGTCTCGAACTCCTGATCTGGTGATCCACCCACCTCGGCCTCCCAAAGTGCCGGGATTACAGGTGTGAGCCACCACGCCTGGCCTATTTTATTTGATTTTTAAAGGAAAGGGTAGGTTGGGCCTTGAGAGACTGAGGAGGGAAGATGGCTTGAGGCCAGGAGTTTGAGACCATCTGGGGCAACACAGTAAGATGTGTCTACAAAAATAAAATAAATTTAAAAATAAAAACTAAATAAATGAAAGATACCTAGAGAAGGCTGGAAGACTTGGGGATATCTACATTACACACACCATAAAAATTAATTCTTTTAGAGTTGTATGAGTCTCTCCTTTAGCAGAACTACAAGCAGTCTAAAGTTCTACTTAGAAGCCTAAAATTTCATGAACAGATTTCACATTTTGAAAAATAAAATTTATTTTACTTACTAAATTGTCAGTTTCTGGATCTTCACAAAAGAAAGGTTTCCCTTCCTTCTCTTGCTTTCTTACAAAATTTTCGATGTCTACATCAAAACTGGCAGAAGTTGTGCCTTCAGAGCCCTGTGTAGATTGTTCACATTTTTCAAACAACAAAGCTAATAATGGAAATAGTGGATGCCTGAGGAGAAAAGAAAAGAAATCCATTTACGTTCTACATCTCCATGAGATTGTCTTTGTGTGTACACCTGCACTACTTCACGTAACACCTCTGTTGGGTGAAAATTCACATACCACACAGCTTATCCATTTAAAGTATGCAATTCAACGGTTTTTACAGTTGCACAGCCACTGCCACCATCAACTTTGGAACATTTCCATGATCCCCGCAAAGAAACCCTGTATCCAATAGCAGTCATTCTCCATTTTTTCCCAGACCCCAGCCTACTAGAACCTACTTGCTATCTCTATATATTTGCCTCTTCTAGACATTTTGTCTAAATGGGAATCGTATAATACGTGACCGTGGTGTCTGACTTGTTTCCCTCAGCATAATGCGTCCAAGGCGTACCAGTGTTTTAACAGGTATCAGTACTTTATTCTTTTTTTTTTTTTTTTTTTTTTTTTGAGACGGAGTCTCGCTCTGTCGCCCAGGCTGGAGTGCAGTGGCATGATCTTGGGTCACTGCAACCTCTGCCTCCCGGGTTTAAGCGATTCTCCTACTTAGCCTCCCCAAATAGCTGGGACTACAGGCACCCGCCATGATGCCCAGCTAATTTTTTTTACTTTTTGAGATGGAGTTTCACTCTTATTGCCCAGGCTGGAGTGCAATGGCGTGATCTCGGTTCACCACAACCTCCGCCTCCCAGGTTCAAGCGATTCTCCTGCCTCAGCCTCTGGAGTAGCTGGGACTACAGGCATGCACCACCATGACTCGGCTAATTTTGTATTTTTAGTAGAGACGGGCTTTCTCCATGTTGGTCAGGCTGGTCTCAAATTCCTGACCTCAGATGATCCACCTGCCTCAGCCTCCCAAAGTGCTGGGATTACAGGCGTGAGCCACCGCGCCCGGCCTAGATTTTGTTTTAGTAGAGACAGGATTTCGCCATTTTGGCCAGGCTGGTCTCGAACAACTGACCTAAAGTGATCTGCCCGACTTGGCCTCTCAAAGCCCTGGGATTACAGGCATGAGCCACCGCACCTGTCACTTCATTCCTTTTACTGCTAAATATTATTGCATTGCATGGAGATGCCATAATGTGTCTGTTCGTTCATCAGTTGATGGGCATGGGCACTGTTTCCAGCTTTTGGCCATGATAGGCTGTGCTGCTATGAAGATTTATGTACACGTTTTTGTGTGGACTTTTTTCATTTGTCTTAGGTATATATGTGCATAGGAGTAGAATTGCTGAGTTATATATAATTCTATGCTGAACTTAAAAAAAATTTTTTTTTTTTGAGATAGGGTCTCACTCTGTGTCACCCAGACTGGAGTACAGTGGCACGATCTCAGCTCACTGTAACCTCCGCCTACCGGGTTCAAGTGATTCTCCCACCTCAGCCTCCAGAGTAGCTGGGACTACAGGCATGCGCCACCACACCCGGCTAATATTTGTATTTTTTGGTAGAGACAGGGTTTCGCCATGTTGGCCAGTCTGGTCTTGAACTCCTGACCTCAGGTGATCCACCTGCCTCGGTCTTCCAAAGTTCTGGGATTACAGGTGTGAGGCACCGCACCCGGCCTGATTGACTTTTAAATACTAAACCAGTCTGACATTCCCAGGAAAAACTTGACTTGGTCGCTACGTATTATTCTTTTTACATATTGCTAGAATTGATTTGTTAATATTTTATTGATGATTTTTACATCTAAGTTCATTAAGGATATTGGCCTGTATTTTCCTTATTTGGTATTGTCTTTGGTCTTAGTGTCAGAGTGATGTGAATTATAAAGTGAGTTGGGAAGCCTTCCCTCCTCCTCTACTTCCTGAAAGAGACTATGCAGACTTGCTGCTCTTTTCTTCTTTATATGTTTGGTAGAATTCTCAGTAAAATCAACTGTACCTGAATATTTCTTTTTGCAAGGTTACACAAAACTTATAGATTTATATTCTAAAATTTTATAGGTATTAGAAATAACATCTTTGTGTGTGTGTGTGTGTCAGAGTTTCGCTCTTGTTGCCAACGCTGGAGTGCAATGGCGCGATCTCAGCTCAATGCAACTTCCGCCTCCGCGGTTCAAGTGATTTTCCTGCCTCAGCCTCCCAAGTAGCTGGGATTACAGACATGTGCCACCATGTCTGGCTAATTTTTGTATTTTTAGTAGAGATGGAGTTTCACTATGTTGGCCAGGCTGGTCTCGAACTCTTAACTTCAAGTGATCCACCCGCCTCAGCCTCCCAAAGTGCTGGGATTACAGGCATGAGCCACCATGCCTGGCCAGAAATAACATCTTAATCTGAGAAAATTTTCAGCCGAGCAGTTATCACATCATAATGGCACCTCACAACTCTGCCTCGCTACTAGTTCTAGTGTTCCTTTTAACAAACTTGTGGATGCTCCTCACTCCTCTGAGGCCCCCACAGCCGGCACCCCGGGCACTACCTATAAATGGCCTGCTTGTCCACATCCATCGGGGTCTGAGACTCCACAGGGGGAGGGCTCACTCCTTCTGCATCGGGTTCAGAGCAGTTTGGATCTTGTTCTGTCTTTAACTCCGTTACTACTTGCATCTGTAAAAGGAGGAAGATAATTCTTATTAGCAAACACAAACTACTACGAGGTATTCCATGCTCCAACAGGAATGCAGTTGGAGTGGGGAACTGCCAGACAGTAATACGACTGCAATCATATGTAAAGAATACTACCAACAAAACAGCTTTGAATTTAATGTGCTTTAAAATAAAGGTAAAATTTCCAAACTGCTGAAGAACTGAGATAACCAATGTTTGTGAAATGCTCATGATTTTAAAATAACACTGGCGATGGCCTAATGAAGAGAATGGCACACATGCAATCTACTCCTCCATCTATTGCTATATCTCCTCATGCGTAGTAATATTACAGCCAGAGAAGCATAGACAAATAGTCCAAGGTCTTCTTACCATGTCACAGACACAACCTAACCCCATATGCTACGTATTTGGGACAGGGCTGAACTTCTCCCATATCTACCCTCAAACCTCAGCAATACATAGCCATAAAAATGTCACTATATTCAGAAAGGAAAAGGCCAGCTGTGTTTACTTAAAGCCTTAAAAGATACTATCATTTAAACTGCTTTAAACGAGCAATGCCTTTGTCATTTAGGTAAAAAATATTTAAATCGTTAAAAAAAAAATCAGTTTACAAAAACAAAATTTCGTGAAAGTAAACTTCTAGTTATCCATGAGCAGCAGATTAGACTGTCCTGACCTCAGCTTCCTCAGGACCAGGATGGGCCATTTCTCCCACGGTGGATTTGGCCATGCTTCTGTCCCTTGAGGAAGCAACTTGGGGCAGCGTGGGCGGGGAGACCTCATGGAAGCGGGGCCATCCCCACTATCCAGACAGACTGGGGGCCAGCCATGAACGCCCACCCCCACAGGACACCTCTCACATCCTCCAGCCCTGTGCTCTCTTCCCTCCAACGTCTTGTTTTTTGGAATAAGATGACTTCTATTCTGCTGCCTTTAAATGGTACAACATATTAGGAAAACTGTTTTAGTTTCTCTTAAAAAAAAAAAAAAAGCAATAAAGCCTAAGTGGACACAGTATTTCTGTAAGGCGATCTGCCAGCATGTATAAAAAGCCTTAAAAAGGCCAGGCACAGTGGCTTATGCCTATAATCCCAGCACTTTGGGAGGCCAAGGTGGGCGGATCATCTGAGGTCAGGGGTTCAAAATCA
The DNA here is from genome assembly GCF_028878055.3 of Symphalangus syndactylus. NCBI lineage: Eukaryota > Metazoa > Chordata > Mammalia > Primates > Hylobatidae > Symphalangus > Symphalangus syndactylus. The sequence continues at coordinate 87,486,452 of NC_072427.2, forward strand.
GCCTGGCCAACATGGTGAAACCCTGTCTCTACTAAAAATACAAAAAAATTAGCTGGGAGTGGTGGCACACACCTGTAATCGCAGGTACTCAGGAGGCTGAGACAGGAGAATTGCTTGAACCTGGGAGACGGAGGTTGTAGTGAGCTGAGATCACACTACTGCACTCCAGCCAGGGCAACAGAGCAAGACTCCGTCTCAAAATAAATAAATAAGTAAATAAATAAATAATAAAAAATAAGAAGCCTTAAAAGATTCATTTCAGTATTTGAAAAAAAAAAAGATTGTGAAAAGAGAGAAACCTAAATGTTCAACCTTGGAAAATTGGCAAAATAATTACGATAGGTCTATGCTGTAGATATATTTCAATGTTTATTTAAAATAATGCTGACTAAACACTTCCCAGGCCCTGAGAAACACTCGGTATGAAAAGGGCAGTGTTCCAGGTGTCATCTGCACCTGGCACAGCCGCCTGGGAGGAGGTGGCCGGTAGCAAGCACTACTGTCCCAGGCTGTGTTGGAGGTGGTCACCGTGCCTTGGTGCACAGGAGGCAGCGGTGGGGTCAGAGCAAAGACCTAGCAGGCAGGAGGGAGAAGAGTGATGGGAACAGTGAGGACCGGTGCTCCAGGGCAGGCAGAGAGGTGCCCAAGATGTGCCAGGCAGAGATGCTGGGGGCGGCCTGGGGCCCAGAGGGGCCAGGCGATTCGGGCCACAGGGCAGCTTGGGCTTGGCATGAAATCCACAGGAATCCACAGGGAGCCACTGGACAGCCCAGGCGGGACGCTATTAGATTTGCATTTTAGAAAAAAAAAAGTCAGTTGGAAATACCAAAGGACTAAGGACTTCTAGGCTAAGGAAGCAGTCTGACTACATCACAGAATTTCCCTCCTTTCACTGCTATACAAAGCAAAAAAAAAAAAAAACAAAAAAACGCTACCACCACCACCACCAACAACAAAAATCTCTGCCACAGGAACTGAACAAGGACTGGCTGGTAAAACTAAGCACCAGAGAAAGGGGGACCCAGTGCCTCAGCTCCTAACCCCTCCTCAGACCTCACTAGCATGGCTCCAGTGAGTTATCCAGAGCCTGATCCTTGCCACTGAAGTCCTCGAGGTGGGGAGGAGAGCCGGGGGGGGCGGGCACTTCACTGCCCCTGCCTGCTGGGCAGGAAAATAAAGGGCAGGGCCAAATCCCTTCACTGGCTCCAGAGTCAGTGGGATGATGAGCCAAATGCCAGTGGGTTCAGAACACAGTGTTTTAACAAGATCGCAGGCCAAGAAAGACGGCAAGGGCCTCAGTCAAGCCTCGATCCACCGGCTTCTCAATTCATTCAGGTCACAGAACACAAAACACTCAGATCCTCAAAAGCACAAAACACCATAGCTTCCAGGAGAACAAAGTCTCATCTATGGTGGGAGGGCAATGGAGAGCTGCCCGTGTATGGCACAACCATCCAAGCATGAGCAAGGTACAAAGATGGAGCACTGGGGCCCTGCAAATTCATTACTGGGACAGCCCCTCTCATGCCTGCAGCTGGGGAGACGAAGCTACAAGATTCCCACTCAAAAGCTGATCCAGTTAGACACTCAGGAAAGTCACCAGTCAACATGGGAATCTGTCATCATGAAAATCAATCGGGTTTTCTTTCAAAGTAACAGTGCTAATTAACACTGACATTAAAAAGGTAAATTCCCAAGAAACTGTCATATGACTTAGGGAAGTCAAGATTCCTGGCAATCTTGTTATCAGTTAAGGAGATAGTATTATTCTATGGCTTATTTTTCTGAACACGAATGTACAATAAATGCATAACACACTAACATTGACCATGCAACCTCATGGCAATTGAATTGCAAGTATACAAAGGAATGTCCATGCTTGAGTGCCAGGCTGATTTGTAATTAGAATGCAGAATCAAGTTCAAGCTCACCTGTTGCCCATCTTGATAGCTGTCTATACTTAATGTCTGTGTAGCCATCATGGTTCATCAGAGTTTTATAAGACATCAAATCATCTTGAGTGAAAAGCAAATGGTGTCTGGAGAACAAAACCAGAAAAGCATCAGTTAATAGTCGTAGAGCATTTTTGTCTCCCTCATTCCACAACATCCAATTTTTTTTTTTTTTTTTTTTTTTTTGAGACCGAGTTTCACACTTGTTGCCCAGGCTGGAGTGCAATGGCGCGATCTTGGCTCACCTCAACCTCCGCCTCCCAGGTTCAAGTGATTCTCCTGCCTCAGCCTCCCTAGTAGCTGGGATTACAGTCATGTGCCACCATGCCCAGATAATTTTGTATTTTTAGTAGAGACGGGGTTTCTCCATGTTGGTCAGGCTGGTCTCGAACTCCCAACCTCAGGAGATCCACTCGCCTCGGCTTCCCAAAGTGCTGGGATTACAGGCATGAGCCACCGCGCCCGGCCCATAACATTCAATTTTTTAAAATACACATTTTTACATGTAGAGAACAAAAAAATTATCCTTAACAGTATGTTATGACCCAAATCCTATTAGCAACCCTTCACTTACATAGCAATCACTTATTTTCCTGTGCTAGGCCCTGACTTGCTATTATATTTTCAGCCCCTGTCATTCACTGCCCAGCTAATATCAAGTCAATGCCTGCCCATGCCAGGCAGCATGCTGGGCCTGGGGTGCGGCAGTGAGCAGGACAGGCAAGGCCTCTGCCTTCCTGACACAAACCAGGCAAGGGGGAGAAACAATACACAGGGTAGGCACAGGGTGAAGTGAGAGGGGGCCTGGGCTGCTTTCCCGGGCCGTGTGGTCGGAGCAGGCCTCGCTGGGAAGATGCTGTTAGGCCGAGACTGGATAGACACGCTGAGATCAGGGAGTTTGGTGTTTCAAAGAGAGGGAACGGCTAACACAGAGGCCTGAGACAGGGGCGGAAAAGAGGCACTCAGGGAGACTGAGATGGGCATGCTCATAAACACACGCACATTAGACAGGTAAGTGGTGGCGCACTTGCTTCATGACAACAGAAAACCGCAAAATGCCACTTCTGTGCTGGAAGGATGGAGCAGGAACGCGACCAGCACCTGCAGTGTGGGTGTGGAAAAGCACTGCGGAGTGGGGGAGAGCAGCCAGGCTGGACCGCGGCCCGCACGGCCTCGCCACTGCTGGTGCAGGTCACAGACATTTAGAGTCTAGGCTGCCCTGAGAAGGTCATGTGGAGGTCAAGGGCAGTTGTGCCACTTGTTCTGCACTAGCAAGAACAGCATAGTTCCCCAAGGAAAGCAGCACTTTAGGAGACAGTGTTAAATAGAAAGAAATCCTGTCCAAGCCTTGCAGGATGCGGAAGGACTACCATCCTGTCCTGAGCGAGACAGTTCAAAGGAACAAGGAGCCGGGCAGTGGCTCACGCCTGTAATCCCAGCACTTTCGGAGGCCGAGGTGGATGGATCACAAGGTCAGGAGTGTGAGACCAGCCTGGCCAAGGTAGTGAAACCCTGTCTCTACTAAAAATATGAAAATTAGCTGGGCATGGTGGCATGGGCCTATAGTCCCAGCTACTTGGGAGGCTGAGGCAGTAGAATCCTTGAACCCAGGAGGCAGAGGTTGCAGTGAGCCAAGATCGTGCCACTGCACTCCAGCCTGGGTGACAGAGCAAGACTCCATCTCCAAAAACAAACAAATGAAAGAAAAAGGAAAAAGGAGTCCGGTGCGAACAGCAGCAGCCGTGGCAGCAGCCAGGTCACCTCCTGAGCACATTGAACCATCTTAGTGCAATCTGCCCTCACAACATCCAGGGGAGGCACTGCTGTGATGTCACTTACACCTGAGAAGTCTGAGCAATGTGGCCTCAGCCACCAAGATGGCCAGAGGCTGAGCTGGGACTCACCCTCAACAGCATCATTCTGGAGCCATTAAGGGGGTACAGTCAAGGGCACAGGAGGCACACAGTCAATGGGGTAAAAGTGAGGAGGCAAAGTGATGGATACAAGGGAGGGGGCACAGTCAATGAGTACAAGAGAAGAGGTGCAGTCAATGGGTACAAGAATGGGGCCACAGTCAATGGGAGCAGCTTCTGTGGCCTGGGAGGGGAGGGTATGTTGGGACATTTTAAGTTTGAGATGCTTGTCAGACACCTACATTAAAACTCTGAGCAAGGGAGTCTGGCCTAGAAACACAGATTTGGCCACCATCAAAGTATAGTTAGTACATGTAGAGGGTAACTGTGTCCTCCAAAAAGATATGTCTAACTGGACACGGTGGTTCACGCCTGTAATCCCAGCACTTTGAGAGCTGATGTGGAAGGATCACTTGAGTTCAGGAGTTCAAGACCAGCCCGGGCAACATAGCAAGACCCTGTCCCTACAATACTAAAAATAAATCTGCAAGGGTGGGTGGCTAAACCTTTATTTTTATTTTTATTTATTTATTTATTTATTTGAGATGGAGTCTTGCTCTGTCGCCCAGGCTGGAGTGCAGTGGCGCGATCTCGGCTCACTGCAAGCTCCGTCTCCCAGGTTCATGCCATTCTCCTGCCTCAGCCTCCCGAGTAGCTGGGACTACAGGCGCCTGCCACTACGTCTGGCTAATTTTTTGTATTTTTAGTAGAGACGGGGTTTCACCGTGTTAGCCAGGATGGTCTAGATCTCCTGACCTTGTGATCCATCCGCCTCGGCCTCCCAAAGGGCTGGGATTACAGGCGTGAGCCACTGAGCCCGGCCAACTTTATTTTTAGATATTTAATGTGTTTAAAGCCTTAAGACTTTATGAGACCATCCAGGAAGAGAGAGAACAGTCTGTGCTAGAAGACAGTCTGGAGCTCAGGGAGACAGAAGGACATAGCACAGGAAGAACTGCCATGGGACAACAAAAGAACCAGGTGGTGCCCCCAAAGCCACGTGGAGAAGGAGGACCAAGGATGTGGGAGCGCCAGCCACAGCAAGGACAGCTGAGTGCCAAGGAAGAGGAGGCTGAGTGCCAAGGAAGAGTGGGGCTGAGGTTGCTGCCGATGAGCGGGAGAGCCTACAAGGAGAAGGCTGTGACTGAGCAATCTCACAGCCCAGGGCAATCCTATCAACACAGGTACACCCTTGCAACATGGCATGGGAGCCACTGGTAACAGAAAAGGTTGGAAACCACTTTCGACAGAAGCCTGGCATAACGGAGAACAGCCACCATGAAATGGAATATGTGCAATTAAAATATGAGGAAAATACTTCACGAACTCTTCCCCAAGACAACTGTTCTACAGAGACCCTACACATCTGCAAACTTGTCACTGAACCTCTCCTAACAGGTCTCTGCCTTGACCATAACCTGGCTCTCCTCCAAATCTCCACTTTCTCCCCAGTTTCACTTCCATCTGCTCCCCTGCACCCCAATGCAGTGGCTCCAATTCAGCGCCATCACCTCACACCTTGATGGTGGTAGTAGGCTCCTACCTGGTTGTATGAGCCTCTAGTCTTGCCCTCTTCCAGTCCATTCTCCAAGCTTTCTTTTTTTCTCCCTTTTTTAGAGACAGGTTCTTGTTCTGTCACCTAGGCTGGACTGCAGTGGTGCAATCATAGCTCACCACAGCCCCGACTTCCTGAACTCAAGAGATGTTCCCTTGGCCGGGCGCGGTGGCTCACACCTGTAATCCCAGCACTTTGGGAGGTCGAGGTGGGCAGATCACGAGGTCAGGGGATCGAGAACATCCTGGGCTAACACGGTGAAACCCCATCTCTACTAAAAATACAAAAAATTAGCAGGGTGTTGTGGCGGGCGCCTGTAGTTCCAGCTACTTGGGAGGCTGAGGCAGGAGAATGGAGTGAACCCAGGAGGCGGAGCTTGCAGTGAGCTGAGATTGTGCCACTGCACTCCAGCCTGGGTGACAGAGCAAGACTCCATCTCAAAAAAAAAAAAAAAAAAAAAAAAAAGAGGCCAGGCGCGGTGGCTCATGCTTGTAATTCCAGCACTTTGGGAGGCCGAGGCGGGTGGATCACAAGGTCAGGAGATCGAGACCACGGTGAAACCCCGTCTCTACTAAAAATACAAAAAATTAGCCGGGCGTGGTGGCAGACGCCTGTAGTCCCAGCTACTCAGAGAGGCTGAGGCAGGAGAATGGCATGAACCCGGGAGGCGGAGCTTGCAGTGAGCCGAGACTGCACCACTGCACTTCAGCCTGGGTGACAGAGCGAGACTCCATCTCAAAAAAAAAAAAAAAAAAAAAAAAGAGAGATGCTCCCACCACAGCCCCCCAAACAGCAGGAACTACAGGCCCACACCACCATGCTGGCTAACTTTTTTTTATTTTTTGTAGAGATGAAGTCTAGCTATGTTGCTCAGGCTGGTCTTGAATTCCTGGGCTCAAGCAATTCTCCTGCCTCAGCCTCCCAAAGTGCTGGATTACAGGCGTGATATGGTTTAGCTGTGTCCCCACCCAAATATCATCTTGAATTCCCACGTGTTGTAGGAGGGACCAGTGGGAGGTAATTGAATCATGGGGGCAAGTCTTTCCCATGTTGTTCTCGTGATAGTGAATAAGTCTCACATGAGATCTGATGGTTTTAAAAAGAAGAATTCCCCTGTACATGCGCTCCTCTCTTTGCCTGCTGCCATCCATGTAAAACATAATTTGCTTTTCCTTGCCTTCCGCCATGATTGTGAGGCTTCCCCAGCCATGTGGAACTGTAACTCCATTAAACCTCCTTCTTTTGAAAACTGCCCAGTCTTGGGTATGTCTTTATCAGCAGCATGAAAATGGACTAACACTGTAAATTGGTACCAGGAGTGGGCTGTTGCTGAAAAGATACCCAAAAATGTAGAAGCGACTTTGGAACTGGGTAAGAGGTGGAGGGTGGAACAATTTGGAGGGCTCAGAAGAAGACAGGAAAATGTGGGAAAGTTTGGAACTTCCTAGAGACTTGTTGAATGGCTTTGACAAAAATGCTGATAATTATATGAACAGTAAACTCCAGGCTGAGGAGGTCTCGGAGATGAGGAACTTGTTGGGAACTGGAGCAAAGGTGACTTGTTATGTTTTAGCAAAGAGACTGGCAGCATTTTGCCCCCACCCTAGAGATTTGTGGAACTCTGAACTTGAGAGACGATTTAGGGTATCTGGTGGAAGAAATTTCTAAGCAGCAAAGCATTCAAGAGGTGACTTGGGTGCTGTTGAAAGCATTCGGTTTTATAAAGTAAGCAGAGAATGAAAGTTTGGAAAATCTGCAGCCTGACAATGTGATAGAAAAGAAAATCCCAGACGGGAGCAGTGGCTCATGCCTGTAATCTCAGCAATTTGGGAGTCTGAGGAAGGAAGATCATGAGGTCAGGAGTGTGAGACCAGCCTGACCAACATGGAGAAACCCCCTCTCTACTAAAAATATGAAAATTAGCCAGGCGTGGTGGTGCACGCCTGTAATCCCGGCTACTCAGGAGGCTGAGGCAGGAGAACTGTTTGAACCCGGGAGGCAGAGGTTGCAGTGAACCAAGATGCACCACTACACTCCAGCCTGGGCGAGAGTGAGACTCCCTTCCAAAAGTAAAAAGAAAAAGAAAAGAAAATCCCATTTCCTGAGAAAAAATTCAAGCTGGCTGCAGAAATTTGCATAAGTAATGAGGAGCCTAATGTTAATCCCCAAGACAAAGGGGAAAATGTTTCCAGGGCATGTCAGAAGTCCTCATGGCAGCCCCTCCCATCACAGGCCCAGAGGCCTAGATGAAAAAACTGGTTTCATGGGCCAGGCCCAGGGTCCTTGTGCTGTGTGCAGCCTAGGGACTTGGTGCCCTGCATCCCAGCCACTCCAGGCGTGGCTGAAAGGGGCCAATGTAGAGCTTGGGCCTTGGCTTCAGAGGGTACCTCAAGCCTTGGCAGCTTCCATGTGGCATTGGGCCTGCGAGTGCACAGAAGTCAAGAATTGAGGTTTGGGAAACTCCGCCTAGATTTCAGAAAATATACAGAAATGCCTGGATGTCCAGGCAGACATTGGCTGCAAGGGGGGGGCTCTCATGGAGAACTTCTGCTAGGACAGTATGGAAGGGAAATGTGGCACTGGAGGCCTCACACAGAGTACCTACTGGGGCACTGCCTAGTGGAGCTGTGAGAAGAGAGCCACTGTCCTCCAGACCCCAGAATGGTAGATCTACTGACAGCTTGCACCATGCACCTGGAAAAGCTGCAGACACTAAATGCCAGCCTGTGAAAGCAGCTGGGAGGGAGCCTGTATCCTGCAAAGCCACAGGGGCGGAGATGCCCAGGACCAAGGGAACACACCTCTCGCATCAGCGTGACCTAGATGTGAGACATGCAGTCAAAGGAAATCATTTTGGAGCTTTAACATTTGACTGCCCTGCTGGATTTCAGACTTGCGTAGGACTGTAGCCTCTTTGTTTTGGCCAATTTCTCCTATTTGAAATGGCTGTATTTACCCAATGCCTGTACCCCCACTGTATTTAGGAAGTAACTAACCTACTTTTGATTTTACAGGCTCATATGTGGAAGGGACTTGCCTTGTCTCAGATGAGACGTCAGACTGTGGACTTTTTGAGTTAATGCTGAAATGAGTTAAGACTTTGGGGGACTGTTGGGAAGGCATGATTGGTTTTGAAATGCGATTGTGAGATTTGGGAGGGGGCAGGGGCGCAATGATATTGTTGGCTGTGTCCCCACCCAAATCTCATCTTGAATTCCCACATGTTATGGGAGGGAGCTGGTGGGAAGTAGCTGAATCATGGGGGCAAGTATTTTCTGTGCTGTTCTCATGATAGTGAATAAGTCCCACAAGATCTGATGGTTTTAAAAAGAGGAGTTCCCCTGCACACATGCTCCTCTCTTTACCTGCTGCCATCTATGTAAGACATGACTTGCTCTTCCTTGCCTTTTACCATGATTGTGAGGCTTCCCCAGCCATGTGGAACTGTAAGTCCAATTAAACCTCCTTCTTTTGTAAATTGCCTAGTCTTGGGTAGGTCTTTATCAGCAGCATGAAAATGGACAATACAAGGTGTGAGCTACCTGAGTAGACCCATTCTCTAAGCTTTCTAAAATGGAAATCTGATCATGTGACTCACATGCTTAAAATTGCCTCTGCCTAACCCTCACCCTCAGGCATCAGCATCCCCTCACTGACCCCCTTCCACACTCCAAGTTGTATAAACAAACCAATCACCACATTTAGCTTCCCCAGCATGCCAGGTTCTCTCCTGCCCCTGGGTCCTCCCCAGACACACTTCCCTCTCAGCATGGCTAGGTGGGGAACATGCATCGCCCACATCACCTTCTCCAGAAAGCCTTCCTGATGAATCTCGCCCACACTGGGGTTAAGTTTGTTCCTGCTGGGCCCTCATACAGCACCCTCTGCTCAGCCCCACAGTATTTCAGTTGTTTATTTGGACTACAAGTTCTTTAAGGGCCAGGGGCCTGTCTTGCTGCATCCCCAATTACTAGCACTGTCTCTGATGTCAATAGGCACTAAATACAAATGCTTCCTGAAGCTAATCACTGACATTATACATTTTTGGACACATAATTTGCTTGACTTCACCCCATATCTCCTTGTTCCACTTTAGGCAATTTTAATTTTTTTTTTTGTTTGGCTGATGCACAGTTGACAAAATATTTTACGATTTTAATTTTTATGATTGTTAGTCAAGTGATTGCTGGAACATAAGGCTCCCGAGGCCAGGCTCGGTGTCTGAGTCAACCTCCATCCCCACAGAGGCAGCGTCTGCTGATGCATAGCACTAGTCCTGTGGAGAGGTGTTGAAAATGAGTCAGCAGGGCTTTGTGAAACCATCTCTAAGTCCTAGTTTGCTTGGGAAAAATGAAATAAACAGCATATGGGGCCAGGTGTTATGGCTCATGCCTGTAATTCCAGCTCTTTGGGAGGCTGAGGTGGGAGGATCACCTGAGGTCAGGAATTCGAGACCAGCCTGACCAAAATGGCGAAACCCCATCTCTACTAAAAATACAAAAATTAGCTGGGCATGGTGGCACATGCCTGTAGTCCCAGCTACTTGGAAGGCTGAGGCAAGAAAATCGCTTGAACCCAGGAGGCAAAGGTTGCAGTGAGCCGAGATCGTGCCACTGCACTCCAGCCGGGATGACAGAGACTCTATATTAAAAAAAAAAAAAAAAATCAAATACAAAAACTAGCTAAATTAGCTGAGTACAGAGGCTCACACCTGTAATCTCAGTACTTTGGGAGGCCGAGGTGGGAGGATCACTTGAGCCCAGGAGTTCAAGACCAGCCTGGGCAACAGAATGAGACCCCATCTCTACAAAATTTTTTTTAAAAAATTAGCTGAGCATGGTGGCTAACTTATATGGGTTTCTATGTAGTTGTGCTAGCTTCCAAGGAGTTCCAACTAAACAAAATTTGCAGCAAACACATCTGAGAAGGTCTATAACAATACAGCCACAACACAGTCAGCCACTGTTGGGAGACAATTCTTTATGAGAATTGTCCATGGTGAGACTCCATTTTTAAGTCTCATCATCTAGGCTTTCTAAGCAAACTTGGTTAAAGGATGATGGACTTACACACACATCTGGAACACTGGTGCCAGTGCACTGCTCGGGAGAGTTCGGGACTCCCAGAGTGTTTATGGTCCAGAGGAGTGATGCTAGCGGCCTTCCCTGGCCTGCCTTCCACAAGAATCCTGTTAGGTCAGTTCAGCCAGAACCCCCTTCACCCTGATGCTTCCTCTTAGTAATTTTCCGTCCATGGCCCCCACTCCTGCTCCTAGGTCTCCCCCACTACACAATCCCATTGCAGCAGTCCCTATACCTATCATAATCATCCTGAACAACCTGCCCTTTGTCTTGTTTTTCTGAGACAAGGTCTTGCTCTGTCACCTAGGCTGGAGTACAGTGGTGCAATCATGGTGCACTGACTGCAGCCTCGAACCCCTGGACTCAAGTGATCCTCCTGCCTCAGCCTCCCACGGAACTAGGACTACAGGCTCTCACCACCACACTTGGCTAATTTTTAAAATTTTCTGTAGACATGAGGTTTCACTGTGTTGCCCAGGCTGGTCTCAAACTCCTGGCCTCAAGGTATCGTCCTGCCTTGCCTCCCAAAGCACTAAGTGCCTTGCCATCTTTAATAAGGGTCAGAATAAGTTTTTCTTTAAAAATATAAATACATAGCCGGGCGCGGTGGCTCACGCTTGTAATCCCAGCACTTTGGGAGGCCGAGGCGGGCGGATCACGAGGTCAGGAGATCGAGACCACGGTGAAACCCCGTCTCTACTAAAAATACAAAAAATTAGCCGGGCGTGGTGGCGGGCGCCTGTAGTCCCAGCTACTCGGAGAGGCTGAGTCAGGAGAATGGCGTGAACCCAGGAGGTGGAGCTTGCAGTGAGCAGAGATCACGCCACTGCACTCCAGCCTGGGTGACAGAGCGAGACTCCGTCTCAAAAAAAAAAAAAAAAAAAAAAAAAAAAATATAAATACATAAATGAATAGATGGGGAGAAGAAAAAGCTCTAAAATACAAGAGTTCTCTAATGTGTAGAGGATGACGACAGCTTTCAAACATCACCATTTGGCAACCACCACAGTAAGCCATTTCAGACAGGAATCATCAATGGATGCTAACACTAGTTTGTGAAAGTATGAGAAACAGGAAATGTACATAATCTCAAAGTACCTGCCACAAGATACATTTCATTTTTTATTTTTTTGAGATGGGTTCTTTTTTTTTTTGAGACGGAGTCTCGCTCTGTCACCCAGGCTGGAGTGCAGTGGCGCGATCTCGGCTCACTGCAAGCTCCGCCTCCCGGGTTCACGCCATTCTCCTGCCTCAGCCTCTCCGAGTAGCTGGGACTACAAGCGCCCGCCACCACGCCCGGCTAATTTTTTTTGTATTTTTAGTAGAGACGGGGTTTCACCGTGGTCTCGATCTCCTGACCTCGTGATCCGCCCGCCTCGGCCTCCCAAAGTGCTGGGATTACAAGCGTGAGCCACCGCGCCCGGCCGAGATGGGTTCTTGCTCTATTCCCAGGCTGGAATGCAGTGGCAAGACTCTGGCTCACTGCAGCCTCAACCTCCCAGGTTAAAGCAATCTTCACACTTCAGTCTCTTGAGTAGCTAGAACTACGGGCACACGCCACCATACTTGGCTAATTTTTGCATTTTTTTTTGTAGACAGGGGTCTCATTCTGTTGCTCAGGCTAGTCTTGAACTCTTGGGCTCAAGCCGTCCTCCTACCTCCACTTCCCAAATTGCTGGGATTACAGGCATGTGCCACAGCACCAGGCTCAAGACACTTATTAATTACAAAGGCAAAACAATGATGCAAAGAAAGGGATACACTGTACTGGCTTCTGTGCAGTCCTTCCTAAAATGCAAGCTGTGAGTCCAATCCTCAGGACACACCCAGGAACCCAAACTGAGAGGCACTCTATAAAGAAACTGGCAAAAATAAAAGTAAACGGCCAGGTGTGGTGATTCACACCTGTAATCCCAGCACTTTGGGAGGCTGAGGCAGGTGGATTACCTGAGGTCAGGAGTTCGAGACCAGCCTGGCCAACATGGTAAAACCTCGTCTCTACTAAAAATACAAAAATCAGCCGGGTATGGTGGCAGGCACTTGTAATCCCAGCTACTGGGGAGGCTGAGGTAGAAGAATCGCTTGAACCCGGGAGGCGGAGGCTGCAGTGAGTCAAGATCGCGCCACTGCACTCCAGCCTGGGCAACAGAGCAAGACTCCGTCTCAAAAAAAAAGAAAAGAGAAAGAAAAGAAACAACAACCAAATGTGGTATGTGATCTTGGTTTCAAAAACAAACACTGTAAAAGACAACTTAAGGAAATTTGAGGAGATGTGAATATAGAGTATTATATTCTATTAGAGACTGAGTGTTATTTTGATGGTGTGATAAAGCTGTAAGCTCACAGCATAAATATCATCATTTTGAGAAGTACGTGCTACAATATTTAGTTGTATGACCATGATATTCAAAACTTACTTTCAAATGGGTCAACAAAAATATAAACATAAATAACAACTGTTGAATCTAGGTGGCAGATAATCAAGATTCTACTCTCAGACTGTCTTTCAAAATGTTCATAATATGAGGGAAAAGTCAGAATTTCAAAATGTATAGATTGGTAGTCCTTCTCTCTAACAAAACTGGTTAAAACAGTCAGGTACGGTGGCACATGCCTGTAATCCTAGCATTTTGGGAAGCCAATGTGGGTGGATCACTTGAGGCCAGGAGTTCAAGACCAGTCTGGCCAACATGGTGAAACCCCGTATCTACTAAAAATACAAAAAAAAAGTAGCTGGGTGTGGTGGCAGGCACCTGTAATCCCAGCTACTCAGGAGGCTGAGGCAGGAGGGTAGCTTGAACCCAGGAGGCGGGGGCTGCAGTGGGCTGAGATCACACCACTACACTCCAGCCTGGGCAACAGAGCAAGACTCTGTCTCAAAAAAATAAATAAAATAAAAAATAAAAACTTCTTTATCTGATATATATTGGTATAATCACTCTAAAGAAAAACCTTCACATTTGCCTCAAAAGCTTTGAAAATGTGTTTTCCCTACAACAGATCAGGGAAATTCTATGCAAGGAATTAAAAGAGAAAAAGGCAACTCTTTAGGACTAACATATATTGTTGAGTAAAAATAGGTGGCCGGCCCTCCTACCAGACCCCAAAGAGGCCAGAGAGGAGCTGCCATAGATGGCTCTGCCCGCTCAGGAAGGCGCTGTTCATGTAGAAGAGCCATTTATAAATTCATTACTATAATTTGTGGAGCTCCTTGCTAAATTCCACTCTCCAGCAAAAGGATAAACCACATTTTGGTAGTAAAACCAACTGGTTCCTGCAATCAGGCAAATGGTTTCCAGTAGAATTTACAAGGTTCATCCCAGCACAACTTCTGAGGCTTCGGGTGACAATCTTGTGCTGAGGGCAGGACCTCTGTCAACCAACTCAGATACAGGCAGGCCCAAGACAGCATCTGACTAAGTGAAATCTATGGCTAATGGGGAAAGAACTAAAAGCATCTAACTGAAGGATGAGGGCTCAGCAGGTTCATCTTCATCAAAAACTGCTTTTCTTGGCATTACATAAAAACCAAAGGCTGACCTGAGATTTAGAGACAATCGATTGATCTCTATTTCTTTCCCCGCTTCCACACAAAAAAATAAGTTTCTCTGATCTTCAAACTCAGTGTCTTAACTACTTAACATAACATGGGGTTCTAAATTCCCAAAGAATTACCAATCCAATGTACTATAATACCACAGTGTTTAAGCATGAGACACAGTGATTTTACTTCTAGTTTGTTGACTTAGTTCTAGTTTCACCCAATAAAAGAAGACACATCATTTATTAAAGTTCCTTGTCACCTTAAGAGCTCTGTCCAGACTAAAGTGAGGAAGACACAACTGTCCAACCTTCACTTACAGAAATAGAACTTGCTAGTAATTGAAGAAATTAAAAAATTAAAATAATATATCCTTTTCCATGTCGCAATTATTAAATTTAAAACAAAAGTAATGCTCTCTGCTAGCAAAGATGAAGTCAAATGTGGAACTCTGCAGGAGTCAGTGCTATGGGTCACATGGTGGTGTAACAGGTTTGGAGAGCAGTCTGACCATATGTACCTCAGCCATAAAAAAAAAAACTTATGCTCGTCTCAAAACCACCCTAAGAATATAAGCTTTAGTGTTGTGACTTTAAAGGCCGACAAAAACATGAAAAATGGACAGAACTTAACAGGCTGGCGTCTTAATACTTTTAAGCATTCTGGAGGAATAGGGAAAGTTTTTCAGAAAGGAAGCCGATATTGACAGACTGGTGAATCCCACCAGGTGGTGGTGTTTTCCTTTGCCCAGATCAGAGGAATGAGTGGGAAGGGGAAGCCAGCGGCCATGCAGTCCAGGGAGACTAAGAAAGGAGGTATGGTAGAGGGGCTGGGGGAGGCCCCGGAAGGGAAGCCCTACTCATCGGAGACAATTTCATTATTGCCTTAGTGTCTTTAGCCCCTATGAATGGCTTAGGTTTTAATATTTTAGTCTTTAGCTTCAATGGAGTACAGTAGCATGATCTCAGCTCACTGCAATCTCCGCCTCCCGGGTTCAAGTGATTCTCCTGCCTCAATCTCCCGAGTAGCTGGGATTACTGGCACCCACCACCATGCCTGGTTAATTTTTGTGGGCGTTTTGTTTGTTTTTTTGAGACAGAGTCTCACTCTGTTCCCCACGCTGGAGTGCAATGGCATGATCTCAGCTCATTGCAACCTCTGCCTCCTGGGTTCAAGCAATTCTCCTCCCTCAGCTTCCTGAGTAGCTGGGATTACAGGCGCCTGCCACCATGCCCAGCTAATTTTTGTATTTTTAGTAGAGATGGGGTTTCACCATGCTGGCCAGGCTGGTCTTGAACTCCTGACCTCGTGATCTGCCTGCATTGGCCTCCCAAAGTGCTGGGATTACAGGTGTAAGCCACCACGCCTGGCCTAATTTTTGTGTTTTTAGTTGAGCCAGGGTTTCACCATATTGGCCAGGCTGATCTCGAACTCCTGACCTAAAGTGATCCGCCCGCCTCGGCCTCCCAAAGTGCTGGGATTACAGGCGTGAGCCACTGCTCCTGGCCAATAATTTTAAATCATCAGATTTACTTAAGAAGGTTTTACTTGTATGGTCAGATATACACAGTGCTTATAATGTATAAGGGTATTTAAGTTGTAAATGGAAGTATCATCAAAAATTTTATATTTGGGCTGGGCCGGGTGGCTCACTTTGGGAGGCTGAGGCGGTTGGATCACTTGAGGTCAGGAGTTAGAGACCAGCCTGGCCAACATGGTGAAACCCTGTCTCTACTAAAAATACAAAAATTGGCTGGGTGCAGTGTCTGTAATTCCAGCTCCTCAGGAGGCTGAGGCAGGAGAATTCCTTCAACCCGGGAGGCGGAGGCTGCAGTGAGCTGAGATTGTGTCACTGCACTCCAGCCTGGGTGACAGAGCAAGACTCCGTCTCAAAAAAAAAAAAAAAAAAAAAAGTATATATATATAAAATTTAAGTTGTTCAAAGGCTGTCTTAAAGGTGAAAGTTAAAACTTACTAAATTTGGCTGGGCATGGTGGCTCACACATGTAATCCCAGCACTTTGGGAGGCTGAGGCAGGTACATCACTTGGGGCCAGGAGTTTGAGACCAGCCTGGTCAACATGGTGAGACCCCATTGCTATTAAAATACAAAAATTAGCTGGGTGTGGTGTTGTGCCTATAGTCCCAGCTACTTGGGGGGCTGAGGAGGGAGGAAGGCTTGAGCCAGAGAGGCGGAAGTTGCGGTGAGCTGAGATCAGGCCACTGCATGCCAGCGTGGGTGACAGAGCAAGACTCTGCCTCAAAAAAAAATATTCTAAACTTTATAAAGAGAATAAAATTAGCAACTTCTATATAAAATAGAGGAAAACCAAGCCTGTAACTCTCTACATTAATAAATGTTGATTTTAAAATAACCTTAATCTTTTCTGTGTCAAAGCCTCATTTTAAAGGGCATTAAAAACTTTTAGCAAGAAAATCTAGATGCTAAAGGTGTTTTTTATTCACAATAACAAAAACTGGAAACAAACCTACCCATCCATCGACAGGGAACAGGGAAGTCGACTGCACTCATCCATCGTGCGATCACAACACACGAGGCACAGTGGGAAAGAGAGAAGGCAGGGCATACAACTCCACACACACTTCACCGAGCCCTTCGCTCACTCCACACCTATTTACTGAATGTCTTCTTTATGCCTGGCTGTTTTCAGTGCTGAGGACAGAGCAGCAAACAAAACAACGTCTCTGCTGTCAAGAATCAATTTATTTTATTCTGAGACAGGGTCTCACTCTGTCACCCATGCTGGAATGCAGTGGTACATTCATGGCTCACTGTAGCCACAACTTCCCAGGCTCAAGCGATCCTCCCACCTCAGCCTCCTTAGTAGCTAGGACTACAGGCGTGTGTCACCAAGCCCAGCTAATTTTTGTATTTTTTACAGAGACGGTGTCTCACTATGCTGCCCAGGCTGGTCTCAAACTCCTGGGCTCAAGCGCTCCTCCTGCCTCAGCTTCCTAAAGTGCTGGGATTACAGGCACAAGCCACCATACTTGATCAACTTTATAACACTTTTTAAATGTATCTATGGACTCATTTGGGGAAAAAAGACATCTTTATAACAACAGATCATCCCCTCCATGAGCACAGGATCTTCCTCATTTATCAGACCCGCACCTTCGTCCATGATTAAGTCTGCTGGTCTTCTTTCTGGAGGTTTTCTTAGATTAATTCCTAAACACTTGATGGGTTTTCTGGTTACCATCTCAAAAGCAGTTACACTTTCTGGTGGGTTGCCAGTAGAAGTATCACTGGTTTGTGCAGACTGACCTTGTATCTGGCAAATGTTCTGGATCCTGCTGTGGTTCTAACAGTTTACGGAGATTCCACTGGTTTTCTCAGTAAATGTTATTATCTATAAATCATGCAGATATGGTCGGGCGCAGTGGCTCACACCTGTAATCCTAACACTTTGGGAGTCTGAGGTGGGCGGATCAACTTGTGGTCTGGAGTTCGAAACCAGCCTGGCCAACATGGTGAAATCCCGTTTCTACTTAAAAATACAAAAAAAATTAGCCGGGCGTGGAGACGCATGCCTGTAATCCCAGCTACTCAGGAGGCTGAGGCAGGAGAATTATGTGAATCCGGGAGGTGGAGGTTGCAGTGAGCCAAGATCACGCCACTGCCCTCCAGCCTGGGCGACAGAGCAAGACTCTGTCTCAAATAAATAAATAAATAATAAATCATGCAGATATAATCTCAATCAAACTTCCTCAAAAGTAAATAAAATAAAATAAAACTGCTCTCAAATGTAAATGGGGAAATAAAGGGTCTGTGAGTAACTAGGTTACCCTTAAAAGAGCTAAGAGGCCGGGTGCAGTGGCTCCTGCCTGTAATCCCAGCACTTTGGGAGGCTGAGGTGGGAGGATCGTTTGAGCTCAGGGGTTCAAGACCAGCCTGGGCAACACAGTAAGACCTTATCTCTACTAAAAATCAAAAAATTTAGCTGGGCGTGGTGGCATGTCTGTAGTCCCAGATGCTTGAGAGGCTGAGGCAGGGGGATCACTTGAGTCCGGGAGGTCGAGGCTGCAGTGAGCTGTGATCATACCACTGTACTCCAGCCTGGGTGACAAAGGGAGACCCTGCCTTGCCTTAAAAAAAAAAAAAAAAAGGCTGGGCGCAGTGGCTCACGCCTGTAATCCCAGCACTTTGAGAGGCTGAGTCGGGTGGATCACCTGAGGTCAGGAGTCTGAGACCAGCCTGGCCAACATGGTGAAACCCTGTGTCTACTAAAAATACAAAAATTAGCCGGGCATGGTGGCGCGTGCCTGTAATCCCAGCTACTCCGGAGGCTGAGCCAGGAGAATCACTTGCACCCGGGAAGCGGAGGCTGCAGTGAGCCCAGACTGCACCATTACACTCCAGCCTGGGCAACAGAACGAGACTCTGTCTCAAAAAAAAAAAAAAAAAAAAAAAAAAAAGAGTTAAGGAATACCAAATTTTAAAATATACTACAAAGCCACAGTAACAACAAAAAAAAAGTGGGTAACCATACAGGAACAGACCCACAGGCCAAGGGAGCAGGAGAAATAAGGCAGTAGACTTGCCAGGGCTTTTTAAATGCCAGAAATGCATAAAGTTTTAGAATTGTGATGTTTTTACAAAAATCTCTTTGAACACAACCACTTCCACAAACTGAAGGTGCTGGTGGAACAGTCAACAGGAGTGAGGCCAGTCTCGCTCCCACCTAACCCTGCAGCAGGGCCGCGTGGAGGCCCGGCCCAGCCACTCAAGGCGCCTGGAAGCTCAGCCTGCGAGTCCTGTTGATGTAGGCCCTGTGGAGGTGAGACGGACATTTGTTCAGTCAGCGTTTTGAGTGTCAGGAGAAGAATGGGGCTTCGTGAGGGGAGGAAAGGGGCAGTGAGGGCAGACAGAGCTGTGTCTACTACATGCCAAGGCCAGTGCATCCCCCAACTCTCTGGCATTTCTCCCATCGAGACACGAGGTCTTTGTCCCTTCCTCTGCAATCTAGGCTGACCTGAGTGACTCATTTGAGAACAAGAGAATGCAGTGGAAATGATGGTGTGCGACTCCAGAGCTGGGTCAGAAAAGGCGAGGAGGCTTCCATCTTGTTCATAGTGACACTCCGACTACCAGGAAGCCCCATGCTGTGAGGAACGCCCCTCGACACTGCTATGAGAAAGCCCCCTAATGATATAAAGGAGACCCCCAGTGCTGAGGAAGCCCCCAATGATATCAAGGAAGCCCCCAATGCTATTAGGGAGCCCCTGATACTGTGAGGAAGCCCCCCATTGCTGTGAGGGAGCCCCCCAGTGATATAAAGGAAACCCCTCAATGCTTGAGGGAAGTCTCCCCAATGAAATAAAGGAAGCCCCAATGCTATGAGGGAACCCCCAGTGCTGTGAGGGAACCCCCAGTGCTGTGAGGAAGCCCCCAGTGCTGTGAAGACCTCCTCTAATCTGTGAGGAAGCCCAGGTCCCACGGAGTCTGCACGTGTGCGCTCTGGTCCGTATCCCCAGCTCGTGTTCCAGATGACAGATTTCAGAAAGCGCCTCCAGAAGATACCATTCCTCAGTCATTACGTCACCCCCAGCCGCTGAGTTGTCCCAGCTGAGGACTCAGACATCCTGGCGGAGAGACGGCCACTTCCTCTCCATATTCCTGGTCCACAGAATGTGTCCACATAATAAAATGGTTTTTTGTCACTAACAGTGTGACCGGGTTGTTCACACTAGTTGTGACCAGACTACTCTAGAAGACGCAGATAGGTTGTCCTTGTTTTGCTGTTGAGGAGACAGATGTACCAGAGGTTGGGTAACTTCAATCTGTCCAGCTCTAAAGCCCTGCTATTTCTTCTTCACAACCTGACCTCTGACGATAAAATAATTGTGCTTCTAAGGTCGAACTCACAAGGACAGGACACTTGTCAACAATCTGTATTAACTCTGGTGCCTGCAACAGTGAATTACATCAATTCAACCTATGAATTATGGCATTATTCAAAATGGGAAACAGAGTGAGCTGATGAAGCAGGTGGCCCATGAGGCAAGCACCACGAAAGATGCTCAGCCGTGACCAGAATGCAGCTTCCAAAGCCACACGAGTGTGACATGCTCTGCAGGGTCTGAAGAAAGCGATGTCCTGTGGCTTACTTGTAGTAGTGCATCTCCCAGCAATAGCAAAGGTTTGGAAGCTGAGTGCAGTGGCACGATCCAGCTTGGCTGACAGAGTGAGATCCCATCTCAAAAAAAGTGTAAGTGTAAGTCAGTAAGTACATAAACAAATAAATAAGTTAAAATGTTATTACTAACAATTCACGTACTAAAAACTGCCCAGGGTTTCTTTTTAGTTATTTTGTCTTTAGAATTTACCCTGCTAGGATGTACAATACAATTTGTTTTTTTTGGGTTTTTTTTTTTTTTTTTTGAGACGGAGTCTCGCTCTGTCGCCCATGCTGGAGTGCAGTGGCACGATCTTGGCTCACTACAAGCTCCGCCTCCACCTCTGGGGTTCATGCCATTCTCCTGCCACAGCCTCCCGAGTAGCTGGGACTACAGGCGCCCGCCACCATGCCCAGCTAATTTTATTTGTATTTTTAGTAGAGACGGGATTTCACCGTGTTAGCCAGGATGGTCTCAATCTCCTGACCTCGTGATCCGACTGCCTCAATCTCCCAAAGTGCTGGGACTACAGGCGTAAGCCACCATGCCTGACCAATACAATTTGTTTTGAAGTCACTTGAAATAATTCCTTTCTGTATAGTTAAGCCACCAACTCAATTTGTGGTTTGGTTATTTTTATTCATTTTGCTTTCAGGTTTTTTTTTTTTCTTTTTTTGTAGAGATGGGGTCTGGCTGTTTCCCAGGCTGGTATCAAACTCTTGGCTTCAAGCGATCCTCCCACCTTGGCCTCCTGAAATGCTGGGGTTACAGGTGTGAGTCACAGTGCCCGGCTGCTTTCAATTTTTAGAGACTCCTTCCCCCCAACTTTTGACTTCATTTTATTTTAAAACTATATTAAAACATCCATATAGTTTTGACAAGGTTCAGGACATGCTACCACAAAATGTGGCACCTGGGCACACTGAATATTTGAAGCTGAAAGAATTTGAGAAGCAGCTTGTGCAGGAATGTCTCTCTGACCTTCCCTGACCCTTCTCTCCTGAGGCAGGTCAGGAAACCTAGGAAGGACTTTCTGACCCTCCCCTGAAGCAGGTGGTAAGACCCTCATGTGAGAAGCGCCCTCTGTATCTACGGGGGGAGGAAACATGTTGACCTCCAAAGAAGGATACAGAGAGAAATCTGAACAGACCTTGCTAAGTTTCCCCCAGTTCACTGTGTTTAGCTCACACTGCTATCATAGTTCTCCATAGCTTTTCATTGTTCATCAAACCTAACACAAAACCACTCAGGTTTAACCATTTCCTTGGGTCATTTCCTTATAAAGGCTCCCATGTCATGTAAAACTTATATTACATAAATTTGTGTGCCTTTCTCTTTTGTAAATCTGTCTGCTGTTCCAGGAACCCCAGCCAATGAACCTAAGATGGGTAGAAGGAAAACATCTTTCCTCCCCTAGAGCTCCATGATCAATACTACAGCAGATATGGCCAGAAATCCAACTTATAACACTGCCCCTTCCCTACTCGACAGGGAACCCCATTTACTAGTCTGGGGGTTAGCACCTTTATCATAAGCCAGTCTTCATCTGCCTTCCTTAGATAAAAGGCTATACTCTACAAACAGTTTTGAGCCTCACTTTTTTCACTTGCTAAGGATGCATCCTAGCAGTGTGCTCCACTATGCAGACTGACCAGACCCCAGCTGTGAACATGGATATGTTCCCAGGAAACCACAATGGATCATTACTTTTTATTTATTTATTTATTTATTTATTTATTTATGACAGAGTCTTGCTCTGTCACCCAGGCTGGAGTGCAGTGGTGTGATCTTGGCTCACTGCAACCACCACCTTCCGATTTCAAGCAATTCTCCTGCCTCAGCCTCCCAAGTAGCTGGGATTACAGGCACACCGTGTCCACTTATTCTTTTTTTTTTTTTTTTTTTTTGAGACAGGGTCTGGCTCTGTCGCCCAGGCTGGAGTGCAGTGGCACCATCTGGCTCACTGCAGCCTCGACCTCCCTCACTCAAGCAATCCTCCCACCTCAGCCCTGGAGTAGCTGGAACCACAGGCATGCACCACCACACCCGGCTTATTTTTCTATTTTTTGTAGAGACAGGGTTTTGCCATGTTGCCCAGGTTAGCCTCAAACTTCTGAGCTCAAGCAATCTGCCCTCCTCGGCTTTCCAAAGTGCTAAGATTACAGGTGTGAGCCACCACGCCTGCCCATGATTATTAACTATACCTGTAAATGATATGTTAATATCCCTCTATCTAATGCTTCCACCTTGAGTTCAGCTTGTCTAACATTTTAAATCTGCTTTTTGGCTGGGGGCGGTGGCTCACGACTGTAATCCTAACATTTTGTGAGGCTGAGGCAGGCAGATTACTTGAGGTCAGGAGTTCGAGACCAGCCTGGCCAACGTGGTGAAACCCCATCTCTACTAAAAATGCAAAAATTAACCAGGCATGGTGGCACGCGCCTGTAATCCCAGCTACTCAGGAGGCTGAGACTTGAGAGAATCGCTTGAACCCGGGAGGTGGAGGTTGCAGTGAATAGAGATCACATCACCGCACTCCAGCCAGGGTGACAGAGTGAGACTGACTCAAAAAAAAAAAAAAAAAAAAAAAAAAAAAAAAAAAAAAAATTGAAACAGAAACATACATTTAAGTAATCAAGTAAAATACATCCCCAGGCAATGTTATCCTGACCAGTCAAAAGGTCCATGAGAAAACTGTCACAAAAGCTGAAAAAAACAGGTGGGGGATAGGCCGGGCCCAGTGGCTTACATCTGTAAGCCCAGCACTTTGGAAGCTCAAGGCGGGAATATTGCTTGAGTCCAGGAGTTCAAAACCAGCAACATAGTGAGACCCTTTATCAAAAAAAAAAAAAAAAAAAAAAGAGTTGGAAATTTTTCAGTCCCTTTTTAAATTTATTTTACAGAAGAAATGAGGAAAGAGATATCAAACAGAAAAAAGAAGGGATGAGGGAGATTCTACAAAGAAAGAAGTCCTCAGAAGCCAAAGACCAATGAGGGGGTCCTCACCCAGCCCACAGGGTCCCCAGCCAGAGAAGCCAAAGACCAGTGAGGGGTCCTCATCCAGCCCGCAGGGTCCCCAGCCTGTAGACCCTGACCAGTGTCCCAGGGACCAGGCTCCCTCTCATCAACCCACTCTGCTCTTGGGCCACCCCTGACCAAGGAGCCTGACCTGCTGTCCCAGTGGCCTCGGGGGTCAGCACAACTGCTCTCAGTGAAGCATGGGAGCCACTGGAAAGAATCGGACCCTCCATGGTGACTCTCAGCAAAGCGTGTCCCAGCGCTCAATGAGAACTAGTCACTGAAGCAGAGTTCTAGACTTCAGCTGTTAGAACTACTCGCATATATTCCTTTATAATTCTAATATGATTTAAGAGCTATTTCTTTAGGCTCGACTTTTACATAGACAACACTGTATACCAATCACAGCAAGGCATGAGTCAGCTGAAGGAGAGTAGCTCACCAAATCCCCATGTGTTTTTCATATCTCCCAAAAGTTCTGCTATTTGATTCCATTTAGATCCAGACCAACTTTGATTTGGTCCAAGTAAGAACAGAGGGCTGGCCAGGCACAGTGGCTCACGCCTGTAATCCCAGCACTTTGGGAGGCCAAGGCGGGTGGATCACGAGGTCAGGAGATCGAGACCATCCTGGCTAACGCGGTGAAACCCCATCTCTACTAAAAATACAAAAAATTAGCCAGGCGTGGTGGTGGGCACCTGTAGTCCCAGCTAATCAGTAGGCTGAGGCAGGAGAATGGCGTGAACTTGGGAGGCGGAGCTTGCAGCGAGCTGAGATCGTGCCACTGCACTCCAGCCTGGGTGAAAGAGCGAGACTCCGTCTCAAAAAAAAAAAAAAAAAAGTAGAAACCATTCTCAGCCCTAGGGCCATACAAAAAATGGTCAGTGGGATCTGGCCCATAGGCCTGTGGTTTGCCAATCCCTGACCAAAATTATAGCTGTTCAAAGAGATGTGATACTTTTTAAAAAATCTTACTAGATTTTCTTTTCCTGTTTCTAGTACCCAGAGGAGTGAGAAAATCTGAGTATACTTTTTTTTCTTGAGAGGGAGTTTGGCTGTTGTTGCCCAGGCTGGAGTGTAATGGCACGATCTCAGCTCACTGCAACCTCCGCCTCCCAGGTTCAAGCGATTCTCCTGCCTCAGCCTTCCGAGTAGCTGGGATTACAGGCATACGCCACCATGCCCAGCTAGTTCTGTATTTTTAGTAGAGACAGAATTTCTCCATGTTGGTCAGGCTGGTCTCGAACTCCCGACCTCAGGTGATCAGCCCGCTTCAGCCTCCCAAAGTGCTGGGATTGCAAGTGTGAGCCACCGCACCTGGCCTGAGTATACTTCTTTGAATCCACCTAAAATGTGCTCTCTAACTCAGTTTGGTGACACTGTCCTGTGTACTGTAATGTAATATACTAGACGCTGCCTTGCTGGAGGAGTCCACACAGCCCCATCCCCCTCGCCAGGTGCCACGCCTAGCAGAGGACCATCTCCCACAGTGCCACCTCCTAGCTGCTACCCAGAGCAGTGTTGACTAATGAGCAGCCACAATTCCACTGGAAATTCTAGGGTAATTCCAGTTCTAGCAAACAGTAACACTGAGGCATTTATAAAGCCAGAAAACGACTGAAGACAACACAACAGTCAGATCCAGAGACCGCATCTCTAGGTGTTGTGTTTGTTACCAGTCCTCCCAAAATACCTTCTCCAGGACACCTTTTAGGACACTAACTATACAACAGTTGAGTGAGCTTTCATGTTGTGTGTGAGAAGTTTTAGGGCACCTGTGGTTCAGAAACCACAAGCCAGTTGTCCATCTGTCTTCCGCCCTGGCTTCCACAGCTCCTATTCCAAAGAGGTGTTCAGTCAATAAATGACTCATTCTGAGGAAAACATTTGTCAAGAAATCACCCACTTTTTTTTTTTTTTTTTTTTTTTTTGAGACCGAGTCTCACTCTGTCACCCAGGCTGGAGTGCAATGGCATGATCTCGGCTCACTGCAACCTTCACCCCGCAGGTTCAAGGGATTCTCCTACCTCAGCCTCCCCAGTAGCTGGGATTACAGGTGCCTGCCACCATGCCTGGCTAATTTTTGTATTTCTAGTAGAGATGGAGTTTCACCATCTTGGCCAAGATGGTCTTTAACTCCTGACCTCGTGATCCACCCGCCTCAGCCTCCCAAAGTGCCGGGATTACAGGCATGAGCCACCGCGCCCAGCCATCACTTTATTTTTCAAACAAGGTTTAGCGAAGTATCATCTGAAGTGTAATATTCAAATAAAATCATAGATTGTAAATCCTGTTAAAATCTGTATCAAAAACTATTTCTAACCCAAAGGCCCACATATGTCCCCTAAAGACAAAACAAAATTATAATATCAAAGGTATTTTATATTTTAATGGTTTTGCAATTAAAAAAAATTTTTTTTTTTTTTTCCTGAGACAGAGCCTCGCTCTGTTGCCCAGGCTGGACTGCAATGGCTCGATTTCAGCTCACTGCAATCTCCACCTCCCAGGTTCAAGCAATTCTCCTGCCTCAGTCTCCTGAGTAGCTGGAATTATAGGCACCCGCCACCACGCCCGGCTAATTTTTTTGTATTTTTAGGAGATTTGGGGTTTTGCCATGTTGACCAGGCTGGTCTCAAACTCCTGGTCTCAAGTCATCCGCCCGCCTCAGCCTCCCAAAGTGCTAGGATTACAGGTGTGAGCCACCACACCTGGCCTGCAATTTGTTTTAACAGATTCTGAGCTGGATGGTCTGTTACAGCTGGTAAATTTAAATTCGCATCAAAGCTTTAAGACCCTGGCCAGACGCGGTGGCTCACTCCTGTAATCCCAGCATTGTGGGAGGTCGAGGCAGGCAACTTATTTGAGGTCAGAAGTCCGAGACCAGCCTGGCCAACATGGCAAAACCCCGTCTCTACTAAAAATACAAAAATGAGCCGGGTGTGGTGCCTTGCACCTGTAATCCCAGCTACTCAGGAGGCTGAGGTCAGAGAATCACTTGAACCCAGGAGGTGGAGACTGCAGTGAGCCGAGATCACGCCCCTGCACTCCAACCTGGATGACAAAGTGAGACTCTGTCTCAAAACAAACAAACAAACAAAAACAAAAAAAAAAAGAAAAGAAAATAAGGGGCCAGGCACAGTGGCTCACGCCTGTAATCCCAGCACTTTGAGAGGCCAAGGTGAGGAGTTCGAGATCAGCCTGGCCAACATGGTGAAACCCATCTCTACTACAAGTACAAAAATTAGCCGGGCATGGTGGCGCATGCCTGTAGTCTCAGCTACTTGGGAGGCTGAGGCAGGAGAATCCCTCGAACCCGGGAGACAGAGGTTGCAGTGAGCTGAGGTCGCGCCATTGCACTCCAGCCTGGGGACAGAGCGAGTGAGGCGCCATCTCAAAAAAAAAAAGAAAAAGAAAACGAGGAACCCTAACCCTTGGAGGCAAGGACCCCTTTCCCACGGACAGCCTTTCTCTCAGGCACTGCCTGCACTGGGCACACAGCACTGTGGAAATGGCACCTGCACTCCCTCCCTGCACAGCAGCCACCCCTCTCTACTCTCCCTGTCAGCACTAAGCTTGGTGGGTCAGAGGGACTCCAGCTTTCAGATGGCAAAACACAGAAAGCATCAAAACCTAAATACTCAAAAGGCTCCACAACATACAGCATGGCCATAAAATAATACAAAAAACTGGAACTGGCCCGGCACAGTGGCTCACGCCTGTAATCCCAGCACTTTGGGAGGCTGAGGCAGACAGATCACCTAAGGTCGGGAGTTCGAGACCACCCTGACCAACATGGAGAGACCCTGTTACTAAAAATACAAAATTAGCCAGGCGGGGTGGCACAAGCCTGTAATCCCAGCTACTCGGGAGGCTGAGGCAGGAGAATCGCTTGAACCCGGGAGGCGGAGGTTGCGATGAGCCGAGATCGCGCCATTGCACTTGAGCCTGGACAAGAGCGAAACTCCCGTCTCAAAAAAAAAACCAGAAAAACTGGACTCACAAAAGTGTGAGATCTTAAATTTTTAAAACGAGAAATGTGTGGATTATACAAATGTTTTAAAAATTCATTAAAATGCCAACTAAAAACATAACACAATATAGCTTAATATGTGAAAATGTATGAACGTAGCCAGGCACAGGGGCAAATGTCTTTAAGTCCCAGCTCCTTGGGAGGCTGAAGCAAGAGTATTACTGGATTACTTGAGCCCAGGAGTTGGAGATCGGCCTGGACAACATGGTGAGACCCTGTCTCTTTAAAACACACACACACACACACACACACACACACACGCATGTAAGAAACCCAATTCAAAAATGGGCAAAGGACTTGAAGAGATATTTCTCCAAAGACACGTAAATGGCCGATGAACATGTGAAAAGATGCTCAACATCACTCATTATTAGGGAAATGCAAATCAAAATGACAGATACCACCTCATATCCATTAGGATGGCTGCTATTAAAAAAAGCAACAACAAATAAGAAAATAAGTGTTGGCGAAGATATGGAGAAACTGGAACCTTTGGCCGGGCGCGGTGGCTCACGCTTGTAATCCCAGCACTTTGGGAGGCCGAGGTGGGCGGATCACGAGGTCAGGAGATCGAGACCACGGTGAAACCCCGTCTCTACTAAAAATACAAAAAATTAGCCGGG
Source organism: Symphalangus syndactylus (assembly GCF_028878055.3). Lineage (NCBI taxonomy): Eukaryota > Metazoa > Chordata > Mammalia > Primates > Hylobatidae > Symphalangus > Symphalangus syndactylus. The sequence continues at coordinate 87,514,305 of NC_072427.2, forward strand.
CGTGATGGCGGGCGCCTGTAGTCCCAGCTACTCGGAGAGGCTGAGGCAGGCGAATGGCGCGAACCCGGGAGGCGGAGCTTGCAGTGAGCCGAGATCGCGCCACTGCACTCCAGCCTGGGCGACAGAGCGAGACTCCGTCTCAAAAAAAAAAAAAAAAGAAACTGGAACCTTTGCACTGTTGGTAGGAATGTAAACTGATACTCCCTCCTTATTGGGTCCTTGGAAAAATAAAAAATAAATTAAAAGGAATATAAAACAGTACAGCTGTTGTGAAAAATCAGATGGAGGTTCCCTAAAAAATTAAAAACAGAATTCCAGTATGATCCAGCAATCCCACTTCTAGATCTATATCCAAAAAAATTGAAAGTAGGATCTCAGAGAAGTATTTACACACTCAGGTTCACAGTTTTATTATTCAAAATAGTCAAAAGGTAGAAGGAACTCAAGTATCCGTTGAGGGATGGATAAACAAAATTCAGTATATCCATACAATGGAGTATTATTCAGCCTTAAAAAGGAAGGAAATTCTGACACACGCTACAACATGGATGAACCTTAAGGACATTATGGTAAATGAGCTAAGCTGGTCACAAAAAAGACAAATACTACATAATCCCACTTATATGAAGTCCCTATAGTAGTGAAATTCAGAGACAGGAAGTAGAATAATGGTTGCCAGGGGTTTCAGGGAGGGGAAATGGGGAGGCAGTGTTTAATGGGTATAGAGTTTCAGTTTTACAAGATGAAGGGTTCTGGAGACAGATGGTGGTGATGGCTGTACAACAGTAAGAATGAACTTACCACCACTGAACTGCACACTGAAAATGGTTAAGATGGTAAATTTTGTTATGTGTATTTTACCGTAACAAAGAATTGGAAAAAAGGGCCAGACACAGTGGTTCACTCCTGTAATCCTATAACTTTGAAAGGCAACAGCGGGCAGATCATCTGAGGTCAGGAGTTCGAGACCAGCCTGGCTAACATGGTAAAACTCCATCTCTACTAAAAATACAAAAATTAGCCAGGCGTAGTGGTGGGTACCTGTAATCCCAGGTACTCGGTAGGCTGAGGCAGGAGAATTGCTTGAACCCGGGAGGCAGAGGTTGCAGGGAGCCAAGATTGCACCACTGCACTCCAGCCTGGGTGAGAGAGCAAGCCCCTGTTTCATGGGGGAAAAAAAGTATGCTCAAATACGTAACTAAATTTAGAAGAATGTAAAGTTTAGCAATTTAATGTTTATTAAACTTTTTGTGGAGTTTCGCTCTTGTTGCCCAGGCTGGAGTGCAATGGCGTGATCTCAGCTCACCGTAACCTCCACCTCCTGGGTTCAAGCGATTCTCCTGCCTCAGCCTCCCGAATAGCTGGGATTACAGACATGCACCACCACACTCGGCTAATTGTTTGTATTTTTAGTAGAGACAGGGTTTCTCCATGTTGTTCAGGCTGGACTCGAACTCCTGACCTCAGGTGATCCATCCACCTTGGCCTCCCAAAGTGTTGGGATTACAGGCGTGAGCCACTGCACCCGGCCTTATGCTCCTTTTTCTTGTCAATTTAAATTCCTAACACTTTTAATGCAAAAAAATGTATAAACGTTCATAAAATGTCTAAGAGAACATGTAACAAAACACGTGCTCTCACTCAGGCATTATGTTCTAGAAACTGCGATCATAGTACCTACCAATCCACAGCCCCTTTGAGTGACCCAACCCCACTGGCAGGCCCTGCTCAAAGGGGGCTTCCTTGTGCAGGTGGCAGAAGCTCATTCCTCCCCAAGCACCAACCCGTGGGCCAGGCAGCCCCACAACACCCAAGGCCAGCCCGAAGGTCAGCGCCTGGGAGGTGGTGTGAGGGGAAAGAGCTCAGGCACTCTCTCTGAGGTGGGTGCTGGGAAAGGGAGGGTACAGGGCAGGTAAGGCTGGGTGAGCCCCTGCTGTGAGGGAAGTGTACAGACGGAACAGACAGTGGTGTACAGAAGGAACAACAACAGAAGTGTACAGACGGAACCACCACCTAATTGAAGCAGAAGGCCAAGAGCCCTGGTGCAGAACTGGATCCTGCCACAGCGCAAACCATGGTTCCATTTGCCCAGAGGCCCAGCAACAATACAGTGGTCCCAAGGATCCCATAGATTCCTACTTTCTTTATCCCTGCGTGATCCTGAACCACCTATCCCACCACCCACCCAACTTGAAGTCAGCCTGCTCCCTGCCACCCTGAGAACCCGACTAAAACAGCCAATCATTCCAGCGTCAATCACAGACGGCAAACAGTACAATCAGCTGGGTGTGGTGGCACGTGCCTGTAGTCCCAGCTACTCTGGGGGCTGTGGCCGGAAGATTACTTGAGCCCAGAAGCTCCCAGCTGCAGTGGGCCGAGATCGTGCCACTGCACTCCAGCCTGGGTGAAAAAGTGAGAACCTATCTCAAAATAAAGTAAAATTAAAATTAAATAAAATAAATAATAAAATAAGCTGCTCTGTCCCCTTCTCAAGTCCCTGAGGCATGGCCTCAGAACCAGAGCTTTAAACAGGAGTTTTATACCACATGCCAGACAACACATTGACTGAATTACCACACTACCTTCTATGTGAATCTTCCAGAAACAGTAACTAAACCGGCAGGGGCTAACAATCCAAAACAAGGAGCTACCATCTGCCAAGGGCAGGAACAGGCCAGGCTCCAGACTTTGCACACTCTCATAAGCAGGACACCGCCAGCACCAGGCCTGCTGGCTCTTTCCACCAAGGGACCATGCCTCTCAGCCCCTGAGTGCTTCTAACAGTTTCCAGACTGACCTTTTTCTACGTGATACGTCCACTCTACATGTCCTCCTGAACAGTGTACACAAGACAGAACCATCGGGTATCCACTCAGTGCTGCACACGGATGCAAGATGGCACTTCCCAGGGCCTGCAGCCACTTCCTTCACGCTCACCCCCAAGGACGCACACTGTTAGGCTTTGGGTTCCCCTATCTGTGCTGTTTTTATTTTCTTGTCTCTTTTGTCATCAATATAATCATTTGAGGAAGTAAAGAAAGGACACACATATATTCCTACAAATGGATAGGCTGAGAGTAAAACGACCTGGTATTTGTGAACATGAATGATAAAAGGAAAAAACTTCTAGCTGAAATGTAGCACTCCTTCAATTATAAAGGCAGACAATAAGCCCTGGAGTTTTAGCAGGAACAGCAACAGGTATTTTCCAAAGCATTAGAGTGTCACAGAAATCTCATCACTACTCCCAAAGGAATTACCAGAGCCATGGCTCAATCCGGTTACTTAGCTAATAAATGGGACTATCACCAATTTGGTTCAATACAGTATTTTGATAACTGTATTTCAAAATAATTTGTTCTCTTCTTAATCTATTTATTTCCTTTAAAATGCTGTTAAGAGGCCCCCAGAGGCCAAGCAGATATGAAAATTTAAGACGCCCCCTCCCCCACCAGGGTCTATACTTTGAATCACTTTAGCAGTTTCAGGCTGTCCTTCTAAACAGTTTCAGACAGTTTTAACAATTTGCAACAAAAGTGTAAGCCGCAAATAGGATGTTACCCGCCTCGGCCTCCCAAAGTGCTGGGATTACAGGCGTGAGCCACCGCCCCTGGCTATAAGCACCTAATTTTACATTTTATTGTGTTTTGCTTTATTGCACTCAGCAGATATTGTTTTTCACAAGTTGAAGATTTGTGGCAACCCTGTATGGAGAAAGCAAGCCTATTGGTGCCAATTTTCCAAAAACAGGAGCTCACTTTTTGTCTGTGTTACATTTGGGTAATTCTTCACTATTTCAAACTTTGTCATTATTATGTGTTACGGGGATCTGTGATCAGTGATCTTTGATGTTCACACTGTAATCTTATTGGCGCGTCACAAACCTTATTAGACAGCGAACTTAATGGATAAATGCTATGTGTTCTGACTGCTCTGCTGACTGGCTATTCTGCCCATCTCTCTCCCTCTCCGTGGGCCCCCCTGTTCTGTGAGACACCACAATATTGAAATTAGGCCAATTAATAAGCTTACAATGGCCTCTAAGTGTTCAGGTGAAAGGAAGAGAAACACCATCTCCCACTTAAAATCAAAACCCAGCTTGGTTAGAAAGTCATGTCACCGGACGCGGTGCCTCACACCTGTAATCCCAGCACTTCGGGAGGCCGAGGCGGGCAGATCACCTGAGGTCTGGAGTTTGAGACCAGCCTGACCAACATGGAGAAATCCCATCACTATTAAAAATGCAAAAAAATGAGCCTGGCATGGTGGCACACGCCTGTAATCCCAGCTACTCAGGAGGCTTAGGCAGGAGAATTGCTTGAACCCGGGAGGCGGAGGTTATGGTGAGCTGAGATCATGCCGTTGCACTCCAACCTGGACAACAAGAGCAAAACTCCAACTAAAAAAAAAAAGTTATGCCAAAAACCAAGATGGACCAAAAGCTAGGCCTCTTGAATCAAAAAGTTAGCCAGGTCAGGAACAGTGGTTCATACAGGTAATCCCAACACTTTGGAAAGACGAGGCAGGATGGCTGCTTGAAAGGATTCACCATTCTGGAAAGGAACTTAAGAGATAGCCTAGGCAGCGTGAACCCAGGAGGCGGAGCTTGCAGTGAGCCAAGATCGCGCCACTGCACTCCAGCCTGGGTGAAAAAGCAAGACTCCGTCTCAAAAAAAAAAAAAAAAAAAAAAAAAAAAGAGATAGCCTAGGCAACATAATGAAACCACACTTCTACAAAAATTTTTCAAAATTAGCTGGGCATGGTGGCACATCCCTGTAGTCCCAGTTACTCAGGAGGCTGAGGTGGCAGAACCACTTTAGCCCAAGAGGTCAAGAGTGCAGTGAGCTATGACCTCACCACTGCATCCCAACCTGAGCAATAGAATGAGACCCTATCTCTCAAAAACATAGCCAAGGCCAGGCACAGTGGATCACGCCTGAGGCTGAGGCAGGAGGACCACTTGAGGCCAGGAGCTTGAGACCTGCCTGGACAACATAGGGAGACTTCATCTCTTTAAAAAAAACAAAAAAGGGCTGGGTGCGGTGGCTCATGCCTATAATCCCAGTATTCTGGGAGGCCAAGGTGGGTGGATTATTTGAGGTCAGGAGTTCAAGACCAGCCTGGCCAATACGGCAAAACCCTGTCTCTACTAAAAATACAAAAATTAGCCGGGCGTGGTGGCTCACGTCTGTAGTCCCAACTACTTGGTAGGCTGAGGCAGGAGAATCACTTGAACCCGGGAGACAGAGGTTGCAGTGAGCCAAGATTGCACCACTGCACTCCAACCTGGGTGACAGAGCAAGACTCCATCTCAAAAAAAAAAAAAAAAAAGAAAAGAAAAGAAAAAAAAAAAGTTAGCCAAGTTGTAAATGCAAAGTAGAAGTTTCTTTTCAATTTTTGAAATTAAAAAAATATATATACAAATTTTTGAAATTTTAAATCACCTCTCAGAACAAAAGAAAACTTAAAGGCAATTAAAAGTGCTACTCCAGTGAACACATGAATAAGAAAATGGCCAGGTCCATTGGCTCACACCTGTAATCCCAACACTTTGGGAGGCCAAGGTGGGTAGATCACTTGAGGTCAGGAGTTCGAGACCAGCCTGGCCAACATGGTGAAACCCTACCTCTACTAACAATACAAAAATTAGCTGGACACATGCTGCACATCTGTTACCCCAGCTACTTGGGAGGCTGAGGCAGGAGAATTGCTTGCACCCAGGAGGCAGAGGTTGCAGTGAGCCATGATCATACCACTGCACTCCAACCTGGGCAATAGTCTCAAAAAAAGAAAGAAAGGGAGGGAAAGAAAGTGAAACAACCTTATTGGTGATATGGGGAAAGTATGAGTGGTCTGATTAGATCAAACCAGCCACAACATTCCCTTAAACTGAAGCCTAATCCAGAACCAGGCCCAAATTTTCTTCAATCCTATGAAGGCTGAGAGAGGTGAGGAAGATGCAGAAGTAAAGTTGGAGCCAGGCACGGTGGCTCACCCCGTAATCCCAGCACTTTGGGAGGCTGAGGCAGGTGGATCACCTGAGGTCAAAAGTTCTAGCCTACCTAACATTTAGTAGAGCCCGTCTCTACTAAAAATACAAAAAATTAGCTGAATGTGGTGGTGGCCGCCTGTACTCCCAGCTACTACAGAGGCTGAGGCAGGAGAATGGCTTGAACCCAGGAGGCGGAGGTTGCAGTGAGCCGAGATCACGCCACTGCACTCCAGCTTGGACAACAAGAGTGAAACTCCATCTCAACAAAAAAAAAAGAAAAAGAAAAAGAAAAGTTGGAAGCAGCAGAAGCTGGTTCATGAGGTTTAAGGAAAGAAGCTGTCCCCATTAACACAAAAGTACAACGTAAAGCAGCAAGTGCTAACAGAAAAGCAACACCAGGTTATCCAGGTCTAGCTAAGATCATTGATGAAAGCAGCCAGATGAAAAAGCAGATTTTCAATATAGACAAAACAGCCTTCCTCTGGAAGGAGATGACATGTAGGACTTTCATATCTAAAGAGAACTCAATGCTTAGCTTCAAAGGGCAAGCTGGCTCTCGTTAGGGGCAAATGTCACTGGTGACTTTAAGCTGAAGCCAATGGTCTGACCATTCTGAAAATCCTAGGGTCCTGAAGAATTATGTTTAATCTACTCTTGCCTGTGCTCTGGAAATGGAATAACACATTACTGAATATTTTAAGCCCACTGTTGAGATCCACTGCTCAGAAAAAGATTTCTTTCAAAATATTACTGCTCACTGACAATGCACCTAGTCACCCAAGGACTCTGATGGACATGTACACAAGGAGATGAATGCTGTCTTCATGTCTGCTAACACCACATCCATTCTGCAGCTATGGATCCAAGGACTAAGCTTGACTTTCAAGTCTTAACTATTTAAGAAATACATTTTATAAGGCTATAGCTGTGGTAGTGATTCCTTGGATGAATCTGGGCAAAGCAAACTGAAAACCTTCTGGAAAGAATCCGCCATTCTAGATGCCATTCATGATTCATGGAAGGAAGTCAAATATCAACACTAACAGGAGTTTGGAAAAAGTTGATTCTAACCCTGGTGATGACTTGGAGGAGTTCAAGACTTCAGTGGAGGAAGGAACTGCAGATGTGGTGGAAACAATGAAGAGTTGCTTCTTACTGATGAGCAAAGAAAGTGGTTTCTTGAAATGGAATCTATTCCTAGTGAAGACCCTGTGCACATTGTGGAAATGACAACAAAACATTTGGAATATTACATCAACTTAGTGGATAGCAGTGGCAGAATTTGACAATAGCCTCCAACTTTGAAAGAATTTCCACTGTGGTTAAAATGCTATCAAAACAGCATCACATGCTACAAAGAAGTCTTTTATGAAAGAAGGAGCCCATCAATGCAACAAATTTCACTGTTGCCTTATTTTAAGTAACTGACACAGCCACCACCACCCTGATCAGTCAGCAGCCATCCACATTGAGGCAAGATTGTCCAAGTACAAAACGAGCAGGACTCACTAGAGGCTCAGATGATCATTAGTATTTTTAGCACTAAAATATTTTTTAATTAAGGTAAGCACATTTTTATAGATATAATGTTTGCTATTGCACACTTTAAGTAGTACAGCATAATTACAACTTTTATATGCACTGAAAAACCTAAAACTGTGTCGTGTCACTTGCTTTACTGCAATACTTATTTTACTGTGGTGGTCTGGATTAGAACTCGAATTATGTAAGGTATGCCTGTGTACAAAGAGAGGATTCACAAATCACTCTAATTAAGCAGAGTGACGAAAGGCTCATTTCAGTCAGCCTGCCATCTTCCACGTTATAACTAAATGCAAGAGCATCACCAATAACTATACTGGCAAAGAGGTTCACATTTCACCTCGATTCTTCTTTATGTTTAGAGAAAGCCTATTTTTCAGTACGCCAGGAAAAACCGTGAAAGTAGACCTAACTAAAGCTGGGAGTTTCTTTCATCCCGAAGAGGAACCACTTCCTAAAGAAAAACCACCTACTGTTTTGAAAAGCAAACTCTTGTAGAGTTGGAAGAGAACCCCTCACACAGGTGGAACACCCCCAGGGCTGCAGCCCCGCCGTCGCGCTCAGCCCGGCCTGCCCTGGGCCCCACCTCAAGAGGCCGCCATTCCCGGACCCTCGGGCCTCCCGTCAGGAATCCGCCATCGGAACGGAGGCCCTAACTGGTCCGCTCGCAGAGCCACTGTCCAAATAAGGCATTTCGAGAGCCACGAGGATGACATAAAGCAGACTCCGCGTTTCTTCGTTTTTCGTTAAGTGACACGATTTCCCTCACAAGGAAGGTGCAAACCCACAGGGCGCCCAGACCCTGGCCGGCACTTCCTGTCATCCATTTCCACGACTCGTGTGACAGAAGCGGCTCTTCCCACCAATTCCCGGGACGCCGGAACCGCTTCCCCAGCACCCGGCCCCAAACACTGCCGTCAGCGAGCGGCCCTGGGCTGCTCCCGCTGTGGCGCCCGGCTGAGGGCCACGAGCCCCATCGCGCCCACCGCCCCCAGGACCCCGACCCACGCGCTCGCCACAGCCGAGGCAGGGGCCGGGGTCGCGGCCGCCATCTTCCCGCCTGCGCCGCTGCGCTCCCCGCACCCTCCGAGCAGCCCCGCCGGCCCTGAGGACCCCGCGAGTCCGCGGACACGACCGGCCCCACGCGCGCCGCCCGCCCCGGCCCCGCCCCGCCGCGCGCCCCCGGCCCTCACGCCCGCCGCCCCGCCCGCGTCGGGCCCCGCGCGCCCCCGCCTCCGCCCCGCGCCGGGGCGCGCGCCGCACTCCGAAAGGGACGGTTAGGAGCGCGCGCTTCGATCGGGCCCAGCGCGGCGGCGGCGGCGCCTTCCAGAAATTTCCGCGTCCCTCAACCCACACTGAGAAACCAACTGGGCGCGCCCCCGCGCCGGTTGGGCGGAAGGTGCCCCCTCCCCCGCGGGTGCCCGCTCCCCTCCCCCACTCGCGCCCCCTCCCCGCCCCCTGCCCCGGGCGGCGGGTCAAATGCGGGCCCTCCGCGGCAGCGCCGGCCCTCCAGACCCGGGCGGCAGCGGCGGCGGCGGGCGGCGGCCGCGGGCCGGTGTGATTGATAGGGACGGCGGCGGCGAGAGCGGCGGCGGCGGCGGCGGAGCGGTTGAGTGACAGCTTACCTGGGTGCCAATCTTCATCACACTGACAAGCGGCTGCAGCAATCGGGACCCGCAGTGCCGCGCCCGCGTCCAACCGTCACGCCGACGCTGGGCCACGCGACACAGCCTCGCTCAATGGGAGGAGGGCGACGCCGACGCGCGCCGCATCAATATTCAGAGAGGGGGCGGGGCCTGCCGGAGACGGGCCCCGCCCCTCCCTGCGCGGCGGCGGGCGCGGGGCGGGGTCTAATCGCTGGAGGAGGAGAGCGAGGGCGGGAACCGGGCGGTGGCCGGCCCTGCCTCAAGCCCCGCCCGCACCCGGAGCTAGGCCGTGCCCCCAGCCGGCCGCGCCCGAGCGCGAGTAGCTGTCTGCCCCGCCCCGAAGGCAGAGCCTCCCGCCTTATGACTATGCAGTAGGGGCGTGGCCTCAGCGCACGTCTCGCCCCCTCCGCGCGCTCGGTTGCCACCCAGAAGAGGTGTGTGGAGCCGGGCGAAACCATCTGCCTCGAGCAGGCGGGGAGGGAGGGCTGTACCATCCGTAACCCCACCGCCGGGCGTCCCGTAGCCGAAGGCCGCCATTCTCTGTGTGCCCGGTTTGAATATAAGCCCGCGGGAGCCTCGCAGCCTTCCTACCCAGGCTCCGGAGCCCGGGTGGGCACGGGCCTGGGCGGCACAGTGGATGCTCACGTGCCTCGCCCCCTGCGCAGCGCGAGTGTTTAGCCCCTGAGGCTTTACCCTGGGCGCTCTCTTCCCTCCGTGTGAGGACCCCAGCAAGGATTCATGATGTCCACAGGTGCTTCGGGGTGGCCTCTGGGCTACTTGGCCTCGCTTGACCACAGCTTCCGGCCCAGGTGAGCCTTGCGGGTCTTGGTGACCAATGCGGCCTCCAGGTAAAGGGCACCTGCCTTAGGGGACGCCCACAAGTGTCTGCATTTCAAACTGTGCTTTGAAAGACCGCCCTAACCGACCACTGCCACAATGTACTCACAAGTACAGATGGTGGCTTTGGTCTCCAAGATGTAAGGAAAGGGCCACACATTCCCCAGTGCGTAGGAAAGCACACGGTTTGCCTGACTGGCCTTCAATACTGCGGAAACGTCCATTTATGCAGTGGCCCGCCGAGTGCCATCAGTGCCTTGAGTCCATACACAGCGGGGGAAGGGCAGCTCTGTGGGCCCTCACTCCTCCCGGAAGGCAGGCAGGCCCAGGACTGGAGCTGATTGCTGGAGGGAGCCTGGGGTAGGTCTAGACATGAACAGCTCGGAGGACATCCCTCCTGTGTCTTCAGAGCTCCACACCGCCAGGAGGTCTTGGCCAAGTGTCGTGCAGCTGCAGAGCCGCCTCTTTCAGAAAGATAGGGGGCAGCAGGGTGGGCAAGAGCGAGGCCCTGAGATACTTGCCTAAGGAGGGACCTTCAAGGGGACAGAAAAAGCTCAGTATTCAAGACTGAGCGTAATCTGCAGAGCCTAGTGCAAGATGCAGATGCAAGTGTCAAGAGGTGTTGGAACAGAGACACTCCATAGGGGCTGGGTAAACTGAAGCTGAGACCTGCTGGGCTGCACCTCCAGGAGGTTAAGGCATTCTTAGTAATAGGATGAGATAGGAGGTCAGAACAAGACACAGGTCACAAGGATCCTGCTGATAAAACAGGATGCAGTAAAGAAGCCGGCCAAATCCCACCAAAACCAAGATGGCGGGGAAAGTGAGCTGTGGCCTTCCTCAGTGCTGACTATACACTAATTATAATATATTAGCTTGGTAAAACACACTCCCGCCAGCGCCATGACAGTTTTCAAATGCCATGGCAACGTTTGGAAGGTACCCTACATTGTCTAAAAAGGGTCGGGCGCAGTGGCTCACGCCAGTAATCCCAGCACTTTGGGGAGGCCAAGGCGGGCGGATCACTTGAGGTCAGGAGTTGAGACCAGCATGGCCAATATGGTGAAACCCCATCTCTACTAAAAATCCCAAAAAATTAGGCAGGCGTGGTGGCATATGCCTGTAGTCCCAGCTACTTGGGAGGCTGAGGCAGGAGAATCGCTTGAACCTGGGAAGCAGAGGTTGCCGTGAGCCGAGATCACGCCATTGCACTCCAGCCTGGGCGACAGAGCAAGAATCCATCTCCAGTAAATAAATAAATAAATAAATAAATAAATAGAAGAAGAATCCTAAGTTCTGGGAATTCCCCACCACTTTCCCAGAAAACTCATGAATAATCCACCCCTTGTTTATTTTTTTTTTAATTTTTTATTTTTTTGAGACAGAGTCTCGCTCTGTCACCCAGGCTGGAGTGCAGTGGCGCGATCTCGGCTCACTGCAAGCTCCGCCTCCCGGGTTCACGCCATTCTCCTGCCTCAGCCTCTCGAGTAGCTGGGACTACAGGCGCCCGCCACCACGCCTGGCTAATTTTTTGTATTTTTAGTAGAGACGGCGTTTCACCGTGGTCTCGATCTCCTGACCTCGTGATCCGCCCGCCTCGGCCTCCCAAAGTGCTGGGATTACAAGCGTGAGCCACCGCGCCCGGCCAACCACCCCTTGTTTAGCACATGATCAAGAAATAACCAATATAATTCAGGAACGGATTCTAGGAAAAAAAAAAAAAAAAGGACCGTAAAAATAGCCAACCAGCAGCCCTTGGGGCTGCTCTGCCTATGGAGTAGCCATTCTTTTGTTTATTTACTTCTCTAATAAACTCACTTTCACTTTACTCTGTGGATTCTCCCTGAATTTTCTTGTGTAAGCTCCAAGAACCCTCTCTTGGGATCTGGATTGAGACCCCATTCCAGTACGACAAAGTCCCTGGCTCAGAAATTACAGTAAAGAATTTCAAGGCAGTGACAGCAGAACCTTACCCCGAGCGCCTGGGCCCTTCTCTGCAGGGGCAGGGGCCCTGTGACATGCTGTTCAGGCCCCAGGAAGCAGCCCGGTGCTCACTGGCCCACACCTAGACCTGCCCCCGGTCTGAAGCTTTCATTTATTTGCATCTGGCCTGTGAGACAGCAGGAGTTCCACCGGAGGACCTGAGTGCACGGTCACCCAGAGCCCAGGAAGCAGCTGCAGCAAGTCCAGGGCAGACAGAAGCCCAGGCCCTGCCATCAGACTCTGGGCCCAGAAGGCTCTGGGGTCATCAGCTAGGTGCCTTCTCTGCCAGCTGCTTTGCCCTTTCACCCACCATGAGTGGCCACCCTTCTTTTTCTTCCTTTCTGAAGTCTGTCTTCAGAAAAAGGGGAAAGGCCGGGATGTGTTGCCAGAAAGGGGGTCCTGATCCAGACCCCAAGAGGGGGTTCTTGGATCTTTAGATCTTTTTTTTTTTTTTTTTTTGAGACGGAGTCTCACTCTGTTGCCCAGGCTGGAGTGCAGCGGCACAATCTCAGCTCACTGCAAGCTCCGCCTCCCAGGTTCAGGCCATTCTCCTGCCTCGGCCTCTCCGAGTAGCTGGGACTACGGGCGGCCGCCACTACGCCCGGCTAATTTTTTGTATTTTTTAGTAGACATGGGTTTCACCATGGTCTCAATCTCCTGACCTCGTGATCCGCCCGCCTCGGCCTCCCAAAGTGCTGGGATTACAAGCGTGAGCCACCGCGCCCGGCCGGGTTCTTGGATCTTGAGCAAGAAAGAACTCAGGGCAAGTCCATAAAGTGAAAGCAAGTTTATTAAGAAAGCAAAGGAATAAAAGAACGGCTACTCCATAGGCCCACCAGCATTGTGGCTGCTCAGTTGCTTATACTTTTTGTTTGTTTACTTGTTTTTCTTTGCTGCCGTGCCTTCCTCCCCCAGCAGCTTATACATATTGTTAGCTCTTGATTATATGCTAAATACAGGGTGGGTTATTCATGAGGTTTCCTGAACAGCAGTGGGAACTGAGGGTTCCTCCCCTTTTTAGACCATATAGGGTAACTTCCTGCCGTTGCCATGGCATTTGTAAACTGTCCTGGCACTGGTGGGAGTGTCTTTTAGTGCGCTAATGCATTATAATTAGCATATAATGAGCAGTGAGGACGACCAGCAGTCACTTTCATCCTCATCTTGGTTTTGGTGGGATTTGGCCTGCTTCTTTACCTGTTTTATCAGCAAGGTCTTTGTGACCTGTGTCTTGTGCCGACCTCCTATCTCTCCCTGTGACTAAGAATGCCTTAACCTCCTGGAAATGCAGCCCAATAGGTCTCAGTCTTATTTTAGCCAGTCCGTATTCAAGATGGAGTCGCTTTGGTTCAAATGCCCCTGACAGATGCACCATCAGTAGTCTCCTCCTAGAGGGATGGGCCAAGTTTGCTGGGCCCTGAAACTTGCATACTGTGAGGAGTCCTTAGGAAAATAATTCAAAGTGAGGTAGGTATGGGGCTTTAGAGGGGGCGAAGACTCATTTGCTTCCCTGTGAATCCACCTTTGCCTCCAACCACACCTGTGTGGCCACAGGGGGCCTCCTCCCAGTGTTGAGCACCAAAGTGGTTTCTAAAGAAAAGAAAACAGACCAGGCTCGGTGGCTGACGCCTGTAATCCCAGCACTTTGGGAGGCCAAGGCAGGCGGATCACGAGGTCAGGAGATCGAGACCATCCCGGCTAACAGGGTGAAACCCCCTCTCTACTAAAAATACAAAATATTAGCCGGGCGTGGTGGCAGGCGCCTGTAGTCCCAGCTACTCGGGAGGCTGAGGCAGGAGAATGGCGTGAACCCAGGAGGCAGAGCCTGCAGTGAGCAGAGATCGCGCCACTGCACTCCAGCCTGGGCGAAAGAGCGAGACTCCGTCTCAAAAGAAAAAAAAAGGTACATTTTAATTCAAATAACCAGCCATTCTGTCTATTCTCTTTGCAACATGTTTTTTATAATATTTGTTAATTTTTTTTTTTTTGAGATGGAGTCTTGCTGTATCACCCAGGCTGAAGTGCACTGGCATGATCTTTGCTCACTGCAGCCTCTGCCTCCTGGGTTCAAGCGATTCTTCTACCTCAGCCTCCCAAGTAGCTCAGATTACTGGTGACCGCCACCATGCCCGGCTAATTTTTGTGTTTTTAGTAGAGGCGGGATTTCACCTTGCTGGCCAGGCTGGTCTCAAACTCCTGACCTCAGGTGACCCGCCCGCCTTGACCTCCCAAAGTGCTGGGATTACAGGCATGAGCCACCGCACCCAGCCAGATTTATTAATATTTTTCTTGGGAAAATAGATATATGAAGTAAAAAGGCACATATAATTGTTTATAGAAATACATACCTAGGCGGGGTGCAATGGCTCACACCTGTAATCCCAGCATGCTGGGAGGCCAAGGCAGGCAAATCATCTGAGATCAGGAGGTCAAGACCAGCCTGGGCAACATGGTGAAACCCCGACTCTACTAAAAATACAAAAATTGCCGGGCTCAGTGGCTCACGCCTGTAATCCTAGCACTTTGGAAGGCCGAGGCGGGTGGATCACGAGGTCAGCAGTTTGAGACCAGCCTGACCAACATGGTGAAACCCCGTCTCTACTAAAAATACAAAAAAATTAGCTGGGCGTGGTGGCAGGCGCCTGTAATCCCAGCCACTTGGGAGGCTGAGGCAGGAGAATCGCTTGAAATTGGAAGGCAGGGGTTGCAGTGAGCCGAGATTGCGCCACTGCATTCTTGCCTGGGCAACAAGAGCAAAACTCTGTCTCAAAAAAAAAAAAAAAAAAAAAAAAAAAAATACAAAAATTAGCTGGGTGTGGTGGCAGGCACCTGTAATCCCAGCTACTTGGGAGGCTGAGGTGTTGTGACCAAGCGAGTTATAGGGAAACGCCACACTTTGAGACAAATTAAAGAGTCCTTTATTAGCCGGCAACCAAGAGGCAGCTAACGCTCAGAATTCTCTCGGCCCCGAAGAAGGGGCTAGTTTTGTTTTTATACAGTGGTCTAAATAGGGGAGGGGGGATTTTAGCTGAAACAATTTTTACAGAAGCAGAACTGCCAAAAAGTTAAAAAATTAATTGGTTACAAATGCAGTTAAAAAAATAAACAGTTCCAGGTGCAGGGGCTTAAACTATCACAAAGAGATAAATGCAGGGGTTTTGGGTGCCATCCACTGCGCTCGTCCCCAGGAGCTGCTATTGTGGCTTGCCTCAATATCTTATCAGTAGGTGTATTCCTGGATGTGCTTTGAGTCAGTTTACACTAGCTACGCCTTAAGGGAGGGAGGCGAAAGGGGGCTGCCAGTGAAGAAACTAAAATGGAGTCTGTCCGGCTCTCTCCTAGGAGAGGGTCACTCAGGTTAAAACAAGGTAGGGTATCACAGAGGCATGAGAATTGCTTGAATCCAGGAGACAGAGATTGCAGTCAGCCGAGATCCCGCCACTGCACTCCAGCCTGGGGTATAGAGCGAGACTCTGTCTCAGAAAAAGAAAAAGATGTGACTAGATTGGGTGCGGTGGCTCATTCCTGCAATCCCAGCACTTCGGGAGGCTTGAGGCCAGGAGTTTGAGACCAGTGTGGGCAATATAGTGAGAACCCCCCCACTACCCCCTGCACACCCCCACCCCGGTCTCTACAAAAGAAGAAAAAAAAATTTTTAACTAGCAGGTGTGATG
Source organism: Symphalangus syndactylus (assembly GCF_028878055.3). NCBI lineage: Eukaryota > Metazoa > Chordata > Mammalia > Primates > Hylobatidae > Symphalangus > Symphalangus syndactylus. The sequence continues at coordinate 87,529,980 of NC_072427.2, forward strand.
GGGCACACCAGTAGTCCCAGCTACTTGGAAGACTGAAGTGGGAGGATCGCTTGAACCCAGGAGTTCGAGGCTGCAGTAGGCTGAGAGCATGCCACTGCACTGAAGCCTGGGCAACAGAGTAAGACCCTGTCTCAAAAAAAAAAAAAAAAAAAGGAGAACTATGTGAGGTATATGAAGAAGAGCAATTCCATCTTGAATAGGAGCTGGGTGAAATGAGGCTGAAACCTACTGGGCTGCATTCCCAGACAGTTAAGGCATTCAAAGTCACAGGATGATATAAGAGGTCAGGACAAGATACAATACAGGTCATAAAGACCTTGCTAATAAAACAGGTTGCAGTAGGCCGGGCGCGGTGGCTCACACCTGTAATCCCAGCACTTTGGGAGGCGGAGGCGGGTGGATCATGAGGTCAGGAGTTCAAGACCAGCCTGACCAAGATGGTGACACCCCGACTCTACTAAAAATACAAAAAATTAGCCAGGCGTGGTGGCACACGCCTGTAATCCCAGCACTCACTTGTGGGGCATAGGAAATAAAGGTAGCAGTAACCCAGATGGGGCGCAGCACACACCAGAGCTATGGTACATGGGGGAGTATTTGAAAATGACACTGGAGGAACTGGAGAAGGCAGGGCTTGAGTTGTTCTTGAAGGATGGTTAGGATCTGAGAGGCTTCATTGAGAAAAATGAATGAGAAGCCACTGAAAACTAGGGCGCTGATTTCGGCTCGCTGTAGCCTCCGCCTCCCAGGTTCAAGCAATTCTCCTGACTCAGCCTCCCGAGTAGCTGGGATTACAGGTGCCCACCACCACGCCCAGCTAATTTTTGCATTTTTAGTAGAGACACAGTTTTGCCATGTCAGCCAGGCTGGTCTTGAACTCCTGACTGACCTCAGGTGATCCACTCACCTCGGCCTCCAAAAGTGCGGGGATTACAGGCCTGAGCCACCACGCCCGGCCTTCACCTGCTTTTGATTTTGCATGGAGTTCATTCTCACACACTGCTCCAATGTCTCATACATCGCATGCCAGGAACTGTTCAATTTTTTTTTCTTTTTTGAAACAGAGTTTCCCTCTTGTTGTCCAGGCTGGAGTGCAATGGTGCGATCTTAGCTCACCACAACCTCCGCCTCCTGGGTTCAAGCGATTCTCCTGCCTCAGCCTCCCGAGTAGCTGGGAATACAAGCATGTGTCACCACACTCGGGTAATTTTGTATTTTTTAGTAGAGACGGGATTTCTCCGTGTTGGTCAGGCTGGTCTCGAACTCCTGACCTCAGGTGATCCGCCCACCTCGGCCTCCCAAAGTGCTGGGATTACAGGCATGAGCCACTGCGCCCGGCTGGAACTGTTCAAATATTGTATTAGTGTGTACTCTAATTAGTCTCCAAATCACTCAAGTTTATTAACTGATAAAAGCCAATTCTAGGGCCAGGCACAGTGGCTCACTCCTGTGATCCCAGCACTTTGGGAGGCTGAGGCGGGTGGATCACCTGAGGTCAGAAGTTCGAGACCAGCCTGGCCTACATGGTGAAACCCCGTCTCTACCAAAAATACGAAAATTGGCCAGGCGCGGTGGCTCACACCTGTAATTCCAACACTTTGGGAGGCTGAGGCAGACAGATCATGAGGTCAGGAGTGAAACCCCATTTTGTAAAAATATAAAAATTAGCTGGGTGTGGTGGTACATGCCCGTAATTCCAGCTACTCAGGAGGCTGAGGCAGGAGAATCGCTTGAACCCGGGAGACAGAGGTTGCAGTGAGCCGAGATCACACCACTGCACTCTAGCCTGGGCAACAGAGTGAGACTCTGTCTCAAGAAAAACAAAAACAAAAACAAAAATTAGCCAGGCATGTTGGCACACACCTGTAGTCCCAGCTACTCGGGAGGCTGAGGCAGGAAAATTACTTGAACCCAGGAGGTGGAGGTTGCAGTGAGCCGAGATCTCACCACTGCACTCCAGCCTGGTTGACAGAGAGACACTCTGTCTCAAAACAAAACAAAACAAAATTTAAAAAAAAGCTGGGTGTGGTGGTGGATACCTGTGGTCCCAGCTACTTGGGAGGCTGAGATGGGAGGATTGCTTGAGCCCCAGGGGACACAGGTTGTAGTGAGCGCAGATCACACCACTGCACTCCTGCCTGGGTGACAGACTAAAAAGCTGAGACCCTGTCTCAAAAAAAAAAAAGGCCGAGCCGGGCGCGGTGGCTCACGCCTGTAATCCCAGCACTTTGGGAGGCCGAGACAGGTGGATCACAAGGTCAGGAGATCGAAACCATCTTGGCTAACACGGTGAAACCCCATCTCTACTAAAAATACAAAAAAAAGAAAAAAATTAGCCGGGCATAGTGGCAGGCACCTGTAGTCCCAGGTACTCGGGAGGCTGAGGCAAGAGAATGGCATGAACCTGGGAGGCAGAGCTTGCAGTGAGCCGAAATCGCGCCACTGCACTCCAGCCTGGGCGACAGAGCAAGACTCCTTCTCAGGAAGAAAAAAAAAAAAAAAAAAAAAAAGCCAATTCTTCAAAGCTATAATTTCCTTTTTTTGTTTTGAAATAGGGTCTCACTCTGTCACCCAGAATGGAGTGCAGTGGCATGATCTTAGCTAACTGCAACCTCTGCCTCCCAGGCTCAAATGATTCTCCTGCCTCGGCCTCCCAAGTACCTGGGAATACAGGCATATGCCATTACCAATGGGCTAATTTTTGCATTTTTTGTAGAGATGGGGTTTCACCATGTTGGCCAGGCTGGTCTTGAACTCCTGACCTCAAATGATCCACCTGCCTCAGCTTCCCAGAGTGCTGGGATTACAGGCATGAGCCATCGAGCTTGGCCTTCTTTTTAATTTTATTTTAATTGAAATTAGATTTTTTTTTCTTTTTTGAGACAGGGTCTCACTTTGTTGCCCAGACTGTAGTGCAGTGGCAGGATCTCTGCTCACTGCAGCCTCATCCTTCCCTCACTCACGTGATCCTCCCACCTTAGCCTCTTGAGAGTAGCTGGGACTACAGATGTGTGCCACGATGCCCAGCTAATTTTTGTATTTTTTTGTAGAGATAGGATTTCACCATGTTGCCCAGGTTGGTCTTAAACTCCTGGGTTCAGGGGATCCTCCTACCTTGGCCTCCCAAAATGTAGGGATTACAGGCATGAGCCACTGCGCCCAGCCCAAATATATAATTTCTCAGTGAGGTCAATGAACAGTTGAAACATGATTAACTAACTGGTTGGGCTCCATGGCTCACACTTGTAGTCCTAGCACTTGGGGAGGCCAAGGTAGGAGGACTGCTTGAGGCCAGGAGTTTGGGACCAGCCTGGACAACATAGTAAGACCTGTCTCTACAAAAATAAAAACAAAAAAATCCCACACACAAAAACTACAGCAACAATAGAGAAATATGATGAGCCCCATCTCAACAGGGCAAGTCAGCAATGGAAGAGACCAAAGCCTTGGGGAGCCTGGATGGAGAGAGCAAGAGAAGGCTCTGGGTCCCTGATGGACAACGGCTGCACCTGAGCCAGGTGTGCTCAGACAGGTGAGGAAGCTCGATGAGCAGAAACTCCAATACCATGGGGTGTGCGGGTGGCACTGCACATGGGGTTACCTGCCCTGGGACAAGGTGATACTTCCTGAGCTTTGGGACCTGGACTGGCTAATTTTATGTGTCAATGTGGCTAGGCTATGGTGCCTGGCTCAGTGGTCACAGAGCACCCTGGATGTCTCTGTGAAGATGTTTTTAGATGGGATTAACATTTTACTAAGTAGATTTGAGTGAAGCAGGTTACCCTCCATAATGTGCGTGGGCCTCATGCATCCATTTAAGGCCTTCAGAGAAAAGACTGAGGTTCCCTAAGAAGGAAGGAATTCTGCCTCCACACTGCCTTTGAATTGGGACTCACGCCGCACCGCAGCATCATCTCTTGCTAGAATTTCCAGACTGCCCTGCAAATTTCAGACTTGCCAGTCTCAATTCTTAAAATAAATCTCTCCCTCTCTCACTATCTGTCTATGTACATCTATCTCCATCCTATCAGTTCTGTTTCTCTGGAGAACCCTGACTAATAATGCAGGATGCATTCCTGTCTCTGGGCCCTCACAATGGCATATGCTTTAGTGACACTTACCTACACATGGCACCATTGCCTGCTTTCCCACTGTGGACACCAAGGCCACAGTAGGACAATCCTGGAAGGACCATGGTCCCAATGACCTCTCACCCTTGGCCCTTCCTGGCGGGACTGTGCAGCTAAAATCAGGCACAGAGAAGGTGCCTCCTAATCCCCGCAGTCCTGCTTCCTACCTGCCCACAGCAGTGCTATGTGGGCCGGTTGCCTTCCTGCCTGCACAGGCCCCCAGGGCCTGGACCCTCACTGGAGGGAATGTGCCCCCTCTCAGCTTGGATGAGGAGTGGGGTAGGGGAGAGAAGAGGGAGCGACAGGAGGGATGGTGGGCCCCTCTCCAGGCTACAGAGGAATGCCTGGAGGGAAGGGAGGCGAGCTGGCGCCCTGCATCCTGTGCCCGGGCAGTGCACAGTTACAAAAAGGAGCATCAAGCCGGGCGCGGTGGCTCACGCTTGTAATCCCAGCACTTTGCGAGGCCGAGGCGGGTGGATCACGAGGTCAGGAGATCGAGACCACGGTGAAACCCCGTCTCTACTAAAAAATACAAAAAATTAGCCGGGCGTGGTGGCGGGCACCTGTAGTCCCAGCTACTCGGAGAGGCTGAGGCAGGAGAATGGCGTGAATCCGGGAGGCGGAGCTTGCAGTGAGCCGAGACTGTGCCACTGCACTCCAGCCTGGGCGACGGAGCGAGACTCCGTCTCAAAAAAAAAAAAAAAAAAAGAGCATAAAGCTGAAAAAATTCCTTTTTCTTCTTGCCCCCTCATTCTTGGCTGTTTTCTTTTTTTTTTTTTTTTTTTTTTTTTGAGACGGAGTCTCGCTCTTTCACCCAGGCTGGAGTGCAGTGGCGCTATCTCAGCTCACTGCAGGCTCCGCCCCCCGGGGTTCACGCCATTCTCCTGCCTCAGCCTCCCTTGTAGCTGGGACTACAGGCGCCTGCCACCTCGCCCGGCCAATTTTTTGTATTTTTAGTAGAGACGGGGTTTCACCGTGTTAGCCAGGATGGTCTCGATCTCCTGACCTCGTGATCCGCCCGCCTCGGCCTCCCAAAGTGCTGGGATTACAGGCGTGAGCCACCGAGGCTGTTTTCCTAATCGTGCTGAAATGAACGTTTACCGTCGCTTGAGATATTTGAGAACAGTTACTGTTTCTTTTTTTTTCTTTCTTTCTTTTCATTTTCTTTTTTTTTTTTTTTTTTTTTGAGACGGAGTCTCCCTCTGTCACCCAGTTTGGAGTGCAGGGGCGTGATCTCAGCTCACGGCAACCTCCGCCTCCCAGGTTCAAGCGATTCTCCTGTCTCAGCCTCCTAAGTAGCTGGGATTACAGGCACACGCCACCACACCTGGATAATTTTTGTATTTTTAGTAGAGATGGGGTTTCACCATGTTGCTTAGGCTGGTCTCAAACTCCTGACCTCAGGTGATCCACCAGCCTTGGCCTACCAAAGTTCTGGGACTACAGGAGTGATCCACCATGCCCGGCCCTTTCCTTTCTATTTTTAAAAGATGGGTTTTGCCATGTTGCCCAGGCTGGTCTCCAACTCCTGAGCTCAGGCAATCTGCCTGCCTCAGCCTCCCAGAGTGCTCGGATTACAGGTATGTGCCACTGTGTCCAGCCAACACAGTTGCTGTTTCTACTACATGTTTTCTTTTCTTTCTTTCCTTTTTTTTAAGACAGAGTTTTGATCTTGTCACCCAGGGTGGAGTGCAATGTCCTGATCTCTGCTCACTGCAACCTCCACCTCCCAGGTTCAAGCTATTCTCCTGCCTTAGCATCCTGAAGAGCTAGGATTACAGGCATGTACCATCAGAGCCGGCTAATTTTTTTTTTTTTTTTTTTTTTTTGAGACGGAGTCTCGCTCTGTCGCCCAGGCTGGAGTGCAGTGGCGCGATCTCGGCTCACTGCAAGCTCCGCCTCCCGGGTTCATGCCATTCTCCTGCCTCAGCCTCTCCGAGTAGCTGGGACTACAGGCGCCCGCCACCACGCCCGGCTAATCTTTTGTATTTTTTAGTAGAGACGGGGTTTCACCGTGGTCTCGATCTCCTGACCTCGTGATCCGCCCGCCTCGGCCTCCCAAAGTGCTGGGATTACAAGCGTGAGCCACTGCGCCCGGCTAATTTTTGTATTTTTGGTAGAGATGGGGGTTTCACCATGTTGGCCAGGCTGGTCTTGAACTCCTGACCTCAGGTGATCCGCCCACTTCGGCCTCCCAAAGTGCTGGGATTACAGGCGTGAGCCACCACGCCTGGCCACAACGTATTTTCATTGAGGATAGAAAGAAGCTTTCGGGGCCAATTTTTACACAAAAATTAGCTGGGCATGGTGACGGGCACCAACTACTCTGGAGGCTGAGGCAGAGAATTGCTTGAAACTGGGAGGCGGATTTTGCAGTGAGCCAAGATCACACCGCTGCACTCCAGCCAGGGTGACAGAGCAAGACTCCGTCAAAGAGAAGAGAAGAGGGAAAGAAAGAAAGAAAAGAAAGAGAAGCTTGTGGTCTTGGTCTGGATGGGGCCCCTCCCTTGGTGGCTGTTTCAGCTGCCTCTCTTGCTTCGTGCATGTGTGACTGGATACATATACTAGGATACTGGATACATATACCCTCCTTACATATACTAGGAATACTGTCCCTACCTCCACATATCCTAGCATCTACAAGTAAGTGCACTTTTGTGTATGTGCAATTATCAGTCAGGATCAGTGGAAAGATTAAGGAACAGAATGTGTTCATGGAATTCTAGAGATGGGAGAAATCTCTCCAGCTCCTTTTACATGGGAGAAAACTGCTGGGCATGTTCAAGACAGGCTCCAGGCCCAGGTCTTCATATCCCGCCAGAGCTCTTCTCTTTTAACTGTGTCGGGGAAGGAAAATTGCTCATTTCCTTCTACCCTTCCAGGTTCTCACTGGGGACCCTGCTACAAAAGACAAATTAACAGGTGAAAGATGGATGTTTATTAACATGTATCTCTCAGGGATAATGGAGAAACTCAGGGATGAGTAAATTTAAAGAGGTGACATAGAATTTGGGCTTCTGCTGGGGGTGTTGGCTCACACCCGTAATCCCAGCCCTTTTGAAACCACCTTTGCAAAAATTATAAGTGAGGCAATCATTACAGTGAAAGACGTCTGGCCTAACTAAGTCCATCTTGCTTCTTTTTTTTTTTTTTTTTGAGACGGAGTCTCACTCTGTCGCCCAGGCTGGAGTGCAGTGGTGCAATCTCGGCTCACTGCAAGCTCCGCCTCCCGGGTTCACGCCATTCTCCTGCCTCAGCCTCTCCGAGTAGCTGGGACTACAGGCGCCCGCCACCACGCCCGGCTAATTTTTTTTTTTTTGTATTTTTAGTAGAGACGGGGTTTCACCGTGGTCTCGATCTCCTGACCTCGTGATCCGCCCGCCTCGGCCTCCCAAAGTGCTGGGTCCATCTTGCTTCTAACCTCCAAGCTGTCCTTGTTTGTTCCTGGGTGGAGGCCGAACTAACTCTGGGAGGAACTTAGTTTATGTTTAGCTTTGAAACAAAGACGATAGAGCCCTTTCCCTAAACACATCCCCTTCCTACCTGGGGACTAGATTGCCTTTGCAGGACTAACAAATTAGCCACAAGATTAGAAATTATTGTTTAGGAGTCTTGCAGCTGGAGGCTGCAAAATTGCTCCTAGGGATAACATCACTGCTGTCAAACCTCAGATCAGTGCTTGAGATATTTTGCAGACCCTGCACTCGATGGATCAGCTGACACCACTCATATCAATAAACTGGCTCATGGGGTCTTCTGACCCCCTCCCAGGAACAAACTCAGCCCGAGAGGACAGCCTCAACTTCCTGTAATTTCATCTCCGACCTGACAAATCAGCCCTCCTGACCCAATGGCGCCCTACCCACCAAATTATCCTTAAAAACTCTGGGCCAGGCACAGTGGCTCACACCTGTAATCCCAGCACTTTGGGAGGCTGAGGCGGGCAGATCACGAGGTCAGGAGATCGAGACCATCCTGGCTAACATGGTGAAACCCCGTCTCTACTAAAAATACAAAAAATTAGCCGGCCATGGTGGCGGGCATCTGTAGTCCCAGCCACTCTGGAGGCTGAGGCAGGAGAATGGTGTGAACCCAGGAGGCGGAGTTTGCAATGAGCTGAGATTCTGCCACTGCACTCCAGCCTAGGGGACAGAGCGAGACTCCATCTCAAAAAAAGAAAAAACAAAACAAAAACTCTGATCCCCAGCCGGGCGCGGTGGCTCATGCCTGTAATCCCAACACTTTGGGAGGCCGAGGCATGTAGATCACTTGAGGTCAGGAGTTCAAGACTAGCCTGGCCAACATGGAGAAACCCTGTCTCTACTAAAAATACAAAATAGCCGGGTGTGGTGGTGCATGCCTGTAATCCCAGCTACCCAGGAGGCTGAGACAGGAGAATCGCTTGGACCCGGGAGGCGGAGATTGCGGTGAGCCGAGATCACGCCATTGCACTCCAGCCTGGGCATACAGAGCAAGTCTCCATCTCATAAAATAATAATAATAATAATCCTATGCCAAGAGAGGCATTTGGAGTGGCATATTCTGGTCGGCTACAGAGGGGTGTACCCTTGCACTACTTTCGGTATGACAGGACCACAAAGTCTTGCCTGATAAAGATCTTTAGAGGCTTAACAACTTGACTGAAATAACACCATTAGCTCAGCTTTTGCTGGTGTGACCTTAACGGGTCGGTTGCCTGATGCACAAGTCCAAACACCGATGGAGGGTTCCGGCAGAGAGAAAGGTGTCGTCCTAATGCTGCGGAATGCGGAGAGGAGAGGACACCTCAAAGCTGCTTCCCTCAGGAGTCTGGGGCTGAGGATCTTAAGAGGTTTGAAGTGGACCAAGGTGTGCGCATCACTGATTGGTTGAAAAACGCAGGTTGGAGACAGACACCTGGATTCTCATATTGACTTGGTTACTCTGCGAAGGGGCTTTAAACTATCTAGTGTCAGCCATTCTGCTGGAATTCAGAATCTGGAAAACATCTTAAGCAATTCTTTTTTTTTTTTTTTTTTGAGACGGAGTCTTGCTCTGTCCCCCAGGGTGGAGTGCAGTGGCTCACTGCAAGCTCCGCCTCCTGGGTTCATGCCATTCTCCTGCCTCAGCCTCCCGAGTAGCTGGGACTACAGGCACCCGCCACCACGCCTGGCTAATTTTTTTTTGTATTTTAGTAGAGACAGGGTTTCACCGTGTTAGCCAGGATGGTCTGGATCTCCTGACCTCGTGATCCACCCGCCTTGGCCTCCCAAAGTGCTGGGATTACAGGCGTGAGCCACCACGCCCAGCCCCCCACTCCCTTTTTTTTTTTTTTTTTTTGAGACAGTTTTGTTCTTGTTGCCCAGGCTGGAGTGCAATGGTGCAATCTTGGCTCACCACAACCTCCGCCTCCCAGGTTCAATCGATTCTCCTGCCTCAGCCTCCTGAGTAGCTAGGATTACACGCACGTGCCACCACACCCAGCTGATTTTGTATTTTCAGTAGAGAGAGGGTTTCTCCATGTTGGTCAGGCTGGTCTCAAACTCCTGACCTCAGGTGATCCGCCCACCTCGGCCTCTCAAAGTGCTGGGATTACAGGCGTGAGGAACCACGCCCGACCTTGCATTTTTAGTAGAGACAGGGTTTCACCATATTGGCCAGGCTGGTCTCAAACTCCTGACCTCAAGTGAGCCACCCGCCTCATTCTCCCAAAGCGCTGGGAGTACAGGCATGAGCCACCACACCCGGCCTACATCTTAAGCAATTCTTAAAGGAAAGCCTTATGATTCTAACGTCAGAGATCCTATCTGTGGGAACAATAGGGGTGCAAATGGTCAGTATCTATGGCTACGGGACTTTCAGTTACAAGGAAGTGGGCTAAAGTGCAGCCTGATTAATGCTTAGTTACAAGAACCCAAAAGTACCTGAGGCAGGTCTCAATTAATTTAGAAAGTGTATTTTGCCAAGGTTTTCTTTTTTCTTTTTTTTTTTGAGACGGAGTCTTTCTCTGTCCCCCAGGCTGGAGTGCGGTGGCGCGATCTTGGCTCACCGCAACCTCCACCTCCTGGGTTCACGCCATTCTCCTGCCTCAGCCTCCCGAGTAGCTGGGACCACAGGCGCCCGCCAACAGGCCCGGCTAATTTTTTTGTATTTTTAGTAGAGACGGGGTTTCACCGTGTTAGCCAGGATGGTCTCGATCTCCTGACCTCGTGATCCACCCGCCTCGGCCTCCCAAAGTGCTGGGATTACAGGCTTGAGCCACCGCGCCCGGCCTTGTTTTTTTTTAAGCCAGAGTCTCTCTCTGTCGCCCAGGCTGGAGTACAGTGGTGCCATCTCAGCTCACTGCAACCTCCTTCTCCCAAGTTCAAGCGATTCTCCTGTCTCAGCCTTCTGATTAGGTAGGATTACAGGCGTGCACCACCACGCCCGGCTAATTTTTGTATTTTTAGTAGAGACGAGGTTTCACCATGTTGTCCAGGCTGGAAATTTTGCCAAGATTTAAGGACATGCCTGAGACACAGCCTCACGAGGTCCTGAGGATGTGTGCCCCGCATGATCAGGGCATAGCGTGGTGTTTACATTTTAGAGAGGCATGATATGAATACTGAAGGTTAGAAACAATAGAAAAGAAACAAAAAAGAAAAAGACGTGAAACGTCAATCAATATGTGTAAGATGTACATTGGTTCGGTCTAGAAAGGCAGGACAACTCAAAGTGGGGGCTTCCAGGTCATAGGAAACGAGACACAACGTTGTATTTTTTTTTTTTTTTTTTTAAGATGGAGTCTCTCTGTTGCCCGGGCTGGAGTGCAATGGCGCCATCTTTGCTCACTGCAACCTAGGCCTCCCGGGTCCAGGGGATTCTCCTGCCTCAGCCCCCCCAGTAGCTGGGATTACAGGCATGCGCCACCACACCCGGCTAATTTTGTATTTTTAGTAGAGACAGGGTTTCGCCATGTTGGCCAGGCTGGTCTTGAATTTCTGGCCTGAAGGGAGCCACCCACCTGGGCTTCCCAAATTGCTGGGATTGCAGACAGGAGCCACTGTGCCTGGTCAAAAGGTTGCATTCTTTTGAGTCCTTGAGCAGCCTTTCACTGAATACACAATTTACATGTGAGAGGCAGGTAGAGGAATAGTCACTTATGCCTTAGTCTGGCTCAGTGAATCCACATTTTTGCATAAACAATAGGGCATTTGTCGTAGGCCGGGCGCGGTGGCCCACGCTTGTAATCCCAGCACTTTGGGAGGCCGAGGCGGGCGGATCAGGAGGACAGGAGATCGAGACCACGGTGAAACCCCGTCTCTACTAAAAAATACAAAAGATTAGCCGGGCGTGGTGGCGGGCGCCTGTGGTCCCAGCTACTCGGAGAGGCTGAGGCAGGAGAATGGCATGAACCCGGGAGGCGGAGCTTGCAGTGAGCCGAGATTGGGCCACTGTACTCCAGCCTGGGTGACAGAGCGGGACTCCGTCTCAAAAAGAAAAAAAATTTTCAAAGTCCTCCGAAAATCATTTTTTCTATTTATACGAAGATTCCTTTTTAAAATTTTCTACCCTTTTTCTGTTTTTTAAGCTCGTCGCACTTGAGGATTTTTTAAATTTTCTTTTTCTTCTTTTTTGAGACGGAGTCTCGCTCTGTCACCCAGGGTGGAGTGCAGTGGCACAATCTCATTTCACTGCAACCTCTGCCTCCCGGGTTCAAGCCATTCTTCTGGCTCAATCTCCCGAGTAGATGAGGTTACAGACACGCGCCACCAGACCCGGCTAATTTTTTTTTTTTTTTTTTTTTTTTGAGGCGGAGTCTCACTCCGCTGCCCAGGCTGGAGTGCAGTGGGGTGATCCCGGCTCACTGCAAGCTCCGCCTCCCAGGTTCAAGCAATTCTCCTGCCTCAGGCTACCAAGTAGCTGGGATTATAAGCCCTTGCCATCACACCCAGCTAATTTTTGTATTTTTAGTAGAGACGGGGCTTCACCATGTTGGTCAGGCTGGTGTCGATCTCCTGACTTCGTGATCCACCAGCCTTGGCTTCCCAAAGTGCTGGGATTACAGGTGTGAGCCACCACGTCCAGCCTGTATTTTTTTTTTTAGTAGAGACGTGGTTTCACTATGTTGGCCAGGCTGGTCTCGGACTCCTGACCTCATGATCTGCCCACCTTGGCCTCCCAAAGTGCTGGGACTATAGGCGTGAGCCACCGTGCCCAGCCATAAATTTTATTTTTCTTTTCTTTTCTTTTTTTTTGAGACAGAGTCTCGCTCTGTCGCCCAGGCTGGAGTGCAGTGGCGTGATCTCAGCTCACTGCAAGCTCCGCCTCCTGGGTTCACGTCATTCTCCTGCCTCAGCTTCCCGAGTAGCTGGGACTACAGGTGCCCGCCACCACACCCAGCTAATTTTTTGTATTTTTAGTAGAGACGGGGTTTCACCGTGTTAGCGAGGATGGTCTGATCCCCTGACCTCGTGGTCCGCGCACCTCAGCCTCCCAAAGTGCTGGGATTACAGGCATGAGCCACCGTGCCTGGCAAATTTTATTTTTCATTTCCTTGTTTTGCTTTGTTTTTGAAATGATTCTCCTTTAAGCCACATTTACACTATCTTGTTATCCCAAGACCAAAGGGTTTTTTAAACAAAGATAAGCTTCAACTCCTATCTTGTTTTAATCATCAGTGATCCTGAATTACCAAAGACTTCTGTATACTCAGGTTTCGAATGCCTTCTAGGTCAGGAGTCACTGGAAAAGTTGTTAGGCTGGTATTTCTACGTCTCGCATTGGTCAGCCCTTGCGGAAACGGTGCTGCAGCGGTGCGTTACCTGCCCTCAGCATCATGCGAGGCAAGATCCAGCCGTCCCGCCCGCCGGGCATACGAGCTTATGGAGCAGCCCCCTTTGAAGATCTCCAGGTAGACTTCACAGAGATGCCAAAGTGCGGAGGTAACCGGTATTTCCTAGTTCTTGGGTGTACCTACTCTGGGTGGGTGGAGGTTTATCCAACACGAACTGAGGAAGCTCAGGAAGTAACCTGTGTGCTTCTTCGAGATCTTATTCCTAGATTTGGGCTGCCTTTACGGATCAGCTCAGATAACGGGCCTGCGTTTGTGGCTGACTTGGTACAGAAGACGGCAAAGGTATTGGGATCACATGGAAACTGCATGCCGCCTACCGGCCTCAGAGTTCCGGACTATCAACAATAGTATTATTGTCTTCCCTGCTGGATATTAAAAACAATACCACAACGGGCATTAAACCACCTGCCAAATTTGAGGGGATGTTATCCTCTCCCCCCGCTCCGTCCCCGGATATTAGAGACAATAACACAGGGGTAATGTACACCCATTGCCTTATTGGGAGTAATATCATCCTCTCCCTTCTTGGATATTAGGAACAATATCACAGTGTGCGTGTACGCCTGTCGCGACATTCAATGGAATGTCATCCTGTGCCTCCCTGGATATGACGAACAATATCACGGGGGATGTGCAACTTCTGAGATATTGGGAGTGATATCATCCTCTCCCCTCTAGAAGTTAGGGACAATATCACAGGGGTAGTGTACACCCTCTGTGATGTTGGGACTAATATCCTCCCGTCCCCTGCATATTAAAAACCATATCACAAGGGGCGTGTACACACACTTCGATATTGGTATTAATACTATCCTCTCCCTCTTTGGATATTCTGTGCAGTATTTCAGGTGGGGTATACACCACCTGCAATATTGGAAGTCATATTATCTTTTCCCCCCATGGATATTAGCAACAGTATCACAGGGGGTGTGAACAACCCCTGTGATATTTGGAGTAATATCGTCGTCTCCCCTCATGAATATTAAGAACAATGTCGTAGGGGGGGTGTACACCCCCTTTGATATTTGATATCATCCTCTTCCCCCCGGATATTAGGAACAGTATCAGGAAGGGATGTACAGATCCTGAGACATTTGCTGTCATCTCATTGTCTCTCCCCTAGATATTAGGAAAAATGTAACTGGGGATGTGATCACTCCTGCGATATTGAAAGAAGTATCATCCTCTCCCCCCTTGCATATTAGGAACAATATCACGGGGGGGTGTACTGCCTCTGCGATATTGGGAGTAAAATTATCCTCTCTTCCTCTGGATATTAGGAAGGGTATCAGAGGGGGAGGTGTACATTCCCTGCAATATTCAATGTAATCTTTTCCTCTCCTTCCCAGGGTGCTAAGAACAATATGACAGGAGGGGTGTACACCCTCTGCGATATTGAGAGTCATATCATCCTCTTTCGCTCTGGATACTAGGAAGAGTTTCACAGGGTTGTGTGCACCCCCTGTGGTATTGGGAGTAATATCCGCTCTCCCTCTGGATATTAGGAAGAGTTTCACAGGGCTGTGTACACTCCCTGTGATACTGGGAGTAATATCATCCTCTCTCCCCCTGGATATTAGGAACGACATCACAGGGGGGTGTCCACCCCCTGGGATATTGGTGTAAACCCCCTGTGATATTAGGAGTAATATCCTCTCGCCCTCTGGATATTAGGAACAATATCACAGGGTGGGGGGTGTACACCTGTGCAATATTGAAAGTAATATCATCCTCTCCCCCACGGTTTTTTGAAACAAAATCACAGTGGGTTGTACACGTGGTGCGATATTTGTAGTAATATCGTTCCCTCCTTCCCTGGATATTGGGAACAACATTACAAGGGGGTTGTACACCACCTGCAATATTCGGAGTCATATGATTCTTTGCCCACCTGGATATTAGGAACAACATCACCGCACGGGGGTCGTGGAAAACCCCGGCTATTTTGAAAGTATCATCCTCTTTTTCCCTGGATACTATGAACAGTATCACAGGAGGGATATACACCTTCTGCGATATTGGGAGTAATATTATTCTCTCCCGCCCTGAATATTTAGAAAAATATCACAGTGGGGTGTACACCCCTGCGATATTGGGCATAATATCATACTCTCCTTCCCTGGATATTAGAAAACAATATCATCAGGTGTGAACGCCCCCTGCGATAATGGGAGTAATATTTTCTCTTTCACAGGCCATTAGGAACAATGTCACGGGGGGTGTTTACACCCCCTGCGATATTGGAGGTAATACCATCCTCTGCCCCCTGGAATATTACAACAATATCAAACAGGGGTGGTATACACCCCCTGTGATATTGAGAGTAATACCATTCTCTCCACCCCTGGATATTAAGAACAATATCCTGGCGGGGGGTGGTACACCCCCAGTGATATTGGGAATAATGTCATCCTCTCCTTCCCTGAATATTAGCAACAATATCACAGGGGGGTGTACACCTTCTGTGATATTGGAAGCAATATCATCCTCTCCCCCGCTGGATATTAGAAAAAATATCACACATGGTGTACACCCACTGTGATATTAGGAAGAATATTACAGGGTGTACCCCTGCTGTGACTTTAGGAGAAATAGCTCCCTAAAATATCACAAATAATATCACAAGGTATACAGTAATATCTCCCTAGGATATTACAAATACTATCACAGGGTGTACACCCACTGTGATATTAAAAGTTATACCTCAGTCAGATATTGTGAATAATATCACAGGGTGTACACCATGTGTGCACACCCACTGTGATTTTTAAAGTAATATCTCCTTAGGATATTACGAATAATATCAAGGAGTGTACACACCCTATGACATTAAGATAACATCCCTTTAGAATATTCCAAATAATATCCCAGGGTGTACACCCCATGTGACATTACGAGTAACATCTTCCTAGGATATTACGAATAAGATCCCAAGGTTGACACTCCCTATGATTTTAAAAGTAAAATCCCCCTAGAATATTAGTAATAATAACACAGGGTGTACACCACCTGTGATATTAGGAGTAATATCCCCCTACAGTATTGGGAACAATATCACACGGTGTACACCCCTATAACGTTAGGGGTAACATGCCCCCAGAATGTTACTAATAATATCACAAGGTGTATACATATTGTGACATTAGTAGGAATATCCTGCTAGCATATTTTCAATAATATCACAGAAGGAACACACCTGTGACAATAAGAGTAACACCCCCTAGAATAGTAAGAATAATATCATAGGGTGTACAACACCTGTGACATTAGGAGTATCATCTCGCTAGAATATTACGAATAATGTCACAGGGTGTTATCTTCTGTGACATTAGGAGTACAGACCCCTGGGAAATTATGAATACTATCCCAGGGTTTACCTCCCTATGACATTAGGAGTAACACCTTTCTAAAATATCATGAATAGCCGGGCGCGGTGGCTCACGCCTGTAATCCCAGCACTTTGGGAGGCCAAGGCGGGTGGATCGCGAGGTCAGGAGATCGAGACCACGGTGAAACCCCGTCTCTACTAAAAATACAAAAAATTAGCCGGGCGCAGTGGCGGGCGCCTGTAGTCCCAGCTACTCCGGAGGCTGAGGCAGGAGAATGGCCTGAACCCGGGGGGCGGAGCTTGCAGTGAGCCGAGATTGCGCCACTGCGCTCCAGCCTGGGCGACAGAGCGAGACTCCGTCTCAAAAAAAAAAAATAAATAAATAAAATAAAATAAAATAAAATAAAATATCATGAATAATGTCACAATGTGTACAACCCAGTGTCATTAAAACTAAAGTTGCCCTAGGATATTACGAAATATAACACAGGGAGAACACCTCGTGTGACATTAGAAGTAACATCCCCTGAGGATATAAGGAATAGGAGGCATTTGTCCTAGTGGGACGCCCCCCAGAGCAGTGTGTGGCAGGCCCCCATAGAGGATCAATGCAGTGGCTGAACACCAGGAAGGAACGGGCACTTGGAGTCTGGACATCTGAAACTTGGTAAGACTGGTCTTTGAAACTTGCCCACTCTGTTTGAGTGGAAGCGAGGCCTGATCACCCACGGTGTGCCTGTACCAGCCCTTTGGTTTTTGTTTTTGACTTGACTTGGATTGCTTGATACTTTGGTTTTGGTTTTGACCTGGCTTAGATTTCTGGTTACTCTGATTTTGGTTTTGATTTTTGTTTGGTGCAAACTGCAAAAGTGTGTGTGTGCCCTTTTTACCCGTTCTTTGTTTTGTGGTGTGCATGTGGAGTGAGCGTGGTATTTTGTCTCGAAGAAGCATAGGTCAGGCACAAATAAGCCCACCCTACTAGGAACTATGTTGGAAAATTTCAAAAAAGAATTTAAGGGAGACTATGGAGTACTACGACACTAGGAAAACTGAAAACTCTGTGTAAGATAGACCGGCCAGCATTAGAGCTAGGCTGGCCATTAGAAGGAAGCCTGGACAGGTCCCTTGTTTCAAAGGTATGGCACAAAGTAAACTGTAAGCCAGGGAACCCAGACCAGGGAACATAGACACTTGGTTACAGCTGGTTTTAGACCCCCCGCCCCCAATACACAGTGGTTGAGAGAACAGCAGCATCAGCGGCTGTCAGAGGCAAGGAAAAACCAGCAGAGAGAGAGAGAAAGGAAAGAGACAGAGAGGAAAAGAGGAAAAGAGAGAGAAGAAGAGACAGACAAAGAGGGAGTCAAGGAGAGAGAGAGAGAGGCAGAGAGAGGCAAAAGGAAAGTCAAAAAGAGAGAGACAAAATCAAAGAGAGAAAGAAAGAAAGAGAGAGATATACATGGAGTTAAAACAAAAAGTGTACCCTATTCTTTAAAAGCCAAGGTAAACCCGGGAGGCAGAGCTTTCAGTGAGCCAGGGTCACGCCACTGCACTCCAGCCTGGGCGACAGAGCAAGACTCTGTCTCAAAAAACAAAAAAAATAAAAAAATAAATAAAAGCCAAGGTAAGTTTAAAACCTATAATTGATAATTGAAGGTATTCTCCGTAACCCTATAACACTCTAATACCACTTTGTTGTCAGTGTAAACAAGGGCGTATCCCGAAAGCACTGAGGCCTTCCTATCAAAAATCCTTAACCAGTAACCCGCGGATGGCCCAAATGCATTCAATCTGTAGCGGCAGCTGCTTTGCTAACAAAAAAAGGAAAAAGGATAACTTTTAGGGAAACCTCATTGTGAGCACAGCTCACCAGTTCAGAAGTATCCTAAGGGAAAAAAAAAAAGGAAAAAAGGGAGGGGCGGACTTTATATAAAAAGAGTATTATATGGCAAATTCTTGTCCTGAAATAAATTAACTGGTTGTTTAAAGAAAAAAATATTTGGAATAAGTCAGAAAGTTGAGGCATGTCAAAGAATTGTCTGCAAAAGTCAAGAAAGAGAAAAATGTTATAAAAAAGAATTTATGCAAAAAATGTTGTATAATTTAAAAGTAACTAGACCTCCTGAATGTAAAACTATTGAAAAAAAAAACAAACAGTTTATGTTCAAGATGTATAAGAAAAGTAAAATATACCTTTCGTAGAAGGATTATAAGGAGGCATAAGAATGTACATTTTTACCTACGTTAAAAAGTTAAAAAAAATTATTGTTTTGAAGGTTTAAGCAAGTTTTAAAATGTTAATTGTAAAGAAAATTCTGTGTGTAAACATATTTGCTAAAGTTAAAGAAGTATCATCCAATTTTTCTGTGAACTGGACGTTAAAGTAAAAGCATAACAGGTTTTTCTTAAAGCACCAACCTGCTCTTTAGCAAAAATTATAAAAGGTTAAAAAGAGTCTATAAAATCTTAACTTATGATCAAACATTAAAAATTAGATAAATATGTCTACAAGTTTTTATTAAAATTAGATTTAACATTAATAACACACTAATATAAAGAGAACATTTAGCTTATCTGGTATAAAAATCATACAAGAAGCATTGTTAAATGTAAAATGGTATTTGGCTTTCTTTAGTTTAAAAACTAATAAAAATAGGTGTTAAAGGAAATTTCTCAGTAAAAAGACACTAAGGACTTTAAAGTCCACTGCCAAGGTCCCCACATTTAAAACAAAAGGTCAGTTTCTTAAAAATTATATACTTGGTTTATCTTCCACTTTACTTTCTCTCAAAAACTGAAAGTCTTTTAGCACCTGTACCACCCCGAGAATTTCCAGTAAATCAGCACCAGCCTGAAGATCACATTCTCATTAAAGGGTGGAAAGAAGAAAAACTCAAGCCAGCCTGGGAAGGACCCTACCTTGTGCTGCTAACCACCAAGACTGCTGTTCATACAGCAAAAAAAAAAAAAAAAAGGATGGGCCGGGCGTGGTGGCTCAAGCCTGTAATCCCAGCACTTTGGGAGGCCGAGGCAGGCGGATCATGAGGTCAGGAGATTGAGACCATCCTGGCTAACGTGGTGAAAACCCGTCTCTACTAAAAAAAGACAAAAAATTAGCCGGGCGCGGTGGCGGGCACCTGTAGTCCCAGCTACTCGGAGAGGCTGAGCCAGGAGAATGGCGTGAACCCGGAGGGCAGAGCTTCAGTGAGCCGAGATTGCGCCACTGCACTCCAGCCTGGGCGACAGAGCGAGACTCCGTCTCAAAAAAAAAAAAAAAAAGACCCCCCATGCTGTGGTAACCTTAATAAATACCAAAGGATATCATTGGTTAACAAATGCTAGATTAACCAAGTACCAAAGCATGCTATGTGAAAATCCCCACATAACCACTGAAGTTTGCAACACCCTAAACCCTACCACCTTTCTCCCAGTATCAGAGAGCCCAGTTGAACATAACTGTGTAAAGGTGTTGAACTCAGTTGATTCTAGCAGGCCCGACCTCTGAGACCATCCTGGAACATCAGTAGACTGTGAGCAGTATGTGGAGGGGATCAGCTTCGCCAGCCCCTGCAAAGTGACTCTGAAGAAGATGACAAGCCCTACTGCAGTCACACCTGGAAGCTGAGTGGTCCGCACACAGCCGAAGCACGAGAAAACTCACTGTGGGACTCATTTTCCTTAACATTTGGACTTTTACAGTAAGGACTTCAAATGACCTTCCTCAGACTAAGGACTATTCCCATTGTATACATCAAGTCACTGAGGTAGGACAAAAGGTTGCTATGATCCCATTATTTTATAGTTATTATAAGTGTACTGGAACTCTAAAAAGAACTTGTTTGTATAATGTTATTCTATACAAAGTATGTAGCCCAGGAAATGACCAATCTGATGTGTGTTGTGACCCATCTGAGCCTCCCATGACCATAGTTTTTAAAATAAGATTAAGGACTGAGGACTGGTGGGGACTCATAAACGATACGAGTGAAGTGTTAGCCAAAACAGAAGGAAAAGGGGTGCCCAAACAAGTCACCTTAAAATTTAATGCCTGTGCTGTCATTAATAATAATGTTAGGAATAAGGTATGGTTCTCTTAATTAGAAAAGAGGTTATATGGCAGAAAATAAATACATCTGTCATAAATTAACACTGTGTGGAAATAAATATAAATACTGGTCTTGTGTCATTTAGGCCACTTGGATTAAAAAAATGAAAAAGATCCAGTCCACCTTCAGAAAGGAAAAAAATGGCCCTTCCTGTACTAAGGGACACATGTAATCTCAGCACTTTGGGATGCCAAGGCAGGTGGATCACCTCAGGTCAGGAGTTTGAGACCAGCCTGGTCAACATGGTGAAACCCCATCTCTACTAAAAATACAAATATTAGCTGGTTGTGGTGGCGGGCACCTGTAATCCAGGGAGGCTGAGGCGGGAGAATCCCTTGAACCTGGGAGGTGGAAGCCGCAGTGAGCCAGGATCGTGCCATTGTACTCCAGCCTGGGTGACAGAGCAAGACTCCATGTCAAAAAACAAAAGCAGGGTCGGGTGCGGTGGCTCGCACTTGTAATTCCAGCACTTTGGGAGGCCGAGGCTGGCAGATCACCTGAGGTCGGGAGTTTGAGACCAGCCTGACCAACACGGAGAAACCCCATCTCTGCTAAAAATACAAAATTAGCCATGTGTGGTGGCGCGTGCCCGTAATCCCAGCTACTCGGGAGGCTGAGGCAGGAGAAGCGCTTGAAGCTGGGAGGCGGAGATTGTGGTGAGCCAAGATAGTGCCACTGCACTCCAGCCTGGGCGACAGAGTGAAACTCCATCTCAAACAAAAACAAAAACAAGCCTTTGTAAATAGAAAGATTTAAAGAAAGGTAAGAATTTTGAGGCTGATACATTTCACGTGCCCGGGGCTCAGTCTTCTTTCTTCCTGGACTCCTTCCCAATCCGCCTGGATCGTCTTGCCATCGTCGCCCCTACTCACAGTGAACGATTTCCTCACTGGGAATATCACAAGAACTGTAGACGCTGCCAGAATTCTTTGGCACAAAACTCCTCTCTGAGTCAGAGCCTAACGCTGTTAGCGAGGGAAGAACAGCTGCAAGGGTCACACATCTGTGAGTCTTTTGAAAATTTTATGATGAATAAAAACTATCCATTACACAGACTCATACATTATATATTAACCTAACATGTCTTCAATTGCACTGCTAACCGTCTCTTTTCGTATTTTTTTCTAATGACACCCAACTCCAACAACAAATTCAAAAATCTGAAACGTTGAGTATCTAGTAGCACTGTATGCCATTTCCTAGTCCTATTCCTATTCCATCTTTGGAGTAGCCATTCCCTTATTCCTTTACTTTCTTAATAAACTTGTTTCACTTTACGGACTGGCCCTGAATTTTTTTTTTTTTTTTTTTTTTTTTTGAGACGGAGTCTCGCTCTGTCACCCAGGCTGGAGTGCAGTAGCGTGATCTCGGCTCACTGCAAGCTCCACCTCCTGGGTTCACGCCATTCTCCTGCCTCAGCCTCTCTGAGTAGCTGGGACTACAGGCGCCCGCCATCACGCCCGGCTAATTTTTTGTATTTTTAGTAGAGACGGGGTTTCACCGTGGTCTCGATCTCCTGACCTTGTGATCCACCCGCCTCGGCCTCCCAAAGTGCTGGGATTACAAGCGTGAGCCACTGCGCCCGGCTCCCTGAATTCTTTTTTGCTCGAGATCTAAGAACCCTCTTTTGGAGTCTGGATCTGGACCCCTTTCCTGTAACAAAGGGTCCCTTCACTGCCCTTGTGACATCCCAGGATCACCCTGGCCTCCAGGCAGTGTGGCTCAAGCAGGACTGAGTGGAAGAGTCACCGAAGGTGTTCAGTTTTACAAGAAGAATCATAAATAGAGCATTCATCAAAGGGGCAGAAGAGAAGCGGAAACCCTCAGGGTGCTGAGATTGTGGAAAGAGAATGATGCACTTAAATAACTGAAAGATTGAAAAAAGTATGAAGAGCATCAAAAGATGCTGCAAAATACACCTTAAAAATACTTTGACCGGGCGCTGTGGCTCAAGCCTGCAATCCCAGCACTTTGGGAGGCCGAGGTGGGTGGATCACCTGAGGTCGGGAGTTCGAGACCAGCCTGGCTGACGTGGAGAAATCCCATCTCTACTAAAAATACAAAAAAATCAGCCAGGCTTGGCGGCACATGCTTGTAATCCCAGCTACTTGGGAGGCTGAAGCAGGAGAATCGCTTGAACCCGGGAGGCAGAGGTTGCAGTGAGCTGAGATCGCACCATTGCACTCCAGCCTCAGCAATAATAGCAAAATTCTGTCTCAAAAACAAAAACAAAAACAAAAGAATTCAAGCCCCATGAGCTGGCTTAGGCTGACTCCCGCAAGTAGATGCCTTAGTTTGCAACCCCGTCTGGTGACACAATTAGGATTTTTAAAGTGCTCAGTGGCGCAAGGAAAAGGGAGGAAGGGTGGAAACTGAAAGCCATGAGAAAGGCAAGGGCCTGGGCTGGGCACAGTGGCTCAAGCCTGAAATCTCAGCACTTTGGGAAGCTGAGGTAGGAAGATCACTTGAGGTCAAGAGTTTGTGACCAGTCTGGCCAAGACAGTGAAACCTTGCCTCTACCAAAAAATAGAAAAATGAGCTGGGCGTGGTGGTGCACACCTGTGGCCCCATCTACTTGGGAGGCTGAGGTGGGAGAATCGCTTGAACCTGGGAGGTGGAGGTTGCAGTGAGCCAAGGTCAGGCCACTGCACTCCAGCCTGGGGGACAGATGAGACCCTGTCTCAAAAAAAGGAAAGACAAGGGCCTGCTTTTAAGTACAACTCAGGCCAAGGAAGGGCTCTCCATGCAGAGGAGCCTCACTGAGAGCAGCAGGTCAACATTGCACCTGTGTCCCGCAGAGGGCCTCGGAGTCCCCCTTCCCTTTCTTCAGATAGGAAGGTTCGGAGTCCCAGGGCTTAGGTCAGTTTGCAGAAATGTCTTTCTCCCCCCTTTCTTTTTTTCCATAAACTCCATAGTTTAAAGATTCTTTCCTGGAAAATAGCTGTTGGTGCCATGAAACTTTGCCTGTTGCACTAGAATGTCCTTTCTAGAATCTCTCCCTTACTCCGGCAGCAGCGACTTTCCATATGTCCTGGAGAAGATAGTGTTTTACCTTGGCTTCCTCTCATTGGCTCAGGGCCGAGGATGATATATTTTAAGCCGTACATTTAAAAATAAAAGTCTTGGCAAGGGTTCTGATGAACAAAAACCATCAAGACATACTTGTTAGCCTAGGCTCCCATCCGTTTGGATTTCATAAGATTTCAAAGCCAATGCTGGAAAGAGAAAAAGAAGGCCGGGCATGGTGGCTCATGGCTGTAATCCCAGCGCTTTGGGAGGCAGAGGGGGGAAGATCGCTTGAGCCCAGCAGTTGGAGACCAGCCTGGGCAATAAAGCTAGACTCTGTCTCAACAACAACAAAATTAGTAGGGAGTGGTCCACGTGCCTATAGTCCCAGTTACTCAGGAGGCTAAGGCATGTGAACCCTGAAAATTTGAGGCAGGCCTCAGTTAATTTAGAAAGTTTACTTTGCGAAGGTTGAGGACGCACCCGCGACACAGCTTCAGGAGGTCCTGACAACACGTGCCCAGGGTGGTCGGGGCACAGTTTGGTTTTATACATTTTAGGGAGACACGAGACATCAATCAATATAGGTAAGAAGTACATTGGTTCGGGAAGGCAGGACAACTGGAAACAAAGGCAGGAAGACTGGAAGCCGGGAGGGGGCTTGCAGGTCACAGGTAGGAAAGAGACAAATGGTTGCATTCTTTTGAGTTTCTGATTAGTCTTTCCAAAGGAGGCCATCAGATATGCATTTATCTCAGTGAGCAGAGGGGTGACTTTGCTTAGGGCAGGTTGGCCCTAAGCAGTTTCCAGCTTGACTTTTCCCTTTACCTTAGTGATTTGGGGTGGGGGGAGGGGCAAGATTTATTTTCCTTTCACAGGCAGGAGAATCACTGGAGCTCAGGAGTTTGAGATTATAGTGAGCTGTTGTAGCAGGACCAGCCGCGGACAAAACCCCTCAGACACCAAGATAGTGAAGGGAGTGGCTTTAATCAGCTGGGAGCATCGGCAGGCTAGCATCTTAAAATCCGAGCTCCTCAGGTGCTCAACTTCTGTCCCTTTTAAGGGCTCACAACTCTAAGGGGGTCTGCATGAGAGGGTCATGATCTATTGATCAAGCCAGGGGGTACGTGACAGGGGCTGCCAGCACCGGTGGTCAGAGTGAAACAGAGCAGAACGGGAGGTTTCACAATGTCCTTCCATACAATGTCTGGAATCTATAGATAACAACAGTTTCTAGGTCAGGGGTCGAATTTTAACTATCAGGCTTAGGTCAGGTAGGCCCAGGCCTGGTTTGGGGTCTGGTTCCTAGGCGCCGGGCTACCTGCCTTTAGTTTCACTTCTCTTTCTTTTTCTGAGTATAAAACACTATAAAACAATATGAGAGGGTCTCTCTCTTACCTCATTCCCCCTCTTTGAGACTCTCACTTTTTATTAGTGGGAATTCTTACTCTTATTTTTGCCACTTACATCTTCTTGTTGTTGTACCTGAGGGAGTTAGAGAAAATGCCACACTTTGAGACGAATTAAGAGTCTGTTGATGCAGCCGGCGGCCAAGAGATGGCTAACGCTCAAAGTTCTCCTGGCCCTGAAGAAGGGGCTAGATTTTCTTTTATACTTTGGTTTAGAAAGGGGAGGGGGGGTCTAGTTGAAACAATTTTACAGAAGTAAAGTAGGCAAAAAAGTTAAAAGGATAAATGGTTACAGGAAAGTAAACAGTTCCAGGTGCAGGGGCTTTAAGACTATTACAAGGTGATAGACACGGGGCTTTGGGCGTTATCAATCAGACGAATTCCTGGGAACTGCGGATATAGCTCGCCACAGTATCTTATCAGTTAATTGCACTCTTGGATGTGCTGGGAGTCAGCTTGCACGAGTTAAGTCCTTGAGGAAGGGGCTGCCAGTGAAAGAGCCAAGATGGAGTCTGTCTGGCTCTCTTAGCTAAGGGAGAGTCAATTCAGGTGGAAACAAGGCTAGGTGCTTAAAGGAAAGGGAGAGTCTAAAAACAGTGTTAGTAAAAACCAGGTTAGGCATTCCATTGTACAATAGATTGATAGGGATTCATATAGTACACTTGTGCTGATGCATTTTGGTGAACTAAGGTAGCGATGAAGCTTTTTATCATTTGAAGAAGTACAGGTAGCAAATAAGGGAGCAGTAAGCAGGTTTCTATTACTATTATAACTCCTATTATAAGAGTTTTAAATCCTCCTAGTGCTGGGAACCACCTGGCTTCAGGGTCGAATCCGTGCTACACTTGTACGGGCACATGTGCCAGTTTTGTCATATTTCTAACTATGTCTTTAACTACTTGTCTTTAATTATCGATGTATAGACAGTAATTAGGAAGGTTAAATTTCTTTTCTTTTTTTTTTTTTTTTGAGACGGAGTCTCGCTCTGTCACCCAGGCTGGAGGGCACTGGCGCAATCTCGGCTCACTGCAAGCTCCGCCTCCCGGGTTCACGCCATTCTCCTGCCTCAGCCTCTCCGAGTAGCTGGGACTACAGGCGCCCGCCACCTCGCCCGGCTAATTTTTTGTATTTTTTAGTAGAGACGAGGTTTCACCGCGGTCTCGATCTCCTGACCTCGTGATCCGCCCGCCTCGGCCTCCCAAAGTGCTGGGATTACAAGCGTAAGCCACCGCGCCCGGCCAGGAAGGTTAAATTTCTTATAGACCTCTCTTTCACCTGCTAGCAAGCAGTCGATCTATTGATTGATAGCAAGTAGCTGCTAGCCAATCTATTTTGATAGATAGCATTTCTTATCTGAGTTTCTTGCCAGGCCAGAATAGTCAAGGCTTGACCGGTTTTATTAGTGATGATTTCTAAAACAGCTTGCAACCGTATGATTCGGTTGAGCATGTAAATGGGGCTCCGGTATCCCCATGAGCTGTCTTGTGTCTAAGTGGCAGGCGTATAGTATTGTATAATTTTTTTTTTTTTTGAGACGGAGTCTCGCTCTGTCACTCAGGCTGGTGCAGTGGTGTGATCTCGGCTCACTGCAAGCTCTGCCTCCCGGGTTCACGCCATTCTCCTCCCTCAGCCTCCTGAGTAGCTGGGACTGCATGCGCCCGCCACCATGAGTATTGTATAATTTTTTTAGGAGGCCATTCATCATCTTTTTAATTATCTATGGCTACGTTTCATTTTTCGCAGGAAGCATAGACAGGGAAGCCCAGGAGTTCGCCTGTTTTTATGGGCAGTAGGAAGAAAGATGATTTAATAGTGCCCATAACACAACTACCTGTCCACTGGTCAGGCGGCTTAGCGTAGGCTGTATGTCTACTTATCTAGTATAGCCCAGTGGGGGCCGTCCAGTCCCAGTGGGATTCTGGGTGGGCCCAAACGGTCTGCAACTTTGGAAATTTACTGAATGGATTTTTATCTGTGTGGTTTGACCTCCACCATGTAACTGTTTTTGTGGTACCATTATATAGTTTTTGTCCGAGGCACCTAAGTCATCCTACAGAATGAGTGAATTCTTTCCTTTTTTTAGCTATGCAATATTGTCTAATAATTGAGACTTTTAGAACCTAGAAATGATCAAGGTGATTTCTTCTGGGCCACGAATTCATCAGGAACTGGGTCTGTAGGCACTAATTCTCGGGCTTTTTACGGCCATTGATCTCCTATTACAGTTTCTCCACAAACATAACATGAAGTGACATTTAGAGACTGGGCTACATGCTTGGCTAATTGCAAAAACGATTTCGGGTTTTTCCTGGAGTCTCTGGTACTGGCACATTTAGTTCATCATAGAAAGTCTGAAATGCTGGGCCGGGCGCGGTGGCTCACGCCTGTAATCCCAGCACTTTGGGAGGCCCAGGCAGGTGGATCACGAGGTCAGGAGATCGAGACCATCCTGGCTAACACGGTGAAACCCCATCTCCACTAAAAATACAAAAAATTAGCCGGGTGAGGTGGCGGGCACCTGTAGTCCCAGCTACGCGGGAGGCTAAGGCAGGAGAATGGCGTGAACCCCGGGGGGCGGAGCCTGCAGTGAGCCGAGATCGCGCCACTGCACTCCAGCCTGGGTGACAGAGCGAGACTCTGTCTCAAAACAAAAAAAAAAAAAAAAAAGAAAGTCTGAAATGCTGGTTCCGGAGAGAGTTTATGAACCTCCTCTTTTACTACGATATTTCCTCTAAGATCCAGTCCTTTTCTATCCATGCCCAGAGATAGGTGTTCTCTTTTTTTCTACCTTGGGTTTAAGGGATTTGTAATTACTAATTTTAAGGGGTTGCAGCTTCCACTCGTACAGGCGGGGCTGCCTTCTCCTTTTTGGAGCTAGACAGGATCTTTTTCATCCTTTTTCCAAGTAGTCCAGATGACACAAAACCAGTAACTACACACAGTTGCACATGAGCTTAATTCATGGCAGATATACTTATTTCCTGCCGTGTAACTTTTTTTTTCAATGTAAAGAACCACATCTTATTCTATGCCGATTGCTACTGATAGTGGCACAAGCATTAAATTTGAGGGTTATATGCTTGGGGACCCGTCTTTCTTCTTTCTTAGCTATTACTTCACTTGCGTCACCTAGAAAATGACCAGTCCTTAATTTGGTTTTAAAAACTGTGATCATGGGAGGCTTAAAATGGGTCATA
Organism: Symphalangus syndactylus; assembly: GCF_028878055.3. Taxonomy (NCBI): domain Eukaryota; kingdom Metazoa; phylum Chordata; class Mammalia; order Primates; family Hylobatidae; genus Symphalangus; species Symphalangus syndactylus. Next base: position 87,557,968 of record NC_072427.2, read on the forward strand.
ACAGGCATCAGGTTGGTTATTTCCTGGGCTACATAGCTTGGATAGAATAGCATCATACAAACAAGTTTCTCTTAGAGTCCCAGTATACTTATAATAACCATAAAATAACAGGACTGTAGCAATCTTTTGTCCTACCTCAGTGACTTGATGTATATATTGGGAACAGTCCTCAGTCTAAGGAAGGTCAGCTGAAGTCCTTACTGTACAAGTCCAAATTTTAAGGAAAATGAGTCCCGCGATGAGTTGTCTCATGCTTCGGCTGTGTGTGGACCACTCAGCTTCTGGGTGTGACTGGAGCAGGGCTTGTCTTTTTCAGAGTCACTTTGCAGGAGTTGGCAACGCTGCTCCCATCCATGTACAGCTCCCAGTCTACTGATGTTTAAGGATGGTCTCGGTTGGCCGGGCGCGGTGGCTCACGCCTGTAAGTTTCAAAGACCAGTCCTGTCAAGCAATTCAAACCAAGACAAAACCAAAACGAAACCAAAATGCCGATAAAGGCATGCCAAGGGTGATCAGGCGATGCTTCCACTCAAACGGAGTGGGCAAGTTCCAAAGACTAGTCTTACCAAGTTTCAGATGTCCAGACTCCAAGTGCCAGTTCCTTCCTGGTGTTCAGCCACTGCACTGATCCTCCATGGGGGCCTGCCATACACTGCTCTGGGGGGCGTCCCACCGGGGCAAATGCCTACCCGGGAGCGCTCTCAGGATCCGTGTCGCTCCGTCTGGTTGGAGTCCCCCGCAGTGATGTTCCACAGGGGAGGCTAAAGCCGCCTAAGAAGCTGCCTCGACTGTCCATTAATCACCTCGCTTCCCGGTCAGGGAACCAAGAAATGTAGCAGGATGAGCCGCGGACAAAACCCCTCAGACACCAAGATAGTGAAGGGAGTGGCTTTAATCAGCTGGGATCATCGGCAGGCTAGCATCTTAAAATCCGAGCTCCTCAGGTGCTCAACTTCTGTCCCTTTTAAGGGCTCACAACTCTAAGGGGGTCTGCATGAGAGGGTCGTGATTGATTGAGCAAGCCAGGGGGTACGTGACAGGGGCTGCCAGCACCGGTGGTCAGAGTGAAACAGAACAGAATGAGAGGTTTCACAGTGTCCTTCCATACAATGTCTGGAATCTATAGATAACAACAGTTGCTAGGTCAGGGGCCGAATTTTAACTACCAGGCTTAGGTCAGGCAGGCCCAGGCCTGGTTTGGGGTCTGGTTCCTAGGCGCCGGCCTACCTGCCTTTAGTTTTGCTTCTCTTTCTTTTTCTGAGTATAAAACAATATGAGAGAGTCTCTGTCTTCCCTCACTATGATCATGCCACTGTACTCCAGCCAGGACGACATGGTGAGACCTCGTTTCTAAAAAATTAGAAAAAAAGAGTAGTGGGTGCCTGTGTGGAGCAGTAGGACTGCATCCCTCAGTGCAGTAGTTCTACTCCCTCCACTGGGCTGGCATCATGGGAACAGACGACCCAGTGGTGCAGGAAGCTGCTCTGTGGCCCTGGGGAGCCTCCAGAAGGATCCTGCCATGCGGATCTGTGGGTCAGGCCTTGACTGACTCAGAAGTACAAAAAAGCTTCCCTCTGATCAGCCACTTTCTCCCCATGTTTACAGCAAGACTACGATTCCCTGATGGGTTCTTCCTGCCTGCCGCATAGATAACATCAGGTCACTGAGACTGACTGCGGTATTGCAGTAAAGAAAGAGTGTAATTAACGTGAGGCCAGCCCTGTGGGAGACGGAGTTCCTACTCAAATCAGTCTCCCCAAAGGCTTGCAGGTTAGGGTTTTTATGGACAATCTGGTAGGCATGGAGCTAGGGAATGGGTGCAGCTAAATGGTTAGAGATGAAATGACAGGGGTATCACCTGGGCACTGCGGCTCATGCCTGTAATCCCAGCTCTTTGGGAGGCTGAGGCAGGAGGATCATTTGAGGCCAGGAGTTAGAGACCAGCCTGGGCAACATACTGAAACCCTTATCTACAAAAAATTAAAAAAAAAATTAGCCAGGGAGTGGTGTGGTGGCTCATGCCTGTAATCCCAGCACTTTGGGAGGCTGAAGTGGGTGGATCAACTGAGGTCAAGAGTTGGAGACCAGCCTGGCCAACATGGTGAAACCCCATCTCTACTAAAAATATAAAAATTAGTGGGGCATGGTGGGGCATGCCTGTAATCCCAGCTAATGGGGGTGCTGAGGCACAAGAATTGCTTGAACCCGAGAGGCAGAGGTTGCAGTGAGCCGAGATTGTGCCAGTGCACTCCAGCCTGGGCAACAGAGCGAGACTCAATCTCAAAAACAACAACAACAAAAAAAACACAATAACAACAGCCGAGCGCAGTGGCTCACACCTGTAATTCCAGCACTTTGGGAGGCCAGGGTGGATAACCTGAGTTCTAGACCAGCCTGACCAACATGGAGAAACCCTATCTCTACTAAAAATACAAAATTAGCCGGGTGTGGTGGTGCATGCCTGTAATCCCAGCTATTCAGGAGGCTGAGGCAGGAGAATGGCTTGAACCCGGGAGGTGGAGGTTGCAGTGAGCCGAGATTGTGCCACTGCACTCCAGCCTGGGCAACAAGAGTGAAATTCCATCTCTAAAACAATCACCACCACCACAACAACAAAACAATTAGCCAGGCGTGGTGGCACATGCCTGTAGTTCTAGCTACTTGGGAGGCTGAGGTGGGAGGATAACTTCAATCTCAGAGTTGGAGGCTGCAGTGAACTGTGATAGTGCCACTGCACTCCAGCACTCCAGCCTTGAGAATAGAGCCAGGCCCTGTCTCAAAAAAAAAAAAAAAAAAAGGCCGGGCGCGGTGGCTCACGCTTGTAATCTCAGCACTTTGGGAGGCCGAGGCGGGCGGATCACGAGGTCAGGAGATCGAGACCACGGTGAAACCCTGTCTCTACTAAATGTACAAAAAAAATAAGCCGGGCGTGGTGGTGGGCGCCTGTAGTCCCAGCTACTCGGAGAGGCTGAGGCAGGAGAATGGCGTGAACCCGGGAGGCGGAGCTTGCAGTGAGCCGAGACTGCGCCACTGCACTCCAGCCTGGGCGACAGAGCGAGACTCTGTCTCAAAAAAAAAAAAAAAAAATGGGGGAAGGGGGGAGGGATAGCATTAGGAGATATACCTAATGTAAATGACGAGTTACTGGGTGCAGCACACCAACATGGCACATGGATACATATGTAACAAACCTGTACGTTGTGCACATGTACCCTAGAACTTAAAGTATAATAAAAATATTATATATATATATATATAAAAATATAAAAGAAAAAGAAGTCTTACAGGTATGGAGGACAGTCCTCCTGTGCTGAGTCTGCCTCTGGGTGGGGCCACAGGATTGGCTGGGTCACGAGTCACGGGTCCCAGTAGGGCCACTCAGTTGCCAGTGTGAGAGGAAAATAAATCTAGGGACCCCCAAATCACAAAGGGAAAAGTCAAGCTGGGAACTGCTCCTGGCAAACCTGCCTTCCACGCTAGTCAAAGTCATCCCTCTGCTCGCTGAGATAAATGCATATTGTTTGCCTCCTTTGTAAAGGCTAGTCAGAAATGCAAAAGAACACAACCATTTGTCTCTTATCTACCTATGACTTGGGAGCCCTCTCCCTGCTTCAAGTTGTCCCGCCCTTCCAGGCCGAACCAATGGACATCTTACATATATTGATTGACGTTGCACATCTCCCTGAAATATGTCAAACCAAACTGTGCCCCGACCATTTTGGGCACATGTTATCAGGACCACCTGAGGCTGTGTCACATGTGTCCTTAACTTTGACAAAATAAACTTCCTAAATTGACTGAGACCAGTCTCATATATTTGGGGTTCACACCAGAAAGTTTGAAAAAAAAAATCTCAAAAGACCAATCTCGTCTGGTCACAGTGGCTCACGCCTGTAATCCTAGCACCCTGGGAGGCCGAGGCGGGTGGATCGTCTGAGGTCAGGAGTTTGAGACCAGCCTGGCCAATATGATGAAACCCCGTCTCTACTAAAAACACAAAAATTACCCAGGCGTGGTAGCGGATGCCTATAATCCCAGCTACTTGGGAGGCTGAGGCAGAATGGCTTGAACCCAGGAGGCAGAGGTTGCAGTGATCTGAGATCGTGCCATTGCACTCCAGCCTGGGAGACAAAAGTGAAACTGTCTCAAAAAGAAAAAAAGGCCAGTCTTAGGTTCTACAATAGTGATGTTATCTATTGGAGCAATTGAGGAAATCACAAATCCAGCTGCCTCTGGCTATATGGTTCTTGGGCGGTAAAGGATTACATGCCCAGAGCAGTGGCTCATGCCTGTAATCCCAACACTTTGGGAGGCCAAGGTGGGAAGATCCTTTGAGCCCAGGAGTTCCAGATCAGCCTGAGCAACACGGTGAAAACCCCATCTCTATAAAAAATACAAAAAATTAGCTGGGCATGGTGGCATGCACCTGTAGTCCCAGTTACTCAGGAGGCTGAGGCAGGAGGATCACCTGAGCTCAGGCGATGGAGGTTGCAACCGAGCCAAGTTCATACCACTGTACTCCAGCCTAAGCAACAGAGTGAGACCCTGTCTGAAAAGAAAGAAAGAAAGAAAGAAAGAAAGAAAGAAAGAAAGAAAGAGAGAAAGAAACTACACTGTCAGGCACGGTGGCTCATGCCTGTAATCCCAGTACTTTGGGAGGCAGAGATGGGCAGATCACAACGTCAGGAGTTCAAGACCAGCCTGGCCAACATAGCGAAACCCCTTTACTACTAAAAACACAAAAATTAGCTGAGCGTGGTGGCACACGCCTGTAGTCCCAGCTACTTGGGAGGCTGAGGCAGGAGAATCGCTTGAACCTGGGAGGCAGAGGTTGTGGTGAACCGAGATAGCACCGCTGTGCTCCAGCCTGGGTGACAGAGTGAGACTTTGTCTCAAAAAGAAAAAAAAAAAAGAGAAAGAAAGAAATTACACCTACATTTATTCAGGCCTGTCCCATAATATTATTCTTGTGGCCTTTCATTGGTCTTTGAAAGGCAGTTTTTGGTCCCTGAGCAAGGAGGGTTAGTGTCAGGAAGGGATTATTAGCATCCTTGGCTTTCAAGTTGAATTACAAACGAAATTCCTCCAAGGTTAGCTTGGCTTATGCCCAGGAATGAGCAAGAACCGCTAGAGATCAGAAGCAAGGTAGAGTCTACTCTGTCAGATTTCTCCTACTGTCACCATTTTTCAAAGGCAGTTTCAAGACACCTGTGAAAGGAAATAAATCTCGGGACCCGCAAATCACTAAGCCAAGGGAAGTCAAGCTGGGAACCATGTCAGGAAAACCTGCTTCCCATTCTACTCCTAAATAAAACAGGTACAAAGATAAGAACGTATATATCTCCCTCACAATTTGCTCGCAGGAAAATTCCTTGTGTACAAAGGACAGACAACTCAGTCATCCCTCTGAGGCTCCCCTGAGACAAATACACATCTGATTGCTTCCTCTGCCCTATTGTTTATGTAAAAATGCAGATTCACTGAGCCAGACTCAATTGTGTATTCAGTGGAAGGCTGACCAACGACTCAAAAGAATGCAGCCTTTTGTCTCTCTTATTTTTTTTTTTTTTGAGATGGAGTCTCACTCTGTCGCCCAGGCTGGAGTGCAGTGGCGCGATCTCCGCTCACTGCAACCTCCACCCCCCGGGTTCAAGCCATTCTCCTGCCTCGGCCTCCAGAGTAGCTGGGACTGCAGGCACCCACCACCACGCCTGGCTAATTTTTTATGTTTAGTAGAGATGGGGTTTCACCATGTTGGCCAGGCTGGTCTCAAACTCCGGACCTCAGGTGATCCACCCGCCTCGGCCTCCCAAAGTGCTGGGGTTACAGGCGTGAGCCACCACGGCTGGCCTCACACATATTGATTGATGTCTCGTGTCTCCCTGAAGTGTATGAAAGCAAGCTGTGCCCGACCACCTTGGGCACACGTCCTCAGGTCCTCCTGAGGCTGTCACAGGCGTGTCTGTAAACTCAGCAAAATAAACTTTCCACATTGGCTGAGAGGTGTCTTGGAAGCTTTGGGCTCACACACTGGCTGCCTGTGTCAGTCCCTCAGCGAGGCACAGCCGTCCCCAGCTTGTCTATACCCCCAGATTTGTCCCGCCCACAGTATTCCCTAGGCGAAAAGATAGCCCAGAGCGTTCTGTGCTCTGCTAGGCTTGCACAGAGAGACCTGAGCTCGGGACTTCACTCGTGCCCTCCACCCATGCCCAGTGCAATTGTTTAGTCATGTAGTCCCTGAATACCTGCTTCACTCATTACAATCATGTTTCTAAATTTGTGGAATTTGTGATACAAAGAACAAGCCAATAAATCGCTTATGTATTTTAATGTAAATTGTTGGCGAGCAATTTAGCAACTGCCTCTTTTTCCTTTAAAAATCCACTTGTGGAATCGGGGTGCGGCCGCTCACGCCTGTAATCCCAGCACTTTAGGAGGCCAAGGCGGGCGAATCATGAGGTCAGGAAATCGAGACCATCCTGGCTAACACAGTGAAACCCCGTCTCTACTAAAAATACAAAAAAATTAGCCAGGCGTGGTCATGGGCGCCTGTAGTCCCAGCTACTAGGGAGGCTGAGGCAGGAGAACAGCGTGAACCCGGGAGGCGGAGCTTGCAGTGAGCCGAGATCGCGCCACTGCACTCCAGCCTGGGCGACAGAGCGAGACGTCTCAAAAAAAAAAAAAAAAAACTCACTTGTGGGCAGGCGCGGATGGCTCATGCCTATACTTCCAGCTCTTTGGGAGGCCAAGGCAGGCCAGATCATTTGAGGTCATTTGAGGTCAGGAGTTTGAGACCAGCCTGGCCAACATGGCGAAACCCCATCTCTACCAAAAAAAAAAATTAGCTGGGCGTGATGGCGTGCACATGTAATCCCATGTACTCAGGAGGCTGAGGCAGGCGAATCGCTTGAACTCGGGAGATGAAGGTTGCACTGAGCCAAGATTGCACCACTGCAGTCCAGCTTGGACAATAGAGTTAGACTCTGTCTCAGAATTTTAAAAAAATCACACTTAAGGCCAGGCACAATGGCCCACACCTGTAATCACAGCACTTTAGGAGGCCAAGGCTGATGGACTACTTGAGGCCAGGAGTTTGAGACCATTTTCGGTGTGAACCTGGAAAATCTGAGACAGGTCTCTTTTTTTTTTTTTTTTTGAGACGGAGTCTCGGAGTCTCGCTCTGTCGCCCAGGCTGGAGTGCAGTGGCGCGATCTCCGCTCACTGCAAGCTCCGCCTCCTGGGTTCAGGCCATTCTCCTGATCAGCCTCCCGAGTAGCTGGGACTACAGGCGCTTGCAACCATGCCTGGCTAATTTTTTGTATTTTTAGTAGAGACGGGGTTTCACCGTGTTAGCCAGGATGGTCTCGATCTCCTGACCTCGTGATCCACCTGCCTGGGCCTCCCAAAGTGCTGGGATTACAGGGGTGAGCCACTGCGCCCAGCCGAGACAGGTCTCTTGTTAATTTAGAAAGTTTATTTTGCCAAGGTTGGGCAGGCACCTGTGACACTGCCTCAGGGAGTCCCGATTGAAAGATTCTCCTTGGGGCCTGAAAGCTTGAGGGAATGAATAACTCCTCCTCCTCAGGCCCAGTCCCAACGCACAAACTTGCGCCAGCAGCAAGATAGCAGAGGCAGGAAAAGAGCTGGCTGGAAGACACATACTCTGAAGATCAAGAGGGAGGCCGTCCGGGTACTACACAGCAGTCACGTCAGGCTGGGACAATTCCTGTTTACAGAGGACTATAAAAGCCCTGCCCCCTCCTCATTTGGGGCTGATGCCATTTTAGGCCTCAGCCTGTCTGCACCCAGGCTCTCATTAAAACAGCGTGTTGCTCCACACCGCCTCGTGTTGTCTGTTGGTGCACTCTGGGGGTTCCAACCTATGCAAGAGCCTTGCATCTGGTGCTGAAACCCGCGAGGGGCTTCAGTCCACGTCCCCGGTGGACCTACCACCCCTCCATCTGGGAGAGCAGGCCACAGCAGCCGGACAAAGGAAGCTCCTCAGCCTCTAGTCGTCTCTCTGTGCATGCACATCGGTCACTGATCTCGCCTACTGGTAAGTTTCCTGGGAGCCCGGTTAACAGGGAAAAATCCGCATGGCCTCTCTTGGTTTCTCCAGCCCCAAAATCCAACATGGGTCCAAGAAGGCTATGGCATGGCCGGGCGTGGTGGCTCATGCCTGTAATCCCAGCACTTTGTGGGGCCGAGGCCGTTGGATTCACGAGGTCAGGAGTTCGAGACCAGCCTGGTCAACATGGTGAAATCCCGTCTCTACTAAGAATACAAAAATTAGCTGGGCGCAGTGGCAGGCCCCTGTAATCCCAGCTACTCGGGAGGCTGAGGCAGGAGAATCGCTTGAACCCGGGAGGTGGAGGTTGCAGTGAGCAGAGATCGCGCCACTGCACTCTAGCCTGGGTAACAGAGCAAGACTGTCTCAAAAAAAAAAAAATGCTAAGGCGTGTGCCAGGCACTCGCTGATCATCTGGTCTTAGGGGGACTCTAAGCCATTTGATCCCATTCTGGGAATGAAAAAGGCAGTGGTGACGAATGTTCCTTTTATCGTCTCCCTCCAGCTGTCTGGGACGGTCTGCTTTTCCCGTTCTCCTGAGCCTACCCTCTAGGCTGCCTCATGAAAAACTTGCAAACCTTAGGCCTCAGGCAAGACATCCCTCTAAACACTTTGTTCTTTTTTTGCAATTCAGTCTGGCCACAGTACAAATTGGACAATGGGTCCAAATGGGCCGCAAATGGAACATACGACTTTACAATTGTAACTGACTTAAGCAATTATTGCTGACGGCTGGAAAAATGGGGAGAAATTCCTTATATCCAGGCCTTTTTCGCAGTCAGATTACAACCTGGCCTCTGCAATCCTTGCTCACCTGTTCAAATCCTTCCCCTCCATTCTCGCCGCCCTGATCGCCTTTCTCCTCCCGACCCTAACTCTTTTTCCTTGTTGGATCCAGCCAACTGCTGTCCACCCCTTCCAGCCCCTACCTCTTCCTCTCAACTGTCTTCTTTAACCCCCCAAGCCTCCTCTTTGTCTTCCCAGCCAGCACCGCCTCCAAGAGTAAGAGTATCCACTTCTTTTCCTACACCATCCTCTCCTCAGGACAATTCTTGCACTGCCTGTACCCATTCTCCTCCCCCACCGCTCTCTCCTGAGGCCTGCAAACCCACCCTGCCACCTTCCGCTCCTATCTATCCTCTGCTGCCTATTAACTCAACCCCCCTTCCCCCTTCAAACCCTCAGCAGGAACCACTTCCGGCTTTTCTTTCTCTCCCGCCCGTACTTGTTCAGGCATTATTTTTGGCCCATGCCCCACCCTTACTTCAGCGTCTGTGCTAGGATGCCCCCTTCGGGAAGTAGCAGGAACTGAAGGTATTGTTAGAGTTCGTGTTCCCTTCTCCCTCACTGATTGCTCTCGAATTCACAAAAGACTCGGTTTGTTCCCAGAAGACCCTGCCTCTTCTATTAGAGAGTTTCAGTACCTCACCCAGTCTTATGAACTAACTTGGCATGACCTCTAGTTATCCTCTCTTCCACCCTCACCCCAGAAGACTGGGACCGTATCTGGACCCTAGCTCAGGCATATGCTGATACAATTCATCACCAAGCTGCTGCCCAGCCTACTGGCACACAGGCAGTCCCCAGCCAGGACCCCCACTGGGATTATCAAGATGGGGCCTTTGGATGCTGCCATCAAGACCACATGATTGTGTGTCTCCTTGCAGGACTCAAAAAGGGTGCCCATAAAGTGGTAAACTATGAAAAACTTTCAGAAATCACCCAAGGTCCTGATGAAAACCCAGCCCTTCTTCCTCTCTTGTTTAATGGAAGCCATGAGAAAATATACCAACGTAGGCCCAGCCAGCCCAGAAGGAAGCACAATCTTAAACCTTCGGTTCATCTCCCAACCCATCCCCGATATTCGGCTCAAGCTTCAGAAGCTTGACGATGGCCCTCAAACCCCACAACGAGACCTTCTTAATTTAGCCCTCAAAGCCTTTAACAATCGTGATGAGGAAAGTGAAAGGCAAAAACAGGCAGAGTTTCGAATGCTCGCCTCCGCTATCAGGGCCCTGCAGGCGTACGTGGCCGCAGCTCCACATGGGAGCCTCCTAGCAATCCACCTCCACAAGGCATTGCGCCTGTTTCAAGTGCAGCAATGAAGGCCACTGGTCCAGTATCCAATCCGCCAAGCAGCTCTTGTAGGCCTAAAACCTATCATTTCTCACTCCTCGCCAGTCACCTCCTCCGCCCAACAAAATCCCTTTTAAACACACCAATGTCTACCTGTTAAAAAGCCAGATGGAACTTACCGCTTAGTCCAGGACTTCAGGCTCATTAACCAAACTGTACTTCCAGTATGTCCAGTAGTTCCTAACCCATACACTTTATTTTCCACAATTCCCTCCAATACCACCCATTTTTCTGTCCTAGACCTAAAGGATGCTTTTTTCCATAATTCATTTGCACCCTGATTCTCAAGACCTCTTTGCTGTTATGTGGGAAGACCCCAAGACCCACCTTTCACATCAGCTCACCTGGTGCCTACTACCTCAAGGTTTTAGAGACGGCACCCACCTTTTTGGCCAGGCCCTTGCTCGTGACCTCTGTACCTTATCCCTAAAACCGTCCACTCTCCTTGATGATCTGCTCCTGTGTAGCCCCTCTCAAAAAGACTGCAACGCCCATACTATCTCTCTTTTAAACTTCCGGCAGAGTGGGGGTATCGGGTCTCCCCTAAAGAAGCGCAAACATGCACCCCCTCAGTCATCTGTCTAGGCCTAGCTCTTACCCCACGAAGCCAAGGGCTCACAAGAGACCACATGTGCCTCTTCCAGTCCCTCCCGTCTCTGCAAACTAAGCAAGAAATTCTCTCTTTTCTAGGACTAGCGGGATATTTTGGGCCCTGGGTTCCCTCCTTCGCTCTACTAGCCAAACTGTTATACCAAGCTGCTAAAGGCCTTCTCCATGAGCCTTTAAACCCTGCACAGCCTATTACCCAACCTTTCTGCCTACTCCAGAAGGCTGTCACCTCAGCCCCCAACCTCACCCTCCCAGACCTCACCAAACCTTTCTCCCTCTATCCCGACGAATGGCGTGGAGTTGCACTACGTGTTCTAACCCAGTCTAAGGGACCCGCCCTCCAGGTTGTTGCCTACTTCTCTAAACAGCTCAAAACCACAGTTCTCGGATGGCCAACCTAACAGTTTAGTCAGCCCATAACATCAAAGACATGCTAGCTCACCGCAGTGTACTAAGTCTCATCTCTGCCCCACGGCTCCTCCAACTCTATGCTTTATTCATAGAAACCCCCCAAATCACCATGCTAACCAGCTCCTGTCTAAACCTGGCCACACTCTTACCTGAAGCCACTACCTCCCAAGACCCTGCACACTTCTGTGTGGACACTGTTCAAACTTATACCTTTCCAAACCTAACAGACAAACCCCTTCCAGATGCCTCCTTTACTTGGTTTGTAGATGGCAGCTCCTTCCTACATCAAGGACGCCAACATGCTGGCTATGCTATAGTGTCACTTGCCCACACTATTGAAGCTAATCTGCTCCCCCTAGGAACCACCTCCCAAAAGGCTGGACTCATCGTCCTCACTTGAGCTCTCACTCGAGCAGCTGGACATACATTCAGATTCTCATTATGCGTTCCACGTCGTGTACTCACACTTGTCCATCTGGAAAGCAGGGAGTTTCCTAACTGCAAACAACACCCCTGTTAGAAATGCTCTCATCAGCAAGCTCCTTCAGGCTGCCAGGCGCCCGCAGAAACTTGCCATCATTCATTGCAGGGGCCACCAAACCCCAGACAATCCTATATTGGCCGGAAATGCTTTAGCAGATAGAGTGGCCAAACAAATAGCCCTACAACCCACGCAAGGCCAGTTTCTGTCCCTGTCCTCGTTTTCTCCTCTTTACTCCCCAGAAGAAAAGGAGGACTGCCCACAACCTTCAAAAACAAGGACCATGGTATGGCAAGGAAGGGCGCTTCGCTCTCCTCACTCTCAAATCATCCCTGCCCTCCGAAGCCTCCACAACTCCTTCCATGTTGGGTACAAACGTTTCCTGCAACTTCTCCACCCTTCCTCACTTGTCCTCATCTTTCCAGCTGTGTTCGAGAGATCACCCAGTCCTGCTCTATCTGCCACTCAGTGTCACCCCAGGGTTCCCTCTGGCCACCGCCTTTTCCTACCCACCAAGCCCAGGGCCAGGTACCCAGGCAAGATTGGCAGGTAGACTTATGCACATGCCGCCCGATAAACAGCTCCGCTATCTTCTAGTCTTTGTCTGTACTTTCTCCAGGTGGGTAGAAGCATTCCCAACAACTTCAGAAGGTGCAAATGTCATCACACAAACTCTCAACATGCATATAGTTCCCTGTTTCAGACTTCCAACATCCATCCAGTCTGATAATGGGCCTGCCTTTATCAGCCAAATCACTGAAGGCGTCTCTACATCCTTGGGAATAAAATGGGTCCTCCACACACCCTACCAGCCTCAATCTTCAGGCAAAGTTGAAAAGGTCAACTCTGTCCTTAAAGCCCAACTCACCAAGCTCACTCTAGAAATCTGCCAGTCATGGACGAGAAGTCTCCCTTTCGCCTTCATGAGACTCTGGCAACACCAAAGGCAGCCTTTTTTTATAGTCCTTTGAGGATCACGTATGGCCGAATTTTTGTCTTAGAGCCTCCACCCTTAACAGACTCTGAGCCACTCGGGAATTACCTCCCCTCCTTAATCCAGACATGGTCTTTCATTCGTGAAGCAGTGAATGAGGCCATGCCTCTCCCTGCTGACACCTCCTTATCCTCTCAACATAACTATCTTGCAGGCACAGACGTGTTTATCGGCCAACGCGACCCTCACAAAAAGCTATCACTGAAGTGGACAGGCCCCTACACTGTGATACTCAGCACGCCAACTGCAGTGAGAGTCCAAGGACTACCCAACTGGATCCATCGCACCAGGGTCAAGCTCACCCCCAAGGCGGTTTCTTCCTCCAAAACATTAACAGCTAAGTGTTCGTCTGGGCCAATTTCTCCTACCAAGTTTAAATTAACCAACATTTTTTTCTTAAAACCAAAACACAAGGAAGACTAACCACCTGCTTCCAGGAATGGCCTGTATCTACCCAACCACTTGCTATACCTCTCTTCCAACCAAAAGTCTTAATACAGGAATATCCCTCACCACAATCCTAATACTGTCAGTAGCTGTCCTGCTGTCCACAGCAGCCCCTCTGAGCTGCCATGAGTGTTATCAGTCTTTGTACTACAGAGGGAAGATGCAACAATACTTTACTTACCATACTCATATAGAAAGATCCTGTTATGGAACCTTAATTGAGGAATGTGTTGAATCAGGAAAGAGTTATTATAAAGTAAAGAATCTAGGAGTATCTGGCAGTCGTAATGGGGCTATTTGCCCCAGAGGGAAGCAGTGGCTTTGCTTCACCAAAATTGGACAATGGGGAGTAAACACTCAGGTGCTCGAGGACATAAAGAGAGAACAGATTATAGCCAAAGCCAACGCCTCAAAACCAACAACTCCCCCTGAAAATCACCCGCGGCATTTCCATTCCTTTATACAAAAACTATAAGCAGATGCATCCCTTCCCAAGCCAGGAAAAAACCTGTTTGTAGATCTAGGAGAACCATCGCGCTTACCATGAATGTGTCCAATTGCTGGGCATGCGGGGGAGCTTTATGAGTGAACAGTGGCCGTGGGACGGGACAGACATTCCCCCTTACTTACTGGCATCCCAAAACCCCAGCCTCACTTTCACTCCTCAGGAACGCCCGCAGTCCTGGACACTTACCAACCCAGTAAGAGGGACGGCGTGCATATCCCGCAAGTGGACTGATAAAACCCATCGCTCCATAGGTGAAAACCCCTGTCACCAAACCCTAGCCGTCAACGCCTCCATAGCTGAGTGGTGGCCAAGGTTACCCCCCGGAGCCTGGTCTCCTTCTAACTTAAGCTACCTCAATTGTGTCTTGTCAAAAAAGGCCAGGTACTGTACAAACACCACTAACCCTTATGCCGCATACCTCCGCCTAAGTGCACCATGCGACAGTCCTATGAACACCAGCCGGCAATGGACTGCCCTGATGGATTCCTTTGGATATGTGGAACCCAGGCTTACTCACGGCTACCTTATCACTGGCAAGGTACTTGCTTCCTAGGCACAATTAAACCTGGATTCTCTTTACTTCCAAAGTAGGCAGGCAACACCCTCAGAGTCCCTGTGTATGATAACCAGAGAAAAACGATCCTTGGAGGTAGGAGGGAGCCAAAGATTGTGAGAGGACGAGTGGCCTCCGCAACGGATCGTTGAATATTACGGTCCTGCCACTCGGGCAGAGGATGGTTCATGGGGTTATCGCACTCCCACATATATGCCAAATAGAGCAATTAGACTACAAGCTGTTCTAGAGATAATCACTAACCAAACCGCCTCAGCCCTAGAAATGCTCGCGCAACAACAAAACCAAATGAACGTGGCAATTTATCAAAACACGCTGGCACTAGACTACTTATTAGCAGAAGAGGGTGGGGTCTGTGGTAAGTTGAGTATCTCCAATTGCTGTCTTAACATAGGCGATAATGGAAAAGTGGTTCTAGAAATCGCTTCGAACATCAGAAAAGTAGCCCATGTACCAGTCCAAACCTGGAAGGGATGGGACCCAACAAACCTTCTAGGAGGGTGGTTCTCAAATTTAGGAGGATTTAAAATGCTGGTGGGGACAGTCATCTTCATCATTGGGGTCCTCCTGTTTCTCCCCTGTGTTATCCCATTAAACTCTTGTTGAAACTACAGTTAACCGCCAGACAATCCAGACGATGCTCCTGCTACAGCGGCACGATGGATACCAACCCGTTGCTCAAGAATACCCCAAAAATTAAGTTTTCCTTTTTCCAAGGTGCCCACGCCACCCCTATGTCACGCCTGAAGTAGTTATTGAGAAAGTCGTCCCTTTCCCCTTTTCTATAACCAAATAGACAGGAATGGAAGATTCTCCTTGGGGCCTGAAAGCTTAAGGGATGAATAACTCCTCCTCAGGCCCAGTCCCAAGGTACAAACTTGCGCCAGCAGCAAGATAGCAGAGGCAGGAAGAGAGCTGGCTGGAAGACATATGCCCTGAAGATCAAGAGGGAGGTCGCCCCGGTACTACATAGCAGTAACGTCAGGCTGGGACAATTCCTGTTTACAGAGGACCATAAAACCCCTGCCCCGTCCTCACTTGGGGCTGATGCCATTTTAGGCCTCAGCCTGTCTGCACCCAGGCTCTCATTAAAACAGTGTGTTGCTCCATACCGCCTCGTGTTGTCTGTTGGCGCGCTCTGGGGGTTCCAACCTATGCAAGAGCCTTGCATCTGGTGCTGAAACCCATGAGGGGCTTCGGTCCATGTCCCCCATGGACCTACCACCCCTCCATCTGGGAGAGCAGGCCACAGCAGCTGGACAAAGGAAGCTCCTCAGCCTCTACTCGCCTCTCTGTGCATGCACATCGGTCACTGATCTCACCTACTTGTAAGTTTCCTGGGAGCCTGGTTAACAGGGAAAAATCTGCACGGCCTCTCTTGGTCTCTCCGGCCCCAAAATCCAACATTGGTCCAAGAAAGCTACAGCATGGCTGGGCGTGGTGGCTCATGCCTGTAATCCCAGCACTTTGGGAGGCCGAGGCTGTTGGATCACGAGGTCAGGAGTTCGAGACCAGCTTGGCTGGCGCACTCTTGGGGTTCCAAGCAATGCAAGAGCCTCGCACTGATGACATGTCCCCAGGGTGGCTGGGGCACAGCTTGGTTTTATACATTTTAGGGAGACATGAGACACCAATCAATATACGTAAGAAGTACGTTGGTTCTTCTAGAAAGGTGGGACAACTTGAAGCAAAGGCAGGAACACTCCAAGTGGGGAGGGAGCTTGCTGGGCACAGATAAGTGAGACACTGGAGGCTGCATTCTTTTGAGTTTCTGATCAGCCTTTCCAAAGGAGGCAATGAGATATGCATCTATCTCAGCGAGCAGAGGAGTGACTTTGAATAGAATGGGAGGCAGGTTTCCCTTAAGTAGTTTGCAGCTTGACTTTTCCTTAGTGATTTCGGGGCCCAAAATATTTTTCTTTCACATGGGCAACATGGGAGGATCACTTAAGCTCAGGAGCCAGAGGTTGCAGTGAGCAGAGATCACACCACTGCATTCCAGCCTGGGTGACAGAGAGAGACGCTGTCTCAAGAAAACAAAACTAGGCCTGGCACGGTGGCTCACACCTGTAATCCCAGTACTTTGGGAGGCTGAGGCGGGTGGATCACAAAGTCAGGAGTTCGAGACCAGCCTGACCAACATAGTGAAACCCTGTGTCTACTAAGAATACAAAACAGCCAGGGAAGCGGAGGTTGCAGTGAGCTGAGATCGAGCCACTGCACTCCATCCTGTGCGACAGAGCGAGACTCTGTCTCAAAAAACAAACAAAATAAACTAAACCCACTTTTAGGCCTGGACTAGTGGATCATGCATGTAATCCCAGCACTTTGGGAGTCCAAGGCAGGCAGATTGCTTGAGTCCAGGAGTTCGAGACCAGCCTGGATAACATTGTGAAACCCCATCTTTACAAAAAATTTATTAAAAAGCCGGGCATAGTGGTGCACGCCTGAAGTCCTAGCTACACTGGAGGCTGAGGTGGGAGAATCGCCTGAACCCAGGAGGCGGAGCTTGCAATGAGACGAGATGGAGCCACTGCACTCCAGCCTGGGTGACAGAGTGAGACCCCTTCTCAAAAAAACAAAAACAAAACAAAATACCACTGCACTCCAGCCTGGGCGACAGAGTGAGACCCCTTCTCAAAAAAACAAAAACAAAACAAAATACCACTTGTAACTGCAGCTAATCAGAACATGGATATTGGGGGCTACTTGAGTCAGTGCTCCTGGCTTGCAGTCTATAAACTTGGCCCAGAGAATCTCTACTTACATGAGTTTTGCCCCTGCTTCTTTCTTTTTTCTTTTTCTTTTTTTTTTTGAGACAGAGTCTCGCTCTGTCGCCCAGGCTGGAATGCGGTGATGTGATCTCGGCTCACTGCAAGCTCCACCTCCCGGGTTCACGCCATTCTCCTGCCTCAGCCTCCCGAGTAGCTGGGACTACAGGCATCTGCCACTACACTCAGCTAATGTTTTGTATTTTCAGTAGAGATGGGTTTCACCGTGTTAGCCAGGATGGTCTCAATCTCCTGACCTTGTGATCCGCCCGCCTCGGCCTCCCGAAGTGCTGGGATTCCAGGCGTGAGCCACCGCGCCTGGCCTCCTAAAGTGCTGGGATGACAGGCACGAGCCCCGGCGCCTGGCCACCCCTGCTTCTTCCTTTAGGTCAACACCTGCTAGGCTTAAGACATTGTGGGCGGGGACAACAAAAGGGGTATTTTCAACCTTTTTTGGTAAGAAGAGTTGTTTCTTTTTTCTTTTTTTCCCCTGCCCTATCGTATAACGCTAAAAGAGTTGCTTCTTCATTTTTATTTTTTATTTGTTTATTCTGAGACAGGGTCTCACTATGTTGCCCAGGCGGGTCTCGAACATCTGAGCTCGTGACCCTCCCATGTCAGCCTCCCAAAGTGCTGTGATTCCAGGCACGAGCCAATGTGCCTGGCCAAGAGTTGCTTTTTATTTTATTTATTTATTTAGAGACGGAGTCTCACTCTGTTGGCCAGGCTGGAGTATAGTGGCGTGATCTTGGCTCACCGCACCGTCCTCATCCCAGGTTCAAGCAATTCTCCTGCCGCAGTCTCCCAAGTAACTGAGATTATAGGCCAGCGCTATGATGCTCGGCTAATTTTTGGGCTTTTAGTAGAGACGAGGTTTCACTATGTTGGCCAGGCTGGTCTCGAACTTCTGACCGCAGGTGATCTGCCCACTTCGGCCTCCCACAGTGCTGGGATTACTGGTGTGAGCCACCACGTCTGGCCTCCACGTTTCTATTTTGCATTTCTCATCTCCACCCTGCCAAGTGTCTCTTCCGCACAGTGCTGACTCATTTGCTCTGACGGAGGAGCGGGGGAGTTCTGGGCTACCTCCCAAGCTCCCATTTGTGGCCTCCAGATTCTTGGTTTATCTTCTGTTTACTTGTTAGGGTTTATAACACTCTCATTCTGTCTTGCAATCTCCATAGTTGTTTAGCCTTAATTCACAGGCAATTAGGTTCTAAGGTCTCCCCCAGTACTACTGTAGCCTTCAATTCTTGATTTTTTTTCTTTTTTTTTTTTTTTGAGATGGACTTTCGCTCTTGTTGCCCAGGCTGGAGTGCAATGGCCGTGGTCTCGGCTCACTGCAACTTCTGCCTCCCAGGTTTAAGCGATTTTACTGCCATAGCCTCCCAAGTAGCTGGGATTACAGGCGCCCGCCATCATGCCCAGCTAATTTTTGTATTTTTAGTAGAGACGGGGTTTCGCCATGTTGGCCAGGCTGGTCTCAAACTCCTGACCTCAGGTGATCCACCCATCTCGGCTTCCCAAAGTGCTGGGATTACAAACGTGAGCCACCGTGCCTGACCCAATTTTTGAATTTTTAATGTTAGTTCGTCTCTTGTTTGGCTGGATTTCACTGTCTAGTTTTCCTCCCACAAAGGGCTTGAGGAGGTGACAGTCTCTGAATACAGGCAGGTGAAAGATGGCATATACGGGCCAGCACGGTGGCTCCTGCTGTAATCCCTGCACTTTGGGAGGCTGAGGGGGAGAGATAGCTTGAAGCCAGGAGTTTGAGACCAGCTTGGCCAAAATGGTGAAATCCTGACTCTAGTATAAACACAAAAATTTGCTGGACGTGGTGGCCTTTCCTAAAGGATTGGCCTCAGCCACTTACTCAGCCTGAGGCTGCTCTGAGACTGCCGTGGAGAGCCAAGGGGCTGTGGCTTCCTCACACCCAGATGCTGCTTCAGCGCCGGTGCCTCTCACACCCATCCAGAGGCCTTGAGGACTGCCCTCCAGGGCTCCCTCCACCAATGCCCTGTGCTCCTGGCAAAATCCCTTTCGACATCCGGGTTAGGCATCATGTCCTTCAAAGCCTTCTCTGATGAATCCTCATCTTTGCCTCTCCCCAGACACCTCCCTGGCCTCTGTCTTCTACGTCTGCTATCCGGCACATGGCCATGCACCTGTCTCTCAGCTGCCCCCTTTCCCAAGCCGAACACTCAGAGAAGGCAGGCTGTCTTGATGACGTCGGAACCCACGGCTGAGGCATAGTGCTTAGCACATAGTAGGCATTTCAAATGATGTTTATTACAGACAGGTCTGTAAGAGTGAAAATTACACTAGAAGGAACACTGTTTTAGCAGTTGTGAATTTTTCATATCCTATTGCTTCAGATCCGTTCTAGAATAAAGGCCAAGGCCAGGGGGAAAGGGGAGGGTCAGGGAGAGAAGGTGGTAGAACCAAGGAAGCTGAGCACTTAAAACACCCACTTATTTTATTTATTTATTTATTTATTTATTGAGACAGAGTCTTGCTCTGTCACCCAGGCTGGAGTGCAGTGGCGTGATCTCAGCTCACTGCAGCCTCCTCCTCCCAGGTTCATGCCATTCTCCTGCCTCAGCCTCCCGAGTAGCTGGGACTACAGGCGCCCACCACCACGCCCAGCTAATTTTTTGTATTTTTAGTAGAGACGGGGTTTCACCATGTTAGCCAGGATGGTCTCAATCTCCTGACCTCGTGATCCGCCTGCCTCGGCCCCCCAAAATGCTGGGATTACAGGCTTGAGCCACCGTGCCCGGCTAAAACACCCACTTATTTTAATCCTATCTCTGGCCAGCTCATTTATTAAATTAAAATTATCCCTTTAATACTGGGTCGACAAACTATAGCCTGACAGACAAACCCTGCTTCCTGCCCCTTTGTGTAAGCTAATTTTTTTTTCTTTTCTTTAAGAGACGGGGTCTCACTTTGTTGCCCAGGCTTGAGTGCAGTGGTGTGATCATAGCTCACTGCAGTCTTGAATTCCTGGGCTCAGGTGATCCTCGTGCCTCAGTCTCCCAAGTAGTACAGGAGTGTGCTACCACACTTGGCTAAAGAGTAATGAAAAAAGACTGCAACAGGGACTGGATATGCTTCACAAAGCCTAATTATATTCGCTATCTGGCACTTTACAGAAAAAGTTTGCCACTGAGAAATTAATCTGGTACAATTTAGATGTCACACAGCTTCCCTATGGGGTGTAGTAAATTATGTGCCGCTGCCTTCATTTTACAAACTTTGGACTGTTTCCTGTGGGCAGGTACTGGGGCCACAGTAAGACCCCAGTGGATGGAGAGCTGCAGGCCAGAGAGCACTTCCCCAGGCTTTTAATACAAGTCAAGAGACTGGCAGGGGAATCTAACCTGTTAAAACACAATGCGTGTGCTGGAAGCAGAGTGAGAAAAGCTGCCCCATCACCCGCCACTCTTCAGTTACCTGCCAGCTGCCAGCAAACATCAAGGCAAGAATCTGTAATTAGCAAGGGCTGGATCGGATTTACACACTATCTCCTCCAGTCCAAGGGCATTTGTCCCAGGTGGAAGAGAGCAAACATTTAGAAAGATGTCAAGGTCTAGGTGACAGGAAAAATGTCAAAGGAGGTAAAATAATTCTTTAACTCGCATGTATTAAACCGGTTTAAAAATCTAACAGGAGGCCAAGCACAGTGGCTCACGCCTGCAATCCCAGCACTTTGGGAGGCCAAGGCAGGTGGATCACCTGAGGTCAGGAGTTGGAGACCAGCCTGTCCAACATGGCAAAACCCCATCTATACTAAAAATACAAAAATTAGCCAGGCGTGGTGGCAGGGACCTGTAATCCCAGCTACTCAGTAGACTGAGGCAGGAGAATTGCTTGAACCCAGGAGGCTGAGGTTGCAGTGAGCCGAGATTGCACCATTGCACTCCAGCCTGGGCAACAAGAGCAAAATTCTGTCTCAAAAAACCAAAAAACAAACAAAAAATTTAACAGGAAAGAAAGCAGCACTAATGCTCATTTTCTGTGATTTATCACATCTGTTTCTGGAAATCCACCTTAAGGAAACAATTCCAAACACAGAATAAGTCCCATCCACACTGCTGTTTCTGACAGCACTTTTGTTTTTTTGAGACGGAGTCTCACTCTGTCGCCCAGGCCGGAGTGCAGTGGCGCGATCTCGGCTCACTGCAAGCTCCGCTTCCCAGGTTCATGCCATTCTCCTGCCTCAGCCTCCTGAGCAGCTGGGACTACAGGCGCCTGCCACCACCCCCGGCTAATTTTTTGTATTTTTAGTAGAGACGGGGTTTCACCGTGTTAGCCAGGATGGTCTCGATCTCCTGACCTCGTGATCCGCCCACCTCATCCTCCCAAAGTGCTGGGATTACAGGCGTGAGCCACCGCGCCTGGCCTCTGACAGAATGTGGGAATCACATAGACCCAAACAATGGCCCCGTGGGTGACCACTGTATTGCCACCAGATGGACTATCAAGAAGTCATCTGCAATGATAGCTACAAAATGCAGAACTGTGCTTGGTGCTGGCTATTGGGTTTTAAGCCCTTCCCATGGGTGGAGGAGAGTAGACCAAAATCCCAGAAAGACTAGCCCAACAGGACTAGTTCTAAGGGAAGAACTTTATTTTTTTGAGACGGAGTTTTGCTCTTGTTGCCCAGGCTGGAGTGCAATGGTGCAATCTCTGCTCACTGCAACCTCCACCTCCCGGGTTCAAGTGATTTTCCTGCCTCAGCCTCTTGAGTAGCTGGGATTACAGGGACACGCCACCACACCCGGATAATTTTTGTATTTTTAGTAGAGATGGGGTTTCACTATGTTGGCCAGGCTGGTCTCAAACTCCTGACCTCAGGCGATCCACCCACCTCACCCTACCAAAGTGCTGGGATTACAGGAATTATCCACTGCACCTGGCCAAAACTCCTGTTTCTAATGATAAAAAACCAGGGCTGTAGGATTAGAAGTCACTATTACTGGTTGGGTGCGGTGGCTCACGCCTATAATCCCAGAATTTTGGAGGCCGAGGCAGGTAGATCATGAGGTCAGGAGTTTAAGACCAGCCTGGCTAAGATGATGAAACCTCACCTCTACTAAAAATACAAAAAAAATTAGCCAGACATGATGGCGTGAGCCTGTAGTACCAGCTACTCAGGAGGCTGAGGCAGGAGAATCGCTTGAACCCAGGAGGCGGAGGTTGCAGCGAGTCGAGATTATGCCACTGGACTCCAGCCTGGGCAACAGAGTGAGACTCCATCTCAAAAAAAATAAGTCACTATTACATTATTGATACTCAGCTGATAATCGGGTTAATGCTAAATTGACTAGGCTGAGCACAGTAGAATCACACCGCTCTAAAGCACTTAAAATTCTCTAATTATATGGATTTGCCCAGTGATCCGCAACCTTAAAGTTTAAGAAAAATTCCTTGCACATAGTAGATATTCCAAAATATATGTTGGATAATCAGCATTACTGTTGCTAATTCACCACTCACTGTAAAAAGTGTGAAAGTGGCTGGGCGCAGTGGCTCACGCCTGTAATCCCAGCACTTTGGGAGGCCGAGGTGGGCAGATCATCTGAGGTCAGGAGTTCGAGACCAGCCTGGCCAACATGATGAAACCCTGTCTCTACTAAAAATACAAAAATTAGCTGGGCCTGGTGGTGAGTACCTGTAGTACCACCTACTCGGGAGGCTGAGGTGGGAGAATCACTTGAACCTGGGAGGCGGAAGTTGCAGAAGTTGCAGTGAGCCAAGAATGTGCCACTGCACCGCAGCCTGGGTGACAGAGTGAGACCCTGTCTCAAAAAAAAAAAAAAAAAAAAGTAAAAGTGAAACCAATTCTGCACAGTGGGCTTTGTGACTCTTGAGTGGATTTTATTTTTGCACTCCAGGATGCAGCGAAGACGGTGGAAGGTTCATCTTCACACTGAGGGCCCTCAGTGTCGAGGTGACTCCCGGCCTGAGGAGGGCTGAGGCATCCTGAATTTTGAGAGTTCGAGGTTTAGGTCTAAGAAGGTGTACATGGTGTAGTCATGATGCTGGAGGTTCTTGTAGGTAGTGTTGTCAAACGGCTCAGCAGGCACTGGGGCCGGCTCTGTGGAGGAAACACAATGCCCATGAGACCAACACAAGGACAGCTCTTTATGAATGACTCGGCTCACACACAGGCGCTTATCTACCAAGCATTCTTCATCAACCCTATCTGTGAGGAACAAATTGTCTAATTAAAAAAGAAAAGCCTACAAAAGCTACAGTAAAGAAAAAGAAAGATATTACTTGGAAATTTATTCTAAAACGTACGGCCTTACCAATTTAAGAAATGGAATAGTTATAACAATGTGCTTTTTCTTTTTTTTTTTTTTTCGAGACGGAGTCTTGCTCTGTTGCCCAGGCTGGAGTGCAGTGGTGCGACCTCTGCTCACTGCAAGCTCCGCCTCCCAGGTTCACACCATTCTCCTGCCTCAGCCTCCCGAGTAGCTGGGACTACAGGCGCCTGCCACCACGCCCGGCTAATTTTTTGTATTTTTAGTAGAGACGGGGTTTCACTGTGTTAGCCAGGATGGTCTCAATCTCCTGACCTCGTGATCCGCCCGTCTTGGCCTCCCAAAGTGCTGGGATTACAGGCGTGAGCCACGGCGCCCGGCCTAATGTGTTTTTTCTGAGATAGAGTCTCGCTCTGTTGCCCAGGCTGGAGTGCAATGGTGCGGTCTCAGCTCACTGCAACCTCCACCTCCCGGGTTCAACTGATTCTCCTGCCTCAGTCTCCCGAGTAGCTGGGATTACAGGCGTCTGCCACCACGCCTGGCTAATTTTTGTATTTTTAGTAGAGACAGGGTTTCACCATGTTGGCCAGGGTGGTTTCGATCTCCTGACCTCAAGTGATCTGCCCACCTCGACCTCCCAAAGTGCTGGGATTACAGGCATGAGCCACTGTGCCAGGCCATACAATGTGTCTTAACATCTTAGTTTGTGTACTTCTAGGCTTCTCAAAAGTTTGAAAATGACTAGAACAATTATGGCAGGACTTTCAAGTAACTTAGAGATGCATGATAAAATCTACCTCTATTAGAAATCTGGTGGCCGGGCGCGGTAGCTCACGCTTGTAATCCCAGCACTTTGGGAGGCCGAGACGGGCGGATCACAAGGTCAGGAGATCGAGACCACGGTGAAACCCCGTCTCTACTAAAAATACAAAAAATTAGCCGGGCGTGGTGGTGGGCGCCTGTAGTCCCAGCTACTCGGAGAGGCTGAGGCAGGAGAATGGCGTGAACCCGGGAGGCGGAGCTTGCAGTGAGCCGAGATGGCGCCACTGCACTCCAGCCTGGGCGACAGAGCGAGACTCCGTCTCAAAAAAAAAAAAAAAAAAAAAAAGAAATCTGGGCTGGGCATGGTGGCTCACGCCCATAATCCCAGCACTTTGGGAGGCCGAGGTGGGAGGATTGCTTGAGCTCAGGAGTTCTAGATCATTCTGGGCAAAATAATGAGACTCTGTCTCTACAATAAAAAATTAGCAGGGGCCAGGAGCAGTGGCTCACGCCTGTAATCCCAGCACTCTGGGAGAGGCCGAGGCGGGCAGATTGCTTGAGGCCAGGAGTTTAAGAGCAGCCTGGCCAACAAGGTGAAACCCCGTCTCCACTAAAGTTACAAAAGTTAGCAGGTGTGGTAGCATACTCCTGTAATCCCAGCTACGTTAGGAGGCTGAGGCACAAGAATTGCTTGAACCCAGGAGGCAGAGAGTGCAATGACCTGAGATTGCATCACTGCACTCCAGCCTGGTGACAAATTGAGACTCTCCCCAAAAAAAAAAAAATTAGCAGGGTATGGTGGCAAACCTGTAGTCTCCAGCTACTCAGGAGGCTGAGGTGGGAGGATCGCTTGAGATTGGGAGGTGGAGGTTGCAGTGAGCTGAGATCACATCACTGCACTCCAGCCTGTGGGACAGAGCAAGACTGTCAAAAAAAAAATTTTTTTTGAAAAGCTTAAACTAAAGGAGCCTTCTGAATCTCTGATACAACAAAATTAGATAAATTCTAATAACAACAACACAGCATTTAAACAGTTGGTAATTCTAAACTACAAGTAGGGGTTGAGGCAAAAGAAGTACTGGTCTCCTGCAGTAGGACACACAATATAACATAATGGCAAAATCAAAACCAGCATGGGAACACAGGCTGATGTTTGGGTTAAGATTTGTACTGACTCAATTTCTGGAAATCAGGTCATTAGGTCTGTCTTAACTTCCATTCATGCTCCACAAAAAAATAACTTAAATACATTTATTTTCTCACCATTTCAATTAATATCAAAAGCTCTGCTTTTCATTTTTAAGTTATGTTAAGCAAAAACGATGTCTTATTTAAAGAGCTGGCATCGTTCCAATCTCCACAAGCTGAGTATCTTTGGTGTGGTGTAGGGACACCTTCAAAGCAGAACGTATTATTTTAGTTACTATAGGGAGGGTGATAACTCACCAAGACGTGGGTTACAAAACTCTAATCTAAAACCACTCTACCTGGAAGGCCAATACTGGGGCACGGACTGCCTAGTGAGACCGTGGCCCCACACAGACACAGCTCTGCAAGGTGGGCTGTGTGCATGCGCACAGAAGATATTTAAGAAACAACACATCCATGAAATATTAGAACTTTCTCTTCAGAAAGGTTTGCAATCTGAAAACTCCCAATTCTGTTTTTATCCTGCGAGTTGTGTTATTTGTCTCCGTTTTAGAGCAGGAGGAGTGAAAGCAGCAGCATCAGGAAATGCAGTTCCTGAGGTCTGGGAAGTCTGGCAAGCACCGGCACTTGGCGTACTGATCAAAGAGCAGACGGAGAGGGGGGAAAACACATAGATCCCGTCGCATAACGAACCAAGAACAAGAAGGCATCACGTAAGGCACATAAGGCAAGGGGTGGCGGTACAGAGGATGGAGAGCAGACACAGGACGGAGCCGCGCTTGTTAGGGATCATGCATTTTAGAGAAGTCTTCAAGAAGAGCCATGGATTCTAAAATGGAAGCTTGCCTTTTCATGTTTGCCACGACCCACCTAAAGCACATTGCATCTTATCAAGTTTAGTGCTCAAGAAAATGGTAACACAGCTGGGCACAGTGGCTCACGCCTGAAATCCCAGCACTT
The DNA here is from genome assembly GCF_028878055.3 of Symphalangus syndactylus. Classification (NCBI taxonomy): domain Eukaryota; kingdom Metazoa; phylum Chordata; class Mammalia; order Primates; family Hylobatidae; genus Symphalangus; species Symphalangus syndactylus. Next base: position 87,584,110 of record NC_072427.2, read on the forward strand.
TGGGAGGCAGAGGCAGGTGGATCACCTGAGGTCAGGAGTTCGAAACCAGCCTGACCAACATGGCAAAACGCTGTCTCTACTAAAAATACAATAATTAGCCAGGCGTGGTGGCAGGCACCTGTAGTGGCACCTACTCAGGAAGCTAAGGCAGGAGAATTGTTTGTACCTGGGAGGTGGAGCTGGCAGTGAGCCGAGATCACGTCACTGTACTGCAGCCTGGGTGACAGAGTGAGACTCCATCTCCAAAAAAAAAAAAAAATGGTAACATGATAGGAATAAATGCTGTTGCCCTTTAAAAGCCTTCATACGCTAGGCACGGTGTCTCATGCCTGTAATCCCAGCACTTTGGGAGGCCGAGGCAGGTGGATCACCCGAGGTCAGGAGTTTGAGACCAGCCTGGCCAACATGGTAAAACGCTGTCTCTACTAAAAATACAAAAATTAGCCGGGGGTGGTGCCACACGCCTGTAATCCCAGCTACTCTGGAGGCTGAGGCTGGAGAATCACTTGAACCCAGGAGGCGGAGGTTACAGTGAGCCGAGATTGCGCCATTGTACTCCAGCCTGGGCAACAAGAGCAAAACCCATGTCGAAAAAAAAAAACCGTTCATAAAATTTCTTCTAGAATAGTAAAGCAGCCCATATGTGTTTTCAGTTAACCGGAGAAGGAAATGCTGTCCAGGGGAAAGGAAGCGTATGCAGCAGCTGCCCTGTACAACACTTACTGCTTTAATTCCTGAACTGTGAATCTGCCCTGAGCACAGGATGCTAAAAGTAAGCATCTAGTTTACCCAAAGACTCACGCCAAGTGACTAGCTACTGCTCTTCACCTATGCAAATTAAACCGGAGGCTCCCCTTTTCACTTAGTGAGATGCCCCACAAGGTCATCAATGAACACTTGGACACCTTCAAAAGTCAGTGGTGACAATGTTAAGCTGCCAGTTTTCAAAAATTATACTGGTTAAGAAATAGTCAAGAGTGCCACGGACATACTCTTTAAGATGAAGGTTGGGGGCCGGGGGCGGTGGCTCCTGCCTGTAATCCCAGCACTTTGGGAGGCCAAGGCAGGCTGATCATGAGGTCAGGAGATCGAGACCGTCCTGGCCAACATGGTGAAACCCTGTCTCTACTAAAAATACAAAAATTAGCTGGGAGTGGTGGTGGGCGCCTGTAATCCCAGCTACTCAGGAGGCTGAGGCAGGAGAATGGCTTGAACCTGGGAGGCAGAGGCTGCAGTGAGCCAAGATTGCACCATTGCACTCCAGCCTGGTGACGGAGCAAGACTCTGTCTCAAAAAAAAAAAAAAAAAAAAAAAAAAAGAAGGTTAAGCAAGGTGCAGTTGCTCACGCCTGTAATCCCAGCACTTTGGGAGGCCGAGGCGGGTGGATTGCCTGAGGTCAGGAGTTCAAGACCAGCCTGGCCAACATGGTGAAACCCCGTCTCTACTAAAAATACAAAAAAATTAGCCAGGTGTGGTGGCCTGCGCCTGTAATCTCAGCTACTTGGGAGGCTGAGGCAGGGGAATTGCTTGAGATGGAAGTTGTAGTGAGCAGAGATCACTCTAGCCTGGGCAACAGAGCAAGACTCCATCTAAAAAAAACCAAAAAAACAAAAAAAAAGAACGTTAAATATTTTAGGGATTCTGAATATAAGGGTGGATTGTCCACAATTAAGACATACTTTTCTGCTTTGCTGAGGCAGCGTTACAGGCCATATGTCTAGTACAGAATTTGATTAATTGTAACACTGCTCTACAAGCATATGTAAATTAGTTCTTTTGCCTCACTACCCTAAGGGACAGGGCGCACTTGGGAGCGCGAGTCAAGGTATACCCTGAGTGCCGCCTCGGTCGTCCCCTGGTGTGGCCGCGTCTTCCATGGCCTCACCCTCGGCCTCAAGCTTCGGCGCTGCTGTCTTTTCATGGAAATCGTGGTTATTCTCAACAGGAACTGTCTCCAAATCACTTGGTGGTATCTGATCTTCCACGATTGCCTCTCTAGCCTTCAGGTGCCCTTCTATTCCCTGCACCCCTGAGGTTTCCTTTCTGGGCGAGGGAGGGGCTGCCTTGCGCTGGGGCTCTGGCACGGGTTTTTCCAGATGCCCCTCTGCCGCCCCAGGAGGACTGGCTTGCAGCTGCCCCTCTGCTCTGGCCTCTTCTGCCAGCACAGCAGGTGCTGGGCTGCCCTTCGGTGGCGCAGATGACCCTGATTTTGTGTGGACAGGTAAGGGTCCTTTAACTTCAAATGGCTTTTGGCTTTCTTTATCTATTTCATTTAATCTAAATGTTTTCTGCAATTGTTTTTCCTTTAAACTTTGCTTCAAAAACTCTTCATCTACTTGAGATCTGGGGATTGTGGTTTTTGGTCTCACATCTTCCCTGCCTTCTGATGGCTTAGCAGGGGGCCCTTTCTTCTTTGGCTGGTGGGGCTTCTCTGGATCAGTCATGTCCGCATGCGGCTTCTGCAGCAAGGTTTTCTCTTTTGCTGATACTGTAACTCGGGGGGCTCTGTTTTCAAAGGAATGAGAGGCCTCTGGTTTTCGAAGCCCCCCTCTGCCTTTGCTCACCACTCGAGGAGTGACCTCTGAAACATCAGCCTCGTCATCAGATTCAGAATCAGAGGAGCTAGACGAGGATGAAGATGAAGGCGACGTCACTTTCCGACCCACCTGACGAGCTTCTGAATCACAGCCCTGTTTTCTGAATGGAGACAGAACTTTCTGTGGAAACTCTACCAAAGTCTTTCTTGACAAAAATTTCGGAACCCCTTCATCTGTGAACAGCACGCTGCCACTGGGACTGGGACTAGCTACCTTCCCGCCCTTGTTCACAGCTGGCGGGTAAGAACTGGGTGAAGATAAGTTTTTAGACAATTCAGCTGCTGTCTGGGTGGCTAGGAGCTTGCCCCTCTCCTTTGGTTCCACTACATCTAGGAAATGGCATAAAGAGGAATATTATTTAACAAAACAACTTAAAACTCAGTCAAAATTACAGACATTTCATGACACATTACTTATTACTGATGGTATCTTCAATGCAATCATCCTAAGATGGGTCCCACAGAAACCCACCAAGCAACCAACTGAGATGGAAAATGTTCAGAAAATCATCTGCTTTGGTACTGAACATGTACAAACTTTTTTCCTTGACATTATTCCCTAAACAATACAACAACTATTTACATGGCATTTACATTGTATGAGGTATTATAAGTAATCTAGAGATGATTTAAAGTATACAGGAGGATGTACTTAGGTGATATGCAAATACTGCATCACTGTATATCAGCGACTTGAGCATCTGCACATTTTGGAATCCTGGTGGGAGGGGTGGCCTAGAACCAATTCCCTCAGATATTGAAGGATGACCGTATAATAAAACACAAAACTACCGATCTAAGACTAGCGGCGTAGGCCTATCTCACAGCCAAAGACGGGGACTTTCAGAGACTGTTTCTCTTCTCTCAGAGACCATAACAAACTATGTAAAATAAAGGTTTACAAATACTGTACTAGTAATTAGTGAAAGCAGGAGCTCGCCTTGTTGCTTCCCTATCGCCTCTCAAAACAGAACTCAAATCTCCTGAATCTCTTTTCTGCTTAGTTGAAAAGTGAGGGCACGGCCTTCAAGTTTTTAGTGATCCCCCTATCAAAAGTAAAAAGGGTTAGGGTGTGAAACATGGATTAGGAACCTTAAAATGCTTCCAAATCTTGTCAAAATATCACAAAACTAACTTTGGAAACAAGGCACATTCAGAAACAGAGGTGCATTTAAACATTACATTAGAGAATAAAGTTACTCAAATTTTATATGGTAATGGAAACTTCTACAGGTGTTTCACTATAAAAAGGTTTTTTTTTATTTTTACTTATTTTATTTCTTTATTTATCTAATTTTTCTTTTGAAATGGAGTTTCACTCTTGTTGCCCAGGCTGGAGTGCAATGGCGCGATCTCAAGTCACCGCAACCTCTGCCTCCCAGGTTCAAGCAATTCTCCTGCCTCAGCCTCCCGAGTAGCTGGGATTACAGGCATGTGCCACCACACCCAGCTAATTTTGTATTTTTAGTAGAGACACGGTTTCTCCATGTTGGTCAGGCTGGTCTCAAACTCCCTACCTCAAGTGATCTGGCCGCCTTGGCCTCCCAAAGTGCTGGGATTACAGAGGTGAGCTACCGCGCCCAGCATTTTATTTTTAAATAAACACACGAGAATCAAGAATTTTCAGAAGGAAGACAGCACAGTGATTAAAATATAAATTGCACTGCCAGAATGCCTGGGTTCAAATCCAGGCTTCTCCGCTGACACCTGTGTGGACACTGCATGACTCAGGCAGCTCAGTCCCTCCACACCTCAACTTCCTTGTCTATGACATGGGGATAACAGTAGCATCTACTTCCTGGGTTGTTGAGGACTGGGGAAGATGAGATACGGGAAAAGTGCTTAGAACAGTGCCTGGCACTGCTTGTTATATTTGGATACATAAAATTTCGTTTCCTTTTTTTTTTTTTTGAGATGGAGTCTAGCGCAGTCACCCAGGCTGCAGTGCAGTGGTGCAAATCTCAGCTCAGTGAAACCTCCACCTCCTGGGCTCAAGTGATCTTCCTGCCTCAGCCTCCCGAGTAGCTGGTACTACAGTTGTGTGCCACCACGCCTGGGTAATTTCTTTTTGAGATGGAGTTTCACTCTTTTTGCCCAGGTTAGAGTGCAATGGCGTGATCTTGGCTCACTGCAACTTCCACCTCCTGGGTTCAAGCGATTCTCCTGCCTCAGCTTCCTGAGTAGCTGGGATTACAGTCATGCACCACCACGCCCGGCTAGTTTTTTTTTGTATTTTTAGTAGATACAGGCTTTCACAATGTTGGTCAGGCTCGTCTCGAACTCCTGACCCCAGGTGATCCACCTGCCTCAGCCTCCCAAAGTGCTGGGATTACAGGCGTGAGCCACTGTGCCTATTTTTTTACTGAGCCACTATTTACACTGTGTGTAAATAGAAATTACATGAAATTTCTATTTCCAGATATTCCTCACTTTTAAAACTGAAACAAGGACTTCAAATGGATAATAACTTTGGCTTCTGGACATACTCTTCAAAAAGCTACACAGAAATTACTCAGTCAACAATTTATTACTGTTGCAAAATTAGGCCTGGGTACTGGATTCAAGGAAAGCAGCAAGCTGGAGAGCCCAGTGGTTCCCCAAGGTGCACCTCCAAGAACATCCAGCCCCCGACATCTGTGCCGGCAGCCTTCCTCAGGGAGAATGCATGTGTTGGGGAAAGCTGGACACCTCTGATGAAATAAGGCACAGCATGTCCCACCGCCCCAGGGTCTTGTCCTGCGGCAGACACTCTGAGTAGAGATGTGATTCCAAGGATGAGAGCTTTGGGTACCCTCACTTGCATGCCGGAAACTTCTGTTAGAGCTTCCAAAGCCACTTCTGGCTGAGAAAGGTTTGATCTGGCAATGTGCCATGGAGGGTGAAAAGTTCCTCTTACACTTACCAACTACCAACACTTCAGGGGAAAATATGGGCCTGCACGTGTCCACTTACAAGCATTATTTATTTTTCTTTGTACAGGGACTTTTTGTTTGTTTGTTTGTTTTGAGATGGAGTCTCGCTGTGATGCCCAGGAAGCAGTGCAATGGCACAGTCTCAGCTCATTGCAACCTCTGCCTCCTGGGTTCAAGCGATTCTCCTGCCTCAGCCTCCTGAGCGGCTGGGATTACAGGCGCCCGCCACCGTGCCCAGCTAATTTTTGTATTTTTAGTAGAGATGGGGGTTTCGCCATATTGGCCAGGCTGTTCTCGAACTCCTGACCTCAAGTGATCGGCCCGCCTTGGCCTCCCAAAGTGCTGGGATTACAGGCGTGAGCCACCACACCTAGACTCAGTATTTATTTTTGTCGAGACAGGGTCTCACTCTATCACCCATGATGGATGATGCAATCATAATTCACTGCAACCTCGACCTCCTGGGCTCAAATGATCCTCTCGCCTCAGCCTCCTGAGTAACTAGGACCACAGGTGCACACTATCATACCCAGCTACTTTTTGAAGTTTTTTCTAGAGATGGGTTTTCACTATGTTGCTCAGGCTTGTCTCAAACTGCTGAACTCAACTGATCCTCCCGCCTCAGCTTCCCAAAGTTCTAGGATTATAGGCGTGAACCCCCATGCCCAGCCTGTACAGGAATTCTTTTTTTTTTTTTTTTTTTTTTTTTTTTTTTTTTTTTTTTTTTTTTTTTTGAGACGGAGTCTTGCTCTGTCACCCAGGCTGGAGTGCAGTGGCGCGATCTCGGCTCACTGCAAGCTCCGCCTCCCGGGTTCACGCCATTCTCCTGCCTCAGCCTCTCCGAGTAGCTGGGACTACAGGCGCCCGCCACCACGCCCGGCTAATTTTTTGTATTTTTGGTAGAGACGGGGTTTCACCGTGGTCTCGATCTCCTGACCTCGTGATCCGCCCGCCTCGGCCTCCCAAAGTGCTGGGATTACAAGCGTGAGCCACCGCGCCCGGCCAGGAATTCTTTTAAAAATTATGAGATACATGGCTGGGTGCAGTGACTCACGCCCGTAATCCCAGCAACTTTGGGAGGTCGAGGCAGGAGGATCATCTGAGGTTGGGAGTTCAAAACCAGCCTGGCCAACATGCAGAAACCCTGTCTCTACTAAAAAATACAAAAATTGGCCGGGTGCGGTGGCTCACACCTGTAATCCCAGCACTTTGGAAGGCCAAGGCAGGTGGATCACGAGGTCAAGAGATGAAGACCAACCTGGCCAACATAGTGAAACCCTGTCTCTACTAAAAATAGAAAAATTTGCCGGGTATGGTGGCGGGCACCTGTAGTCCCAGCTATTTGGGAGGATGGGGCAGGAGAATGGCTTGAACCTGGGAGGCGGAGGTTGCAGTGAGCCGAGATCGTGCCACTGCACTCTAGCCTGGCGACAGAGTGAGACTTTATCGCAAAAAAAAAAAAAAAAAAAAAATTAGCCAGGTGTGGTGGCGCATGCCTGTAATCCCAGCTACTTGGGAGGCTGAGGCAGAAGAATTGCTTGAATCAGGGAGGCGGAGGTTGTGGTGAGCCGAGATCGTGCCATTGCACTCCAGCCTGGGCAAAAAGAGCAAAACTCCGTCTAAAAAAAAAAAAAAAAAAAAAAAAAAAAAAAAAAAAAAAATTACGAGATACAACTGTTCTGTGTATTGATGAGCTTAGTTCTGGAACACTGTCCTCCCACCTGAAAGCTCTCTGCAGGGTGCGCAGTAGCTACGTGTATCCCACTGCAGCCGGTCTCACAACCACCCAGCGAGGCTGGCATGCTCATCCTGCTTAAGCACAAAGGAACTGAGGCTCAGAGGCCTGCAGGGCCCATCAAGGCCAGAGGCAGGAGCTCCATGAGAGCCCAGGGCCCACTCCCAGGTCAGTGTTCCCCTCCCCAAACCACACCCCAGATGGCCACAGAATGAAGCACTCCGTTTCCACTCACACACAGACACATGTATCTAAAAAGGGGGCTCTTTGGCTCTGCCATGATATTTTAAAATCCATTTAATCCAAATTCATAAGTCTATGATGTAGGATTGCAGACACAGACTAAAATTCACCAAAAGAGAGGATAATGTTAGTAATGAAATTCAAGGAATTGTTCATCAGTAAACATTTAGAGAATGTCAAAAACATGCCAGGTAGGCTGGACACAGTGGCTCATGCCTGTAATCCCAATACTATGGGAGTTTGAGGCAGGGAGATTGCTTGAGCCCAGGAATTCAAAACCAGTCTAGGCAATACAGTGAGACTTCGTCTCTATGGAAAATTAAAATATTAGCCAGGGTGTGATGGTGTGCACCTGTAGTCCTGGCTACTCCAGAGGCTGAGGTGGGAGGATCACTTGAGCTTGGAAGGTCGAGGCTACAGTGAGCTATGATTGTGCCACTGTACTCCAGCCTGGGTGACAGAGCAAGATTCTATTTCAAAAAATAAACAACAACATCAACAAAACATGCCAGGGATATGCCAGGCGTGGTGGGATGTGCCTGTAGTCTCAGCTACTCAGGAGGCTGAGGTGGGAGGATTGCTTGAACTCAGGAGTTTGAGGCTGTAGTGAGCTATGATTGTGCCACTGCACTCCGGCTTGGGAGAGAGAGCCAGAGCCCCTCTCTTAAAACAAATAACATAAAAGGAAGAAGAGAAAAAAACAATGATTGAAAAACAAGGCAGGACTCATAGCACAAAACTAAATAACATTCCCGTGGAATCCAAGCCTCAAGTCGACGCACTGTGAGAGGCAGTCAGGGGCTGGCACTCTCTTTGTATAAATACAAATATTTAAAAACTTACCAGTGTTCTGTGCACAGACCAAGGAGGAAGAAAACAAAAGAATCTAAATACTTTCAAACATTCAAACTCAGAAAATAGTATATTGATGAAAATAAGACCAAACTCAATTATCATTCTACAACCCCATATAATGATTAAAGATTTAGGGCCGGGCGCGGTGGCTCATGCCTGTAATCCCAGCACTCTGGGAGGCCAAGGAGGGCGGATCACAAGGTCAGGAGATCGAGACCATCCTGGCTAACATGGTGAAACCCCGTCTCTACTAAAAATGTAAAAAATTAGCCAGGCGTGGTGGGTGCCTGTAGTCCCAGCTACTCAGGAGGCTGAGGCAGGAGAATGGCGTGAACCCAGGAGGCGGAGGTTGTAGTGAGCCGAGATCGCACCACTGCACTCTAGCCTGGGCAACAGAACCGGACTCCATCTCAAAAAAAAGAAGAATTAAAGATTTAGGCCGGGCGCAGTGGCTCATGCCTGTAATCCCAACACTTTGGGAGGCCGAGGCGGGTGGATAATGAGGTCAGGAGATTGAGACCATCCTGGCTAACATGGTGAAACCCTATCTCTACTACAAATACAAAAAATTAGCCTGACGTGGTGGCACGTGCCTGTAGTCCCAGCTACTCGGGAGGCTGAGGCAGAAGAATTGCTTCAACCCAGGAGGCGGAGATTGCAGTGAGCCGAGACCGTGTCACTGCACTCCAGCCTGGGCAACAGAGCGAGACTCTGTCTCAAAAAAAAAAAAAGAATTAAAGATTTAGAAACAGTTTGTGCTTCATGGTTTTTGTTTGTTTGTTTTCTTTTTTTGAGACAGAGTCTCACTTTGTCACCCAGGCTGGAATGCAGTGGTATGATCTCAGCTCACTCCTCCTCTGGGGTACAAGCAATTCTCCTGCCTCAGCTTCCTGAGTAGATGGGATTACAGGCCCGCACCACCACACCCAGCTAATTTTTATATTTTAAGTAGAGACGGGCTTTTGCCATGTTGGCCAGGCTGGTCTTGAACTCGTGACCTCAGGTGATCCGCCTGCCTCGGGCCTCCCAAAGTGCTGGGATTACAGACATGAGCCACCGTGCCTGGCCTGCACACATGTTCTTTCAAGAGTAAACTAGGGTCTAACAATTAAGGCTAACTGCAATGGACGTGGACCATAATCAATCATCAATAATGAGCAGTGAGTAGAAAATAAAATTATTCCCGGAAGAGAAGCATTTAAAATACACTGTTGCATTCCTTATTCTCCTTCTGTGAGTATATGCTGCACTGGTATTCAGGGAGGGGAAAAAAAAAGGTACAAAAACTGGTGATAAAAGTCAAAATGGCCGGGCGCAGTGGCTCACGCCTGTAATCCCAGCATTTTGGGAGGCAGAGGCGGGCGGATCATGAGGTCAGGAGATCGAGACCATCCTGGCTAACACAGTGAAACCCCGTCTGTATTTTTTTTTTTTTTTTTTTTTTTTGAGGCGGAGTCTCGCTCTGTCGCCCAGGCTAGAGTGCAGTGGCGCAATCTTGGCTCACTGCAAGCTCCGCCTCCTGGGTTCACGCCATTCTCCTGCCTCAGCCTCTCCGAGTAGCTGGGACTACAGGCACCCACCACCACGCCCGGCTAATTTTTTGTATTTTTAGTAGAGACGGGGTTTCACCATGTTAGCCAAGATGGTCTCGATCTCCTGACCTCGTGATCCGCCCGCCTCGGCCTCCCAAAGTGCTGGGATTACAAGCGTGAGCCACCGCGCCCAGCCACCCCGTCTGTATTAAAAATACAAAAAATTAGCTGGGCGTGGTGGCCGGCGCCTGTAGTCCCAGCTACTCGGGAGGCTGAGGCAGGAGAATGGTGTGAATCTGGAAGGTGGAGCTTGCAGTGAGCCGAGATTGTGCCACTGCACTCCAGCCTGCACTCTAGCCTGCACTCCAGCCAGAGCGAGACTCTGTCTCAAAAAAAACAAACAAACAAACAAACAAACAAAAAGTCAAAATTACTGTGTACGGAGCTGGCAACATCATGCATCAGCAATGTGAGTCACAGTGGAAAAAATCGTGCCTGCTGTTAGCTCCGTCTCCACAGTCATAAAACAATGATGTAGTCCTGGACTGGAATTAAGTAAAGCCTGGAAAACCACAGATGGGTCTCAAAGAGACTGAAACAAAACAAAACAAAACAAAAAAACTCAGCGTCAGAGGATGAAAAGTAAGGTGGTTTTCTGGCAACCTCATTGTGCCGGGGCCATCTAAATGCCACAGAACTTTTACCCAAGGCATCACTCACTTCAGGTTGGGGTTTGGCATTTAGAAAATACAGGAAAAACCATTTCAGGGCTAAACATTGAGTCAAAGACTATGACATTACTGAAATGTTTGGTCTAAAATCTGTTACAGATCTTCTGTCTCATATAATCCGGACACTGCTGAAAAGGAAGAAGCATAAATTATGGAGCTAGTAAAACTCATAGTCGTGCTTCGAAGGCTGACTAATCTATTTTCTTTTTGCATTCTCTTTCCCTTATGACTACCATCAAAATCTTACTTTTTGGTGGACTTTGCTTCTTGGGATTCTGCGGCTGACCCTTTTCACTCTTCCCTGATTCCGCAGACAAAGAAACCGTAGAAGCAAGTCCTCGAAACACCTGGGCTTCCTGGAGCATAGTCTGACAAAAGAATTAATGAATATGGATGTTTAGAGTAATGCCATTATAATAAGTAGTACTATGTATGAATATATATATATATATATTTTTTTTTTTGAGTCAGGGGTCTCCCTCAGTCGCCCAGGCTGGAGTACAGTGGCACAATCGTGGCTCACTGCAGCCTCCAACTCCTGGGTCCAAGCGATTCTCTGACATAGCTAGGACTACAGGCACGTACCACCATGCCTGGCTAATATTTTTTATTTTTTATAGAGATGAGATCTGGCTATGTTGCCCAGGTTGGTCTCAAACTCCTGGCCTCAAGTGACCTGAAGCCCTGGCCTCCCGAAGTGCTGGGATTGGCCAGGTGTGGTGGCTCACGCTTATAATCCCAGCACTTTGGGAGGCTGAGGTGGGCGGATCACTTGAGGTCAGGAGTTCTGAGACCAGCCTGGCCAACCCCGTCTCTACTAAAAATACGAAAAAAAGGCCGGGCGCGGTGGCTCACGCCTGTAATCCCAGCACTTTGGGAGGCCGAGGCGTGTGGATTGTGAGGTCAGGAGATCGAGACTATCCTGGCTAACACGGTGAAACCCCATCTCTACTAAAAATACAAAAAATTAGCCGGGCATGGTGGTGGGTGCCTGTAGTCCCAGCTACTTGGGAGGCTGAGGCAGGAGAATGGCGTGAACCCAGGAAGTGAAGCTTGCAGTGAGCCAAGATCGTGCTACTGCACTCCAGCCTGGGCGATAGAGCGAGACTCTGTCTCAAAAAAAAAAAATTTAGCCAGGCATGGTGGTGCACGCTTGTAGTTCCAGGTACTCCAGAGGCTGAGGCAGGAGAATTGCTTAGACTCAGGAGGTGGAGGTTGCAGTGAGCTGAGATCGTGCCACTGCACTCCAGCCTGGGCAACAGAGCGAGACTGTGTCAGAAAAAAGAAAAAAACAACCAAAGTGCTGGGATTGTATGCATGTAGGTACTGTGCATATGAATATTATATATTACCACTACATATAAGTGTAAAACATTCACATGGTATACTCCTAATGGTTATTATGGTTTTCATAATGTATATTATGGACATTTTGTAAAATACAAAAAGGCTGCAAGAAGAAAACACAAGAGTTCAAGGACAATCACTATCAATATTTGGTTTAATAAAACTCCAACCAGACGTTCTCCAGTGCATTTTTTTTGTACTCTCCAATTATTTATTAACCTACAAAATACTATGTTTCTTTTTTTTTCTTTTTTTTTTTTTTTGGAGACAGGGTCTCACTCTGACTCCCAGGCTGGAGTGCAGTGGCTCAATCTTGGCTCACTGCAACCTCTGCCTCCTGGGTTCCAGCGATTCTCTTGCCTCAGCCTCCCGAGTAGCTGGGATTACAGGTGTGCACCACCATGCCTGGCTAATGTTTTTGTATTTTGTTTTTTGAGACAGAGTCTCGCTCTGTCACCCAGGCTGGAATGCAGTGGCACAATCTCGGCTCACTACAACCCCTGCCTCCTGGGTTCAAGCGATTCTCCTGCCTCAGCCACCCAAGTAGCTGGGATTACAGGCATGCACCACCATGCCCGGCCAAGTTTTTGTATTTAGTAGAGACGGGGTTTCACCATGTTGATCAGGTTGGTCTCGAACTCCTGGCCTCAGGTGATCCACCCACCTCAGCTTCTCAAAGTACTGGGATTACAGGTGTGAGTTACCGCACCAGGCTCTTTCTGTATTTTTAGTAGAGACGGGGTTTCACCACGTTGGCCAGGCTGGTCTTGAACGCCTGACCTCAAATGATCTGCCTGTCTTGGCCTCCCAAAGTGCTGGGATTACAGGCGTGAGCCACCCGCCAGGCCCTATATTTCTTTCTGTAAAATGTTTTCTTATCCTTAGAAAATAGAGTAGAAGAAATACTATCTGGCCATTAAAATGATGTAGGTATATAAAAACTGCTTCAAAAGTGTCTACAATATAAATGTTATATTTTATATTATGCCAACTCACTCAGCATATACTCACTAAGGCCTATTAAGTGCTAGACAGAACAATGTTCTAGATGCTGGATACAGAACAGAGGTGCCTGTATGTGCACATATAAACATGAAAACGTTTATGTTCATGATTGTAAGCATGAGTACATGTGCTTATGTGAACATATAAAAGCTGATAAAAATCGTTAGGAACTAGATGCTTGAAGGAGTAATGGTGGACTGTCAATGAATTTCCCTATCTGTACTTTTAAATTATTCTGCAGGCTGAGGCACAAGAGTCACTTAATCCCAGGGGGCGGAAGTTGCAGGGAGTTGAGATGGTGCCATTGCACTCCAGCCTGGGCCTGGGCGACAGAATGAGGCTCTGTCTCAAAAAAAAAAAAAAAAAAAAAAAAAAAAAAATATATATATATATATATATATATATACACACACACACACACACACACACATATATATTCTGCAGGGAATAGTTACTGCTTTTGTAATAACAGCCATTTTTAAATTTGTAAGACAGTGAAGTGGCCTTAGCCTTATTTTATTTATTTATTTATTCTGTCCCCCAGGCTGGAGTGCAGTGGTATGATTTCGGCTCACTGCAACCTCCGCGTCCCGGGTTCATGGGATCCTCCCACCTCGGCCTCCCGAGTAGCTGGGATTACAGGAATGCACCACCACACCAGACTAATTTTTTGTATTTTTTTAGAGACAGGGTTTCGACATGTTGGCCAGGCTGGTCTCGAACTCCTGAACTCAAGCGATCCGCCTGGCTTGGCCTTCCAAAGTACTAGGATTACAGGCAAAATCCCAAAGTGCCCGCGCCCCGCCTTGGCCTTAGCTTCTTATTTGCAGAAAAGAAAGCCCTTCTTCCCCTTTTCACAGGTCAGGTCATGTCAGCTGGCTTCTCAACGGCTGTCAGTAAGTTACCAGATTAACCAGGTCCCTGAAAGTTTCCTCATTTTCTCTCTTGGCTAAATGGAGAAGTCACTGTCCTTCATAGAAGCCGTGCGGGAGGCCGCACAGCGGCTGACCCCAGAGGCACGGCAGCATCCCTGGGACCGTCCACCCGTCTGCCGCCCAGGCATGCAGCCCTCGGGAGCGGCCGTCGACACGGGGCACGCCAGCCTTGGCCTGGGCCTCGGGCAGCGGCGGCGGCGGACCGGCTTGGGGGAACCGCGGGACGCTCGCCGGCCACAGCCGGCCTGGCCCCGTGGCCGTCAGTCCTGGGCCCAGGGAGGGGGGTCAGCGGCCCAACCAGGACGGCTAGAGGTCGCGGACAGGCCCGGGCCTGACCAGCCCCGCGCCCCCTCGCCCCATCCCCTAGGTAGGCTCCGGGCCGCGCAGCCAGCCCAGGCTGCCTCCTCCTTTACCTTCAGCGCCCCGGCTCGTCCTTGCCGCAGGAAACACGGGACAGCCATGGCGGTGACAGCTGGCGCACTAGGAAGGGCCGCCGCAGCTGCGCGCGCAGCCGCGCCTGAACACCCGCCCCTTGGGCCGAGTGCGCCAATTACAGGCCAGCTGGGGGCGGAGCAGAGGCCGTGGGCCTGCGCGCGCTTCCCCAGTAGGGCTAAATGCCTCCCTTGGGGCCACGCCCCGGGTCAGGACCACCAATCACAGGCAACAGCGTGAAGGGCACGTCCCAGGCTGGTGCCGATCCCTGTGCCCTGCGGGCGCCTGGGCGCTGTGGGGGGGGAGGGGGCGCGGCGGAGACCTGCGGGGGCTGCTGGGCACCCCTCTCAGGCGTCTGCGCTGGGCCGGCCTGAATGTCCACCCGAACGCTTCGCACTTCTTTGCCCTTGTCCTCGCAGCCTTAAATCTGCGACCTTCCCTAGGGACACAGTCTGGTCCTACTTGATTGATAGTTCTGTGTTTTGAGAGGTTTTAAAGCTCTTCAGCTCGCGACTTCGGCGCCCGCACCACGCGCCCAGCTCCCTCACCCTCTGTCGGCAACGCGGTCACAACTGCTCACTGCCCCTCCTGCACGGCCCCTGCCAACGCTAATACCAGAGTTAGGCCGATTGAAAATGGAAGCTTTGTTTCACCTAAATGTTAATGACTTTCACAGCAGAGTTCGGCCCCAACGTTAGTCGTAATTGCGGAGTCGGTGTAATTAGTTATAAGCTTCTTTTTCTGCCTCTTGAGTTCTCTGCCTTCCCCTGCATGCCCAGAGCCCCATTCGCATTTCATCGGAGATGGACGTGCCCACACCTTCAGCTTCCACAGGAGAAGAGGCCCTGCCACAGTCATTTAAATGGATTGTGTAGGGATTCCTGACTCACAGCCAGCGATTCATTGAGGTGGCAACATAAACTGGCGGAATGAGGTGCCCTCAGGCCCTTATCAAAGAGGAGTCTGGAATCAAGTAAATGCAAGGGCACCTGCCACCCTCCACCCTGGGAGGCAAAGAGAATAACCTTAGATCTTAGGATAATCATGAGAAGGGAATCCTTTGTCCCTAAAGGGAGAAGGAAAAAAACATGCCAAAAGATTTTTGTTTAAAATTTTTTTTTTTTTTTTTGAGTCTTGCTCTGTCGCCCAGGCTGGAGTGCAGTGGCTCCATCTTGGCTCACTGCAAGCTCCGCCTCCTGGGTTCACTTGCTTCATTCTCTTGCCTCAGCCTCCCGAGTAGCTGGGACTACAGGCACCCACCACCACGCCCGGCTAATTTTTTGTAACTTTTAGTAGAGACGGGGTTTCACCGTATTAGCCAGGATGGTCTCCATCTCCTGACCTTGTGATCCACCCGTCTCGGCCTCCCAAAGTCCTGGGATTACAGGCGTGAGCCACCGTGCCCGGCTTAAATTTTTTTTTTTTGAGACAGTCTTGCTCTGTTGCCCAGGTTGGAGTGCAGTGGGGCGATCTCAACTCACTGCAACCTCCGCCTCCCGGGTTCAGGCAATTCTTCTGTCTCAGCCTCCCAAGTAGTTAGGGCTACAGTCGCACGCCACCACGCCCAGCAAATTTTTGTATTTTTAGTAGAAACGGGGTTTCACCATATTGGTCAGGCTGGTCTCGAACTGCTGACTTCATGTGAGCCACGGCCCCCGGCTCATTCACTTCTTGAAGGATCATTTACCAGGCATCTAGTAGCTATCAGGTCCTACGTCTCTCCAGCTACAGCGGAAAAAGATCCAGAACCAGCCCTACCCAGTCTAGAGGAAAGGACGAACATTAGGCAAGCACTTGGAATCGTGCGAAGTGCATTCCATCAGATCTTGGTGAGTGAACTGCCAAGCCCGAAACACCGAAGGCCACCAGCCACAACCGGGAGGACCTTCACAGCACCTTCCACGCATGCTCAAGGCAGGCTCGTCCTTGAGCATGCGCGGTAGGTGGGGGATACGTCATCTCTCGGCGTCTGCGCCTGGCGTCACCGACCGGTGCGGACAGGAAGAGGCTCTAGGCTGGCACATGTGTATGGCGGCGAGGAGGGCGGGTACATGGCGGGCTCTGTGGGACTGGCGTTGTGCGGACAGACACTGGTGGTGCGGGGCGGCAGCCGATTCCTGGCCACCTCCACAGCAAGCAGGTGAGGGGGCCTTGGTCTTGGAACAGGGAGACCAGGCTGCGGGCGCGCGTCGGGTCCTGGCGACCCCGCTTCTCCCGCACCGCCTGGTCGCACCCGCTCTGGGGTGACTCCGGGGAACTCCGCTCCAGCCCGCGAGCCCTCCGCCGCTGTCTGGGCCTGGCCGCGTCTCTGCGCCTGGAGGGTCCGCTTTCGGCGCCCGCTCCCCGGCCCCCGGCGCGCTCCTTGCCCTAGATGGCTGGTCTGCGGTGTTCTTGCCCGGTTAGCGCCGGGTCGCTTCCGGTCTCCGCGGCGCCGGCGGGGACCGGGTGGGCAGAGCACGTGGGGCGACGCTGACTAGTCAGCAAGGCCCGGCTGAACAAGCTCTGGAGAACTGGGAAGAAGCAGGTCTCGGGTCTCCCTGGTGAGAAGGGAGGGGCTTACTGCGAGCTCACTGACCTCCGAGCGCGCTCCCTCTCTTTGCAGGGTTGCCTGTTCCCTCTTCCCGGCCTGCATCCACTCACCTGGCCTTAATTGCTCCTTAGGGCTCCAGGTGATCTCCGACACTTACTTACCCGACCCAAGGGTGCACGTGGAGCTCGCAGCGCGCACCTCCCTAGTGGCCCTTCACACGGCTCGGGTTTTGCTTTCCGTAATTTTATTCTCCTAACTTAGTGTATCGCCAGTGCTAGGACGACGCCGGGGATTTTTAACTTAGTAAATGTTTGTTGATGGAGTAGTCCTAACTCAGGACTCTCGGAGCAATTAGTAGTGCCGTCAGTTTCAGCCCCTCGTTTCCTTTCCCAGGTTATTTGTGATTTCATACTTGAAACGGACGACGTGTCTGTCAGATGTACTGTATATTCTTCGTTTGGTTTCAGAAAGCCAATTCGATGTTAAGTTAGGTCTCACAAAAATTGTACTCGGAAACCTGTCACATATCCCAGATGATTTTGTTTAGAGACTCACGGTCTAATACCTGCCAGAGTGAGCTGTGGATATATTAGACGTGATCTGCTTACCTTCAGTCTATGCATTTTGAGGAAATTCTAGTGGCTGGTGGAGTTTCTGACTTGGAAGACAAGTCCACGGTTCCATATGGAAAGTTTTTTGGTGCACTCACTTTAAAGGCTATAAATATGTACAAGATACGTGCCAGGCGGTGAGGATGGGATAAACCGAAGAGAGTTTAGGTTCAGTATGGAAGATGAGTGATTCTTATGTTGGTAAGTGCTTGGGGTCATGGGAACACTTTTAGGTAGGTGAGATATGTTTCTAAATAGTAATGGCTCTTTGAAATTTGTATACAGAATCCCACTGAAAACTCAACAGTAGCAGAACATAATTTCTTTTTTTTTTTTTTTTTTTTTTGGAGAAGGAGTCTCGCTTTGTCGTCCAGGCTGGAGTGCAGTGGCGCAATCTTGGCTCACTGCAAGCTCCACCTCCTGGGTTCACGCCATTCTCCTGCCTCAGCCTCCCGAGTAGCTGGGAGTGCAGGCGCCTGCCACCACGCCTGGCTAATTTTTTGTATTTTTAGTGGAGATGGGGGTTCACTGTGTTAGCCAGGCTGGTCTCCATCTCCTGACCTCGTGATCCACCCGTCTCGGCCTCCCAAAGTGCTGGGATTACAGGTGTGAACCACCGCGCCTGGCCCATAATTTCTTTCTTTTTTTTTTTTTTTGAGACGGTGTCTTGCTCTGTCGCCCAGGCTGGAGTGCAGTGGCGCAGTCTCGGCTGACTGCAAGCTCCGCCTCCCAGGTTCACACCATTCTCCTGCCTCAGCCTCTCCGAGTAGCTGGGCTACAGGCGCCCGCCACCACGCCCGGCTAATTTTTTTTGTGTGTGTGTTTTTAGTAGAGACGGGGTTTCACAGTGGTCTCAATCTCCTGACCTCGTGATCCGCCAGCCTCGGCCTCCCAAAGTGCTGGGATTACAAGCGTGAGCCACCGCACCCGGCCTAATTTCTTATAACCATGTCGCATAGATTTTGTGGTGCCTAAAAGAATAGCATATTAATTCCTGTTGAGTATCCCTCATTTGTTTCACTGAACTTTTTTTTTTCCCACAGAGCTATGCAGTGTGACATACTCCAATAAGAGATTAAGCAAATAAAGTTTGTTAACTGTTCCCTGAAATATTGTATCTAGACAGTTTTCTTGTCAAGGATACAACTTTTAATTTAATGAGTGTGCAAATATTTTTTGTTCCACAGAGAAAAAAAATCAACTTTTTTTTTTTTTTTAAACAAAGCGCTCCTTTAAAAATCATTGTTAGGCTGGACGCAGTGGCTCTGTCTATAATCTCAGCACTTTGGGAGGCTGAGGCGGGCGGATCACCTGAGGTCAGGAGTTTGAGACCAGCCTGGCCAACATGGCGAAACCCCGTCTCTACCAAAACTACAAAAATTGGCCAGGCGTGGTGGCAGATACCTGTAATTCCAGCCACCGGGAAGGCTGAGGCAGGAGAATTGCTTGAACCCGGGAGGGAGAGGTTGCAGTGACCTGAGATCGTGCCCTTGCACTCCAGCCTGAGTGACAGAGCGAGACTCCCAACTCAAAAAAAAAAAAAAAAAGTTAGGGCCAGGTGCAGTGGCTCACGCCTGTGAGCACTTTGGCAGGCTGAGGTAGGTGGATCACCTGAGGTTGGGGGTTTGCGATCAGCCTGACCAACATGGAGAAACCACGTTTCTACAAAAAAATACAAAATTAGCCGGGAGTGGTAGCACATGCCTGTAGTCTCAGCTACTGGGGAGGCTGAGGCAGGAGAATTGTTTGAACCTGGGAGGCAGAGGTTTCGGTGAGCCGAGATCCCGCCATTGCACTCAAGCCTGGACAATGAGAGCGAAACTCTGTCTCAAAAAAAAAAAAAATTTGTTATTTCTCTCTAACGATAACTCCTTTTAAAATTATTCTGTTATTTCTCTTTAGTGATGATGACAGCCTCTTCATCTATGACTGCAGTGCTGCAGAAAAGAAGTCACAAGAAAATAAAGGGTGAGATGTGGGGAAGCTTTTTCAGGGCCTGCTTTAATGGTTCGATAATGGGACCAGAGGGTCTAAGAAGCAATTGTTGTCTTGCTGAATTCTTAGCTTCTGTCACACAGTGGTGCGGATAAGTAGCAACTCAGGAGAGACATGTAAAAGTAACTTTCAAGTTAGGCATTAAGAGTACACTGTTGGCTGGGCATGGTGGCTTATGCCTGTAATCCCAGCACTTTGGGAGTCCGAGGTGGGTGGATCACCTGAGATCAGAAGTTCCAGACCATCCTGGCCAACATGGGGAAACCCTATCTCTACTAAAAATACAAAAAATTAGCTGGGCGTGGTGGCAGGCACCTATAATGCCATCTACTTGGGAGGCTGAGGCACGAGAATCACTTGAACCTGGGAGGCAGAGGTTGCAGAGCTGAGATTGCGGCATTGCACTCCAGCCTGGGGGATAGAGCAAGACTCTGTCTCCAAAAAAAAAAAAAAAAGAACAGTGTTAGTGCGGTGGCTCATGCCTATAATTTCAGCACTTTGGGAGGCCAGGGTGCTGGCTGAGGTCAGAAGTTCAAAGCCAGCCTTGCCAATGTGATGAAACTCCATCTCTACTAAAAATAAAATAGTCAGGCATGGTGGTGGGCGCCTGTAGTCCCAGCTACTCGGGAGGCTGAGGCGGGAGAATCGCTTGAACCTAGGAGGCGGAGGTTGCAGTTAGCCGGGGTTGCGCCACCTCACTCCAACCTGGGTGACACAGCAAGACTCTGTCTCAAAAAAAAAAAAAAAAAAAAAAAGCACAGTGTTAGGACTTTTCTAAATACTTTGTTTCTATCAGTAATCACATATCTTATTGGCTCCGTGAAATAATGGTTGAAGGCAGGTGTAGGAAATTAACTTCAGCTAATTGAGATATAAAAGTAGAGCATGTGAGTGTTTTGTATGGTGACTTTCTTTAGTATCATTGGTATTGTGGCTCAGTTTTATCGTTATTATTATTTTTTGAGACAGGGTCTCTCTGTTACCCCGGCTGGAGTGCAGTTGCACAAACACAACTCCCTGCAGCCTCCACCTCCTGGGTTCAAGTGATCTCCTGCCTCATCCCCCTAAGTACCTGGGACTACAGGCACGTGCCAGCATACCTAATTTTTTTTTGAGATGGAGTCTTGCCCTGTTGCCAGGCTGGAGTGCAGTGGCGCGATCTCGACTCACTGCAACCTCCACCTCCTGGGTTTAAGTGATTCTCCTGCCTCAGCCTCCTGAGTAGCTGGGACTACAGGCACACGCCACCATGCCCGGCTAATTTTTTTTTGTATTTTTAGTAGAGATGGGGTTTTACCATGTTGGCCAGGATGGTCTCGATCTCCTGACCTCGTGATCCACCTGCCTCGGCCTCCCAAAGTGCTGGGATTACAGGTGTGAGGCACCGCGCCAGGGCTGCCTGACTAATTTTTGTAGTTATTTGTAGAGGCGTAGTTTCGCCATGTTACCCAGGCTGGTCTTGAACTGAGCTCAAGCGATCCTCTTGCCTTGTCCTCCCAAAGTATCAGGGAAAATTCAGCCAGATATCGGGCAAAATTCACCCCCGATATTTCACGTAGGTTCTTTTCTATTTTCCCTAAGCGTCGGCCGGTTTGAGAAATAAAGGGACATAGTACAAAAGAGAAATTTTAAAGCTGGGCGTCCGGGGGAGACATCACATGTCGGTAGGTTCCGTGATGCCCCCGAGCCGTAAAACCAACAAGTTTTTATTAGGGATTTTCAAAAGGGGAGGGAGTGTACGAATAGGGTGTGGGTCACAGAGATCACGTACCGCACAAGGTAATAGAATATCACAAGGCAAATGGAGGCAGGGCGAGATCACAGGACCACAGGACCGGGGCGAAATTGACATTGCTAATGAAGTTTGTCATTGATAACATCTTATCAGGAGACGGTTTGAGAGCAACCAGTCTGACCAAAATTTATTAGGTGGGAATTTCCTCGTCCTAATAAGCCTGGGAGCACTATGGGAGACTGGGGCTTATTTCACCCCTACAGTCTCGACCAGAAGACGGCCACACCCAAGGGGGCCATTTTAGAGGCCCACCCTCAGGGGCGCGTTCTCTTTCTCAGGGATGTTCCTTGCTGAGAAAAAGAATTCAGTGATATTTCTCATTTGCTTTTGAAAGAAGAGAAATGTGGTTCTGTTCCGCCCGGCTCACTGGCGGTCAGAGTTAAGGTTATCTGTCTTGTTCCCTGAACATTGCTGTTATCCTGTTCTTTTTTTCAAGGTGCCCAGATTTCATATTGTTCAAACACACATGCTCTACAATTTGTGCAGTTAACGCAATCATCACAGGGTCCCGAGGCGACATACATCCTCCTCGTCTTACGAGATGACAGGATTAAGAGATTAAAGTAAAGACAGGCATAGGAAATCACAAGGATATTGATTGGGGAAGTGATAAGTGTCCATGAAATCTTCACAATTTATGTTTGGAGATTGCAGTAAAGACAGGCATAAGAAATTATAAAAGTATTAATTTGGGGAACTAATAAATGTCCATGAAATCTTCACAATCCACATTCTTCTGCCATGGCTTCAGCTGGTCCCTCCGTTTGGGGTCCCTGACTTCCCGCAACACCAAAGTGCTGAGATTATAGGTCTGAGCTACCAGACCTGGCCTGTTACTAGTATTGTTAATGTGAGTTTATCCCTGCCTCTAGCCTTGGGTTAGTCCTTGCCTGTAAGGAAGAGGGCCATGTGTCTTTGAGGGTTCTTCTAGCTTAGCTCTCTGGGTTCTGGCATGTATGCTGGGAGATTTTCTGTTTAGTTAGGCTTCATGCTGATAAAATTAGAGCTGTTTTAAACTTCCCCATGTCCCTTTAATATGTCTTTATTTTGGCTACGTGAACCCCTTAAGTTTCTACCTCCTCCCATGTTAGAAATTACCACGCTGGCCATCAAGGAATGCAGTCTTATTTCCTTAGGTGAAGCTTAACCGTCTTCCTCCTCTCTTCCTCAGGGAGGACGCGCCCTTGGACCAGGGGAGCGTTGTGATTCTGGCGTCCACCTTCTCCAAGTCTGGCAGCTATTTTGCTTTAACCGATGACAGTAAGCGTCTGATTCTTTTCCGTACAAAACCATGGCAATGTCTGAGTGTCAGGTATGAGATGCTAACGCTGGATTCTTAAGATGTCGAATGCACACCTTGTCCTTGCATGTCTGTAGCAATAGTGACCATAACATGGTGATAATGGTTGACGCGGAGGCGCAGTTCGGTGCCAGACACCACTTTCAGTGCCGTATGTGTGCTGGCTGATCTGATCCTCACAGCAGCTCTGGGAGGGTGCAGGGGTGCTGTTCTATCCCACGTTGGGCGGTGAACAGTTAGGTAGCAGACTCTGGTCAGTGGGCTTGGAAGACAGAGCCGGGCCCTGCTGCTGGTCCCTCTGCCTGCAGTGTGGGTGCCCCTGCTTTCCAGGGCGGTCCTCTGTCCTTGTGATTAGCAGGAACAAGGCTGTGAGCCTGCCCTGGAGAGTGGTAGGGATTTGGGGTCTGTCGAGGGGTCTGTACCATAGTATTAAGCTAGGTGGGTTTAGTGCATGTATGTCTGAGTATCTGAAGAGTGGATGGGGAGTGGATCCGTAGGGATGGGGAGGCCAGTAACTGGCAAGAATGGAGATATTGCTGTGCCTTGCCCTCTTACCTAGCAAAGTCCAGAAAGGTTCTTCCACCTTCCCTATTCCTCTTTTTGAATTTTTTTGAGATGGAGTTTCGTTTTTGTTGCCCAGGCTGGAGTGCAGTGGCGTGATCTTTGCTCGTCGCAACCTCGACCTCCCGGGTTCAAGCGATTCTCCTGCCTCAGCTTCCCGAGTAGCTGGGATTACAGGCACTTGCCACCATGCCTGGCTAATTTTTTGTATTTTTAGTAAAGATGGGGTTTCACCATGTTAGCCAGGCCAGTCTTGAACTCCTGACCTCAGGTGATCCGCTGGCCTCGGCCTCCCAAACTGCTGGGATTAAAAGTGTGAGCCACTATGCCCGGCCTGTCTTTAAGATTTTTATTTCATCTTTTTTTTTTTTTTTTTTTTTTTTTGAGGAGGGTCTCATTCTGTCACCCAGGCTGGAGTGCAGTGGTGTGATCTTGGCTCACTACAGCCTCCGCCTCCCAGGTTCAAGCAGTTCTCCCACCTCAGCCTCTCGAGTAGCTGCGACTATAGGTGCACACCACCATGCCCGACTAATTTTTGTATTTTTTGCTGGAGACAGAGTTTCACCACATTGGCCAGGCTGGTCTCGAACTCCTGATCTCAGGTGATCCACCCGCCTCAGCCTCCCAAAGTGCTGGGATTACAGGGCATGACCCACCGCTCCCAGCCTCATCTTATTTTCAAAGAGAAGAGTAAAAACCCAAATTCAGCTGGGCGCAGTGGCTCCCACCTGTAATCCTAGCACTTTGGGAGGCCGAGGCAGGCGGATCGGATCACCTGAGATCAGGAGTTCGAGACTAGCCTGGCCCACATGGCAAAACCCTGTCTCTACTAAAAATACAAAATTAGCCGGGCGTGGTGGTGAATGCCTGTAGTTCCACCTACTTGGGAGGCTGAGGCAGGAGAATCTCCCGAACCTGGAAGGCGGAGGTTGCAGTGAGCCGAGATCATGCCATTGTGCTCCAGCCTGGGTGACAAGAGCAAAACTCCATCTCAAAAAAAAAAGCCAAATTCTAGGTGGCATCAAAAGCAATGAATGCCTGCTGTGTCCTCTCTTCCAGTCAGGTTAAAAAGAAAGCCCTGAAACGCTGCATCATTTCTACTGTATGTGTTTTTGCGTATACGGGTTTTACTATATATGTTTTTACGTATATGTGATTTACAATATGTTTTTGTGTCTTGTGTATCAGGTAGGTAATAGATGCACATGGTTTAAAAACTTAAAACACAACAAAATTAAACCAAAGAGTATGCATCAGTCTCCCTTCTTACCTGCCTTCTGGCTCCTTTCCCATAGGCAGTGATGGTTTCCCAGGAGGAAAATGACTTTTAAATGCATGTGCCCACATGTCCGAGTTATAACTGATAATAAATGGCCGCTTCCACCTGACTGCTGTGGATCGTGTCATCTTTATCTTGAAAGGCCTGTGAACGGCATCCTCTTGCTAAGATAGCCACAACATGAGTAAGTCATTTAGGACCTAGAATAGAGAAGATGGGAAGTGTTTTCAGGATTCAGGGTGAATGCCTCAAGGTGGCCTTGAGGTGTCCTGCCCTGAGCCCCTCCACAGGGATCTCTGCAGGTGGCAGGGGCTTTCTAGTAGGTTGGCCTTGACTTTGGGTTTCTCGGACAACCTGTGGGAAGGAGGGATGGAGAGGTTTTCACCTCTCCGTGTTGAAAGAAGATAGTAGTTGTCCTAGTCTGCTTGGGCTGCCTGACAAGATACCACAGACTAGGGGCCTTAAATAACAATTTTCTCACAGTTGTGGAGGCTGGAAAACCAAGATCAAGGGGCTGGCAGGACAGGGCTGATTCCTCTGAGGCCTCTCTCCTTGGCTTGCTGATGGCATCTTCTCCCTATGTCCTCACAGAGTTGTCCTTTTGTGTCTATGTCTTCATTTCCTATTCCTGAAGGGACACCGGTCAGATGGGGTCAGGGCTACCCCACTGACCTCTGTTTCACCTCTGTAAAGGTCCTATCCAAATACAGTTATATTCTGAGGTCCTAGGTAGGTCAGGGCTTCAACATAGGAGTTGTGGCTTGGAGGATTCAGTTAAGCACATAACAGTTCATCTTGCCTTTCGGACACTGGCTGCTGTAGAGAGCTTTCATTATTCACATGAGATTCTTAAAGGGGGCTTTGACTCTCAAAAGTTAAAAATGAAATGATCTAAGAGAATCTGATAGTAATTTTTTTTTTTTTAATTTGAGACGGAGTTTCACTCGTTTCCCAGGCTGGAGTGCAATGGCGCAATCTCAGCTCACTGCAACCTCTGCCTCTCAGGTTCAAGCAATTCTCCTGCCTCAGCCTCCCAAGTAGCTGGGATTATAAGCATGTGCCACCACGTCTGGCTAATGTTTTGTATTTTTAGTAGAGAAGGGGTTTCACCATGTTGGCCAGGCTGGTTTTGAACTCCTGACCTCAAGGTGATCCACCTTTCTCAGCCCCCCAAAGTGCTAGGATTACAGGAGTGAGCCACTGCGCCTGGCCTGGTAATTCTTTTCCTAAAGTAAAGGCTCTGTCTGAGCTCTGGCGTAGGCATAGTGCACAAGAGCCACTTGGGTGTCTTGTGAAAGCACAGACTTTGTGATTCATTTCATCTGGGCTAGGCCATATGCTCTGCAATTTCTTTCTTTCTTTCTTTGTTTTGAGACAGTCTCGCTCTGTCACCCAGGCTGGCGTGCAGTGGCCCAATCCTGGCTCACTGCAACCTCCACCTCCTGGGTTCAAGTGATTCTTCTGCCTCAGCCTCCCGAGCAGCTGATATTACAGGCACTTACCACCATGCCCAGTTAATTTTTGTCTTTTTAGTAGAGATGGGGTTTTGACATTTTGGCCAGGCTGGTCTTGAACTCATGACCTTGGGTGATCTGCTGACCTTGGCCTCCCAAAATGTTGGGATTACAGGCGTGAGCCACTGAGCCCAGCTACAGCAGTTTTCTTGACTGTCCCTCTACCAGTGGTCCGCATTTTTTTTTTTTTGACATGGAGTTTCGCTCTTGTTGTCCAGGCTGGAGGGCAATGGCACGATCTAGGCTCATTGCAACCTCCGCCTCCCGGGTTCAAGTGATTCTCCTGCCTCAGCTTCCTGAGTAGCTGGGATTACAGGCATGCACCACCACGACCGGCTAATTTTTTCTATTTTTTTTAGTAGGGATGGGGTTTCACGATGTTGGCCAGGCTGGTCTTGAACTCCTGACCTCAGGTGATCCACCTACCTCGGCCTCCCAGGGTGCCGGGATTACAGGTGTGAGCCACTGGCGCCTGGCCAGAGGAGCAACTTTTTATATACTTAAGAATCATTTGTGTTTTATAAACTTTTTTTTTCCATATCC
This sequence comes from Symphalangus syndactylus, assembly GCF_028878055.3. Taxonomy (NCBI): domain Eukaryota; kingdom Metazoa; phylum Chordata; class Mammalia; order Primates; family Hylobatidae; genus Symphalangus; species Symphalangus syndactylus. The sequence continues at coordinate 87,610,561 of NC_072427.2, forward strand.
TGTGTTTTTCCACTGGGGTATTGTTTATTGGTTTGTAGGAGCTCTTTATATTTGGACACTTTGTTTTTACAAAATAAGCCCATCTCCCAAAGTGTGGCTCTCACATGGCCTTTCTCACACGGCCTTTCTGTGGCACAGGTGTGTAAGGTGAGCTGCACCGGTAACCACTGAGACTGGATTAGCATTTTCCAGTACCCTTGCCTTAGCTGACAAAACTTCAAAGCCCTGGGGTCAAAAACAGGTGCAGAGCTGAGATCTATGTGCTGATGTGTACATGGATCTCAGACGTGATCCAGTTACTTAGACAACAGTGGAATGTGTGGGTTCCTGTTCAGCTATGGTGAGTGGGGTTGTAGAAGTTGGGAGCGAATTCTCACTTGTCTGCTTCCCCTGGAGTACAGTTCGGTGCCCTCCCATGCTATCTTTTTGCCTTTTTTATCCTTTGGTTTTGGTCCGTACAGAAAATTGGAAACCACTGAGAAGTACAAAATGAGAGCAATAACAAAAACCACCCTGAATTTCACCACCCAGAGCCAGAGTATGGCATGAGCACTGGGGCCAGGCCCTCCTCCTCTCTGCAGATGGGTTACAGGATTTGCATGTGTTACATTGTAGCTGTGGCATGTGCTAGCTTGTAGCCTGTTTCCCCACCCAGGGCAGTGTTGACAACACTGTGTCATTCCCTGTAGCTGGGTTGTTACATTGTTTGCACTGTTCCACTGCTCAAATGCTACTGTTTCCTTGTACCTCTTCCTACCTTTAAACTCTGGGAAGTTTGAGCCAGAACAACTGGGACAGCAGAGGTGTGGACAGTGTGGGTTTACTGGCACCAATGTGTGACAACACCACTGTGAAGCTTCCCAAGCCTTGATGTCCAGCGGTTTTCTTGGGGTTGATCACATGCTGTCAGGGTGGCTGACCTTTAGTTCCCAGCCCCTCCAGAGGTGGAGTGGATGCCTTGTGGCCCCAGGCCCCTGCCCTAAATCACGTACTTAGGCTGCCTGTGGGGCCCAAGGCCCCTACTCTTAGAGATGAGGCCAAAGGCAAGGTTAATTCTTCACTATGCAGAGGGTGTACCCTGTGCCAAGGCTTTTGATGTCTGGTAGCAGACACCATTTGAGGAGTAGCCACTGCCCGCAGAGGGTAGGAGAGGCTGGGTCTGGCCGTGTGTGCCGCAGGCCTGGCTGGTGGTGGGGGTGAGGGGGCAGGGAGCTCACTCGTGTCTTGAAGACGCTAACTCTTTCAAGTCTGGACAGTGCTGTGGCTGTGAAGTTCTGAGGTTGCCAGACAGATGGAGATGTGGATGGAATGTCACTTTACTTCAGTGTGGGCACGCTGTCCAGAGGTAGTGTCTCACTTTGAACTTGGGAGAAAGGGGATGTCCAGTCAGCCTGCCCACTGTGTCCTGGTTCTTAACAGGAGCTTCTTCACCTTGATGGAAGCGCGGAGGCCCAGGGCCCCTCCAGGGGTTCTGACTCCTCCAGAGGGACGGGGCCTCTGCTCCTGGCATCGTGCATGGCCCAGAGGAGGGAGGAATCTAGAATTCTCTCCACTCAATGTGGTTACCTGTGGCAGTTGGCTTCTTGGAGGAGGTCATTTGAAGTTGAGAGCTCCATGAATTGGGACTCGTGGTGGATGCAGATACCACTGCAGCCTGGGCGGGTGGCGGGGCCTCTTCATCCTTGGTCGCAGGTGCTTTGCCAAGAGGGAGATGTCTTGCTGTGTTGACTCATCTTTTGAAGGTCGTTTGCTGGTGCGATTCTCTTTATGTAAGCACCTGGTAAAACTCCGGGAGGCTGGCATCGTGGCTCACGCCTGTAATCCCAGCATTTTGAGGGGCCAAGGTGAGAGGATCCCTTGAGGCCAGCAGTTCGAGGCCACTCTGGCCTCAACACAGTGAGAGCTCGTCTCTACAAAGAAAAAAAAGTACAAGTCCAAGAGTGGGCAGTGCAACTGGTTTAAGTACCCCAATCTGAAATTCAGAATCCTCCAAAATCTGGAATTTTGTGAGCATGGGGAAGATGCTCAAAGGAAGTGCTCACTGGAATGTTTCGGATTTTGGATTTTTAGGTTAGGGATGCTGAGCCAGTAAGTATTTGCCAATATTCCAAAACCTGAACAAATCTGAAGTGCAAAGCACTTTTGGTCCTGAGCATTTGGGACGAGGGATGGGCAGCCTGCGGCATGTGAGCAAGGAGCAGTGGCTGGCTCCTGGCAGTGCCCCTTTACTTGTGCGTTCACTTTTTTTTTTCTTTTTGTGGAGCGGAGTGTCTCTTTGTCACCCAGGCTGGAGTGCAGTGGCACGGTCTTGGCTCACTGCAACCTCCACCTCCTGGGTTCAAGCGATTCTCCTGCCTCAGCCTCCTGAGTAGCTGGGATTATAGGAATGAGCCACCACGCCTGACTAATTTTTGTATTTTTAGTAGAGATGGGGTTTTGCCATGTTGGCCAGGCTGGTCTTGAACTCCTGACCTCAGGTGATCTGCCCACCTTGGCTTCCCAAAGCTCTAGGATTACAGGCATGAGCCACTGCGCCCTGCCTGCTCTTGGTTTTGAAAGTGATGTCAGCAGTATAACTTCGTGTAGGAAATGTTTGCTGTAGGTGGTGTGGAAGACGGACCATGTGATTTGATGCAGTTCAGGCAGCAGATTACAAAATCCAGCCTCGATGGTGTGGCTTGGGATTTCTCCTGACCTTGGTGTAGGGCACGCGTTGCTGCCTCCCCTTTCTCTAGTTGAACTGCAGGACAGTGGGTACAGGTATGAAGTTACTGCCACTTTCAACATCCCTTGCAAATTCCTCAATAATCTTTTTAAAATTCCTTTAGAATTGTGGGTTTGTGAACTTTTCAGCATCGGGTGGAGTGAAATCTTTACCCTTTCTCTCAGTGAGAAATTGGAGGGGATTATTGTGGCAGGAGAGTAGATTTGGGGGATGAGAGTGGGGCAGGGAGAGGGGCATAGGGTGAGTTTTATCAGGAGCTGTTTTCAAGGAGAGGACTGGGGTGAGTGGAACCATGCTGAGCTGGCAGGCAGAACCCTGTGGCTGGTCCGCAAACATGGGGGCTGCTTCCCACACCTGGAGGCTTTTTATGCCTCTTAGATCTCAGACTCTTAGATCTGTGCACCCTCTCCCCAGAAAACCGCCTACGCTTAGCACATCCACCTCCATTCAGTTTTAGAGGTTCCATGTACTCGTGGCCTATCTGCATTTCACTGAGGCCCTGCACCGCTGCGGGATGCCCCTGAGCTGGGCAAGACCCCAGGCTCTGTCCAGTGGTCGCTTTGTTACTGTGCTGCTGCTGGTTAGCTTCCTGTTGAAAGGTTTTGAGGCACAGCCAAGATGGAAGTTGTGGGCAGCAACAATTGTTTCCCAGGTAGCAGTTTAGAACCGCAAGGGCCAGAGGGCCTGCCACCTGGGCAGTCAGGAGACTCTTGGCCCGAGGGACTGAGGCCAGGTTTTCCAAACCGAAGATGAGGACACAGGGTGACGAGTGATACATTGATTTTGACATGTGTGTTTATGAGGGAGAAATCCTCCCAGTGGAGTCAGTGTTTCTGCAAACGCCTGTGAGAGCCACGGCAGCACGTGGGAAAGGCAGAGCCGGGAAACCATCCGATTTGCTCTGCCCAGAGGATGGAGAGAGAGCGCCTGGCTACTGGAATGTGGGTGTGGATGGCGCCTGGTGTCTTCAGTGCCCTGTTGGGGCTGCCCAGGCGGCTCTCTGGAGGGGGCCTCGGGGCAGTGCCAACTCAGTCTGGGGGTTCAGGGCTCAGCCACTCGACTCCTGGCAGAGGACAGAGGGCGTGGAGATGGGTGGCTACTTGCTGGGTTCTGCTGGTCTCTGGGCCCTGAACCCAGTGACTGCGGAGGGAGTGCTGAGACCCGAGACCCTGCACAGGCTGGGGGTCAGAGGGTCGGCGGGGTTGTGCCTCAGCTAGGGTGACAGGCCGGCTTGCCATTGGTCCAATGACCTGCCCCATTTTGTGACCTCCCTCGGATCCTAGCACCCAAGCCTGCAAGTAAGGCTCAGCTGCGTCCTAGAATCGGTGCCAGGATAAGCCCAGCTGGAGAGGCTGGGAGCCTCTGGCTGGGGCAGGACAAAGGGATGAGGAGCAGTGCCCTCTGCTGAGCTGGCAGGAGGCACGGTGTCAGGGGCCATCTGTGCCACACGCCTTCCAGCCTGGCTGGGGGGATGAGCGCCCCGTGAGTCCAAGTCCATCCCCCCTCCCTGTGGCGTCCTCTTGGGCTGCTCCTCTGTGCCACCATGGTTGTGTTTGTGGCAGCTGCTTAATGAGCCCATCGGACATTGGGGGCTGTGTCGCTGGTGCAGTGCAGGGCTGTTTGTTTAAATTACAGCGCACCCTGAGAATTCGGATTAATTTTGCTCCAGAGCGTAATTATCTTTCTTTGTCCTTGTTTTCTCTGTGTTTACCCCGTTGTGCTTCCCTTCTGCCTCTCTTCTGCAGCTCTGCTGCACAGCTGCGAGAGAGGAGGACGGACGCTGCTTCCAGCCTGGGGTGTGGCCCAAAGGTCCTGCCTGCCCTTTTCTGTCCTCTAGTCCCTCTGCCCCTGAGAGAAACATAGGGGCCTCATTGAGGATAGCGTTCCTGAAGCTTCCATCTCCATTTCCAGCCGCAGTGAGCCGGGCGCCCTGTACTTGTCTGCCTGGTGTTGGCTGCGTACTGGGCAGTGTGCCCTGCCACAGCCCTGGGGGTGGGGAAGCAGGGCTGGCTACCATTCTGCAGTGAGGCCCTGTGGCTAACTGCGTGTGTGGGAAGCTGTGCTACAACTCATATCTATGTTAAATAGAACATATGGGTCCCTGCCTTGTGGAGAGGACATAAATACGGGACGATTCCAGTAGAAATGATGTGGAAGTGTGAGCCCCAGGAAGTAGTGTAGCCCTGAGCCCTGGTGAAGGAGAGGGAGCGAACTGTGACTTTGGTTCTTACTGAACCAGTGTGCAAACGTGCTGCATCCGGAACTCTGGCGCATCCATGACTCTGGGTCAGGGTTGGATTCATGGATGTGCTGATCTGGATGTGGACTGGGGGGAGTGCAGTCCTCTCACACACTGTATAACCGTGCTTCCTCCCGAGGAGGGTAGGGTGCTGCCTCGCTGCTGCCCTGGGCTGGGTCCTGCCCCGAGGGTGGCCGGGCCCCTCCATCCCTCTGCAGGGCACGGGGCGCGGCTCTCTGTCTGAGACTCCTGGTGACGCAGCACAATGAGCAGCAGGGGTCAGTGTGGGTCAGGGGAACGGCAAGGCAGGATGGGGCCCTGGAGGCTGGCGCCTGCCTTTGTCCCTGACAGTGGCCCCCAGCACACTTGGCATTTATGGAGAGGGCTGTTGTCTCCCTCAATGCACGATGAAGACTCTGGGGTTATGGAACCATTCCCCCATTTCTTGATGACAGTTTTCAAACACACAGGAAAGTTGAGGATTTTGTCACCCATTTATCCACCACCTAGATCCCACCATCAGGAGCAATTTTCTTTTTTCTTTTCTTTTCTTTTCTTTTTTTTTGAGATGGAGTTTCGCTCTGTCGCCCAGGCTGGAGTGCAGTGGCACGATCTCGGCTCACTGCAAGCTCCGCCTCCCGGGTTCACGCCATTCTCCTGCCTCAGCCTCTCGGAGTAGCTGGGACTACAGGCGCCCGCCACCACGCCCGGCTAATTTTTTGTATTTTTAGTAGAGACGGGATTTCACCGTGTTAGCCAGGATGGTCTTGGTCTTCTGACCTCGTGATCCATCTGCCTTGGCCTCCCAAAGTGCTGGGATTACAGGTGTGAGCCACTGCACCCAGCCAGGAGCAATTTTCTTAAAAACGTTGTGAAAGTAAATTTGTTGAAGGCATTGACTTTGTTCCAGTTGTTAGCATTGCTTAATTTTTTTGGCACCACGTTCAGCAGCTGGAAAACAGAGCATATGGCCAGGTACTGGTGTCTGCCACCGCCCATGTGGCCTGCCAGGCTGTCGAGGACCATGTGCTGCTCCTGGAAGCTAATGGGGGTGTCTCTCTGGCCTTCTAGGACCGTGGCAAGGAGGTGTACAGCCCTGACCTTCATAGCCTCTGAGGAGAAGGTCTTGGTGGCCGACAAGTCTGGAGACGTCTACTCCTTTTCGGTGCTGGAGCCACACGGGTGTGGCCATCTAGAGCTGGGGCACCTGTCTATGCTGTTAGATGTGGTAGGTGGGGGACATGGCAGGTGTGGGACACGGTACATGGGGGACTTGGCACGTGGGGCATACGCTGAGTCAACGTCTACCCTGTCAAGGCTCAGGCACCTGTCCATGCTGTTAGACGCAGTATGTGGGGGACATGGTATGTGGGGTACAGGCTGAATCAATGTCTGCCCAGTCTGTGCCCCAGCGTTTGGTGGGGAGAGTGGGGCTCCCCCGTAGCAGGGACAGCCCTCTGCAGATTTGGGAGCAGGGGAGTGGTGGAAACAGGATTTAGGAAGGTGGAGCAGACAGCAGGGAGAACGAAGAAGGCAAGTGAGGCAGGAGGTGGCCAGTAGGGTAGCCTCAGGTTGGAAGTGAAGGTGTGGGAGGAGCAGGTGCAGCCACGAGCCTCTGGCTCCGCCTCCTTGGCCCGGAGCTGTGCCAAGTGCTGTAGGAGCATCACCTCAGCACTGGTCCCAGCAGCCTGTCACCCCACTCTGTGTTCCCCGTGTGTCACAGACAGACACCTGGAGCCCCAGAGGGCCCAGGCCCACAGCCCAGGTGGTGGAGCTGGGATTGGACGCACGCAGGGACAGTCAGGAACAATAGCGAGTATGGGGTAGCAAGGGAACCTCACTGGGACTTGGTGACAGATGGGTGTGGGGACAGGAAGGCAAGGAAGGCAACCCAGTGTTGGGCAGGAGGGTACAGCAGGCCTGGGGTGGGTGGAAATGGGAGTGGGGCCTGGATTTGCCGAGGTTTGGGAGATGGGCAGGCAGGGGTGGCACTGCCCCACCCCAGAAGCCTGCTCTAGCGCTGAGGAGTGAGGGCTGGAGGTGGCCGGGGACCCTCTGGGGAGGGAGAATGAGGGCCAGCGATTAGACATAGGGACGGGAGGAGGGGAGGAGCCACGCTGGTCTGTCCTCTTGGCCAGGCCGCAGCCTCCCTGCCTGCTTCCATGAGGGACTTGATTCGGGAAGACTCGGGTGAGCAGCTTTTTCTTTTCTGGCCCCTTGTGATGCAGGCTGTGAGTCCTGATGACTGCTTCATCCTCACTGCCGACCGGGACGAGAAGATCCGAGTCAGCTGGGCCGCGGCGCCCCACAGCATTGAGTCCTTCTGCTTGGGGCACACAGAGTGAGTGCCCCTTCCTGCCCCTCCAGCAGAAAGAAGCTCTGTTTGAAAACAGCATCAGCTTGTGGCTCAGCAGGTGCCGTTGTAGCTGGCGAGGCCTCACGCGGGTGACAGCAGCCCCCGTGCTTGGTGTTTGGTCACTGCAGGTGCCATGGTACTGCCTGCAGAAGCCGCGAAAGGGTGGGGTTCACTCTGCACTGTTACCCATAGTCTGTGCTGGTGACTTCACATTGGTTCTGACCGAATGGGAGGGCTTCTTTCTGGGAAACCCCTTCCTCAGTGTGGAGACCCCTGCACCATGCCCGGGAGTTGTTCGCTGGTGGGCGGTGGGTGTGTTGGGGGCAGGACGAACTTTAGTGATTTCAGCTGTCCAAGAATTAAGCGGCCTCTGCAGCCAGGCGGCGGCGTCTCGTGGCAGCAAGCTCTGCCAGGACCCATATGGAGGTGTTTCTGAATGCCTGCTTCTCTATCACTCAAAAAGCTCATTAGAATTTATACAAAGGAAAAGCACTTAGTGTAATTGGCTGGAATGTTTTAAAATATATTATTTGAGGCAGTAGAAGAAATTGGAGGGAGGGAATTCAATGCCGAGGTTGCCTGTGTTTTCCTGGTTTTGAATGGATGCAAACATTTCCTGTTTAAGAAGGCCAGTCACTGGTGTGTGCCTCAGGATAGCTTATTCTGACTTGCATGTAGTTCACTAGTGATCCAGCTCTGGAGTTCTCTGGCCTGCAGCCCCCCGGCCCCTCCCCTTCACCATCTCTCGCTGGGGTCTCTGCAGCTCCCTTGCCTTGCCAGGCACGTGAGGGAGGTTTCTGCTGACGGGAACACGCTTCTCACCCTTCTAGGGAAATGCCTCATCACTTAGATATATTGAATAAAAACATAGTATTAAAATTAACTTCAACTGCTCCTTCCCTCCCCCCTTCCCTTCCCTCCCTCCCTCTCCCCTTCCCTTCCCTCCCTCCCTCTCCCCTTCCCTTCCCTCCCTCCCTCCCTCCCCCCTTCCCTTCCCTCCCTCTCCCTTCCCTTCCCTCCCTCCCTCCCCCCTTCCCTTCCCTCCCTCCCTCCCCCCTTCCCTTCCCTCCCTCCCTCCCCCCTTCCCTTCCCTCCCTCCCTCCCTCCCCCCTTCCCTCCCCTCCCTCCCCCCTTCCCTTCCCTTCCCTCCCTCCCTCCTTCCCTTCCCTTCCCTTCCCTTCCCTTCCCTTCCCTCCCTCCCTCCTTCCCTTCCCTTCCCTCCCTCCCTCCTTCCCTTCCCTTCCCTCCCTCCCTCCTCCCTTCCCCCTTCCCTTCCCTCCCTCCCTCCCCCCTTCCCTTCCCTTCCCTCCCTCCCTCCCCCTTTCCCTTCCCTTCCCTCCCTCCCTCCCCCCTTCCCTTCCCTTCCCTCCCTCTCCCTTCCCTTCCCTCCCTCTCCCTTCCCTTCCCTCCCTCTCCCTTCCCTTCCCTCCCTCCCTCCCTCCCCCCTTCCCTTCCCTCCCTCCCTCCCCCTTCCCTTCCCTCCCTCCCCCCTTCCCTTCCCTCCCTCCCCCCTCCCCTTCCCTCCCTCCCCCCTTCCCTTCCCTCCCTCCCCCCTTCCCTTCCCTCCCTCCCCCCTTCCCTTCTCTCCTTCCCTCCCCCTCTTCCCTTCCCTCCCTCCCTCCCCCCTTCCCTTCCCTCCCTCTTCCCCCCTTCCCTTCCCTCCCTCTTTCCCCCCTTCCCTCCCCTTCCTTTCCCTCCCCCCTTCCCTCCCTCCCCTTCCTTTCTCTCCCCCCCTCCCTCCCCCTCTTCCTTTCCCTCCCCTCCCTCCCTTCCTCCCCTTCCTTTCCCTCCCCTCCCTCCCCTTCCCTTCCCTCCCTCCCTCCCCTTCCCTTCCCTCCCTCCCTCCCTCCCCTTCCCTTCCCTTCCCTCCCTCCCTCCCCTCCCCTCCCCTCCCCTTCCCTTCCCTTCCCTCCCTCCCTCCCCTTCCCTTCCCTTCCCTCCCTCCCTCCCTCCCTCCCCTTCCCTCCCTCCCTCCCCTCCCCTTCCCTTCCCTTCCCTCCCTCCCTCCCCTCCCCTTCCCTTCCCTTCCCTCCCTCCCTCCCCTTCCCCTCCCCTCCCTCCCTCCCTGCCCCCCTCCCTCCCCTTCCCTCCCTCCCTGCCTTCCCTTCCCTTCCCTCCCTCCCTGCCTTCCCTTCCCTCCCTCCCTTCCCTTCCCTTCCCTTCCCTCCCTCCCTTCCCTTCCCTCCCTCCCTCCCCTCCCCTTCCCTTCCCTCCCTCCCTCCCCTTCCCTCCCTCCCTTCCTTCCTTCCTTCCCCCTCCCCTCCCCTCCCCTCCCTTCCTTTCTTTTTTCTTTCTTACCTATGTCGCCCAGGCTGGAGTGCAGTGGCGTGATCTTGCCTCACTGCAACCTCCGCCTTCCAGGTTCAAGCGATTCTCCTGCCTCAGCCTCCGAAGTAGCTGGGACTACAGGCTCCTGCAACCACGCCTGGCTAATTTTTTTTTGTATTTTTAGTAGAGACGAGGTTTCACTATGTTGGCCAGGCTGGTCTTGATTTCCTGACCTCATGATTCACCTGCCTCGGCCTCCCACAGTGCTGGGATTACAGGCGTGAGCCACCGTGCCCGGCCTGCCCGTTTACATTTCAACACAGTGGCTGGTAAATTGAAAACAAAGCCCCGTGGCCCCCGTGTGTGGCTGGAGCTGTGTTTCTGCTGGATGTGCTATTCTGTGCCCTTTGCTGACATTGCAGTATCGGTTGGTTCACTGGGTGTCTCCCGCTGCGTCTGAGTGGTTCTGTGGGTCGGTTGGGCCTGTTGCTGTGTGCAGCCCTCAGCGTGGTGCCTGGCATGAGTAGGTGCTCAGTAGATACTGCAGTGATTGGATGAATTATGTTTTGAGATTTTGTTTCAAACCCCTGGAAACTGGTTTCCCATCCTTTCAAACTGTTGAGAACTGTGAGTCCACTTGTGCCCTCTGCATGGGGCGTCCTGTGCCCTATCTGTCCTGGGCCGTGGGCTGCTGTCAGTGCTGTGGTGCCGTGCAGGGCAGTGGCTGCGGGACTGGGCCCGGCTCACGCGATGGCTAGCCCAAGGTAGCAGAGGCCATGACTGGCGGAGATGGAGTGAGGCTCACAGGCCACCCCATTCCAGGGTCCCTGGGAACACCGTACCTGAGGGATTGCTTGAGGCCACTGTGTTAGAGCGGGAAGAAAAGGGGCCTTGTCACCCTTGTAGGTGCCCGAGCCAAGATGGGTTTCTAGGCGAGCTGGGCTGCTCGGGTCACTCTTATGGCTGTTCTGATGGGAGGGTCCCTGTGACTTTGAGTCCTGTGCTTGCAGGCCAACCCCTCACAGGAGGACTGGGCCAGGCCCAGCAGAGACAGCTCTCTGGCCAGGTCACTCAGAGTTGTTGCTGAGGGGCCGTCAGGACCCTGATAGGAATCTGTCTGTGGGCTTGGCTGCCCTCCTCCCTCCTCCCTCCACCCTCCTCCCTGTGCTGTGTCTTTGAGTCTCCCCCAAGGCTCCTTTCATCACATTGCAGGTGCCTTGGGCCAGGGTGGGTACTGGGGGGCCTGTGGAGGTGCCGCTGAGCAGAGCTGCTGCAGAGGGGGCTGCAGTGGGGCACAGAGGTGCTTGGGTCCCTGGCAGGCATGGCTGAGGAGCAGCCTGGGTTAGAGGTTGCTGTGCTGCTGGGGACCCAGGAATGACCTCACTCACCTCCCCGACCGCGTCCAGGGGCCTTCACCTGGTTAACCCTAACCAGGTTAGGGTTAACGGATATTTCCCACATTGGCTGTTTTTATTGGATCAGGGGGTTTAGGCAGAGGCTTCTCTTCCTTAGATGAACAGGCGGCCTCCCCAGGCCTCCCCGTCCCTGCGGGTGCTGGGCTAGCTGACTCTGCTGCTGTCTCTCGCCCTCACAGGTTTGTGAGCCGCATCTCCGTGGTGCCAACTCAGCCCGGGCTGCTTCTGTCCTCCTCTGGGGTAAGTGTTCTGCCCAGTGTCACTCACCTCTGGATTCTTGAGCCTGCAAGAAGGGGTGGGCGCCTCCTGGAACTGGCGCCTCTGGATCGCTGGCCCCTGGCTGTCTGTGGCTGTCCACTAGATGGTGCTTGTTTTCAAATCTTAGAGCTGCCTGCGGCTCACTCCCCGCTTGTGGCCGCTCACTCAGGACTGTGTGTGGGGCGTGAGTAGGTGCGTGTGTGTTTGTCCGTGGCATGAACTAGAACGGGTGTGTGGAAGGCTCCCTTCGGAGAGGGCGGCTGCTCCATCTACGATAGTATTGGGGATCAGGATCTCAGGTAGAAACAGTAGACCGGGGGCCTCTCTGACTCCTGGAGGAGTCTCAGTCCATCCCATTACGGGCTGCATTTTTTTTTCTTTTCTTTTTTTCTTTCTTTCTTTTTTTTTTTTTTGCGATGGAGTCTTGCTACATTTTTCAGGCTGGTTTCAAACTCCTGGACTCAAAGCAATCTGCCTCCTCGGCCTCCCTAGTAGCTGGGACCACAGGCTCGAGCCCCTGCACCCAGGTTACCACAGTGCATTTTTGCTTGCTGGGTACAACTTCTGTGTCCCAGCAGTTGGGTCCTGGAATCCTTACAGTTTAGTGATGAGAGACGTGTTTCCTGTGAGGAATATGTTAGAAGGATTGTTAGTGATTTTGCCAAAGTGAGGGCCTTGGATTCCTCACGGGGTCTGATTCTGTCCTCTTGCGGAATTGTTGCCCGCACACCACCACCTTCCTCTTTGCTGCCCTTCCCCGTGTTGTCTGTGTTGGTCCTTTGTGTGGTGTGGCATGATGGCTGACGGACCTTCCGGCCGCTTCTACGTTTCTTCTCTGATTGGGCTTCATTCAAAGCCTCCTGTTCCTGCTCTTCAAATTAACGCACAGCCACTTGACCTGAGAGAAGAAGAAAAGTGTGGCCGTAATCTCCAGAGGGTCAGCGGTTTGTTGTGCACCTTCCAGTCTTTTTCATGATAATGAGGAAAATCTTCCACGGGCAGAGAAGCCTCCCCAGGCCCCATCTGTCCCTCATGGCTTACTGCTTTGTTTGAGTGGAACGTGTCATCTGGTAGCTGACAGAAGGCGCGAGGAGGGTCAGTGTTTTCTGACTTTGCTTTTCTGGAAATACCTTTAATCTCCTTTGAGGCCTGGTTGTTAGTTTGGCGTAGAAGTCCTGGTTGAAACGGTTTCCCTCGGAGCTTGGGAGGCCTTGCACACTGCTCTCCAGCTGGTTGCTCCTGTGGGTTTCCCCACGCGCTTCCTGTAGAAACCTGCAGCCGTCTGCCGTGGGTCCGTGCAGTGACAGCTGGGCTCTCCTGCCTGGAGGACCTTCTCTGCCCCAGTGTGCGATGTCAGAGCCGCTGAGGTGACTTGGTGGGCCCCGGAGAGGAGTTGGCCACACAGCCAGTGATTTTCAGTATCCTCTGACCTGGGGCATTTTCTTACATAATTACCTTCTGTTCTCTACCCGTGCCTCCTGCTCACTTTTTCTAAAGCTTGTGTTAGTTGAACCACTTTAATTCTCTGATTTTTTTTTTTTTTTGAGACGGAGTCTCGCTCTGTCGCCCAGTCTGGAGTGCAGTGGCGCAATCTCGGCTCACTGCAAGCTCCGCCTCCCGGGTTCACGCCATTCTCCTGCCTCAGCCTCCCCTAGTAGCTAGGACTACAGGCGCCCGCCACCACGCCCGGCTAATTTTTTTTTTGTATTTTTAGTAGAGACGGGGTTTCACTGTGTTAGCCAGGATGGTCTCAATCTCCTGACCTCGTGATCCCCCCGCCTCGGCCTCCCAAAGTGCTGGGATTACAGGCATGAGCCACCGCGCCCGGCACTGATTCTTATTTTTTTTGAGACAGAGTCTTGCTCTGTTGCCCAGTCTGGAGTGCAGTGGCATGACCTCGGTTCACGGCAACCTCTGCCTCCCGGGCTCAAGCAGTCCTCCCACCTCAGCCCTCCTGAGTAGCTGGGATTACAGGCACACACCACCATGCCCCGCTAATTTTTTATATTTTTGTAGTGATGGGGTTTTGCCAGCTTGGCCAGGCTGGTCTCAAACTCTTTTTTTTTTTTGAGATGGAGTCTTGCTCTTTCGCCCAGGCTGGAGTGCAGTGGCGCAATCTCGGCTCACTGCAAGCTCCGCCTCCCGGGTTCACGCCATTCTCCTGCCTCAGCCTCTCCGAGTAGCTGGGACTACAGGCGCCCACCACCACGCCCGGCTAATTTTTTTTTGTATTTTTTAGTACAGACGGGGTTTCACCGTGGTCTCGATCTCCTGACCTTGTGATCCGCCCGCCTCAGCCTCCCAAAGTGCTGGGATTACAAGCGTGAGCCACCGCGCCTGGCCGCTGGTCTCAAACTCTTGACCTCAAGTAATCCACCCACTTCCGCCCACTGGGATTATAGGCGAGAGCCACCATGCTGGGCCATAATTCTCTGGTTTTTTTCTTTCCTGTTCAATCTCATGTTTCTACTCCTTTAGGAATAGTCTTACTTCTTGGGAGATTGCCTCAACTTTACTTTCCAGCCTTCTGTGGAGACTTGAGTTTTATTAGGATTATCTCGAATCTTCAGTTCTTTCTTGCCCTCGGCGCGTTCTTTTTTACAGCCACCCATTCTTGTATAGTGCACGTGTCTCTTATCTCACTGAGATGAGCATGGACTTTTCTTTCTTCGATTTCTTGGTGGCCTTGTGTTTGATCCCCTTCTCTGGAGTGTGTTGTCTGCCTTTCTCATTGGAGGTTTTCCTCGGATGTCTGGCGATGCCATCTGCCTGTGTGTGATGGGAGTCAGCGCCAGCCGGCCTCGGAGGCTGGGTGCGTGTGCCCAGGGTGGGGCCCGAGGGGCTTCAGAGCAGGTGTCTGAGTGTGGGCAGCACCCCCTTGCCTGTGGACCCCGTAGAACGTGTGGGTCAGTCGGTCTCTTCTGGGTGGTCAGTGTCCCGGCCTTCACTCTTGCCCAGGTCTGTCCCCTGGGGCTCTGGGAAGTGAGTGCGAAGGGGCTAGGTGGCTCTCCTCTCAGTGAGTATTTGGCATCCCGGAGACGGGCCTCTCGGTTCTGTTTCCCCAGAGCCTTCTGCTGGCCTGGAGTTTGGGGCTGAGGATGCATCAGGGAGGTCCCATTTCTCTTTGGAAAGACATTTGACAGCTCCCCTCACCACCTTGGTCTTCAGGCTGCCTGGCCCGGTTTGGTCTTTGGCAGATCCTGGCACCTCTCTGGCTTCTCTGTGGCTGCTGCGTTTGTTCCCCGGCCTCCAGCCCCCAGGTTTCCTTGCTGTCTCTCTGCGGCTACCTTCTGTTCTTGCCTGTTGTCTTTGTCTTAGTGGGTTTGTGGTTATTAAACATCTTTTTCTTGTCATCATAGAGAGGTTTGGGGGTGAGTGAAATGCCTGTAGATGTGTGTGTTGGTCTCCATGTTTATCTGCCACATTTGTAGAAAGGTGTGTGTGTGCGTGTATGTGCATGCGTGCGTGTGTGCATTCATGCATCCACTCTTACCTCAGCACCCAGAGGATATGCATCTACTATTAGCTGTTTGGGGTATTTACTTTTCTCATCTTTTTCATTTAGTCATTTAAAAATACTCACAAATAGTGCACAGACACTCTCTCATTAGATTTAGTGAGTATTGATTTATTTCTCTCCACTTAATTAGTGCTGTAATGAATTTTTTTTAAGCCAGGTATGGTGGCTCATGCCTGTAGTCCCAGCTACTTGGAGGCTGAGGGGGGAGGATTGCCTGGGCCCTGGGAGTCAGAGGCTGCAGTGAGCCAGGAGCAAGCCTGTGAATAGCCACTGCAGTGCAGTGGGCAGCGTGGAATAGACCCCATTTCAATTAAACAACAAAAAAATAACAACAGATAAAACCAAGAAAAAAAAGAGAAACCCTTTTTTCCATTTATGATGGTTTTAGAGCATGGAGGCTCTTGGTTCCTGTGTCGGCTTCCTGAAGGGTTGTACCAGTCGTCATGGGATGGTTGCTGATGACCATGTCCTTCCTGTCATTCTTAGTGAAGTGGAGCAGTGGCCACGCACTCACGAGCCCACACGTGTCTCCCCGTGGGAATGCATGATTGCTGAAGTGTCTGCACCTGTGTGCATGCCTGTGTCTACGCCTGGCCCGGGCACAGCAGATGTGGTCTGGCCTCCTGGCGGATGACAACCTGGCCATCTAGCGGCCTTGGCTTATTTTGCTGGGATCTGCCTCATTGGCTTTGTCATCTGCCTGGGCATATCAGCACTCGAGAAACAGGGAATCGGTCACCTTCTGTTCCCCACCGTTGTCCTTGATGATTTGCATGAGCGATTTACGCAGTCAGAGCAGAGAGCCTTTAATTCCTGAGGGTGGGTGGCATGGCTGTCACTGAGTGGAGCCCCGATCACACGCAGCTGTCCTCTCTGTCACCCTACCTGACGGAAGCCTCGCGACCGCGTGCTAACCTCTGTGTTTGGTTTGTTCAGGATGGCACCCTGAGGCTCTGGGAGTACAGGAGCGGCCGCCAGCTGCACTGCTGTCACCTGGCCAGTCTGCAGGAGCTGGTGGACCCGCAGGCCCCCCAGGTAGCTGCTTCTGTTCACTCCTGGGCAACTGAGTGCTTGTAGATGCCTGCAATTGCCTGCCTTGAGTGGAAAAGTCACTTCGCCGTTGGGAACGTTTGCTTTCAATGCCAGACTTCCTCCTGTGTGAGGGAAATCTCGTATTTCAAATTCTGAAGGTGGCTCGTCATGTCAGTGGAAAATAATTTGTCTCCCCGTTGCATGCAAACAGTTAACGTACAGGAAGGCCTCTTATCCTGCTCTGAAGTGGAAGGAATGGAGGTGCTTGAGCATGCACCTTTGTGGGTCTGCCAGCCAGGTGGGGCAGGGGCGGGGCCAGCTTGGAGCAATCTCATGACACCCTGATAGCTCAGGCCTTGGCGAAGTTTCCCGCCAAACGGTCTGTTCTGTTTCCTAGAGAACGGTGTGGTGTGGCCTCTGCCCCCTGCCAGGCAGCTGTGTAAGAGAGGACCAGGCCTTTTCCTCCATGCTTCACGTGGACTCGGGTTCCTGGAAGTTTGCTTCATTAAAAAAAAATTTTTTTTTTGAGATGGAGTCTGACTCTTCCCCAGGCTGGAGTGTAGTGGTGCTATCGCGACTCACAGCAACCTCCGCTTCAGGCCCCTGAGTAGCTGGAATTAAAGGCGTGAGCCACTGTGCCCTGGCCTCTTCTTCATTTTTAATATTTCCTCTGCCAAGAAGTGTGGGAGCTCACAGGGCAGTTGTGTGTGTAGCTCTCATCTCTTC
Source organism: Symphalangus syndactylus (assembly GCF_028878055.3). Lineage (NCBI taxonomy): Eukaryota > Metazoa > Chordata > Mammalia > Primates > Hylobatidae > Symphalangus > Symphalangus syndactylus. Next base: position 87,627,100 of record NC_072427.2, read on the forward strand.
CTTTCCCCTGTGTCCCCCACTCCCTCCTCTCCTCACTGACCCATTTTGTTGGCTTTGGAGGCTGTCACAGGCCCTGCAGGGAATGCCAGAGCCACTGGGGGGCTTTTGTCATCTGCTTGGGAAACAGGGAATCGGCTACCCTCTTTCCTCACTGATTCCAGAATGTTCCAGTGCTGTTTCCTCTTCCTTGATATGTGGGGGTGTGAGCGTCCTTCGGTCTTGCTCTTGTTGGATCAGAGCGCCCAGCGTCGGGCCCCCGCAGGTGGCGTGAAGTGAATGGGCTTCTTCTCCTTTTAGAGGTTTGCCGCGTCCAGGATTGCGTTCTGGTGCCAGGATAACTGCGTGGCTCTCCTGTGCGACGGGTAAGCTGCGGCGGCACCTCTCTGGCCTCCGGTTCTGCAGACCTGCAGGGGGAAGAGTTAGCGGGTTGGCCACTGGCCCACGTCCTCAATGAAGAGGTCTTGGACGGTGGTGGTATTGGTCTAGCACCTCCCTCTGAGAATGTCACTTTTGATGACTGCTGCTGTGTGAGGGTGGGGGCTCCTCTCAGCCAGCGCTCTTCAACCTGACGTTGAACTCCCCTGGCGTAAAGAGCACCAGCAGCCTCTGCCTGGCCTTCTGAGATGACAGACTTTCCCCTGGGCCAGTCGTGGTGGCATCACCTCACTCCCGGCTCAGGGCTGGTTGGATGGGAACCCCCTGGGGTTGGTGGTGCTGACAAAGTGGGTTTAAGGGTGGAGTGCAGTTCTGCTGCTTCTTCCCGAGCGACTTGTGTGTGTCGGGAAAGGTGTTCTATTTGGTGCTTTCAGCACTTTTCATCTTGTCCTTATGACAGCCTGCGGAGGTCTCTTAGCTCATTCTAGAAGTACGTAGGTGTGAGAGGAGAGCTGCGCCTGAGCCCAGGGCCTGCGTCCTCCTGCCCTGCCCGCCTGTACCGTGCTGGTTAGCTATTGCTGCACCACGAGCCACCCCAGAGCTTAGGACTTAAAAAAGCGTACGTCACACCGTGGTTTCCCTGGCGCCGGCACTTGGGAGTGGCGCAGCTGGGGCTTTCAGCGTAGGCTCTCCTGAGATGGCACCGGCGAGGGCTGTGCCGTCTGGGGTGCTGGCTGCAGAGCAGAGCCCGTGGGCCTGCAGTCCTAGTAATCGTGCTCTGTTTCTTCGTGGCAAGCACTCCTGTGGTCTACATCTTCCAGCTGGACGCTTGCAGACAGCAGTTGGTGTATAGGCAGCAGCTGGCGTTCCAGCACCAAGTGTGGGATGTGGCTTTCGAGGAGACCCAGGGGCTGTGGGTGCTCCAGGACTGCCAGGAAGCCCCCCTGGTGCTCTACAGGCCTGTGGGCGACCAGTGGCAGGTGAGACTCGGCACCTTCCTGATGTCCTATGCCCTGCCCTTCCATAAGCCTGGGGGTGTGGGGCGGCAGCTGTGGTTTTTGGGTCCATAGGTGAGCCTCTTTCAACTCAGCCACTTCTGGGGCCCAGGGTCTGTGTCCTGAGTGGCAGTGGCTGGGGCTTCCACCCTGGGTGAAGGGAGCCGGGTGCCTGGCCAGCCTGGCTGGCTTGTCCTATGTGGTGATGTCTGCAGCAGTTCTCTTTTTTGGGGAGTGTGTGGCCCCGCCACACCACACTTAGCGATGAAGTTGGCACTCAGTGTGGCTAGGGTGTGTGGGACTAACACTTGGAGGCTGGGTTAGCACAGCCTCGGGCCTGGGGCACTGGCTGAGCCCTCAGGAGCACGTGGAGCCCCGGGTAGAGGAGGGGGCAAGGGCGGCAGGCTGAGCTGCTTTCCTCCGGGGAGACGGTGGGGTCTCTGGGCGAGGGCGGTGGACCGAGCTGCTTCCTTGCTGAGGGACGGGGTGAACCCTGTGCCTTGTCTGCATCGCTCCTGGTAACATGGGAGCGATGCCTCTGCCCGCCCCGCGTCTCACAGGGTTGCTGTGGAGTTGAATGGAGTAGGTACCCATTTACCAAAGCTCATTTGAGCACTTTGGAAGCACTTTTTTTTTTTTTTTTTTGAGACGGAGTTTTGCTTTTGCTGCCCAGGCTGGAGTGCGGTGGTACGATCTTGGCTCACCACAACATCCGTCTCCTGGGTTCAAGTGATTCTCCTGCCTCAGCCTCCCGAGTAGCTGGGATTACAGGCATGCACCGCATGCGCCACCACACCTGGCTAATTTTGTATTTTCAGTAGAGATCGGGTTTCTCCATGTTGGTCAGGCTGGTCTCGAACTCCCAACCTCAGGTGATCCGCCCGCCTTGGCCTCCCAAAGTGCTGGGATTATAGGCATGAGCCATCGTGCCTGGCTTGGAAGCACTTTTAAGCCATCCAGTTCTTTTTACCTGATAAGTGGCGGGCCACATGATGCCCCAGTGGGTGCCTGTCGTACCTGCTGGGCCCCTGAGGTTGATGAACTGCATGTGAAGAGCTTGCCCTGGCATCATGAGCCAGCTGCGGGGGCTGCCTCCCCAGGTCTCCACGGAAGGCAAATGGGGGTCCCCAGGCACCAGGAGGGGACCTCCCCTGCAAGCCTTTCTGGCCAGCATGTGTTGTGTCCTGGTGCTGGGTTTCCAGGCCTCTTTCTGATGAAGATTTCCTGTTTGTCGCCTGCAGTCTGTTCCTGAGAGCGCCGTGTTAAAGAAAGTCTCTGGTGTTCTTCGTGGGAACTGGGCCATGCTGGAAGGTGAGAGCACGCCTGCAGGCTGCCCTTGGGGGTCACACCCAGCGCGGTCCCCAGAGAAAGTAGAAGCACTCATTGTGACCCGCCCGGGGGACCCGGTGTGTGGATAAAGAGGGAGGGTAAGCGTGTGTCCCCATCCAGAAGGCGGGGCAGGGCAGGAGGTGGGTGGCGCACAGCAGAAGAAGGAGCCCCCCCCATGGGAGTCAGGCTAACAAGAGCCACTCAGGAACCGGGGGCTCAGGGTCTGAGCAGCATCCCCCGCTCCCCACCTGCCTTCAGAGTTGGGCGTTGAAGGTCCCCAGGACACGGCTGGCACCTGGTGGCTCCCAGAGGGAGCGGGTGCTGTGCTGCCTCAGGCCTGGTCCACGGTGTTGAGGGAATTGATCCCACTGCAGTGTGTGTCAGCAAGTATAGGGCCTCACTGGGAGGTGTTTAGTAGGTGTCCAGCCAGAGGCCCCGGGGGTCTTCAGGAGGCTGAGCAGGGGCAGGATGGTCACTGTCCTGATGGGAACACTCAGCTGAGGGGAGGCAATCTAGTCAGCAACTTGTGTGGCTGCAGCTGCAGGAAGGAGAGCAGCCAGGCTGAGGGAGGAGCTAGACGAACATTTTCTACCCTGCCTTCTGAGGACACGACACACCGTAGTTCTGGGTGCGTCATTGTGCCAGCACTGCACAGTCTTGGAGGCGATGGTGTCTGCAGGATGGATTAGCCCAGCCCGGAATCCAGGTGCCTCATTCATGACAAGAAGTTGCTGCTCTGAAGAAGTCTTGCAAAGCCAAACCCCACTCCAGTGAGCACTGAGGTTCCTTGGAGCTCTGGAGGGATTCAAAGTGAGGTCGGAGGAGTTTCCACCGATGGTGGCCCGACCGCCTTCTGCCAAGCTTCCTGAGTGGCGGCACACTGGCTCTGCCTCTGAGGCTTCTCTCCCTCCTGTTTTGCTTAGGATGTTGAGGGTTGAGACGGGCAGGGTTGGGCCCCCCAGCATGGTTGGGATCTGCTTTAAGAATACTTCAGAGCGAGCCTGTCACTGGCTGCGTCAGGGGCTGCAGGCGGCAGTGCTCATGGCTGGGCATCTGCAGTGCTCATGGCCCCCATGCTCTAGGCCACGGACAGCATGGACCTGTTGAGTGTCACCTTGCACAACAGTCTCAGGCTGAAGCCTGGGCTCACTCTCCTGAGATGTTCCATAGATAGAGCGGCCTGTTCCGGGCGCAGACTTGGGGGCCTTGTTGGGAGAGGGATGGGGGAGGGCTGCTGCTCAAGTGTCCCACAAGCAGCAGAGTTGCTGGAGGGGGGGAGGCTGCGCCACCTGCCGGATGGGCAGGCTTCAGGCAGTCGCTGGTGTGCGGGTTACCGGCTGGGCCTGTGGTTTCCTGGCCAGGCTGAGGCTGTCTCCGTGTGCCTGTGGTCAGTCATTGCCCCCAATCCTTGGCATTTAGATAAAGTAGATGAAATCCGTGTCCATTCCCTGTGGCTGCAGAACATGCTATCCCACACTCGATGCCTTAAGGCACCCCACCCTGTCTCACTGTTGCTGTGGGTCAGGGGTCCAGACTCAGCTGAGCTGTCTCTCTGCAGGTAGCCACCTCAGCTTCACCAGGCAGGGCCCGACCTCGCTCAGTCTGGGTTGTTGGCAGGACAGGGGGCCTCTCTGGCTGTTGGCCAGAGGCTGCTGCTCTTGGTTCCCTGCCACCTGGGCCCCTCCACAGGGCGGCTCATGGTGCAGTAGTGGCTTTCTCCAGGCTTGCAAGCAGAGAGTGCTGGCGGGGTGGAGGCCCAGCCTTGGTGCCCTGGTTTCCATTACCTCCTTTCGTCTTTGCCCCGTTCTGTTAGGAGCCAGTCCTCAGGTCCAGCCAGGGTGTGGGTCCCAGGAGGTGGGCACCGTGGGGAGCCATCCCAGAAGGCGCCCTCCACGGTCCACCGAGGACTCCGGGAATCAAGAGGTAACTCCCTGCTGCAGGGGGCCCGCTGTAGTGGCCGAGTCCCATGTTCCTGCCCCACGTGGCACCTGCCCTTGTTCCCCCATCACAGGCTCTGCCGGCGCAGACGCCAGCTTCAGCAGTCTCTACAAGGCCACATTTGACAACATGACCTCCTACCTAAAGAAGAAAGAGGAGAGACTGCAGCAGCAGCTAGAGAAGAAGCAGCGGCACCGGAGTCCCCCGCCTGGGCCCAACGGGCATGCCAAGAAGATGAGGCCGGGGGAGGCGACGTTGAGTTGCTGATCGTGGCGATCAGTGGTGCCTGTCACCTCAAATCAGGAAAAGCTTTTTGTTCCCCTGCATCCTGGCATGTCCCTTCAAGAAGGAAAAGGTGACGTCAGTTGTGACCAGCTCAGAGGACAGGACTGTCCTCTGGGCTCTAGAAAGAATATTCTGTGTCACCAGCACAGGCTCTTGCTGGGTGCCTGTGCCCCCTTTCTGGTTGAAGGGAAGCCAGACCAGTGGAGTGGAAGCTCTTGAAGCACTTTCTTTTCATGTTGGAGGCTGCGTGTCAGCCTGTGGTGGCAGCAGCTGTGTTTCTGCTGTTCTCATACCGCCCTTCATGTCCGCTGCGTCTTCCTCTAGGAGCGTCTGTGGGCTGACGTTTCTGGCATGGTGGACGTTTTCATGTTGTTCCCGCTGTCCCAGTGTCCAGGTGATGTGCTGCCCCGCAGTAGCTGCTCGCCACACAGGCTGTTGAAACTCAGCACGAATGCTTCAGCCCACCCCAGCCCCAGCCATACCCCTTGTGCTCAGGAGCTGCTCCTGGAGAGTGGCTGCCTTGTGGGAAGTGAGAAACACGTTTCGGAGTCGCAGGGAGCTCTGTCCAGCATCGGTGGTGCAGACGGTGAACTTGTTTCAGGAAGTGTGAGCACACAGGCCTGGCTGGCACTCGGTTTACAGGGAGGTGATTGAGGATGTTGTTATGATTTGATTTGGCTTTGGCACACACTCCAGAGCCACAGGGATGTTGCTGAATTTCAATCACCAATTAGCAAGGATGAACCTTCGCAACCTCCTAGGAATGTTTAGCAGCAACGTAATATACCAGGCAAAACACCTTGGTTCGTGCACTGTGTGTGAGTGAGGTGCGCGCCGCGTGATCGCACGCTGTGTGAGGTGCGCGCCGCGTGATCGCGCGCTGTGTGTGAGTGAGGTGTGCACCGCGTGATCGCGTGCTGTGAGTGAGGTGCACGCCGCGTGATCGCACACTGTGTGAGTGAGGTGTGCGCCGCGTGATCACGTGCTGTGTGTGAGTGAGGTGCGTGCCGCGTGATCACGTGCTGTGTGTGAGTGAGGTGCGCGCTGTGTGATTTGGGAAGAGCCTTCTGCAATGGGCAGGCTTCTGGGTACATCACTTAATTCGTTCGGGCCGGCTCCTGATGAAGTCTCCACACAGGAACAGGTTCATGCTGGCGATGACTTTGATGTGGGGTATCTCTGGGGACTCACTCAGAATCCTTTTGTGTATCAAAAGCTGGAATGCTTCAAATTTTTCATAAGTGCCTTGTTTTCCTTTTGACATTGATCTGGAAACAGTGCTGTCTGCAACGCTGAGGCCTACTCCTCTCTGCTGGGGATTGGGGGTTTCAGAAGGCAGGGGCCACGCTGGGCCACTGTCCTGTACAAGCAGCCTGGCCTCCTTCACGCTGCCAGGGCATCTGGCGCAGGGCATGCTCTCTCGTTCATAGTCTGCTTTGAAAGTCTTGGTTTTAGGAGAGGTTCAGGTTGGTCTTGCTGGCATCTTCACCTAAAATAGGGTCCGGCAGACAGGCCCATGTGCTGCATCCTGCCCATGGCCTGATAGATGGCCTGTGAATGGCTTTTTTACATTTTAAAAATGGTTGAAAACAAATTAAAAATATATTTCATGACATGAAAATCATGAAATTCACATTTCATTGTCTGAGAATAAACTTTTATGGATGCAGCCATGCCTGTCTGTCCACGTCTCATCTGTGTCTGCTTTGTGCTACGGCTGCAGAGTGGAGTGGCTGGTACTGAGACTGAACAGCCTCCTCACAGGGCTGCGTCTCTCCACGAGGACTGCGGGGCTCCTCTGAGGCTCTGCTTCCTCCCCAGCAGGGCTGGCTTCCTGCTATTCCTCAGCATCCTGCCTTGGTCCTGAGTTGCTTCCTCTGCCAATAGCCGTTTCTGTGTCTCAGTGGATGGCGCAGCCGCCTTCTTGCTGGTACCTTGACTGACAGACTGGTTCCTGTTCACCTGCCCGAAGTCGTCCCAGAAATACCTCTTACAGTTGCATGGGTTGAACCCAGCTCCGCATGTATTTAGAGTTTTGTCTCTTGCCCCTTCACCCAGAACAGCAGCACCCACCGCCTTCCTGTCCCCTGTGACTGCCTCGCAGCTGGGTCTGTTCTGTGAGATGTCACCACCCTGTTTGCCATCTGGGAGGATCTCACTCCTTCACTTTCCTCTGCTCTCTTCCGTTATGTTTTTAGTTTCTGTGTATTTTACTTTTGGGGCATTCCTTGGACTTTGTTCTACCTCTTTAATTGATGATGAAAATTTGGTCATTGTATCTAGTTTTTGTTTTTTTTTTGAGACAAGAGTCTCGCTCTGTTGCCCAGGCTGGAGTGCAGTGGCACAATCTCGGCTCACTGCAACCTCCGCCTCCCGGGTTCAAGTGATTCTCCTACCTCAGCCTCCCGAGTAGCCGGGATTACAGGCACCTGCCACCATGCCTGGCTAATTTTTGTATTTTTAGTAGAGATGGGGTTTTGCCATGTTTGCTAGCTTGGTCTCCAACTCCTGACCTCAGGTGATCCTCCTGCCTCGCCCTCCCAAAGTGCTGGCATTATAGGTGTCATCCACTGCACCCAATCTATTGTATTTAATTCTGAGCACTTACTTCCAGACGGTCTCTGTCACCCAGGCTGAAGTGCAGTGGTGTGATCTCAGCTCACTGCAGCCTCAACCTCCCAGGCTCAAGCAATCCTCCCACCTTGGCCTCCCAGAGTGCTGGGATTACAGGCATGAGCCATTATGCCCAGCCCCTCTTTCTTCATTTTGATTACAGTATGCGTACTGTACATCTGAAAAGTGCATGTGAAATGCTAGAACTGGGATTTCAGCAACTGAATGCACGTGTGTGACTACCCACGAGAAGCAGGACACTTAGTACCTGCTGAGAAGCCCCCACGCCCATGTTCCCTTCTAGGCACTGCCACATGCATGCTGGCTGGCCTGACCTCAGTTTCCTTCTGTTGCTCTGGCTGCTTCTGCTCCACTCTGTGAGGCTCATCCACCTTGTTGCCTGTGGTTGTGGATTGTTCATTCTCAGTGCTATGCCAAATACTCCATTGTGTGAAAATTCCACAGCGTGTTCATTCTGTTATTGGTGGGCATTTGGGTAGTTTCCACAGTTTGGCTGTTAGGAATAGTGCAGTGATGAACATGCTGGCACCTGTCTTCTGTTTTTTTTTTTTTATTATTATTTTTAGAGACAGGGTCTCGCTCTGTTACCCAGGCTGGAGTGCAGTGGTGTGACCTTGGCTCACTGCAACCTCAGCCTCCTGGGCTCAAGCGACCCTCCCACCTCAGTCTCCTGAGTGGCTGGGACTGCAGGTGTGTGTGTGCCTGCATGCTGGCTAATTTTTGTAGTTTTTGTAGAGATGGTGTCTTGCTCTGCTGCCCAGGCTGGTCTTGAACTTCTGGCCTCAAGCAGTCCTCCTGCCTTGGTTTCCCAAAGCACTGGGATTACAGGCGTGAGCCACTGCCCCCGGCCAGCACCCGTCTTCTGGAACATTTGTAAGCATTTCTGTTGGGCGTGTACTTGCGCGTGGAATTGCTGGCTCTCAGTTATGCACGTTTCTTAGAAGATCCTACCAGTTCTTCATCCCAGACCCTGACCCCAGTGTGGAAAACGCAGTGCATCCTCACGTCTAGTGTTTGCGGCTGTGGCGGCTCATGATCAACTTGGAAGGCCCATAGTGTGTGGTGTGGAGTTTTGCAAGGAGCCAGTGACACTGCCCACCTTTGATCCAGACCTAACCTTGATCCAGTTCTCTGAGGCCACCTTACCAAAACCTTGGCTTACCCATCTTAGATCACTCACCCTGGGGGAAACGTGCCACAAGGTCATGAGGGCACTCAGCCAGCCTACGAAAGTTACCATGGCAGAGAACTGAGGCCTTCTGCCAGCAGCCAGCAGCAGCTGACCAGCTGTGAGGGCCCCTCCGGGAAGGAGAGCTTTCTGTGTTTGTTCCTGCATCCCATATATGTTGACGTGATACATTTTTCTTTCTGATTTCCCTTGTGAGATCATTGGTCTGTGGGTTATTTAGAAGTATGGTTTAATTTCCAAACATTTAGGGTTTTCCTCCAGATTTTGTGGTGGTTTCTGGTTTTAATTCCATTGTGGTCTCAGAATATACTTTGCTGACCCCTCTGTTTAGATTTGTTGAGCCGTGTTTTGTGCTTCACAGTGGGAGGGTGATTGTATGTGCACGTGCAGATGTGTGTGGCCCCCACACGGTGTCTCCCCCACACAGTGTCTCCAGCTATCCCTGTCTTGCCTCTCCGTGCCCAGTGCACCCTTCTCAGCCCTGCCGTGTGACCCTGGAGCTGGGCCCTCCCTGTACCCTCCTTTGCAGGTTGGCACAGTGTTTGGCTCTGTCACCGGAAGGAGCTGGAGGGACTCCACAGGAGGGAGGGGCCTGCCCTCCTGGTTCCAGTGTGCTTGCTTTTCCTGGCTTCCGTGGTGTGTGCCTGCCAGCCTCATGGTGGGGGCGGGGCCTCTCAGTGACAGTCTCCAGGAGTTTAGCGACACGCAGGTTCATTCACCACGGTGGGAAGGATTCCTGCTAAGCTTCCTTGCCTCTGTCCATCTCCCAGGGGGTCTGCCTCCCTCCTGCCCCAGGGAGAGCTTCTGGGTGAGTCTCGCTGGCACTCCCACTCCGGGTTTCCTGCTCTCAGGCCTTGGCCTGCTGCACCTCAGCCAACTGCGCAACCTGGCACATCATAGCCCCACTCAGGTCAGAGCTGCGTCTCAGCCGACGTACTCACCGAGATCCAGACTCAACGCTTGTAGGTTTGTTCTCAGTCCTGGCGGTGGAGGTTCTCCCGAGGCCTCAGCACCCCTGTTCTCGGAAGTCTCTTTACATGTTAGTGGAACCCTCTGTTCCTGTTGAATCATTCTTCGTGTTAAATGTTTCTGTCTCTTGACTGATACATGATAGTCATTATGTATGTATTCTGTGGCTGCTTTTGATTGTTTCTCTTTATCCCTGGTTTTCTGTAATTTGATAAGCTTTACGGTGTGTGTGTGTGTGTTTTGGGGGTTTGTGAAGATTTGTAGGATTTGTCATTTTTATGCAATTTGGAAATATTCCAGCTATTCACAGACTCCTCCCCTGCCCCCTGCAGTCCCAGGTGCTCGAATGGGCTGCTTGCTCTGGACTCCTGGGTCCGTGAGTCTCTGCTCATCTTCTTCAGTGTGCATTTCATTTTCGGTGGATTCTGTTTCCACGTCTTCAAGCTGACTGATCTTTCTTTTAAGCTGCTGTTAAGCTATGGCCATTTTCTGTATGAGCCATTGTGTTTTTTCATCTCTATAAATTTGGTTTTGGTATTTTACAAAATGTCTTCGAGCTAGGGTGGTGGCTCACACCTGTGATCCCAACACTTTGGGAGGTTGAGGCAGGGGGATTGCTTGAGCCCAGGAGTTTGAGACTAGCCTGGGCAATACAGTGAGACCTCATCTTTAAAAAAAATTAAAAAGACCAGGCACGGTGGCTCACACCTGTAATCCCAGCACTTTGGGAGGCCGAGGCCAGTGGATCACAAGGTTAGGAGTTTGAGACCAGCTTGGCCAATATGGTGAAACCCTGTCTCCACTAAAAATATAAGAAATTAGCTGGGCGCACGCCTGTTGTCCCAGTTATTTGGGAGGCTGAAGCAGGACAATCGCTTGAACCTGGGAGGCGGAGGTTGCAGTGAGCCGAGATCGCGCCACTGTACTCCAGCCTGGGTGACAAGAGCAAGAATCCGTCTTAAAAAAAAAAAAAAATTAGCCAGGTGTGGTGGCAATGCCTGTAGTCCCAGCTACTCGGGAAGCTCACTTGAGCCTGGGAGTTTGAGGCTGCAGCAAGCCATGATTGCACTGCTGCATTCCAGCCTGGGTGCCAGAGCAACTGTCTCAAAAAAAAAAAAGCACACCAGTGTCTTCCATTTCTCTTCTAATCATAACCATGCTTTAAAAAATACCCTTGAGCATACGGAGCAAATTTAAGATAATTGTTCCTTTTCTGCTAATTCATGATCGCTGTCATATCTAGGTTTGTTTCTGTGGACCACTTATGTGCGATCTGTGGACCACTTGCATGTGATCTGTCGGCCAACGATGAGCTTATTGGGATGTAGCTCCATCGTAAGTTGAGGAGCATCTGTGATTTGTCCTCTGCTTATGGGATATGTTTTTCTGCTACTGAGTCTGTCTAGTAAATTTTTGACTAGGAACATGGTGAGATTTACATTATTGAGTGTGAAGTTTTGTTACGTTCCTTTAAAGAATATTACACTTTCTGGCAGGCTGTTAAGCCCTATGTAGATTAATTTGGTCTTTTTCAGGTTTAAGCTCACTAGAGTGAGGCTGGAGTAGCCTTTCCTTGGGATGACTTAGTCCTTCCAAGGTGTGACCCTCCTGCTGTCCCTGCAGAATCCTGGGTATTCAGAAGTGTCTGCACACTGTCTGGAAGGACGAGGGTGATTTCTGTGCGAGGTGGGAATTGTCTTACCCTCCAGAGGACTGTTCTTTCCCAAAAGCTACTCTTTGGCATCCTGGGGTTTTACAGAATGTGTAGGTTGGCGTTCATCTGAAGACCCTGATGGGACCCTGGTGCGTGTTTCCTTCTGTCTTTGTAGCTCCCCTTCCCTTTGCGGGGGTATTCTGTCCCAAATTCTAGCTGCCTTGGCCTTACCTATACCAAGGAGGCCAAGTGGCCCGCTCACCCCACTCCCCTTCCAGACCGGGCCCCTCCCATCTCCTGGACGGCCACGGCCCCTGTGCAGAACTTCTGCAAGGGGGCCTCTTCCCCAGGGAGTCTCCTGGTGGTGATCGTGTTGCCTCAGGCTCACTGTGCACTAGGCAGGTCATGTTGATGCCGCCTGAGGGGCAGGAGTTACCACCCTGTGGTTCAGGTGAGGAGTATCTGGCTGCCCGTGCAGTGTTTGGACAGCATGCCAGCCCCTGCCAGGAGGTCCAGCTTCTCCAGCCCAGCCCACACCCACCAGGAAATGCCCCGATTTTGCTCCCCTGGGGCAAAGGCCCTTGGGTGGCTGAGCATCCCCTCTCCCAGCACTTGGGGGCATCTACAGTTGCTCAGCTGTTCATTTAGTGCTGGGAGTGGAAACTGAGTGGCAGTGATGCTGTGGAGCTGACACCAAACCCCACAGCCCACCCCGTCACCTGCTTCACCGAGGGCCACAGCCCCCCAGGGTCAGATGGCCACAGGGGTCCTGGCCATGTGGGACATCCGTTCTGTGGCCCTGCTCAGGATGGCACATGGCGGGGACTGGCCCTGGGGTTGAGGCATGGGCTCAGCCACCACCCTGCAGGGACGCAGCCAGGGACCTCTTCCCGGCAAAGGGACTTCCCCACTCATCCCCAGAATACTGAGGGGCACACTGCGTGCCAGGCTGGCAGGGACCCTGGGGATTCTGCAGTGAACTGGATGGGGCAGGGGCCCCTTCCCAAAATGTGGAGTCTCAAGGCTGCTCATGGTGAAACGCTGGGCCCTGGGGATTCTGCAGTGAGCTGGATGGGGTGGGAGTTCCTTCTTAAAATGTGGAGTCTGGAGGCCACTCTTGGTGAAGCGCTGGTGCCCAGGGATTCCACAGTGAGCTGGGCATGGATTCGTGAAGCTGCTCATGGTGAAGTGCTGGGGTGACGGTGGATGGGCCATAGCTTCTAGCAGCTCTTGTTTCTGTGAGGCCTCCAGAATCTGGCCTCAGCCCCAAGCCTGCGGGCATTGTGCCACTGTCACGAGGAAGGTGGGTGACAGCGAGTGCCTCCCTGGGAACTTGCCCCCAGGCTGTGCTCTTGGGCCATCTCCTTCACCCTCCCCTTCACAGCCACCCCTCGTTCTCCCAACTCAGGCACCTGCAGAGGAGAGGGGCCCCAGATGGGGACAGCAGGGCAGAATCCCAGCTACCAGATCTGGGGGAGGGGGGATTGGGTATGGGGGCAGTGGTGCAAGGGGTAGTGCCAGGGGTGGAGGTGGTGTGGGGAGGGCTGGCCCCAAGAATGCAGTTTCAGGGGTAGGGGGCCAGGTGGGTGCGGGACCCAGGGCCTTGGGAATGGCCTCCAGGAGCCTGGCATCGGGAGGCCAGGGTCACCAGCTGAACCATCTGGACCAGAATCGCACAGTAGTGCCCTCTCCTCTACAGCAAGACCTCACCCAGGGATCCCCACAGAGGAGGCAGGAAAGCTTGAGGGTCCCAGAGGAGTGTGGAGCATGCACCATGCTACACTATGCCACACTACACACACGTGCACCATGCACGTACATACGCATGTGCCACACCACATCACGCACACACCACACACTTGTGCACCATACATGCACACCCACACACGCACAGCACACCCACACACGCACACACCATACATGCACACACCGACCACACCATACTACACTACACACACGCACCATACATGTACTTATGCACGTACCACACATCACACATGCACACTCCACACCACACACACACCATACGTGTACATAAGTACCACATGCACTCACATAGCACACATCCACACATGTGCCACACACTAAACTCACACCATACATGCACATTCACATGCCACACCACTCCACACACATGCACCATATATGCACATAACCTCATACATACCACACACATGCACACACGCACAACCACACACACATCACAGCACACACTCGCACCATATATATGCACATACATATATTCATACAGCACACATCACGTCACAGTACACCACACCACAGATGGACTTATGCACCATATGTGCACATACACACACATATGCATACACTCACACCACACATACCCTCATTACACACACGCACACCAAACATCACATACACTCGCACCATATGTGCATTGCGCACATACATACACACCACACATTACACTATACACACACCACACCACATAGGCACACACGTCCATTCGTGCAGACACCATACAGATACAGGTGCACACATATACCACACACATACCACGTACTACGCCACACACAAACCATACATGCACATGCATACGCACATACACCATCCCATTCACACCATACATGTACACATGCACAGACACACCATACCACAAACACACACACACCACATAGATACACACATACCATCCCACTTACACCATACATGTACATAAACACCCCACACATGCACACAGCATCAGACACACCACAAACATACCACACCACATACTGCTATGCACAAACACACCGTACCACTCACATCATACATGCACACACACGCTACACTATATAGACGCCATACACACCCCACACACCACATAGATACGCACATACACAAATACCACATACTATTTACACACCATACATGCAGACACCATACACAGACACACCACACGTGCTCATACACACACACAGTTGGTCTGGAGATGGAGTCACTGCAGCCAGCAGGGGTGGCGTGCAGACAGGAGGGCCTAACTCAGGCAGTCACAGCAGGTACACAGAGGTGGCCCCGGGAACCCTCCTCCTGCCCAGCTGCCTCCTTTCCGTGGCCTCAAAGCCCCTCGTCTTCCCAGGCCAGCCCCATCCTCAGCCACAGGTGCTCCCAGCACTCTGTGAGGCTCTACTCGCGGATGGCAGGCACTTCCCCTTCCTGCCAGACACCCCTGGGCTGGGGCCATGAGCAGGGCCACTCCAGGCCGGGGCAGGCAAGTGCTGCCCACTGAAAAACCACCATGGACGGTGCAGGGCCTCTGCACATAACCCCTTGGTGCACTGGAGGCCTCGGTGGTGGCTCCTGGCTGAGCATGGGGACTTCGCTACCAGTCTGCCCTGGTATGGGCAGCCACATGCATGGAAGCCTCAGCTGGAGGCATGGGACCTGAAGGCCCGACGCTTCCTATTCTGCTCCGCTCCTCCTCGGAGGAAGTGGGGTTTGCACCATGATGGCCCTTCACCCCTGCCCCCTCCTCTCTACACCTGAGCTGATGTCAGACAGCAACCCCTCGAGACAGGTGGGACATGCCATTCCTCCTGTGAGGTCACAGCAAGAAGTGCATCAGCTTGAAACGAGAGGCAGCTCTTGGGGGCAGGAGTCAGTGGCAGCACCAAGCGACCCACCCACCACGTTTGGGGGTTGGGGACCTCCAGAGCAGGCAGGGGCTTGCTTCCATCAGATTTGGGAGAGGGCACCATTAGGGAGAAGAACACAGCGGCCTTGGGAGTGAAAACTGACCGTGGAAAGCAACAGGAACACATTGTGCTAAGGAGCGGAATGAAAAACCCTGGAGAGCAAACTGAGCAGGAGAACGGAGCGGAGGAAGCAGCCAAGGAGGATAAAGAGATGGGAACAGGAAAGAAAACCTGTAGGATGAGATGTTGCTATGCTGCTCAGGCTGGCCTCCAACTCTTGGGCTCAAGTTATCCTCCCATCTCGGCCTCCCAAAGTACTGGGATGATAGGCATGAGCCATCACACCCAGCCAGAAAGCAGAATTTTTTTTGTTGTTTTTTGAGACAGTTTCACTCTTGTTGCCCAGGCTGGAGTGCAGTGGTGCAATCTTGGCTCACTGCCACCTCAGCCTCTCAGGTTCAAGAGATTCTCCTGCCTCAGCCTCCTGAATAGCTAGAATTACAGGTGTCCACCACGCCTGGCTATTTTTTTGAGTTTTTAGTAGAGATGGGGTTTAACCGTGTTGGCCAAGCTGGTCTTGAACTCCTGACCTCAAGTGATCTGCCTGCCTCAGCCTCCCAAAGTGTTGGGATTACAGGCGTGAGCCACCGTGCCCGGACTTCATTTTGCCTTTAAAAACCTCTGCTTGGCTGGGCGCAGTGGCTCACACCTGTAATCACCTGAGGTCAGGAGTTTGAGACTAGCCTGGCCAACATGGTGAAACCCGATCTCTATTAAAAATACAAAAATTAGCTGGTCCTGGTGGTGTGTGTAGTCCTAGCTACTTGGGAG
The DNA here is from genome assembly GCF_028878055.3 of Symphalangus syndactylus. Taxonomy (NCBI): domain Eukaryota; kingdom Metazoa; phylum Chordata; class Mammalia; order Primates; family Hylobatidae; genus Symphalangus; species Symphalangus syndactylus. The sequence continues at coordinate 87,642,934 of NC_072427.2, forward strand.
GCTGAGGCAGGAGGATTGCTTGAACTTAGGAGGTAAAGGCTGTCGTGAGCCAAGATCATGCCATTGCACTCCAGCCTGGGTGACAGAGACTCCATTTCAAAAGCAAACAAATTTGACAGGGAACAGTCACAGTTTAGAAAGGATTATGCAAACCAGAATCAATAGTGACCTGATGAGCTGGGGTTTCTGACGATTCTAATCCACGGAGGCTGAGGGTCCCAGCTAAACAATGACAGCACCTCGGGGAAGTGGGTGAGACGTGCAGCGGGCTGTGGAAGGAGGACAGAAGGATCCCGGCCCTAGTCCAGGCTGCTGGTAATGAGAACTAAACAGGGCGCAGGGCGACGAGCAAGTGCTGTAGTCCGAGGAGCGGCCCCTGGGCGCCAGCGCCATGGGTGGAGGCCGTCCCTCCTAAGGCACAGCCGGTGCGTTTGGGACCGGGGAGCAGATCCCGCGCCTCCCTGGACCCCGGGGTTTCTCGGGATCACTCGGCCGCGGAGGAGGAGGCCTCGGCTGCACAGAAACCCGGGGCGGCCACGGGGAAGCAGCACCCTCAGGTGACTGGATAATGGGTCAGAGAAGCCCCGAGAAGGACCTCGCCCATCCCCGTAGGCGCGGGACGGCCCAGGCCGCCAGGACCCCCACACGCAGCCCAGTCCGCGGGGCGCGACCCCAAGGCCAGCAGCAGAGGACGGGACCGGGGCTGGGGCTGGGGCTGGCAGAGGGCGGGGAGGGCGCTCCGGGGAGGTCAAGGCCAGGGCTAGGCTTTCAGGGCCATGCCCTGGCTCCCCGCCCCTCGGGGAGATGGGGGCGGGGGGCGCTGTGAGCAGAGGGGCCCTGGTGGAGAAGGTGCTGCTGGCCAGGGGCAAGGAGGGCAGCGGGGGTGCGGCGGAAGCCCAGGTGGGGACTTGGAGTGGCCGAGGGGACCCTTGGGCTGCAGGGACAGGGGAGGGGAGCAAGGGGTATGGCTTGGGCAGGTGCCAGGGGACGGTTGGTGCCCTTTATTCTGAAGGGGGATGTGCTGCCCAGGGCAGCGGGACCTGGAATTACATTTTGAGATTTCCAGGAAAGTTTCAGGTGGAGGCAGAGGCTGGGCGCAGAGGAAAATGTGGCAGTGGCAGAGTGTGGGGTGAGAGCCGCAAAGAGAGGAGGTCACTAAGGTGGACAGTGGGACAGGGAGAGGAACAGGAGTTTCAGAAATGTCCTGGACGCATTTGGCAGCCGTCAGCGTTGCTTTCCATTCATGGACAAAGCGTGGGTGCCCAGAAGAGGCCAGAAGCCAGTGCAGAAGCCCAGGCCTCCCTGCCGCCACCCAGCGCTGGCTGAGCTGCAAATGGCTGTGTAGAGCCTCCTCCACACCTCACCCCGGTCTGGACCGAACCACAGGGCCCTTACCAAAGGGACCTTTCCCAGGTCCCGAGTCTGACCCACACCCAGAAGCAGCGCTTGGTGGAGTCTGCCCTGAAGATGCACGTCCAACAATATGCAAACACCCAAAAGGTTATATATAGGCTGTGCATTGTGTCACAAGGAGCACTGTGCAGCCGTGACAGATGAGTGACCATGTGGGGTGGTTCCCACGACCCGCTGCTGAGCACGAAGCAAGTGCAGATGTGTGTCTGCAGCGTGTGCCCTTCAGGTAAGAGAGATGGGGAGAGAAGCAGTTACTCGGGTGCTCTGGAGGAAGGAAGGATAAACCAGGACCTAAAGAGAGTGGTTGCCTGTAGGGGTGGATGGGAGTGGGGCAGAAAGAAGGGAACAGGAATGGAGTAGCAGGGATGGGGCGGGGCAACATATTTCTAAGGAGACTTTCTGTGAAGCGCACCATTCTTAGAATCACAGTGATGTTTCACAGCCCCCCAAAATAAACAATGAAGATCAACCAGGTTGTGGGAGAAATTCCAAATGGATATAAACAGTAACAAGCAAACTTCACTGTTCAAAAGGAATAACCACCACCCTGAATCCAGGGTGAAGGAAAGAAACGAGTAACTGTGGGCCAGGAACGGTGGCTTACACCTGTAATTCCAGCACTTTGGGAGGCTGAGGCAGGATCACCTGAGGTAAGGAGTTCAAGACCAGCCTGGCCATCATGGCGAAACCCTATCTCTACTAAAAATACAAAAAATTAGCTGGGCATGGTGGTGCACATACCTGTAGTCCCAGCTACTGGGGAGGCTAGGCAGGAGGCCTGAACCCAGGATGTGGAGGTTGCAGTGAGCTGAATCACACGCAAGCCTGGGCCACAGAGCGAGACTATCTAAGAAGAAAAAAAAATTAACTTCGGAAAACAGGATTTTGATGGATACCGTAAGTTTAAAGACAAAAAGAACTGGACAGAGTACTGGAGATCAAGCTTGTCCAACTCGAGGCTTGTGGGCTGCATGCGGCCCAGGACAGCTTTGAATGCAGCTCAACACAAATTTGTAAACTTCCGTAAGACATTATGAGATTTTTTTGCGGTTTTTTAGCTCATCAGTCATCATTAATGTTAGTGTATTTTATGTGTGGTACAATACAGTTGTTTCAGTGTGGCCCAGGGAAGCCAAAAGATTGGACACCCCTGCTGTAGATCGTGAATGTTTTTCACACAGGGGTCCAGGCTAGCAGTTCTGAAATGTATGTGCACACGAGGATTGACCACACAGGTAAACTAATCTACAGTGGACAGTGAGAGCCAGGGGGAGGCCAAGGAAAGACCTTGGTGTTGGGTTGGCTCCAAGGTGTCTGTGTAAACCCATGGTTTTTACCATGTGTATATGCAGGTAGATACAGGAATACATGCAGAAGTCTGCCTGCTTGGGCTATTATGTGCACATCTTTGCTAGGTCTTCAAGCTCAAAGGGCTTAGAAATGATGATATCCCAGCCACAGTGAGCTCACCTTGCACTCAGATCTTCGTTTTCTAGCACTATTCTCCAACGTATGAAACTGGCAATCCTTGGAGAACTGGTTTATTCCAGGACTGGGGCAGACAAAATCCTAGCTAAGGCTGGAGTACTTTGTAGATGCAGAAAATGAGGATGTGCTTGAAAAAGATGGGGAATTGTTGAAATAACCCAGGGGCCAGCCTGAGGGAGATCCCAGTGGCCGAACCTGGAATGAGTCAATGACCATAGCATTGGTTTATAATAGCATAAAATAAATGTCCCCAAATCCATACTGATATCAACAGATAACTGGATACGGCCAGGCGCAGTGGCTCATGTCTGTAATCCCAGCACTTTGGGAGGCCGAGGTGGGCCATTGCACTCCAGCCTGGGCGACAAGAGCAAAACTCCGTCTTGAAAAAAAACCAAAATTCTTAGTAGAAGCAGGAGACTTCCGGTCACGGGCCCACCTGGACTCCTCAGCCACGATGGCTGCATTCCCAGTGTCGCCCACACCCCTGCCTCCCGGGCCGCCTCCAGCAGGGCTCTGGGTCAAGCAAGAAGAGAAGTCCACTTGTGCGAGGAAGGTCTGTCTTTCTGTCTACAGGCCTGGAGATGGACCTGGGAGAGCATGACCTCGCCACAACATCACCATCCTGATCAGAGGCGAGAGGGGACAAGGTCATAGGTGTGGAGGTGGGTAGGTGGTGTGGAGTGGAGCCTACAGAGGGGATGGGGGTGTGTCCTGGAGTGCACAGGGTGAAGGACCCCCACCACTACCCCACCACCTTTGGGTGCTTAACCAGAAAGGTGGAACAGCAGAACACCAAAGGGTATGTGTGCACACACACACACTGCTGAAGCCCAAGACAGGCATGGACTGGTTGACCCTGGGAGGTAGGGTATAGAGGATCAGAGAGTGCCCTACATGGGAAAGATGGGGACCAACCATTCCCAAGCACCAAAGACGGACTTGCAAAATCCCAAAGAAATACTAGAGCGCGGCCCCTGAGTAGGGCTGCTGAAGTATTTGCTTCCTCCTCGGTCAACCCCAGCCCTGAGGCACGGCATCCTGCCTACCCGGTCTAAGCGCGGCACTGGGAAGTTGGGAAGTATGACTGTGGGGCACAGGGCAAAGCCTGAGGGGTGATGGGAACGCTCCCCGTCTCGCCTGGGGTGGCGGTTACATGGTGTGCAACTTTGACGGCACTCAGCCAGCAGCGTCTTGAGGTCTCTCCGTTTTGCTGTATGTAAACTACATCCCCCTCCCCACCCCTGCAAACACAAATTCAGGAAGGCAGGAAAATCAGGCAGGAGTCCTTCCCGGTCTCCCTTGCCCCTGGATGTCCCCTGCGGCCCTCCCGCTATGACCTGACCATTTTCCCTCTCTGCTGGTTCATGCACAAACACAGCCAGGCCAAGTGATTCCATACTTTAAAAAGTGTCCCCACACCATCATCTTCCTGTCCCAGGACCCAAGCCAGGCTCCCAGGCTGCCCTTTGCTGTCGCCTTAGTCCCCTCCACGCTGTGACTGTCCCTCAGTTCGTCCTGGCCTCAGTGGCCATGACACCTCTGATGGGTGAGTGCTGCGGAATGTGTCTCCACGTTTGGCCTGACATCATGTCATCAGGCTACACATTTTGGCGGGAAGTGCATGCAGTGGCGCTGTGTCCTTCCCAGGGCACCACACCAGGGGTCCACATGTCCAAGTGTCTCATGACTGGCAATGTTGACCTTGAGCACAAGGTTAAGGAGGTATCTGCCAGGTTTTCTTTTTCTTTTTTTTTGAGATAGAGTTTTGCTCCGTCTCCAAGCTGGAGTGCAGTGGCGCCATCTCGGCTCACTGAAACCTCTGCCTCCCAGGTTTCAGTGATTCTCCTGCCCTGGCCTCCTGAGTAGCTGGGGTTACAGGCATGTGCCACCACGCCTGGCTAATTTTTCTATTTTTAATAGAGATGGGGTTTCACCATGTTGGCCAGGCTGGTCTCAAACTCCTGACCTCAGGCGATCCACCCGCCTTGGCCTCCCGAAGTGCTGGGATTACAAGTGTGAGCCACTGCGCCCGGCCCATGATATGTTTTTTAACTAAATTGTTTATACAGTCAGGGGCCCTGAAAAAAAATTGCCCAGGGTCCTGCACACCCAAAGGCACCCCTTGTTCCCATTTCTATCACTGCAGATGCACTTGCTTCTTCCAGAACGTCACAGAAATGAGGTCCTGTGGCATGTGGTCTTCGTGTCTGGTTTTTTTGCTCAGCGTGATGCTTCTGAGACTTCTCCACGTTATTGGTGTTTCCATACCTGCTTCCTTTTTTTTTTTGAGACGGAGTGCCGCTCTGTTGCCAGGCTGGAATGCGGTGGTGCAATCTCGGCTCACTGCAATCTCTGCCTCCTGAGTTCAAGGGAGTCTCCTGCCTCAGCCTCCCAAGTAGCTGGGACTACAGGCACATGCCACCATGCCAAGCTAATTTTTGTATTTTTAGAAGAGACGGTGTTTCATCACGTTGGCCAGGATGGCCTCGATCTCTTGACCTCGTGATCCGCCCGCCTTAGCCTCCCAAAGTGCTGGGATTATAGGCGTGAGCCACCGCACCCGGCCACATCTGCTTCCCTTTTTTTTTTTTTTTTTTTTTGAGACAGGGTCTTGCTCTGTCACCCAGGCTAGAGTGCAGTGGCGTGATCTCGGCTCACTGCAACCTCTGCCTCCTGGATTCAAGCAATTCTTCTGCCTCAGCCTCCCGAGTAGCTGGGTAACAGGCACCCGCCACTGCGCCCAGCTAATTTTTGTATTTTTAGTAGAGACTCCAGAGAACTTGAAGTTCTAATTCCAGAGCACTGATCCATTCATTTTGTGGCCAGACTCCCTCCTTGGAGCATGGGTCGGATGTGACACATGCAAGCAACTCCCAGCAGCACCACAGCCTGACACGGGGAGGCAGCACCCTCGATAAGGCAACATGTACTCCCAGCGACACCGATGACTCTCTGCCCTTAGAACATGCTGAGTGATTCTGCAACCAAATTCAGAAATAGGCAAAGCCAACGTCAGGTGTCAGAAGTCAGGGTCATCCTTACAGGGAAATTGCAGGGGGCGGGGGTTGAATACAAGAACAATTGAGGGGAGGGGTCTGCAAAGCTGCTGCGGGTGCTGTTTCCTGATGTGGCCAGGACGATGAAAAGCAAGCTGTGGTCTATTCGCACAGAGGAATGTGTGTGCGCTTAGGATTCGCGCTCCCGGACTGGCTAGCCAGTCTCCCCAGTAACAGGTAAATGCACATTTTCAGGTCAAAAAATAAAGGCAGAAAAAGCTGGACGCAGGGTTGATTGGCACGAGCCGCTTGTTCTAGAACTAGAAGCTAGGCCGGGCGCGGTGGCTCACGCTTGTAATCCCAGCACTTTGGGAGGCCGAGGCGGGCGGATCATGAGGTCAGGAGATCGAGACCACGGTGAAACCCCGTCTCTACTAAAAAAAAAAATACAAAAAATTAGCCGGGCGTGGTGGCGGGTGCCTGTCGTCCCAGCTACTCCGAGAGGCTGAGGCAGGAGAATGGCGTGAACCCGGGAGACGGAGCTTGCAGTGAGCTGAGATTGCGCCACTGCACTCCAGCCTGGGCGACAGAGCGAGACTCCGTCTCAAAAAAAAAAAAAAAAAAAAAAAAAAAAAAAAATAGAACTAGAAGCTAAGAGCACTTTGTCCTGATGCTGTGCTGGATACTGTCCCTGCAGGTCCTGAGCGACCCGCTGAGGCATCCAGAGCAAATCTCGCGGCCACAGCCCCAGCAAGGGTGGCAGAGGCATCAGATACTGAGTAGTCCTGCAGTTGGAGGGGGCTGGCAGACGGCACATGTAAGTGTGGGGAAAAGGCATGGCAAATTTCAAAGCAGACACAGAATGACACGCGGTCCTGGAAGAAGCATTCTCCTCTGTTTCAGACTGCTATGCAATCGAACTAAAAACGATGCGCCTAACCCTGGCCCGCTCCCCACCCTGCACATTCACTAGACGGCCAGAGGAAGGCAGGGCAAGGACAGGTGCCTCTGATGCAGTCTGGTGGCTGCGTTTCCGTGGTGTCTCTCCACTATTCACTTGACTCTAGATGTCCTTGCCCTCAGTACACGTTGATGGCTAAAAGCAGCCTAGGGCCGGGCACGGTGGCTCATGCCTGTAATCCCAGCATGTTGGGAGGCCAAAGTGGGTGGATCGCTTGAGGTCGGGTTCAAGATCAGCCTGGCAAATATGGTGAAACCCCCATCTCTACTAAAAATACAAAATTTGGCCGGGCGTGGTGGCACATGCCTGTAATCCCAACTACTCAGGAGGCTGAGGCAGGAGAATCACTTGAAGCCAGGGGGAAAAAAAAAAAAGCAGCTTAGAAGAATTGCAGTCCGGGCCCGGTGGCTCACATCTGTAATCCCAAAACTTTGGGAGGCTAAGGCAGGTGGGTTGCTTGAGGTCAGGAGTTCAAGACTAGCCTGACCAACATGGTAAAACCCTGTCTCTACTAAAAAAAATACAATAATTAGCTGGGCATGGTGGCGGGCGCCTGTAATCCCAGATACTTGGGAGGCTGAGACAGGAGAACCGCTCCAACCCGGGAGGCAGGGGTTGCAGTGAGCCATGCCACTTAACTGCAGCCTAGGCAGTAAAGCAAGACACAGTCTCAAAAAAAAAAAAAAAAAAAAAATGCACAAAGGAAACAGGACAAGTTAGCAAGGATGTGGCACAACCACTTAAGAAATGCAGCAGTTTTGGGCCAGGCACAGTGGCTCACACCTGTAACCCCATCACTTTGGGAGGCTGAGGTGAGAGGATCATTTGAGTTGGAGGCTATAGTAAGCCATGATTGTGCCACTGCACTGCAGCCTGGGCAACAGAACAAGACTGTCTCAACAAAAAGAAAAAGACAAAATCAGCAGTTTTTAATAAAGTCATAAATGCACCGATGGCCAGGCAATCCTACTCCTAGGTGTTTACCCAAAACGGATAAAAGCAATGTCCCTGAAAAGATTCACACAAAAATGTTCACGGCAGTTCCATTCTCAATAGCTCCAGACTGGAAACAAACCAAATGTCCATGAAAAATCAAACTGCAGCACATTCATCCAAAGAAATATACACAGCATTAAAAAGAAGCAGGAGGGCCGGGCGCGGTGGCCCACACCTGTAATCCCAGCACTTTGGGAGGCTGAGGTGGGTGGATCACCTGATGTCAGGAGTTCGAGACCAGCCTGGCCAACATGGTGAAACCCCCTCTCTACTAAAAATATAAAAATTAGCCAGGTGTGGTGGTGCATGCCTGTAATCCCAGCTACTCGGGAGGCTGAGGCAGGAGAATTGCCTGAACCTGAGAGGCAGAGGTTGCGGTGAGTGGAGATCATGCCATTGCACTCCAGCCTGGGCAACAAGAGCGTAACTCCATCTCCAAAAAAAAAAAAAAAAAAAACCAACTTCGAGTTAAAATGTTTGGAACTCCTGTTTAGTTTCTAAGTATTACTTCACGTTGGAAACACTGGGCTTGTCTCTCTGGCAGGCACAGCCCACACCTTACCCACCAGTGCCCTGGTTCTCATCAGGGGACCACAGCAGGGGGCAGTGTCAGTCATGAGAGGTGGCTCTTTTTGTTCTGAAAATGGTTTCCCCTTTAAGATTTTCAGGTTTTGGGGAGAGCGATTCTGAGAACTCTGAAGGCCATTTCCATGGAAATGAGAAGAAAAATAATATTTCCCTAGGACCAAGTACCTGCCGGCCACCGTGGGAAGTGTTTTCACGGCCGCTTCACTGAAGTTTCACTGCCACCTAGGGAAGCTGCTATCACTGTCACACCATGAGTGAGGCGCCCGGCGCTCCACGACTGCCTGTGGTCACACACAGGAAAGTGCTGGGGCCAGGGTTGGAACTGGCATGCCTCCAAAGTCAACCCCCTACTCCGGGCACGGTGGCTGACGCCTGTAATACCAGCACTTTAGGAGGCCGAGATGGGTGGATCACCTGAGGTGAGGAGTTCAAGACCAACCTGGCCAACGTGGTGAAACCTCGTCTCTACTAAAAATACAGAAATTAGCCAGGTGTGGTAGCGGGTGCTTGTAATCCCAGGTACTCAGGAGGCAGAGGTGGGAGAATCGCTTGAACCCGGGAGGGGGAGGTTGCAGTGAGCTGAGACCGCACCGCTGCACTCTAGCCTGGATGATAGAGTGAGACTCTGTCTCAAAAAACAAAACAAACTGGCCAGGCGCGGTGGCTCATGCCTGTAATCCCAGCCCTTTGGGAGACCGAGGCGGGTAGATCACCTGAGGTCAGGAGTTCAAGACCAGCCTAACCAACAAGGAGAAACACTGCCTCTACTGAAAAATACAAAAATTAGCCAGACGTGGTGGCAGGTACCTGTAGTCCCAGCTACTTGGGAGGCTGAGACAGGAGAATTGCTGGAACCCAGGAGACGGAGGTTGCCGTGAGCCAGGATTGCATCACCGCACTCCAGCCTGGGCGACAGAGCGAGACTCTGTCTCAAAACAAAAACAAAAAACAGTCAAACCTTCCAAGGGACTAGGCTGTTGTCTCCTTGAGAGAAGACATGGCTTTCTTAGTCCTTGGATCCCTGAACCTTGTGCAGTACCCCCCACACAAGAGGTGCTTAATATTATATGTGGAAGGAATGAATGAATGTATGTCAAATGAATGAATGAGCACACTTTGGATGACTTGTAGGCCCGTCACATGGGTTTGGCTGCAGAGGGTGGCTGAAGCCAGTCTTTATGACTGCATTTGTTGTAACCTTCCTGTACTGTGGTGAGGGGTTTAGCATTCATTCACTCGCTGATTGACTCGTAAGAATATCACAAAGGGTTTGTTTTTTTCCTCAACCAATTGAGTTGCCACCATGATAACCCACCACCAAATATGTTAGTGTGAACTACCTACAAACAGGGATGTTTTCCTACGTAACCACACCTAGACATAGAAATCAAGAAATCAGCACTGATGTATCACGATTATCTGATCCACAGGCCCTGTTCGAGTTTCCTCAGTGGCCCCAGCGACGTCCTTTACAGCACAAGAGTCCCTTCCAGGATCCCTTGTTGCATTTAGTGGTCATGTCTCTTCCTTCTCCGAGCTGTTCCTTGGAACGGCTTTTCCATCTTTCCTTGACTTTCAGGACTTTGCCCTTGGATGATCACAGGCCAGGTGTCTTGTGGAGCCCCCGCCCCTCACTGAGGGTTGGGCTGACGATTCCCCACGATGAGGCTCAGGTGATGCCTCTTGGGCAGGAAGATGGTGAAAGCGACGCGGAGCTCTCACTGCATCCTGCCAGGGCACACAGCTTTAATGTGGCCCACTGGTGGTGATGTTAACCTTGACCATCAGATTAACATGGCATCTGCACTAAAGGAATCAGATTATCTGACTCCAAATTATACTACAGAGCTATAGTAACCAAAACAGTAAGATACTGGCATAAAAACTGACACATAGACCAATGGAACGGAACAGAGAACCCAGAAACAAATCTATACGTCTATAGTGAACTCCCTTTTGACAAAGGTGCCAAGAACATACGTTGGAGAAAGGATAATCTCTTCAATAAATGGGGCTGGGAAAATTGGATATTCATATTCAGAAGAATGAAAGTAGACCCTTATCTCTCGCCATATACAAACATCAAATCAAAATGGATTGAAGACTTAAATCTGGCCAGGCAACATGGTGAAATCCCTTCCCTACGAAAAATACAAAAATTAGCCAGGCATGGTGTCATGTACCTGTAGTCCCAGCTACTTGGAAGGCTGAGGTGGGAGAATGGCCTGAGCCTGGGAGGTGGAGGTTGCAGTGAGCTGTGATTGTGCCACTGCACTCCCGCCTGGGTAACAGAGCCAGACCCTGTCTCAAAAAAAATGAAATATATATATTTTTTAAACAAGACTTAAATCTAAAACCTCACACTATGAAACTACTACAAGAAAACATTGGGGGCTAGGGGCGGTGGCTCACTCCTGTAATCCCAGCATTTTGGGAGGCCGAGGCAGGTGGATCACTTGAGGTCAGGAATTCGAGACCAGCCTGGCCAACATGGTGAAACCCCATCTCTACAAAAAAATACAAAAAAAAAAAAAAAAATTGCCAGGCATGGTGGCACATGTCTGTAATCCCAGCTACTCTGGAGGCTGAGGCGCAAGAATCCCTTGAGCCCAGGAGGTGGGGGACGCAGTGAGCCAAGATCACACCACTGCACTCCATCCTGGGTGACAGAGTGAGACTCCATCTCAAAGAAAAAAGAAAAGAAAGCATTGGGGAAACTCCAGAACATTGGTCAGGGCAAAAATTTCTTGAGTAATACACTGCAAGAACAGACAACCAAAGCAAAAATGGACAAATGGGATCACATCAAGTTAAAAAGCTCCACTGCAAAGGAAACAATCAAAAATAAAAAGAAATCCCACGGAATGAGAGAAAAGATTTGCAAACTAACCATCTGACAGGGATTAATAACCGGAATATATAAGGAGCTCAGATAACTCTATAGGAAACAATCTAATAATCCGATTTAAAAATGGGCAAAAGATTTGAATAGACATTTCTCAAAGGAAGGCTTGCAAATGGCAAACAGGCATACGAAAAGGTACTCAGCGTCCTTGATCATCAGAGAATGCAAATCAAAGCTACAATGAGATCAAATCACTCAAGTTAAAATAGTTTTTATCCAAAAGTCAGGCAATAACAAATGCTGGCGAGGAGGTGGAGAAAAGTGAGCCCTCATAGACTGCTGGTAGGAAGGTAAATTAGTACAACCACTATGGAGAACAGTTTGGACGTTCCTCAGAAAACTAAAAATAGAACTACCAGCAATCAAACTGCTGGGTATATGACCCAAAGAAAGGAAATCAGTCTATCCAAGTGTTAGCTGCTCTCTCATGTCAGTTGCAGCACTATTCACACTAGCCAAGATTTGGAAGCAACCAAAGTATCCATCAACAGAGGAATGGATAAAGAAAATGTACATATACACAATGGAGTACTATTCAGCCATTAGAAAGAATGAGATCCTGTAATTTGCAACAATATAGATGGAACTAGAGGTCATTTTGTTAAAGAAAATAAATCAGGCACAGAAACACAAATATCACATGTGCTCACTTATTTCTGGGATCTAAAAATCAAAATAATTGAATTCACGGACAAAGAGGGTAGAAGGATGGTTACCAGAGGCTGGGAAGGGTAGTGGGAGGGTAGGGGAGGTGGGGATGGTTAATGGGGGGAAAAAAAGGACAAAATGAATAAGACCTGGTATTTGATAGCACAACAGGGTGACTGTAGTCAATAATAATTGTACTCTATATATCTATATATACATATATATATTATTATTTTGCGACGGAGTTTTGCTCTTGTTGCCCAGACTGGAGTGCAATGGTGTGATCTTAGCTCACTGCAACCTCCGCCTCCTGGGTTCAAGCGATTCTTCTGCCTCAGCCTCCTGAGTAGCTGGGATTACAGGCACGCACCACCACGCCCAGCTAATTTTGTATTTTTAGTAGAGACGGGGTTTGCCATGTTGGTGAGGCTGCTCTTGAACTCCCAACCTCAGGTGATCCACCCGCCTCAGCCTCCCAAAATTCTGGGATTACAGGCATGAGCCACAGTGCTCAGCCTAATTGTACATTTCAAAATAACTAAAAGAGTATAATTGGATTGTTTGTAACACAACAGATAAATGCTTGAGGAGATAGAAATTCAATATTCTTTGATAAGATTATTATGCATTGGATGCCTGTACCGAAATATCTCATGTACCCCATAAATATATATACCTACTATGTACCCACAAGAATTAAAAATTAAAAAAAAGAAACAAAAACACAGGAGCCAAGGCCAAGGGTGGTGGCTCACACCTGTAATCCCAGCACTGTGGTTACTATAGCTCTGTAGTATAATTTGAAGTCAGATAATCTGATTCCTCTAGTTTTGTTCTCTTTTGCTCAGTTTAGCTTTGGCTATTCTGAGTCTTTGCTGGTTTGATATAAATTTTAGGATTTTTTAAATATTTCTGTGAATAATGTCGTTGGTATTTTGATAGAGATTGCATTGAATCTATAGATTGCTTTGAGTAAGTATGGACATTTTAACAATATTGATTCTTTCAGTCCATGAACGTGGAATTTCTTTTTTGAGACAGAGCCTTGCTCTGTCACCCAGCCTGGAGTGCAGTGGCGCGATCTTGGCTTACTGCAACCTCTGTCTCCTGGGTTCAAGTGATTCTCCTGCCTCAGCTTCCCGAGTAGCTGGGATGACAGGTGCCTGCCACCACGCCCAGCTAATTTTTACATTTTTAGTAGAGACAGGGTTTCACCATGTTGGCCAGGCTGGTCTCGAACTCCTGGCCTCAGGCGATCCGCCCGCCTTGGCCTCCCAGACTGCTGAGATTACAGGTGTGAGACACCATGCTGGGTTGAACATGGACTTTCTTTCCATTTTTTGAGGTCTTCAATTTCTTGCATCGATGTTTTATAATTTTCATTGTAGAGATATTTTACTTTTTGATTAGTTTGTGGGTGTTTTATTTGTAGCTATCGTAAATGGATTACTTGATTTCTTTTTCAGATTGTTTACTGTTGGCATATAAAAATGCTACTGATTTTTGTATGTTGATTTTGTATCCTGCAACTTTACTGAATTTATCAGTTCTAGTGTTTTTTTTGGTGGTGTCTTTAGGTTCTTCGAAATATAAGATCATAACATCTGTAAACAAGAATAATTTGACTTCTTCCTTTCCAGTTTGGATGCCATTTATTCCTTTCTCTTGTCTGATTGCTTTAGCTAGGACTTCCAGTACTATGTTGAATAACAGTGGTGAAATTAGGCATCCTCGTCATGTTCCAGATTTTAGAGGAAAGGTTCTCACTTTTCCCTCATTTAGTATGATACTGGGTGTAGGTCTGTCGTATATGGCTTTTATTACGTTGAGATGTGTTCTTTCTATACCCAGTTGTTTGAGAGTTTTTATCATGAAGCAAAGTTGAATTTTCTCCAATGATTTTTCAGCATCAGTTGAAATGATCTTATGATTTTTTTTTTTTTTTTTTTTTTTTTTTTTTTGAGACGGAGTCTCGCTCTGTCGCCCAGGCTGGAGTGCAGTGGCGCAATCTCGGCTCACTGCAAGCTCCGCCTCCCGGGTTCACGCCATTCTCCTGCCTCAGCCTCTCCGAGTAGCTGGGACTACAGGCGCCCGCCACCACGCCCGGCTAATTTTTTGTATTTTTAGTAGAGACGGGGTTTCACTGTGGTCTCGATCTCCTGACCTCGTGATCCGCCCGCCTCAGCCTCCCAAAGTGCTGGGATTACAAGCGTGAGCCACCGCGCCCAGCCTGATCTTATGATTTTTGTCTTTCATTCTATTGATACGATGTAGCACAGTGATGATTGATTTGCATATGTTGAACCATCCTTGCATCTTTGGGATAAATCCCATTTGGTCATAATGAATGATCTTTTTAATGTATTGCTGAATTCGGTTTGCTAGTATTGTGTTGAGGATTTTTGCATCAATATTCATCAGAGATATTGACCTGTAGTTTTCTTATCTTGATGTGTCTGTCTAGTTTCAGTATCAGGATAATACTGGCCTTGTAGAGTGAGTTTGGAAGTATTCTCTCCTCCTTTATTTTTTGGAATAGTTTGAGTAGGATTGGTATTAGTTTTTTAAATGTTTGGTGGAATTTAGCAGTGAGGCCATGGGGTCTTGGGCTTTTCTTTGCTGGGAGACTTTTTATTAGAGCTTCAGTCTTGTTACCTGTTATTGGTCTGTTCAGGTTTTGGATTTCTTCATGCTTCAATCTTGGCAAGTTATATGTGTCTAGGAATTTATTCATTTCTTCTAGATTTTCCAATTTATTGTCATATAGTGCTCACTGTAGCCACCAATGATCCTTTGAATTTCTGCAATATTGGTTGTAATAACCCACTTTTTCATCTATAATTTTATTTATCTGTATCTTCTTTATTTTTTAGTCTGGCTAAAGTTTGTCAATTTTGTTTATCTTTCCAAAAAACCAGCTTTTTATTTTATTGATCTTTTGTATTGTTTTCTTCATTTTACTTCATTTGTTTCTTCTTTGACTTTTCTTTTCTTCTACTAATTTTGGGTTAGGTTTGCTCTTGCCTTTCTATTTCTTTAAGATGCATTGTTACATTGTTTAACTGAACTAACTTTCTTCCTTCCTCCCTCCCTCCCTTCTTCTTTCTCTCTCTTTCCCTTTTCTCTTTCTCTTTCTTCTTTCTCTTTTTTTTTTTTTTCAGAGTCTTGCACTGTCGCCTGGGATGGAGTGCAATGGTGTAATCTCGGCCCACTGCAACCTCTGCCTCCCGGGTTCAAGTGATTCTCCTGCCTCAGCCTCCCGAGTAGCTGGGATTACAGGCTCCCACCATCATGCCTAATTTTTGTGTATTTTTAGTAGAGATGGGGTTTCACTGTTGGCCAGGCTAGTCTTGAACTCCTGATCTCATGATCCACCCGCCTTGGCCTCCCAAAGTGCTGGGATTAAACTGCACCTAGCATCTTTTTTTTTTTTTTTTTTTAATGTAGACCCTATGGCTATAAACTTCCCTATTAGTACTGCTTTGCTTTATCCCATATTGTGTTTCTGTCATCACTTGTTTCAAGAAAATTTTCAGTTTTCTTCTTAATTTCATCATTGACTCACTGGTCACTCAGGAGCATATTGTTTTTGTGTTTTTTAAATTTTTTTTTTTGAGATGGAGTCTTGCTCTGTCATCCAGTCTGGAGTGCAGTGGCACAATCTTGGCTCACTGCAACCTCCGCCTCCTGGGTTCAAGCGGTTCTAGCATATTGTTTAATCTCCATGTATTTGTACAATTTTCAAAATTCCCCTTGGTACTGATTTCTGGTTTTATTCCATTGTGGGCAGCGAAGATGCTTGATATTATTTCAGTTTTTTGAATGTTTTAAGACTTGTTTTGTGGCCTAACATATTATTTCTCCTTGAGAAACTATCCATGTGCTGAGGAGAAGAATGTATATGCTGCAGCTGTTTGATGAAATGTTCTATAAATATCTATTAGGTCCATTTGGTCTATAGCAGAGATTATGTCTGATTATTTTTGTTGATTTTCTGTCTGAAAGATCTGTTCCATACTGAAAGTGGGGTGTTGAAGTCTCCAGTTATTGTTGTATTGGGGTCTCTCTCTTTAGCTCTAATTATATTTTCTTTATGTATCTGGGTGCTCCAGTGGTGGGTGCATATGTATTTATAATTGTTATATCCTCTTGCTGAATTGACCCCTTTATTATTTATATAATAGCATTCTTTGC
Organism: Symphalangus syndactylus; assembly: GCF_028878055.3. Taxonomy (NCBI): domain Eukaryota; kingdom Metazoa; phylum Chordata; class Mammalia; order Primates; family Hylobatidae; genus Symphalangus; species Symphalangus syndactylus. Next base: position 87,659,126 of record NC_072427.2, read on the forward strand.
CTCTTCTTTAGTTTTTCTCTTCAAATCTGTTGTCTTACAGAACTGTAGCTATCCTGCTGTCTTTTAGTTTCCATATTCATAGAGTATCTTTTTCCATCTGTTTATTTTCACTCTATGTGTGTCTTTATAGATGAAGTGTGTTTCTTGTAGGCAACAGATAATTGGGTCTTTTTTTGGTTTTTGTTTGTTTGTTTTTAAATCCTTTCAGCCACTCTATGTCTTTTCTGGACAGTTTAGTATTACTGATAAGTAAGGACTTACTCTTGCAGTTTTGTAATTTGTTTTCTGGTTGTTTTGTGGTCTTCCTTCTTTCCTTCCTGTCTTCTTTTCAGTGAAGGTGATTTTCTGTGGTGGTATGATTTCATTTCTTGCTTTTTATTATTTCTTATTCATTGCATTTTTTAAAATTTGAGGTTAACATGAGGCTTGCAAATACTGTCTTATAATGCATTATCTTAAACTGATGACAAAATTGATTGCATAAACAAGCAAAAAGAAAACTAATGAAAACTCCACACTTTAACTTCATCGCTCTGCTTTTCAACCCTTTGTTGTTTCTATCTATACCTTATTGTACTGTCTGTCTTAAAAAGTTGTTGTAGTTATTATTTTTGATTTGTTCGTCTTTTAGTCTTTCTACTTAAAAGTAGTTTACACACCATAATTACAGTGTTATAATATTCTGTGTTTTTCTATGTACTTACTATTACCAGTGACTTTCATACCTTCAGAAGTTTTCTTCTCATTAACGTCCTTTTCTGATTGAGGAAACTTTCTTTAGCGTTTCTTGTAGGACAAGTCTGGTGAGGAGTGTTCTATACCCTTCTTGTACTTGAATATTGATCTCTTTCTCTAGGTTTGGAAAGTTCTTTGTCGTTATCTTTTTGAATAAACTTCTACCCCTGTTTCTTTTTCTACCTCCTCTTAGATTCACCCCTTTGAGGCTATTTTCTAGTTTTTATAGGCATGCTTCATTATTTAATAATGCCCCTAGGCATTTAATGTGTTAAACATTATGTGTTAAATATGGTACATTCATTTTATGGGTTACTATACAGCATTTAAAAGAATGTGAAATCCCTCAGTTTTTGTTTGTCTGGGAAAGTATTTAAGGATATTTTCTCACCAGATGTACTATTCTAGGGTAAAAGTTTTTTTTTTTTTTTTTTCTTCAGCCCTTTAAATACATCATGCCACTCTCTCCTGGCCTGTAAGGTTTCCACTGAGAAGTCTGCTGCCAGTCATATTGTAGCTCTATTGTTAGTTGTTTCTTTTCTCTTGCTACTTCTAGGATCCTTTCTTTGTCCTATGGGAGCTTGATTATTAAATGCCTTGAGGTACTCTTCTTTGGGTTAGATCTGCTTGGTGTTCTGTAACCTTCTTGTACTTCAATATTAATGTCTTTGTCTAGGTTTAGAAAGTTCTCATTATTATCTCTTTGAATAAGCTTCTACCCCATCTCTTTTTCTACCTCCTCTTTAAGGCAATAACTCTCAGATTTGCCCTTAGAGGCTATTTTTTAGGTCTTGTCAGCATGTTTCATTATTTTTATTCTTTTTTCATCTCTCCTGACTGTGTGTTTTCAAATAGCCTATCTTCAAGCTCACTGATGTTTTCTTCTGTTTGATCAATTCTGCTATGAAGAGACTCTAGTATGTTCTTCATTATGTCAATTGCATGTATCAATTTCAGAATTTCTGCTTGACTCTCTTGAATTATTTCAATCTATTTGTTAAATTTATCTGATAGAATTCTGAATTCTGTCTCTGTGTTATCTTGAATTTCTGTGAGTTTCCTCGAAATAGCTCTTTTGAATTCTCTGTCTGAAAGATCTCATATCTCTGTTTCTCCAGGATTGGTCCCTGCTGACTTATTTAGTTCATTTGATGAGGTCATGTTGTCCTGAATGGTTGTGATGTTTGTGGATGTTCATTGGTGTCTGGGCATTGAAGAATTAGGTATTTATTTTAGTCTTTACAGTCTGGGCTTATTTGTACCCATCCTTCTTGGGGAGGCTTTCTAGGTATTTGAAGGGACTTAGGTGTTTTGATCTAAGCTGTATCTGCACTGGGTGGGGTGGGGGGTACCTGAAGCCCAGTAACAGTGTAGTTGTTGCAGACTCATAGAGGTATTGCCTTCGTGGTCTTGGATAAGATCCAGAAGAATTCTCTGGCTTACCAGGCAGAGATTTTGTTCTCTTCCCTTACTTTCTCCCAAACAAATGGAGTCTCTCTCTCTGTGCTGAGCTGTCTGGAGCTGAGGGTAGGGTGACACAAGCACCCTCGTGGCTACCACCACTGGGACTGTGCTGGGTTAGACCTGTAGCCAGCACAGCACTGAATCTCACCCAAGGCCTGCTGTAATTACTACCTTGCTACTGCCTGTGTTTACTGAAGGCCATAGGGCTCTACAATCAGCAAGTGGTGAAGCCGGCCAGGCTTATATTCTTCCTTTCAGGGCAGTGAGTTCCCCCAGGCCCCAAGTGGGTCCAGGGATACCATCTGGAAGCCAGAAACTGGAGTCAAAAAACCTTAGAAATCTAGCTGGTGTTCTATTCTATTGTAGTTAAACTGGCACTCAAACCACAAGACAAATTTCTTCCCACTCTTTCCTCCCACTTCCATAAGCAGAGGAGCCTCTCCCATGGCTACTACCATTACAAGCCCATGGAGAGTATTACCTGATTACCATCAGTGTTCATTTAGGGCCCAGGGGCTCTTCAGCTTGTGGTAAATGCTGCCAGGCCTGGGGCCCTCCGTTCAGGGCAGTGGGCACCCCCTTGCCCAAGGCAGGTCCAGAATTGCCTTGCATCAGGGACCTTGCATCAGGGAACCCAAAAGACAAGGCCTTGCGTCAGGGACCCCAAGAGCCCACTTGGTGCTCTACCCCATTGTGGCCAAGATAGAACCTGAAACCAGCACATCTCAGTCTCACTCAAGGCCCATGGTATACTACCTGGTATCATTACTAGTTATTCAGGGTCCAAGGGCCCTTTTGTCAGTAGGTGATGAATCCTGCCAAGACTGAGTCCTTCCCTTCAAGGCAGTAGGTTTCTGTCTGGCCCAGGTGTGTCTGGAAGTATCATCCAGGATCTAGGGCTTGGAATGGGGGCCTCACAACTCTGCCCAGTGCCCTGTCCTACTGTGGCTGAGCTGGTATGCAAGATGCAAGACAAAGTCCTCTTTATTTTTCCCTCTTGTCTCCTCAAGCAGAAGGAAGGAGTTGCTTTCGTTGCCATGAGCTGTGCTGCCTGGGGTTGGAGGAGGGATGGTGCAAGCACTCCCTTAGCCACCCAAGCTGGTGTCTAACTAGGTCACATGCCCCCCAAGTCCACTGGGTCTGAGCCTACCACAGCACTAGGTCTTGCCAAGGAGTTGCAGTCCTTGTGGCCTAGACTGCCTTTAAAGTTTATTTAGGCCCCCAGAGAACTTTAGCCTGTGGTGGCAAAGCTTGCTCAAAGTCAAGTTCCAGTCACTGGGATGGGCAATTTCTCTCTGGCTAGGGCTAGTCTAAGTGCTCCCTTCATGGGTGGGCGCTGGCTGAGTTCAGCCCAGTTTTGTTTTCTGTTGTGACAAGGCAGCAGCACTGAGTTCAATGCAAAGCCCACAATCACTGCACCTTCCCTCCCACAAGCACACAGATGATTGCTCTGTGCCATGTAACAGCTGCCAGCGGGCAGCAGAGGGATGGTGTCAGCAATTAAAGAGTGCCTTTCCTACCCTCTTTGGTGCCTCTTTCAGTAATATGAAGTTAAAACTTTCAGTAATACGAAGTTAAAACTGTGATTGCTCACCTGATTTTTTTTTTTTTTGAGACGGAGTCTCACTCTGTCACCCAGGCCAGAGTGCTGTGGCATGATCTTGGCTCTCTGTAACCTCTACTTTCCAGGTTCAAATGATTCTCCTGCCTCAGCCTCCCAAATAGCTGGGATTACAGGCGCCCGCCACCATGTCCGGCTAGTTTTTATATTTTTAGTAGAGATGGGGTTTCACCATGTTGGCCAGGCTGGTGTTGAATTCCTGATGTCAGGTGATCCACCCACCTCAGCCTCCCAAAGTGCTGGGATTACAGGCGTGAGCCACCGTGCCCAGCATGATTTTTAGTTCTTATGCAGGTGCTTTTTTGTGTAGATCATTGTTAAATTTGGGAGGACAATTGGTGGAGGGTTCCATTTGGCCATCTTGTCCCACCTCTTTTTCCCTGTGTTGTTTTTTGACATGTCCCATCATTCTTTGAGCACGACCTTCTTTCTATAAAAAAAGATTTCAGGCTTATTTTGTACCTTTCCTGCCCAAACGGTACACTCAGCCACTTCTCCAGGGAGCCCTGATTTCATATATTGGAGAATGGTATTTAGAAACCAAGATCTGGACTCTAGGTGAGTTCATTACTGTTGAGGTCTTAGGCCTTCTCAGTGGACAGAGCAAGGAAACAAGCATATTAATACACACATTTCTATGCAGATCTATTTCTACATTTACTCATATATATTGAAGACCGTGAGTGCACACCAGTTCCTCCAACCCAACCCCATGGAGCACATTCTCATTTTCTCCCTTTCCAGATTTGTGACTCCCTTTTCCAACAGTGAGAAACCTGGTTCCCATTATCATCAGTGTATTTACTGTTGTATCAATCCCCAGTGTCTAACCAATCTCCAGTGGATGGCCCCACCTCCTAACATGGATGTCCTGACCACTCTTCTTGGGCCCTGGTACCCTGTGGGCCACTGCTGTCCCCATAAGTAAACTCTCCTCATCCCTTTTGGGATCTGGAACTCTGCACCAGGACACTGCTGGGGCCAGATCCCATGGATGCCTCCTCATTGCACTGGGGCTTCTGGAGGCAAGAAGTCTGAGATCAAGGTGCTGGCCTGGTCAGGTTCCCAGTAAGGGCTCCTCTCCTGGCTTGTGGGCAGCTACCTTCATGCTATGTTCTCACATAGACTTTCTTCTTCTCTCCTAGAGGGATAGCAGTCCTATCAGATGAGGGTCCCACCCTTATGACCTCATGGAACCTTCCTTATTTACCTCCTAAAAGCCCTATCTCCAAATGTAGTCACATAGAGATTCAATATTTGAATGTTGGGGGATACAACTTGGTCCATAGTATCCAGCTGGGCCCTGCCACCGTGCCATCCTATGCTGGTCTGCCCTCCTGGTCCCTCCACCACCTGGACTCCGACACCTACTCCAGGCCTGTGATGCTGCCCCTCCTCCTGCTGCTGCCCTTCACACCACTGGGGTTCCACCATCACCTTGCTCAGTCTAATAGATTTTAGACTAAATTATTAAGGAAGGGAGAGAAGGAGAGAGTGAGGAAGGAGAAGAGGAATGGAAGAAGTTGAAAATTTATTAACTTTTTGAATTTAGGTTTTACATATTTTAAAACATTTATTTAGTGGCTCATAGGTTCAAAGTTTGTTTGCCCTTCCTAAAAAATTCTTCCTTTTACTACTAAACCAGGACTCTTCTTATCTCTAATAAAGCTATTTGTCTCAAAGACACTTTTGTGTGATATCAAAATTGTGACAACAGCTTTCTTTTGATTTCGTATTTTCTTGGTATATTTTCCCCAACTCTTTTCTTAGTCCTCCTTTTTTCATTATATTTTAGGTATGTCTCTTGTAAACAGCAGATGGCTGGATTTTTTTCTTTTAAGAAGTCTGTCTTTTAACTGACTAGATTATGTATTTATACGAAATAGAATTCTAGTATATTTTGACTCAGTTTTCCCAACTTATTTTATATTTTCTTTTTACTGCATCCACTTTTTAACTGGCATCAACCCCCTTCTTTTGGGTTGGTTGTGTTTTACCCGCCTCCTCCTCTTTTCCTCACTCCACTGGTTTGCAAGTTATACATTTGATTTCTTTTCTTTCAGTGCCATGCTCTGATAAAATAAAGGACATTTATTACAGAAAAAAACCCCATAGTGCAACAACTACCTCTTCCTGGTGATGAGTAAGCACTCAGTGACATGGAGCCTGGATTTGCTCTTAGGTAAGCAGGGATAGAGACCCTCTGGAAGGGCTGTGGTGATGCAGCAGTGGGGTGGCTAGGCTCAGCATTGAGGAGCCCCCATAACTCATGCTCATTCCCTGCACACAGTGAGGACTGTGGAAGCGTTTCTTCTGCTTCTCCTAAAGTGGGCCCTGGAAACTGAGCTGTGGCTGATGGATTGGCCTGTTGGGGGTATCCAGGGACTGCGTGGGAGATGTGGACCAACAGAATTGATGATTGTTTCTCAAGCACAATCTTCCTGGGGAAAAGAGGATAAAGAGCTCAGACAGTGAGATCCCAGTAAAATGAAGATGGGAATTTATTGTTGAGGAAAAAAACCTGCTATGTTTGTCCTTTCCAAAACCCATGTAGAAATCGATCCCCAATGTAGAGATTGAATTTAAGAAGTGATTGGGGCCAGGGGCAGTGTCTCACACCTGCAATCCCAGCACTTTTGGAGGCCAAGGCCAGTGGATCACCTGAGGTCAGGAGTTTGAGACCAGCCTGGCCAATGTGGTGAAACCCCATCTCTACTAAAAATACAAAAATTAGCTGGGCGTGGTGGCAGGTGCTTATAATCCCAGCTACTCAGGAGGCTGAGGCAGAATTGCTTGAACCCGGGAGAGGTTGTAGTGAGCCGAGATTGCGCCACTGCACTCCAGCCGGGGCGACAGAGCAAGACTCCGTCTCAAAAAAAAAAAAAAAAAAAGTGGTTGTGTTCTGAGGGCTCTGCTCTCATGAATGCATTAGTCCATTAATGGGTTAATGGGTAAATGAGTAACGGGTTATCATGGTGGTGGCATTAGTGGCTTTATAAGAGGAGAAAGAGAGAGCTGGGCTAGCACCCTCAGCCCCTCACGTGATACCCTGTGCTGCAGAGAGTCCCCACCAGCAGGAAGCCCCTCATCAGATGTGGTGCCTTAACCTTAGATTTCTCAGCCTCCATAACGGAAGAAATAAATTCCCTTTCTTTACAAATTACCCAGCTTCAGGAATTCTGTTATAAGCAACAGAAAATGGACAAAGACAATAGCATTATTTAGTAAGATAAATTCACAGCAGTGTGTAGTAAAATGAATGTTTCTCCTTGGTGATGGAATCCTAATTTTAGAAAATTGTGTTCCCAAGTGTGAGGGGAAATATTGTGCCTTATCTTCCTTCCTATCATGCAGTCATAATGGCTGGTGCTTCAGCAACCACTTTGGCCCATAAGGTGCTTCACAAAGGATGGCAGAGCAGGAAAATGGTTACTTAGTAAGCAGGTATAGAAACTTCTTGTGTGCCAGGACTTGCCCTTAGTGTTTTAAAAATATTAACCCATTTTGTCCTCATAGCAACCACTTGAGGTAATAAGGTCTACTGTTCTCAAGGCCATCCCTATATTAGTCCTTTCTTGCATTGCTATAAAGAAATAACTGAGGCAGGGCACCACAGTGGCTCACGTCTGTAGTCCTAGCACTTTGGGAGGCTGAGGCGGGTGGACTGCCTGAGTTCAGTTCAAGACAAGCCTGGGCAACAGGGTGAAACCCTGTCTCTACTAAAATACAAAAAATTAGCCTGGTGTGGTGATGGGTGCCTGTAATCCCAGCTACTTGGGTGGCTGAGACAGTAGAATCATTTGAACCCAGGAGGTGAAGCTTGCAGTGAACTCAAATCATGCCATTGCACCCCAGACTGGGCAACAGAGCAAGACTCCATCTCAAAAAAAAAAAAAAATCCCCAAAACCCCAAAAATTAGCTGGGTGTGATGGTGTGCACCTGTAGTCCCAGCTACTCAGGAGGCTGAGGCAGGAGAATTGCTTGAACCCAGAAGGCAGAGGTTACAGTGAGCTGAGACAGCACCATTGAACTCCAGCTGGTGTGACAAGAGCAAAACTATGTCTCAAAAAAAAATTAAATAATACTGCATTATTTGGGTATTTTCCAATAAATATATATTGTAGGAAAACATTTTTGCTAAAAAACGGTATGTTCTTTTTAGAAAGGGTGAACAAGTTTTGTCTAATTCAAAATTTATTTAAAGGTTATGTATACAACAGGGTAAAAGGAATCAGGAAATAAAAACAGAGATAAAGTTATAAAAATAAAGAAGTTTTTTTGTCATAAGAAAGCTTAAAGAGAAATAATTTTATATGAGAAATAATTTTTTTATGGTAAATTTAGTCCTAAAATAAAATGACTGGTCGTTTAAGAAGGAGGAATATTCAGGACAAAACAGAAAGTCCAGGCATGTCATGAACAGTGAGTGTAAGTCACAATAAGAGGATATATATATATTAAAAAAACCTGAAACTTTAATATGATCAAGTTGTCATATTAGTATTAAGTTTTGGTTTGCTTAGGAAAAAAAACTGGGATAAAATTTTTTTAAATTAAGTTTATTACATCCACATATCTTCCCGTATGTGCTTTTAAAGTCCTTGTGTCACTGAATTACAGGGCTTTGACTCCTGGGTCTAAAAAGGACACCTAGTCCTGTTAAATCTTAAACATTGACAGCAATTGAAGCCTCATCTACAGGCCCGTAGAAGATGCCAGTCAAAATAAACTCATTCCTGAGACATAGAGTAAAAAATTAAAGCTGTTCAACTCCTCAAGGCCCAGAGACTATTGTGGAAGAGGTGGGTGCATGAGATTGTAAGAGCCAATTTTGAAAGATAAAATAAGTTCACTCTATCTATAAATTAATCATTAATGTCAAAGGTACACTGATGCAAGACAAGCATTTGGGCCCCTGTGTTAGATTAACAAGGTTTTCTTGAAGCATTAACTGGCTCTTTAATAAAGGTTATAAAGGGTATAAAAGGCATATAGAAGCTATATCTTATGATCAAGATTACAATTTTATAGATTGTTTATAAAATTTTGAACAACAAATTTAATTAGATTCATGCTGTTTTTATTAGGGCTTATTGTTTGGAAAATTAAGTCTCCTCTGTCAAAGAATAAAGGTTTTCACCTTTTTTCTGAAATCCTTGTTATCACTTTGGTTAAGTGAATGACTTATTTTATTTTTATTGAAATGGAGCCTTGCTCTGTCGCCCAGGCTGGAGTGCAGTGGTGCAATCTCAGCTTACTGCAGCCTCCACCTCCTGGGTTCAAGCAATTCTCCTGCCTCAACTTCCGAGTAGCTGGGACTACAGGTGTCCACCAACACACCCAGCTACTTTCTGTCTTTTTGGTAGAGATGGGGTTTCGCCATGTTGGCCAGGCTGGTCTTGAACTCCTGACCTTGGGTTATCTGCCCACCTCAGCCTCCCAAAGTACTGGGATTACAGGCATGAATGATTTACAGTGACCTGGGATCCTACTTTGTGATATCAAGCGTCTTAAACCTTTCATATTTGACAAACTTTCCAAAATCAAATGATAAATTATGTCTTTTTCTGACCTAATTAATCCTTTAAGATATTAGGTTCCCTAAAGTCAAAACAATGACATAATTTGGCTTATTTAGTACAAAAATTATACAGGAAGCATTGTCAAATATGAAATGGTGTTGGGTTTTCTTTGGGCTGTATTTGTATAAATACGTTATTGGTATGTGTTCCAAAATTTTGGGAAACTCCTATAACTCTGATATAACTTAGTGTACATTATCAGAAATAATCATAATTGTTATGTTAAAATTATTGTGTGCCATAGAGGTAACAAGTTTCCTTGTCAATTGTGTCTTTGACTATGGCTGTCCTAAAATTTTTTGTCATTCATGAACAATTGTTGTCTTATTTTGGTCCTATTTAGATGATGGTTTTATAATGAGCTATAAAACTCTAACAGGTGCTCTTGAATGCAGGTTTCTGATAACTTTGGAGATTGTGACATCAGAATAGAGGAAAAGCATTCAGGACTCATGGAGAGCTAAAATGTTCATGAGTATCAAGCAGAACAGGAATTACCTGTATGGGCTGAACTAATCTTTTTGACTTTTTGCTTAAAATGTTTGCTGATCCTTTGTTTTGTTTTTCAGAGTCTTAGGACTTTTCTTTTAAACTACTGACAGCTTTTAGCAATTTAGTGTACTTTTAACAATTTGGTATACTCATTACAGAAAATAATGTTTTCAAATTGTTTTCCTTTTTTTCAATTTTTTTCTAATTTGGAGCCACTGAAAACTAAGCTGTGCTTTCTTAAAGCCCTGTGAACTGAAACCAGACAACTGAAACTTCAGAAGAAAATAACAGCAACATATTTACATACATAAGCCACTTTCATACCTGCCTACTGATGTATAGACTTCAGAGTAATGTGGCCTATATCAATTTTTCAGGATTGTTCTTTTGTTTGTTGTTGTTTTTCTCCCCTCCTCCCCCTATTTTCTCTTCACAGGACATGAGACTTCACAACTTGCTGAAAAGGAGCTTTTGGGACCTACCCATCTAGGAATAAACTGTCCTAGCCATAAGAAATCATATAAAACCTAAGATCAGAGATTCATTTTCTTCTAAACTGCTTTCTCCAAAAGATTTTAAAGAAGAAAAGGGGGGAAATGTGAAAGGAAAATATCCTGGGCCCCCAAAATCCCTAAAAACTAAAAGGAAAATTCAAGCTGGAAACTGCTCAGTGCAAACCTACCTTTCATTGTATTCAAAGTCACCCCTCTGCTCACTGAGATAGATGCATATCTGATTGCCTCCTTTGGAAAGGCTTATCAGAAACTCAAAATAATGCAACCATTTGTCTCTCACCTACCTGTGACATGGAAGTGTTTGAAATGCTTGCTCCCAGTGCCATAAAGAAATAGCACTTGAGGCCGGGCATGGTGGCTCACGCCTGTAATCCCAGCACTTTGGGAGGCCGAGGCGGGCAGATCACGAGGTCAGGAGATCGAGACCACCCTAGCTAACACGGTGAAACCCTGTCTCCACTAAAAACACAAAAAATTAGCCAGGCGAGGTGGCGGGCGCCTGTAGTCCCAGCTACTCGGGAGGCTGAGGCAGGAGAATGGCGTGAACCCCGTGGGGCGGAGCCTGCAGTGAGCCGAGATCACGCCACTGCACTCTAGCCTGGGTGACAGCGAGACTCTGTCTCAAAAAAAAAAAAAAAAAGAAAAGAAATAGCACTTGAACATAAATTTAATTTATTTAGTAAGGCCATTTTTACTTCCCTTAGAAAAGGTACACTCACCAGCAGTTTTGCCATGAGAGTACACCAAACAAAGGAGACAGGGTCATTTATAACCTGACGCATCCACCCTACTGTTGTGTCCAGTTTCCATTGGCTGGAACAGGACCTCACATTCTGTATTTGTCCTGATTGGCTGGCGACTTAGAACTTTTTAAAAGAGGCAAAGGTAGAGGAGAACAAAGGAAGGAGGAAGTAACTTATGGAATGCTGAGAAAGGTAAAAAAAACTTTTAAATAAGGAAGAGGAACAGGCTATGACCTAATGCTTGCTTGGACCAGTATAAGCATGCCAGGGCAAATATTTAGGAGCATAGGTCTTTGAATAAATTTTGCTTCTAAGAGAAGTTACTATTTATTCCTAATTAGATGGGGAGGAAAGTCTTTGAAGAGGAACCTCTACTTTTACTTTTTACAGAAGCCTTTGCCTTTCCGGATGGAACCAGTGTACTTCTTACATATATTGATTAATGTCTTATGTCTCCCTAAAATGTATAAAACCAAGCTGTGCCCTGACCACCTTGGGCACATGTCATCAGGACTTCCTGAGGCTGTGTCATGGCCGTGTGTCCTTCACTTTGGCAAATAAGTCTCCTAAAATCATTGAAATTTGTCTCGTCATTTTTCTCAGTTGGCAACTATACACCTGAATGTAAGGTTAGCTGAGAGAAAGGACAAGAGAGAGAGACCCAAGTTCAGGCAAGCCTTTATTAACCTGCCGGCTGCCCCACTACAGACAGAGGAGGCAGCCCTGAGCTTGCAAAATGAGGGGTTTATATGGGGGAGAGAGACCCTGGGGTCGTTTGTTGGTTAACTTTGCCATATATCACCTTGTGACATTTATGGTAGCAGCTAGATGAAGGAACTTACAGGAGGGTGTAAAGTTTGTTTATGCTTCCCAGGACCTCCCACTGTGGGGTCCGGATGGTTTGTAATTGGGGTTTGTTTATCATAGCAAGGCCTGATAGGTAAAGTCTGCTGGCTTCACCGCAGCGCCTAGATAAGGGCTTAAAAATGTAAAAAGCTTTCGGGGAAGGGTGGGCAGCACGGAGACGTTTGGGGGGAGTGTTGGCAGTACCAAGAAGCTTTTTGGAGCGGTTTGTCCCTAAAACTAAAAATAGTTAAAATCATAAAATTTATGTTATACAGTATATATTTTACCACACATAGACACATTTTTATGCAAGACCAAACACCTGACCCATGGATGACCATACCAAGAGGGAGTGTGGTCAGTACAGAGGCAGTCCCGGAGGTGGGCATCATCTGGTCTAGAATAAAACAATGGCCGGGTGTGGTGGCTCACACTTGTAGTCCCAGCACTTTGGAAAGCTGAGGAGGGTGGATCGCTTGAGCCCAGGAGTTCAAGACCAGCCTGCGCAACACAATGAGACCCCATCTCTACAAAAAAATACAAAAATTAGCTGGGCTTGGTGGCATGCACCTGTCATCCCAGCTACTCAAGAGGCTGAGGTGGGAGAATCACCTGAGCCCTGGAGGTGGAGGCTGCAGTGAGCCAAGATAGCACCACCGCACTCCAGCCTAGGTGACAGAGACTGTCTCAAAAAAGAAAAAAAAAATTTAAAAAACCCCTCAAAAACCAAACATTTCCCTCCCACTGTGTGAGGACAGTAAGAGCTGACTTTTCCATGGGTGCCCTATGTCTGCCTACCCCTGCATGGGTGCACATTCATGATTTCATTTAATCTTCACAACGAGTTGATGTGACTCCTACCCCTTTTAATGAAGGCAGCTGAGGCCCAGGAGGTTAAGTGAAGAATCAATTTTTTTTTTTAAATAGAGTCAGAGTCTCGCTCTGTCACCCAGGCTGGAATGCAACGGCACGATCTTGGCTCACTGCAACCTCCAATGCCTGGGTTCAAGTGATTCTCATGCCTCAGCCTCCGAAGTAGTTGGGACTACAGGTGCATGCCACCATGCCCGGCTAATTTTTTTTTTTTTTGGTATTTTTAGTAGATATGGGGATTCTCTATGTTGGCCAGGCTGGTCTCGAACTCCTGACCTCAGGTGATCTGCCTGCCTCAGCCTCCCAAAGTGCTGGGATTACAAGCGTGAGCCACTGTGCCCAGCCAAAGAATAGATTTTGAGTGTAAACCCAGCTATCTGGCTGTAGAGGCGGAGTCCAGAGTCCCTGCTGGCCCAAGCGAGATCACCAGGGCAGCAGGCCCCTGTGCGGGAAAGCCCGAAGCTGAGGCCTGGGAGCCTCCTTTGCGGCCTCCACCCAAGTGTTTCCTCGTCACCCCTGGCGGTCCCTTCCCACTCCACTCAGCAGTTCCCAAACAGAATCACCCAGGGTTCCACCCTTGCAAAATACCTGCTTTCTTCTGCATCAAAACCCTTTCTTGTCAGTTGCAATTAGAAATGATTAGAGGAGCTAATTCCCATTAAATTGTCAATGACTCATCTAGTCATCCATGCTTGCTTTTTGTTTTTTAAAAAGCTTCCAACCCAATATTTTTCTATCCTTCCTTTGAACTATTCTTGCTCCGATTGAATCAAAAAGCACGACCGGCACCACCTCCCTTTCCCTCCCTGGGGTTTCCCATTTCCCAGTCTCCCGGGAGGGTTAGGAGGCACTGTCCATCCTTTTGTCAACTGGCGGTCACCACCTTGCATTTTAATAATAGACAGTTCCCTAATGGAGAAAAGTGAATCTCTGGTGGAGGAATGACAATTTTGTTTTTCCTGTGGAGAGAGGCAGGAGGACACTGTGTGTGTCCTCTGCAAGGGGGACTGACAGCTCGCTCGAGGGGGGGGGTAACTGCTGCCCACGGCTGCTTCCCCAGGACGTCACAGCTCCAGAGCAAGAGAAGTGAGGAGCAAATCTCAGCGCAAACGGAAAGCAAGTATCTTCTGATCCACTGCTAGCAGCAGGGGAAATGGAAAACCCCAGGGAAGGAAAGGCAGTGGAGTGTGTGTATGTGTGTGTGTGCCTGTGCGTGCGTGCCTGTGAGTGTGTGCGAGTGTGTGTGCCTGTGTGTGTGCATGCCTGTGTGTGTGCATGCCTGTGTGCATGCCTGTGCATGTGTGTATGTACATGTGAGTGCCTGTGCATGTGCGTATGTGTCTGTGTGTGCATGTACCTGTGATGTGTATGTATGTGTGTGCGTGCCTGTGTGTGCCTGTAGGTGTGCATATGTGTGTTTGCAGCATTTGGGTCCTTCACATAATGGTTGCTCTCATTTCCTGAGAACTTTTGATGCATTGGATTAAAAGCTGCCCACCCTGGAGAGCTGTGAAAGGCTTTTTAAGGCCCTTATTCTTCCCCTTCCCTCCTGTAATGTGGTTCCCCATCGAGGCGCCCCTGCTTCCCAGGCTGCTGGAGCACACTCCAGTCTCAAACATGCAAAGGACCTGTTCCCTTGCGTGTCTTTAGCACACAGTCTGTCCTGAACTCAGTGATTTTTCAGCTTTTGCTTCATTTAATCATTTCCAGCGGCTACAGATGATAGAGTTTAAAGGGAACCATTACTCTGCGGTAGACTCAAGGCTCCAGTCCCCGGGACCTCACCGAACTTGGAAGAGGATCTCTGGCCCCCCATGAAGGCCCCCTGCCGTCTTTAGGGAAGATCTTCCTCCCCATCCCATGGGTCTTTTGCTTTTCTCACTCACTTGCTGTAGGGCAATTGCAAAAAGCCAATTCTTGGAAGAGCCAATTTGCCAAATGACCAACTTCCCAATGTATTGCTTCTTTGAACTAATTCGTTTTCCTTGGGCGGTTGTCAACTTGTGTTTCTATCAGCACACTGACCCTTCATTCTGTCTCTGCCTTAGTGCCCTGGAGATGGGGTGTGTGGGGAGTAAAGACGGGGATTTGAGAAGGCCTCAGAAGAGTATATTTTGAGCACATAATTGTGACTGTGAAGAATTCTGATCAATCCTTTATTAAAGTAATTTTCTGAAAACAATTATTTCATATTGAAGAATACATTCAAGATGATATTCAGTGATGCATTCTTCCTAAATGTTTTTTCCTCCTGGATCTATTTTTCTAGTTTTTCAGGCTGAAGGTGTGAACAAGCTTGTTGGTTCCCTGTGCAATATCCAGCGTCCCTTTGTCCTTCAACAGAAGTCCTGTTTTGGAGGCATGATTTGTGCCAGTAAACAAATCATATTTCTCTGCATCCTTGAAGGCAGAGAGGGCTAGAGAGATGGAAGCAAATGTATTTGGGTGGAACCTCATTAAAAGAGTCCTGTATAGGGATTCACTTGGGAGGCGTGCTCTTTGCCTTCTGCTTTCTTCTTCCTGCCTGGAATGTGGTCACAATGGCTGGATCTCCCGTGGCCTTTTAGTGATACGGCTCCAACAAGTGGAGGAACACCAGGTTCTTGTCTTGCGCAATTTAGATAAAACGACAGGGGCACACGTGGAATGGCTATAAAGAGCAGGGAGTTTAATAGGCAAGAAAGAAAAGGCAGAAGGAAGAGGCTCCCCAATATGGAGACAGAGGGAGGGGGACTCCAAAGCCTAAAGAAGAAACCCCAAATGCCATGGATACCAGCCAGTTTTATGTAGAGGCAGTAGGAGGCGGTGTCTGATTTGCACAGGGCTCAGGTCATTGGTTTGACCAGGCATGTCATTCATGTGGCCTGTGAAAAAGCTGACCCTCCCCACCCTAGCCTTTTAATATGCAAATGCAGGGCACCATGATGTTCTACACACGTGGGGATCTGTGGGGGCGGCCATGTTGCCAGGCACATGTGGGGGCAAGGGCAAGAGGACAGTGAGAACTGCCATGTTGGGTGGACCCAGTTTCTAATACCCTCCATTTGCATATCAAAGGTTTCCACCCTGCTGTGCTTCTAGACAAGAAACGTTTTTGGAGCTGCTTTAAAAGAGATGAAAACTTTTCCTATCTGCCTAAAATAATTTCTTAATAACTCCTACCACATTAGTGAGGGAACAGAGAGACCCTCTCATATTGTTTTATATTGTTTTATACTCAGAAAAAGAAAGAGAAGCAAAACTAAAGGTAGGTAGGACGGCGCCTAGGAACCCGACCCGAAACCAGGCCTGGGCCTGCCTGACCTAAGCCTGGTAGTTAAAATTCAACCCGTGGCCTAGCAACTGATGTTATCTATAGATTCCAGACATTGTATGGAAGGACATTGTGAAACCTCCCGTTCTGTTCTGTTTCACTCTGACCACCGGTGCTGGCAGCCCCTGTCATGTACCCCCTGGCTTGCTCAATCGATCACAACCCTCTCATGCAGACCCCCTTAGAGTTGTGAACCCTTAAAAGGGACAGAAGTTGAGCACCTGAGGAGCTCAGATTTTAAGACGCTAGCCTGCCGATGCTCCCAGCTGATTAAAGCCACTCCCTTCACTATCTTGGTGTCTGAGGGGTTTTGTCCGCAGCTTGTCCTGCTACATTAGGACCATGAGGTCACCTTGATGGCAAATATTGAGAAACTGAATATACAAATGAACAATGGTCAGACCTCATATAAAAATAGAACCCCGAATTATAATCTGTGCAACCAGCTCAGGAAACCAACCTGGGATCCCCTGTAACCAGCCCTGGCAGCCAGCCTCCTCTAAGTCAGCTCTGTAGTAAGCCTGTTACCACAGGTAACTGGTCAAGGAAGCCAAACAATGACCCCTCTAACAATTGGTCCAAACTGCCCATGATTTGATTAATAACTGTCAGCTTCCCTCATTTTTATCCCTGCTTCCAATTTTGGACTAACTAGAGAAAGTCAAATATGCACCCCTAGGATGTCCGCTCCCACGAGCCTGCCCAGCTTCCTTTTGAAAAAGGCCTCATCCGGGCACCCCTGGGGTCTGTCATCCATCACCAAGCTTCCCCCATGCCTTCCCTGAGTCTCTGCCAAACGCAGGTGGTGGAGGCGGCCCCCTCGCTAGAGCCGGCTCAGAATACACGGCACGTGCGTGGTCTTAGGCAGGTGGTCTTTGCTTGTTTCCACAATGCCACATATTAAGGAAACTGACGCAGAAACATAAAAGGACTTGAAACTCTGACAAATGGGAGAGCAGGTCTACCAGCCAAGACTGTGCTGGGGAAGCAGAATCAGAAACAAAGCCTCCTCCCAACTCAGAAAACCTCTCCACAAAGTAGAAGAGGAAGAAAGCCACTGCATTATAAAAGAAGCATTTAATGAGCATGTATTGTGCATCCCAGGAATCCACTCAAAGGATTGGAAAGACAGTAGGAATCTCATGCCTTTGTATAGCAAAGTGGATTAGATACCATCAGGCTTCTGAGCCCAAGCTAAGCCATCATATCCCCTGTGACTTGCACGTATACATCCAGATGGCCTGAAGTAACTGAAGAATCACAAAAGAAGTGATATTTAAATGGCTTGTTCCTACATTAACTGATGACATTCCACCACAAAAGAAGTGAAAATGGCCGGTCCTTGCCTTAACTGATGACATTACCTTGTGAAATTCCTTCTCCTGGCTCATCCTGGCTCAAAAATCTCCCCCATTGAGCACCTCATGACGCCCACTGCTGCCCGCCAGGGAACCCCCCTTTTTCCCTTACCTACCCAAATCTTATAGAACGGCCCCACCCCTATCTCCCTTCACTGACTCTCTTTTCGGACTCAGCCCGCCTGCACCCAGGTGAAATAAACAGCCTTGTTGTTCACACAAAGCCTGTTTGATGGACTCTTCACACGGACGCGAGTGAAATTTGGTGCCGTGACTCGGATCAGGGGACCTCCCTTGGGACATCAATCTCATCCTCCTGCTCTTTGCTCCATGAGAAAGATCCACCCACGACCTCAGGTCCTCAGACCGATCAGACCAAGGAACATCATTCCAATTTTAAATCAGGTAAGCGGCCTCTTTTTACTCTCTTCTCCAACCTCTCTCACTATCCTTCAACCTCTTTCTCCTTTCAATCTTGGCGCCACACTTCAATCTCTCCCTTCTCTTAATGTCAGTTCCTTTCCTTTTCTCTTAGAGACAGGAGATGTGTTTTATCCATGGACCCAAAACTCGGGCGCCAGTCACACACTCGGGAAGACAATCGTCCCTTGGTGTTTAATCACGTGGGGATGCCTGCCTGATTATTCACCCACATTTCAGAGGTGTCTGACCACATGGGATGCCTGCCTTGGTCCTTCACCCTTAGCGGCAAGTACTGCTTTTCTGGGGGGCAAGAACCCCCCCGACCCCTTCTCTCAGTGTCTCTACCCCTTCTCCAGTTTCCTGGGGGCAAGCACCCCTCACCCCTTCTCTCCATGTCTCTACTCTCTCTTTTCTCTGGGCTTGCCTCCTTCACTATGGGCAAACTTCCACCCTCCATTCCTCCGTCTCCCTTAGCCTGTGTTCTCGAGAACTTAAAACCTCTTCAACTCACACCTGACCTAAACCTAAACACCTTATTTTCTTCTGCAATGCCACTTGACCGCAGTACAAACTCAACAGTGGTTCCAAATAGCCAGAAAACAGCACTTTCAATTTTTCCATCCTACAAGATCTAGATAATTCTTACCGTAAAATAGGCAAACAGTCTGAGGTGCCTGACGTCCAGGCATTCTTTTACACATTGTTCCCTCCCTAGCCTCTGTTCCCAATGCGACTCGTCCCAAATCCTCCTTCTTTCTCTCCTGCCTGTCCTCTCAGTCCCAATCCCAAGCGTCGCTGAGTTTTTCTAATCCTCCTTTTCTACAGACCCATCTGACTTCTCCCCTCCTCCCCAGGCTGCTCCTCGCCAGGCTGAGCCAGGTCCCAATTCTTCCTCAGCCTCTACTCCCCCACCCTATAATGCTTTTATCACCTCCCCTCCTCACACCCAGTCTGGCTTACAGTTTCGTTCTGCGACTAGCCCTCCCCCACCTACCCAGCAATTTCCTCTTAAAACGGTGGCTGGGGCTAAAGGCATAGTCAAGGTTAATGCTTTTTCTTTATCCAACCTCTCCCAAAATCAGTTAGCATTTAGGCTCTTTTTCATCAAATATGAAAAACCCAGCCCAGTTCATGGCTTGTTCGGTAGCAACCGTGAGTGTGGGTGGCAAGCCACCCAGGCGCCGAGGCAAGAGACCGAGGACACGAGCTGTTCCAGTATAATAAAATACAAAACAAGAATAGTCATACCAGATACAGATCATAGATGTGATTATATATGAATATCATCAATCATTAGTTGGTAGTAATTACTCTTTTTCCCAATATTATAATAATCCCCGCTCTATAATCACAACCTAGGAAAAACCAGGCCATACAGAGATAGGAGCTGAGGGGACATAGTGAGGTGTGACCAGAAGACAAGAGTGTGAGCCTTCTGTTATGCCCAGACACGGCCACCAGAGGGCTCCTCGGTCTAGCGGTGATGCCAGCATCTGGGAAGATGCCCGTTGCCAGGCGGATCATGGTCTAGCGGTAGCCTCAGTGTCAAGGAAAAACACCCGTTACTTAGCAGACCAGGAAAGGGAGTCACCTTTTTCCCTGGGGTAGTTTAGAGAAGACTCTGCTCCTCCACCTCTTGTGGAGGGCCTGACATCAGTCAGGCTTTCCCGCAGTTATCCGGAGGCCTAACCATCTCCCTGTGATGCTGTGCTCAGTGGTCACGCTCTTAGTCCACCTTCATGTTCCATCCTGTACACCTGGCCCTGCCTTCTAGATAGCAGTAGTAAATTAGTGAAAGTATTAAAAGTCTCTGATAGGTAGAAATAATGGCGTAAGCTGTCTTTCTCTTTGTCTTCTCTCTCTCTCTCTGCCTCAGCTGCCAGGCAGGGAAGGGCCCCCTGTCCAGTGGACACGTGACCCACGTGACCTTACCTATCATTGGAGAAGACTCGCATTCTTTGCCCTGCCCCTTTTGCTTTGTATACAATAAATAACAGCGAAGCCAGACACTGGGGCCACTACCGGTCTCCACGCATTGGTGGTAGTGGTTCCCCCGGGCCCAGCTGCCTTTTATCTCTTTGTCTTGTGTCTTTATTTCTACGCTCTCTCGTGGCCGCACACGGGGAGAGACCCACCGACCCTGTGGGGCTGGTCCCTACACCTGAGATGCTTTACAGCCCTAGACCCTAAAAGGTCAAAAGGCTGTCTTATTCTCAATGTACATTTTATTACCCAATCCACTCCTGACATTAAATAAAACTCCAAAAATTAAATTCCAGCCCTGAAACCCCACAACAGGACTTAATTAACCTCACCTTCAAGGTGTACAGTAATAGAGTAGAGGCAGCCAAGTAGCAATGTATTTCTGAGTTGTAATTTCTTGCCTCCACTGTGAGACAAACCCCAGCCACATCTCCAGCACACAAGAAATTCCAAACGCCTAAACCGCAGCTGCCAGGGGTTCCTCCAGAATCTCCTCCCCCAGGAGCTTGCTACAAGTGCTGGAAATCTGGCCACTGGGCCAAGGAATGCCCACAGCCCAGGATTCCTCCTAAGCCGTGTCCCATCTGTGCAGGACCCCACTGAAAATCGGACTGTTCAACTCACCTGGCAGCCACTTCCAGAGCCCCTGGAACTCTGGCCCAAGGCTGTCTGACTCCTTCCCAGATCTTCTCGGCTTGACAGCTGAAGACTGACACTGCCCGATCGCCTCGGAAGTCTACAGGACCATCACAGATGCTCTGGGTAACTCTCATGGTGGAAGATAAGTCCGTCCCCTTCTTAATCAATATGGAGGCTACCCACTCCGCATTACCTTCTTTTCAAGGACCTGTTTCCCTTGCCTCCATAACTGTTGTGGGTATTGACCGCCAGGCTTCTAAACCTCTTAAAACTCTGGTGCCAACTTTGACAACATTCTTTTATGCACTCTTTTTTAGTTATCCCCACCTGCCCAGTTCCCTTACTAGGCCGAGACACTTTAAATTATCTGCTTCCCTGACTGTTCCTGGACTACAGCCACACCTCATTGCCACCCTTTTCCCCAGTTCAAAGCCTCCTTCTCAT
Organism: Symphalangus syndactylus; assembly: GCF_028878055.3. NCBI lineage: Eukaryota > Metazoa > Chordata > Mammalia > Primates > Hylobatidae > Symphalangus > Symphalangus syndactylus. Next base: position 87,680,158 of record NC_072427.2, read on the forward strand.
CCTCCTCTCCTATCCCCCCACCTTAACCCACAAGTATAGGATACCTCTACTCCCTCCTTGGAGACCGATCATGCACCCCTTACCATCCCATTAAAACCTAATCACCCTTACCCGGCTCAATGCCAATATCACATCCCACAGCATGCTTTGAAAGGATTAAAGCCTGTTATCATTCGCCTGCTACAGCATGGCCTTTTAAAGCCTATAAACTCCCCTTACAACTCCCCCATTTTACCTGTCCTAAAACCAGACAAGGCTTACAGGTTAGTTCAGGATCTGTGCCTTATCAACCAAATTGTTTTGCCTATCCACCCCCTGGTGCCAAACCCACATACTCTCCTATCCTCAATACCTCCCTCCACAACCCATTATTCTGTTCTGGATCTCAAACATGCTTTCTTTACTATTCCTTTGCACCCTTCATCCCAGCCTCTCTTTGCTTTCACTTGGACTGACCCTGACACCCATCAGGCTCAGCAAATTACCTGGGCTTTACTGCCACAAGGCTTCACAGCCAGCCCCCATTACTTCAGTCAAGCCCAAATTTCATCCTCATCTGTTACCTATCTCAGCGTAATTCTCACAAAAACACACGTGCTCTCCCTGCTGATCGTGTCCGACTGATCTCTCAAACCCCAACACCTTCTACAAAACAACAACTCCTTTCCTTCCTAGGCATGGTTGGATACTTTCGACTTTAGATGCCTGGTTTTGCCATCCTAACAAAACCATCACATAAACTCACAAAAGGAAACCTAGCTGACCCCATAGATCCTAAATCCTTTCCCCACTCCTCTTTCCATTCCTTGAAGACAGCTTTAGAGACTGCCCCCATCCTAGCTCTCCCTGACTCATCCCAACCCTTTTCATTACCCACAGCCGAAGTGCAGGGCTGTGCAGTCAGAATTTACACAAGAACTGGAACCGCGCCCTATAGCCTTTTTATCCAAACAACTTGACCTTACTGTTTTGCCTAGCCTTCAAATCTGCGTGTGGCGGCCGCCACTGCGCTAATACTTTTAGAGGCCCTTAAAATCACAAACTATGCTCAACTCCCTCTCTACAGTTCTCATAACTTCCAAAATCTGTTTTCCTCCTCACACCTGATACATATACTTTCTGCTCCCCGGCTCCTTCAGCTGTACTCACTCTTTGTTAAGTCTCCACAATTACCATTGTTCCTGCCCCGGACTTCAATCCGGCCTCCCACATTATTCCAGATACCACACCTGACGCCCATGACTGCATCTCTCTGATCCACCTGACATTCACCCCATTTCCCCACATTTCCTTCTTCTCTGTTTCTCACCCTGATCACACTTGGTTTACTGATGGCAGTTCCACCAGGCCTAATCGCCACACACCAGCAAAGGCAGACTATGCTATAGTACAAGCCACTAGCCCGCCTCTTAGAACCTCTCATTTCCTTCCCATCATGGAAATCTATCCTCAAAGAAATGTTTTCAGTGTTCCATCTGCTGTTTTACTACTCCTCAGGGATTATTCAGGCCCCCTCCCTTCCCTACACATCAAGCTCAGGGATTTGCCCCCACCCAGGACTGGCAAATTAGCTTTACTCAACATGCCCCGAGTCAGGAAACTAAAATACCTCTTGGTGTGGGTAGACACTTTCACTGGATAGGTAGAGGCCTTCCCCACAGGGTCTAAGGCCACCACGGTCATTTCTTCCCTTCTGTCAGAAAGAATTCCTCGGTTTGGCCTTCCCACCTCTATACAGTCCTATAATGGACCAGCCTTTATTAGTCAAATCACCCAAGCAGTTTCTCAGGCTCTTATTCAGTGAACTAATGGTCTTTTAAAAACACACCTCACCAAGCTCAGCCATCAACTTAAAAAGGACTGGACAATATTTTACCACTTTCCCTTCTCAGAAGTCAGACCTGTCCTCAGAATGCTACAAGGTACAGCCCATTTGAGCTCCTGTATAGACGCTCCTTTTTATTAGGTCCCAGTCTCATTCCAGACACCAGACCAACTTGGACTGCGGCACCCTCCCCCCACAAAAAAAAAACAAAACTTGTCATCCCTACTATCTTCTGTCTAGTCATACTCCTATTCACCGTTCTCAACTACTCATAAATGCCCTGCTCTTGTTTACACTGCCAGTTTTCACTGTTTCTCCAAGCCATCACAGCTGATATCTCCTGGTGCTATCCCTAAACCACCACTCTTAACTCCCTCTTAAAGTAAATAAATAATCTTTGCTGGCAGGGCTATGCTGAACCTCCTTAGGCACTCTCTAGTTAGATGTCCTGGGTCCTCCCAATTCTTAGTCCTTTAATACCTGTTTTTCTCCTTGTCTTATTCCGTTCTGTTTTCAATTCATACAAAACCATATCCAGGCCATCACCAATAATCCTATACGACAAATATTTCTTCTAACAAGCCCACAATATCACCCTTTACCACAAAATATTCCTTCAGCTTAATCTCTCCCACTCTAGGTTCCCGCACCGCCCCTAATCCCGGTTGAAGCAGCCCTGAGAAACATCGCCCATCATCTCTCCATACAATCCCCCAAAATTTTCGCCGTCCCACCACTTCAACACTATTATGTTTTATTTTTCTTATTAATATAAGAAGACAGGAATGTCAGGCCTCTGAGCCCAAGCTAAGCCATCATATCCCCTGTGACCTGCACATACACATCCAGATGGCCTGAAGTAACTGAAGAATCACAAAAGAAGTGATATTTAAATGGCCTGTTCCTGCCTTAACTGATGACATTCCACCACAAAAGAAGTGAAAATGGCCGGTCCTTGCCTTAACTGATGACATTACCTTGTGAAATTCCTTCTCCTGGCTCATCCTGGCTCAGAAACCTCCCCCACTGAGCACCTTGTGACCCCCCCCCACTGCTGCCCGCCAGAGAACAACCCCCCTTTTTCCTTTCCCTACCCAAATCTTATAGAACGGCCCCACCCCTATCTGCCTTCGCTGACTCTCTTTTCGGACTCAGCCCGCCTGCACCCAGGTGAAATAAACAGCCTTGTTGCTCAAACAAAGCCTGTTTGGTGGTCTCTTCACACGGACGCTTGTGAAAGATACAACCCCTGGCCTTCAGGTTTTCAAGGTACAATTGGTCAACTCACCGTATCTTGTAGTCTAAAGGAAACTCTAGGAAACCGCAAGGTAGTGTCAGCTTCCTTGACGATTCAGAGAGGTGGTTCCGGACGGGTGCAGTGGCTCATGCCTGTAACCCCAGCACTTTGGGAGGCCGAGGCAGGCGGATCACTTGAGATCGGGAGTCTGAGAACAGCCTAGCCAACATGACAAAAACCCCGTCTCTACTAAAAATACAAAAATTAGCCGGGTGTGGCGACGCATGCCTGTAATCCCAGCTACTTGGGAAGTTGAGGCAGGAGAATTGCTTGAACCTGGGAGGCAGAGGTTGCAGGGAGCCAAGATCGCACCATTGCACTCCAGCCTAGGCGACAAGAGCAGAACTCCACCTCACCTCAAACACCACCACCTCAAACACCACCACCACCTCCACCACCACCAAAGAGGTGGCTCTGAGGCTCTGGAGGAGCTGCAGGAGTGGCTTAATATTTGACCTCATGCTTGCTTCTCTTCAGACTTCTCAACATGAGAAAAAATAAGCCTCTGTCATGTTCATGCTATCAAGATAAATCACTCTTATTTTCACTTTAACCAGCAGCGAAACATAGTATCCAACCAATGGACAGTTTTTTACCCCAAGTCTGGAAGTTCTCCTTTGCTTCCTTTGAGACAGGGTCTCACTGTCACCCAGGCTGGAGTCCAGTGGAGCGATCACGGCACACTGCAGGCTCCACCTCCAGAGCTCAAGTGATCCTCCCACCTCAGCCTTCCTAGCAGCTGGGACTACAGGTGCAGGCCACTATGCCTGGCTAATTTTTTAAAATTTTTAGTAGAGATGAGGTCTCGCTACGTTGCACAGGCCAGTCTTAAACTCCTGGTCTCAAGCAATCCTCTTGCTTTTTTTAAATATGAATTCTAAATTTCTCTTCAAAGAATTAATATGTCAGTATGTTCAATTCTTTGCCTTCTACTTTTAAACTTAACTTCCTCGTAAAGCAACCTTTTTCAATTCCCTGCTCCACCCGGACTCACTCTCCACCTTGACTCATCATTCCGATTCATTCTCCACCCTGACTCATTTCATTACCATTTGTTTTTGCCAGACCACTCACTTCATCACTCTCTTGAAATTAGCCAGTCGTAATTAGTTTAGCCTGTGCAGTCTAACCCTAGCCAATAGGAGAACGACACAGCAGTAGGGACCATGTGCGTCAGAAATAAGAACCCCTTTCCCTCGCTTGTCCCGGTGTGCACTCACCATTGCTCCATCTGTAAGGGCGCATGCACCCTTCTGTAGAAGTTACTTGCCTTGTTGAGAATCACAAGAAAATTTCTTTTGTGACACTGAAAACTTTAGTTACAGCACTCTGACTTCCCGAAGTGCTGGGATTACAGACATGAGCCACTGCACCTGGCCTGGAAGTTCTCTTATCTTTGAATATTGTCTCTTTCATTTTCTCCATTTTCTCTTTATAAAATGCATGTTAGAGCTCCTTACTCTATTTTCTTAAACTTTTTGAGGACTAAGCTCTGATTTTTTATCTTGCCCAAATTCCTATGGAAGGGGTCTGGGGAGTCATGCCTTGCAAACCATAAATTCTCATCAGATGGTTTTATTTAACCCTATATATCATTACTGACTTTCCAATCTGACTCTGGCATAACATTATAAGACAAGGAAAAAAATAAAAATATTTAACCCCAAAACATGTTTCTTTGCTGTATTTTGAAAAGCTCTGCAAAGCCATCCTTTGTAGGGGAAGATCTGCTTCTGTAAAGAATCTCTATTCACGTAGCCAGATATTTTTTTTACAGGCCCTCCCAATCCTGAGGAGATTAACCGAGAGTCTAGCACCTTTTAAAGGTCTGAATAGGAAGCATTTGTCATCGATTGTCTCTAAGGGCAGCTACTATGAGACTTCAGAAGAACCTTGGTCTCCACAATCTTTTATCTTAATCTGAGCATTTCCTTTCTACGGATCCCAGACCTTTTTTTTTTTTTTCCCAGGCTGGAGTGCAGTGGCACGATCTCGGCTCACTGCAACCTCCTTCTCCCAGGTTCACACCATTCTCTTGCCTCAGCCTCCTGAGTAGCTGGGACTACAGGCACCCACCACCACGTCTGGCTAATTTTTTGTATTTTTTAGTAGAGACAGGGTTTCACCGTGTTAGCCAGGATGGTCTTGATCTCCTGACCTCGTGATCTGCCTGCCTGGGCCTCCCAAAGTGCTGGGATTACAGGTGTGAGCCACCGCACCTGGTCTACTAGAACCCAGGTCTTTAGACAAGCTCAAACAATTGTCAACTAGAAAACATTTACATTCACCTGGAAGCCCCGTCCCCCACCCTCCCCTCCCACCCCCTTGAGTTGCTCCACTTCTCTGAACCAAACCAATCTATTTATCAAATGTATTTGATTGATGTCTCACACCTCCCTAAAATACATAAAGCCAAGCTGTCCCCCGACCACCTTGGGGACCGCCTGAGGGCTGCGTCACGGGCCATGGCCACTCATATTTCGCTCAGAATAAATGTCTTAAAGTATTTTACAAAGTTTGAGTCTTTTTGTTGACATTAAAGTTTTCGTTACTTTTTCAATCTTTCTCTTCTGTGTTACAGCACTGGTCTCTGCTTTACTGTATAATCCTTATGTCGAATATTTTATGACAATGAATCATAATAACTATAGCTAACATTTTTATTTGCTTTAAAAGATTCTCCTTTAAAAATGATAACCTGTTTCGTGGTTCATGGATGCTATTTTTTAACCTATATGTTATCTAAAAGAAACTCATTTTAAGTATAAAGACATAGATAGTGTGAACCTGGAAAATCTGAGACAAGTCTTAGTTAATTTAGAAAGTTTATTTTGTCAAGGTTGAGGATGCGCACCTGTGACACAGACTCAGGAGGTCCTGACGACAGGTGCCCAAGGTGGTCAGAGCACAGTTTGGTTTTATACATTCTAGGGAGACATGAGACATCAATCAACATAGGCAAGATGACCATTGGTTCGGTCTGGAAAGGCAGGACTACTCAGAGCAAAAGCAGGAGGACTGGAAGCCGGGAGGGGGCTTTCAGGCCACTTATAGATAAGAGACAAAAGGTTATATTCTTTTGAGATTCTGACTTGCCTCTCCAAAGGAGGCATTCAGATATGCATCTATGTCAGTGAGCAGAGGGATGATTTTGAATAAAATGAGAGGCAGGTTGGCCCTAAGCAGTTCCCAGCTTGACTTTTCTCTTTAGCTTAGTGATTTGGGGGCCCCAAGATTTATTTTCCTTCCACAATAGGTTAAAAATAAAAGGATGAGAAGAGGTATGTTGTGCATACACACACCATAAAATCAGCTGGAGTGCAATATTCATATTAAACAAAGCTTGGGACAAGAAATGTTACCAGTGTGAAAGTTGTCAGAATCAAAATGGAATCTCTTGTGTTAAAAACAAAAACAAAAACAAAAACAAAAAACCTTGTGGCTGGGCGCAATGGCTCACGCCTGTAATTCCAGCACTTTGGAAGGCCGAGGGGCCCGAGGTCAGGAGTTCGAGACCAGCCTGACCAACATGGAGAAACCCTGTTTCTATTAAAAATACAAAATTAGCCGGGTATGGTGGTGCATTTCTGTAATCTCAGCTACTCAGGAGGCTGAGGCAGGATAATTGCTTGAACCGGAAGGTGGAGGTTGCGATGAGCCGAGATTGCACCATTGCACTCCAGCCTGGGCAACAAGAGTGAAACTCCATCACAAAGGAAAAAAAAAAAAAATGCCTAGGCAGAGAAGCCAGAGAAGACCAGGAAGAGAGGGTTCTCCAGCATGAATGTCTGACAGTACAGCTATCCCAGAAGAATGCAAAACCCACAGCCTTGCAAAAGGGCCACTGCAACCTCACATCAAAAGTCCTTCTGCAAGGCCATCAGCCCAGCCACTGCCTGCCCAACCTTGGATTGGTGCCACCTTTGTTACTGGTCTTTGTAGCCAAGGATAATTATCTCAAAACAATGATGTGATCCACCTCATTTTCCCGTCGTCTTCCTTTACCTCCCTGAGTAACACAGAGTGTACGATGGTATACAGATTTCCACGGCAGTGCTCCAATCCCAAATAGACTTCAGCTTCTTTTAGAAAGCCCCTCTCTGTTTAGGTTGACACTATGGATAAAGAGGGATATTGCATAAAGATCAAGGGGTCAAGTCTGTGGAGTCCTGATAAGGTAAGTAAGCAACAATGAGGAAGAGGTCCCAGGTGACGGAGAAGAATTACTCTGAGAGATGGCTAATCACAGGCAACCCTCTGGCACAACTACCTCCCTCAGCATGTAGCCCCTGCAGCACGAACCTGCAGAACCTCCCTCCAGCCCCTGCCTCTTTGCAGACTGCTCCTTCTCTGCTGTGCTGCCTGTTGCATCCTTACAACGCATCTTTGTACTTTCTCTAATAAATCTGCCTTTTTTTTTTTTTTTTTTTCTGAAATGGAGTCTCGCTCTGTTGCCCAGGCCGGAGTGCAATGGCGTGATCTCGGCTCAAGGCAACCTCCACCTCCCAGGTTCAAGGAATTCTCCTGCCTCAGCCTCCTGAGTAGATGGGATTACAGGCATGTGCCACCATACCTGGCTAATTTTTGTATTTTTAGTAGAGACAGGGTTTCACCATGTTGGCCAGGGCCAGGCTGGTCTCGAACTCCTGACCTCAGGTTATCTGCCCCTCTTGGCCTCCCAAAGCGCGAAGAATACAGGTGTGAAGCCACTGCACCTGGCCAAATCTGACTTTCTTTACCTACAACTGTCTTGGTAATTTTTTTTTTTTTTTTTTAGACAGAGTCTCACTCTGTCTCCCAGGCTGGAGTGCGCCTCCCAGGTTCAAGCGATTTTCCCCTGCCTCAGCCTCCCGAGTAGCTGGGATTACAGGTGCCCACCACCATGCCTGGCTAATTTTTGTATTTTTAGTATAGATTGGGTTTCGCCATGTTGGCCAGGCTGGTCTCGAACTCCTGACCTCAGGTGATCCACCCACCTCGGCCTCCCAAAGTGCTGGGATTACAGGCATGAGCCACCGCGCCTGGTCGATAAATTCTTTTACTGGCCATGATGTTGGCCCCAGCCAGTTGCACCCGCGATGAAGTCTTCATTAGGACATCACAATCCTACGTGTGTATATACCTAACAACAGAACTTCAAAATATACAAAAAAAAAAAAAAAGAGGAAAGAACAAAACATTGAAATAAACAAATCCACAACTAGAGCTGGAGATATCTACAGTGCCCTCTTGGTGATCACTAGAACAAGTAGGCAGACTCCTTACGCCTGGAAATTGGCCTGTCTCATCTTCTCCAGGTTCTCGGTGGGGGCAGTGAGACCACCATCTAGTCAGCAGTTGGGCTGGGTGTGGGTTTGTTGTCGTTATGGTCATCTCAGTGCACGGCACTGGAGACTTCAAATTCCTCCAGCTGTGGGAGGCAGCCACCTCATGCTGGGGGGTCCTTCTCAGGCTCCTACTCACCCCCCTGCCCCCAGCTTTCAGCTGTCCCTGCAGGTTTGCAGCTCAGAGGGAGGCCCTCTCCAAGCATCCCTGCTCTCCTCTCTGTGTGGCGCCTCGCAGCACCTTTTCTCTGTGGTTGGTCTTGGATGGCAGTTTCCCATCTGGCCCCATGTCCACACCCTTGACCCTTCCTTCAGTTGGGGTGGATTTTTGCCAAGGTCCTGGAGGAAGAGAATTTTCCATCCCTCCCCTGGGGAAGATAGGGTTTGCCCTTTCTTCTCCCCTGTAATCAGTGGATCTTTGCTTATGCCCTGGAAACAAGATGGTGTGAAAGGAAAATAAATCTTGGGCCCCCAAATCACTACGCTAAAGTGAAAAGTCTGCTGGGCGTGGTTGCTCACGCCTGTAATCTCAGCACTTTGGGAGGCTGAGGCTGGCTGATCACCTGAGGTCAGGAGTTCCAGACCAGCCTAGCCAACATGGCGAAACCTGTCTCTACCAAAAATACAAAAATTAGTTGGGCACGGTGGCACGTGCCTGTAGTCCCAGCTACTTGGGAGGCTGAGGCAGGGAGAATTGCTTGAACCCAGGAGGCAGAAGTTGCAGTGAGCCAAGATCGTGCCACTGTGCTACAGCCTGGGTGACAGAGCAAGACTCCGTTGCAAAAATAACTAACTAACTAACTAACTAACTAAATAAATAAATAAAGGGAAAAGTCAAGCTGAGAACTGCTTAGGGCCAACCTGCCTCCCATTCTATTCAATGCCCGCCCCCCACCACTGAGATAGATGCATATCTGATGGCCTCCGTTGGAAAGGCTAATCAGAAACTCAAAAGAATGCAACTCTCTCACCCACCTGTGACCCGTAAGCCACCTCCCAGCTTCGAGTCTTCCTGCCTTTGCTTCAGGTTGTCCTGCCTTTCTAGACCGAACCAATGTACTTCTTACATATATTGATTGATGTCTCATGTCTCCCTAAAACGTATAAAACCAAGCTGTGTCCCAACCACCTTGGGCATGTGTTGTCAGGTACATGCCACCATGCCTGGCTAATTTTTGTAATTTTAGTAGAGACAGGGTTTCACCACGTTGGCCAGGCTGGTCTCGAACTCCTGACCTCAGGTGATCCGCCCTCCTTGGCCTCCCTAAATGCTAGGATTACAGGCATGAAGCCAGCGCACCTGGCCAAATCTGCCTTTCTTTACCTCAGGACCTCCTGAGCCTGTGTCACAGGCGTGTCCTCAACCTTCACAAAATAAACTTTCTAAATTAACTGACGGCAGATGGGATTTTCCCTTTCTTCTGCCCTAGAATCCATGGAGCTTTGCTTATGCCCTGGGAGCAAGATGGTTTAATGTGCCTTCCTCAGCAGCTCCTCTTCTGCTTGTAAGAGTGTCCAGGGAGCAGCAGGTGGGGCTCCTATCTGCCCCAGCACCATCCGCTCCCACACATCCATGTCACCCACCAAGGGCTGTCTGTCATCACCTGCCCTGTCCCTGCTCTTTCTTTTTTTTTTTTTTTAGATGGAGTCCCGCTCTGTTGCCCAAGCTGGAGTGCAGAGGAGTGATCTTGGCTCACTGCAGCCTCCACCTCCTGGGTTCAAGCAATTCTCCTGCCTCAGCCTCCTGAGTAGCTGGGATTACAGGTGTGCACCACCACACCCAGTTAATCTATGTATTTATAGTAGAGATGGGGTTTCACCATATTGGCCAGGCTGGTCTCAAACTCTTGACCTCATGATCCACCTGCCTCAGCCTCCCAAAGTGCTGAGATTACAGGCGTGAGCCACCACACCTGGCCAGTCCCCACTCTTTCTTAAAGGCCCATGGTGGAGCGTTTACAAGTGAGTGCAAGATCCCCTTCTGTATGGGACCCCCAGCTCTTCGCATCTGTCACACAAATTGGCCTTTAAGAATTTTTTTTCTTTTTTTTTTTTTGAGACGGAGTCTCGCCCTGTCGCCCAGGCTGGAGTGCAATGATGCGATCTCGGCTCACTGCAACCTCCACCTCCCAGGTTCAAGCGATTCTCCTGCCTCAGCCTCCCGAGTATCTTGGATTACGGGTGCGCGCCTCCACGCCCAGCTAATGTTTGTATTTTTAGTAGAAACAGGGTTTCACCATGTTGGCCAGGCTGGTCTTGAACTCCTGACCTCATGATCCACCCGCCTCGGCCCCCCAAAGTGCTGGGATTACAGGTGTGAACCACCGTGCCCGGCCCGCCTTTAAGAATTTTCCTGAATCTTTCTTGTCCATCCATATGGTGGCCACTGTTTCTTCTATACTCTGTAATAAGATTATCTGCTCGACCAAAATTTAGTCAAGCTCCAGAACCTTCTCTTAGGACCATCCGTGCACTTCTTGTAAAGTCCAGCTTTAGCAAAGAATCCTGCTAAGTCAGTTTATTTATTTATTTTTATTTTTTGAGACAGAGTCTCCCTCTGTCGCCCAGGCTAGTGTGCAGTGGCACGATCTCGGCTCACTGCAACCTCCACCTCCTGAGTTCAAGCAATATAGCCAGACCCCATCTCTCTAAAAGATAATGATTAGCTGGGCTGGTGGCACACGCCTGTGGTCCCAGCTCCTCGGGAGGCTGAGGTGGGAGGACCACTTGAGCCCGGGAGGTTGAGGCTGCAGTGAGCTATGATTGTGCCACTGCACTCCAGCCTGTGTGACAGAGTGAGATGTGAGACCCTGTCCCCCCGCAAAAAACAACAAAACAAAAAAAACCCAAAACCAAAAAAGACACAAGTGTTACTGAATATTTTTTTCTTTGAAACCTGTCAAAAATAAAGCAGTTCATGTGCTCTCTCTCTGCTTGAAGGGGCCCATCCTTTTTGGAATTCAGTTCACTTTGTTCCCCTGTGATTCACCTCTCCAGTGGTGTTAAGGATTATCTGACTCTTCTCATTGTTAGTGTGGGAACAATGTTCTTTGCAGTTTTCTACATTCTAAGAGGAAATGGAAGTCTCTGTTATGCATCTTACTACAGCCAGAACCTAATGGACTCACTCTGTGAGCTCATTTTCAGTGGGAATCTCTTCCATAGGAGTCCTAGGTAATGGCAGTAGCCCCCTGGGATATCTATCATAAGATAAGGCCACAGTGGGCCACAGATATCACGGAAAACTGGGTCACTGAGGAAAGTTTAGTAATGAGACTATTTACAAAGCTGTGGGTAGGGGGCAGAGAACTCAGTATTCCAGGGCTAGGGAGAGCAGGCAGCTGTGCCTTTCCTGCCTTCCCTTAGGTCTGAAATGGCAGAGAGGAGACTCACCTGGATGTAGAGCAGATGGCTGCATGGAGATGACTGTCTGGCAGGGGCTGCAGCCCTCAGTGAAAGACACCTGGATGTGGAGCAGATGGCTGCATGGAGATGACTGTCTGGCAGAGGCTGCAGCCCTCAGTGAAAGACACCTGGATGTGGAGCAGATGGCTGCATGGAGATGACTGTCTGGCAGGGGCTGCAGCCCTCAGTGAAAGACCATTGCCATTGTCACTGGACATAAAACAAACAAGGACGCAGAAGCACTCAACACCCTGTCAATCTACATGACCCTCTCCACATTCACAGAACTCTACCCAACAACAGCACTGTACGCATTCTTTTATTTTATTGTCTTCTTCTTTCTTTTCTTTTCTTTTTTTTTTTTTTGTTGAGACAGGGTCTCACTCTGTTGCCCAGGCTGGAGCACGGGGGTGTGATCTCAGTTCACAGCAACCTCTGCCTCCCAGGCCCAAGCAGTCCTCCTCCCTTAGCCTCCCACTGAGACTACAGGCACACACCACCATGCTTGGCTAATTTTTGTATTTTTTGTGGAGATGGGGGTCCCACCATTTTGCCTAGGCTGGTCTGAAATTCTTGGGCTCAAGCAATCCACCTACCTTGGCTTCCCAAAGTGCTGGGATTACAGGCGTGAGCTACCATGACTGGCTGTACGCATTTGTTTCAAACAAATGGGTGGGGTGGAGTGGGGCAGGGTGGTGCTGCAGTTTCTGACAGGGCAGTCAGGAAAGGCCCCGCTGCCAACTTGGTCCCCCAGCCAGGTGGAGGACAGAATCTGCCCCCACCCTCCCACCAGGATTTCCTGGTCCTAATTCCTGGAACGTGTGAGCGTTGGCTCCCACAGCCAAAGCGACTTTGTAGATGTGATTAAATCCCGGACTTGAAGCGGGGGAGGCTGTCCCGGACTGCCCCATGGGCCTGTGTCATCTTGGGTCCTTTTGGGAGGGCAGGGAGAGGCAGTGGAGAGGGAACGAAGGAGAGGGGAGGGGATGATAGGAGCAGAGGTTGGAATGATGGGCTTTGAACCGGAGGAAGAGGCCATGGGCAAGGCCACAGAAAAGGCCAGGAAATGAATTTTCCTGCAGGCCCCTGGCAAGGAAGTAGTCCAGCTGGCACCTTGGCTTCAGTTCTGTGGCAGGGCCTGTGGGCTCCTGACGCCCAGGGCTGTCAGAGAGGGAATCTGTGGTGCTCGGTGGGCAATTGTTACAGCAACACCAGGAAACCAGCGCAAGCAGAGACCCGGAAGACAGAGGGCGGAGGAAGGGCGGCCGCCTTACGCAGCGCAGGCGGGGGCTGGAGAGTGGGGCTTCTGCCCTGCAGCCTGGGCTGCCTTAGCTCTGGAGGTCCGAAGCAGATCGGGGTGGGATGGTCGGGCTCTGGGGAGGGTGCTGCTCCGGGTCGGGCTCTGGGGAGGGTGCTGCTCCGGGTCGGGCTCTGGGGAGGGTGCTGCTCCAGGTTGCAGGCGGTGCTGCCTTCGTGTGCATCCTCATGTGGCAGAACAGAGCTTCCTGGGGTCCCTTTTGCAAGGGGACCAGTCTCACGCTCCCCTCATGACCTCATCACCTCCCAAAGGCTCCACCTCCTAATACCTCGGGGGTTGGGATTTCAACATAGGAATTTATGGGACACACAGACTTCAGCCTGTTGTAGCCTCCTGGACCACCCGTCAGGAGAAGATGTAATAGGACATAGAGTTAACTGCAAGGGATTGGAATCCAGAATTTAAAAAGAACTGTGATCTGATTGCTGGGTGAGGTGGCTCACGCCTGTAATCCCGGCACTTTTGGGAGGCCGAGGCGGGTGGATCACCTGAGGTCAGGAGTTCAAGACCAGCCTGGCCAACATGGTGAAACCCTGTCTCTAGTAAAAATACAAAAATTAGCTGGGCACGATGGCAGGTGCTAGTAATTCCAGCTACTTGGGAGGCTGAGGCGGGAGAATCGCTTGAACCTGGGAGGTGGAGGTTGCAGTGAGCCGAGATCATGCATTGCACTGCAGCCTGGGCGACAGAGCGAGACTCTGTCTCCAAAAAAAAAAAAAAAAAACAGAAAAAGAAAACTGTGATCAACTTGGAAAAGACAAACTGCCCCAGTGGAATGTGAGCAGAGGCCACCACATCACAGAAGAGGAAGCCGAATGGCCAGTGAGCAGATCAAAAATCAAAGATCAGTCTCATCAGCCATCAGAGAAATGCCTGGGAGCCTCGGGTGGGGCCCCCACGCCCACCACGCAGGCATGACTGATGCTGGAGGTGACAGGGTGGTGACCATGGATCGACACAGAGGGTGGGGGCAGGGCTTTTACAGCTGGCTTGTAGAGTGGACAGGGATGAGGAGCAGGCATGGGAGGGCGACTTGGCGGTCCTGACAACCAAGACAGTGTGAAGGTTGAAAGGGGCTTAACTGTGAGCTAATTAGCATCCCCTGGATGTTGAACAGGTTGTTACTATGGTGAAGTTGTTAATTTGATGGTTTAAAGTGCCCCTAATGCCAAGACACAAATGACTAGAGCACAACTGTAGCAGGTTAGGGGTCCCCTGTGGGCCTCTCTGGTGACCCACACTAGGCATCACTGTCCCTCGTCTTTCTGATGCGGTGGGTGGACAGCACAAATTCATTTTTTCAGCTCAGTTTCTCAGGTGTAGGGTGGGTGAAATGCCTGGATGCGGTGGTATGGGCAGTACTTCACTGTCCTTATGTCCATGGAGGGAGAGAAGAAGCATGCAGGCCGGCTCTGTTCCTGCGCCCACTCCCCACCCAGCCACATCCCCAGGCTGCCTTCTCCACTTTCTCCACCAGACCAGAGCCACTGCAAGAATCCACTTCCAAGCCGGGACACTTCCCTGAAACAATTACGGCCTCCCGCCCCACACTCTTGCTTACATTCATGTCACCTCACATGCATCAGATGCAGATGCAGATGGACAGATGCCAGCACCCAGAAGGCCATCGAGCGTGCACCCTACGCCTTGCACCACAAACACACAGCTTGGCAAAACAGACCTGGCAACCAGAACAGGCCTACAGAATCCGAATCTCAGGGCTGGAGCGTGTCTCAGTGTTCACAGATAGGCTGAGGACCAGCCAGGCTCAGAAACTACTGACTCAGTGCAGCTGCTCCTGGGACTAAGGAGAGGAAAAGCTCAAGGTCATGGAGGCAGGGAAAGGAGGGGAGAGAGGAGACAGAAAGGAGGAAAGAGAGGGAAGGGAGGGAGGGGAGAGAGGAGACAGAAAGGAGGAAAGAGAGGGAAGGGAGGGAGGGGAGAGAGGAGAGGCAGGGGAGGGAAGGGAGTAAGAGGAGGGAGAGGAGAAAGGGGAGAGAGGGGAGGGAGGGGAGGGACAGGAAAGAGGGGAGGGAGGAGAGGCAGGGGAGGGAGGAGAGGCAGGGGAGGGAGGGGAGGGGAGGGGAGAAAGGAGAGGCAGGGGAGGGAAGGGGGGCAGAGGAGGGAGGGGAGGCAGGGGAGACAGGAGGGAGAGGAGGAAGGGGAGAGAGGGGAGGGAGGGGAGGAACGGGAAAGAGGGGAGGGAGGAGAGGCAGGGGAGGGAAGGGAGGCAGAGGAGGGAGGAGAGGCAGGGGAGGGAAGAGAGGGGAGGGGAGGCAGGCGAGGCAGGGCTGACAACAGAGAACCTTGGCCCCTCTGGCCACCCATGCTCCTGCCATGGGAGCTGCCTGTGTGCAGGCGCTGACTGCCAGTCACGGCTTCTTGGAGCTAGACAAGTCCTCTGAATATGTCCCCAGCTTTCTAGGGTTTAGCAGGAGTGGCCATGGGGGTATCAGGGCTCAAATCTGGCTGCCTCCAGCTCACAGAAAACAGCGTCTACTGTCTGGGGAGCCTGTTCCTGGTGAGGACAGGAGGATAATGGGATGCGCTGTTCCATTGCCAACAGTGTTTTTCTTCGAAGAGGGGAAAGGACGTGGTGCTGATTGAGAACTTCTCGGAACCTCGGGGTAGGTGAGCAGAGTGGGAGGAGCTTGCTGGCAGGAGCGCCTGTTTCCCACCCGGCGGGACGCATTCGTCCCGCGCAAGCGAAGGAGGCGGCTCAGAGGCCGAGGCTGCATCGCCTTCGCAGTCGCGCGTGCATGAGATTCAGGGTCCGGCTCCCGCAGAATTACACCGGCTGTGAACCCGGCTCGTCGTGAGCTTCTGAGGCAACACTTGTGTTTAGTATTTTCCATGATATGATGTCTGCAAATACATTCTCATGAGAGGGAGCCTCGGACTGTCCCGTCCCCATGTGGAGCAGGAAGGAACCAGAATTAAGAGAAGGGTGTAGAAGGCAGCAGCTCACCTTGTTTTCCAGCTTCTCAGAAACGCTGAGAAAAAACGAACATCTCTTTGCAGTGGATGGAAAATTGTATAGTCTTGCTGTCCCAAATTCTTTGGCTAAACCACCAGATTTTAAATATCTGCTAGCAAAATATATTAGAAAATTTAGGATTAACCGGAAAAAAACCAGTACTCTATGTATTTTCACTTGTAACCAGGCAGCTTAACTTCAAAATGCATTTTAACTTTTTTTCCCCTTTCTCTTGGATTTTAAGATATAACCTTGAAGCAAACTGCAGAAGCCTTTTCCCTTAGCCTTCAAGTAGACTTCACGTCCCCGCCTTTCTCACTGTCTATACCCGCTTCACAGTCTCTAACTGCATGCGCGCATCTAATTATGCACCTTCTTAGACGTTCCAGGGGCTAATCTTGAGACAGACCAAGCCTGGAGATCAAGCTGCAAAGTTCCACAGATGACATCAAGGTGGCTAGTTCACCACCTGGCCACTGTTGAGGTGATGCCAGCCCGAGACCCAGGTGGATGGGGACCCAAGACAGCCACTGGACACACACAGACATTGTACCCCACCCAATTCTTGTATTTCTTCCTTATCACGTTTTCCTCTTTCTTTCTTTCTCTTCTTTCTTTCTTTCTTTCTTTCTTTCTTTCTTTCTTTCTTTCTTTCTTCTTTCTTTCTTTCTTTCTTTCTTCTTTCTTTCTTTCTTTCTTTCTTTCTTTCTTTCTTTCTCTTTCTTTCTTTTTTTTTTGAGATGGAGTCTCGCTCTGTCGCTTAGGCTGGAGTGCAGTGGTGCGATCTCAGCTCACTGCAACCTCCACCTCCCAGGCTCAAGAGATTCTCCCACCTCCACCTCCCCAGTAGCTGGGATTACAGGCACCTGCCATCATGCCCAGCTAATTTTTTTTTTGTAGGGACAGGGTTTCACCATGTCAACCAGGCTGGCCATGAACTCCTGACTTCAGGTGATCCGCCCACCTTGGCCTCCCAAAATGCTGGGATTACAGGCGTGAGCTACCATCCCCGGCCAAGTTTTCCTTTCTTAAACCCCTGCCTTCCTCCCCAAAATTGAAGTGGTTGCTGTGGATGGCTATCTGGCCACTTCCCCTTTACTAGTTTTGGTTAATAAAATCAATTTCTTTCTTTCCTTTTTTTTTTGAGATGGAGTCTCACTCTGTTGCCCAGGCTGGAGTGCGGGAAAGGAAGGACAAAGAAAAGAAAGAAAGAGATGAAATTTCTAACTCTCTAGTTCTTATCTTCTTTTGTTTTTCCTTAGGGAGAGAGAGAGAGATATCGTGCTATGCCGGCCCAGTCTACCCAAGCTCAAGCTGTCTCCAGCACCGCTTGTGAGCTGGGCCCACGTTGCTGCCCAGGGGCGCGGTGGTGAGGGAGGTGTGATGTGTGAGTCCGCTGGGGTGGCCCTAGTGAGGCACACAGGTGTGTGTGTGTGAGAGCTTGGCGGGGGGCTTAAACCACAGACACTTCTCTCTCAAAGTCTGAGAGAAGTGTTGGCAGGGCTGGCTTCTGCTGAGCCCCCACTCCTCTGTGTGTTGGGGTCTGTCCTTCCCCGGCATCCGCCGTGTGCATCTGTGCCCTGACCTCCTCTTCTCGTAGGACTCAGAGTGGCTCAGGGCCCACGCCGGTCAGCTCACGCCATCTTAACCACCTGTTAAAGGCACTGGCTCCAAATACAGTACTGGGAGGCACCAGTTTGGGCTTGGACATAAGTTTTGGGGAGAGAATTCAGCCCGTAACAAGGTGACTCACCCCCACAGGCCCTGGCCCCTGCCTGAGGCCGTGTTTCACAGCGCCGCGTTCTGCCAGGGCACCGGCCCCAGCTCCCAGGAATCTGGGGACCCCGACCCTCATGTTCCCCTGCAGCAGGGCGGAGAGTCCCAGGGTGGGGGCTGGGAAGGCCTCCCTAAGGACTCAGGGAGACTGGAACCCAGCACTTTGCTGGGCCCCTTTTGGCTACCAACAGAGAACAGTCCCCTCCCAAATTCAGAGGGACAATGTTATCTGTCCCTTAGACAGATTACGGTGAAAGCCTTTGGACTGAGATTTTTAAACCTCCCTCGTAGCCACAGTGGAGGAGCTGTGGGCAGACAGCCTTGTCCGGGCACTGCCCGGTGTCTCCCGGCTTGGGGGGATCCAGCCCCAGGCACTGCCTCTAGAGTGGAATGAGGTTTCCCGTGGGATCGGACGAGGGGGTGACTGCTTTCCTGTTCCAGAGGCCACCTGGGAACCGATGGTGTCCACTGATGGACGTTTTCCTGGGCTGAAGTATTTCAGATGCCCAGTGTTCTCCCAGCCCTCACAGCGGTCAGTTCTGCTTCATGGGTTTCCCACATGATTTGGCTAAGACGTCAGCAGGCAAAGACGCTTGGGTTGGCTTTAGACATTACGAACAAAAGGAAGCTGCGGGAGGCGGTCAAAGTCTGAGACATGGCAGGTGACACAGGAGGGGGCGGGAGGGGGGATTCGGCCGCAGGGACCCCGTCCAGGATGCCAGCAGCAGACATTCCTCTTTCCTTCTTTTATTACCCACAAGGTCAAAGCTGCAATCATAAGGGGCTGCATTGCCTTTTGAAGGGAGAGCCAGGGGCTGCATTCCCAAGATTGCACGATGCCAGCTCCCAACTGCGAGGGGGCAGACTTGTTGGAATTTCTCAAATCCAGTTTTTGACACATGCGTTGTTCCTTCACTTGCTAATAAATGGTCTTGGGGAGAAAAAAGTGGAAAACAGTGTCTTCCTGTCCCCTCAGAGGAGCACAGGTGATGATGGCATCCCAGGACGGTGCTAGGCTGCGCACAGGCCGGCCCTCCTTTTGTGAACTTTCTGTTCTTTCTGGCGACATGCTTGCTGTGTGCTGGGAGCTCACCGTGGAAAGCCCCAGGCATTGCTGCTCCTGTCTCCTGACCTGCATGTGGCTCAGCTGTAAACATCTTTACCCTTCATGCTGACTTAATACTGATTGTCGGGCAGAGAGTTCACTTGGAAACACATCATCCTGGGTGGAGATGGTGCCGCCCACCTCAGAGGGGCGTCTTGTTCAGTGGGTTGTGCTCATGGGGGTGGGCCCCTGTGTCTGCACACTTACTCCCTATGCTGGGTGTGCCCCCAGGTCTGGGTGCTGCGTTCCCCACACCTGCCTCTGCTGCTGGACCCAGAGCTCTCTGGGGCCGTGGGCACATCTGTCTTGTCCTGAGCCTCCACTGCCACATGTAGCTGATGATTCAGCTCACCCATGTGGCTGCCTCCCGGTGCGGGCAGGCTCTGGGTGTGCAGGCTGACCAGGGTGGACATGGCCTCCAACTGTGGGGCCTCAGGGACTGCTCTGTGTGACAGGAGGGTGGGTTGGTGGGCTTTCTGGGGGTCCCATGCATGGAGACCAGGCTGGCTGCACACGAACCAGGACTAACAGTAGATGCCGTCAGGCCGGGTGCAGTGGTTCACGCCTGTAATCCCAGCACTTTGGGAGGCTGAGGCAGGTGGATGACGAGGTCAGGAGATCGAGACCATCCTGGCTAACACGGTGAAACCCCGTCTCTACTAAAAATATAAAAAATTAGCCGGGCGTGGTGGCAGGCGCCTGTAGTCCTAGCTACTTGGGAGGCTGAGGCAGGAGAATGGCGTGAACCCAGGAGGCAGAGCTTGCAGTGAGCCGAGATCGCACCACTGCACTCCAGCCTGGGCAAGAGAGTGAGACTCTGTCTCAAAACAAAGAAACAAACAAACAAACAAACAAACAAACAGTAGATGCTGTCTAGACGCCTCCCCTAATGGACCTCAGTCATTTGATTTAATTGTTCCAGGATGCAGTGTAGCCTAGAACCAGAGGAAGTGTGCTGATGTGTAGGAGTGTATATGTGTCCACGTGTGTGCGTGTGATTGTGTGTTTCTGTTTATGATAGTAAAATTCAAGGAAGTGTTGTATGGAGTTTGATGAGGGGCACCATTTGGTGAGATGCGCATTCCAAGTAACGTAGCAGATGAAGGTGCTGTTGAAAGAGCCTTGTTACAGATGAGGAGAGCAGGTAATAATCCCTCATAGAGGCTGGCAGGAAGGTCGAGGGCGTCAATATCCGCACGCCTACATTTTGCTTCTATTTTTGCCAACGTTGCCATATCTATTGGCTTTAATAGGATTCAAATGAAAAACAAAAGCAGAAACAAGAAGGGGTGTAGAAATCAAGGTCCCTGTCCATATTCACCTGGATTCGAGATGGAAAATTTTACAGGTAAAAAATGAATTATTTGAAGGTGGGAAGTAATATTCTGGAATTCACCAAGAGGAAACAAATGCCCGAGGAAAGTGACCCAACACAGAAATGAAACGTTTATCAAGCTCAGACCACGCCCATGGCCTTAAAGATGAGCTCTGTAGGGCGAAGCGCTTCGGGAGGTGGTTCTGTCTCTAGAGCACAGCGGAGATGGAGCCCACAGCCCAGGGGACACAGCCAGCAGCCTTTTCCTTGCTTTTTATAAATCGGGTCTCCAGGAGTCCACCACATGCAGGCAGTCTCAGTGAGAGCTCAGGGGTGCGACTGTCCCAGCAACAACAAGAGCTTGACCATGAACAAGCCGGGGGCTGGGTCCCCTGTGTGGACACAGTGCCACCCAGAATGTCCCTCGTTACCAAAACAAAGGCAGGAAGGGAGGGCCATCTCTCCTCCCGAGATAGAGAGCCTCAGATGTGCTGAATACCTGTGTCTCTTTTCCTTATCTGAGGATTTAAATGTGAAGTCACCAGCCTTCCTGTGCATGAGCACCCAGTGTGTCGTCCCCATGGACATGAGTGCATTTGCTCCGACACACGACCTACAGTCTGGCCAACCTGCCTCAGTCCCCAGATGTCCCACACGCGGCACTGACATCCCCCTCTGCTCAGAAACACAGGACCCGTGCGTGTCCTTGCGCTCAGGGCACCGTTCTGACATTTAATGCTGAATTTACAGGGACGTACGCACCGCATCACGCCGGTCAATTGCTCTAAGATACAGCTGGGGGAAAAGCACAGTGTCCTTCGTCTCCATGAGAGAACTTACCGGAAGCAGCATACACACTTCTACCAAAGAAGAAGTACAGTACCCATTTCCGTATAAGAATATATTATTTAAAAGACAGTTTAAAAATAAAATTCTGTACAGCATCATGAATTCCTTTTTTTTTTTTTTGTATCAGTGAACAAAATGGTTCTTAGAAAACATGGCCTTGTGGTGCCAGGTGCCCAGGGCAGCTCTTCCCTGCACAAGGATCCCGCGCAGCTCGGCCAGCCCGTGCGAAACCGCAGCCACGACCCCCGCTTTCCTCAGGCACAGTCTCCTGGAAGAAGGGAAACGATGACTGATTTGTTTTTGTTAGAATTAGGGTGCGGTGGCTCATGCCTTTAATCCCAGCACTTTGGGAGACCAAGGCGGGTGGATCACGAGGTCAGGAGTTCGAGACCAGGCTGACCAACATGGTGAAACCCTGTCTCTACTAAAAACATAAAAATTAGCCAGGCGTGGTGGCAGATGCCTGTAATCCCAGCTACTCGGGAGGCTGAGACAGGAGAATCGCTTGAACCCGGGAGGTGGAGGTTGCAGTGAGCCGAAATTGTACCACTGCACTCCGGCCTGGGCAACAAAGCGAGACTCTGTCTCAAAAAAGAAGGAAAAAAAAAAAGGTCCAGCAGTCGCAGAAACGTTACAGGATTATACACAGGCTTTTTTTTTTTTTTGAGATGGAGTCTTGCTCTGTTGCCCAGGTTGGGGTGCAGTGGCGTGATCTCGGCTCACTGCAACCTCCGCCTCCTGGGTTCAAGCAGTTCTCCTGCCTCTGGCTCCCAAGTAGCTGGGATTACAGGTACACGCCACTACGGTTGGCTAATTTTTGTGTTTTTAGTAGAGATAGGGTTTCACCATGTTGGCCAGGCTGGTTTAGAACTCCTGACCTCAAGTGATCTGCCCGCCTCAGCCTCCCAAAGTGCTGGGATTACAGGTGTGAACCACTGTGCCCGGCCGACACACAGACCATTTTAAAAGAAAGAGGCCATCAGATATATTGCTGAACACATTTAGACAAAATAAAACAATATTGATCCCTTTTCTGAGCTGCTGAAAAATATGAACTGACTTAAAAATTAAATGGCAACATTGACTGAGCACTTCATAGGGACCAGACCAGCACTTTGACTGTTTAATCACTAAAACAGCAGTAACAATGGTATTATTGCCTCTGGTTTAGAGATTGGGGCTCTGAGGTTCAGAGAGGCTGAGACACTTGTGCACATCTCTCGGCTTGTAATTGGCAAGCCTGGACTCAAAACCAGGTGTGTTGGATGCCAAAGCCAACTGTTGCAGCTCCTCTTATGAGCCACGTCCTGTTTGTTCTGCCCTGAGCCTTGCATGCTTGATGCACTATCTCTTGAATTATCTGTTAGACACGGATAGTGTGACCTTATTCCTTATTTATTTGTATTTTTTTGAGATGGAGTCTGACCTTGTTTATTATTTATTTATTTATATTTTTTTGAGACAGAGTCTCGCTCTGTCGCCCAGGCTGGAGCGCAGTGGCGCGATCTCGGCTCACTGCAAGCTCTGCCTCCTGGGTTCATGCCATTCTCCTGCCTCAGCCTCCCGAGTACCTGGGACTACAGGCGCCCGCCACCACGCCCGGCTAATTTTTTTTGTATTTTTAGTAGAGACGGGGTTTCACTGTATTAGCCAGGATGGTCTTGATCTCCTGACCTCGTGATCCGCCCACCTTGGCCTCCCAAAGTGCTGGGATTACAGGCATGGGCCACTGTGCCCGGCTTATTTATTTTTATTTTTTGAGACGGAGTCTCGCTCTGCCGCCCAGGCTGGAGTGCAGTGGCGCGATCTTGGCTCACAGCAATCTCTGCCTCCTGAGTTCACACCATTCTCCTGCCTCAGCCTCTTGAGTTGCTGGGACTACAGGGGCCCGCCACCATGCTCAGCTAATTTTTTGTTTTTAGTAGAGACGGGGTCTCACCATGTTAGCCAGGATGGTCTCGATCTCCTCGTGATCCGCCGCCTTGGCCTCCCAAAGTGCTGGGATTACAGGCGTGAACCACCGCGCCCGGCCGTTAGTGTGACCTTTTTATGAGGTGAACAAATGGCTGCTCTGCATTCCCTGTGAGCTGAATGACTAGTATCAACAAGTGCAGAGGAAAACGCTCAAAGCCATATAAAGCAAACATGTGATTTGTGAAAAGTTTTCAGTACTTCAATTGCACTTTAAAAAAGTACTTACTCTTATAAGTGATACATATGCTAATTATTGATGTTTTTCTATTAACTAAAGCATGTTACCCTTCTTTAAGGGCCTCATTCTTTTTTTTTTTTTTTTTTTTGAGACAAGAGTCTCACTGTTGTCCAGGCTGGAAGGCAGTGGCACAATCTTGGCTCACTGCAACCTCCACCTCCCAGGTTCAAGTGACTCTCCTGCCTCAGCCTCCCAAGTAGCTGGGACTACAGGTGCACGCCACTACACCTGGCTAATTTTTGTATTTTTAGTAGAGACAGGGTTTCACCATGTTGGCCAAGCTGGGTCTTGAACTCCCGACCTCAAGTGATCCGCCCACCTTGGTCTCCCAAAGTGCTGGGATTACAGGCACAAGCCACCAGCCTTAAGAGCCTAATTCTAATGATTAGATGCAAGGAATAAAATTTCCATTCATTTGGCCAGGCACAGTGGCTCACACCTGTAATCCCAGCACTTTGGGAGGCTGAGGCGGGTGGATCACCTGAGGTCAGGAGTTCGAGACCAGCCTGGCCAACATGGTGAAACCCCATCTCTACTAAAAATACAAAAACTAGCCAGGCGTGGTGGCTCATGCCTGTAATCCCAGCTACTTGGGGGGCTGAGGGAGGAGAATCACTTGAACTCAGGAGGCAGAGGTTGTAGTGAGCCAAGATTGTGCCATCGCACTCCAACCTGGGCAACAAGAGCGAGACTTCGTTTCAAAAGAAAAAAAGTTCCACTCATTTAAAGGTATTCCAAAATTCAGATTTTCTCCCCTTCCTCTTTCTTTCTCTCCTTTGTCAGAATCATTGTATGCGCCGAGACGCCACTTCAGCAGAGCGAGCATTACCTTCACTGTTTTTCACATCTCTGCTTCTCTCTCTGGACTTCTCGGTGGCCCCAGGCGTCAAGCTGTCAGTCTTCTTCTGTAACTGGAACAGAGTGCAGAGAAGGCCAAGTCAGGGAGCAGGAGACAGCAGGAGAGTGTCTGCCTCTCTCCCAGCAGCTTCTGTTGCCTGGAGGTGCTACAACGTGAAAGCCTGTGGTCCCCAGTCCCTCTGAGCCCAAGCACTCCTGACACGGGCTTTTCAGAGGCAGCTCTGCATACCCTGTCCCGCTACCCTTGGTGCCTCATCCGGGGCCTGGACAGTGAGCTCACCCAGCCACAGCCACCACAGCCACAGAGACTGGTGGTGTGTGCAGAGCCTGCGGCTTGGGCTTGGCCTCTTCACCTCTTTGGTGTGTCTGTCCTTTTTGTGGGGGCTGACAGGGGGAAAGGCAGAGTCCTTAAAGAACCCTGGTATCCCCTACTGGGCAGCAGGGCTCAGGACTAGAGACTCAAGGCCATCAGGGCTATGGCTCTCGGAGGGTCAACGAGAGAGGCAGAAGCCCCTTCAGCTCTCCTGTGGGGTTCTGGAGTGGGAGGAGCCCTCTTGCTACGTCTGTCCCTCTGCATAGGTGCTCTCAGACTTCCAGAGGTTTAGAGACCTTTCTGTGACTTTCCAGTAGGAGACATCAACTGGAGAAGTCAGGGCATCTGGTCTGGATTTTCAGTCAGCTCCTAAGCAACTGCTGAGCACCTACCATGTGCCTGGCATGGCGCTCCAGGCGGGTGTGGGCACAGGGAGCACAGGGCCATCAGTCGAGGGAGATGAGACCAACCCAAGGCTACGCCTGGAAGATGGCTCAGTGCTCAAAAGGGCATCGTGGGCCACATGGGCTTCAGGAGCGCCAGGCAGAAAAGTCGGGGTGGTGGGCACAGTAACTAGGGGAGCCCTGGCTGACGGGCCTTGGAGGGTGCTTCGACGGCACTGTGGGGAGCAAGGATGGCAGAGGCAACACCGGCCAGGGCCAGGAGGGGTCAAACCCTGCAGGAGTAGTGAGACTGTTCTAGCTGCATGGGGGTGCTGGAGGGAGGAGGCAGGAGGGTGGGTGGGGCAGGGGCCACACCATGGGCAGCAGGACAGCAGACAGCTGGGGGAATCCGTAGAAAGACTGCGTGGGCCCTGAGGCTGTGACCTTGACCCCTTCCTCCAAAACGATATCAATCCAACAGCAACCTAAAGCCAGCCCCAGGCTCCCTGGCCCCTGAGAGGTGCTGGTGTGTGTTCTGGGCCCAGGAGCTGGCAGGTGGGCGGTCACTTTGTCCCTGTGCCAGGGGAGGGCCCCTTTCTACCCCATGGGCTCCTCTGAACAAGTCAGCCCTGGGGCCAGGCCAGGCACTGTACTCAGAGGGGTCCCAGATGCTCTAATGGCGGCTGATACACCCAAGGACACCTGGGTGTCCACAGGTGTGGGTAACAGTTGTGATTCTTGTGAAGGGCATGGCCAGTAAACTCCCTCGAAGGTACTGAGACCTGACGCGTTCTTGGCAAATGCAGTTTTGGTTTCCCTCGTCGCATTCCCTAATTTTATTGAGCCAGGCTTTCTGATGGAAGGTACACGTGTGCCTATCCATGGGGCCACCTTCAGTGGTGCCCGGTTTGGCACGTCCAAGATTCTGGAGTCAGGAGTGCGGAGGGCAGTGTCTGCTTGCCACAAGGAAGGAAGGAAGGCTCTTCTCAGTGCGTTTTACCTCTTTCATGGCATCATCTATCCGCTTCAGTTCCTCGTAGCGATCTCGGGATTCCCAAAGCGGCTGCAGCATCATCTCCTCAACCATGGGGAAGAGCTGGGAGAGACAAACAGATTTATTCAGAGTCCCTCGTTCTTTTTTTTTTTTTTGAGACAGAGTCTGGCTCTGTCCCCCAGGTTGGAGTGCAGTGGCACCATCTCGGCTCACTGCAAGCTCCGCCTCCTGGGTTCACGCCATTCTCCTGCCTCAGCTGCCCAAGTAGCTGGGACTACAGGCGCCTGCCACCATGCCCTGCTAATTTTTTTGTATTTTTAATAGAGACAGGGTTTCCCTATGTTGGCCGGGATGGTCTCGAACTCCTGACCTCGTGATCTGCCCACCTCGGCCTCCCAAAGTGCTAGGATTACAGGCTTGAGCCACTGCACCCGGCCCAGAGTCCCTCATTCTTAAGGCAATGGGAAACTTCGGAGAAAAACAGGTGTCAGGTGCTCTGTGCAGAAGCCTCTGGGCCAGTCCCAGCTCCTGGACACCCTCGTGCCAGCTCTGCTGCCTCCACCTGCTGCGGCTCTGTCTCTGGCCCTTGTCACCCTCCATGAGGTCCTACAGAAAGTCCCCTCCCTGCCTGCTGTGTCCCCGTGCCCGTGAGACGAGGGTGGGGGACAGGTTGGGAGGTTCTTACAAAGACACGGGGCAGAGGAAAGGAGTTGACAGCCTTCCGGCTGGGGGTCCTGGGAGTGGGAAGTGGGTGGGGGTGGCTCCAAGAGATGCCCTAGAGCAGAAGGATCCGCAGCGTAGGAGCCCAGGAAGGTCGGAGGGTGCCAGGCTGTGAGCCCAGATCCCCAGGGGGAACAAGAGATGGGCCTGTTTTGGACATGCTGGGCGTGCCTTGAGGTGGGGGCCTTGGCAGGGGGCCACAGGCAGCTCAGAGGCCCTGGGGGGAGCTGGCCAGGAAGGAGCTGTGTGCAGGGAGCAAGGCCTCAGTGGCTGGGTGTGGTGAAACTGGGAGCTGGACAGGGGCTTCACAGCTCGAGGGCACAGAGATCAGTGGTTCCTCCACAGGTGAGGACTCAGTTGAACTGGGACGCAGAGTGGGGACAGGAGAGTCAACAGCCAGTGCTGCCTCCAGAGTCCTGAAGGCCGGCAGCGATGGGCGAGGGCAGTGAGGGCCCCCCCCAGGGCCCAGCAAGGCAAGGCAGGGAGTGCAGCACAGAGTGGGAGATGCTGGGGTCACAGGCCAGGCTGTGGGGAGCAGGCTGTGGGTGGAGCAGGGACAGCGGTCACCATGACAGCCGGGGAAGAGGCTGCTCAGGATGTGCAGGTGTGCCTGTGTGCATGTGTGTACCTGTGTGCATGTGCATACCTGTGTGTGCATGTGTGTGCCTGTGTATCAGTGTGCATGTGTGTGCCTGTGTGTGCATTTGTGTGCCCGTGTGTGCCTGTGTGTGCCTGTGTACGTGTGTTCATGAGTGTGTGCATGAGTGTGTGCCTGTGTGTACCTGTGTGCGTGTGTGTATATGTGTATGTGCCTGTGTGTGCCTATGTGCCTGTGTGTGCATGCATGTATCTGAGTGTATGCAAGTGTGGCATGTGGTGACAGTTACTCACCTTGGTCACTGTTTCAAACATTGGGATCAGGACAAACTTGATGAACCCAATCTGGGCTGTGGCCTTGGTCACTTTGTCTCGGTCCATGAACGGGGCCACGGGAAGGCCTTCTGACTTCTCACGGTCGCTCTGCAGGGAATGCAGCAGACAGCGACATTAAAGACAGAAATGCCCTGTAACCAGATCGCTGTTCTCAGAGAAAGACAAGATGCGCCAGTTAACAACCAACCAACCAAATCACACCACAAATGTGTCTCAGTAAGAACAAGGAGAAGGCGACCGTATCTTCAGTGCTAAACAGAGCTGGGCGTGCAGGTCTAGCTGGGAAGACCAAGCTGAGAGATAGGCAGAGGTGAGTTGGATGTATCCCAGGACGGCAGCAGCGTCCTGCAGAAAGCCTCCCGACTTCTCCTAGGGTTGATCAAGCTGTTGTATTAATATTTGGTGGTTGTTTTCAGCTGGCTTGGTTTTCTATGTCCCCGACCTTCCCCGTGGCCATCTGTGTGAGCTGACCTGCTGGGTCTCGGCCCTCCCGGGGCTCCTCCTGCCTCTGCAGTTCTTGCTTCTTTCAGGCAATTTGCTTGACAAGGCTGCTTCTAATAATGGCTCAATTAGCAGTGACAGGTGGCAGTGTTAGAACATTAGCTTTTCTGGATTGTTACTGTCTTTCAGGTCTCAAATTATAACCTATTTTGTTTCTGATATACGCCTACCGTGAAGGCTTTCTGGAGGCTGAACTGTCGGCGGCCCGGTGAACATGCGGGACCACCCTGGCATGCTCTGTTTAACGCAAACCCTTACTAAGTGGGGCTAATAAGCGTGGCTGGAGGCTTGATTGCTCTGCAAGACTCTTACCTGCATAAAATATTCCTCTAATAAACAGTCCACCCAAGGCTCTGCGACTTCCATTGGACGGACCTCGTTAGAGATATCACAGCATTTTATCAAAATCATCTTCAGCTGAAAGAAGAGATTTTGGAATTAAAGTAACAGGAGGTAGAACACGGCCTGCTGCTGTTGCTGTTGCTGCTGCTGGGGTCCGGACTTGCCATTACAGGCAGGAAGAGATGGAGGACCGTACGGCTGGACCATGCAACTGAGCTTGGCTGCCTTCAGGGAGGACAGGCTCCCTTCTCAATGGAGAATGAACCTTCAAGGTCCTGTTTGGGTCCCCTCCTTCCAGCCTTTCTGGCCACCCCAGCCCAGGTGATATCCCGTGAAGCACTGCCCTGTGCATGGTCACCCCCTATTTCCTGCTGTTCCCTAGGTGGGTGCATTGCTCATCTTCCCAGGGGACAGGTAGCTCCGTCCCAGCTTGGCCAGGGTTGGGCACGCCATGGGGGCTTCAGGAGGAGATAGGGCAGGCCCAGGGATGCAGCAGCTTCCACCCAAACTAGCCCGGATGTCGCCATAGGACAGGTGGTGGAGGGCTGGCGTCCTGCGGCCCTGCCTGCACCGGGCACAAATGAGTGTCTGGAATCACCAGGTTTCCAGACCAAAGTGTTGGTTGTCATCCAGGCTCTGAAGCTGATTAGACAGGAAAGCCCAGCTGAGGCACATGCCCCCGGGCTGCGGGCTGCACCTGCTGGTTTGGGGAACGTGACTAGGTGAGGGGCAGCTCAGTTCAGCTCGGGGTCTGCATGATGCTTGCAGGATCCTGTCTTCCAACCTCGGCAGGACCTCGAAGGGACACTGCTGTGGTCGCCCTTCCTTTCCCTGCCCTATCAGTTCCCAGGAAGCCATTCAGGCCTTTCTTTGACTCCTCTGTGGAGTCTGGCTCCAGACCAGAGGCAATTACTAGCCTGTGCCTGGCAGGCCTCAGTGGAGCTGTCCCCACAGCAGACCTAGGGCAGGGCCAGGGCAGCACTGTCTCTGGGGAAGGTCAAGGTCCCAGGCCCTGCCGGCCACACTCCCCGCCCCTCACACCTCCCACGCCGGCCCGCACTCTCCTCAGAGGTTTCCCTATCGGGGCCCACTTTGACTCAGAACCTTTCCCCCGAGACCTCACCCCAGCCTCTGTCCTCCCACTGTGTTCATAAAGCCCCATCTGGGGCTCCCTAGCAGTGAGACGATCCCTGGCTGCGCTGCATGTCATCTGACCCCGCCCGGTGCCGGTCGTTGGGATAAGCCGAACCCTGGGCTCTAAGGCTCGCTTTGCCTCTGCTCTGCACAGCTGCAGTGTGTAAGGCTGGGGGTGGGGTGGGAGTGGGGACCTTCAGCTGGACTCAGTTGTCCTGACCACCTGGCACCCGATCCTCTGGCATCCTGCCCCTCCCCATCTCTTCCCTGACCTCTCCTCCCACCTCAGAGGAGGAAGGCATTGGCGGGGCCTGGGTCACCCCTGCCTTCAGGTCCATCTCTGCCTTCCTCATATCTTAGAGGACAAGGCGGTGCCTCCCGTCTTCCCTTGGTTTTTTGGGAGCAAGGAACTTGCTTGCCAGGAAGCCGCTCGATGCGACTGTTTCCCTCTTAGGGAACGGGCTTCTGGAGGCCCTGGCCCGGGGAGGTTTGCCTGCGGGAGCTCCCGTCCTCTCGCACAGCCTTTGGGAATTAACTGCACCTCAGCTCCAGAGAGCGGTGAGTCCTGATGACTCTTCCTACTGGGATTGGATGGTTAGAAGGTCAGCCTGAGCCAAGAGTTCCCTATTTTTCAACCTCTCTGGAGGTTGAAACCTCTCTGTAGGTGGAAAGTGATGCTATTGATTTTAGACAATCAAATTTCAGAGTAAGAATGCCAGGGGTGCACCTGATGCTTAGACAAGGCTCCACAAAACCAGCTTTCTCTCTGAAGGCTGGGAGGGCAGTTCTCATGCACCTCTCTCTCTCTTTTCTGAGACAGACCCTTGCTCTGTTGCCCAGGCTGG
Source organism: Symphalangus syndactylus (assembly GCF_028878055.3). NCBI lineage: Eukaryota > Metazoa > Chordata > Mammalia > Primates > Hylobatidae > Symphalangus > Symphalangus syndactylus. The sequence goes on from NC_072427.2 coordinate 87,710,584, forward strand.
AGTGCAGTGGAATGACCATGGCTCACTGCAGTCTGGACCTGGGCTCCAGCGATCCTCCCACCTCCGCCTCCCAAGCAGTTGGGACCACAGGTACGCACTGATTTTTTGATTTTTTTTTCTTTTTTTGTGGAGATGGAGTCTTGCTAATGTTGCTCAGACTGGTCTCGAACTTCTGGACTCAAGCAATCCTCCCGCCGTGGCCTCCCAAAGTGCTGGATTCCAGGCATGAGCCGTGCTCTGGTCCTTGTGTGCCTTGGTGTGCCCAGTGCCTGCTCTTTCCAAAAGGCAGATGCTGGGCAACCTAGGTGCACCTTCTCATGGGGGAGGCCCCCTACCCCTTCTCTGGCCACGTTGTCCTGGTTATAGAGGGGTGCTGGGCTATGGTGTGGGCCTGGTGGGGGATGCCAGCTTGGGGAGCGGGAGCTGTGTTGGAGTTGCCCCACCAGAGGTGGGCTTTCAGGGTGCCATGCTGGGGCTGTGCCTTCATGGGAGAGCTAGTTTTATTCTCTGGAAAGCAGAGCAAGATGCATGGCCTTCGCCCACTTGTCTCCCTCAAATCCAAAAGAGATGGAGGAATGGGAGAGTGCTGCCTCTGACCATGAAGAAGTCTCCATCAGGAGGGAGGCCCTGCCCAGGACTTTCCTAGTAAGAGTCATGACCTTGAAAACCAGATTTATAGACACCTTATTCCAAGAAGACTAATAATTTCGGCTTCTTGGCTTCCAGTGTGAGCTGGAGGGATGACCCGCTTAGCCAGCCCACCACTTGGCTGCCCACCCAGGCAGAACAAGCCACTCACCAGGGTCATGTGCTCCTCGTTGCTGTAGTCAAAATTCTCCATTTTCTCTTTGAAAGAATCCATAATTTCTGCATGTCTTGCCATGTCAGTGGCCAAGATTAACGTGATCATTCCCTAAATAGCGAGAGAACAAAGCGTTAACACGGGCATAATCTGAACAGTTATTCAACGGAGGCCTACTCTGTACTGAGCCCCCTGCGTACATTATTTCATGTATCTCTCATTCCGATTCATATGTGCATCCATCACCCATCCATTTGTCCACACATCCATCCACCCACCCAAAAACCCATACATTCATCCATCCATCCACCCATTCATCCTCCATCCACCTACCCATCCACCCATCCATCCATCCGCCCTTCCATCCATTTATCCATCCTTCCTTCCATCCATTTATCCATCCTTCCTTCCATCCATTTATCCATCTGTCCATTCATCCATCCACCCACCCACCCATCCATCCATCCATCTACCCACCCATCTGTCCTTCCATCCATCCACCCTTCCATTTGTCCATCCACCCATCCACCTATCTATCTATTCATCCATCCATCCATCCATCCATCCACCCACCCATCCACCCACCCAACCCACAAGCATTTACAGAACACATCTCTGCGCCAGGTATGATGTTTTCCTCTTCCAAGAAAATAAAACCATAAGCATCAGATACAAAACCCAAACCCATCCATCTAGGTCATTTCAAATGTATGTATATATTTTTTGGGGGGGCATCACTTGCATCTTGAATTATTCAATTTTCCTGTAAACATTTGTGTTATTAGTGAAGCATTTATTCAGTTATTCCTGAAATCTTCCATGACAAAATCTATTTTTAAAAAAGTGGGACAACTAATTTTACCCCCAGAGGAGAGTCATATTTTGCAGTCAGTGAAGCATTTGAAGCAGGCCAATGCTGGTGTGTCCCCACGGTGGCTGGGCACGAGAACGATCCCGTGTGCAGAGTGGCTGCTCCTCCAATCAGGTGCCGCCTCCTTCTCTTGCGGGATGCTCTCCGACATGGATCAGTGGGACGAGGCCTACACTAAGGGGAATTCACTTGCTTTGATTCCCCAGGTCCTGTCCCTGGAGGAGCTCCCCGCTGGGGTAGCAGTGGCAGATGCAGTGTTCTGTCTTCACGGTTGCCCCTTGACCTTCTGCAGACGAAGATTTACCACAGTTTATCGTAGCCACGCAGGGCACCTGCTTGCAGGTTGGGGAGGGGCACAAACATGGAGGAGAGGCCAGAAAGCCTATAGATAAAGGGGAGATAACTGTACTGGGAACCGGCGATTCAATAATTACTGTAAATTGTCTGTTGAATTGTGTATGTTTGTGCAATGATGTAATCACAGGCCCAAAAGCGCCGCTGCTGTATGTCAGCGCTGAGTAAGTTCTGAGGTGCGGCTGTTGGCACTCCTCCCGGGGCCATCACCACGCACACCCATCTGTTCTCTTGCTCATTTCACACTCACAGCGGCCGGCACAGCACAGGCCAGCAGAGGCCTTGACCACAGCATCCCAGTGAACCACTGCCCCGTGCCTGGTCACTGCCCACCTGCCTCTGGCACATGGTGACATTTGACAATTTCGCAAGAGGCCGTGATCCCTCAGGGCCCCATCCCAGGGAGCATGCTGCTTCCTCAGAGCTTCCCCAAATGCTTCACTGACTTCAGTTTTTTACACTGGGCTTTGAACTTCCTGGAAGCGTAGACAAATTGGAAAGCCACAGTCGACGAGGCTGCTGCTTTCTGATAAAGGGAGGCTCAGCAGCACTCTGGGAGGGCGGTGAGTATTTTCCCAGAGCTGGAGTCCAGACAGTCTTTGTTGCTGCCTCTGGAAAGAAGCCACTTAGACTTCGAATGGCTGAGGTCTGCCTTGTGGAACGGCAGAAGACGGTGCCCTGGGTGAGTGTCCTGGGGCCGCCACACAAAGTACCACAAACTAGGCGGCTTAAAACCACAAACTCATTCTCTCACAGTGCTGGAGGCCAGAACCAAGATCAAGGGGTGGGCAGGGCCCTGATCTCTCAGAAGACTCCAGGGGAGGGTCCTTCCTTGTCTCCTCCTGCTCCTGGGGGCCCTGAAGTCCCTTGGTTTGGGGCTGTGTCACTCAAATCTCCAATCACCGCATCTTCACGCGGCCTTCTCCTCTGTGTCTGGGCTGTTTTCTCCTCTGTCTCATCCACTAGTCTTTGGATTTAGGGCCCCCTTGACCATCCACACTGATCTTATCTGGAGATCGTAACAAGTACAAATGCAAAGACCCTTTTCCAAATAAGATCGCATTCACGGGAGGTGGACCTTGTTTGAAGGACGCTACTATTCAACCCAACACATTTCTCCCAGAGTTTACTCCGAGAGCTTCCCTCCCCTGCAAATGTCAGAGAGTGAGGGTTTGATGAGGAATTCCCGTGTGGAAGGGGGCGTTATTTCAGTGAGCTGGAGGTGTTTGTCTGGGGCAGGTGGACCGGGTCATCTTCCTTGTATGCAGATGTCCTCTCACTCTCCTCCCATCACGCCCTGAGAGGCAGAAAGCCCCCTTATCTAAAACGGAAGGGGCAGAAAGCCCCCTTATCTAAAACGGAAGAAGCAGAAAGCCCCCTTATCTAAAACGGAAGGGGCGGCCGGGCTCGGTGGCTCATGCCTGTAATCCCAGCACTTTGGGAGGTCGAGGCAGGTGGATCACCTGAGGTCTGGAGTTCAACACCAGCCTGGCCAACATGATGAAACGCTGTCTCTACTAAAAATACTGAAAATTAGCCAGGCGTGGTGTTGCACGCCTGTAATCCCAGCTATTTGGGAGGCTGAGGCAGGAGAATTGCTTGAACCCAGGAGGTAGAGGTTGCAGCGAGCCAAGATCATGCCATTACACTCCAGCCTGGGCAACAGAGCGAGACTCTGTCTCAAAAGAAAAAAATAAATAAATAAATAAAAGGAAGGGGCCTGACTGGGCTGTGGGTGGCAGGTGACAGCAGCTGGGGTTATGGGGCAGGGGGCAGCTCTCCTACGTTGGATGCAGCAGATGTGTCTGTCCAGGGCCTGTCCCCTCCTTGGGCAGGCCCCTACCTTTGCTAAGCCACAGTTTCTTGGGCTGGAAGAGGGACAAAGATTTATCTCAAAGGGAGCCAGTGAAGTCTGAATTAAATAGAGGCTGGGAAGTGCAGGTCAGTGGGGTACACGTGCGCATGGCGAGGGTACCCTCTTTTCGGGGCTCCACTCTGGGCCCTGGAGGAGGTGGGGAAGGAGGGAGGGGTTCCCCTGGGTCCCCGGGGCACTGCTGTGGCCAGGAGCTTCTGGGAGCCTCCAGCCAATGGAAAGTGGGGGCTGCTCTGTCCCTGAATGTGCCCCCACTCTGGTGAGAGGGCCCTCACCCCACGCACCTGTCGGATCTGCTTGAACCCATCAGCTGGGATGTTGGAGAAGATGTTGCACTCGGGCTTGGCGAGGATCTGGAAGGCCACGGCGCAGTGGTGGTTCTCCAGCGGTGAGATGTCATTGTAGCGGACCGCCAGCTCTGTGCGGGCGTTGATCTGGTACCTGGGAGGCAAGGAGAGGGTGAGGGGAGGCTCAGGCGCCCTCACCAGGCACCTGCACTGGGGAGCAACACCCAGGCATGTAAGCGGAGCGAGTAGAGTCAGGAGAAAGTGCTGTGGGGGCTGGGGGAGCCGCCTGTGCCCTGCCCCGGCCCTGCCGCTCGGCTGCCCCTGCAACTGCACGTCCCCATGCTCCTGTAGTCCCACCAGTCAGACACCTCTGAGGAAGCCTCAGGACAGGCCCTGAGGCATCACGGCCTCTTGTGAAATTATCAAACGTCACCAGGTGCCAGAGGCAGGTGGGCAGAACGAGGCTGAGGTTCACTGGGATGCTGTGGTCAAGGCCTCTGCTGGCCTGTGCTGTGCTGGCCGCTGTGAGTGTGAAATGAGCAGAAAGGGAACAGATGGGTGTGCATGGTGATAGCCCAGGGAGGGGCGCTGACAGCCGCACCTCAGAACCCACTAGGCGCTGACACATGGCAGCAGAGCTCTCAGGCATGTGATGACATCACCACACAAACACACAATTCAACAGAGACAGCTGCTGCGCCACTGCAGACACAAACCCAAGCCCACAGCCTGGACCTTGTCCGCCACATGGGGCGGAACTCTGTGCCCCTGGAGGCAGGAGTGGAGGAACAGTCTGTCCTTCTGATCCCCGGCCCCACGAGGGACACCTCACACCCACCTCCTGTCCCTCTGCAGTCCCTTTTCTCTCTCTCTTCTGGCCCCTGCCTGTGCTTTCCCTGCGGAAGCCAGCTGGGAGCCTGCCCAGGGAGAGGTGAACTCCTGAGAAGGGCATGTGGAGCCCCCAACCGTGTGTGCGGACAGGTGTTGCTCCCTGCCTGGGGTGGAGAAGGCGCCGGCGGGGCCAGGGCTCTGCCGTGCACCTGAGCCTGGAGCCAGGCCCACACAGGGGTGGGAAAGCCCCCCCGGGGTTTGATAATCCTGAAAGTTCCTACTCCGGGGAGACCCAAGGCGCTGGGCAAAGTCAAGAAGCCAGGAGCTGTGTCAGTGGAGGCAGAGCTGGGGCTGGGAGGCCGTCGTTGACAGCTCCATCTGGGAACTGCTCTGAGGGTTGGGCTGACAGGTTCCCTCCAGTAGCCAGGGTGCCTTTTAAAAGGAAAAAAAGAGAAAATCCTGTACATACGTGTTGTTGTAGCCGGGATGGTCCAGGTCGTGGCAGATGGCCGCTGTCATTAGGATCAGGATATCTGTTTGTGAGAACTTCTCCTGGATTGGAAAACAGGGCGTAGGTGTTTGCTCTCTTCACTCAGAGGGTGGGATGGGGTGAGGGGGGTGGAATTGGGTGAGTGGTAAGGGGGGGACAAAGGACCCTGCAGCCATCTGGAGTCTCCTGGCGTGGTGGGAGAGGAACGGCCTGCCTGTGGGGGTGGAGGGGTGACCAGGTCGGGGACGCACCTGCTCATGTAATCCTAGGAGCAGCCTCGCCCATGGGGTGACTGACAACGGTGGGTGGGGGTGCTTCCCCAGGAGGGGCAGAGCGGCTGGGGACCCCACGCCTGTGGCTCTCTTGGTGGGATGGGGCTGCCGCTCCCTGGAAGGGGCCTCCGTCTGACCCCTGAGAGTGGAGGTCTGGGTGTGCAGCGGGCAGGACCCACCTGGAGACTGCAGAGCCAGACCATGCTGTACATCATCTGGGCCACGCAGAAGCAGTGCCGGAAGTTGTGGAAGGGGTTGTTTCTGTAGTTGTCGTGGACGCAGAGCTGTGGGAGGCAGGGGGTCTGAGTCACCTTGTGCCTGGGCCCACCCACCTCTCCTCCCAAAGCCACCCAGAAGGCTGTGCACTGATTTGAACATTCTCTGCCAAACCCTCATCCCAACCAGAGCTCAACAGTGTTCCCATGTTTACCACAGGTACCAGTGAGGTGACACAGGGACCCTGAGAACGTCCAGCGGGCCACGCCACGGCACTCGGGGCAGGAGTGGGGACAGAGCTCCCACCAGGGGTTTTCACCTTGTAGTCAAGGACTGGGGTCTCCCTGGAGGTGTCTGAGGAGCCACAGGGGGCATAAGTTAGGGGATGGGGGAGGGGAGACTCCAAGAGGGAGCTCTGGGTCCCCAATCACCATGAAACCTTTAATAGGCTTTTAATATTTGGTTCTGAGCAATATTTCATTAAAAAAACCTGCTGCCAAACATATTCACACAGGCAGACACCCACATGCACATACCCACACTCACACTCCACACACTCACACACCCCAAATCCACACACACATGCACACACCCACCATCACACACTCCCACATCCAGATACACACACGCACACACACCTCACATCCACACAGATACACACACGCACACACACCTCACATCCACACAGATACACACATGCACACACACCTCACATCCACACAGATACACACATGCACACACACCTCACATCCACACAGATACACACATGCACACACACCCTCACATCCACAGATACACACACGCACACACACCTCACATCCACACAGATACACACATGCACACACACCTCACATCCACACAGATACACACATGCACACACACCTCACATCCACACAGATACACACATGCACACACACCCTCACACACCCACACAGATACACACAGGCACACACACCTCACATCCACACAGATACACACACGCACACACACCTCACATCCACACAGATACACACATGCACACACACCTCACATCCACACAGATACACACATGCACACACACCCTCACACACCCACACAGATACACACATGCACACACACCCTGACACACCCACACACAGACACACCCCAGATCCAGATATACGCATGCACACACCCACACTCCTACTCCCACCCCACACACTCCCACCCCACATTCACACACACCCACCCCTAAACTCAGACACCCCCATGCTCACACACACACCCCACACTGACACACACGCTCCCACACATTTACATCCACACACCCACTCACACACATGCAGACACCCCCCACACTCACACTCACATCCACACCCCCATACCACTCTCACACACACACACACACGCTCCCACACACACACACACGCTCCCACATACACACACACGCTCCCACACACATACACACACATGCTCCCACACACCACTGCTTTAGGACATGCTGCTTCGCTTGATGACGGCACAGTCTCACTATTTCCTTGCTTATCAGAGCAGGAGCTCAGGCGTAAAGAAGGTTTTGGTGGAAGGAGGAACAGAGATGGGCTGAGCGTCCTCACAGAACTCCTGGGGAAATGTCACCTCTGCCCATGGGGAGCGCAGTGCCATCTGGAAGGTGCCCTGGTGATCCATTCCCTCCATTCCTGTGGAACTGGATGAAAGCATGTGCCCAGGAAGAACCGAAGGCGGGTTTGGCACTCACCAGCCACCTCCTGAGGGTGACGGGGTTGATGCTGAAGTCCCTGACCAGCCCGAGGTCATGGTACATGTGCTCCAGGCAGCTCAGCATCTGTGGGCACAGAAGAAGGATGGGCACTGAGCAGTCGTGTGGCCGACTCCCCAGCCCCTGGCTTCCTTCCCTCTGCCATCCTCGGAGTGCCAGCAGGGCTGTTGGCAGGAGGTAGGTTCTCCCCCTCCCAGAAAGTCCCTGGAGAGCAAAGCCTGGTTGGCAGACATGGGAGGAGAGGTCTTCAGACCAGCCTTTCCAGGCCACCCAGATGGGTGGGGGTTTGAGAGCACACTGGGGGTCTCCTGGCGGGTGGATCCTGGGGCGTGGAAGGCCAGTTCCGAAGTCAAGGAGAATTCTTAGAAAGGACGGCGACTGGGTGAGAGAGCGCACCTGTTCACAAAACCCTGCACCAAAAAGGAATTTATTGATTTCTACAGATGAAAAACAGTCTCAGTGGATCAATATCACAGCTGAGGGTTCTAGGACACAGTTTCATCCGGTGCACAACTGAGCACAGGTGGCGTCACAGACAGAAAGGCCCTTTCCTTGCCCGAGGCTGCGGATCGAAGGAACTTTGACAATTTACATCCAGAAATGCTGAACTGTGCTCATCTGGGGCCCCACTGGGACTGGAGACACTTTAGCGTCTTAACTGCAGTGCCCAGATGCGGCCCCTGCCCCAGCAAGCCACTCCTCCTAACCCTTTTTCATGGAGCCCTGTCTTCTATCAATATCCCTGGTGAAGTTGAAATAGATTTTGTTTTCAGTCCCAAAGAGGATTTATTGTCATTGCAGTGATCTATTTCAATACAGCTCAGTGCTTTGGAGCTAATTAAGTTAGGGAGGAAACGATGAAGTGATTTTTAAAAACGAGAGTTTGACCAAAGTGAGCTTTGCTTTCTGGAAAAAGCAGGTCTTGGGTGGTGAGCCCAGTGAGAAGGAAGATGTGCAGGAAAGAGGCAGTTTAGACACACCTGGTAGGTGTCCTCCGCCAAGGGTCCCCCACCTGTGCCCACCTCCAGCCCAGCTGCCTGCTGCCTGTGCAGGGCACTGGGCCATCCCTGCTGGAGCCCAGCGTGGCTTCCTGCCTGCGTCTGCTCATTGCCTGACTTTCTCTTCCCAAAAGGGCATGTTACGAACTGAATTGCCCCCTTCCCCAGGTCAACGTGGTAAAGCCCTGACCCCAGTGGGCTATTTGGAGATGGGGCCTTTACGGAGGTAATGAAGGTTCCATCCAGTCAGGGTGAGGCCTTGGTCCCATGGGACTAGTGTCTTCATTAGAGGAGGAAGAGCACCTGGGATGCGTGTGCAGAGAGAACAGGCCACATGAGGACCCAGCAAGAAGGCGGCCATCTGCACACCAGGGACCGAGGCCTCCAGAGAAGCCGAACCTGGCAGCACCTTGATCTTGGACTTCCAGCTCCAGAACTGAGGAATCAACTTCTGCTGCTGATGCCACCCCAGTCTCTGGTACTTTGTTATGGCAGCCTCAGCAAACTAGGACAGGGCGTGCTGCCCGAAAATCCATTTTTACTTGTTACGCCGTGTGTGAAACCTGGAAATGCTGCAAGGGAGGCGAGGTTTTGTAAATCAAAGCTTGCGATCACTGCATTGATGAGATGGCTCTGAAGGAGGCGGAGGGTTCTCTGGCATCGCAGGAAATCCATCTGGAAAACTGGAAACTCCCCCACATGCGGCCACAGATGGGAGCTTGGAATGTCACCTGGGAAACGTCCTTAAAGCACGTGAACCACATACTCGTTTTCCTTGGGGAGACAGTACAGATGTAGGTAGGATAATGTGCAGGGCACCACACTGGCTTTTGGAGATGGGGCCCTACGTGAGGACAGGAGGGCTGGCTCCCAGGCCGCTGGTCAGCGGCCGCCTGGATCACCCAGCCAGGGTTCTCGCTGCCCAGAGCTGCTAGCCCCCCCCCACCATCCTGGACGCCGGCCCTTAGGACCATAGGGGCTGCAACCTGGAAACTCCTCGCCCTCCATCTAACCAGCCCAGATGTTGTTCAAGGCAGTCCTGAAAGGCAGAAGCGTCTGCTGTGAAATCAGTCGAGAGGGGATGCTGATCGGCAGACAGAGCCACCTGGTGCCGCTTACAAGGCCTTCATAGAGGCTGTGGGGCAGGAGGGCCGGATGCATCTGTGGCTGCACATGCAGTCCTCAGCCCCGAGCGGGCGCGAGTGAGCCAGCAGCTCTCGCATGTGGTGGCGGGTCCTGGTCTGAGTGGGCTGCATGGTCGTGAGTGGGGGACTCATGAGATGACGGGGGAGGCTCCTGCAGCCTTCCAGCTCTGCACTTGATAGAGGCAAGCATGCTCACGGGCCACAGCCCTGGGCCCTCAGAGGCCCTAACAGATGGGAGGACACAGCAGCCTGAAGTCATGTCCTCTGTCTGGTTTGTGATGGGCAGGACACTGGGTCGAACCACTTGGAGAAAAGCAGAGACGCCCCTGCTGGAAGGGAGGGAGGTGATCACCTTCAGGGGCCCTAACGTTCTCTGAGTGCCAGCTGCCTCATGGGCGGCCAGATGCAGTTTTGTGGGGCCGAGTGGGCTGTTTTCATGCGTGTCCCTTTAGTTGTCCCTCTTTGGCACTCACACTCCAAAATTCCTGGCATCCCTAGATCTGCCAGAGGCCAAGGCTGCTGTCTTGGGCATCTCTGCGTTCTCACACACAGGCAGCTAGATACTTCTTGGAAGCACTGGAACACTCATTGGTCTCCTGGGGTGCCCTTGAGATCTGCTGGGCAGAAGCCATGGGCCGTGGGAGATGCTACCCAGAGGTTGAGTCCAGCTGCCGGGAGCTGTCTGCCTTGCCCACCTGCCAGCCCCGAGAGCACCTGTGAATCCACTCTGTGATCAGAGGAGAGGTGGCCTGTCTATTATGGAGACACAGATCCCTCAGCTTCATGGGGCAAGCCCCACCTCCCCAGTCACAGTGGCCCACGCTCAAAAGGTTCCCTGGTAGAAGGTGGCAGAAAAGACAGCGAGTGCCAGTTTCCACGCAGGCACTTTGCCATCAGTGGCCCCTGGCGTGGCTCTTCCTCCCAGCAGGCTGAGGTCAAAATGACTTTGGAGATGGTGATTTTTCTACATGATGCTGAGGTGCGGCGCTTGCCCACAGGCTGGGAGCAGGAGTCCATGTGCTCTAACCGTCTGCGGTGTCTGCTTGCCGTGGACTTGCTCTGCCCAATCTCAGCGGCTGTGCAGGGACGCTGGGGGCTGTGCAGGGACGCTGGGGGCTGTGCAGGGACGCTGGGGGCTGTGCAGGGACGCTGGGGGCTGTGCAGGGACCCTGGGGGCTGTGCAGGGACGCTGGGGGCTGTGCAGGGACCCTGGGGGCTGTGCAGGGACCCTGGGGGCTGTGCAGGCCAGCAGCGCCAACACATCTCTTCTGAGCTTTCCCTTTCACTCCTTGCATCTCCCACACCTGGGGCCCTTTCTTTTTGTGCGTTGACCTAGACAGTCATGCTGCATATTTAAAGCCACTTCTCCTGTCGCCTCTGTGCCCCGGTTCTGCACTCTCAGAGCTGGGGAGCAAGTTGCCATGTGGTGGCTGGAAGTTTTGAGCAGGTTTGCAGCAGTGCAGCCCCTGGGACTGGCTGCCTGTTGCTCTTCTCGGGTGAACTGGGGTGGGGAGTGGAGGCTTCAGCTTTGCTTTTCTGGCTGGTGCTGCAGTTTTTCTCCTGCTGGGAGACCATGCACATGAAAGAGGTTCACTTAGGGGAGGGCAGTGCCCTAGGTATCAGCAACCTGGCCTCGGGGTGCCAAGAGGCAAGATTCCACTTTCTGCCCTTTGCAGAGACATCGCTGCGGCCGAGCTTGTCAAAGAGCACATGTGAGCTTGCTGAGCAGCCTTGTGCATTTTCTGTGTTGCTGACAAACAGGAAAACGTCCTTAGATTTTGGTGGGTTGAAAACAGCTGAGCCCGAGGTCTGCAATGAGGGAACTTTTTCATTTTTTGGGGTGTGAAAAGAGGGTCTATCGGCCAATGAGATGAAACCAAAAATTCCCCATTCTTGTATTTTTCAGCAAATAGGAATTTTAACACTTTTTTTTTGTAGCAATGAGGTCTTGCTCTGTTGCCCACTGTATTAGTCTGTTCTCACACTGCTAATAAAGACATACCTGAGACTGGGTAACTTATAAAGAAAAAGAGTTTTAAGGGACTCACAGTTCCACGTGGCTGCGGAGGCCTCACAATCATGGCGAACGGCAGAGAAGGAGAAAGTCACTTACATGGAAGCAGGCAAGAGAGCGTGTGCAGGGGAACCCCCATTTATAAAACCATCAGATCTCGTGAGACTTACTCACTATCACGAGAACAGTTTGGGGAAAACTGCCCTCATGATTCAAGATCTCCACCTGGCCCTGCCCCTGACGTGGGGATTATGACAATTCAGGGTGAGATTTGGGTGGGGACACAGCCAAACCATATCACTCAGGCTAGTCTGGAATTCCTGGCCTCAAGCCTTGCTGCAGAAGGTGACACAGTTCCCAGAATCCCACATGTCCACTTACCCGGGACAGCCGGCTGCCTGTGCCTTGCCTTTGCAGACACTGCTCCCAGAGCAGAGTACTCTGACCGCAGCCCCTTCCTTGAGGAGAGATTTGCTCCTGGCAGGGGTGTTCTGCAGCACAGGGCTGCCACCCGCGCGCGTGAGGGTCTGCAGGGTTAGCAGATGGCTCAGGGAGCCCAGCGCCATCAGGAGCCCTGGGTGGAGGCTTCCTGCCCCTGACAGCTGTCTCCCCGCCCCCGACAGCTGTCTCCCCCACTCACAGAATCCCCTTGCTGTGAGGTCTCCTGGGCCCTGCTATAAAGTGTTAGTTAGTTTCAACTAAAACCTGGCAAAACAAGTTTTTTTTTTTTTTTTTTTTTTCAGTCTTTAAAAAGGAGAGGAGAAAGCATGAAGGAGGAAGAGCGATGGGGGTGGTCCCACTGGGGTCCATGATCCTGAGCTGCCTCCCCCCGGGACGTGGTGCCCGCAAGCCCTGCGCTTACCTCGTTGGGCTCCCAAAGCCAGACGTCAAAGGTCGGCTTCCGCAGGGCCTCGACGGTCTCTGGAGAGAGCAGGTACTAGAAAGGACAGGAGTTCCATGTTAACCAGGCACTGTGGGCCTGTGACGGCGATGTGCATGCTGGGATGTTTCTCCTCTTTCTCTCGTTCTCTTTTTCTTTCTTTCTTTGTTTTTTTTTTTGAGGTGGAGTCTCGCTCTGTTGCCCAGGCTGGAGTGCAGTGGCACGATCTTGGCTCACGGCAACCTCCACCTCCTGGGTTCAAGTGATTCTTGTGCCTCAGCCTCCCAAGTAGCTGGGACTACAGGTGCCTGCCACCATGCCTGGCTAATTTTTGTAATTTTAGTAGAGACGGGGATTTCACGATGTTGGCCAGGCTGGTCTCGAACTCCTGACCTCAGGTGATCCACCCACCTCGGCCTCCCAAAGTGTTGGGATTACAGGTGTGAGCCCCCACACCCAGCTTCTCCTGTTCTCTTTCTAAGGCACCTGCATCAGACTCACAGGCCACACACTTCTGGAAAGGGCCAACGCTATGGCTGGAAATCCCATCAGTGGATGCCAGAGGCAGGGCGAGGGGGGCAGAGGGGAGGGTTTGGGGTGACAGAAATGTTCCATATCTTGCTTGTGGTGGAGGTCACAGGATGAAACAAGTTTGTCAAAATTCACTGTACTCCAAGCCTAAATAACTTTACTGCACGTAAATTAGACCTCAACAAGCCTGATGATGAAGTGGACAATAGCTGGGCATGGTGGCCCATGCTTGTAATCCCAGTGCTTTGGGAAGCCAAGGTGGGTGGATCACCTGAGGTCAGGAGTTCAAGACTAACCTGGCAAATATGGTGGAATCCTGACTCTACAAAAATACAAAAATTAGCCAGACATGATGGCAGGTGCCTGTAATCCCAGCTACTTGGGAGGCTGAGGCGGGAGAATTGCTTGAACCCAGGAGGTGAAGGTTGCAGTGAGCCGAGATCGTGCCACTGCTGCACACCAGCCTGGGTGACAGAGCGAGACTCCATCTCAAAAATAATAATAATAAAAAAGGGCAATAAAGTGAAGTGCGGGGGTAAAATTCACTTGCCATCAATTGAAATACTAGCTAAGAAGTTATTCTGAGATGCTCCTGTCTGGAACCCATCCCTGGTTTCTGCCGAGAGCTAGAAGAGCAGACCTGCTGTTGCAGCCGGTGCCCCGGGGTTGCTTCTGAGGACATCAGGCTTTAGGTTAAGCTGTCACAAGGACAGAAGGCTGTGGTTTTATACAGAAGACAAGAACACTGCTTTGGTATTGCACACTGTCTTCTCCTAGGTCTTACTGGATATTTGTTTTTTTGTTTTTTGTAAGGGGACGGATCTGGAGGGCTGACACCTTTTATTTTGGATCTAGGCTGTGCTTCATGGCTCCCTGGGACAGGATCCTGAGAAGCACGGGGCATATTTTCCAATGGAAAAAGGCACCAGTCTCCATTCAAAAACCTCAGATAAGGCTGGGCACAGTGACTTACGCCTGTAATCCCAGCACTTTGGGAGGCCGAGGTGGGTGGATCACCTGAGGTCAGGAGTTCAAGACCAACCTGGCCAACGTGGTGAAACACCGTCTCTACTAAAAATACAGTAATTAGCTGGGCATGGTGGTGGGTGCCTGTAATCTCAGCTACTCGGGAGGCTGAGGCAGGAGAATCGCTTGAACCTGAGAGGCAGAGGTTGCAGTGAGCTGAGATCATGCCATTGCACTCCAGCCTGGGTGACAGAGTGAGACTCAGTATCAAAAGAAAAAAAAAAACCCAAAAATCCCCCCAGAACCTGACAATATCCAGGACATTGTTTGGAACCGCGTGGATAGAATCACTGACTAATGGACACCAGTGACCCACATGGAGGCTGTGGAAGGCTCTGCCATTGCTTGAACCGCAGGCAGTGGCAGAGCCCACCTGTGTGCAGCCCAGGCCTCTGCTGTCTGTGGAACCTGTGCCCCCTGAATCTTAGCACGAGAGCACATTACAAATCAGGTGGGCCGGGCTGGGTGCGGTGGCCCAGCACTTTGGGAGGCCGAGGTGGGCAGATGACCTGAGGTCACAAGTTCAAGACCAACCTGGCCAACATGGTGAAACCCTGTCTCTACTAAAAAAATACAAAAAAATTAACTGGGCATGGTGACGGGCACCTGTAATCCCAGCTACTTGGGAGGCTGAGGTAGGAGAATTGCTTGAACCCAGGAGGCAGAGGTTGCAGTGAGCGAGATCGTGCCACTGCACTTCAGCCTGGGCAACAAGAGCAAAACTCTGTCTCAAAAAGAAAAAAAAAAAAAAAAAAAGCAGGTGGGCCGGGATTTTGCCTGCTTCCCAGCTGAAGGCATTGAGCGGGTGACCAGCATCTCGAGACCCTCCTTTTGTCATTATTTCAAAAACTCCATTGCTACTTCACCAACGTCATAGCTTCTCTTAGAACTAAGAACACTTTTGTGCAAAAGAGCAAAACTTGCCAGGACAACTAAGAATTGCTCAGAGATGAGGGCCAATGGAGTGGATTTTAAAAAATTTAGTTAAACATTAAAGTTCTTTCAAGTAACATTTGAGTGTAAAAACTGTTTACCAAGGTCAGCTCCCGGGGCCGGGCAGACAGCAGCACGGAGCTATTATGTCCTTGCAGGGGAAGGTATGGTCTGGGATCACTTTTGCTAAACAAATGTCAAAGAGAAAAAATACTTTGCCTTAGAGTAACCCGCACTGTCCGCAGCCCAGGGCTGGGAGGGGCTGTTGATGTGAACGTGCACACAGCAGGGTCTGGCTGCAGGGCCACAGGGCTGGGCGTGGGGCTGGGGACACAGCCACAGCTTCTTCTGGGCTGGAATCTCATCTTACCTTGGGGTAAGTGGGAACATCGCGTCGAGGAGTCAACTTCTTGTGGTTATCCAAAAAACTGTACTTACAGGGGCAGTTGGTCCTAGAGAGAGGAGCAGAGATGAGCTGTGGTCCTGCTGTTTCAGTCTGGTGAAGCCCTCAGCACAGCAAAGCAAGCGACAAACCCAAACCCCCAAGCCCTGTGTGGTCTTATTTGCCGTGGGAAAGAAGTCAGGGCAGTAGCAACTCACTTGAAGCAAAATCCCCGATGACCTGCCTGACCTCTGACCTCACACTGGACTCTTGAAAAACATACAGAAAGTCAGATGTTGGGGCCGGGCGCAGTGGCTCATGCCTGTAATCCCGGCACTTTGGGAGGTCGAGGCGGGATGATCATGAGGTCAGGAGATTGAGACCATCCTGGCCAACATAGTGAAACCTCATCTCTATTTAAAAAAAAAAAATACAAAAATTAGCTGGGCGTGGTGGCATGTGCCTGTAGTCCCAGCTACTCGGGAGGCTAAGGCAGGAGAATTGCTTGAACCCAGGAGGCGGAGCTTGCAGTGAGCAGAGATTGTGCCACTGCACGCCAGCCTGGCCAGTGTGGGCAACAAGAGCGAAACTCTGTCTCAAAAAAAAAAAAAAAGAAAAAAAAAAGTCAGATGTTGAGGGCTATCTTCTCTTTTAGATAAGCTTCTAAAAAACCTTTTCCTAATGTTTTCAAAACGAAAACATTCTTATTCTAAAAAATCTAAACAACACACAAGTAAAGTAAAAAAAAACAAAATATGAAAACCAAAGTCCTCACTTTACCCATTTATTTCCCTGAATCCCATACTCTGGAAATCACTTCTGATAGTTTGGTGTATCTTTCCAGAATGTTTTGAAGTGTGGACACACACGGGTGGCCGCTTATACCTTTTAACAATATTTTAATTTTTATTTTTTGTAGAGATGGGGTCTTGCTCTGTTACCCAGGCTGGTCTCGAACTCCTAGGTTCAAACGATACTTCTGCTTCAGCCTGCCAAAGTGTTGGGATGACAGGCGTGAGTCATTGCACCCCGCCCCTTTGTACTTTTTTTTTTTTTTTTTTTTTTTTTTGAGACAGAGTCTCACTCTGTTGCCCAGGCTGGAGTGCAGAGGTGCAATCTTGGCTCACTGCAACCTCTGCCTCCCAGGTTCAAGCGATTCTCGTGCCTCAGCCTTCTGAGTAGCTGGGATTACAGGTGCATGCTGCCACACCTGACTAATTTTTGTATTTTTAGTAGAGACGGGGTTTCACCATGTTGGCCAGGCTGGTCCTGAACTCCTGACTTCAAGTGATCCACCCACCTCCGCCTCCCAAAGTGTTGGGATTACAGGCGTGAGCCCCTGTGCCCAGCCCGTTTGTACTTTTAAACAAAGATGGAATTGCACCAAATTCACTCTGCTGCAACCTGCTTTGTCATCTAACATATCATGAACTCATCCCAAGTTGCTCCACAGAGCTTAGCTTCATTTTCCAAGTTTCTCCAGGGTGTGGCCGTAGCACACGTTAGCAATCCAGTCCCCAGTGATGGACTTTTAGAATGTTTCCAACTTTCCCTGTTACATGTAATGTTAGCAGATGAGTTTTCTGTCTGACCCTGTTTTTGTTTAGCACTCGGTATCAAGGTATCCCACATAGGAGCAGGGCAAAGTGAGCCAGGCGTGTTTCGGAGGAAAGCCACCTTCCGGTTGGGCAGTGTGCTGGCTTCAGGGTGGTCCCCAGAGGCTGAATGAGGAGCAGCTGCCTCAGGAGGTCTGGCCGCTCTGGGGCCCCTGCAGCAGAGTGCACCAGGGGGCTGAGCCAATCTGGGTTCACACCCTGTGGGTGTGAACTTGCTTGGAAGTGAACAGGCTCCCTGTGTACTTGGACGATGGTGGGTGGGGGTCACGCCTGGCTTGTGTGACATTCACCAGGCTGGGGGGGCACTCAGGGAGCTAAATGCAGCAGAAGCTCCTGCGATTTGTAAATAAAGCCCCTTCTTCTGGGAAAGCAATTTAATACTGCACAGTAAGAGCCACATAGAAATTCGTATCCTTTAAAACCGCATATCTATCCTGGGGAATTTATCTTAAGGCAAGAATTCAACAGGAACAAACAGCTCTATGCACACAGGTATTCACTGTGGTGTGATCTGTTGTAACAAAAACACAAAACCGACTAGAAGCCACCTGAATGTCCCCAAATGGGAAGTGGTTTAAACCACCACAGTGCATCTGCATGATGGACTATTATGCCATTAGGAGGATAATCACGGACATTATGTCAAGTGAGGAAACTTTACATGAAAAGGGAAAATAAGAACGCTATGCACAGTACGTACTGAAAGCGAATGCCGAAAAATGCCATGCTACGAGGAAGAAAGAGTGCATTCGGTAGGTTTAAAAAGAGTGCTTGATTGTGGCCTTCCGGGAAAATCTATGAGCTGTACGCTGGTTAAAATTTAATCTATTTATTGCTCACAATGCCACTAGTAAAAAAAAGACTACAAAACAGCATGGTTTAGTTGTTTTTCAAAACAAGGTATCTATGCACAGAAAAACATCTAGAAGGCCTCGTGTCCAGGTTTAAACTGGGGGGACATTGCCGGCTGTTGTCCTGACCGGTGCCCACCCTTCAGTATAGTTTGGAGGTTTCCCAATGAGCCTGTGCTATTTTGAAACTAGAATAATCAATCTCTTTCCTTTCTGGAAAAAGAGCCTTCAGTGTTATTTTCTCGGCATGCTGCCGTCTCTTCCCCGTGATAACCACCACTCAACAGAGATCCATTTGGTAGCCCTTCCCTCTGTTTCATGCTTGCAAAACCCATTAGAGTTGCTATCACAGTTTGATGTGTAAGGGGGATGCTAACAGATTCAGCAAAGTATTAACAAAACCAACCAACAAAATGCACCAATCAAATGATTGCCATTGTCATCCAGTAAACGAGAAATTCCATTTACACATTTCTGAGCAGTAACGAACATTTTCTGTGTAGTTAAAAAAATAGATGGCACGATGATGATTTCTTTGCTGCTTTTAACCTCTTTTGTGTAAACATTTGCGCATGTGTTGTCTCTGTAAGTCTCCTGCATTCCCCAGGAGGGTTATGGAAATCTTCACCAAGCAAGACAGTTTGACTGCTGGAATCCTGCTGTTTCCTTGCAGATACCAGAGCTGGGAGCAGAGGAGGGTCTGCTGGGGCCCACTGACCCTGCGTGGCCAGGCAGCCCCTCTCTCCGCACCCCGTTGCCACGGGAACCAGCGTCTTCAGCAAACAGAGCAGCTGGCATGGAGCTCTTTCTTTTCATCCTATTTGGAGCTTATTTTTGCTTTCATTTCCTGGGGTCCCCATCCCCCTTCTCTGGGGCTTAGGCCAGTGGGCAAGGCCATTTGTTTGGGATGAATGCTGAGCCCTCAGTTGCCACCCCAGCCTCCTGCAGGCTACCCAGCTCTGGGTGAACCCCACATTCCATGCTCTGCTCTCTGCCTGGCACAGAGCTGGGGGCCAGAGTGGCCGTGTCCCCTGGGGTAGACCTGCCCCTGCCCCTGCCCTAAATGTAAGCTGGCAGTTGGACCTCTGTCCTCTTTGAGACAAAAGCAGGAGAAACCTAACCCGTGAGTGTCAGGGGATGGCCACCTGCTCCCGGGTGCTGTGTGCCGGACCCCGATGCCACTGCTGTTCCCAAGGGGCAGCTTCTGGTAGATCCAGGCCCCTGGCTCCGAGGCCCCACTGGGGTGTGCTATGTGGGCTGAATGTGGCTCCACATTTCAGGCTCACACTGGCCATTTGTGTGGCACAGAGCTGAGCTAGCTCCACCCTGTCTGGGGCCTTTATTCTCTTCCCAGAGGTAAGAACGCTGGCCTGTGGCTGGGCTGCCATCTCGGGAAGGCCCCCCACCCCACCCCGCCTTTTGCAGCTCCTCTTCCCAGCCATCCGGGGAAGTCTCAGCTTAACGAGACTGGTCCCAGGGTCCCCACATTGCTACAGGGCTCTCATGAGTAAGACGTAACTCTGCTGTTGACAAAGACAAAAGGGACAACACGAATAGCTCAGTGTCCCTATTCTGAGTTCCTTTCTACACAGAGAAACAGGAAGGGGTTTCATGTGTGGCGACGAGGGCACATGACACAGCTGGGGATGAAACCAGAGCCCAGGAGGCTGGATTTGTTTTTTCTCAATGTGTCGATGACACTTGAGAATTTTTACCCTGTTCCGTTTTGGATGCAAGAGTCCCATTTACCTGTCTGTCACCTACAGGGGAGGCTGCCAGGGCTGTCAGCTGAGAACGCTGCCTCCAGAAGCTGACGGGGAACCAGGAAGTCTCCTTGTCTTTGGTTTATGGCGCTGTGGGTTCTAAAAACGTACTCCTGGGGGAAGTGCAGATGCGCCTCCGTTACTCAGATGGGCCCAGGTGCACCCCGCAGCCTGGTGTGCCTGACGGGCACCTGGGGGCTGACGTCTCACTGGAGTTCCTGGCGGCTTCCTCTGCGTGCTCTGAAATTGGTGTTATCCTCCCACGTGGTGTGTTATGGGCTGAAGTACATCTCCCCCCAAAAGTCGTATGTTGAAGTCCGAACCCTGCTCCCTGTGACAGTGACCTCATTTGGGGACATGGCTGTTGAAGATGTAGTTAAGGTGATGTCATCCTGGAGGAGGGTGACCCCTACTCCAATAGGATGGGTGTCCTTACAAAAAGGGGGAATTTGAACAGAACGGATGGGAGCACCAGGTGAAGAGGCAGGCAGAGAATGCCGCCGGCAGCCACCAGAGGCCAAGAGAGACCAGGAAGGACCCTCCCATGGGGCCTTCAGAGGTGGCAGGGCCTGCTGGCACCCTGATTTTGGACTTGTGGCCTCCAGAACTATGTGGGGATACGTTTCTATTGTTTTTTTTTTTTTTTTGAGACGGAGTCTCGCTCTGTCACCCAGGCTGGAGTGCAGTGGCGCGATCTCGGCTCACTGCAAGCTCCGCCTCCCGGGTTCACGCCATTCTCCTGCCTCAGCCTCTCCGAGTAGCTGGGACTACAGGTGCCTGCCACCACGCCCGGCTAATTTTTTGTATTTTTAGTACAGACGGGGTTTCACTGTGGTCTCGATCTCCTGACCTCGTGATCCACCCGCCTCGGCCTCCCAAAGTGCTGGGATTACAAGCGTGAGCCACCGCGCCCGGCACGTTTCTATTGTTTTAAGCTGCCCAGTTTATGAGAATTCATAACGCAGCCCCAGGAAATGACTACAACTTTGATAAAAATAATTTCCCCCCCTGCAACCTGACCTGCAGGACCAGTGCACACCAGAAACCACGCCAGGAGCGACGTGTGATCCGAGCACTCGCCTTGCTTTCTACAGAGCGAGTGCCCATCAGGCATGGCAGCGGCAAGACCTGTGAGGCCGGAGGCTGTCTCTCCACTCACTCCTGCTGCTGTGGGTGGGCAGTAAATGCAGTCGTTTAAGGGATAAGAGGCTGCATCCTACAAACACCTCCAGAAAGTGCTCAGGGACACACAGCTGTAGGTGAGGAGCTGGGCGCAGCTCCAGGAGGCATGGCCCGGCTCCAGACACACCCCTTGGGGCGGTGGAGCTCCCCAACCCATGTGGAGCCCAGAGGCCGCTGTTCAGGGAGTCTGGTTTCAGGCCAAAGACTAGAACTCAGTTTTTGTCCTCTTCCCCTCGTGCTGCTGGTGGGGCTGGAAAGGCTGGCCCTGCTACACCTGCAGCCCCAGCGTGAGGCAACCCATCTCCGCCTGGCTCTGGGCAGAGGGAACCCTGCCAGGCAGCACCACCCTGGATCACCACCCTCCTGCCAAAGCAGCCGTGGCACCTGGGGCACAGGGGACAGCCAGAGGGCTGAACCAAGCGACGTAGAGCCCACGGCCAAGGCGGTGCCACAGGGGAAGGTGCTGGTGTGTCTGAGGCTGCCAAGCCGGGTCCCAGCCTTGCCAGGTCCCAGCCGTGGGGCCCCAGCTGTGTGGCCGCCCGTGTGCAACTTGGGAGCTCTTCCTCGGCTCACAAATGAGAGACTCTGTCTCTCGTCCTTTAAAGAGCCTCCTACCACAGGAATGACGAAGATGGATTGTTCACTCACAACTTTCCATGGTCACAAACTGTGGCCCTGACTTCCCCTAAGTCAATTGGGCTGAGACATCCCTAACTCCAAATGAGCCCATGAGTGCATGGGACAGACACGTGGCATGGTCCCTGTTGGACAGGCTCTCATGTGATTCAGACAAGACCTGCTTCCTTCTGCTCGGCCTTCGTCCCTGAGGCCAGGCCCCCGGGGCTTTGAGGGGACCAGACAAGGCCCGCCGGCTTTCCCTTCACCTTCTGCCTCTGAGACCCTTCCACCTGCCACATTCCCTCACTAAGCAGACTGCCCTCAATTTTAAAATCAGGGAATGATCATCAGCATGCCTGGTGGCCCTGAGACAACTCAGTGCAATTGCACAGGGCTGTTTCTCAGTTCATTAGTCCCCATTAAATCCCACTGAGGCTGGGCAGTGGCACTCTGGGGAACCATGAGCCACATCATATGCCTGTGGTCTCTGGGCTGGCACCAGCGGGAATGGAGGCAAAGCCCGGAGGTGTGAGCGGGTCCTGTGTGCCCCTCACTCAGCACAGCACCCGCACACGGTAAGTGCCTCAATGCATGTGCTCTGCTCATCATCACCGCCGTCTCTTTGCTACTACTGGCATTTCCATCCCCAGTTTGGTTGTGGTTCATCCACACGTGTCCTGACCCTGGCTCCAGTAAAGAGTCCTGCTGTACACAAAACTGACTTTGGAGGCGGCATCGTGGAGACTGGGGCATTTTCCCCATGAGTCACAGCTCACTGGGCCCCCCGCAGTGCCTGTGAAGGACGCCTGTTCCCAGGAGAATGACTTCTGTGTCCCCAGTGCTGGAGCCCTCGCTGGAACGCAACCAAGTGGGAATATCACACAGGGAACAGGGTCCCTGGGGCACCGGGAGGCTCCTCCCCTAATGCCTTTTTCCTCTTGTTGTTCTGTCTTTAAAAGTGGATATCAACTTATTCCAAGCTGGATACATTGCTCCTAAGGCTTGGATCTGCAGGAGGAGGACTCTTCTTCTCTGAAATCGTCTTCCCAGCCCCTATCTCCCATATGTGCTTTTTTTTTTTTTTTTGAGACAGAGTCTTGCTCTGTCAAGCCCAGGCTGGAGTGCAGTGGCGCGATCTCGGCTCACTGCAACCTCCACCTCCTGGGTTCAAGCGATTCTCCTGCCTCAGCTTCCCAAGTAGCTGGGGTTACAGGCATGTGCCACCATGCCTGGCTACTTTTTGCATTTTTAGTAGAGACGGGGTTTCACCATGTTGGCCAAGCCGGTATTGAACTCCTGACCTCAGGTGATCCTCCCACCTCGGCCTGCCAAAGTGCTGGGATTACAGGTTTGAGCCACCATGCCCGGCCCATGTGTGCTCTTTTGTTAGAAGAAAGTCACACCACTGACAAGCAGGTCACAAGCAGGGTGGCTGCTTCCAGACTGCACTCTCCCAAGCCTGAACTGTACCGAACTGCACCAGCCTTTCTTTTAGAGAAACAAAGCCCACAGCCCCAGCCCAACCGGGACGGGGAGCCCTCCGCAGGCCCGGCCGCCCGTGGCCCCAGCGCAGACCCTACCTGCTGCTTCTGGCCGCCAGCTCCTCCCTCATCTTCTTAATGTCACTCTTGCATTTCTCAATCTCCACCACTTTTAGTCCTTCCACTGGTGACAGAGAGAGAGACAGCAAGGGGGTTACCACGGACGAATGCGGAGGATCTCTAAAGGCTGGTAACTAAGGGCTCGCTGTGGCTCCCAGGGAGGAAAATGCCTCAGGGCAGAGGTCCCCACACCTGCCCCGGCTACGGATACTCAGGTTTTGCCTGCACTTCCCCACTTAGCTCAGCCACAACTGACTCTATCCTCACAGGCATGTGCCGTGGCCACTGCTGCACCACCACATCCATCTGGGCAGTTTCCAGAAGGCATAAGCTCCTCCCCACTCTCCACTCCCTGAATCTCAACTCTGGCACCCATATCCCTTTTGCTCCATATCCCTAAGCACCAGCTGAGGACATGGGACAAAGGCGTCTTTTATCCCAAAAAGAAAAGGGGGGATGTGGTGCCAGAGCATTAAAATGCAGTGGACGGCAAAGCGTTTTCAGCAAGGATTAAGATCTCATTATGGGAAAAGTTTTTCATTGTAACGTCCTTCCAGAGCAATTTCACCAGGAGAAAGTGTTGACTTAAAACAGAAGAGAAATAAATAGGCAAAGTTGAGGATCAGCAGAACCTGGACTTGATCACATTCCTGGAGATGAAACTGCCTTGGCCAAATTATGACTGAGACAGTGAAAGAGATCTAACTTAGCAGGCTCCATCTTGCTTCTAACCTCCAAGCTGTCTGTGTTCATTCCTCGGCTGAACTAACTTTGGGAGAAACTTCGGTTGTAGTTTATAGTTTAGACAAAGACTGTAACAGCCCTTTCCCAAAGCAGACCTCCTTCTTGCCTGGGGATGAGACTGACATTAGCCACAGGATTAGAAATCATGGTTTAAGAGTCATGCAGCTGGAGACTACAAGATTCTGACCCTCCCTAAATTGCTCCTAAGATCAGCGCTTGAGATATTTTGCAGACCCTGCAGTTGCTGGATCCGTTGGCACCACCCAGACAGATAAACTGGCTCGTCTGGTCTTCTGGCCCCAGTCAGGAACTGACTCAGTGCAAGAAGACAGCTTCAGCCAGGCGCGGTGGCTCACGCCTGTAATCCCAGCACTTTGGGAGGCTGAGGTGGGCAGATCATGAGGTCAGGAGTTCAAGACCAGCCTGGCCAATATAGTGAAACCCCGTCTCTACTAAAAATACAAAAATTAGCCGGGCATGGTGCACCAGTGCCTGTAGTCCCAGCTACTCGGGAGGCTGAGGCAGGAGAATAGCTTGAACCCGGGAGGCGTAGGTTGCAGTGAGCCGAGATCACGCCACTGCACTCTGGCCTGGGGGACAGAGTGAGACTCTGTCTCAAAAAAAAAAAAGACAGCTTCAACTCCCTATGATTTTATCCCTGACCAATCAATCAGCATTCCTGGCTCACTGGCTTCCCCCCACCCAGCAAGTTATCCTTAAAAACTCTGCGCCCCAAATGCTCGGGGAGACTGATTTGAGGAATGATAAAACTCTGGTCTCCTGCACAGCCGGCACTGGGTGAATGGCTCTTTCTCCATTGCAGTTCCCCTGTCTTGATGAATGAGCTCTGTTTAGGTAGCAGGCAGGGTGAACCCCTTGGGCCGTTACAGAGTCCCACTGCAAAGGTGTGCCTCAACAGTTAGGATACTGTTTCAACCCAACACAAACTGGAGTTTATGCCTCCCAGTGAGTGTTAAACTTCAAGATATTCACCCTTGGCTGACTGCACGTTTACCCCAGAAACGCTGCCATGAAGCAAGCAGCTTTGCACGGCTTTTCAATTAGAGTTGGTTCACAAGAAATAAAAAAGATTAGCTTTGTTACTTTGTAATCACACCTTAGTTTTTATGCAAAAGGATACTCCCACGATACCACTCTGTTCCCCTTTTCATGAAGTTTGGCTCTGAATAACTGCTAAAAATAAAAAGCAAATGTTTTCTAAAGGAAAAACCAAGCAACTCAGAGCCCTTGGCTAGTTTCTAACAACTCCTTCCCACCCCGAAGGAAGTACTGCAGCTCTGGAAAGAAATTCTCCCAGTGCAGTGGCCCAGGGCAGACTGGCTGGAATCAGCCTCCCGGGTGGGTTTCGAGGCATTTCCAGGGTCAGGGGTCAAGTAGGGGCATGGCTTCCCAGGACACTGCTTCTTTCTGCCAGAAGGACTAGGAATCTGGAGAGTGCAATATTTGGATCTGGTCCCGCTGATGTGCTTCTGTGCCACAGAAACCTTCTCCACCCCTCTTCTACCCAACAGCTAGAGGACATGGGGTCTGGAAGCGCATGTGGCTGGAGCCAGTGTGGTCGCTGTCCTGATGGCCGAGTCCAGATGAGCTGCCGCTGGGGAAACACAGGGTACCTGAGGTCGGGACGTCTTTGTCCAACCACTAAGAGTCCACATTCTCCTTTGGAGCCAGGTCTCCGTTTTCTCCAGCATCATGGGCCCCTCAAGGAAGCTGACGCATGCCACAGGCTGTCTTCTCAGAAAAGGTACCCGAGAACACATTTTGGGTTTGCATGTGGATTGGGAAGCTCAACGTGGCCTCTGCAGGTGCTCCTTGGCCTTGTCTAGACTGCAGGATCCCACCCATGCCCTGTGGATTTGCCACATGGACACTGATGTGAGCAAATGGACAATTCAACATCAGTGGCAGGAAGGAGCTCAGTCTGGTTCACACGTGGAAGGCTGCACATTCTGAAAGTGAGTAGATCTGGGGAAGGGTTGGGCATGCGGTGTAGACTGCAAACAGGGCAGCTGCGCCCTCTGTCCAAGGTCCATGGTCCATGGACCATTGACTATGCCTTAAATGTCATTTTTCCTGAATATAAAATATCCTATTATCATCGTAGGAAGTGTAGGAAATAGCACTTCAAAGAAGAATATTTAAAAATTTATCTAGGATCCTATGGGCCCAGAAAACAACTCAGTTAATATTATTTGTATTAATGTGTGTCCTTCCAGGCTTTCTGCCCACTCCCAGGCCTTCTAAATATTCATCCTGTTTATCTATCTATCTATCTATCTATCTATCTATCTATCTATCTATCTATCATCTATCTATCTATCTATATATCATCTATCTATTACCTACCTACCTACTCACTATGTATCTATCCATCCATCCATTCATTTATCTATCTATCCATTCATCTATCTATCATCTATCTATCTATCTATCTATCTATATCTATCATCTACTACCTATCTACCTACCTACTCACTATGTATCCATCCATCCATTCATTTATCTACTATCTATCCATCCATTCATCTGTCTATCCATCCATCCATCCATGTATGTAGGTATGTATCCATCCATCCATCCATCCATCCATCCATCCATCCGTCCATCCATCCATCCATCCATCCATGCATTCATCATATTTATGTATCTACCTATGTTCTATTTATCCATCCTATCTATTTTTCTATCCGTTCTATCTCTCTATCCACCCATTCTATGTATCTATCTATCTATCTTTCTTTTCTTTTTTTTTTTTTTTTGAGACAGGGTCTTGCTCTGTCACCCAGGCTGGAGTGCAGTGGAACAATCACAGCTCTCTGCAACCTTCACCTCCTAGGTTCAAGTGATCCTGCCACTTCAGCCTCCTGAGTAACAGGGTCTAAAGGGGTGCACCACCACACCCGGCTAATTTTTGTATTTTTTGTAGAGATGGGGTTTTGCCATGTTGCCCAGGATGGTCTTGAACTCCTGGGCTAAAGCAATCCCCCTGCCTTTAAAGCAATTTAAAGCAATCCTCCTGCCTCCTCCCAAAGTGCTGGGGTTACAGGCATGAGCCACTGCACCCAGCCTCTACCTATCTTTCTATTTACATATCTGTATAGTATCTATGTATGTATGTATCTATGTACATACTACGTATGTATGTGTCTATGTACATACTACGTATGTATGTATCTATGTACATACTACGTATGTATGTATGTATATATCTTCTATCCATCCTGTGTGTGTCTATGTATCTATATATCTATTATTAATTTTAAAAGATAAAATTTGTTGTTTTCTAACTTGCTGTTTTCACTCATCAGGAGGTCACGGACCTTCCCCATGTTAGTGGCTGGTGTCCCAGCTCACGTTTTTCTTTTTATCCCCCGAAGAAAATGCTTATTTATCATACTGAGCAGGATAAATAAATACCAAGGCTTCATGTCAGTTCAGAACACATTTTTGCTGCTAAATGAGTTTGCAACAAACCTATATTTTTTTCACATGTCCATACAAGGCTCTGTATTAAGCCAGCTCATGGTTTTTGATGGGTGCATAGCGTTTGTATTGACAATGCAGAGTCCACCAAGATCTGCTTCCCTGGCTACCTATTGGGGTGATGTTAAAATTAAGCCTCTTGGGTGACACAGCACAGCATCACTAGTTTGAATCCCAGAGATGCAGAATTTGTGGCAATTAAGTTTATGAAGAGGCTGGTGGCCAAGTAGATGGATAGTGAGTAACAAGATTGAAAAGTGCATTCCTCGATGGAGAGAAAACAAGATGCCATGAAATGACAGGGCTGGCGGGGAGGTCTGCCGGAGGAGGCAGAGGTGAGCATTGTGGTGGATGTGTGTTCCTGTGTCCCCGGGGGTCCTGCCTCCTCACTCCCTGGCCTTTCCAGGACACCCGGCTGCTTTGGGGAAGATTCCACAGCTCCCCTCTTCGACCCACTGCCAGCTCTGCTCCACCTCAATCCAGAGGGAGGAGCAGGCCAGTCCTGTGAGGCGTGGGGCCTCAAGCTGAGAGGTCTGCAGACAGCAGCAGGACGGCCCTACCGTGGAGCCTGGACGTCGGCTCTGCCCATCATGGCCCGCTCCTCTGCCTTCAAACGCTGAACACAGGCGGGCATAGACCACGCACCCAAACCAAAGCAGAGGCTCCCTGGCCCACTGGACCCTGCTAGGGGGCTGGGAGCCCAGCCCACGGCTGCCTGTTATTCCCGCTGACCAGGTGTGGACCCTAGGACATGCCTGTGTGTGGGGCTAGGATTATCTGGAAACCCCAGGTTGTCCTCTTAAAAGGACTGTAGGCCGGGCGCAGTGGTTCATGCCTATAATCCCAGCACTTTGGGAGGCCAAGGCAGGTGGATCACCTGAGGTCAGAAGTTTGAGACCAGCTTGTCCAACCAACATAATGAAACCCCGTCTCTACTAAAAATACAAAAATTTAGCCAGGTGTGGTCACAGGCTGCCTGTAATCCCAGCTACTCTGGGGGCTGAGGCAGGAGAATCACTTGAATCCGGGAGGTGGAGGAGGTTGCAGTGAGCCGAGATCACACCACTGCACTCCAGCCGGGGCGTTAAAGTGAGACTCTGTCTCAAAACAAAACAAAACAACAAAAAAAGGGCTTTAAGAGAGATTTTTGTGAGCTTCTGCAAGTCACAGGCCACCTGCAGGAAAAACCTTAAGGGTGATTTTCTGACAGACGCTGGCTTTGGGGAAATCGGCCTGGCGGGTGGGGAAGAGCTGAGCCGGGGGTCAGAGAGACCCGAGCCGGAGGTCGGGGAGAGCCGAGCCGGGGGTCGGGGAGAGCCGAGCCGGGGGTCGGGGAGAGCCGAGCCGGGGGTCGGGGAGAGCCGAGCCGGGGGTGGGGGAGAGCCGAGTCGGGGGTGGGGGAGAGCCGAGCCGGGGGTCGGGGAGAGCCGAGCCGGAGGTCGGGGAGAGCCGAGCCGGAGGTCGGGGAGAGCCGAGCCGGGGGTCGGGGAGAGCCGAGCCGGGGGTCGGGGAGAGCCGAGCCGGGGGTGGGGGAGAGCCGAGCCGGGGGTGGGGGAGAGCCGAGCCGAGGCTCAGGAGGCTCTGTGCTGTGCTCCTTCCCCAACCTCACTGTGCCCCAGCAAGAGGCCGGGAACCTGGCAGGCCCAGTCCTTTGGCTGCAGAGCTAGTGAAAGTTGTTTAAAGCCATGTATGAATAGAGCTATGTTTCAACACTTCCTCCAAGAGCCTCACTAAAGAGCCTGCGTAGAGCACACTTCCTGAGTGACAGAGTCAAGCAAGGCTTGGTTCTAGCATCCAGGCTCTGGGCTGTTTGTATGGCCTGTGTTAAACTTTGCCCCAGGCGGTCAGCTGCTGCCACGACCCACGCTGTGTTTAGGTTTTGGTCCAAGCCCAGAGCACAGGGACAAAGGGTGGATGGAGCAGAGCTGCCCTGTGCCCCGGCCGCAAACCAGGAAGGAAGGGAGTAAAGGGCCCTGCTTTAAAATCTCTTTTTAATGTTTTACCTCCAGCCAGGACTGAGGGCAGGGGCCTGGGTGTTCTGTTTACAAAATAATCTATAACGTAAGGGAAATCCCAGATCTCTCGAACAAGGCTAAACTTTATATATCAAAAGGAAGAAGCCCTTTGAAAGTCAATGAAGAGAAATGAAGAAATTTATATTCAATTGAGAGGAATTATACATTTAAGAAGAAGCAGGAAATTCCATTTAAGACAAGTCCACCACAATATAATATGGCTTTAAGGTGGCCAATTCTAGTGGATGAATCCTTTAACTCAAGAAGGAGAAAACAGCTCGGCCAGGCACAATGGCTCACGCCTGTAATTCCAGCACTTTGGGAGGCCAAGGCGGGTCGATCACCTGAGGTCAGGAGTTCGAGACCAGCCTGGCCAACATGGCGAAACCCCATCTCTACTAAAAATACAAAAATTAGCCGGGCGTGGTGGCGGGTGCTTACAATCCCAGCTACTTGGGAGGCTGAGACAGAAGTGTCCTGTCTTCAGAGGCCAGAGGTTGCAGTGAGCCAAGATCACGCCACTTCTCTCTAGCATGGGCCAAAGAGCAAAACTCCGTCTCAAACAACAACAACAACAAAAACAAAACAAAACAGCTCACAGCAGCTCATGTATAGCAGAAGCAGCTGTGTGTGTGCATGTGTGTGTGTGTGATCATATATATGAATGTATCTGCACTTGCCTGGGTGCTTACACGTGTGCATGTATATGTGACATCCTGACATGCCTGTGTGATTTCACATGTGTGTATGTCAGTGCATGTGCACCTTTCTCTGTTTGTGTTTACGTGTGTGTGCTTATGTAGATGGGAGCATCTGCCTCTGGCCCAGGCCCTGTGCATCGGAGTGTCAGACCAGGCTCCTGGCCACCTTCCCATCTGGCTAGCTTCTGGCAGCTGTGCAGGGTGGGGACTGACCTTCTGAGAAGCTGGGTGCACACCTATCCAGTGGCCTGCATGAGAGATTCAGCTGCAGGCCCTCTCCTCAAAAGGACTTTCCCTTTCTGCCCTCCAAGCTTCCTGAAATGTCTGGGCTCTTGCCTCTTTGGGTTAAGGCTCTGCTGCCCTTGTAGTGTCTCTGGAACTCAGAATCCCTGGGGCTCAGCACAGGTGCAGCATCCTGGCCACCTCCCGCTAAAGCACATCTGCTGGAGAGTGGGGAGCCATCAGCCGGAAGTGCCCGGGGAGGATGAGCTCAAAGCCAGGTGGAGTTCAGGAGGAGGACAGCCTGTCTGGACATGGCTGCCTCCTGGAGTGGGGGTGTGAGTGGTATGCCAGGGGAGGAGGGCAGCCAGGAGGACTGCGGAGAGGCCCCCCTGACCTCGCCCAAGCCCCTCCCTTACCCTCTGCAACTCCTGGACTGTTCCTCATTCTCTACTCCTTAGAGAGGGGAGCTCCCTCAATCCCATTTCTGCAGTCCTAGGTCTCTGGTGCTAGAAATCAGTACAACTAGTAACAACCGGTTTTACCCATAGAAGCGCCAGTAATTCTGGTCTGTGCAGTGAGCCTGAGCTCGGTGGGTCAAGTGGTGTCCTCTTGCAGGCCATCTATGTGCATTTACTGAGGGCCTTGTGGGAAGATGCCTTCCCTCTGAGAAGTGAGAAATTTTGGAGAATTCCGCAGCTAGAACAGGCTAGAGGGGAAGGTCCTATGGGCCATTTCCTTCAGTGGTCTTTGACTCACCTGCCACTTGGAGGTAAAATAGGAACACTTTTCTTCTGGCTTGATGGTTATTTTCCAGGGTCAGTTATTCAAAGACACACAGGGTTACTATTCATCTTGTTGTGGGCGACAGAATTCTCTGTAAGAGTTTTGAGAGTTACGACATGGCCTCTTCAACTTGCCTGTTTGCACTTTCCGGGAAGAGCATGGGGGAGCTGGCACTGGCTTCCAGGTGGGGCGTAGGAGATGGGGGAGGCTGAAGAAAAGCCCAGGTGCTGGAGAGAGGAGGAGAGGTGGGAGGTACCTGCTGCCCGCGGGCATCTGCATGTTCGCCCCATAGTGACTGCGTGGCTTTTTGCGTCTGTAAAGGTGGGTGGTGACTCTGCAGCAAGCCTTTTCTGCATGCTTTGGCTCAAACCTGTACCCAAGTTCGCAGAATTCCCTGTGACATGGGGCTTGGTGGAGAGCTGAGCCAGCCTCCAGGTGCAGAATATGGAAATGCAAACACTCGCTGTGGTGGCTTGAATTGTGTCCTCCAGAAAGATCTGTTCACAACCTACTCCCTGGAACTTGTGAATGGGACCTTATATAGAAAAAGGTCCTTGGCAGATATAATCCATTAGGGATCTGGAGATGGGCCCATCCTGGATTTAGGTTGGGCCCTAAATTCAAAGACAGGCATCTTTATAAGACCTAGCCGAGAGAGACTGGTGACATGGAGACATCGTGGGAGAATGTCATCACGTGAAGACACAGGCAGAGATTAGAGCGATGCAGACTTCCAAGCTCAGGAATGGTAAGGATTGCTGGGAACCACAAGGGTCTAAGAGAAAGGCATGGAACCAGGGCCCCTCAGAGCTTCCAGAAATAGCCAGTCTTGCTCATGCCTTGATTTCTGACTTCTGGCCTGCAGAGCTGCGAGAGAGTCAGTTTTTGTTGCTTAAGCCTCCCAGTCTGTGGTGCTTTGTGCGGCAGGCTCAGGACACTCACAGCCTCCCTTTGTGGGGCCTGCCTTGCAGCTAGACCTTGGGTGCGTGGTCTGGCTCTGTCTAGATTTTGAACCTGTAGCCAGTGACATGGAGAAGCAGCCTGATATCTGCACAAGTGGTTGTGGAACCTCCGGGGGGCCTGGGTCCAGAGTGAGGAATACAGGGGAGCTGGTGCCACATCTGGGGCTCAGAGACGGCAGCATAGGCATCCGCACAGCATCAGCTCTGCACGGGATTTGGGGAATTGTTGCTGCTGCACAACCTCTGAGCCCTGTTCCCTTGGGGAAGCTTCCCAAAATCCTTTAGGGAAAAACTCCTTTTCTGTTCAAAGCAGCCACGATCAGTTTCTGTTGCTTGCAGCTTTAGCTTTCCAACCTGCGTTATCAAGGAATCCTCATGGAGTGCCTGGTCCTCTTCAGCCAGGTGTGCAGGGAGGTGACTCGTCCCAGAAGGGCAGGTAGCAGGCAGTGACAGCAGCCCAGCCAGGACCCTGGGTGCCAGTCCCAGCTTTATTTATTTTTCTAATTTGCTGAGTGAACTTGAGGTTACCTAACCTCTCTGTGGCTTCCTCGTTGACAATGGGGAAAATGAAACTGTCTTGAAGATCCAGTGACCACATACATTTTTAGAAATGTCAACACACTTTGGAAAGTATAAATCTGACTATGTAAATCATGCTTCAGGAGAATCACTTGAACCCAGGAGGCAGAGGTTGCATTGAGCCAAGATTGTGCTACTGCACTCCAGCCTGGATGACAGAGCAAGACTCGGTCTCTCAAAAAAAAAAAAAAAAAAAAAAAAAGAAAAGTGATGACATTCAGTCAATCAGCCAGATATTTTTGGTGATGCTGCAACTCTTAATGGTCTCCTGTCTGGATTCTGTTTATTTAGTTCCTAAGCTGGTAAATACGGTGCCTGTTAATCATTAACCTTTGCCTTTTCATTGACAAAGAGTTCACTTGTCAAGCTGTGAGTTGAACACAGAATTGTGAGGCCTGTGGAATTCAAGCACTGATCTTGATATTATGGATGAGGACAAAAAGGGTGGGTGACTTGAAGTTGTTTTCTTCCCAGAATTTGACCTTTTTGATCATTAAATCAGGACTTGAATCAACACTCCTTGGCTCACTAGTTCTTCTTCTGCTTTTCCTTTGGTGGTGATTGGAGGCTGTAGTAGGCTGTTCTTCTGTTGCTATAAAGAGATACCTGAGGCTGGGCAATTTATAAGGAAAAGAGGTTTGATTGGCTCCCAGTTCTGTGGGCTTTACAGGAAGCCTGGTGCCAGCATCTGCTTGGCTCTTGGGGAGGCCTCGAGAAGGCTCCAGTCATGGTGGAAGGCGACGGAGAAGCAGGAGGGTAGAGAGGTGCCACGTGCTTTTAAACAACCAGATCTTGCAAGAACTCACTATCTCAAGGAGAGCACCAAGCCATTTAGGAGGCATCTGCCCTGGTGACCCAAACACCTCCCACCAGCCCCACCTCCAACATTGCGAATGACATTTCAGTGTGAGATGTGGAGGGGACGCACATCCAGACTGTATCAGAAACCAAGAGATAACAACTTAGTAGACATATTCCAAAAAATCATGACCCACAGGGTGCCGATCAGTGTGCAGAGAATGTCTTCATTTACACAAAAAAAGACACAGACAAGACACTCAGCAGAGGTTCTCAGAAGGGCTAAGTGTGGAGGGCTTCATGTGTTCATTTTTACTGTTTGGGGCTGAAAGAATGCTTTATACCATGAGCTGTGCTTCTTTTAACATAGAAATAAAATGCCTAGTTAGTTACTGTGCTAGCCTTTGTTCACATCAAAGGTAATTTTCAAGTATTTCACAAAGGAAAGACATTCGTGTTTACCTTTGACACTGAACTCCTCCCTGTTCCAAGTGGTTAATTTGAATAGAGATTAAAGGACAGAGAAGCAAAAAGGAAACAGAAACGTCACTCACATTCCACGCGTTTCTCTAGCACAGCCAAGTGATTTGCAACTTCAGCTTTCAGTTCATTGATTTTGAATGCTCTAGGGATGAAAAAGAAAAGAGAGAGTAAATATGACCCTTAACATTCTCAGAGCCAAAACTGGTTAAGCAAACACCTACTGAGTCCCTGCTGTGGGCACGGGCAAGGCCTCTAGGTGGGCTGGTGAGGGGCTGCGTGCCAACATGCTAGGACTTGCTCTTCAGAAATCATCATGTCCCACGGGCAGGAAAGAATCACCAAATTATCATGAGGTGTATTTTCCGAGCTGGAGGGCATATTTACTTCCTCAGGCCTGAGCAGTGGACCCAAGATCTCTGGGGCGGACACATGGCCCTCTCTCTGCTTATGCGGTTGAGACGGTCCAGTCCCCATGCCCTCCCCCAATGGGCACAGACATCTTCGGAGGACCTGTTGTGCTCTCTGGAGGCTCTAACCCAGTCAGTTAAACAATTCAAAGGTTTGTTTTTTTTTTTTTTTGAGACAGATTGTCACTCTTGCCCAGGCTGGAGTGCAGTGGCATGATCTCGGCTCACGGCAACCTCCACCTCCTGGGTTCAAGTGATTCTCCTGCCTCAGCCTCCCAGGTAGCTGGGATTACAGGCATGTGCCACCACGCCCAGCTAATTTTGTATTTTTCGTAGAGACGGGGGTTTCTCCATGTTGGTCAGGCTGGTCTCGAACTCCTAACCTCAGGTGATCTGCCCGCCTCTGCCTCCCAAAGTGTTGGGATTACAGGCGTGAGCCACCACACCCGGCCAATTCGAAGGTTTTTAAGAAATCCCACCCGTCTGTGCTTTTCACCATTTTAATTAACGCGGGCAGTAAGATGCCACAGAGAAGTCAGTTTGAGAAACGGAAAATACAGTATCCAGGTCAGGATTGCTGGGATGACTCCGATGAAAAGGAAGTCTCCTAACTACACAGAAGCTCAGCGAGGAAGCTTATTTTCCAATGGAGCCAATTCATACAGCTTGTTCTCCCATCCCAGAAGGGCCGGCGGAGAACATCTCGACCTCACGAGCTCACGTTCTAATGCGCCCACTCAACACGGTCTTTGGTCTAAGGTGAGCGTTTCCTGGTTCCATCCAAGCTGGCTTAGTTACAGAAGCCACAGAAGGCTTCCACCATGCGGGCAGCTCCTCCAGGCAGGTGAGACAGCCGCGCTTGCCAGCCAAGGCCAGCCTCAGAGCCTGGGGCCTGCCCTCGCTCTTAGAGAAAGATGCGCCCATCTCTGGCTGGTTGTAAGTTTAGAAGACTGTACCTTGAGAACTGCTCTGCAACCTGCGCCAGCACGCTCTGGATTAATTCTTCTCTCTCTAGAAACCAAAGAAGAAAGACAGATGGAACACGGACAAGAGGAAAAGACGCGTAGGCCATTGCAGCCCGAATCCCACGTGTTGGGGGGCGGAGGCTGTGGCCGAGGAGCTGCCCGTTACCTGGAGGGATGCGCTGGCCTTCCTGGCAGCAGCCCTGGGGCTCTCTGGGCCTGGGCTCTACCTGTCCACTTTGAAATGCTCCTTCCCTCCGGGGCTGCTCCAGGCCCACAACCCGTGTGTCCCTCAGTGGTCTCTCAGCAGACTGGCCACGGCTTGTGTTTCTCTTGTCCTCGACACCAGCTATAAAAAGCAGGCAGGACTGGGTTTCCAAATATGGGAAGTTTCCTCTTAGTGTCCAGGTCTATTTTATGGGGGCAATTACTGGGACAAAGTGAGTTCAAGGCACGTCTCAACTCAGAACACGGTGTTCTCACGGCGGGTCTGCAGAGGGGAGGCAGGCCTCAGTCCAACGAGTTGCTCCCTTTGTTGCCTGGCCTGTAAAACTGGGCTGGGTGGCTGGCTTTACAAGGTCCAGGTCCCAGGCTAAATGGAACCTGCCTGTCTTCCTGTTTCCTGACCAGGCCCAATGCCAGATACCTCACAGGAAGGTGTGGATGCTCACAGTGCTGTCCTTGTCAGCAACGTGACATTCTAAGGAAGGGAGCGGTCTCTACCTGGCTCCAGCCATCCTCCAGCTCATGCCCCAGAATACCGAGAGCCCACGCCAGGCTTAGTCATAAGTTCACATCATCTTCTATGTTGATTTGATGTCTAACCCTCCACTATAAACAAAACAAATAAAACCAAAGCTGCGCTGGGCGCAGTGGCTCACGCCTGTAATCCCAGCACTTTGGGAGGCCGAGGCAGGCGGATCACCTGAGGTCGGGAGTTTGAGACCAGCCTGACCAACATGGAGAAACCCTGTCTCTACTAAAAAATACAAAATCAGCCAGGCATGGTGGCGCATGCCTGTAATCCCAGGTACTCCGGAGGCTGAGGCAGGAGAATCACTTGAACCTGGGAGGCAGAGGTTGCGGTGAGCTGAGATCGCGCCATTGCACTCCAGCCTGGGGAACAAGAGCGAAACTCCATCTCAAAAGAAAACAAAAAAATAAAACCAAAGCTGCCCAAACAAACAAAAAATTTCAAGAATCCAACTTGGCAATGGGGCTCAGAAGCTAAAAATGTTCACAAGCGCTGACCCAGGGTCCCATTTCTAGGAAATCATCGTGCATGTACACAAAAGATATTCATCACGGTGTTATTTAACACAGAGAAAACTGTAACAACCTGCACGCCCACCCAATGGAGATTCATTAAATAAATGATGAGAAAACTGTATCATCAGACATATACCTGGAAGGATATTTTGCTATTAGAAATAATATTTTGAAAAATGTTCACGTCTGTTGTTAAAGTACAAAAAAAAAAAAAGATTTTAAAGCAGTAACATAGAGTGATCCTGCTTTTGAAAACATATTGGGAGGGTATACCCCAAAATAATAATAGTAGTCATCTTTGGTTATAAGTTTTATATAAATTTTATTTAAAAATGTTTGCTTCCCTCTATCTTATGCATTTTCCCTTTTTTCTTATTCATTTTCTATAATTAACATATATTAATTTCATTTAAAAAATTTTAAAAAACTAATCAGTTTAACTTCGCAACATCTCATTGCTTCACCTGTCAAATGAGAGGGTAGATCAGATCACCCCAGATTCCTGCTGCCTTTAGCATTCTATGACTTGATAAGAAGAAGAAAAATGATGTTTTGTTATATCTCTTGAAGCTACAAGTGTAAAAATGTCAGCCAGAAAATTTTCATACAGCCATAGGTTGAACTGGTGCGAGCTCAAGGCCCTCACCTTAAGAAAGGCCCTCACCTTAAGAAGGGCCCACACCTACTAGTGGGGGAAGATGGCTCCCATCAACAAGAATCATCATAGGGTTTTACAGGCCACTTGGTGAACTCAGCAGGGGTTTAGATCACTTAGGAATTCTTTGGAAAAGGTAGTGTATCACATAACCTTTGAGAGTAAACGATCTCAGAGTCTTGAGATACATTTAGAAGTCCATCAAATGATGAGTATTTATAGACCACTTCACCCAACAGCAGCAGAGCGCTACATTCATTTCAGGCACCTACAGAGCATGTACCAAGACTGACCATATCCTGGGCTGTAAAGGAAATCTCACCCAATCTAAAGGAACTGAAGCTATACAGAGTATGTCCTCTGACCACACGAGGATCAAAGTAGAAATCCATAACAGAAAGATAGCAGAAAAATCTCCAAACACGTGGAAACTTAACAACATACTTCTAAATAACTTAAGGGTCAAAGAGGAAGTCTCAAGGGAAAATTAAAAAGACATTGAACTCAATAAAAATGAAAATACAACACAAAATTTAGCTGTGGGACATGACTAAAGCAATGCTGAGAGGGAAATTTATAGCACTATAGGCTTCCATTAGACAGAGGAAAAATCTCAACTCAATAAGCCAAGATCCCACGATGAGAACCCAGGAAAAGAAGAGCAAAGTAAACCCACAATGATAGCAAAGGAAGGAAGGAGGGAAATCACAAAGACAGGAGAATAGAAATCCTGGTAACAGAAAACAGAAAAACAATGCAGAAAATCAACAAAACAGAGCTAGGTATTTGAAAATAATAAATTATCAAACTTCTAGCAAGACTGACAAAGAATGAGAGGGAAGACACAGATTGTCAATATCAGGAATGAAAGAGGGAACATCACTACAGACCCTGCAGACATCAAAAGGATAATAAGGGAACACTACAAATGCCTCTACACACATAACTCTGACATCTTCAATAAAATGGACCAACTTCTAGAGAAGCGTGAGGTACTACAACTCATTCAATATCAAACAGGTAATTTAAACAACCTATAGCAAAAGTCAATTTGTAATTTAAAAACTCCCCAAAATGAAATGTCCAGGCCAAGATGGTTCTAAACATTTATAGAGAATTCTACCAAATGTTTAAAAATTCAACATGATTTTAACAATGTCTTCAAGAAAACAGAAGAGGAGGAAACACTACCATTCTTTTTTTTTTTTTTTTTTTGAGACTGAGTCTCACTCTGTCCCCCAAGCTAGAGTGCAGTGGTATGATCCCAGCTCACTGCAGCCTCCGCCTCCGCCTCCTGGGCTCAAGTGATTCTCCTGCCTCAGCCTCCTGAGTAGCTGGGATTATAGACGCCCGCCACTAAGCCTGGCTAATTTTTCATATTTTTAGTAGAGCCGGGGTTTTATCATGTTAGCCAGGCTGGTCTTGAACTCCTGGTCTCAAGTGATCTGCCTGCCTTGGCCTCCCAAAGTGCTGGGATTACAGGCATGAGCCACTGCACCTGGGCCCCATTCATTTTATGAAGTTGGTATTACCCTGATACCAAATGCAGACAAGGAATGACAACAAAAAGAAAACTACATGCCAACATCCCTCATGAATATAGATACAAAAATCACTAATGAAATAGCAAGTAGAATTCAGTAATATATAAAAATAACTGCATATCAAGATTTAGTGGGGTTTATTCCAGGGATATAAGGTTGGCTCAATATTTGGAAATCAATCAATGTAATCTCCAATCAACAGGCTAAAGAAGAAAAATTATATGATCATATTAACTAATTCATAAAAAACATCTGACAAAATTCAACACATGTTCATGAGAAAACTCTCATAAAATTAGGAATGGAGGAGAACTTCTTCAAGTTGATTAAAAGCATCAACCATAACCTTACAGCCAACATTATACAGTTGTTCCTTGGTGTCTCTGAGGGATTGGTTCCAGGACCCCCCATAAGGGTGCCAAAATCCAAGGATGCTCAAATTCCTTATATAAAATGGTGTAGTATTTGCATATAACCTATGCACATCCTCCCGTACACACTACATCATCTCTAGATTACTTAGAATACCTAATACAATGTCAATGTTATGTAAAGAGTTGCTATACTGTATTGTTTACTAATTGGTATTGTTTTCCTTGTTTTTAAAATATTTCTGATCAGTGGTTGGTTGGATATATGGATATGGAACACACAGATACAGAAGAGCCAACTGTACTTAATGGTGAAAAACTCAGTGCTTGGTGTCTAAGACTGTCACAAGGCAAAGCTGTCTGCTCTCGCTACTGCTAATTAACATAGTGCTGGGAGTCCTAGCCAGTGCAACAGGCAAGAGAAGGAAATAAAAGGCAAACAGATTAGAAAGGAAGAAAGAAAACTGTCCTTGTTTGCCAATGACATGTTGTCCACATAGAAAATCCCAAGGAATCTACAAACAACAACAACAAAAAGAAAACACAACCCTCCTAGAACTAAGAAGAGAGTTTAGCAAGTTTGCAGGGTGGAAAACACACAAAATTCAATTGTATTTACTACAATTGTATATACTAGCAATGACCATGTAGACACTGAAATTATAAATAAAATACCAGCCACACATAGTGGCGCATGCCTGTAATCCCAGCACTTTGGGACGTCAAGGTTGGAGGATTGCTTGAGCCCAGGAGTTTGAGACCAGCCTGGGGAACAGAGATCTCCATCTCTACAAAAAAAAAAAAAAAAAAAAAAAAAAAAAAATTGCCAAGCATGGTGGGATGTGCCTGTGGTTCCAGCTACTCAGGAGGCTGAGGTGGGAGGATTGCTTGAGCTTGGGAGGTTGAGGCTGCAGTGAGCCATGATCAGGCCACTGCACTCCAGCCTCAGGGACAAAGACCCTGTCTCAAAAACAAACACCGGTACCATTTACAGTCACTCAAAAATACCGCTAGGTGTAAAACTGACAAAACATATGCAGAAGTTGTATGTTGAAAACTACAAAACATTCATGAAAGAAATCAAAGAAGATACAAACAAATGGCAAGACTGACCATGTTAATGGGTTGGAAGACTCAATATAGTAAATTCTCCCCACATAGGTAAACAGGTTTTACAAAATTCCCATTGAAAGGCTAGCAAGACTTTTTTTTTTTTTGTAGAAATAGAGATTATTCTAACATTTAGATAGAAAGGGAAAGGACTCACAAGAATAAAAACAATTTTGAAAAACAACAGATAAAATGAGAGGAATCGGCCTATCTTATTTTGAGACTTATGACATAATTTCGGTAATCAAGACTGTGAGGTACTGGCAGAAAGACAGACAGGTAGCGCAATGAAAGAAACAGAGGGCCTATGACCATGTCTATACAGATACGCCCAACTGATTTTTGACCCAGATGTAAAAGCAATTCAACAGAGAAAAGAAAGCCTAGCAATGACCATGTAGACACTGAAATTATAAATAAAATACCAGCCACACATAGTGGCACATGCCTGTAATCCCAGCACTTTGGGAGGGTCGAGGTTGGAGGGTTGCTTGAGCCCAGGAGTTTGAGACCAGCCTGGGGAACAAAGAGAGATCTCCATCTCTACAAAAAAAACCAAAAAAAAACAAAAAAAAACAAATAGCCAGGCGTGGTGGCATTCAGTAATAGTGTTGGAAATAGTGTTGGAAAAATTAGATATCCGCAGGCCAACAAAAAAGAAAAAGAGCCTTGACCTAGAATTCAGTTTATATAAAAATCAATGCAAAGCGGACCACAGATGTAAAACATAAAACTATAAAACATAGAGAGAAAATAGGAGAAACCTTCAGGGTCTTCAGTAAGGTGGGGAGTTCTTCGACTTGACAGCAAAAACACAAACCAGAAAAAGAAAAATTGATAGATTGGACTTCATCAAAATTAAAATTTTTGCTCAGTGAAAGATCCTGGTAAGAGGATGACAAGACAAGCTACAGTCTGGGAGAAAATATTTGCAAGACACGTATCTGACAAAGACTTGCATATAGCATATATAAAGAATGGTCAAAACTCAATGGTAGAAAACAAAACCAGCCAACTTGAAAGCGGGCAAGAGATGAGCAGATGGGTACTGGAGAAAGTCACAGATGGAAAGAAGCCCATGAAAAGATGCTGAGCACCACCCGGCCATTAGGAAATGCCAGTTACAACCACAGTGAGACACCACTGCACACCTATCAAAATGGCTAGGATACAAAATAGTGCCAACCCCCAGTGCTGGAAAGGATGTGGAAACACGGCTCACTCACTCGTGGCAGATGGGAATGAAAAATGGTACAGTCATTCTGAAAACAGTCTGGTAGGTTCTTCAAAAAACAGAAAAAACCAACTAAAGATGCAAGCAACAGGGCAGAGAGATGATGTACACGGAGAACTGATGTCCATACAAAGGCCTGTCCACATGTTCCTGGCGGATGTATTTGTAGTAGCTGCAAATGCAAACAATGCAGATGCCTTTCAAGGGAGAATGGTTGAACAAACCGTGGTCCATCCATACCATGGAGTATGACTCAGAAAGAAGGGAATGAACCACGGATCCAGGCGACAACCCAGATGGATGCCAGGGGGTTGTGCTGGGTGGAAGGTGCCAATCCTAAAGTCATGTTCTACTGCATGATTACATGTGTAGAACGTTACAGAAATGACAACATCATACAAATAGAGACCAGAGGCTGGGCGCGGTGGCTCACGCCTGTAATCCCAGCACTATGGGAGGCTGAAGCGGGGGAATCACCTGAGGTCAGGAGTTCGAGACCAGCCTGACCAACATGGAGAAACCCCGTCTCTACTAAAAATACAAAATTAGTGAGGCATGATGGTGCATGCCTGTAATCACACCTACTTGGGAGACTCGCTTGAACCCTGGAGGCGGAGGTTGCGGAGTGAGCCGAGATCGCACCATTGCACTCCAGCCTGGGCAACAAGAGTGAAACTCTGTCTCAAAAAAATAAAAAAAGAGAGACCTCATGATTGCCAGGGGACAGGGATCCAGTGAGGAATGGAAGGGGAGCGGCATGGCTATTAAAGAGCAGCAGGCAGGATCCTTGTGGGGACGCCATGTTCTGGATCTGGACTGTGTCACGGTCAGTGCCAGGCTGTGACATTGTGCTAGAGTTTTGCAAGATGTCACCACTTGGAGAAACCAGGCCATGAATGGGCTTTCTCTGTATGCATCCTTACAACAGTGTGTGAATCTATCCTTGCTTCAAAATAAGAAATGTATAGATGGAATGGAATAAAAGTTAAGGAAGAGTTTTCCTTTGGACTTTGGAGATGGAACCCTTTGAGCACGACGGGATTTGTGTGGCTACATCTAATTTCCAGCACAAACAGCTGTCATGTTTCATGCCACTCTGTCCACATCTTCTCTCTGCCCAGTTCAGTGCTGGGGCAGATGCTGGTATCCTGGTCTGTCATAGCCACACCTCGTCCAGTGCCCCACCCAGGCCAGCATGTCAGCTATTCTCAGGAAGGGTACAGACACAAAGCTGCGCTCCCAGTGAGAACACCCTGGGGGCAC
The DNA here is from genome assembly GCF_028878055.3 of Symphalangus syndactylus. Classification (NCBI taxonomy): domain Eukaryota; kingdom Metazoa; phylum Chordata; class Mammalia; order Primates; family Hylobatidae; genus Symphalangus; species Symphalangus syndactylus. Next base: position 87,753,464 of record NC_072427.2, read on the forward strand.
TGCCCAGGTGGTGGTACTTACACCGATGGAATACATGTGACTCAGCACAGTGGGCTCACGGAACTACCTCTTTAGATAATGCAAAATATGCATTCTTTTGCTGGGGGAAAGAAGCAAAACCGCCAGTGTGTACAAAGGCCAACCACACCCACGCATCCACAAACAGAGCCCTGATCAGGAAGCGGGTGCCTCCTCTCCTGACCCTAGAATCATTGGAATTCCTGCTGTGGCCACAGTTTCCTCCCAGGGGAGTTCAGAACTTAAAACAACTGTGATTTCACGCATGTCAAGTGCTCAGGACCGCACCAGCCCAGCCCCGGCCACGTAAGCCCGGCCTGCCTCTGCTATTGCTGTTGGCATTATTAGTGTTTCCGCATCACGGAGGCCCACTGAGGGCCCCAGGTTTCCTCTGACCTCCCTTTCCTGCTTCCACCACCTTCCCTGGGGTGTCATCATCCTTGGGCTGACAGGGTGTGCTCCGGGCACCACCTCCAGGCTGTGAAGGGGTGAATCCCACCTGCACCACCTGAATGTGGCCCTCACCCCCTCTAGCACCTCCAGAATCCTCAGAGTCTGAAACCGCTGGATTCTGGGGGCAACAAACAGTTTTCAATTGCAAATGTTCATCCTTCCCAACCTTCGTGGCAAAATCACCTCGTGTCAGCCAAATTTGATATTATGTATGACACCTCCCTCTTTTTCCTAAATGCTGAAGGATGCAAAATGAATTTTAAAAATTAAAGCATATTCAAGTCATTTCACGTTGATAGTGTCTTAATAGTTTTAAGAAAAGCCAGCAATGGCCTGGGATGCTGGTAATTCACAGGGGGACACGACAGGGTCTTTAGGGTCCCTCTGGACCTGGAAGTTTTTGAGCAAATGGGGAGATTGCAAATAAGCCCCTGAGGGAGGGGAAGTCAGCATTAACTCTCGCTGATCCACGTGATGGAAACTGAGGGAGAGCAAGCTGATATTCACAGACAACTCATATGTTCTCCAAAGAAAGCTGTCCCCCGAGAACAACCAATAGGATAGCTAAAAGTGCCCCCGAGTCTGCATGCTAGAGTGGATTTCGTGGTGCTGCTCCATGCTGATGGGGATTTACCTCTAGATACTAATGACTTTAATAAAGGCAGAAGATTTGACTACACCAAGGATCAATCAGTCGTAATGACAGGTTTAGGTAGGCTCCTCTTCAGCCTCAACTCCCGGCTGCTTCTGGCCTGCACACGCCTGGACTCAATGAAGTGTGCTCACCTGGGTGCTGCGTCCTGCTGGCCTCCTCACTTGATAAGCACATGCAGGGAATGCTGGGTGGGGCTGGCAGAATTGTCTGCATGTCATAGGAGACTTTAGGTTTGTTCCAGGGCAATCCTGGAGTCCGGCAGAGTCTCCAGGTCCTGTTTTTAGATGCTGCCGGATCAGGTCAGCGTTGGGCCATGGGTTTGCAACAGAGGGGCCCAGGCCCTGCCCACTTGACAGAACCAAGGGTACTGGAATGAAGCAAACCTCTAGAGGGACCGAGGAGGGGCCTATGGGCTGCCAGCCTCATTCCTGGGCAAGACGCAGCTGTGTGGGTGGCAGGATGGACACCCTGCCTCATGGTGTTCACACGGCTGCCTCCATGTTCACGGGTGTCCAGGGCAGGGGCTGCCCCCACCCTAAGCGATGCCCAGAAGCCACTGCCTGACTTCTCCTTGGTCTGAGTGGACAGTTCAAGCCTCTCCCTCGCCCACTTCTTCCAGGAATTGTTTACTTGTTTCAGGCAAATCCTGAGTCTACCCAGCGCAGAATGACATGAAATTTGATTTCACCGATTGCTAGCACAGCCTGACCTATAATTCTGATTCTAAAAATTAGTGTAACCCAATAAGCTAATTTGATTGGCCAGCCAGCTGATTTGCCTATCTCCTTTTTATCTTGTGCTGAAGAGAATACAAGCAGCAACAGCAGTTCTTCCGTCCTCCACGCACCTGAGCTGATGGGAATGTGTACTTTTCTCCCCTAGGCAAACGAATGCACACACGGCCCTAGCAATAGAACACGCTGGCTCCCAGACCCATGCATTGAAGGAGGCGACCTAGGAACACCAGCTTGGGCACTAGCATCCCAAGCACCGACCTGCAAGAGTAGAGGGAATAATATATCACAAGGGTGTGTGCATGTGGCCTGGGAGCTCATGCATGATCCATTCTATTGCCCTTGATTGTAGCCATTGCACGGCATCACTGGGCTTAGATTTGCATGCAGTGAGCCATGTTTCACCTTGTTAGTCCCGACCTGCAGCAACAGGGCGAGGTGCTGAGCACCCTTCAGTGAATATATACTTAACAGACACTTCCCAAGCATTAGAAAAAATACCTCTGCTGGACGGGCGCGGTGGCTCACGCCTGTAATCCCAGCACTTCTGGAGGCTGAGGCGGGCGGATCATGAGGTCAGGAGTTCAAGACCATCCTGGCCAACATGGTGAAACTCTGTCTCTACTAAAAATACAAAAAAATTAGCTGGGCCTGGTGGTGGGTGCCTGTAATCCCAGCTACTCGGGAGGCTGAGGCAGGAGAATCGCTTGAACCAGGCAGTCGGAGGCTGAAGTGAGCTGAGATTGTGCCACTGCACTCCAGCCTGGTGACAGAGCAAGATTCCGTCTCAAAAAAAAAAAAAAAGAAAAATACCTCTGCTCTCCTTTCAGAAAAGGGTAAAACGGATGTCTTACTTTTTATTTTTGTATTAGGGAAAATAATTCATATTACTTGCCCCCAAAGTGATAAGCGCTCTAGACGTCCTGAAGATTGTGGGGGGTGGGGGCAGGGTGCCTTTATTTCTGCTCTTGTCCAACCTCCGATCCCTGAGAGCCAAGGCTCTTCAGAGGAAGGGCTGGCAGGCTTCCCTGTCAGTGAGGGGTGGGGTGGCACTGTCCCTCTTCCTGGGAAGCAAACTCCTCTTCTGTCCCACTTTTGCTCTCTCCTGACCCCTGCAACTGCCCTTGAACTACTCAACTGGCTGAGGATGTTCTCGCTCAGGGTACAGTCACTGGCAATTCACCGTTTATGGACATCATAAAACAGACATTCAGATCAAGGACGACATTTCCTTTATAGCCCAGGAACACAATAAAGTTATATGATTAACAGTGACCTTAAAGGCACAGGAGCCCTTCCTCTGGCCTGTCCTGCCTGCCAAGGGATTGCATAAATCTATCAGCAGCCAAAGGACTATCCCAGATCACAGGCGTTTCAGCCACTCAGATAGGACGAAGAAAACAAAATCGACTGAAGATCCTGGTGGCCAAACGTGAAGTTTTGGAGAGTGTCTGCCTTGTCATTTCAGGTTCACCTCAGGGGCAGGCATTGAATCGAGTTCTTTCTCTTTCGTTTTCAGAGAGGGGAATTTCATGTTTTGCATCATTTACATTTGACTGGGTGCAATTTCTCCCCCTGCCCTCTTCTCTTCCTAGGATTAGTTTGCAGGCAGAAAAATGCCTGTGAAGCTGGCAGCATCTGGGGCAGCTAGCATGCATTTCCCTTTACTGTTTTATAGATCAAGGTACCGTAACATCTGTAAGGAGCTGTTACTGTGCTCTGGGTGCTGTTCTAGGTGGTTCACACACGTTAGCTCAATCCTTCTTTTTTTTTTTTGAGATGGAGTTTCGCTTTTGTTGCCCAGGCTGGAATGCAATGGCGAAATCTCAGCTCACTGCAACCTCCGCCTCCCGGGTTCAAGCAATTCTCCCACCTCAGCCTCCTGAACAGCTAGGATAACAGGCATGCACCACCACGCCGGGCTAATTTTGTATTTTTAGTAGACATGGGGTTTCTCCATGTTGGCCAGGCTGGTCTCGAACTCCCGACCTCAGGTGATCCGCCTGCCTCGGCCTCCCAAAGTGCTGGGATTACAGGCATGAGCCACTGTGCCCGGCCAGCTCAATCCTTCTTATAACCTGCAGGGGCTGCGTGACACTGAGAGAGGCCAAGTCATGACATCATCAAGCCTGACCTGCCCTATTCCACCACGTTCCTATTTAGAACTGCAAAGACGGGACAGAGCTGCACTTACTTTCCCTACAGAAAACCCCAGAGATACCTTTTTTTTCTTTCTGTGTGGCTTCTTGCCCATAGTGGGGTGAACTTATTTATTTATTTATTTATTTATTTTTTGAGATGGAGTTTTGCTCTTGTCGCCCAGGCTGGAGTGCAATGGCGTGATCTCGGCTCACCTCAACCTCCGCCTCCTGGGTTCAAGAGATTCTCCTGCCTCAGCCTCCCGAGTAGCTGGGATTACAGGCATGCGTGACCATGCCTGGCTAATTTTTTTATTTTTAGTAGAGACAGGGTTTCTCCATGTTGGTCAGGCTGGTCTCGAACTCCCAACCTCAGGTGATCCGCCCGCCTTGGCCTCCCAAAGTGCTGGGATTACAGGCGTGAGCCACTGCGCCTGGCGGAGGGGTGAACTTCTAAGGGGGTGTGGGTATGAATAACCAAATGGATGCCGCTGGGGGAATTTGAATTTGGGAGCCACCAGCTGATTGTACACATTACTGGGACTGTCCATTATCTGACAGCCTGTGTGTGTGTCACTGTAACCTGATAATCCTCTGGGAAAGTTTAATTATGTGAAGCCAAAGGAAATCAACTCTGGCTCATCGTGTCTGGGGCTTTGACTCTGTGCCAAATGACCCCATAGACTAGTTCCAGGAAGGATTCTGTCAGGAAATTCTGTGATCCAATAAATTGATTATGGTACAAATGACAGAATGTTTGTAAAGATCGAGTCATTTTTGCAAACCAAAGGTTTTACTACATCTGTGGACTTTAACAGGTTGTACATAGCAGCAACATTTGTAGCAAGAGAAATTAAGAAGAACCAACTGATCACTGTAAAAACAAGACTAGAAGCAATACGAATATCTATCAGTAGGATACACAATAGTACATCTACAAAATGAAGTACTATGCTGCTATAAAAGAACGAAGGAATTTTTTTTATTTTTATTTTTGAGACGGACTCTCACTCTGTCACCGAGGCTGGAGGGCAGTGGTGCCATCTCGGCTCACTGCAACCTCTGGCTCCCAGGTTCAAGGGATTCTCCTGCCTCAGCCTCCTGAGTAGTTGGGATTACAGGTATGTGCCGCTACACCCGGCTAATTTTTAAAAATTTTTTTTAGAAGAGACAGGATTTCACCATATTGGCCAGGCTGGTCTCAAACTCCTGACCTCAGTTGATCCATCCACCTCGGCCTCCCAAAGTGCTGAGATTTCAGGTGTGAGCCACTGTGCTTGGCCTAGAATGGAATAATATTCTATTTCTTGCTATAAAGTGACCTTATAATGTGGATGGCTAAAAATTAAGCAGAAAGTTCCAGGTTGAAGTGTCAGATGACAGAGTTTTAGGTTGTCAGAGAGGATGGAAATGGAAAGGAGAGTTCCCAAAGGAGGAAGCCATGGCGGTGGGACCCAAATTCTGTATAAACTACCCTGTTCCTTGGTGGATCCCTGAATGACGCATGTTTGTGGGCCTAGTGTGGCAGAGGTTTCAGCTCCTGCTGTGGAGGAGACAAAGTTTGGAGTTTAAATGTAGTCCAGTTAGAGGGGCTTGATAAATACCTCAGGCTTCCTACTAAAACCACAGAAGGGTCAGTCTAGAGATCTACCCTAACAAAGCATAAAACCAGGCTGCACGAGGTTCAGATGATCAGTCAGTAACGTAACTGACTCCTGGAGCAAAATTAACACTCTTCAGAGGACGATAAGAAAACCCAGTGTCTCTACTAGGTGTTATTTATAATCTTAGTCTGCAATAAAAAATAGACATGCAAAGAAATAGGAAAATGTGACCCATGGCCAAGAGAAAATCATCCATCAGACGCCCTGGACACATGCCAGCTCAGATGCCAAAATGAGGAAACAAAGACTTTAATGCAGCAATTGCAAGTACGTCCGAATACCTAAACCAAAAAGGTGTTAGTAAGTAGTAAACAGATAGGAGTCTCAAGAGAGAAATCTATGAATAAGAGTCAAGTGGAAATTTTAGAATTTTAAAATATAATATCCTAAATAAAAAAAACTTCATGGATCAACTTACAGAATTTTGGAGTCAGTGGAAGAGTCAGGGAAATCAAGGACAGATCAACAGAAATTACCCAATTTGAAGGGCAAAGAAAAAAAAGATTATAAAAAACCGCAAAGCCGCAGTCGCTTGAAAGATAACAGCAAACTTTCTAACATACAGGTCATTAGTGAGAAAGAATGGCGCATATAACACATAATGGCTGACAATTTTGCGAATTTGCTGAAAATGTAAATTCATAGTCCATGGAAGCTCAATGAACATGAAGAAGAATAAATAAGAAGAAAATGAGACTGAAGCACATCATAGTCCAACTGCTGAAACCTAAAGATAAAGGAAAGAAATCAACAGCTTGAAAACAGCCAGAGGCCTGGGCACGGTGGCTTATGCCCGTAATCCTAGCACTTTGGGAGCCCGAGGTGGGTGGATCACCTGAGGTCAAGAGTTCGAGACCAGCCTGGCCAACATGGTGAAATCTTGTCTCTACTAAAACTTAGTTGGGCGTGGTGGCGGGCATCTGCAATCCCAGCTACTTGGAGGCTGAGGCAGGAGAATCAGGAGGCGGAGGTTGCAGTGAGCCGACATTGCACCGCTGCACTCTAGCCTGGGCAACAGAGCAAAAACTCCATCTCAAAAACAAAACAAAACAAACAAACCCCAAAGAAAACAGCCAGAGAAAAAAGACACACTTCATACAGAGGAATAATGATCAAATTAAGCTGACTTCTCATCAGAAACAATGGAGGCCAGAAAGAAAGTGAGTCAATATCTTTAAGCTTCTTAAAGAAAACCAACTGTGAATGCAGAATTCCACACCACGAAAACTCATCCTTCACAGTGAAGGCAAAATAAGGAACGGCATGTTCCTTGCCCGGGCACAGTGGTTCATGCCTGTAATCCCAGCACTTTGGGAGGCCGAGGTGGGTGAATCACCTGAGGTCAGGAGTTCGAGACCAGCCTGGCTAACATGGTGAAACCTCGACTCTACTAAAAATACAAATTTTTTTTTTTTTTTTGAGACAGAGTCTCACTCTCTTGCCCAGGCTAGTGAGATCTCAGTTCACTGCAACCTCCACCTCCTGGGTGGAGTGTCTGGGTGGGCATGGTGGTGGGCGCCTATAATCCCAGGTACTTGGGAGGCTGAGGCAGGAGAATTGCTTGAACCCAGTAGGCGGAGGTTGCAGTGAGCTGATTGTGCACTCCAGCCTGGGAGACAGAGCAAGACATCATTTCAAAAAAAAAAAAAAGCATGTGCCAATGAGTAAAACCTGAGAGAATTAGTTACTAGCAGATATGCACTGCAAGAAACATTAAAAGAAAAAAGAAATGCTTTAGAGTGAAGGGATAGAATACAGGTTGGAAGTTGAGAAGAAATAAAAACATCAGAAATGGCAAATATATAAGCAACTATTAAAAAACTATCTTGAAGTTTATTTTCATAATTTCTTCAGAAAACAACTAGCCGTTTAAATAAGAAATTATAGGCCAGGGACAGTGGCCTATAACCACGCCTGTAATCCCAGCACTTTGGGAGGCTGAGGCGGGTGGATCACTTGAGGTCAGGAGTTTGAGACCAGTCTGGCCAAGATGATGAAACCCTGTCTCTACTAAAAATACAAAAAATTAGCCGGGCATGGCGGCATGCATCTGTAATCCCAGCTACTCGGGAGGCTGAGGCAGGAGAATCGCTTGAACCCAGGAGGTGGAGGTTGCAGTGAACTGAGATCTCACTACTGCACTCCAGCCTGGGCAAGAGAGTGAGACTCCGTCTCAAACAAAAAAAAAAAAAAAGGAAATTATAATATTGTATTATGGGGCTTAAAATGTATGCAGATATAAAACATATGACACAATAGCCCAAAGGTGGTGGGAGAGGGGAGTAAGTAGACTTATATAGCTGCAATGTCCTTATTTTTTATGTGAGGCGATATAGTCTTAATTCTAAATAGATTGTGAAAAGTTCAGGATGATTAAAAATGGCCAAAAGATCTGAACAGACACCTCAAAGAAGACATGCAGATGGCAAACAGGCATATGAGAAGATGCTTATCATGATATGTCACTAGGGAATTGCAAATTAAAACAAGAAGAAGATACTGCAATACACCTATCGGAATCGTGAAAATCCAAGACACTGAAACACAAAAGCTGGGGAGGATGTGGAGCGGCAGGAATGCTCGTTCACTGCTGCTGGGAGTGCAAAATGGCCCAGTCACTTTGGAAGACTGTTTGGCAGCTTCTTACAAAACTAAACCTGCTGTTACCAAAAGATCCAGCAATTGTGCTTCTTGATATTTATCCAAATGTGTTAAAATCTTATGTGCACACAAAAACTTGTGCACGAATATTTATGGCAGCTTTATTCATAACTGCCCAAACCTGGAAGCAACCAAGATACTCTTCAATAGGTGAGTGGGCAAATAAACTGTGATACATACAGACCACAGAATATGCTTCAATGCTAAGATGCCGGGAAAAGGCATAAAAGAATCTTAAAGACGTATTAGTAAGTGAAAGAAAACCTGAAAAGGCTTTATTCTGTATGATTCCAACTATGTGACATTCTGGAAAAGGCCAAACTGTGGAGACAGTAAAAAGATCTGGAGCTTGGGGTGGGAGGGATGAATAGGTGGAACACAGGGGGTTTTGAAGGCAGTGAATCTATTCTGTCTGAAACGGGGATGGGAGACACAGGTCATCATAGATTTGTCCAAACCCAGGGAATGTACAGCCCTGAGAGTGAACTCTGAGGTGGAATATAGACTTTGGTTGATAGGGATATGTCAGTGTTGGTTCACTGATTATAACCAATGTACAATCTTCTTTTTTTTTTCCTGGAGACACAGTCTCTTGTCTGTCGCCCAGGCTGGAGTGCAATGATGCAATCTTAGCTCACTGCAACCTCCGCCTTCCAGATTCAAGCGATTCCCCTGCCAAGTAGCTGGCATTACAGATGTGCGCCATGACGCCTAGCTAATTTTTATATTTTTAGTAGAGACAGGGTTTCACCATGTTGGCCAGACTGGTCTTGAACTCCTGACCTCCAGTGATCTGCCCGCCTTGGCCTCCCAAAGTGCTGTGATTATAGGCGTGAGCCACTGCACCCGGCCGTAACCAATATACAATCTAATGCAGGACGTTGACGGTGGCAGAGGCTGAATGTCTGTGTGTTGGGGGGAACATGTGGGAGCTCCGTACTTTTCACTCAATTTTGCCGTGAATCTAAAAAACAAAGTCTATCAACTGTAAAAAAAAAAAAAAAAAAAAAAGGTAAAGATGCATATTGTAACACTTATAACAGCTGAGGAAAAATAATGCAAAAGAGACAGCTAAAGAGTCAGTAGAAGGAATAAAACGGAAAACAAAAATTTATTCAATGAACACAGGAGAAGGCAGAAAAGGAGGAACAGAAAAACAAAACCCAGGATAAAGAAACAGCAAATAGCAACGTGGTAGAGCTAACCCCAACCATATCAGCAAAGACTTGGGTGCTCTGCTCACCATCTGGGTGCAATACACCACGTAACAAACCTGCATGTGATACGTTTAGATCTGTATCTCAAATAAAAGTTGGGGCAGGGCATGGTGGCTCATGTCTGTAATCCCAGCACTTTGGGAGGCCAAGGTGGGTGGATCATGAGGTCAGGAGATCGAGACCATCCTGGCTAACACAGTGAAACCCCGTCTCTACTAAAAATACAAAAGTTAGCTGGGTGTGGTGGTGGGCACCTGTAGTCCCAGCTACTTGGGAGGCTGAGGCAGGAGAATGGCATGAACCCGGGAGGTGGAGCTTGCAGTGAGCCAAGATCATGCCACTGCACTCCAGCCTGGGCCACAAAGCGAGACTCCATCTCAAAAAAAAAAAAAAAAAAAAAAAAATGGAATTAAAAAAAAGTTTTAACAAATTGACAAAAATTATATACATTTCCCATGGCCGAGATGACGTTTTGAAATATATACATTGTAGAATGGCTAAATCAAGTGAATTAACATACACATTATGCCACATAGTTATTTTTTTGTGGTGAGAATGCAAAATGTACTCTCAGTGATTTTTAAGAATAAAATACATTGTTATTAACTATTAAAACGACAAAAAAAAAAACCCCAAATACATTAAGTGTAAAGGGACATAGGACAAAATAATACAAAATTACATAAAATCTTTCAGAAAATACAGAAGAAAGTAAACTTCCCAACGTGTTTTATGAGGCCACTATAGGCCCAATATCAAAACATGACAAAGACACTGCAAGAAAAAAAATTACAAATCAATATCCCACTTAAGCATAGATAGTCACATTCTTAACGAATTGTTAGGAAATCAAATCTAGCAATACACAAAAAGTGGCCGGGTGCTGTGGCTCACACCTGTAATCCCAGCACTTTGGGAGGCTGAGGTGGGCAGATCACCTGAGGTCAGGAGTTCGAGACCACCCTGACCAACATGGTGAAACCCTGTCTCTACTAAAAATACAAAAATTAGCTGGTGTGGTGGTGCATGCCTGTAATCCCAGCTACTTGGGAGGCTGAGGCAGGAGAATCACTTGAAGCCTGGAGGCAGAGGTTGCAGTGAGCCAAGATGGCGCCACTGTACTCCAGCCTGGGCGACAGAGCGATACTCCATCTCAAAACAAAAACAAAACCAAATCAATACATAAAAAGCAAACACATCAGGGAGAGGGCCTACATATACTTTGTTACATTTATTCTCAAGTATTTTCCTGGAAATATTTCCTGGAAATACAAGTGAGTTTATCCCAGGAAATTTCCTAGGAATATTTCCTGGAAATACAAGTGCATTTACCCTAGGAAAGCAAAGTGGTTTTAACATTTGAAAATCAATCAGTATTATTCATTATCTTAACAGAATAAAGGAGAAAAACCATATATATGATCATCCCATAGATGCAGAAAGGTATTGGAACAAAATCCAATACCTCTTTATGGGACAAAACCATTAGAAAACAAGGAAAAAGAGGACACTTCCTCAACCCACCTCAGTAGATGCAGAGAGAACATTTGATAAAAGTTAACAAAGAATTTTGTCAAAGAATTTTGTCAAAGAACATTAGACAAAAAACTCTCAGAAAACTAACAGTAGACGGGGACTTCCAACCTGATGAAAGGCACCTACAAAAAAATCTGTGGCTGACATCGTACGTAATGGCGAGAGACCGAAGGCATCTCCCCTAAGATTGGGAACAAGGCGAGGATATCTGCTCTCACTTTCGTTTAACTGTATTGCAGTTTCAACTAGTACAACAAGACAAGTAAAAGAAATAAAAGCCAAAAATTGGAATGCAATAATTAAAGCTGTCATTATTCTCAGATGGTATGATTGTCTCTGTGGACAATCATGGGAACCTATAAAACAACAACTAGAACTAACCAACGAATTAAGCAAATTCACAGGATCCAATGCCAACATCCAAAAATCTATTGTATTTTTATAAACTAGCAGCAGACAACTGGAAAATTAATAAAATCCTATTCACAACAAAACCAGAAAACAGCAAACACTTTGGAGTAAAGTTAACCAAAGACATGAAGGACCTTTATCCTGCAAGTCATAACCTTTTGAGAAGTTAAATGAGACCTAAGTAAGTGGAGGGATGTATCATGTTCATAGGTTGGAAGACCCAGTACTGTTAAGATACTACCCTCCCCAAATTATATATTAAATAAAACAGTAATCAAAGTCATAGATGGCTTTTTTTTTTTAATTGACAAGTTGATTCTAAAATTTGTAGGGAAAAGAAAAGAACCTATACAGTCAAAACAACTGAAGAGGAAGAACAAATGAAGAACTTTGAATACCTGACTTCAGAGCACAGTAATGTAGCCAGTGTGGTGTTGGTGTGAGGATAGACCAATAGATCAATGAAGCAGAACAGAGTTCAGCAAGAGGCCCAAACATAGAGAGACCATTAACTTTCAACAAAGGAGCCATGGATTCAGGGGGAAAAGGAAAGTCTTTTTAACAAGTGGTGCAGTAACAGCTGGGTGTCAGCGTGGGGAAGAAAATGAACAGCAGTCTCTACTTCACAACACACACAACATTAATTTGAAATGAATGACAGATTAAAACATAACATCTCAACAATGACTGGGTTGTTAAAATTTTTCTTTAAATTAAAAAAACACATAACAGCTATAACTCTAAATCTTCTAAAAATGTATCTCCATGACCTTGGGATAAAAAAAAAATTATTAGGGCCGGATGTGGTGGCTCACGTCTGTAATCCCAGCACTTTGGGAAGTCGAGGTGGGTGGACCACCTGAGGTCAGGATTTCAAGACCAGCCTGGCCAACATGGTAAAAACCCCATCTCTACTAAAAATACAAAAAAATTAGCCAGGCGTGGTGGCAGACACCTGTAATCCTAGTTACTCGGGAGCCTGAGGCAGGAGAATCACTTGAACCCGGGAGGTGGAGGTTGCAGTGAGCTTATCGCATAGCTGCACTCCAGCCTGGGCAACAAGAAACCTTGTCTCAAAAAAAACCAAAAAAACAAAAAAACAAAAACTTATTAGAGAAGACACAAGAAGTACTAACCACAACAGACAAACTTGTTACATTGGATGGAATTCATCAAATTAAAAACCTCTGCTCATCAAATGACCTCATTAAGAAAAAGAAAAAGGCGGATAGCATTAGGAGATATACCTAATGCTAAATGACAAGTTAATGGGTGCAGCACACCAACATGGGACATGTATACATATGTAACAAACCTGCACATTGTGCACATGTACCCTAAAACTTAAAGTATAATAATAATAAAATTAAAAAAAAAAGAAAACGAAAAAGGCAAATCATAAACTGGGAAAAATGTTTGCCATATATATCTGACGAATTATATCCTATCTTATGTAGAGTTTCCTATAAACCAGGGATAAAAATAATATAAGCCAGCTTAAAAAATGAGCAAAATCCTTTCTTCATATTTTTTTTGAGATGGAGCTTTTGCTCTGTCAGCCAGAATGGAGTGCAGTGGCACGATCTCAGGTTACTGCAACATCCACCTCCTGGGTTCAAGCGATTCTCCTGCCTCAGCCTCTCGAGTAGCTGGGATTACAGGCACCCGCCACCATGCCCTGCTAATTTTTGTATTTTTAGTAGAGAGGAGGTTTCACCATGTTGGTCAGGCTGGTCTCGAACTCTTGACCCCAGGTAATCCACCCACCTTGGCCTTCCAAAGAGCTAGGATTACAGGCATGAGCCACCGGACCTGGCCTGAGCAAAATACTTTTGAAGAGACACTTCACAAAATATGACATTCAAATAGCCAATAAGACATTGCAACATGTTCAACATCATTAAAGTACTTGGAAATGCAAATTAAAACTATAAGAAGATAGGATTGCTGTTACACCTACTTGAATGTCTAAAATGTAAGCAGAGAATGCTTAGTGTTGCAGGGATGTGGAACAGCTGGATCACTCAGATGCTGCTGGTGGGAATGTGGAATGGTACAACCTCTTGGTAAAACAGCTTGGCAGTTTCTTTCTTTCTTTTTTTTTTTTTTGAGATGGAGTCTTGCTCTGTTGCCCAGACGGGAGTGCAGTGGCACAACCTCTGCTCACTGCAACCTTTTCCTCCCAGATTCAAGAGATTCTCCTGCCTCAGCGTCCTGAGTAGCTGGGACTACAGGCACACTCCACCGTGCCCTGCTAATTTTTTGTACTTTTTGTAGAGATGGGGTTTTGCCATGTTGGCCAGGCTGGTCTCGAACTCCTGATCTCAGATGATCTGCCCACCTCGGCCTCCCAAAGTGCTGGGATTACAGGCGTGAGCCACTGTGTCCGGCCCAGCTTGGCAGTTTCTTACACTTAACAATTAAGTCTTAAGTTAAACAAACACAGCATATGAGCCAGCCATTTCACTCCTAGGTGGACACAAGATCATGGACAAGGATACCCACGATAAGACTTGTACAATAATTCTAGTAGCCGAACCCTAAACTGGAAATGACCCAAATGTCCCTCCACAGGAGAATGAATGAGCAAGGCTTGCAGTGCTCAGCAGTGCAAAAGGAAATAACTGCATGAACGGATCTTACAAACACCATGATGCGGATTGCTTGAGCCCAGGAGTTCGACACCAGCCTGGTACTCGGAGGCTGAGGTGGGAGGATCACCTGAGCCCAGGAGGTTGAGGCTGCAGTGAGCCATGATTGTGCCTCACACCCCACCTGGGCAACAGGCGTGAGACCCTGTCTCAAAAAACAAACACACACACAAACAAACAAACAAAAATGATGTTGAGTGGAAGAGTCCAGACATCAAAGAGCCCATGCTGTATGATTCCAACCCCGTGAAACTCAAAAACAGGCAGAGCATTCCACAGTGGGGACTGCCTTGAAGGGGGTACAGGGACATTTTTCTAGGGTGATGGAAATGTCCTTTGTCTTGATTGTGGTGGTGGTTATATGCATGTGCACTTCTAAAAAACTTAATTTTAAGTTCTGGGATACATGTGCAGGACATGCAGGGATGTTACACAGGTAAACGTGTGTCATGGTGGTTTGCTGCACCTGTCAACCCATCACCTAGGTATTAAGCCCAGCATGCATTAGCTATTTATCCTGATGTTCTCCCTCCCCCAACCCTCCTGACAGGCCCCAGTGTGTGTTATTCCCCTCCCTGTGTCCATGTGTTCTCATTGTTCAGCTCCCACTTATGAATGAGAACATGTGGTGTTTTGTTTTCTGTTCCTGAATTAGTTTGCTGAGGATAATGGCTTCCAGCTCTATCCATGTCTCTGCAAAGGACATGATCTTGTTCCTTTTTATGGCTGCATAGTATTCCATGGTGTATATGTACCACATTTTCTTTATCCAATCTATCATTGATGGGCATTTGGATTGATACTATGTCTTTGCTGTTGTGAATAGTGCTACAATGAACATACACGTAGATGTATCTTTATAATAGAATGATTTATATTCCTTTGGGTATATATATATAAATGTCATTGCTGAGTCAAATGGTATTTCTGGTTTGGGTGGTGATTCCTGAAAGATCTGACACATGCACTTCTATCAAAACTCATCAAACTGTGGCTGGGCATAGTGGCTCATGCCTGTAATGCCAGCACTTTGGGAGGCCGAGGCAGGTGGATCACCTGAGGTCAGGAGTTCGAGATCAGCCTGGCCAACATGGTGAAACCTTGTCTCTACTAAAAATACAAAAAATTAGCTGGGTATGGTGGCATGCGCCTGTAATCTCAGCTACTCGGGAGGCTGAGGCAGGATAATTGCTTGAACTCAGGAGGCAGAGGTTGCAGTGAGCTGAGATTGCGCCACTGCACTCCAGCCTTGTCAACGAGAGCGAAACTCCGTCTCAAAAACAAAAACAACAAAAAACAAAACAAAACTCATCAAACTGCACCCACAGGATCTGTACATTTCAGTGCAGTCAGGCAGGACACAGCAGTGGGTAGGTATGGGTTGGCCTGGTTCTCACAAACGCCTAGGAGCAGGGAGGGCAGTCCTAACGTTTGCAGCCTTGAGGTCCGTGCAGCAATGTTCGGCTGTCATCATCTCCATTTTACTCAAATCTGCCGTCAGGACATTTCCATTCCGAAGGCTTCTGTATTACTGTTTGCAATCAATATCTCTGACAGTGGCATGCTAAGGGCTGCTGCTGTCTTTGTTGGCTACGCTACTCCAAGTGGAATCCGTCTGAACACACAATTCCAGAAATGGTTTTTTCATTTATACACTGCAGTCTTTTTGTTTCAAAAAGAATGCAAGTAAGAATGACTGTGGCTTTGCTTATAAAGCCTTCTAGAGTGAAACTGCACTGAAATAGACAATATTATTAAGGTGCATTATTATTTCTCATGAGCAACGTGTGTGTGCAGACTTCCGGCATTAACTTGCCTTCCAGGGCAGACACAAACAGTCCTCGCATTTTGTTTCAGACCTTAGGAAGCATTCCTGTTCTATTAAAATTCAGCAATTCCAGAGAGACATAACTTCAGCCATTCAAAAATGCCCTCTAGGTCATTTTCAATGATAACAACAATTTACTAGGCACTTACCAAGTGGCAGGCACTGTGCTCAGCATTTTGCGTAAATTACTTCATTTATCCTCCCAAGAACCATGCAAGGTATGCATTAGAATTCCTATTTTGCAAGGGAAATGGAAGTTCAGTGGGGTTAAGTAGCTCTCCTAAGGCTATTTCATCCAAATGACAAATGAGTATGCCAGGGGGCTTGACCTGTCTTGGAGTCTAAGGTTCTTAGTTTGAGATCTTCAAAAGCCCACTGGAGACAAGGAGCTGGGGGCTAGCGGCGCATTTGGAGGCCAGCCCAGGAAGCCCTGGGAGGGAGTGGGGGATTGAGGCGTGGAAGGAAAGAGAGCTCCCAGAGGGTGAGTTGATGCACAGGTGACTCCTCCCTCTGAGCAACTGCATTGATGACGTCAGAGAACGGTCCCCCTGTGAAGCAAAGAAGCTGGGCACCTGTCCTTCAGCTCCCTCTCACTGGGGAGGACTGACCTTGGGGCAGGCCCTCCCCAGCACTTCCTGGTGTGCTGCGCACAGAGGAAGTCCTCAGGCAGGGGGACTCAGGGGTTGGAGGAGGCACCCACTAGTGGGTAAGGGACCTGCCATCCAGGCTGCAGGGACCTCCTGGACAGGCCAGCCTGGCACACCCGCAGCGTCCTGTATCCTCTGCTGTGAACTTTCAGCACTTCTCTCAGGCCCTCCCCTTCAAGACGGCTAGACTTTAAATTTTTTTTTAACATTTCATTTAATCCAACATACCTCAAAATACCTCATTTCACCATGTATCTTTCATACAAAAATTTGCACACAAATGTTCGCAGCAGCATCTTTCACAATAGCCTTTGTGGAAACAGCCCAAATGTCCATCAGCTGATGAAGGGATGAACCAAACGTGACGCAGCCATGTGACACAGCCACACAATGCAGCCACATGACGCAGCCACGCAACGGAATGTCATCCAGCCATAAAAGAACAAAGAGCCGTCATGTGCCACAACACGGGGAGCCTGGAACATAGTGTGCAAAGTGGAAGAAGCCAGGCTGGAAAGGCCACGGATTCTGTTATGCGAAAGGTCCAGAATGCACAGGACAGAGAACAGGGCCTGCCGGGGGCTGGGGGATGAAGGAGATGGACCGCTAACAGGTACAGGGATTCTTTTTGGGTTGATGGAAATGTTCTGGAATTAAATAGTGGTGATGGTTGCACAACAAAATGAAGACACTAAAAAAGACTGAGGTTGTACACTTCACTTTTTTTTTTTTTGAGATGGAGTCTCACTGTGTCACCCAGGCTAGAATGCAGTGGTGTGATCTCAGCTTGCTGCAACCTCTACCCCCCAGGTTCAAGCGATTCTCCTGCCTCAGCCTCCCAAGTAGCTAGGATTACAGATGTGCACCACCTCACCTAGCTAATTTTTGTATTTTTAGTAGAGACAGGGTTTCACCATGTTGGCCAGTCTAGTCTCAAACTCCTGACCTCAGGTGATCCGCCCGCCTCAGCCTCCCAGAGTGCTGGGATTACAGGCGTGAGCCACCATGCCTGGCTGAGGTTGTACACTTTAAAATGGTGGGCTTTATATTACATCAATGACATCTCAACCAGGAAACATGAAATCAATATAAAAATGACTGAGATTTTTATATTCTTTTTCATACTAAGCCTTCAGAATTTGGTGTGTGTTTTACAGTTACGGTGCATCTTTATCTGGACTGCGGCTGGACTTTAAATGCATTTGGTCACCTCCTGGGGGAACTCTCATGTGGGGGCAGCTCCGGGATTCCATAGCTGCCCCCAAAACCTCTTCACGTGTGTGTTGTGGGGCACAGCCAGCCAGCCTGCCCACCCTGCCGGCCACCGGCCTCCTCTGGCTTACAGAAGCTCAAGCACGCATTCTGCGGATGCTTCTCCTTATGGCCCCATTTTATTGTCCTTCTATGGAAACAGCAACGCCAATAAAGCTGCTGGGAACTGGAAGCCTCCGAGTCATCCTCGGTCTCTGGCCAGGGAAGCAGAATGTGATGTGGGTCTCTGCAGGGCCAGATGCAGAGGCTGGCCAGTGTGTGTATGACTAGAGACAGGTCCTGGGTCCTAGGGCAGGCAGGAATGTGGAGGAGAACAAGCAGAACCAGACCCCTGCAGCACTGTCCTAGTTGAAGACACTGTCATCACTTGGGTTAAGTGTGACAGCACGGTTCAACTGCTGCTGCGCCTAAGAAAATCGTGACAGCCCCTGGCTCTCCTATAGGACTCGGGCCATGGGGGGCTGTCCCGGCGTGTGACTGCAGCACGCTTTCCCTAACGCTCTGGTCAAAAAGACACAATCCCCTTGATATGGTCATGAGATCGCACGGACCCGCGCGACCTGCCACGCTGAGGGAGGGCCAGGCCGGGTGAGACCCTGTCCTTTTCCCACATGCTGTGATCACGGCGCTCAGTCCTCATCACAGGCATCACCCCTGCCAGCTCCTGGCAGCCGAGGGCACTCGGGGGACACCCATCAGCCGCCATCAGCTGAGATCTGTGTTTTATAATCTGGAAAACACCACTCTGGCTTTGAGCGGCTTACATCAAATAAAAGTGATTGAGGCTCAAGGATTTTCCAAAAAATCAGCACTATCGTTATAAAAAGATGCTGAGAAGCCTATGTCGTGGTTTTTGTAGTTGCTATTACCCTTATTTTAGTCACAAAAGGGAGAAATGCCCTATCCATGTGATTGCCTCCCATGATCAGGCAAAGGGAGCATTTTTCTACAGAAGATGCTTGGTGAACACAGACCTTCGCATGGACGGGCCATTCCTTCTGGTCTACGCTGTAGAACGAGGCTGTGCCACGCTCTTTCCTGGCAGGAGCTGCTCACCGCTCCAGAGAAGTCTCTGCAGCTCACACTGGGGTTGTGGACCCAGGCCAGGGCTGGCCTATTCTTCCTTTTCTATGAAAAGTCATGTTTTTGATAACACTCTTCTCTTTACTACTTCCTGAATATTTAAGTAGCAAAACAGCAAAACCCTGGGGCGTTTCTGCATTGCACAGTTCCACCGGGCCCGTTAGAGGCATTTACTGAAACCTGCTGAGAATCAGTGAGGAACCCAGGGCCTCGGGAAAGGCTGGGTGTGGGGCTGCATGGTGGGGGCCTCCCTGCCCCCCACCCCCCATCCCCTGAGCCTTGTGCTAGTCTAGAAACAGCTCCCATTTCCTTTTCTAAGGGTCTTTTATTGCCACTGGAAATGTGGTCTGTTGATTCAAGGGCACCTGGGGCTGCTTACAGGCCAGAACTCAGGGCTGCATTGCTAGAGCTAACTCCTGACCTTGGGCCAAGGCTCAGTGGCTCTGGGACCCGAGGCTGATGGATGGGAGAGGGAAGGTTGTTGCCATAGAGAGAGTGAAGAATTCCTAAGGACAAACCCCAAATGGAAAAAATGTTCTCTAAACGCAATTTCTCAGGAAAGCTGTGTGTGTGTGTGTGTGTGTGTGTGTTTGGAGGGGTGGGGGGGTCTACCTGACACCAACTTTGTCTCCTAAAGAAAAGCCTGGAACACTGGCCTATTTGGAGAGCGGGATCCCCACGCACCCAGAGGCGGGGAAAGGTGGTGTTAGCCCGGCCGGGATGTGACTATGGCGATGTGGGAGGGGTTGACGCTGCTGGGAAAATGCAGCGCCCCTGGAGAGCCAGTGACTCCTCACTGCAGAATAAGCGCAGTGCTCCTCGGCTGGCCTGGAGGGACACCCAGCCTGGCCTTCCACGTGGCCGCTCATCCTCTCTGAAGAGGGAAGTCTTGCCCAGCCCAGCAGAAGTGTGTGCAGCTCTCAACAAACACCTGAAGCACCGGTCTCGTGCCGGCCTCGTGCTGCCGTGAGGGCTGGCGGGAGCCTGGGCCCTGACGACCTTCTCGAAGAGGTCACAGCCTGGGCCGAATGCTCCCGAACCGACCCCAACCCTCTGTAGAGACGGTGCAAAGCCTGAGGTGCAGCACTGTTTTCTGCTTTTTCTCATCCTGGCACCTTTAGAGGACATGCCCCTTATTGTTCTTTTACTCAAAACTTTATGACGCGAAGTTTAATGTGAGCCTTTGTGTTTCTCAGGACGGATTATTTTTCAAGCCCCTTTGTGGCTCCTAGGATCCAAGTTCCAGGAGGGCTGCAGAGGGCACCGATCTCTCAGCCACTGGGTGCCCGCACAGCCCAAGGCCAGCAGCCTTTGTCAGAGTCTCCAGGGAGGAGCAGCTCCGGCCTTAGGACAGCTGGTTCCAACTTCCTTCTGTTCACCTCTTTCCTTTAATGAGCCCAACTCCATCTCCCACTGGTCCTGGATGGGCCCCCAAGTGACACAGAAATCCCTCTTTCCTCTGCTCCCAGCGCTGCTCTTCTAACTCTGAGCACA
Organism: Symphalangus syndactylus; assembly: GCF_028878055.3. NCBI lineage: Eukaryota > Metazoa > Chordata > Mammalia > Primates > Hylobatidae > Symphalangus > Symphalangus syndactylus. The sequence continues at coordinate 87,773,926 of NC_072427.2, forward strand.
GCCATCTCGCCCATCTTCACTGGCCTGCGAGAGCCCTGCAGCATCCCACCCACGCCCGGCCCGCCTTTGTCTCTTCCTGCCTCCATCCCACCCACGCCCGGCCCGCCTCTGCCTCTTCCTGCCTCCAGAGCTTCATGGCTTCCCCTCTGCTTCCGATGGTGTCCAGTCACCAGCGTCCTTCTCCCATGGATGGGTTCGGTCTCCGTCCAGCTCAGGCCTGGCCCCTCCTGCTGGCGCTCACTCACTCCCTGCTGGCCTCACCAAGTCCCAGACTTCAACACCATCCACTGGGAGCTGAGAGCCGAGAGGCCGCCTGCCCTGACTCTGCCTGCTCCTCATGCACCTGATGTCTGATGAGCAGGCCAAGCCCACCCGCTGCAAACCCCCTCCCTGGGCCGTGGCGCTCAGTCCTCAGGTCAAAGAAGCCCCGGACGGGTCTCTATATCCCGCTTCCACTTAGGAAAAAGCTAGTCTCTTCCTTTAGAACCTGCTGGAACCTGTGCTCCTCATCACCTCCATGGCCCCTACCCTGGCCTGGGCCTCCGTCTCCTCCCAAAAAAATAGCCTCCTCTTGGATTTTTCTGCCTCCACCTTTGCTGCCACTTCCCTTTCATGATCTCGACCCAGCGCCCTGAGCAAGGTTGAAAACACAAATGTGATGATGTCACTCCTCTCCTGAAAGCCTTCTAACAGCTGCCCACTCCACTCAGCATAAAAGCCAGCATCCTTGCAACGAACGCCCTGGCACTTTCATTCTCATCTCCAAACATTTGCACTCTAAACAGCCAGAGTGGAATCTGGTGATCAGCCAGGAGTTTGGGGGAGACCCCAAAGGGTTCATGTCTTATAGGACTGAGCGATCCCTTGGGTAAGGGCCCTCTAGAACCATTCTCACAAAGCTTAAAGGTGGGGCTCAAAGGCCTCAAACTGATGTGCAAGTAACTTAAGTGCTTGCCAAGGCAAAGCCCAACACTCTAACTGGGAGAAACAAAACCAGATGATGAACCAGCATGCATTCCTGTGATTAGCATTCCATCAAGATCTACTAGATTCATGAGAATCAGAAAAATACGACCCATACCCAGGAGATAGATCAATCAACAGAGACAGACTCAGATATGGCAGAGAGGAGGAAACTAGCAGACAATGGCATGAAGCGGAATTATAATGAGGTATAAGCATTTACAGGAAACATAAACATAATGAGGCATATAATGAGGGAGATCTAAAAATGGGAGATACGAAAAAGGAAGAAAACAGAATTCCTAGGGATGAAGAATGCAATATCTGAAATGAATTTCACTGAATGAGATTAACAGCAGACGAGATACTGCAGGAGGGAAGACCAGTGCAATGGAAGACGTCACAGAAAACTCTAAGAAAAATAAAGCAAACAGAAAAAAAGGTCTGGAAAGAAACAGTGTGAGTGGGTCAGGGACGCTCTCAGGCTGTCTATCATTCAGGTAATTAGGGTCCTAGGGGAAAGGAGAGAGAGGAGAGCAGAAAAAATTCCAAATTTCATGAAAAATATGATCCCAAAGTTCCAAGAAGATGAATGAACACCAAGCAGGTTAAACCAAAAGCAAACCACACCAAGGCCATCATAATCCAATTCCTGCAAACCAGTGATAAAGAAAACATCTTAAGTTGCCAGAGGGAAAAAGGCACATTGCACACAGAGGAACAAAGATAAGACATCACAGCCTTCTCATTAGAAGCTCTACCAGCTAAAATACAATGAGAAGACATATTCACAGTGCTGGAAAACTGTGAAACTAAAATTCTCTATGGCAAGAAAACACCCTTTCAAAATGAAGATGAAATAAAAACCCTGTCAGTCGGGCATGGTGGCTCACATCTGTCATCTCAGGGAGGGAGGATTACTTGAGTTTAGGAGTTTGAGACCAGCCTGGGCAACATCGTGAGACCTTGTCCCTGTAAAAACTTAAAAACTTTGCCGGGCATGGTGGTGTGTGCCTATAGTCCCAGCTACTTGGGCGGCTGAGGAGGGAGGATTGCTTCAGCCTGGGAGGTCAAGGCTGTCGTGAGTTATGACTGCATCACCACTGCACTCCAGCCTGGGCAACAGAGAGAGACTTTATCTCTCTCTCTCTCTTTGAAAAAAAAAAAAAAAAAAAAAAAAAGCAAAACAGCAAAGAAAAACTTTTTCAGACAAAAAAAGAAGGAATTTGTTGTCAGAAGACCAGCACTATAAGAAAATCATCTATAGAATCATAGGAAATCTACAAAAAGGTACTAGACCTAATAAATGAGTTTAGCAAGGTCCCATACAAAAGCCAATTCCTATAAACTAAAAACTACTGGAAATTGAAATGAAAAAAAAATCCATTTATAGTACCATTAAATACATGAAATAGTGATGTATTTATCAATACTTATTTAGGTACTTCATATTAACAATGGTAACACATTATTGAGAAACATTAAAGGAAACCCAAATAAATGGAGAGATAGACCATATTTATGAATCAGAAGACTCAACATTCTTAAGATATTAATTCTTCCCATTAAATTAACATTAAATAATTGTTCTGTATATTTAATGCAACTTCAGTCAAAATCCTAGCAGACTGTTTTTTTGGTAGCAATGCATAGACTGATTCTAAAATTTATTTGAAAATAAAAGCAATAACATTTTTGAAAAAGAAAAAAGAAACCAGAGATAACTTAGAGTACCTGATTTCAAGACCTACTATTTATCTAGAGTAGTCAAGACGGTGTGCTGCTGTTTTAAGACATGTAAATTCACACGACAGGATCTAGAGTCCAGAAAAAGGCTCACACATATATGGCCCATTGATTTTCCACAAAGGTGTCATGGTAATTCAGTGGGAGAAAAGATCATCTTTTCAACAAATGGTGCTGGAGCAAATGAATATCTGTGCAGAGAAAACAAACCTCGGTTTTTTTCTCCTCTGTTTGGGTGGGCTGGACTTAGTGACTTGCTTTTAAAGAAGAGCAGGGAAGGAGACCAACAGTAACTCTGCAGTGGAGAAGTCCGTGGTCCTACCTGGCTGTCATGCGCCCCACATATTCCTTCCAAAACCCACCACACCCAGGCTGGTCGTGAGAGAAACGTCAGACAAACCCAGACTGGGGAACACTCTACAGACTCTTCTATCCCCTCTTAGGGAAGATGGTTAAGTATATGTTTAACTGTATAAAAAAGTTGGCAAGGTTATAGGTATCTTAGGTATTTAGCCAAGTGAAATAAAATATATAAAAATGTACGTTTCCACCAATACTTGTACTTTAATGCTCACAGCAGCCTTATTCTTAAAAGCCCCCAGACTGGAAACAACCCAAATGTCCATCCACAGTGAATGGAAGATGCCCTGTGGTACAGCCTACACCATGGGATACCACTTAGCAATACAAAGCAATGAACTGTCTCTACACACGGCACACGGATGGGTCTCAAAAACATTATGTCGAGTCAAAAAAGAGTACATGTACCATGTAATTACTTATATATGAAACTCTCAGAAAGACAAATCTCATGGATGATGTCAGAAAGCAGGTCGGTTGTGGACTGAGAGACACTGGAGGGAGCAAGAGAGAGCTTTTCTAGGTGGTGCAAATGTCTTGATTTTGGTGATGTTTACAAGGGTGTACACATTTTTCAAAGCTCATCAAAATAGGCCCTTAAATGGCATTTTATGAAGTATAAATCACACATAAATAAAAGAGATAAAAATCAAATGGAAAAGGGATTCTAGGCTGGGTGCAGTGGCTCATGCCTGTAATCCTAGCACTTTAGGAGGCTGAGACAGGTGGATCACCTGAGGTCAGGAGTTCGAGACCAGCCTGGCTAACATGGCAAAACCCCATCTCTACTAAAAATACAAAAAAATTAGCCAGGCTTGGTGGTGCATGCCTGTAATCCCAGCTACCTGGGAGGGTGAGGCAGGAGAATCACTTGAACTTGGGAGGCAGAGGTTGCAGTGAGCCAAGATCGTGCCACTGCACTCCAGCCCTGGGCAACAGGGCCAGACTCTATCTTAAAAAAAAAGAAAAAGGATTCTAACACAGTGGCCCAAGTGACTGTATGAGGCACCCCAAGGCATCCCAGGGGCCACAAATGCCTGCCTTGGCAACTCACAGTAGAGGGGGGAGGACAGGTGCTGGGCCAGGAAGACGAGAGTGGATGCTGCCCTGCATCTGCAAAGTCCTTGGGATGGCCTCTGGCCAAGGGGCAGGAAAAGACAGTGCAGCCAATTGAACAGGCATAGACCAGGAACAGGCAGTGGCCAAAAGGAGTAAGAAAAAATCCACACAAGGGAGGCTAACCCCAGGCAGATGCTATTCTCCCTGGGGTTAGAAAGGCAGAGCCCTTATAGTAGTACAAGGTTTCAGATTCTGCAATGGTATCGGCTTCAAACGCAGATTCAAATGCTTAACTAACATATAGTTAAATGCTGCAAAGGCTTAACTCATATATATTTCAAATGCTTAGAATCAAATGCTTAACTAATATGCATTTCAAATGCTTAGATTCAAATGCTTAACTAGTATATATTTTATCACAGGGATTTATCCCAGGGATTATCAAGATTTCTTTTTCCTTCTTTTAGTTTAAAAAATGACAGCAGGGCCTTACCGGAGAGTTGCTTGATGGCCACAGGTCTCACTTTGTAGGGAGTGCTGCAAAAGAGAAGACAGTGCCACGGTGAGACTCTGCAAGGCGCTCACTGTATGTCTGGCAGGAGAGATAAGCACTCGGTGTGATTAGAATTCAGCGGATTAGGTGTTTTTTTTATTTATTTTTTATTTTTTAAATTAGCTTCTTTGACTGTTCTCAGCTTCCTTGCTCAGATGAATTTCAAGTATATCATTTAAACGATCAACTTCCTCTATAATGTTCGTGTTTGGTCAATTAAATAAATGTTGTCATGGGTACGACTGCCGATCCCAGTCGATCCCAAGTTGGAAACGTCAGACTCTGGCAGCTGCCTGGATCCATTTCGGTACCTGGCGGATGCAGGTGGCCTCCCTCTCTTTTGCTCTGTTAAGCTGATGGTGACTGTATCCCCCAAACGAACAAGAGAGGATGGTGACAGTGACAAAGTCGAAAATGCACTGGGATCTCCGTGATGTCGCCCCCCATCACCATGAGGCCCAGCGTGACGGGGAGAGAATACCGGCTGTGCATATGACAGCCAAAGTGTTTCTGTCACTGACACACGATGGCCTCTGGCCAAGAGGCAGGAAGACAGTGCAGCCAATGGAACGGGCATAGACCAGGAACAGGCAGTGGCCAAGAAGAGTAAGAAAAAATCCACACAAGGGAGGCTAACCCCAGGGAGATGCTATTCCTTGACCCAGCAGTTTAGCAACATTTGGAAACCTGGTAAGAGAGGTGCTACTAGGACACAGGGTGGCAGACGTCACAGGTGTTGCTGGTGGGGTGTGGGTTGCCACATCTTGGGGAAAGCAGTGTAGCAACACCGGTTAAGATCCTTTGTGTCAGCAGATGAATTTAGGGAGGGATGTGTCAGAATGAAACATGAGCACACAGGGAGACAGTCAGATGTCATGTGTTCATGTCTTTGACTTGCTCATTCATTCATTCATTCAGTCGCTCTACCCATTTCTTCCTGAGTGCCCACTGTGGTCAGGTGCAGGTGGGTTGAAAGAGCGTGCTCCACTGTGCTGTCTGGATGGTTCAGTCTGCGCATCTCTCCACAGGCAGGATGCCACATTAGTGGTCCCATGGTGCTAGGGTCTGAATGCTGAGGCACTCCCACCCCGAATTCATATAATGAAGCCCTCATCCCCAGTGGGTAAGATTAGGAGGTGGAGCCTTGGGAGGTGACTGGGTTTGGAGGAGTTCCTGAGGGTGGGGCCCACCAGATGGGGTTGGCGTCCTTCCAAGGGGCAAAGACACCAGAGCTGTCTCTTGCTCTGCCTTATGAGGGCACAGCCAGAAGGCAGCTGTCTGCAAGCCGGGAAGAGAGGCCTCCCCAGGAACAGAACCTGCCCATACCCTCATCTTGGACTTCAGCCTCCAGACTCTGAGAACTCAATGTCTAGCTGTTTAAGTTCAGACAGACTGAGACACTGCGGTGTCAGGTAGTTGTTAAGAAGACGAAGACAAGCATGCAAGTATTCACCTGGCGGGACGCCCATGACTCCTTACTAGGTAAAAACAACAAGTTACAGAGTGATATACAGAGAATGAGCTCATTTCTGGAAGAAGAAACACAGTGAATATGGAGGGGTATACACACCAAGCTGTTCATGGTGATTAACTGGGGGCAATACATGTGGTTTGATGGTTACAGATAACGTGGAAAATCTTTACAATTTTAAACACCAATAATGTGAAAAAATAAAACCTGTGTGGCACCGACCTCCCTGCACTTTGGGCTCTTTGTCTGTAGGGCGGTGAGGCTGAGGTTCCCGGGAGAGCTGGGCAGTGTGGACTTGCCAGCTGAGCCCAAGTGCTGGGGACTAGAGGGCCCTCCGTCCCCTCGATTCTCGCCTCACCCTATGAATGGCCCCACTCACACAGAACGTCAAGAAGTGAGCCCACACCCTCTCATCTCCACCACGTGCCTGTGTGGGCTCAGGAGAGGCCCTGCCTCGAAAGGCCTGTTAGTGGTGGGTCATTTGGCACTGGAGGGCTCATTTCTCCCCAGAGACTCAAGTCATAAGAGGCATTGGGCTTGAAGCGTGGCCCTAAGTGCAGAGCAGAGTCCTCCAAGCTCCCCACGTGGAGAGGGCACTCGGTCGTCATCGGGACTGGGGCCCCTCTAGCCCCTGATGCCTGTGCTCAGCTGGGCAAGTCCATGGTGCCCAGCTGTTCCAGGAACCTCAGCATCACGGCTTTACAGACCCAGAGCCCAAGGCATAAAGAGGCCAGGTGCTTTGCTGATGGCCTCAGTGTGGCCAGTGAGGACCCGTGCCGGGGCTGCCTAGGAAAAGCCCGGGCTGGGAGGACAGAGTGGAGGGTGGGCAGCAGAGAAGCTGGGTGTGCTGGGCTCCTCTTGGATCCTCCTTCCTTCCTCTTCTCAGTGTCTCTCCGGCTCCCGCCATGAGAGCAGCCCTAGAGATGGTACAGTGGGTGGAGAGAAAGCCAGGACCTGCGTGGGCAGCAGGAAGGGGCTTTGCCATCACTCCTGCCACCCTGGCTCCCCACTCCTCCCTGACTTTCTTCTCCTGCGTCTCCTCTGAGGGGCAGCAAGGACTCTTTCTTCTCCTCCTTCCCCTGCCCCTTGTCCCTAGAAAATTAGTGCTGGAGGTGGGGGGCGGGTAGTGACCAGGAGCAGAGAAGGGCTCCAGGAGGTGGGGCAAGGGCTGGAGGGAGAACAGCATGGATCCCACATAGTGCCGGCGGGGACAGAGCCCGAGAGGCGTGTCCAGCAACTTCTCCCATGTGAGAGACTCAGAGGAAGGTGCCCTGGGGACCTGACACAAAAACAGGCTTACCAAGACACCCTCCCCTCATACAGGGGCACTGGGCCTGCTCATCCACCCAAATGGAGTCCAGCCCCCTTCAAGCCCATTCAACCTATTCAGACTCCTCTCCGAGGAGTCTGGTAAGCTGAGGGCAGGAGCCATCACATTAGCAGCAGAGGGAAAAGTGGATGGACAGGGAGCCTCTGTGAATGCTCCAGGAGGCTTCAGAAACCTTCCCGGCCCTTGGGCCCAAGATCCTTGGGTTGCATTTCTGGGCCACTGAAGATCAGTCTTGGCTCCCAGATGCTTAATCCTTCGGCTTCTCACAACCCGTTATGTTGCTCCCATGAATGAGTCAACTCTTGGCTCAGTCTCAATGGAGCTGAATCTTCATCAAGCTCTTCAACAACAAATTAACACAGGAAGCACTCCCTCTTTGGAAAGGATAAGCTTGCCTCCAGCTTCTACTGTATTTGTCTTTTTCTAAGATCTAACTGCCTGGGCTCTAAGACCTCTTTTAAAACACATTTAATAGGAGGAGGAGGAGGCCTGGAGCCATTCTGGAATGTAGAAAGCTTTTCTCTAAGCCAGAATGGCCGAGAATACTGGCCCTGCATGCACAGAGCTCATCCGGTGGAGAGTCACCCGCGGCACAACTTGGCTGAAACCGGGAACAAAAGGAGCAATGGTGTGTGTCGCACGGCACCGTCCTCTGGCCCTCTCCCCTCTGTATGTGTCTCACCACACACCCCACTTTCACTCACGCTACTGAGGCGTCTGATTTTTCTCCTTCCACTGCATCTCGAAGCAGTAGTGACTGGGGAATGGAAGGCGTAGGGTTGTCAGGAAGCAACGCCCATGTTAGCTGGATGTCAGGATCTCCAGAATGTTCCCGGATTGGAAAGGAAAATGACACCAGATGGCTCAGAGTCCCTCCAAGGAGGAATGCTGGAGCCTTATATGATCAGGGTTGGGCTATGACTTTTTATATTTGTTGGTCGTTAGGTTGTTTAGTCATCAATTATTTTTCTTGCCAGCTCTAAAAGGGAGTAGAAGCCAATTGGCCTATTTTCCATATTTTCCATGATGTAAACGTGTTCTAGGTTATTTCAAATGCCGGCTTGAGCGTGCTCCAGATTGCACCAAATGTCCAGGAGCATAGGAAGGGTTAGGCAGTTGCCAGTGGATCCCTGGCCATAGGAGGGGCCTTTGGATTCGGGGCGGGGACAGGAAGACTGACAGTGTGCAGAGGGGGAATGTGCTTGGAGGTTTGCAGAAGGGGAGTGCCCACTGGGCTGGGGTGGGCATTCATGCAGCTCAGCAGATTATGGTGGACTGGGGCCAGACATCCCAATGCGGGGGGCTGGAGAGTGTCCTGCAGCCAACAGGCCACTGGAGAACTCCATGCTGGGAGTGATGGGATGAAAGTGTGTTTGGAGCCTATTTTTCTGGAAGGTAGCAGGACTCAAGGGAGAGATAACTGTGAGGGGTAACAGGAGGCAGAAACCAGGGAGTCCACCCGTGAGATGCGGTCCACACCAGGAGCCGGCCACCAAAATCTAAAGGATGGCGTTAAGGCAAGAAGTATTTTGAAAGAATAATCCAATGCAACAATTTGTTTAGTTTGGAATGAGGAGCAGAGAAGAAGCTAGAGTTTTAAGCTCTAAGAGACTGTGCAACCGGCATCACCCCTTCTGATCAGGATGGAGGTGGTCTGTCAAGAGCCCTTGGAATTTGGAGATTTCATGAAACGCCCACCCTGTGGCTGTGAATCTGGGAAGAATCCAAGCAAGCCAGATGCAACCAGCTGCCAGCAGGAGAGCCTCTTCCAAAGACATGATTCCTGGGCCTGAGGCTGGGGGGACAGTGAGGTGACCAAGTCCACACCAAGTCACTGCAGGTGCCTGCAGAAGCGGAGGAAGTTAAAGAGAGACACAACCCAACCAACCAACCAACCAACCAACCAACCAACTGCTGACGCAGCTTCTGAGCTAGAGGGAGAGGGCTGCTGTCTGCTAGGAAGAAACAAAGAGTTTACCCAGCATGTTTCAGCAAGGGAAGGCCTTGGGTCTGGTAGACATAAGCTTCTGGTCACCAGAGAGTGGGGTGGTTTCTTAGATTTTCCAGACCTTACATCAGTGGTTAGTCCCCAGACTGTGTGCTGGAATCACTCGCAGAGCTTTAAAAAAAAATCTCTTGAAAGTCTGGACTTAATTGAGGGGTCTGGGCATCAACTGGTACCTTGTTAAAGATTCCTGGGTGGGCTGGGCATGGTGGCTCACGCCTGTAATCTCAGCACTTTGGGAGGCTGAGGTGGGCAGATCACCTGAGGCCAGGAGTCTGAGACCAGCCTGACCAACATGGAGAAACCCCATCTCTACTAAAAATACAAAATTAGCCAGGTGTGGTGGTGCATGCCTGTGATCCCAGCTACTCGGGAGGCTGAGGCAGGAGAATCCCTGGAACCTGGGAGGCAGAGGTTGTGGTGAGCTGAGATCACACCATTGCACTGCAGCTGGGCAACAAGAGTGAAACTCTGTCTCAAAAACAAACAAACAAACAAACAAAAAAGTTGGACGCGGTGGCTCATGCCTGTAATCCCAGCACTATGGGAGGCCAAGGCGGGTGGATCACGAGGTCAAGAGATCGTGACCATCCTGGCGAATACGGTGAAACCCAGTCTCTACTAAAAACACAAAAAATTAGCCGGGCGTGGTGGCGGGCACCTGTAGTCCCAGCTACTCGGGAGGCTGAGGCAGGAGAATGGCGTGAACCCGGGAGGCGGAGCTTGCAGTGAGCCGAGATGGTGCCACTGCACTCCAGCCTGGGCGACAGAGCGAGACTCTGTCCCAACAAAAAAAAAAAAAAAAAAAAAAAGATTCCTGGGTGGTTGCAATCTGCAGCCAGGGTGGAAAGCCACTCTTTAGTTGAACTAGCTTACAGGGAGTGGTTCAAATAAGAGCAGGCATGTGTGCTTAGGACGCCTGAATGCACAAATTGACGGGCATGCGTCTCACTCTCAGGCATTCTCTGCAGGAGCTCAGGCACCTGTGTGGAAACCGGGGCAGTGGAATTTCCAGGCTCCATGGGTCACCGTGTAAGGTGGGGCTCTGACCAGCCACCTGCCCAGCCTTCCCATGGCCCCTTTTCCACGCAGCACCATAGTCACAGCATGAAAGTCAGCAAAGGATGCCGGCTCCCTCCTGGACATGTGGTGAGGGAATGGCTGCAGCACACGGCTGGGGGTAAGGAGAGAAACCGTGAGCATCCCCGAGGTCTCGCGGGGTGGCTCCGGTGCAGGAAGAGTGCGAGGAGAAAGGAGTGCGGGCCCCGAAGCACATCTCTGAGGATGGCCTCTTGTCACCAGGCACCGAGTGGAGGACAGGAAGAGGGGAGAAGCCAAGGAGGAGGCAGGGCCAAAAAAGAAAAGGCCAGTAATGTCACCTGCCGGAGAGGGAAGAGGGAGGGAAGCGGGAGAGAAAAGCCCCTGGGTCAGAAGAGCATCAGTGGCGTGTCCCGGGCCAGCCTCGTCCTCCTCACTGGGAATCTGCAGAAAGCCTTGCTCTCTGCTGCAGAAAGATTCTCGGGGCCCACCTCCATCATGAACCAGAGACCGAGGAGAGCTCTGTGCTCCACCAAGCCCCCTGGGGATTCCAGCACAGTTGTCTGAGAACTACTAGGTTGGAAGATTGGGGGAGGGTGAGAGGACAGCGACAGAGCACAGGAGAGACCTCAGACACCAGGTGCTCGACCTCAGACTCCAAGTGCTCCGCCTCAGCACCGCTGATGTCTCTGGCCACGTGTGTCATTGTTGTGGGCCTGTCCTGTGCGCCGTAGGATGCCAAGTGGCATCCCAGGTCTCCACCCATCGGATACAAGTAGCAGCCCCTTACCCCTGGTGACACCCAGAAATGTCTCCAGACGTTGCCCTGCATCCCCAGAAACAAACTGCTCTGGGCAGTGCAGAGGGGGAGGCACACACAAGCTGGACTGGTTCACTCCATCCCCCACTCAGTCCATCCTGCACCCAGCATGCCCCGCCTCGTTTAGGGGCTGGAAATCCAGCAGAGAGCAAGGTGAAATTTCCTTCCTACGAGACAAGACCGTCCAGTGGGGCCAGCAGCAGTGAGAACCTCAAACAAGTAAGTGAGATCACTTCAGATTGAGGCGCACACCGAGGAGAGGAAGCCAGTGATGTGCTGACGGTGAAAGGTTGGGTGACTTTGGATGGAGATGGTGAAGGGGCTGGATGACTTTGGATGGAGATGGTGAAGGGGCTGGTTACTTTGGATGGTGATGGTGATGGGTCTGGGTGACTTTGGATAGTGATGGTGACAGGCTGGGTGACTTTGGATAGTGACGGTGACCGGCTGGGTGACTTTGGATGGTGATGGTGATTGGTCTGGGTGACCTCGAATGGTGATGATGACGGGTCTGGAAGACTTTGGATGGTGATGGTCATGGGTCTGGGTGACTTTGGATGATGGTGAAGGGCCTGGTGATAGTGATGGTAAAGAGGCTGGTGACTTTGGATAGTGATGGTGATGGGCTGGATGACTTTGGATAGTGATGGTGAAGAGGCTAGTGACTTTGGATAGTGATGGTGATGGGCTGGGTGACTTTGGATAGTGACGGTGAAGAGGCTGGTGACTTTGGATAGTAATGGTGACAGGCTGGGTGACTTTGGATGGTGATGGTGATGGGTCTGGGTGACTGGATGATGACAGTGAAGGGGCTGGTGACTTTGGATGGTGATGGTGATGGGTCTGGTGACTTTGGATGGTGATGGTGATGTGTCTGGTGACTTTGGATGGTGATGGTGCTAGATGACTTTGGATAGTGATGGTGATGGGCTAGGTGGCTTTGGATGGTGATGGTGATGTGTGTGGGTGACTTTGGATGGTGGTGGTACTGGATGACTTTGGATAGGATGGTGATGGGTGGGTGACTTTGGATGGTGATGGTGATGGGGCTGGTGACTTTGATGGTGATGGTGACAGGCTGGGTAACTTAGGATAGTGATGTTGATAGGTCTGGGTGACTTTGGATGGTGATGGTGATAGGTCTGGGTGACTTTGGATGGTGATGGTGAAGGGGCTTGGTGACTTTGGATGGTGATAGTGACAGGATGGGTGACTTTGGATAGTGATGGTGATGGGTCTGGGTGACTTTGGATGGAGATGGTGATGGGTCTGGGTGAATCCGGATGGTGATGGCGATGGGACTGGGTGAATGTGGATGGTGACGGTGATGGGTCTGGGTGAATCTGGATGGTGACGGTGAAGGGGCTGGTGACTTTGGATGGTGATGGTGAAGGGGCTGGTGACTCTGGATGGTGATGGTGAAGGGGCTGGGTGACTCTGGATGGTGATGGTGATGGGTATGGGTGACTTTGCTAGTGATGGTGATGGGCTGGGTGACTGTGGATGGTGCTTAAGGCAGGTGGCTGGGCTGGCACCTAGCGGATGAGCAGAAACTGGTTCTGCAGAGCTGGGAAGGCAGGATCCTGTGGGCTGGGCATGGTGCAGGCATGGGTACAGGGGACAAGTTGGAGAAGTTGGTGAGGCATAGGTTGGCAGGGCCCAGACTGGGAGGCCACCATGGAGAAGGAGGTGTCTTACCAGGTTGAACCTGGCAGCCGTGTGGGAGAGGCAGGCTGGAGGCAGGGAGGTCAGAGCTCAGTGAGGCCTGGACTTAACGGTGACAGAGGGAATGGAAAAAGGCACAAAGGAGACGGGGGGTGCAGGAGGTGCAGGCACCAGCCTGGGGGACAAATACAGCCACATCTCAGCACGTGCCGCAGCCACGATCAGTTTGTCATGAGAGAGGAGAGTCTATTCTCTCCTTTTCACCATGTCTATGCCTATGTCCACATCCACAATCATAGCTAGAGTATCCATAGCTCTTTCTACATCCAGAGCCACATTATCTAGATCACATCCACACCGGTGTCTAGATCCGTTTCCGCAGCACTCGTACGCGGTTAGATCCACACCCTATGCATCTATCTAAATCCTCATCCGCGTCTACCTCCATCTTCTCCACCTGTATCCTCATCCGCGTCTACCTCCATCTTCTCCACCTGTATCCTCATCCGCGTCTACCTCCATCTTCTCCACCTGTATCCTCATCCGCGTCTACCTCCATCTTCTCCACCTGTATCCTCATCCGCGTCTACCTCCATCTTCTCCACCTGTATCCTCATCCGCGTCTACCTCCATCTTCTCCACCTGTATCCTCATCCGCGTCTATCTCCATCTTCTCCGCCTGTATCCGCATCCGCGTCTACCTCCATCTTCTTCACCTGTATCCTCATCTGCGTGTGTCTCCATCTTCTCCATCTCCACTGCTCCCCTGTCCATGTTCACTGCCATGTCCATATCATGGCACCTCATCTGTCTCTGTCTCTTTATCAGAAAGGCATGCATGTTGGCATCTCAGCAGAGAGCTTCCAGATATTTGGGCTCTTTGGGCTCAGGAGGGCTTTTGTCTGGTGTGTCTGATACTTTCTCTTGTTAATAAGGCACCTGGGGCCAGAGAATTAGAAGGGCCAAGGTGGGCTTCTGCTATTTCCCGCCCAGTTTAAATGTCTCTGCACGCTGTTTCAAATGAGTTCAGGAAAACAAAGCAGTTTCTCTCAGAGACCCAGCTGGCATGGACAAGGTGCTGGTTTCTGTGAGGTCCCCTCTGAGAGATCATTTTAGTCTTGTGGGTGTCAGGAGGACGGGTCACTCAGTGACTTCACTTCTGAGCGAGACCCCCCAGGCTGGAGCTGGTGCTGAGGCTGACAAGATGCTCACTGCAGTCTCTGGGGAGCCAATTAGCACTGCACCTTCCGGGGAGTCTGGAAGCCAAGAGTCAGAGCCAGACTGTGTGGGGCAGGAGATGGGCGTCCTGGCTAGGGCGGGAGGGGAGACTGACGGGCACAGCCACATGAGAGGAGCTCGGCTGAGGCCTCAAGGTGACAGGGAGGACGGCTGACCAAGATAGCTCTGGACATGTCCACTGGGACCTCGCTGAGGGGGCTGGTGCTGGCCACGTCCACTGGGACCTCTCTGACACAAGGGTCTGCCTGACATGCACTTTCTCCTGTGGGCTCAGAGCTGGCCATCGGTCAGTTGGGCAGGACACCCTGATGACCAGATTGACAGGTGTACCATCGCATCTACTGAGTCCCTTGGAGGCTCAGTGAGCCCCACTCTGGGAGGAAAAGAGGACACCAGAGAGGGGTCCTGAGGTCGCACGCCCCCCCCCCCAGCCCACCTGCTCCCTCGCCTCATGAGGAAATCTAAGTTCCACTTTGCCCAACCACAAAGAGCAGTGGAGGCTGCTGGGGTCTCCCCAGGTCACCAGGCACAGGGGCAGGTCACTGACCTGAGGGCCCCTGCTCCGTGTCCTTCCTGGGCCACACACCGCTGGCCTGACCTAGTTCACAGACATTCACGGAGGCTTTCACTGGCCTCTCCTCTTGACTTCCTGGGCCTCCCTTGTCCCCGGCCCTTCTGTGCATAGAATCTCCCACAGGCATCACTTTATGAACACAGAGACTGGCCCTAAGTGGGTAAACACAAAATGTCCCCGGGGCTCTGTAGGGAATCTCCCGCGGTCCTTCCTGGGGTTAACATGGGGATCCCGGGACCTGGCTCTGCAGCTCTCGGCTCACCCTCCTGGGCCTCAGTTTCCCCTCTGTACAATGCCTCCTCCTGTTGAGAAGCAGGTGCAGAGCCACGGCTGCAATTGTTATCTTGGAACGTGCCCAGCTCCTCTGCAGGGGAACACGACGAGTCAAGCTTCCTTCACACTCGCTCCTACCCTCACCCTCCATCTCTGCTGTCAATTCACACCTTTCTGCAGTAGCACATTTACAAAATCATAGGAAGCCTCCCATGTCATGGAGAGAAGTGCCAGACACACCCCGAGGAGCGCGGCCGGAGCCTCTTACCGTTCTGAATTCGCGGGCATGGTGGGGTCGATGGAGACCATGGCATCGTCGGTGGTCAGCAGGGAGATGGTTGTGTTCCTGGAAAACACACCCAAGCCCGTGTTTGCGCCCATAGCGTGCTCTGGGATGTACACTTGAATGTACACATGGGGCCAGAGCCCTGAGACAACCAGGACAGTCCCAGGACCAGCCTGACCAAGGTGCGGTGGGATGGGAAGGGTGGGAGGCCATCCCCGGGGCATTGGGACTCCATTTGTAAATGAAATTAAACAGCTGTGTATAATCCTAAGTATGTGTAGATGCTGAAATACTTTAAAATGGGAATTGGAGCAAGTCTACTTTATTGAGTTGGGAGATTTAAAAAAAAAAAAACTGTGGTAAAATAGGAACTAACATTTATATCAGCAGATGACGAACTCATAGTTTGTCTTTCCGCTTCCAGTACCTATGGGAGTCCATCTGAACTGCACAATTCTCTCCTACAAAATAGTTTTAAATGGTTAGGATGAGTCTTCCTCCAAGCTCACATCTTTTGGGGCCTCTTGCATGCTGTGTTACCTCGACCAAGTTAGTCTCTGATCTTCAGCTGTAAATTGTTAAAATCTGTGAAATAGAGGCGATACTCAAATCCCGGGGCTGCTATATGGAATAATGTGTTTGTTTATTTATTTATTTATTTATGGGCACAGTGCTTCATATATGGTGCCCAAAAGATGCCCCAGACCATGGGCTATTTTTGCTGCTAAAACTGCCATCTGATGCACTTTCAGACGTGTAATTTCATCTCCCTTTTCTCACCTGTCTGTGAAAAACTTCAATTGCCCTTCTCCACCTCCGTCCTAACTTTAAAGTTAATCCTTGAGCCAAAGCTACTCCTGCTCACCCTTTACAGTCGGAAAGTTTGCTGATAATTAGAAAATTCACTGGCTCGAACACACTGTTGCTTTAGGACATTAACTCCTGGGGGACTCTGAGGACTCGATAAGGCAGATCACTGCTCTTTTCAACCCATTTCTGAAGTCAGCCTTTCGCCCAGTGTTGATCTGGGTCAAGCCCCCTGGGTAGAAAAGGCACCTATGGGGTGATGTGGGGCTGGGGACCAAACTCACACACAACCACCCCACTTTCTCCAAAAGCGAATGAAGAAGTGAGAGGAAAACACCCACACTCTTATTTATTTATTTATTTTGAGGCAGAGTCTTGCTCTGTCACCCAGGCTGGAGTGCAATGGCATGATCTCAGCTCACTACAACCTCTGCCTCCAGGGTTCAAGCCATTCTCCTGCCTCAGCCTCCCAAGTAGCTGGGATTACAGGTGCTCGCCACCACGCCCGGCTAATTTTTGTATTTTTAATAGGAGATTTCACCATGTTGGCCAGGCTGGTCTCGAACTCCAGATCTCAGATGATCTGCCCACCTCAGCCTCTCAAAGTGCTGGGATTACAGGTGTGAGCCACCGCGCCCGGCAGAAAAACCCACACTCTTAGGAGGGCGGTTCTGTTTAATTCAGCCCGACGGTTTCCTCCTTGTGGACACAGCCATCACCTGTGGAGGCAGAGAGGCCCGGAGGGCGGCTGAGCCTTCCTCGGGATTCTGCGCATTGATTGATTTCAAAGAGCCCCATGTAGAAGGCCGGTGCCTCGCGCCCTTCAGCGCCTCTTCCCGCCCCTCCCAGCCATCCCGAAAAGGCCAGGAGGCCGCGTGGTGTCACCGGGCAGAGCCCGCAGCGCGCACTCACCGAGGCAGGCCGGTGGCGATGCAGAACAGGTCCATGATGTCGCTGGAGTTGCAGTACTTGCTGAAGATTACCTGCAAAACAGAAGCGCGGTGAGGCGGCAGCGAGAGTGGCGGGTCTCCCTGGAGACGTCAGACGCCACGTGCTTCTGCTCCGGCTCCAACCTGAAGGTCCGTTTTGAAAAGAAAAGCTGTAACTCTAGGCACTGGAATGTCACAGGCTCATCTTTTCATTTGGTTGATGCATACGGGTGGTGAAAAATGTCATTGTCGTGTTCAGTGGAAAGAGTTGTGAAAAATACAGCGATCCCCCCTTGCCCACACGCCTGTCGGTGACATGGTTATGGTGAAGGCGCATCCCTTGGAAGGGGCCAGGCAGGACTGACCACCTGGGGTCAACCCTGTCGCTTGGCACCGGGTCTTCAAGTATCCCATGGGGGCTATTCTGTAAATAAAATAAAATTCAAGTTCATTGAATTCATAATAATAATAATAAAAAAAGCCGGGTGTGGTGGATCACGCCTGTAATTCCAGCACTTTGGGAGGCAGAGGTGGGTGGATCACCTGAGGTCAGGAGTTCCAGACCATCCTGGCCAACATGGTGAAACCCCGTCTCTACTAAAAATACAAAATTTACCCGAGCGTGGTGGCAGGTGCCTGTAATCCCAGCTACTTGGGAGGCTGAGCCAGGAGAATGGCTTGAGCCAGGGAGACGGAGGTTGCAGTGAGCCGAGATTGCACCATTGCACTCCAGCCTGGGCAACAAGAGTGAAACTCCGTCTCAAAAAAAAAAAAAAAAAAAAAAAAACGAAAGAAAGAAAGACTCCCTTTCAGTATTTGGGGGCTGAGGGACTGAGGCTGAATGATGAAGTCGAAGAGGGGAATCACATCACAACAGAACCGTTGAGGATCCTGGGCGCCCGCGGTGAAACTGGCGCCTGCAGAGAAACACCACCTACACACGGGATGGCCGCGCTTGCTCCCGAGTGCCGCCCGGGCTGTGGTGGAAACGCCGGGTTAGCATCCGCATCTTTTGTCCAAGGGGTCCCGGCCACGAGTCTCGGCTCTCAGGGAGGGGACATTTCGAGCTCGGTGAGGGTGGGGCTTCTCCAGGGCTGGATAGAGCGCAGAACAGGCCACGCTGAGGCCCCGCCTTCATCGAAGTGGATGCCTCCCTGGACAGTTGCCCCGGCTCCCGGCTGCCAACGCAGCTTTTCTTTCCAGCACAAGTGCCTGGCGTGGGGGAAACGCAGGCCTAGGAAGATGGTTATTTTTCGGTGCCCAGCGCACCATTTTTTTTTTTTTAAAGCTAAGATTAGTTTTCTTTTTTTCTTTACTTGGAAACAGTGAAATATAGAAAACAGATTTTTTTTTTTTTCTGTGACTAACACCATTTCCTGTGGGCTGCTGAACTGGCAACAATAAGACAGTAAACAGCACCTCGCCTTGCCCGTTATCCCCACTGGTATTTGCCCCACGGGTAACGGTCGATCAAAGGTGGCCTGTGTCATTGCGTGGTTCCTGACGTCTGTGGCATCGGCTGTGTCCCTGGCTGCCTATGCAGCTCGGTCCTGGCCATGCTTGCACGGGTGCAGTAGCCCCTTCAGCAGCCCCCACTTTGGCCTCACCCCATTTCCCCCACATTCTCCTTTGCAGAACTCTGCTGGCTCATCCCAGAGCTCCCTCCTCTGGGATGTGCTTCTCCTCCTGGGTCCTGGTTCCCGGCCTTGCATGCAGAGGCTGCTTCTCCCAACTCCACTGCCCAGGAGTCCTGCACTTGGCCGGGTGCCCGGCCCTCACTTCTACCATGGCACCATCCTCAGCCCGAGTCACAGTTCACGCTGCGGCCTCCCAGCTATGCCCGTGGAGTTGTGGCGTGGCAGAGCCTGGGCTGGGGTTGTGGCCATTTTCCCACCAAGACAGGACAAAAAGTGGTTCCCATGTGGGCCCCTTCGTAACTCACTTCCTTCCGGTGTGGCGGACTTACTTGGGGGGTCTACAGACCCCAGTCTGCAGAGGGCAGGGGTGGAAGAAGAGGAAGACAAGGAGGGCTCTTTCTTTGAACATTCTGGATTGGGAGCTTCTGGAGAAGCAGGATGTGGTTTGCAAGGGGCCTGCTAAGGAGGCTGGTGTCTTCAAAGCGTGCTTCTGGCCCCGGCTCAGGGATTCCCACGCAGTGGGTCTGGGTTGGGCCCTGGGAATCTGCGTTTCACTTCTACTGGGTTTCTTGGATTAGAAGCCACTGCTCAAAGAGTGTTTCTAGGGTGTCTCCCTCAGATGAGCGGGGTGGTCCTGCAGGAGGCGGGGGGCCCTGTGGTCCCTGTGCTCCAACCTGGGTGGCCGCAGCAAATGACACCTTTATAAAGTCCTCGCCCCACCCCCCCCCACTGGGTGCTTCTCCTCGTAGGCACGAAGGGCACCACATCCTGTCCCAGCCCCTCGGAGTGCACGGGGGATGATCTTGGAGTTAAATTCTCTCCAGACACATCTGGCAAGACCGACTCAAATCATGCCTTCTTGGGCTGGCTTGAAGGGGGTGCACCTTCAAAAGGGTGCACCTTTTGAGCAAGACCTCAAAAGGCGAGGGGAGGGTGATTACGGAATCGCAGTCTCTTGGGACTGGGGAGGCTCGTCTGACTTTACTCAGAAGGGAAGTAGCTTTGCCAAGGGCACCAGACTCATGGGTCTGGGGCTTCTCCATTTCAGGAGTGTGGGGCCAGGGCGTAAGGCTCGGTGGCCCAGGCGGCCCGGGGGTATCCTTGACTGCTTCTCACTCCTGGGACTCTCAACTCAACTTCTTTGAACCTAAATTTCCTCTGCTATAAAATGGGCCAAAAAAGGGGTGGCTGTCATCTACAGAAGCTTTTACTCCGATGCCACCTGGAAGGTTCTGCACCAGGCTGGAGGCCAGAGCTTGTGATTCAATGCAGAAGCTTTGAGCCCCATGGAAAAGGACTGCAGTAAGCACCTCTGATGACTGACCCCCAAGCGCAGACTCCTGGGGACAGCTTCTGATGGCCTCGCTCAGATGATATTCAGACCCTGCCAGTGGGCTGCCCAGGGCTTCCAGGGCTCTTTTCAGTTGAGGAACAGCTGGCTTCATGAGGCTGCAACCCAGGAGCCAGTGGAAAATCAGTTACAGAGCACCGAGTGGAATGAGTGAGGAACGCTTTGCTTTTTGGCATCATGCGTGTCGTTGTACTGTTGGACTTTCCGGCTCTGTTATGAAGTTCTTTCCCTGTCTTCTTAAGCTATCAGTCACCTTTAACGACCTAGATTTTTTGTAAACTGAAATGAGTAATTTTTAAGTGATATCTGATTTTCACCATCTGCTCTCTTTCCTCCCCAAATTCAAACTTTTATGAAGGCTTTACTTTGTGCGGCAATATCTGCAAAGGTTCCGGAAGGATCTGTCCTCCTCCTTGCCAGGATATAATTGGGGAAGGTTTATGCAACCGAGCCTGGGCCTGAGAGATGTGCGTGAGAACGACACTCATTTGCTGGGCTGTGACCGCTCTTGAGGGGCCGAGGGTGACTGTGCAACATCCATGCCCACAAAGTCCCCTGGGGGAGGGTAGGGGCTCTCAGGGTCACAGCCTCCAAGATGGGAAAAAAGGCTCTACTCTGGCAGGCCAGGGTTTTGGAATATCGTGGAGGCCTTGAGAAGAGAAGGGTTCATCAAATTTATAAGTACTGCCAGCGAAATCTGGAGGAGAGCTTTTTATGCTTGGCTTCCTAACCTTAGGATAGCAAATAACAGAGGCTTTTAAAGGATAACTATGAGGTCTTCCAGCAAAACAAACTGAAAAAGGCCTGTATGGTATGGTGGCACTCTTGCCACCTCTATGCAAGCAAGGATGCCACACATAGGGGGACCAGCCTTATTCTGCCATCCAGAATAATCTCTCTTTGAGATTATGTTGGAAAAAAGGTGGGGAGGCTGTCAGGAAATTTGGAATAAGCACAAAAGTTGGCACTGGCTGTCTCCACTGGAGAATACAGCTGCATCTGTTTGTAAGTCCATTTCAACATTGCTTCACTCCTTATACATTTAGGGTTCTTGGATTTCTCTTTTGAACTGGTCATACCTTCTTACCAGTTCCCATTCATCAGTTCAGTAAAAATGTTTGACACACAGTCATTTTAGATCTGGATGAGAGTCATGACTTCAGCTTTTGCTGTTCATTAGTCTCCAGCGGCGCCAAAGCGGGTGTGAGTCTGGGCATGAGGCGTGAGCCCTAGGGATGGGGGCTCGGACAGCCGCAGTCTTTGCTGATGTCAGAAGCACCCAGCCTGATGCTGCTCCTGACTGTGGGAGACCAGCCCGGCTGCAGCTTTAGACCACGGGAGGACCCCCAGGTTGCCTCGTCAGGAGGCCATAGGGCTTCCTGACGACATGCTGAATAATTTTGCAAATCCTTTATCCAGAAACAAATAGCGCAAAAAAAAGTTGAAAGTGAGATGCAGAAGCAGCAAGATTAAGGGAAAAACGAAAGTTTTATGTTGGCTTCCGGCTTGCAGGCAAGTCAGGGCTGGAGCTCACAAGAATGCACGGCAAGTCATCACAAACCCTTTTGTGTGGTTTGACTGGCAGTGCTGTGATATTAAAGCAAGATGAGAGAAACAAATGATGAGACAGAGGGCGGCTCCCCCACTGGAAATTGACGCCTCTTCATAATCAGCTGAGACCTGGGAACGTCAGTGGGAACGTCACTGTCTGGGAGCCCTCATGCTGCCTGCATTAGAGAAGGCTGACACTTACCAGGTGCCAACTACAGGCAAGCGCTAGTCTAAGATGTTTACACACGGAAACCAAGGCACACAGAGATGTGTGTGGCTCCCACGCACCCAGCCAGAAGTGTACATCAGGACTGCATCTTGGGCCACCGGCTGCGGACCGCACATGCTTGACCACAGCATACACTGACTCCCAGATTATTTAATGTCTATATCCAAATGAACCTCCTTCTTGACACCATGTAATAGAAGGAGCGGTGTATTTGAGAACAGGAAGCCCTATGGTTAACCAGTGACTCCTTTTGTCCATGGCTTCTCTTTCAACCCTGTGGGCAAGTGCATAACTCGTGGGAGCCTCAGTTTACCATTCTGTAAATAGGGTTGATGGCATCAACTCCACCTGCCTCTTGGGGCTGTGAGAAGCAGTAAGTGAAATGACAGGTTTGAAAAGAATTACACAAAATACTACTGGTTTGACACAAAGCTCAATTTTATATCATTTCAGTTGCCGCAAATCTCAACGTCCCCACTGGTTGCAAATCCTATGATTTTCACACAAGTCTCTAGGCGGTCTCTGAGTGAACAAATGCACCTAGAAAAACTTTTCGCCACATTTTTTCTGGCACCCACTGTTATTTCAGCAGGAATTCGAGTGCACAATCTGCAGCGTTTCCGGAGCTGGGAAGAACGAACACCTAGCTCCTCTGTTCCCACTGTTTCTTGGGGAGGGCGCTGCCTTGACCTTCAGAAAGACGGGAATGGAGGCCTGGGGAGGGTTCCGCAAGCGGTGCGTTCACAGCAAGACAGGCCTACTGCTTATTGGGGTTGATCAGCAGTTAATCCAGAGAAGGAAGAGAGCTACGTGTCACTCAGGCACACAGTTTGACTGGATTCCTGGCTCAGCTCACGGTTGGTACGGGCCGTGGCCCAACCCTGTCAGGCAGTGCAGGAGGGCACAGGGGACCCGGGGCTCTGGTTGGTTGTACCCTCTTGCTTTGCCACCAAGCCTATTGTCAAGATGATGGCCCCATCAGTCAGATTGGCTGGGGGGGGGTCTTTCTGATAAAAGTCCCTCTAGATCACCCCTTCCAAGTGGGGACCCAGGGGGGAGACCCAGGGTCACAGTGTCCACCCTGCACTGATGAGAGCACATGGGACCTCTGCTGGCCAGCTGTCCTGCGCATGCCTTGCCTCCTGCTAACCCTGCCCTGTCTCCATGGCCAACGGGACTGGAGCAGGGGGCTGCCTTAAGCCCTCCTGGCCAGCTCCCAATCACACTCTTTTGGGGGAACTTGTACTGAGAGATGTGGAGCTGGTGGCGACTGTCAGTGAGCCAGGGCCGCATGGATTTAGTGCCAGGCTGGCCACACTGGGACCCTGAGAGGTAAAAAGGAGAAGCGTCAGTAGAAGGCACAGGCAGGGGCCCTGAGCATGGGGGCAGCGGAGGCTGTGAGAGGGAGGGGAGGGGCTGCAGGCTGTGAGAGCCCGGGCCTGCCCAGGCTCCTGGCACCCCAGGTCCTGGGGATTTTTCTGAAGACCCCTCAGCCTCCTTACAACAGTCTCTCACTGAGCCTGCTCCCCACACCCATCGGCCTCTGCAGCAACGCAGATCTTCTTGAACTGGCTTGAGAAAGAGTCTGTTTCTTGCAGTGAGAAGCATCTTGACCGGCACACTTAGAAGAAACAAGGCTGGGGTTTGAGGGTCTGGCCTCGAGGGGGCTGCGAAACCCACGCCCAGGGCCTCTGGGTTAAGGGACAGGACAGAAGGGTCTCTCATGGGTCGGGGGTGAGTCATTTCCTTTCTGAGTCCAGAGGCGTTTTCCTGGATTTGACTCTATTTGATCAAACAGGGTGTTCTCCTGTCTCCTCTTGGGCCCTCCGTGGAAAGGCTTATCGGGAGATTGTGGGGAGGGTCCCTTAAGATCCCCGTTCTGAGCCCCACATGGTGCTGCTTGCAGGGTGAGGCCAGGCCGGAGGAGGGATCAGAGCTCAGGCCAGGGCAGCAGCTCTATGACCAGGTCTCCTCGTCGTGAGGCTGGGAAGAGACACTGGGTCCAGAAGGTGGAGCTCCAGCTCCTGGGGGGTGCTTCATGGTCTTCCTGTAAAACCAGGGCTCAAGTAAAGGGATTTCTGAGAGCTCCGGAGCAGCAATCCACCAGGACTCCAGCCGCTGAACGCGAGGCGTGATTTCAGTGTGAGCTGTGTGGGAGGGAGGGGAGATGGAGCGAGGAATGAGGCAGCTCAGGGTTCCGAGTGGAAATCGTACTTGGAGGATGCATGCACTGAATGGAAAACAGGACACAGACTCGATGCCAGCAGCAGCCTGCGGGCAGGCATTCCGGAAGGTTCTTCCACCTACTGAGCCAGCCTGGCATCGACACTTCCTCACCTGCAGCCTGTGGGGAGGAACCAGGGCTCACCTTGGTTAAAGTGTCCCAGTGCAGCACGATCCCCTCCTCGTGACCTGGATCTCTGGGGTCCATGGGACTCCAGCTCTCCCAGCTCACCTGTGTGCTTTTATCTGAAAGGTGCAGCGTGAAGCCCAAGGTACCTGCATGTTCCAGTTTGGAGGTGACTCGTCCGGTGAGATCCTTCTAGTGGGGGATCTTTCTGATCAGCGCGAGCCCACTGGGCTTCAGCCCAGACCCGCCGAGGGGAAGTGGCTGCCTCGCCATGCTGCCTCCCCCAGCCCTGTCTGTGCACCCTGATCCATGGTACCTGCTGTCATGCTTGCCTGTCCCTGTCCCACAGATGGTCCTGGCTGCCGCACCTATTTCCCCCGGGAGGTGGCCGCTGAAAGAAATGCTGGCTGCACATCCAGTGCTGTTTGCCGTCCATCGGTTCTGATTTTTGGAGCATGCATTGACGGTTATGTGGCCCCTTCCACATACGACTTCAAATTCACACACACATTCACAGATATGAAAACTTTTTTTAGTTTAAAGAAAGGCTGATTCCAATGTCCAGCCTCTGCTTTCCTTCTGCTTCTTGCCTTTCCCTTCTTTAAGGTGGCTGTCCGAGGAGCCATGGGAAGACAGTTACCCAGAACTGGGTGTCCTTGGTCCCAGCCTGGCCTCCTACTGGGGCAGGCAGCTCTCAGAAGGGCATTGAGGCTGCGGAGGAGCCAGGCAGGAATGTGGGAGGAAGATTTTATTTGGGCTTCAGATAGAAAATGACTTTTCACTGTCTCTGCCCCATTTACCCTTGCCATTTCAGCATCTATGCAGTCCAAATATGGCTGGCAATGGCTGCTGAGAAAATTATTCCCTCTTCAGAGCAATTAGGAGCTGGGCAGAACGGCTGGTAATAACAGAGCAGAGATCTGCAGCCGGCAGAGATCCCACCAAACCCCTCACGCCCCCAGGGCTCTGTGTTGAGCGGCTTCCGTTGATTCCACACCCGGAAGGGAAGAGCAGACCCTGGTTCATTTTTCTATTTCTATTTGAGGAGCTTCCTTGCAGCTGCCGCGAACATTTCTTGCTGGGTTTGTCATACTCTAGTTTGGATTGGCACAAAGTCAATGACCACTGGAAATTGTGGGTTTCTTGCACAGACATTTGTGGTGCTACCTAGAAATGCTCCAATTCCTGAACAAACAAGATTAACTAGGCTGGGCTCAGTGGCTCACGCCTGTGATCCTAGCTCTGGGAGACTGAGGTGGGTGGATCACCCAAGGTTAGGAGTTCGAGACCAGCCTGGCCAGCGTGGTGAAATCCCATCTCTACTAAAAATACAAAAGTTAGCTGGGCGTGGGGGCATGTGCCTGTAGTCCCAGCTCCTCAGGAGGCCGAGGCAGGAGAATCACTTGAACCTGGGATGTGGAGATTGCAGTGAGCCAAGATTGCGCCACTGCATTCCAGCCTGGGCAACAGAGCAAGACTCCATCTCAAGAAAAAAAAAAAGATAACTGGATGGCAACTGAGGTTTGAGTTGAGCTTGATAGTCTGGGGAATGAAAAACAGCAGCACCGTCACAAAAGAACAGTGTTGATGTGAAACACTTAGGGGCTGGGTCGTGAGGACAGTTGGAGGTGCCTCCCTAAGAAAGCGCCCTCTCTGCAAGGCTGGCTGCAGTCTTTTTCACCAGAGAGATGACCCCATAAAGCTGGTAATGGCATTAGTTTCCTCTCCAAATCCCTGAAAATGTCTGTGTTACCTTTCAAAATCATTAAAAAACATATCTATGTCAGGGAAGTCATGCTTTGAGGTTGGTTGTTGTAAAACATGCAATTATGTTCATTGTCTTGCTGTTATCACTTACATCGGCTGACATTCTTTATTCAACTGCCTTAGCAACAATTTTTACAGAGCTTCTTTGAACTTGGAGTGACGAATCTGGAGTGAAATTTTCCTCATTATAATTATTCTACAATCTTTCCCCCCAAGTGGTTTTAAGTGGCTAGGGCTGAAGAAGAGAGCCCAGGCATGTACACAGCACGACACTGAGCTCCTGCAGGAGAGAAGGGCAGCCCGTCTTTCCATCACACTACCCTTCCCCAGGAGGGGATAGTGGGCTCTGCTTCTCTCAAGGGCAGCTGGTTAATGAGGCCGGACGCCAGGCCCCGTGGAGCTCACTGCTGGTGCCCACCCTGCTGTATTCACACGGCTACTGATCTCAGCCTCTCGAGCATCTTACATTTCAACCTGCCTCATACTTTTATTTACTCTTGTAACTTGATGATGATGTTTATTAATTATAAATGTCAAACTGACATCAGAAATCTCCTACCCAACCAAAATAAGGAGGACTGATTTCTAAGAGCAGCCGCATTGGCCTCCAAGACGTGGAAGGGAAATACTAGTGACAATCACATTGATAATCATGAGAAGGTGACGCACTGCCCCACACTAGAGATGAGCCGGATGCCCTCCAATGGGCGAGTGCTAAACTGGGGTCCGCCTACAACATGGAACACGGCTCAGCAAGGAAAAGGTGCACACAACCACTTGGATGGATCTCAAGGGAATGATGCCAGTTGAAAAAAGCCAATCTCAAGAGGTTACATACTGTGTAATCCCATTTATATAATATTCTTGAAATGACAGAATTGAAGAGATAGAGAACAGATTCATGTTCACCAGGACAGGGTGCTGGAAATCGAGTTAGGGATGGGGTGTTGGAAATGGGTGCAGGTAGGGGATGTGGTTATAAAAGGGAGACTTGCGGCGATGGAATGTTCTAGACTGTGACTGTGGTTGTGGATGTAAGAGTCTACACAGGCAAGAACATTGTGCAGAACTAAATACACATGCTCAAGTGAGTACAAGTGCATTAGGCTGTTCTTGCATTGCTATAAAGAAATATCTGAGACCCGGTCATTTATAAAGCCAATTTCTAATTGGCTCACAGTTCTGCAGGCTGTATAAGCATGGCACCAACATCACTGGGCTTCTGGGGAGGCCTCAGAGAGCTTTCGCTAAGGGTGGAAGGTGAAACAGGAGCAGGCATATCACATGATGAAGGGAGGCGTGCATACCCATGACAGAGAGAGAGGAGATGCATTCTACCTTCACACATAAACAACCAGATCTTGCAAGAATTCACTATCTCAAGGATAGCACCAAGGGGATGGCACTAAACCATTTGTGAGAAACCCACCCCACCATCCAGTCACCTCCCACCGGGCCCCACTCCAACACTGAGGATACCAATTCAACATGAGATTTGGCGGGGACAAATATCTAAACTACATCAGCAAGTACAACTGGAGAATCTGGATCAGATGGGGGCTTGTCTCACACCCTGGTTGTAAGACTGGGCCATAATTTTGCACGACATTCCCAGTAGGGGAGACTGGGTGGAGGGTTCACAGATCTCTCCATTGTCTTTCTTACGGCTGTATGGGACTCTCCTCTTATCTTCAAGAGAGTATCTGAGATGAAGTGGCGGCACTAATGCAGAGGCAGTGAGGCTGGCGCCGTTTGGGCCTGTGTATCCACACAGCGCCGTCGGAAAGTAGGTTGACGGTATTTGTGCCCTTTGACTCAGAGTCTTATTTCCAGGAATGGCTCTTAGGGACATAATGAAGACAAACATAATAATAAGAGCATTTATTAAGTGCCAGGCGCCATTCTGGTGCTTTCCACGAACAATCTAATCTAATCTCCACTGCACTCCCAGATTTATACCCCAACCAATGCCCTGCGCTGCCCTGCTGCAAGCAAAGATGTGCACTGAGCGTGTTCCTCTGGATTATTCACTGCAGAGAAATGGAATTAAGCTGAGTATCTCATAAACAATGGAGTGATTACATTTTAGTGAGCCTCCATGATGGAACTTTATAGAGGCATTAAAATCATGTTTTTGAAGACAATTTAATGCTATATTGGCAACCGCTGCTGATGTAATGCTGAGTGAAAATGATCAGGATACAAAATTATGTAAAAAAGCCACACACACACTTACACGCACACACTCCTAAATGCACACCTGCATGAGAACATCAGCAAGTGTGGCACTTCGGTGTTAACAGCAGTTTCCTCTGGGTAGTGGGGGATGAATCATTTTCTCCCTGATACTGTTCTGCATTTTTCAAAATTTCTGCACTGAATATGTACGGTTTTTATAACCAATAAAAAAGTTCTCTAGCTGTGGAAGCTGAGCTTAGAAATTGATAACAGAACCAGCCTACGAGCATGCTGCACTGCGTTTACATAAAATTCTCATGGGAGAAAAAAGGTCTTTACCATTTTTATTTGGAAGAACACTCTTTGGCATTAAGCCAAGCAGCTGAGAAAATTAAACGCCGGTTAACCAAAGGACAGAAATCGGAATGTAAAGAGTGTGTGTCTGGGGGTAGGAGAGAGGCTGGTGCAGGAGAGGGAGGTTCCTGGAGGAAATGGGGCAGTGGGAGGCAGCAGAGAGGACCCTGGGGGAGGACGAACAGAATCCGGCGTGGAGGAGAAGGCGGGGCTCCTCCTGGGAAGGGAAGGGGAGAGGCCTCCATGGTTCTGCACTGGCTACAGGCGTGTAGGCGGAGCCGTTTTACAAAGGCCAGGGGCTGGAGGGAGGGAGGGGAGGAGCAGCCCCCACCCTGTTCTTCCATCCTGAGAGTCACATGGAGTTCTAACTAGAAGCCTCATAGCCAGGCCTCACTCCCCAAGGGCCAGGACTCGGCAGAATGTTAAAGAATTTCTCACGCCACTGTACCCCAGCCTGGGCTACAAATGGAGACCCTGTCTCAAAAAAAAAAAAAAAAAATGTCTAAAGCTCCAGCACTTCCTACTGGCCCTCAGATCCACGCGTCTCCTACACTGTGGAAGCGGATTTTGCAGTGATGAGGGAGGGCACGGTGTCTGGGCGTTCCAGGAGAGTCCAGTGAGCCTGGGCAGGGGTCCCGCTTGGGCCACTCAGACCACGCTAGCAGGGGGCCGGCTGGGACTTGCTCCTGGTCGCCTGTGTTACCTCGAGCAAGGTTTGGGGAGGGGGAATCTGTCAGCATGGATGCAGATTTCATTTCTTCGTTTCTATATGCACATCTGCTCTCTTTCAGACACTAACTGCAAAGCAACACACTCATTTTGTAATAACCTAAATATCGACACGTTCAAGGACGACGTATTCTCTTTGGGGTCAGGTCCACTCAGTGTCCATGAGGCCGTTCATGGCCACTGCTGTGAGACCTGAATGTTTTGCAGATGTCCTGCAGGCCAGTGAGTCAGAGGGCAGCATTGCCCAGGCATCCGGGCTGGCCCATGTCTGCAAAGCGGTGCAGGCAGGACCCTCCTCACACAGCAAGGAGGGCGGTTCTGGATTTGGGGACCATCGTGACAAACTGAAGCAAAGTGATGCAGACACTAATGTGAGCCTATAGCTGCCACCTCGAACCCCCAAATCCAAATGCGGAACTCACACAAGAACCCTCTTGTTCCCATTAATTCTCTCTTGGTGCCATAAATGCAAATTTATGAAATAATGGAAACTATTATGATTTGCCCAACTGTTTATATATGCTTCCTATGTTAGGATGGTATCACAATTTTGTGAGGAAAAGGGTTCAGTTGCTAAAATTGTGCAAAGGGCCGCACTAGACACGTAGACCATCAGGGTGGAGGAGGCTGTGGGCCTGGAGGTGAGAACAGTCAATCAGCGGACTGGCCTCTGCTACCGAATGCTCCTAGCTGGCTCTGTTCCAACTGGGCAGGCCTGGGCTTGGCTGGATTGGTGCCATTCGGCTGTCTCTTATCTCCAGGATCGCCCTGGTCAGTTGTTGATGTTGTACACTGCTCTAGGTGCAAGAAAGACAGAGGAGTAGGAAGAGAGGAGGTGGAGATGTGAGTTCAGTTCCAGTCCCTCCTCCTACCAGCTTGACCCAGGGAAGATTTCTTAACTTTTCTGAGGCTCTGATTCTTCGGCTGCAAAGCGAGACAAATCCTACCTCGCCCACGGGAATGTTAGGAGGATTCGTCATGCAGATAGAGGGCCCGCTACACATTACTTACTCCGTTGAGTGGCAGCAGTGATTACAGGAGGGGACCCTTGAAACTCATGGATCCTCCTCCTCCTTTTCCCTTCAAAGGCTGTTTCGCAAGCAAGTAGCACCAAGGCACGTGGCCTTAACTTCAACATGTCAGCATTTCTGGGTGTTTCAATAGAGTATGGGACAAAAGCCTGTCTTAACTCGGGGATGCCACCGCCCAGCAGGCTCTGATTGCTCTCACTGACCTACTGAGCCCTGCATTGATTAGCAGCCACATCCAACTGTATCTGGAGGCCACGTCAGTACAAATACATATGCGTTAATAAGATCAACCACGTCGGATGAACAAAAAACCAAACTCGACAGGTTAAACGATCCATTTGACCTCAGTGTGGTTTAGGCCAGTTTTCTCTTTTTCTAAACACGGCAGGGCATCTGTCTTTGCAGGCAGGCCCCCGGTGGGTTCCTCCACACCCCAGCACTGAGCTGGACCTGCCCTTTGGCATGCGTTCAGGGGGTGCTGGTGCCCAAGCTTGCTGCTGTGTGAACCAGGGTGAGCAAATTCTGCGTTCCGTGGTTTTATGTTATGTGACTAATGATGCCCTTGCCACAACCACCACCACCAACGGGAACTGAGACCACACTCGGGCTAGAACCAGAGCCAAACGCCCTAAAAGCCCAGTGACTGGGTCCTCAAAAGGACCTCCTGAGTGCTGTGTCATCTTCATTCCCACAGAAAAGGACAGACGAGAGAGAGAGAAGAGCCCGGCCTGGCCCTGCTCCAGGCCCTCAGCTCCAGGGGTGCGTGCTGCACCTAAGTCAGACCTTCAGCCGTGCTCTGAACGAAGGCGAGGTGGGCTCATGGCCATAACGGGACGTGCAGCTCTGTTTGCCTTGTTCTCAGATTACTGATATTTCTGATTGCATACTCAGAATAAATATTGATTTAGGCTCCCCCAAAGGAAAATAAACCAATTCAAATTCCTTTTATTTTCTCTATCCTAGACTGTGAATCATTTTTAGAGCTTTTATGAGCTATTAAGCTTTTATATCAGCTTCCATAAGATTTTACTAGGCTTTGTCTGCCCTCAAGACAAACAAGCACATCTCAGCCGGGCGTGGGGATCTCTCTGGGGGAGAGAACAGACCAAACTGGCCTGCAGGACCAGCCAAACCCAACCCACTAACGGATTCGCACATTTCTATCTTTGAGGGAGTTAAAAGGTGAATTTTCTATTGCCTTTTTCAGCGCTCGATAATTACGAGTGCTTAATATTTTAAAAATGAGCTAAAAGAGGCCAAGCCCCAAATTCCACATTCTATTGTCTTTTCTTACTACCCAAGAAATAAATACGCGTTCACTGAAGAAACATTGCAAGTTATCTATGAATCATCTGTCAATCAATCAATCATCTATCCATCCATCTATCTGTGTATATCTGCAATTCAACTGCAATTTACCTCTAGTTACGAATTATATATATATATACATTTGGACATATTTTGTTTGGTCTCTTGTTTTTAGAATACTTAACAGTAAAGTCACACTCAGAATGGATTACAGTTAACTGCCAGACAATCACTGCTTCTCTATTTGCTAAAATAAAATCTGTATTCAGCCTCATTTCCTTTCCCAGTTTAGGAGATATTTTTCAGGTCATTGCATTTGAAAAAGAATATACAACAACGACAGAAATTACCATGGATTCCCATGTGCCAGAGGCATTTAAGATGTTACTTAAAAAAAAAAAAACAAAACACCTCTCTGTTATGGAAATGCTCAGACGTACACAAGAGCAGGAGGAAAGCGTCATGAAGCCTCAGCTGCACACCCACAGCTTCAACACCTGTCCCCATGCCTCCCCTCCTGCTTGAACTGGGCCCCAACCTCCCCAGCACTGGAGTTATCCTAAAGCTCCTCTCAGGTATCGTGCTAGCCCATCTGCACTGTTTCCGCGTGGTTCTCTGGAGTAGAACGCTTCCTTTGTGGTTAAGATAACCACGATGTAATTAGTACACGAGGAAAAAATTAACAACAGTCTCACATCATCTCTCAGCTTGTCATACATCTGTATCTCTAAGTCATGGTTTAAGGATCAAAGATAACATGTGTTCAGGAAATACATAGCAAGAAAAGGGATGGGAAGTAAAACTACAAAGAGACCTCAGGAGGCACCAGGCAAATGCAGGGTGTGGGCTGTGCTAGGATCCTGACTTGAAAACTAATGCATCCGTGTGTGTGTGAATGTGTGTGAGTGTATGTGTGAGTGAATGTATGTGTATGTGTGTCAGAGTGTATGTGCGTGTGAATGTGTGTGTGAATGTGAGTGTATGTGTGTGACTGAGTGTAAGTGTATGTGTGAGTGTGTGAGCATGTGTGTAAATGTGCATGAGTGTATGTGTGAGTGTGTGGTGTGAATGTGTATGAGTGTGTGTGACTGATAATGTGTGTATGTGATAGTGTGTGAATGTGTGTGAGTGCATGTGTAAGTGTATGTGTGTATGTGGTGTGGGACTGTGTGTGTGAATGTAAGTGTATGTGAGTGTGAATGTGTGATTGCCTGTGTATGTGTGTGTGTGAAGGTGTGAGTGCATGTGTGTGTGAATATGTGTAAGTCTATGTGCAAGTCTGTGAATGTGAAGTGTGTGTGACTGTGTAAGTGTACGTGTGAATGTAAGTGTATGTGTGAATGTGTATGTGTGTGAATGTGTGTGTGAATGTAAGTGAGTGTGTATGTGTGAATGTAAGTGTATGTGTGTGTAAGTGTATGTGTATGTGAATGTGTGTGAATGTGTAAGTGTATGTGTGAATGTGAATGTGTGTGTAAGTGTATGTGTATGTGAATGTGTGAGTGTGTGTGTGAATGTGTAAGTGTATGTGTGAGTGTGAATGTGTGTGTAAGTGTATGTGTGTGAATATGTGTATGTGAATGTGTAAGTGTATTGTGTGAATGTATGTGTGTGAATGTAAGTGTACGAGTGTATGTGTGTAAGTGTATGTGTAAGTGTACGTGTGTGAATGTGTGTATGTGTGTGAATGTGATAGTGTGTGAATGTGTGAGTGCATGTGTGTATGTGGTGTGTGACTGTATGTGTGAATGTGTGTAAGTGTATGTGAGTGTGAATATGATTGCCTGTGTGTGCGAAGGTGTGAGTGCATGTGTGTGTGAATGTGTGTAAGTGTGCAAGTCTGTGTGAATGTGTGTGTGACCGTGTGTGTAAGTGTACGTGTGAATGTAAGTGTATGTGTGTGAATGTATGTGTGTGAATGTGTGTGTAAGTGTATGAGTGTGTGTAAGTGTATGAGAGTGTGAATGTGTGTGTGAATGTGTGTAAGTGTATGTGTGTGAATGTGTAAGTGCATGTGTGAATGTGTAAGCATGTGTGTGAGAATGTGTCTAAGTGTATGTGTGTGTGTGAATGTGTGTGTAAGCATATGTGTGTGACTGTGTGTGAATGTGTAAGTGTGTGGGTGTGCGTGTGAATGTGAAACATGGTCCTTTTATTGCCATGCATCTGTTGAAGCATCCACATTATCTTGGATCCTTAAAGCACACCTTGAAGGTGATGCTGACATGCCCACCTGGTGCCAGGGCCAACCTCTCCCTGGAAGGCGCAGTCACACTGGGCTGTGTGTGCAGGCTCCCGGGCTCAATTCCAGTTCTGTCCCTCATTATCCGTGGCTATGGGCAAGTTCCCGAACCTCTTCATTCCGCGCTGAGCAGCAGCATGGAGACCATACCAGGAGCCTCTGTGAGATACTCGGCTATCTGGGATGTGGTGAGCACTTATGTCTGCTGGGCAGATCCTATCCCCATGTCACTGATGTTGAAACTGAGGCCTGAGAACGTACAGCCAGCATGTGCCATTGCTGGGTTCCAACCTCAGTCTGCTGATTCCAGGGCCCCAGATGAGCTGCCAAGTGGGGTGTGGGTTGTCATTTTGACGCCAAGGCTCTGAAGCATGCCATGGCCTCCCAAGATTCATCTCTTAATGTCCCTTCTCTTGGGCCCTGCACACAGGAACCTTCAATAAATGTCTGTTAAGTGGAAGGATTTGAGGGGCACATTTGCCTAACGTGGCATGAGTTAATCCAATTCAAATGTGGAGTGAAATTCAGTGGGAAGGAGAGAGACATCTAAGACCCCGCAGGCAGGGGAGGCAGGGATGTCAACAACAAACAGAAAGGTGGTGTGATGCGGCCACAATTCCCAAACTGCTGGCAGCCACCAGCAGCTGGAAGAGGCAAGGAAGGGAATCTCCGGGGGAGCCTCTAGAGGGAGCGCGGCCCTGCCCACACCTGGATTTCAGCCCAGCGATTCAGATTTTGGACTCCATCCTCCAGAGCTGTGAGATAATCCGTTTCTGTTGTTTTAAGCTGTGGCATTTATGGCCATTTGCTACAGCGGCCCTGGCCTCTGTTCTAAGAGGGGTGGAATCTTTTTCGCAAACAATGGGAGTCCTTGATACCGGGAGAGCCTCAGCGCGTGTATGCAATTGGGGGAAACTTCAGGAGGGGATGTTGAACGAGGCATTAACGAGGGGAGACACGGAGGGCTCAGTAGCTGGCCAGAGGCTGCAGAGGGAGTTGATGTGACCCGCGTGGGAGGTGGGAGGGTGGAGGGAGCAGCTCTGATAATCCGTGGGGAAATTCCTTTCCCGACGGAGGGTGTTCATGCGCAGGACACGGCTATCCAGACCGTCTGAGCAGCCCTCCAGGTCACGCTCACAGCTGCCTGGCCTGACGGCGGGATTTCAGGGCTTATTTCCCCCGCGCCGGCATCTGCGCGGATCCCGGGCCTCCGCACAGAGCTCATTCGTCGTGGCTGCTCTGCTCATCACTCTTGTCATTTTTCTGGGTAGCTTCGCTTTTGTTTTCCTCAATGCTAGTGTCTGAGGCCAATCTCCACTGTTATAAATAATGGATCACAGGGGACTGAAAATGCAAAAATCGATGAACCCAAAGAACAAGAAGTGTGCTGAGATGGAGCTCTGCGCACAGGACTCTCGCGGGGCATTTCTGAAGGCCTCTCGCCAGTTGCAACCTGCTTGACTCCTGGATACCCGGTTTAAGCACGAGGCAACTCTCGCTGCATGAACATGACCCTTCCGCCACCCCCTCTCTGGGGCCTCACCCTTGTCTTGTCTTAATAATTCATGCTCACTTCTCCCAGGGCCTCTCTCTGTCTCTGCTGTATCAGGACTCTGAGTGAGAGCTCATGCGACCCTTCCCTGGAATCTGGGCTCCCTGGACCCTGAGGATGGCGGGAATGGGGAGGATGGGGTAGGAGGTGCTCGGGGAACCCAGGCGGCAGCCTCTCTGGAGGATCACTGGGGGAGAGGACCTTCTCTCA
The DNA here is from genome assembly GCF_028878055.3 of Symphalangus syndactylus. Lineage (NCBI taxonomy): Eukaryota > Metazoa > Chordata > Mammalia > Primates > Hylobatidae > Symphalangus > Symphalangus syndactylus. The sequence goes on from NC_072427.2 coordinate 87,809,533, forward strand.
GCACGCAGCCCCTTCCAGCCCAGTTTCAAGGCAGTATGTGAGAATGGTGTGGCTGGGCATGGGTGAAAAGATTTAGAGGAAACCATGGGAAAGGGAGACCCCAGCGGGGTGGCGGGGAAAGGCAGACGGGAGTGGTATCCTTTTTGTGCACCCCTCTCCCCAACTTCGACCCAGAGAGCTTGGATGTCTTGGTAAGCCGGCATCGTCCATTCTATCATCATCACTTCCAAGTGGGAATGGGATAAGGGAGGGGAGATTCCACTAGAACTGCAGTGGGGGAAAGGGCGGTTCATCAAGCAAAAACACATGTGCTGTGCTGGTTCCCTTGAGAAGGGGCCAAGGGGGTCCCAGTCAGGACTGCAGGGGTCCTGGACCAAACAGCAGGGGGTCGGGAGGAGGGAACTTGCCACAGGTTTCTAGGGAAGTGGTGCCTGCCAGTCCTTTCAAGAAGGCCCATCAAGGCTTTTGGAATAAAGGTAATGCCTGGTTCTTGCGAGATGCCTGTTGTGATCTGAACTTGCATAAAACCCAAAAACCTGCAACTCCTGTGAGCGGAGACAGTCTGAGACCATCTGAGAAGCAGGCCAAGTGTTTTCATTCTTTGATGAAGAACATCTTTTTAGATGTCAGGGCCTGAAGGCCCTTGGGGAAGGTGAGCCTGTTCTTCAGGGCCCCAGGAAGGCAGCGTTTCCTGTGCTTAGGACTCCCTTCTCACGCTCCACACTGCCTCCCCAACTGACTTCAGTGGGGCCTCACTGAGCAGAGGTGCCCAGGGCAGCATCAGGAGCTTGAGGGATAGACGGTGGAGCCACACGGGAGAAGCTTCATCCCTGGCCCAGCCGTGCAACACCCTCTCACGGGTGAGCTGCATGCATCCATTGTTCATTATTCAACAACTGTTACTGGTTCCCGGGCCAGTCTCTGGGCAGGGGCAGGGTTGGAAGGTGAGTGACTTGATCCTGGGCTCCAAGGGTGCCTGGTGAGGAGTTATTACAGTGCAGAGAGGCACCTGCACGCAACACATCCGGCTTCCTAGGAGAGGGGATATTCAGCAAGGGCCGGCCAGGGCAGGGAAGGCCAGGAGCTGTCGGAGCAGAGCAAGGTTGGGGGTGGCCACCGAGGCTGGAGCCAGATGTCCAGGTCGCGACACTGCTGGCCTGTGGGAGCCCAGGCGACAGGATCACGGGGTCCCTGTGGGCTTTGGTGAGCTCCCTTGAGCAGGGTGTAGCCAGGGGTCTCTGGGTGGGGGAGGAGGACCAGAGGGCAGGTTGAAGGGTCTTCTAAGAGCCAACCAGTCCCTCAGAGGGCCAGAATGGGGGTGGACAAGGCAACCCCCTGAGTGTCCTGGGGCTGCTATAACAAAGACCACAAACTGGGTGACATCAGACCACAGAGGTTTATCTCTCATGGCTCTGAGGCCTGAAGCTTGAGCTCGAGGTGTGGGCGGGGCTGGCTCCTTCCCAGGACTCCAGGGAGGAGGCTTGCCTCTTCCAGCTTCTAGGGGCTGCCCGCAGAGCCTGGCTTGTACACGCATCACTCTGGTCTCTCAGTCTGTCTTTACACGGCCTGATTCTGTCTCTATGTCTTCCGTTCTCATTTCCATGGACAAATGTGTGTCTGTGTTTCCCTCTCCTTAGAAGGATGGCAGGCATATGGGCTTGAGGACCATGCCAATGCAGTATGACCTCATCTTGATGTGATTATGTCTGGAGATACCCTATTTCCAACTAACAGGGCGTTCACAGGTTAGGACAGGAATCCACTTTTTTGGGAGACACAATTCAACTCACAGCAGTGACCAGGAGGGGACGAACAGAGGTCAATGGCAGGATGGGGTGACAGTGCAGGCAGGCGGAAGTCGAGAGGAAACTGAGGCTCTCGCAAGGCTGACCCAGCCGTATGTACCCAAACAGGAGGCATCAGATAAGAGTGGTGAGTGAAGCTGGTGATGGGGGGAGCTACAGAAGCCTTGGGGGCCTCCATTCGGATGGGAAAGGAACCCTCTCCCTCCCTTCCTTTCCCTCCTCTTTCCTTGCCTTTTGATTGCCTTGGAATTTCATTAGAAAATGAAGCACGGTTTTCCTGCCAGGAAAGAAATGTCTCTGACCGCTGGCACCGGGGCCTTGGGCTGGTCCAGTTTGCTCCAGGCCTGCTTTGGTGGCCAGGGTCACCTTTATGCCCTTCCTGCTTTGTGTCCATGCAGAGGCCAGCCCGGAAGGCAGGCAGAACCCCTCGCTGGCCTCCTGCCTCATCTGCTGCAAGTGTCTCCCTGGATCTGGGCTCCTCCTCAATGCAGCAGCACCCTCAAGGGCGGCTGCCACTGTGATGTGTCATCACCTGCAGGTGGCATGTCCCTGTGCCAGGCTGAGACTGGCACTTTGTGACCAACGTGCCCCGTGTCATCAGCCCTGTGTCATGCTGCGAGGTGAGGCACCATTGCCCACTGAGCCGAACACAAAGACTCCCTCTTGGCCTCACTATTTTTAGTTTGATGCCTCAGGCTCACAGCAGTGGGCTGGAGTCACTAAACCCCCAGCTTTCTCTTCCAGAAGCCAAACCTGGCACTCCGAGGGGCAGGTGGGAGCTGGAGACGCCTCGAGAAGCCCCTTTGGCATCTGGACCCAACTCTGCCCCAGGCCGTTCTCTGGGGGCTCCCTGATCCATCATCTGAGGACACATGGTGGACTCACCACAGGGACTGAGGCTGAATCATAAACTCCAGACCCCAGCAAGGACCTGGAGCATCCTGGGTGGCCTGGCATCCAGCTGATGACCTCAGCCATCAACACCTGGGAGACTCCAGAGTCCTGGATGCTGAGAGGCCTGGGCTTTGGGGAAAGGCCTGGGAGGGGAGGTGCTGGGCAGACGACTACCTGGAAGAAATAGGATGGGGCCTGGCATGCTTCAGTGGGGCCTCAGTGTGGAGTGTGACACAGTGCTGAGGGACATGGGGCAGGCTGGTCACACAGTGCTGGTCTCAGCCTGGCATGAGGACATGCTGCTGCAGGTGACAGCACATCACGGTGGCACCCCGCCCCCAAGAGTTGGGCTGCGTGACGGGAGGGTGGGAAGATGGGGGGCACTGCCAGGCCTGTCTGCTGTGGGCTCAGCCCATACCCTCCAAGCTCAACCACTTCAAACCTCATCAAATCGGGCAATAAGATAAGGGGCTTCACCCTTTGGGCACGTATAGGAGGCAAGCCCCACTGTGACTCTGCAAAGAAGGGTGCCTTCTGCCCTCCCTCCGAGCTGTGTGGCCACCTGCCTCGTCCCCACTCAACTCCTGAAACCCCCAGGGGCTCTGCTGACTTCTCTGTCATCTTCATACTGTGTGTGTGTGGTGTGTGTGTATGTGTGTGATGTGCATGTGTGGTGTTTGTGATGTGCTTGTGTGTGGTGTGTGCATGTGTGGTAGGTGTGTGCGTGTGTGTGGTGGGTGTGGTGCATGTGGATGTGTGTGATGTGTGTGTGATGTGTATGCATGTGTGTGATGTGCATGTGTGGTGTGTGCATGTGTGTGATGTGCGTGTGTGTGCATGTGTGTGTGGTGTGCGCATGTGTGTGATGTGTGCATGTATGTGATGTGCATGTGTGTGGCGTGTTCTTGTGTGTTATGTGCATGGTGTGTGCATGTGATGTGCGTGTGTGTGGTGTGCATGTGTGTGGTGGGTGTGTGCATGTGCATGGTGTGTGTGGTGTGTTTGTGTGCTGTGCGTGGTGTGTGCATGTGTGTCATGTGCGTGGTGTGTGTGCATGGTGTGTGCATGTGTGTGATGTGCATGTGTGTGGTGTGTGCATGTGTGTGATGTGTGTGGTGGGTGTGTGCATGTGTGTGATGTGTGTGTGCTTGGTGTGTGGTGTCTATTCTTGTGTGTGGTGTGTGTTCTTGTGTGTGATGTGTGTGGTGTGTGCATGTGTGTGATGTGTGTGCATGGTGTGTGTGCATGGTGTGTGATGTGCGTGTGTGGTGGGTGTGCATGCGTGTGATGTGGGTGTGTGCATGTGTGTGATGTGCATGTGCATGGTGTGTGGGTGCGTGCACGTGTGTGATGTGCGTGTGTGTGGAGTGTGTGGTGGGTGTGTGTGACGTGCATGTGCATGGTGTGTGGTGTGTGTTCTTGTGTGTGATGTGCATGGTGTGTGCATGTGTGTGATATGCATGTGCATGGTGTGTGTGTGGTGGGTGTGTGCATGTGTGTGATGTGCGTGTGTGGTGTGTGGTGGGTGTGTGCATGTGTGTGACGTGCATGTGCATGGTGTGTGTGGTGTGTGTTCTTGTGTGTGTGTGCATGGTGTGTGCATGTGTGCGATGTGCGTGTGCATGGTGTGTGTGTGGTGGGTGTGTGCATGTATATGTGTGTGTGGACCATAGAGCTCCATCCCTCTGCACCAGTGGGAAGGGACATGGAAGGCATCTTTCTGCCCCTTCCTTCGGTGAGGAAACAGGTAGGGGAAGGTGGATAGGAGCTAACGTGGGAAGCAGAGCTGTGAGGTGAACTGGCCCTTCACGCACGCTCAGACATGGCCCCGTGCTGGGGACGATGGTGGGAGGCACAGGGGCCACTTGACAACCCGGGAGGGTGGGGCCCGGGTCTCTCTCCACCAGGCACTGAGATTAGACTGCCTTAAATCCATGACATGGATAAATAAATAACAAACAAATAAAAATGATAACATTTATATAGCATTCTCCAAGTGCCAGTGTGTTCTTGCATTTGACACGCATTAGCCACTTAATCTTCCAAAAACTTCCCCCCACTTCACAGACAGAGACACTGAGGCACAGAGAGGGTGAGTGACTTGCCCCAGGGAGGCCACACAGCTGCTGGGCTCAAGCACAGATAAATGACAAATCGGCCCCATCTGCGCCCTCCACCACGGCTGGTAGCTGAGCTCCGTGGAGCGCGGAACCTGGCGCATCTGTCTTCCCTGGACAGCCCCCTACCCTTCCGCTACGACACATCACAGGCTGTACACAGGCTACACCACAGACATGCACGCAGCTTCGCAAAGCAGCGCAGCCATGACTCGACGTGGAGAGGGCTTCGGGAACTCACAAAGTTTTTCAGAAGACGCAACAATAAACCCATGACAACAGGCCGGCCCTTTGCAAACTGAAGAACTAAGAATGAAAATGACTGAGGCTTTAAAAATATCACGCAGTTTCATCAATTCATCCGTTTTGAATGGAAACACAAAATGTGGTCCACCCACACAATGGAATATCGCTCAGCCTTAAAAAGGCAGGAAATTCGGACACGTGCTACAACATGGATGCACCTGAGGGCATGATCCGAGTGAACCAGGCCAGGCACAGCAGGCCGATCCTGTCTGACTCCACTTCTGTGAGGTCCCCGCACTCGTCAGGTTCATGGAGATAGAAAGCGGAATGAACAGTGGGGGTCAGGGGCTGGGGGATGGGGATGGGGAGGGAGTGTTTATTGTTTATATATTTTACCATAATTTAAAATTAAAAAAAAGGCCGGGCGCGGTGGCTCACGCCTGTAATCCCAGCACTTTGGGAGGCCGAGGCGGGTGGATCACAAGGTCAGGAGTTTGAGACCAGGCCAAGATGGTGAAACCCCGTCTCTACTAAAAATACAAAATTAGCCGGGCGTGGTGGCAGGTGCCTGTAGTCTCAGCTACTGGGGAGGCTGAGGCAGGAGAATTCCTTGAACCTGGGAGGTGGAGGTTGCAGTGAGCTGAGATCGTGCCACTGCACTCTAGCCTGGGCGACAGAGCAAGACTTCATCTCAAAAAAAAAAAAAAAAAAAAAATAGGCAGGGAATCTAAAGCAAATGGAATAAAATGTTGTGGCTCTTCTTTTAGTTGTTTCTAGACTGAATTTTCAGGGGTACTGGGGGTTTCTGTTCAGGGCCAATGCTCCCGTTTCATGACCAGCTTTGGGACTTGGGGAGATGTGGTCAGGGTGACGGGGGAGACAGGCAGTCAGGGATGGGGTCAAGACAAATAAGTTGCACCCTCAAGTGAAAATATTTCTTTTTGAGCTTGAAAATGTTGGGAGCCACCCCTGGGTGGCTGAGTGCACTGGGCGTCCCTGGTGCCCACGGCATGACTGTGCCTGCGGTGCCAGGAATACAGGCACGCGCTCCTCCAACTCCTGCAGATGGACCCTTGCTTGTGCCCTTTCTTTTTTTAACCATTTTAATCTTTTTTTAAAAAAACATTTCAATAGTGTTTGGGGAAGGGGTGGTGTCTGGTTACATGGGTAAGTTCTGTAGTGGTGATTTCTGAGATTCTGGCGCACTGTCACCCGAGTGGTGTACACGGTACCCAGAGCGTGGTCTTTCATCCCCCACCCTGTGCACTTTCTTAGAACACTTTCTTCTCAAAAATATTTGGACCCCTGGAAATGCAGGCACCCAACTGGCTTTGGTCTCAACCTCTACGAGCCAGGCACTGACTCGCCAACTGCCTCCTCTGCGAGCCGTCCCTGCAGGCCCTGCACCTGCTCCTGGAAGCTGGAGGGATCCTGTGCTCAGGGTGGGTTTGTCTGGGGAGAAAGCCAAGGAGTGCAGACACGCTTTGTCTGGGGCAGGCCCAGCTAGCGGGCTGTGCTGTCTGGTCTCTGGGGACTCTCTGGGCCCTTCTTGCCCGAGACCTTCTGAAATTTCCCGGGAGTGTGGCTTGCGCGGTCACCTGCGCCCAGGGGAGCAGGTGATTGGGTGAGAGAGGGTTCAGGGTTGCCCACCACCCCCTGGGAAGCAAGCCCAGGACTGGGTTGCCGGGCCCAGCCTCTCAGGAGCTCTTGGCCCCCTGGGGCCCAGTCCCTGCCTCCTCCCTGCCCGGCTTATGCCCCGAGGTGCCCCGGTTGCTGCACTGAGATCAGCTGCCCGGCAGCGTCCCCGTTTCATCTCTCATTTGCATGTCAGTTCATCTGAGGCGTCTGACGGGGACAGCGTGCCCTTCCTCTGTGCTAGATTTACCTCGCTGACAACCAGAGCTGTCTTTTGCCCATTTCTGAGGCCAGACAGCCCCTCCACCCACACTGAGCTGAGAGGCTGGCTCGAAGGTGACGGTGCGGGCTGTGGGACCCGGGCTCCTGGGGCCTGTGGTTCTGGCTCCCTCTTCATGGGAGCCTGTGGTTCCAGCTCACAGTGGACTCCGGGAGTGACAAGACAAGTGACAGGAAGGTGCTGCCACTGCTGCTTCCAGAGTCTTCTGGGCTGATGGGTCCAGGATGAGAGAAGGGTCATGGGGGCTGTGCTGTGCCCAGGCCTGAGGGCAAGGGTGGCATTCGTGAGCCTCCCCCTGTGCCATGCCCTGCTCTGGAAACTTCACCCCATTGCTCAGCGTGGACTGCACAGGGAGCCTCCACTTCCCTGGGGAGAAAGTGACTTTGCCCAGGCCTCCCGGCTGGCAAGTGGGAAAGACCGATGAGGCGAGGCTGTCTGTCTCAGCACATTGTCCCCACCACTCCACGGGACCAGCCCTCCTGGATTCCCAGATTGGGCGGCATTGGTTTAGTCTGAGAGGTTTCCAGCTCATTCACGGAAATTCCTGATGGCGTCAGGTGGGCTTCTGGCTTCCAGCTGTCCCCTCCTGGGCCTCTGGACATTAGAAATGTCTGGCTAAAGGGGAATTTGGACCACACCAATGGGAAGGAGTGGGGAGGCCAGCAGCTCCCTGACTTCTCGGCGCCCTTGGGCTAAAATTGGGAAGGGCCCAGTTTCCAGTGCCCTCTCCGAGACAGCACCTGACGTAGCTCTCAAGTGGTCAGGCACTTCATGGCTGATTGCTGGTTGAAAAAGGAACCAAAAACCAAGGGTTCTTGCTACTTTTCACAGCCCGGCTTCAATTCAGGCGGAGACAGGGGAGTCGTCCCCAGCCAGGGGTCAGGACAGCAATAAGGCTGGCAACTCTCATTGCTCCCTGTCCCCCCTCCACCGCCACCCCCTCCATTCATACACTGGAAACCCCAAAAGGGTGTGAGTGACCCCCTTCCTTCAGCAGCTTTTCTTGGTTCAGTGAACTTACAGTACCATTTTTATACCAATTTAAAGATCAAAAGTTATGTAATAGGCAGACAGATGATAGGCTGGAAGTGGGGAGGATGGCAAGGAGAGCTGCCATCCACCTGGGAAGGAGGGCATAGACAGTGGTGCTGGAGCCGAGAAACCTGGAGAGGAGTCAGTGTGGCTGGGGGACGCAGCCCTGCACGAGTGAGCAGAGATGCCTGCAGCCACAGGAGAGGGTACTGCGCGTGTGGGCTGAGCAGGCCATGCCTTCTAAAATGAAAGGAGGTTTGCATTTGACCACATCAGGGGGCAGGAGAGGGGAAAGGCACGCAGGAGCCGGGTAGGGCTTAAGGCCCCACCATGCTGACCACTACAGACAAGGTTGGGGCACTGCACTCCTCTCCCCTGAGGAGCCAGGGGAGACAGCAGCTCATGCTTGTTAAAGCAAGAAATGAAGGCAGAGGGGCCTGAACAGGACAGGCCAGTAGAAACAGGCAGCAGGGAGCGACATTCCCTTGGGCCAGGACCAGAGACCACCCCAGCAGGGTGCAGAGGCCTGGACTCCAAGCGCTGCGGGGAGGACCTGAGCCAAGAAGGGACAGCTCTGGGGCCCGCAGAGGTTGGCCTTGGGTGCCAGGACCAGGCTGGGTGGAAGCATCATGAGAAGGCCTGGGCAGACCCCACCAGCTGCCCAGGGCACGGAGCCCTGGGCTCCCGCAGGTGAAGGGGGCAGGCATAGGTGGGGCGGAGGCAAGCGTAGGTGTGGCGTAGCCACGGTGGGTGGCAAACTATTAAGAACTGGGAGCTGACTTCTGCGGATGCTTGAACACTTTCTAGCATTGCTCCTTCCTTTGGGCTGTGCGCATTCGCTGCCCTGGTTTAGAGTAGAAACAGCCCCACAAACTCAAGCGGCCGCCGATGCGTTCATACCTGGGTTCCAGCTGCAGAGCAAGGCCAAGACCAGAACACCACAGCCCAGAGGCGCCAGGGAGGCCGCCCACAGTGCGAGTGTCCCAAGGGGGCTGCCAGGTCAGGGCAGTGGCACCCACAGAGGCTCCGGAGCATTCAGTGTTGCCCAGATGTGGCTCCTCACCACACCGGAGCCCACAGCCTGGCCCAGGAGTCCCAAAGGCCTCTCTTTTCCCCCATTCGGAAGATTGGCAAACCCAAGCCTGGACGTGCCACAGGTGGGACCCCCTCCAGCTCCCCGGTGCTGAGTGCATCGTCCCTGTCATTCCGTGGGCAGCTCAGCTGAGCAAACCCTTTCTCCACAGGCAAGAGAAAGGAGCAGGGGCTGCAGCCAGGGCCCCCCAGGGTAGGGGCAGCTGAGGAAAGGAAAAAACAAACCCTCTGGGGAAAGACGAAGCGCTTCAGCTCCTAGAGGACACAGTCTCACTGAAGCAAGGACCTCAGCACCCTAGGTTTGGGGACCTGGCTTCCACCTCTCCCCTTCTTCAATAGCCCACCTGAGGGTCTGGACACAGGGTTGGGGGTGACAGGAGGGCTTCACCTGGTGCTGGGGAAGTGCCAAGTCCTGATCTGTGCACCCTGGCAAGCCAAGGAACAGATGATGGGACAGGCCTGTGCAGATGCTACTGGCTGGGTGGAGGCTGTCCCCAGCCCTTCAGCAGCTTCTCACCAGGCCATCCTCATGGCTACCAGTTCTGCACAAAGGGCTCCTTCCCCACAAAGCCCACAAAGCCTACACAGCTGATCATCAGGGAAAAAAAAACCTGTTCATCAGGCCCCACATGGGGCTGGCCCACCCAGCCTGCAACATCTGCTGCTGTTTATCATTTGTAGTTTCCTTCCCATTCCCATTTACCCTGGACCCCAGCACTCAGCACATAGTAGATGCTCAATAAACACGGCTGGCTCATTGACCAGGCAATCTGCCTTATCCCATTTAATTCTTAGCACAGCAACACAGGCGCACAGAGTGAAGTAACTGACCCAAGGTTCTCGAGATGAGATGGGAGCACTGAAAACGGAGCCTCAGTTGGACTCCAGGGCACGGAGTCCTGCCTTCGTGTGGGGCTCAGGAGGCACCCTGCGACTCACTTCATACCCCCAGCTTCCTCTGCACAACCTCTGAAGGAAAAGCTCCCGAGGAGGGAAGACAGAATCCCCGAAATTCCTGTTGCTGCCTCCCACTGTGTAACTCCGGTGATGTGACACCTGTGCGTGTCTGGAGTTTTCTTCATATAAATAAAGCATTGACCTGGCTGCCAAGTGGCTGCAGCGGCTCCTCTGAATCATCAAGGATGTCTGCAGGGTTACCTGCACAGGTAAGGCCAAGCCAGGAGACACCGGCACTTGCCACCTGGGGCCTCCCTCAGACAACTTCAGATTGTCAACCTGGAGCTTTGCCGGAGCACAGAACTCAGCAGAACCCCCAGTTTCTAATGTTCCCTCCTTCCTCCCCATCTCTGCGTTCTCAGGGGGAAACTGAGATGGCCAGGGGGTTAGGTAACCAGAGGGACAAAGAGCAGAGATAACGAAGGAGCCGGCGTGCCCATCGCCAGGACTCATGGCCAGGTGGTGCAGAAGAACACAGTGACAGAAAGCAGCACATCCCTTATCTCCTGCAACCAGTGGCCCCCAGGGCCCCCTCCTAGGAAGCAATATGGGTTTGTTTCCATGACCTTTGATGGAGAGGAGATGGGGCGGATCGCAGGGAGACAGATTCACGCTGGAAATTCCAGGATTTACCCAGTGCCTGGTACTTTAAGAGAAGGAATGGCGGCTGATGGCAGCGGTGCTGAAAGTGCTCTCAGCTGAGCCTGGTGCAACCCATCCATGACAGCACTGCTGGGTGTGCAGCCTGGGAGGTGAGCGAGAAGTTATCATGCTTTGCCCGGCACATGCTTGGGCAAACGATTCAGCTTCAACCAGGACTCACAGTCCAGCTAGGAGCTGCCAATGGGGTTCACAGCAAGGGGCAGAGGGTGGGGGGCACTCAGGAGCAAGCAACAGACCTCATGGAGATGGGGGGCAGGGGGGGTTGGAGACCCGTCTGGCGCCTCCCTGTTTGCACCGCGAAAGGACGTTTATGGAAGGAACCGAGGGAAGAATAATGCTCATCGTGTTCTGCAGTGTTCCAGGCAGTGTTTACATTCACTCATTCCCTTCTCATTCCAGTCTATAAAGCAGATTTTATTATCCCTTCTTTATGGATGGGGATGCCAGCTTGGGGAGCCAAGGGTCTTGCTCGTGGTTACAGGAAGTGGTGGAGCTGGCAGTCAATCCGCCTCTCCCCCGCACAGGTGCCACATGCCATGTCTTCCCCAGGGCCCACCTGCAGGCTGCTTTCCTGGAGATCACCCCAACCTCAGCGTGTCCACTGTGAAAAGCTACCCTGCCAGCAATGACAGCCTGGCCTGCCACACCCAGCGTCCTCCTCCCACCCTTCCTGAAGCTCTCCTCCACTTTTCACCTGCTTCCAAGAGAGCTGCTCCCGGGACAGCTTTGGGAAGTTCTTAGGACAGACCTGCTACTGTTGATCTGGTGACAACTCACTTTAAAAAGATTTTTGTTTTTAAAGGCAGGTCTTTGATACATACTCATCTATTGGGCAGAAAAAGTGTGTGTGCATGTGCCTATGTGGTGTGCATGTCTGTGTGCTCATGTGCACGTGTGTGTATGCATTTGTGTGCATGTGTGTGTGTTTGTGAGTGGATGTGTGAGCACTGGAGCATGTGTGTGTGTGTGTGAGTGTGCATGCTGAAGCAGTGACATATTCAAGGGAGGGCCACTCCTTCCTTTGGGGAGAAAGGAGGCTGTTACAGTCCCACGCAATTGCAGACGCCTAGTCCTGGAGTCAGGGACCTGGGTCTAGTTGTGCGTCTGCCGCTGCCCAGCTGCCCAGTACTGATGAAATAAGGGGGTGACCACCTGTCCTTGAAGATGCTTCCTCCTCCCGGTTATCTGAGTCTCTCAAAGCGGGCTACAGTGGGAGAGGGCTGTAATTTCCATTTCACGGGGATCAAGCCGGGCACAGGGTGAGGGCGGCTTGTTGGCTTAAATCTACTGATTAAACTGGCCAAATGCACATCTGGGAACAGGAAAGACTCAAGCCTGGCCGGCACCTGCTGTGTGCCTGGCTGGGGCATCTCTCCCTGGCCTCCTTCAGTGGAGTACTCCGTGGGAGAAAGGTGAGAAGCAGCTGCAAGGGCTTCCTGAAACGCCCAGCTGAGGTTTGAGGGATTTCCTCACAATGGCTTTTCCCTGGGGACTTTAGGGGGAGCTCATGAGAGTCCCTTCCAAGCCGGCGCGCTCATTGTCCCTCTCTGCCCGTCAGAGGGGGCCACGAACAAAGGGGGTCTATTCTGAACCCCTCTCCCGTGTAACTCAAGTCCGCTAGGAACACTGGACATTCGAGGGACTTCCTATCTCCGCACAGGAGGGGAGAGCCGGACCCGCTGCCCCCCAGGCTCTCCGCAGGGCCCCAGAGATGCAGCGGCCCGAGTCCCCCTCTGTAGTCGGAGCTACCCACCTGCGGGGGAGCACCGCCCCCGCCGGCGCCCCCCGCACCTGCCCCCGCGCGACAGGAAGCGGCGGCTGCTCGCCCCCTCCGCGGACCACGACCCAGGGGCTGCCCGGCGGGCCGACCCACCGGAAATTAAAGGCTTCATGTGCCAGCCCTTGAATGTAAAAACTCAGCCTAATCAGATTTTTAAAAAGAAAAGCTCTGCCTGTGAAATGGAAACACTAGCCCGCCCCCCACTCCCCAGGGCGAGTCGCCCCTTTCCCCGGGGAGCCGGCGCGTGGGGACCCCCGTCCCCGACCAGAGCTGGCGGAGCGCACGGAGGCCGCAGCCCGAACCGGCAGACGCACGGACAGTCCCGCCCCGCCGCGCCGGGCCCCGGCGCGGTCACCCGGGGGGAGGAGGGGGTGTCTGGGTGGGGGAGGGGGCTACCTTCTGAATGCGTCCATCGATGTCCAGGTAGATGGCCTTGGGCCGGTAGCTGGATGAGCCGGATCCCATCCTGCGCCCGGCGGCTGCACTTGGACTTTTTACTGTACTTTCCCGACGCCAGCCGCCGCGGGAGGCGGGGGAGGGGAGCAGGGGAGGGGGCGGGCGGGGGCGGCCCGCGGCGCTCAGCCAACCAGAGCCGCGCCGCCACCGGGCCCGGGACGCCCGGGAGCCGCCGCCGCGCGCCGCAGGGTCTCCTCCGCTCGGCTCGGGCTCGGGCTCGGGCTCCGGCTCGCGCGCTCCTCCTCCCGGCCCTCCGCCCCTCCCCCCTCCCCCCTTCCCCCTCCCTTCCCCGTCTCTCCTCTCTCCCCTCCTCTTCACTCCCTGCACCTCCCTTCCCCCTCTTTCTTCTTCCCTTGACTCCAGCCCCCGGTCGGCCGCCTATCTCCCGATGCCCCCCGGACAGCTGTGCAGAGCCCCGAGCGACCCCTTCGGCCCGGAGCCGTCGCCTCCCCACGCAGTCCGTCCCTCCTAAGCCAGCGCTGGGCTGAGCGTGGCAGCGTCGCTGTGGACCCCCCAGCCCCGCCGGGAAAACTCCCCTCGCTCCTCTCTCCCTGCTGCGACCGCCACCCTCATTTCATTTGAATAGAAAACGGGAAAAGTTCCTTCTCGTTCACCCACAGCCTTCCCCTAACTAGGGGGCGTCAGCCTCCTCCAGCTGCGCCCGGAGCTGAAATGGCGATTTTATTTCTGTCCTGTATGGGGCCGGACCGAGGATTACCCCGCCACAAGCTATCTGCTGGATTCAGCATGTTCGTCCCCTCCCCCCTTGTGTGAATTGCTACAGGGAGTGTGGGAAAGGCGGGAGGGGAAGGGGGCTGTGGGCATCCTCTGGATCTGCGGGGCACGGAAGGGCTGCCTTGGCCGCCCCCAGTTCTCCTGGGCTCCTCCATTGGGAATGGGGTTGGCGGCTGGGGGAGGGGGCTCAGATGCCGTGGTCCTGGCCCTGGGTGCATGTCGCCTTTGGAAGCAAGTGTCAAAGCCAGCCGGAGCATGTGCTATTGTTTCGTTGGAAGTGAGTTCCAAGCCACCGCTTTCCATCTGTTAAGTGTCTGGGTGCTGCTTATTGAGAGAGTCTGGTGCACCCAGGCTCCTCCCTCCCCCTTGGGCCTGCTGGAGCCGGCCAGCCAGTGCCAGGGCCAGTGGTCACTTCCTCTCCCTCCCCTGGCCAGCCTGGTCTCCACCTGGTGGACGGTCACAGGCTTTACAGAGAGCCCCAGGGCCATCTGGAGCTCTGGTGGCAGCTGGGGTCCTGGGGAAGGTGAGAGCTCCCTGCCTGTCCTTGGGGGTGGCATCATCCTGTGAAGTAAGTGATCGTCCTCAGCCTTTGGCCAGTCCATCCCATGTCACTTTATGTCCCCCCACCTGCTCCCACGGTGGGGGGCACGCTCTCAAATAACAACGGCTTGGAACTCGGTACCTTGGCACCCCCTGCCCACAGCTCCAGTGGAGTCCGTGTCACAGCTTCGGCACCATGAGTTTTGCTTTTCAAGTGACAGGATGAGAAGGAGACAGCCAGGAGGCCTTTGGGGTGGGGGGACCCAGCTGGGTGGTTACAGTGGGCACCTGACTCGCCATGGGGATACAGTGTCCCCAGCTCATTGAAGTGAGCACTGTTACTGGTAGTTCAATTTGTTGTCAAATGTTCCGATGCTATTTGGGCTAATCCAGAGACCGTGCTGTTGGGACCGCCTGTGCTGCCTGGCATGGAGTTCTTACCAGCAGATGGCTCGTTGGCTTGGCACTTAGTTATTCTCCATCCCTTATTGTCATCTGGCCTAGTCCTCTGTAACCATTTCCTCCAAGAGCCCCAGAAGGACGAGTGCCCACCCGTGGGGGGTGGTTCTGCAGGGCAGTTCCCCAGGAGGGTGGAGGGTGTGGCTCTGAGACTCTGTGTGCATCCAGCACCAGTGCAGGCTGGCCCCTCACACTGCTTGGCTGATTCTGTGCTCAGAAGAATAATTGCATCTATAATTACTCTGCACTCTTAGGAGCTGGACTGGACTCCTGTATAGATACTGGATCCACGAGGCTGCAGCAGCTGCCTAGAGAGGAACCCTTTCCTGTCCCAGATCCCCATGGAGCAGTGCGGTCTTCCGTTCGTCAACGATCTCACTACTGTGTGTTGGGTGCTGTTCTGGGCACTGGGAATTCAGTAGTGAACAGAATAAACAGAGATCCCTGGCCTGAAGAAGCTGGCATTCTCTGGGGGAGACGGACACGATGGTATAAATAAATAGAATGTGTAGGGTGTTGGATGAAAATTAAGGCAAAGAAGAAAAATCCATAGTGAGACCCCATCTCTAAAAAAGAAAAATCCTGCAGGGAAGGGGATATAGAATCTGCAGTGTGAGGGAGCTGGAATTTTAGAGAAAGTGGCCAGGCAAAAGGTCACATAGGAGGAGGGACCTAGGCATTAAGAGCAAGGAGCCTGTCTGTGTCAGAGGGAAGGACCTTCTGGCACAGAAGCAGCCTTATGCAGGAGGCCACGTGGCCAGAGCGGAGGGAGGGAGTGGGCTGTGGGGGATCGCAGTGGGCTGTGAGGTCAGAGAGGTGACGGGGGCAACTCCGCGTGGTCACACGAATGACTTGAGCTCACTCTTCCTCCACTGCATGCCTTGCGGGGGGCGGTGCAGAGGGCCATGGTCTGACGTGGGTTTTCACAGGGTCATCTTGGATGCTGGAGGAGGGTGCATGGAAGGGGCCGGGCACGGAGGCCGGTGAACAGTAGCTGCAGTCAGCTTTGCAAAGCGTGATGGGACTTGGACCACAGTCAGGTGGACCCATGAGTTGGGGTCCTTCAGAGAAGCAGACCAATAGTGAGGAGTTGGCTCACACGAGGACGGAGGCTGAGAAGTCCTGCCAGCTACCGCCTGCAAGCCGGAGCCCTGGGAAAGCTGGTGGTGTGGCTCCAGTGCAAGCCTGAGGGCCCAACACCCGGGAGCTGATAGTGGGGACCCAGTCCCAGGGCAGGAGAAGGCCGGTGTCCCAGCCCAAGCAGGCAGGTGGGAGGAAAGAGGCAAGTTCCTCCTTCCCCTGCCTTTTTGTTCTCTTCAGCCCTTCAAGGGGTTGCATGATCCCACGCACACAGGGAGGCATCTGCTCGCCACAGTCCACCACTGCAAACGCCGGTCTCAGCCAGAGGCACCTCACAGACTCCCCCAGAAACAGCGCGTCCCCAGCTATTGGGCATCCCGGGCTGGCCAGGTGGACACACAGACCTCACCTGTGCAGGTGGTGAGGAATGGTTGACTCCGCATCCAAGTTGGAGGTTGTGGGGTCTTCATTTGTGCCTGTTTCCTAGGTGGGCGTTATGCCTGTTCTCTGCCTTCCTTCCCCTGGCTCTGCCTGCAGTCATGCTCCCTGGTCCTGGACAGACTCGGTGGGGAAGGTTCCAGAAGTGGTGCCTGCTCTGTGCCCCCCACATCAGCCCCAGGGCCTCCTGGTATCCTAAACCTGCATCCCTGCTCCTGGCCCGGCTGCCGGGAATGCAGCCAATGTCGGTTCCTCAGACTCAAGATAAAAACGAAGGGAACCTCCTGCCTCTGCCAGGCCGTGGGTCAGGCTGGGGACCCTGGGTGGGGACGAGGCTGGGGATCCTGGATGGGGTCGAGGCTGGCGACCCTGGGTGAGGACGAGGCTGGGGACCCTCAGGGGTAGCGAGTCTGGGGACCCTGGGTGGGGACGAGGCTGGGGACCCTCGGGGGGGACGAGGCTGGGGACGCTGGGTGGGGACAAGGCTGGGGACCCTCGGGGGGGACGAGGCTGGGGACGCTGGGTGGGGACGAGGCTGGGGACCCTCGGGGTAATGAGTCTGGGGATGCTGGGTGGGGATGAGGCTGGGGACCCCGGGTGGGGACGAGGCTGGGGATGCTGGGTGGGGTCGAAGGCCTCCTCAGCTCAGGCCTTGGGTCTTTGGGGAACATGGTGACTGAGTTCACATATGCACGAGCGACGTTTCCAACTGTCTGGAAACTTCAGACAGAGTATGAGATTCTGCCCGTCTGTCACAGGGAAGGAGGCTGGAGATGGAGGACATTCTGGAGGTGCCAAGCCCCAGGGCTCCCAAGAGCCAAGTGGGTCCAGCCTCAGATTCCACTCTCTGCCCAGACTGCACTTTCTTCTGGTACCTTCCAGGGTGCACACAGGCTTATTTCTGTATGCAGAGCTCCCTCTAATTCCCAACAAGATCACACCAAAGGAGAGTTTCAAATTAGAGCAACAGAGCCACATTGAAGATTGGAGGAGCTGAGTCCAGAAGAAGGGCCAAGACTACGGAGTGCGGAGCTGGTTGCTGGTTCCCAGGTCCCTGGCCAGCTCACCGTCTCCAGCAAGAAAGGGACAAGCGAAGCCACATGAGGAGAAGAGAAGGGTCTGGCCTATCCTTGAAGAGTGATCACTTTCCCACGAGATTGGAATACTGGGAAGGAAAGTCCGAGCGCCCCGGAAAAGTCTAAAGGGGGTTCCCAAAGGCAGAAGAAGGTGTCCAGGCAGCGTGTCCTGCCACGGCCAGCAGCTCCCAGCATGTGCTCTAGCCGTCCTGGCCTGGCAGGTCAGAGCCATGGTCAGTGGCAGCTACTGAACCAGTGCCCGTGGGCATCATCTGCCTGTTCTCTCTTGGGTCTAACCAGCATTTCTCATGACTATTCTGAAAAGACTCCAATCACTTCCTCCACCACCTCTTCCGAGCTGGGGGTGGTGCAGGGGGTTGGGGAAAAATCAATTCATCAAACAAGCACAATGTATTCAGCACCTGCTTGCTGTAGACCAGGGACTGGGCAGGGCTTGTGAAACGGAATTGAAGCCCTCTGGACCCTGGAAACCTTATGGGAGAGAGTTAAAATAAATCAGACAGTCAGAGGTAAGGCACTTTACCTTCCGAAAGGTGCACCGTTGAACACCAAGAGGAATCAGCCTGTCTTGTACGTGTATAATGAACCTGCCACGACGAGCTCTTCAGGATAACCACTGGGCGGGATGCACCAAGAATCAGAGAAAGGGGGTGCCCTTTGACCTGAAGAGGCTGGCATTCTCTGGGGGAGACTGACAAGATGGGATCAATAAATAGACAGGCAGATGGTCTGCCCTTTCGTGCGAAAGGAGAAGACACTGGCACAAAGATCTCACTTCCGTGTCTGTCGTAGTAGTATTTGATTTATATACCCTCCACCTGTTTCTTTTTATGGTCTTGGTAATTGCAAAAGCATTACTAGTTGTAAATATTTCAAACAATGTGGTAGAAAAGGCAAAGTCCTCCTTCTAGTAGAGAAAATGGAGGCCAGGTGCGGTGGCTCACACCTGTAATCCCAGCACTTTGGGAGGCCGAGGTGGGCGGGTCACAAGGTCAAGAGATTGAGACCATCCTGGCCAACATGGTGAAACTACATCTCTACTAAAAATACAAAAATTAGCTGGGCGTGGTGGCACGTGCCTGTAGTCCCAGCTACTTGAGAGGCTGAGGTAGGAGAATCACTTGAACTTGGGAGGCAGAGGTTGCAGTGAGCCGAGATCGTGCCACTGCACTCCAGCCTGGGCGACAAGAGTGAAGCTCCATCTCAAAAAAAAAAAAAAAGAAAGAAAATGGAGACCCGCCCCTTCTCACCATGGACCAGCAGGCCCCTGACGTCCGTGTGCTTCCAACTCCTGGCCAGCTCCTGGTGTGATCAGTGTTTGGATTTTCCCAATATGTTGTTGTCGTAAACAGTGTGAACAAACACCCACATCCATATCCTTTGTTGGTTGTGTAGCTATTCTTCAGAATTGATTTTCGGAAGTAAGATTTATGGGTAAAAGTGTTTTTTTGTTTTTGAGGTGGAGTCTCGCTCTGTTGCCCAGGCTGGAGTGCAATGGCGCCATCTCGGCTCACTGCAGCCTTCACTTCCTGGGTTCAAGTGATTCTCCTGGCTCAGCCTCCCGAGTACCTGGGATTACAGGCATCTGCCACCATGCCCGGCTAATTTATGTATTTTTAGTAGGGATGGGGTTTCACCATGTTGGTCAGGCTGGTCTTGAACTCTTGACCTCAGGTGATCCTCCTGCCTGGGCCTCCCAAAGTGCTGGGATTACAAGCGTGAGCCACTGCGCCTGGCCAAAAGTGTGTTTTTTATACCTTTGTGTGCTGGTAAAAGCATGTTTACATTTTTTTATTTTGCCAAATTGCCCTCCGAATTGGTTATACCAATTTGTTATCCTCTCATCATCATAACAGGAGAGGATCCTTTCACCACACTTTCGACAAAGTAAGAGAGACTGTCTTGTTTATTGTTTCCAGTGTAGGGAGGGAAGGATCTTGTTTTGATTTTAATTTCTGTGTTTATAAGCGAGACAAGATGTTGCTTGTGTCTCGCCCATGAATTCGTATTCTTTGCCCTTTTTTCCATTTTAACGTCTTCTTCTTATTGATTTTTACAAGCTTCTTCTGTGTAAAGGATAGTAACCCATTGGCTGTTATGTATTTTGCAACTATTTTCTCCAAGTCTGGGGCTTGTCTTTTAACTTTCCTCATGTAAGTAATCAAAACTGTGCCACTTTTCCTGTAAGTATTCCGGGTTTCTCATCAGCCCAGAAAGGAGGCATCATTTATAATAGAAAATGAAAATGAAAAAAATAAGAAAGAAGTGACCTAGATTTCCCCAGGTTGGGAAAGGAAATTGTGGCATGTTTACAGAGGGGAGCATTGAGGACGGTGACTATGACGAGGGGACAGAGGCTCAGGGAGAGGCTTCTGCCACGTCTGGTGACTGCAGAGATGGCAGGGGCATTTGCACGCTGGCCGCCTGTCCATGCGTGCCCACGGTCCACTTGTTGAGCGCGTGCCACCTGCCAGGCCTGGCCATCCACCCGCGCACAGAGCCGCCCTGCTCCACTGAGCTTGCATGCCAGCTCAGGCTTTGTGAAATCCAGTAGAGAGTTGAAACGATTTGGGATATGAAGTGTTTAGAGTGGTGGGATTCTAGGCTTTTTTAAAAAAATTTATTTCCAAAAAATTTGAGCAGTGAGGTTATTTTTGCCATAAACTCAGAGAAAGGGGGAGTGAAAGTGATAGAAAATCAGCCAGGACAAAGCAATATCCTCCCACTTTCTCAGGAAAGAAGAGATCCATGTAGATGCAAAGTGGTGCCACGGCCTTCTGGGGCTGAGCAAGTACTTGTCATTTTGCGGTTGCGGTGTGGAGTCGTGGTGCTTCACGAGGGGGCGTTTGCTGGCCGCCCTGACTCCCCGCTAGTGGACAGCAAGTGCCTCTGTGGGAAGCTGATGGGTCAGGGCCACCTTGCCTTCTCTCTTGGTGCATTTTGGTGGCCTCCAGCTCTCCGGCTTCCCCTTCCCCCTCCGTCCTTTCCTCGTGCACTTCCCCAGGGATCTTTCTCTTGTGCTCATCCGTCCCTGTCATGCCCCTGCTTGGCCTCATTAGAGACTAGCCTCCCAGGGTGGCACATGTGGGCTTCTCATGGCCTCCGGGGTGATCTGCCTGGACTTCCCATGGTCCCCCCCCAGGGTGGCCTGCCCAGGCTTCCTGTGGACCCCCCAGGGTGGCATGCCTGGGCTTTTTCAGGACCCCTGGGTGGGTGGCGCGCCTGGGCTTTTTCAGGACCCCTGGGTGGGTGGCACGCCTGCCCCTGTTGTCTGGTCCCTGTAGCCTTTGTTCCCACTCCTGAAGGCACCAGATACTCTGCTGTCACTTCCTGACTTTACACATTGTCTCATTGGAGAAGAATGTCCCTCCGTTTCTCCTCCCCTTGGTCATCTGATTTGTTATGGTGTCATCTACATGGTCACGTCTTCCTTGAATCCCTGGATCCCTGGAGCAGACCCAGAAGCTCCTCCCCAGGTCCCTGAGACCCCCAGCGTGCCTCGGTGGTGCCTGCTGTGTGACCCTGGACAACCTGTGTCTCCTCGCCAAGCTGCAGATTTTTCATTTATCAAATGAGGATGACAACGAGCAACCCGAAAGCTGAGGATTAACTGGGAGGATGGGAGCGTGCCTGCAAATCCCTCAACTTGGGGCCTCCTGGGAGGCTGCTGTGCGGCTGTCCCCAAGGCTTGCCCCCTGTGCGCTGCAACAGTGCTGGTCCTCCCCACTCTATAATAAATCTGCTGAAGGCAAGGACCGAGGGAGGCTCCTGGGGGCCTCTCCGGCAGGGGCAGTCTCCACACTTGGAGCTGAGTGGACGGCCAGTGTTCCATCAGAGTGACTTTGTGCAACCTTGCTCCTTCTGTACAAAGCTTGTCTGCCTCTGACTTCATTAACATTAAAAACAATATTAAAAGCCAACTCTGCACCCCCCGCCCCTTGGGCTAAAATGGCTTTTCTGAACTGGAGAGGTGCTGCCTCATGCAGACCCCAGGAGGCCTCTGTCCCCAGCCACAGGCCTGTGACTCTGTTGTCGCCTATGCCCCCTGGAGCTGGGGCCCCAGACGCACACACGGAGGCCACGTGCCCCAAAGGCACTTGCTGGGTTCTGCTGTAGCACGTGACCTTCTCGGCATGAGCTGGGGATGGCGCGGTTGGGAAGATACCTTGTTTTGGTCACGAGGTTCTGCCATTGGCACGGTCACCTGGGCCAGACTGCTCTGCGTGTCAGGACGGTCTCCAAGGCGGGAGCCCTCCCCATCCCCTTTGCACAGCTAGGCCTAAAGATGCTTAACTCTCTTCATGAGGAGCGTGGCCCACCTGCAACACATCTCCCACCTTCTCATTCCCATTTCTGGAGCGCTGACTGGTGTTCAATTCACACTTCTTTCCAGTGACCCGGACTGTTCTCTGGGCCAGCCCGCTCCTTATGAGCCAGTGTCTGAGTGTGACTGACAGGCACCCCAGGTGGGGCTTTGGGGCCCCTCGGTGCAATGGGATCCCACCTCTTCAGCTCGTTGTGGTTTACAGGGCTGCGTTTTTTGTGGGGAGACCGAGGAACGATGCATGGAGAACTGGAGGAGGGTCCGAGCAGGCCAGGCTGGGGCGAGCTGGGGGACCGGATGCTTTGGCCACAGTAGCCTGGAGGTTGATCCTTAGCCCCCCTCAGCCACTCTCAGCTCGCCAGCCAGCTGGTGTTTCTGTAAGAATCTCATCTCCTCCAGCCACAGAAAGTTCCTTGGTGGGAAATGACCTCCTTGTGAGAAGCCAACCCAAAAGGCAGGGTCCTTTCTGTGTGGACCTCTCGGCCGGCCCTGGGAGAGTGGTGGGCGTCTGAGTCTCTTTTTAGCATCCCCAGCCTTCGGGGCCTTCCCAAGGTGACCGTGTGAGCAGCTGCAGATTATAAGTGAGGGTCAAGGCTGATCCAAGAAGCCAAATGACCCCTCTGCTCAGGCCTGACTCCAAATTGAGTCAGCCATCAAAAGTGCAAGAAACTGCAAACTGATGATGTCATTTCCAGAAATAGGACTTGGAATCCTAATTGTCCTCAGACCTGAGCTCCACTGTCCCTAACAGCGTAGATCCATAGGTCCTGTCATTCCCACTCAGTAGCAAGCTGTGTAAAGGAGAGGGCTGCGTCCTGTTTATTTTGAGTGACTTGTACAGTGCCTGTCACATTCCTTTAGAAATAGACTGAATGAATGCTAGTTTTAGGTGCAAGAGTTTGTATTTATTTTAGTGAAAGAAACTGTGGCCACGCTTTTTCCGATTAATTTCTTTCTTTTTTCTTTTTCTTTTATTTTTTTCGAGACTGAGTCTGGCTCTGTAGCCCAGGCTGGAGTGCAGCGGCACGATCTCAGCTCACTGCAACCTCCACCTCCCAGGTCCTGGTTCAAGCAATTTTCCTGCCTCAGCCTCTGGAGTAGCTGGGATTACAGGCACATGCCACCACGACCAGCTAATTTTTATGTTTTTAGTAGAGATAGGGTTTCGCCATGTTGGCCAGGCTGGTCTTCAACTCCTGACCTCGTGATCGGCGTGCCTCAGCCTCTCAAAGTGCTGGGATTACAGGCGTGAGCCACCACGCTCGGCCTCCGATTAATTTCTTAAGGACCACCTGCTCCCATGAGCAGGAAGCCGCCTGCTGGAGGCCCTCTCACTCCTACCTGTCTGAAACACCAGGTGTTTGCTCAGGTCAGATGGGGTCTCTGACCCCTTCCCGCAGGGAGAGCACAGGGCTCCTGCCAGCCCACTTCTTCTATTGCTTTCTGAAAACACAAGCAAACAGACCCAAAGCACCCCTCCCCAAGCGTGTGTAAGATAATATTTCGCAGATTGCAGGATGACAGAAAACTGAGTTCTTTATCGGGCACAGTGGCTCACGCCTGTAATCCCAGCACTTTGGGAGGCCAAGGTGGGTGGACCACCTGAGGTCAGGAGTTCGAGACCAGCCTGGCCAACATGGTGAAACCCCGTCTCTACTAAAAATACAAAAATTAGCTGGACATGGTGGTGCGCACCTATAATCGTAGCTACATGGGAGGCTGAGGCAGGAGAATTGCTTGAACCTGGGAGGCAGAGGCTGCAGTGAGCTGAGATCGCACCATGGCACTCCAGCTTGGGCAACAGGATAAGACTCTGTCTAAGAAAAAAAAGAAAACCAAGTTCTTAACAGGCAGGAAAATTCTGTTCCTTTATTTTTCTTAGCAGTGGAGCCCTTGCTGGCATTTTCTCATTTGGGTAATTTGGATCTGAGAGCCCGGTGGAGTGAGGAACGCCCAGTGCCTTCACCTGGACATGGTCTCCAGTGGCTCAGCTGCAGGCGCCTCCCCTCAGAAGGGTCCCTCTCTGAGGTTGCAGCTGCCTGGGAATGGCTGTTGTCAAGATCCCCAGCTTTGAGGGACCATTTCCTTTCTCTTCTTCTGTTCTCTCATTCCCTTTGGATTTGCTTTCTAGGCACCGTCTAACCTGCGGCCTGCACAGTCGTGTGCCTTCCCCTCCTCTGGTATGCGTGGGGTGGGACAGGGGTCTCTGGAGTTCAGTCCTGGATGCCCCAGTCCTCAGGGGCAGGCCCATTCTCACCACCACCTCGACGTTCTTAAATGAGGGGAAACACTGTTCTGGACCAGTTTAGACCAGGAGAGGCTGCAGTGTTTCA
Source organism: Symphalangus syndactylus (assembly GCF_028878055.3). Taxonomy (NCBI): domain Eukaryota; kingdom Metazoa; phylum Chordata; class Mammalia; order Primates; family Hylobatidae; genus Symphalangus; species Symphalangus syndactylus. The sequence goes on from NC_072427.2 coordinate 87,833,496, forward strand.
AAGAAGCGTCTACTGAAAAATCACATAAGGTGGGAGATGGGGAAATCTCAAGGATTTGCCAAGGCGAGGAAGCATGAGGAGGAGACAACCTGTGCCTGGCCAGGACTCCACCAAGGCCAAGCTGAGTGAGGGGTCTTCCAGCCCCTGGGCCCCACCCAAATTCAGACAATAGCAAAAACACTCAGTGAGTCTGGATCAGGGTGAGGCATTGGCTCAGAAGCTGGGAGTCGGGATCAGGAGCTGGGGCTACATGCAGCCGGGCCTTAGCTCCGAGGAGCTTACTGGCAGACAGAGGAGGGAGGTATGTAAATGAGAGAAAATACCCTAGCCCCTGGCCACCCAACCCTGCACAGCCGCAGGACATGACAAATGCTATCTCCAAAAGAGGTGTGCAAAAACTCCATCAGTAAATAAGACAAGCCCAGCTCTACCAACCTGGGACTTATATTTTGGTGGGGAGATCAATTGATAGATGTCTAATGTCAGGGCAGAGATAAGAGCTCTAAAGGAAAAAAACAAAGCAGAGAAAGGGGATAGAGAATTTCTGGAGCTGCTAGTTTAGATACTGCGGTCAGGGCACGCATCGTGGAGATGACATTTGAGCAGAGAGGTGAGTCAAGTGAATGAGGAGGAGACTCTGGAAGAGAAGGGCCAGAGGCAGCGGGTGCTGGGCAGGGAGACGGTTGAGAAGAACAGCCAGGGACCACAGCGGGTCAGTTTTCTCCGGGTTGGGGTTCTGTTCTAGGCATGACAGAAGCCATTGGAAGTGGCAAAGGCATGGAGTGAGTGGAGCCCACTTAGATGCAGGTGCACAGAGAGGTCTGTGGGGTGGCTGCGCCAGCCCGCCCTGGGGTCTGAATCCAGCTCTTACCTGCTCGGGACACTGGATACACCCCTTAGCCTTCCTGTGCCTCAGTTTTCTTCTCTGTAAAATGGAGCAGTAGGGCCCTGGCAGGGATGATCTGGTATAAAGTGTGGAGAGCATTTTGCCCCCACAAATGATGCTGTTATCCCGCCTTTGCTCCCTTCTCCCTGCCTCCTTTCCTGCTTTCTAACATATGAATAGAATCTGGGCTGCTTTGTGGTGGCCCTGTGAGGTCCGCATTCTGTGTAACAAGCACTAGATCACTGTTGCCATGGCAGTTGCAATTTCTTTCCCCCTCAGCAGCGTAGGTTTACGAATTGCTGAAGAGGCCCCTTTAGAGTGAGTCGAGCACTCTAGAGAAAATTTCTGCTCCCTATCAGGGGAATTGCAATCATTTCTGGAGCTAATTCCACGTCAGGCATCTGGCTGTTGGGAGGAGGATACTCCGGGGGCAGCTGAAATCTCTGAGAAGAATTGCAGAGGCCTGGAGCGCCCTCCCCCCATGTCATTCCTTGCAGCCTTCATGGGTCCTGATCACCCCACAGCCAAAGCGTGCACTGGGCTGCCCTGTGGGCACAGAACGAGCACCCTTCCAAGGCTGTCTTCCTGGCAACCCCAGTCTACATTTATTTGACATTTGTTCGGGAGTAGCTCTGTGACTGTGCTTCTGAGACACATCGGGGCGGGGGGCGGTCACGGCCATTGCTGCTTTCATACAAACTCCCTTTCAAAGCACAGTGGTAGGAGCAAATCTAATAACCCACCAGCAAAACGTTAGTTATTTTAAGGCAAGCCGGTCCTCAACCATCGTAATAAACAAAGAACAAGGAGCTTTGGCCACTGCACACAGGGAAGGCCGGTGCTTCAGAAACAAACTGATTTGAGCTTTTCACCGATGAGGTGCCCGATACAAATTTCAGTTCGTTATTGGATGACACCATACATGGCTCTCCAAAGCTTTTTTCTTTTCCTTTCTAAAACACAGGACTAGCAAATCTTGCTGGTCCCTCAGGTGTGTGAGAATGCTTTCAGCTACAGAAGAAGGAAGCTCAGGTCAAATAAACTTAAGCAAAGGCAATGTTTTGACTCATAACTAAATAGTCCAGAGATTGATCTGGCTTTAGATGCAAGTAGAATCAGGGACTCAATTTCCCTCTCTCTCCTCCCCTCCCCCAAAGGCCTTCCCCTCCCATATGGCCAGTATCAAGGTTGGCTGGCTGCCCAGAGCTCACACCCTACCAGCCTCGTAACCTTGGTAGAAAGAGAGTAACTTCCCGAAAACTTGATGTTCTGGAAAGAACCCTGAGGGCTGAGCTGAGTCCCCCGTGAGCCATTTCAGTGGGGGGACTGGGTGCCCTGACTGATATGCTGGGGTCCCCTCTGAGCAGTAATACCCAGGAGTTGCAGGTTTAATTCGCTAATTATATTTTTAAAATCAAATTTTTATTTTAGAACTATTTTAGATCTACAGAAAACTTGCAAGGATAGTGCATGGAGTTCCCACAGACCCCACCTCAGTTTTACCACCTTCCTTCAGGAGGGTACACTTGTTAAAATAAATGAACCAATACTGATGCTTTATTATTAACTAAAGCCCATGTTTATTCAGATTTCCTGTTTGTTAAAGATGTCCTTTCTCTGTCTCAGGATCCCATCCAGGACCCCACATGACATTTAGTCATCCTGTCTCCTCAGGTTCCCTTTGGCTGTGACAATTTCCTGGACTTTCCTTGTTTTGATGATATTGACAGTGTTGAGGAAGCCTAGTCAGGTACTTTGTAGACTGTCCCTTAGTTAGTATCTTCCTGATGTTTTTCTCATGATTAGACTGGGGTTAAGGGTGTTTGAGGGGGAAGACCACAAAGGTGCAGGGCCATTGTGGCCAAATCATGTCAAAGGCACACACTTCCAAAGGAGTCATTCCTGTTAACGTTGACCTTGGCCACCTGGCTGAGGTGCTGTGAGTCAGGCTTCCCCACTGTAAGGTCACCCTCTCTCTCCCTATCTCCAGGCCGTGTGCTTGGAAGGGAGTCACCGTGCACAGCCCACGCTTAGGGCGGGGGGTCCACAGCACCTCCTCGAGGGGGCGTCTGCCCAAGTCATTTGGAATCTGGCATGGGACATTTGTTTCTTCTCCCCCATGTATTTGTCTCTTCCACCATTTTTGTTTATTCCGTATGGACTCATACTTTGGGCTACAATTCCATACAACTTTACCAAATGTTGCTCCCCGTGTTCCAGCATTGGCCGTTGGGAGCTCCTTCGGTTGGCTCCTGTGGCTCTGTGACACACCCCATCAGTGAGCCTCTGCTTCCGTTCCTGTTTTTTTGAGCACTTCTTTTTATTCTGGTACTTACAGGGCATTCCAGGCTCATCTTGTATATTTCCTGCCCCAATTGTAGAATCAGCCATTTCTCCAAGGAGCCCAGGTTCCTGTTCCTGGAGAGGGTATTAAAAACCAAGGCCTGGGCACTAGGTGTGCTTGTTGCTACTGGGTGTCCCTGCTTCTAGGCCCTCTCGGCTGACAGAGCAAGAAAGCATTGCATGTACACTGACAAGGGTATGTACACATATCCATAACCAATTCCACATATGGCCTCCGTGTATGTATATATATATTATTTTTTGAGACGGAGTCTCGCTCTGTCGCCCAGGCTAGAGTGCAGTGGCACAATCTTGGCTCACTGCCACCTCTGCCTCCCGGATTCAAGAAATTCTCCTGCCTCAGCCTCCTGAGTAGCCGGGATTACAGGCGCCCGCCACCACGCCAGGCTAATTTTTCTATTTTTAGTAAAGACGGGGGTTTCACCATGTTGGTCAGGCTGGTCTCGAACTCCTGACCTCATGATCCGCGCACCTCGGCCTCCCAAAGTGCTGGGATTACAGGTATGAGCTGCCATGCCCAGCCTCTGTGTGTATATTAAGTCAGATGTGAGTTCATATTGGTCCCTTCAATTCTAATCCATTGCCACATGGACCATCCCAGCCTCCTCTTCCTCATCTGTTACTGCCCACCCAGAAGTGAAGCTGCTGACCAAGCCACCTGCCATGCGGTGCTGAATTGTTTGGTTCCAACTTTCATGTGCATGGAAGTTTGGAGAGCCAGCCAGCCGGGGGGTAGGCTCACAGGACCTAGCCACCTGGATGTGGCGGTGAGGGAGGGTCGGGGGAGGGGCACATCGGATGTGACTGCTTCCAGCTGGGGAGTCTGGGTGGGACCCTGTTCCCGGCTCCAAGGCCATGGCTGCAGAACAGTCCCTCCTCCCTGACCAGGAGGCTAAGCCCCAGCAGTGTTGGAGGGGCTAAACACTCCATGAAATTCACGGACAATTGAGCCACTCCTCTGCAGAATGTTCCATAAGGGGCCCGGAGAGATGCTCATTTCCTCCTCTCAGCCCAGGCTGCACGCCGCGGGTCTGCTTCGAGGCTCAGATGATAGGAAGGATGTTTTCACGTGTGGGAGGCGAGGAGCGTGCCCAGCTCCACAAGCCCGCAAAGGCTGCGAGAAAACACATAAAGACACTGGAAGGGGCTGTCAGATCAGCCAGAGAGAATCTTTAACCCAGAGGGGGCATGAAAAGAACAGAGACCCTCCATGAGCTGGAAGAGGAACACGCGTTAATTTTGAGTTAAGCTGTGAGCCTCTTGACGAGAAGCCCAGGGTTAAAACGGCACTTGCAGGCACAATGTTGAAAGGCACCTTGTCCTGCCTCTCATCCAAAGTGACTGCCTCTTTGAAAAGCCCCCAAACCAGACTGAGGGAGCCTGGTCAGGGCCCCCGGAAGTTCAGCCGGTAACACTGGTGCATTATTAAAGTATTGGGGGCCGGGTCCGCTCCTGGAACAGGGTTCCCTCTGGGGTAGCGCTGAGGCTCTTCCTGTTCGCTTTGTCCTCCTGCAGTGGGGCTGGGCGGGTGAACGTGGGGACAGGCTGCCCTATTGGCTGGGGTGGTCCTGCACCGTCAGCTGCAGCTGTAGCCAGGAGCCCCTCTGCCTGAGGCTTGAGAGTCAGTGGAGCTGGCCTGGGTATTTTGGTCAAAAGTTGCCCAGCACGATCCATCAGGGAACATGTGACATCCTCGTGCTATGTGACCCTCAGCATCAGTTGTCTGTTGACATCCAAGCTGTCCTCTGCCGATTGCTGAAGGGTGAAGAAACCGTCTGCCTCCTGCATTCCCTATGCCTCTCCCCTGCAGCCAAGACGCTACGTCGCCTCATGGTCACACGCCCCCTTCCCATCTAGGAGACGTCGCTTCTTATCAGAATTCGCAAGTGAGATCAGAGCTCAGTGCTGTGGTACTTCTGAGAAGGAGGTGTGGGTCACTGGAGTCAGCTTTCCTCATGTGTGTGCACACACGTGTGTGTATGTGTGTGCATGTGTGTGCGTGTGTGCATGTGTGTATGTGCATGTGTGCATGTGTGTGTTTGCGTGTGTGCATGTATGTGTGCGTGTGTGTGTGCCTGGGTGTATGTGTCTGTGTGTGCGTGTGTATGTGTGTGTATGTGTCTGCTGGTGTGTGGGTGCGTATGTGCGTGTTTGTGTCTGTGTGTGTGCATGTGTATATTTGCGTGTGTGTGCATGTGTGCGTGTGTGTGTGCATGTGTGAGTGTGTGTGCGTGTGTATGTGTCTGTGTGTGTGCATGTGTGTGCTGTGGAATGCCATGAACGAGCTGGTTTAGCACCAGTGGGAACTCGACACGAGTGTCTTATTCTGGCTGAGGCTGATTAAACTAATCCCACCTACAAAACACATACAGCCTCCGAGGCTTACTCCATGAAAATCTCGTAATTGTGGCTTAAGAAAATGCATAGTCCGTTAATACTTTAGAAATATTCCTTTGTCTTATTTTGCAACTTAGATTGATCCTTTTAAGAGATGCTGTGATCGGGCACATGGGCCTGATGTAATTATGTGCATGGGCTGCATGGTAAAAAAATGATACCAACCCATGCTCACAATAAATGCCATTATTTGTCCTGCTTGACAGGTTGGTTTAATACGCTGGCCTTGTGCTTTAGAAAAGAAAAGACAATGGTGTCTGAAATGGCACAAAACTGAAAAGGCAAAAACGTCTTTGGAAAATTGTGCAAGGCTTCTTTAGCTGGGTTATGCTGTTTGTAGGCTGTAATTAATATATTACACAATAGTACATTGTTACACTATTAGTGTTACAGAACATGAAAACAACCATTTGCTTCAGTGGAAAAGCTACTCACCGTTGGGAATTTATCACTCTGTGGAGGAAATATCTAGTGATTTGACTCGATGTAAACCTTTCCACTGACTGATCTGATGATCTGTAGACAGAGCTTTAATGAATCACTGTTAAATATACTTAGCTGCCTCATGGAGGAAGGAAAAGAACTGTCTTTAAATAAACAAAATGAAAACCAGGGAATATGCACTAAGGTTCCCTGTGTTCTAATCTCTGCTTTAACTGAGGGGCAAATAAGAAACACTGCTGTGGCCAGCGAGGGTTGCCCTGCCTGCCTGCCCCTGGGGGATGATGTGAGGATGGTCCCCTCGGCCCCTCTGGCCAGGGAGCTGTTTTGCCCCGGGTGAGGAGGCGATCTGCGCAGACCTCAACAGGAGGCAAGACTTTCTCAGTCTCAGCATTTGCAGCTCAGTGCCACTCTGTGTGTTTCTGCATGAGCCTCTGGGAGAAGAAGCCAGGGAGAAGTTGAAGAGGAGGTTAATGTTACAAGCCACAGGCATCTGATGGGAGGATGCTGGTGCTGAAAGAAATAGGAGAACTTATTAATTTATCTTAAATGGGCAGGTTAATGGATTGATGGACTCATGGATGAACGACTCATGGATGCATGAGTGATGGATAGGTGGATGGATGCTCAGATGGATGGACACATGCATAGATGTGTGCATGAATGCTTAGATCTGTGCATATATGAATGTATATATGTAGCTTGGGTGGATGCATGGGTGGGTGGACAAATAGATGGACAATGGATGGATGGAGAGATGGATGTGTGTATGAATGCTTAGATCTGTGTATATATGGATGTATATATCTGTGCTTGGGTGAATGCGTGGGTGGGTGAATGAATAGATGAACAACAGATGGATGGAGAGAAGGATGATGAATGGATGTGTATATGAATACTTAGGTCTGTATATATGTATGCTTAGATCAGTATATGTATATTTGTGTGCTTGGATAGATGCACACGTGGATGGAGGTGTGCACGAATGCTAAGATCTGTGCATATATGTGTGCTTGGATGGATGCAGGGGTGGGTGGGTGAATAGATGGACAATGGATGGAAAGAAGGATCATGGATGGATGGATGTGTGCATACGTGGGTAGATCTGTGTATACATCTATGCTTGGATGGATGCATAGGTGGGTGGATGAAAAGATGGACAATGGATGGATAGAAGGATGATGGATGTATGTGTACATGAATGCTTAGATCTGCGTATATGTCTATGCTTGGATGGATGCATAGGTGGGTGGATGAAAAGATAGACAACAGATGGATGGAGAGGAGAATGATGGGTGGATGGATGTGTGCATGAGTGCTTAGATCTGCCTATATATGTGTGCTTGGATGGATGCATGGTTGGGTGGATGAACAGATGGACAATAGACGGATGGAGAGAAGGATGATGGATGGATGAATGTGTGCATACGTGGTTAGATCTGTGTATATGTCTATGCTTGAATAGATGCATAGGTGGGTGGATGAAAAGACGGACAATGGATGGCTAGAAGGATGATGGATGGATGTGTGCATGAATGCTTAGATCTATGTATATGTCTATGCTTGGATGGATGCATAGGTGGGTGGATGAATAGATGGACAATGGATGGAGAGAAGGATGATGGATGGATGGATGCATGAATGCTTAGATCTGAGTATATATGGATGTACATGTGTGTGCTTGGAAGGATGCATGGGTGGGTCGGTGAGCAGATGGACAATGGATGGAGGAATAGAAGGATGATGGATGGATAGATGTGTGCATGAGTGCTTAGACCTATGTATATGTGTATGTATATATGCGTATGCTTGGATAGATGCATGGAGGCATACAAGTCTGGGTGGATGAATTAATACATGACGATGCAGCTTTGGGTCAGGTAAATGTCAATACATTCAGTCACAGAAGTCAGCAGGCAGGCAGACACACACCTGTCAAGCACTTATTTTATGACCGGCACCATTTCTGATGTTAGGAGCACAAGGCTTCTACCTGTATGAGGCTTCCCTGCTGGGGGATGGGAGTCACTGCTGGTGGTAAAGGGTCAGGAAAGCCACCAGGGAGATGGCTTCTGACCTGAGCCTGCTTGAGAAGGCAGCAGCCTTGAACAGGTAAGCAGAGCACCCCAGCAGAAGGAAGAACTGCTGTCGAAGCTGCTGGTAATGGGGTTAGACTTCAGGAAGGCCTGCAGGCTGCAGCACTGTAATATATATAGATGGCATGCACCTGTAGTTCCAGCTACTATCTATCTATCTATCTATCTATCTATCTATCTATCTATCTATCTATCATCTATCTATCATCTGTCTATCATCTACCTCATCCATTCATCTATCTAGCCATCTATGCTATCTATGCTATCTATCTATCTATCTATCTATCTATCTATCTATCTATCTATCATCTATCTCATCCATTCATCTATCTATCTAGCCATCTATCTCATCCATCCATCCACCCATCCACTTATCCATCTATGCATCTATGTATCTATCTATCATCTATCTATCATCTATCTATCTATCTATCTATCCATCCATGCATCTCTCTCTCATCCTTCCATTATCTATCTATCATCTATCTATCTATCTATATCTCATCCATCCATCCATGCATCTATCTATCTATCTATCTATCTATCTATCTATCTATCTATCTATCATCATCTATCTGTCTATCAAAATGGTCATAAGAAACACTTGAAAATCCTAAAGAAGGCAAGAAAGGAGAAAAACTGTACAGAGAATAGCGGACAAGTGGAAAACAAATAGTAAAATGGTAGGCATAAGCCCAAATATATCAGAAATGATTAAATTAGATGAAAAAAGTTCTAAAATCTTAACAGAAAAAAATGCACTCTGTGGGCATTTTTGACGTGAGCCTGAAGTTAGAGGTTCTGCTTCCGGCTTTGCGCCAGTCCTTCCTTGTTCCACACAATGTTATGTCTCAGTGGGAGTCAGTGGGATGAGGATCGCCCACCTGTCTCAGCCCCAGCCTGGTCTAGGTTCCCTCTGAGAAGAGCCTGAGTTGACGTGAACTCAGTGGCGCTTGTCAGTGCTGGCAGGTGTGGGCCAGAGACAGGCAGCCAAGCACTTTGAATAGCATGTTCAGGAGGAGCGCCAGGCTCACAGCTGAGTGTGAAATGTGTCTAAATGTCTATTCTTCCTGCCTGCATCTGACAAATAATGCTGTACTGAAGAAGTAAAGACAAGGCAGAAAAAGAGGAGTTCAGAGCTGAAGGAACCAGCGCTCACCTCCAGCAATTGTTTTCAGGAAAAGAGGAAAACTTTCATGCCCAATGGCAAACAGGGCTCGTGTGTGTCTCCTCAGTGATTGGCCCACCTGAAGTCATGGCTGGCATTCTCTTCAAACCCAGTTCCCGTCCACTGAGGTTGAACTGGGACACTTCTCCCTGCGTCTCCTTCTTCGAATGATTCAGGTTTCACAGCCTTCAACAGCACCTGCCTCTGCACTGTGACTTCTGCAGCTCAGATCTCATTGCAAGGAGCTTTCAAGTACAATGGGGAAAGTTGGCTTTGCCAGCCTTTCAGGAACAGCCCTTGGAAGATAAGGTAGATCTGTGTGTGCTTCAGAACTGCCACCATGACTACGATCACACCGGCATTGGGGCTTGCTTTGGATAAAACCTTAGGAAGACAGAAAAGCCTTCTTTCTAAAGGTTGTTCCACTTTGCTTGTCCACCTGCATTTATTTCATTATTGTATTGACCATTGGACCCCAGGTTCCAAGAGACGGGGACTCACTCTGCCTTGCCCAAGCCTGGACCTGGCATCCCGGACAGCAACCTTTCAATAAATGCTGGATAATGAAATAAAACAAAAAACGATTGAAGACCTCAGGGACCTAGAGAGCAATGTACAACTCTAATGGAAACCTGAACTCCACAGAGGAGACAGTGATGTCCAAGACCCTTCTCATTAGGAACCTATGGCACATATACAACTTTCTGCAGGCACCATTCACTTAAAGAAGAGAGCAGAGAGAGCGCGCTCTGGGTAGTGAGCAGCCTGTGGGCTAAGTGCTAGCACTCCAGGAGCTGAGGGCCCCCTGTGTGTGGCTGCACCCCTCTGGCCCCTCTGCATTGCTGGAAAAGGCATGAAATGTCCCCAGGACTTCCCATGCATCTGGGTTCATCCATGAATCGATCCACAATGTGGGTCAGCTTGGCCTGACGTTGGGTTTTGAAGATGGGGTTGGGGTGATAACACCAGGAAGTTACTGGAGCCAGACCTGGGAAAGCGCTAATTACCTGACCAATGGCTGACCTTCACTACACAGCAAAAGAGAAGCATTGCTAGGGAGAGAAGAGCATGGCCAAGGTGTGTCTCAGTGTGCTCTGGCTGCCATAACGAAAACCACACAGCGGGGGCTTAAGCAACAGAAGTGAACTTGCTCACAGAGCTGGAGCCTGGCAGCATAAGACTCAGGGCCCCCCTCCTGGCTTGCAGACGGCCGCCTTCTCACTGTGTCCTCACGAGGCAGAGAAAGGAGGAGAGCTTCTCCCATTTCTTCTCATGAGGGCCGCATCTTATCATGAGGGCTCCGCCCTCAGGGCACCATTTAATCTTAATGACCTCCTTACTACAAATGCAGACACACTGGGGGCTAGGGTGTCAACGTATGAATTTGGGGAGAGAAGATACAATTTAGTCGGTACCAGGGATGACGTGCTCTGTGTTCCGAAAGCTCCTGCCACAGAAGGCACAGCCGTGTCTTGGACCTGACCCCGAGGCTGTGCTGGTCTGTGACTTACCTCGTAGAATTGGAAGGGCTGATCCCTGGGCCAGGTGTTTGTGGGGTATGTGGGAGCTTAGCCTGTTTGTGTCCAAACCAGGCTCCTCAATGTGGAGCAGAGTTCCTTCCACCACCTGTGGTGGAGCCCACACCTGGGAAGAGCGTGTGCACACTCATTGCTTCACAGATGCTGAGAATGTCACTAGGCACACAAACAACCTTGGCTGGTGTTACATGACTAGTGTGTATGACTATTTTACACAAAATTTCACCTTAGAAATTGGTGGATATGAAAAACAGCCATTTTACTAAATTGTTTTGGAAAAGAAATAGTGGCTTCTCCTGTGAAATAAGCTAAATTATTTCAAACATTTCAGAAAAAGTCAGTTTCTGAGGAAAGATGTTTGCGGAATGTGCTCCAGAGCTGGGTAAAAGCGGAGCCCCGGAGAAGAAAACTGTCTAGGGCTCCGAGTCCCCTGTTTAGAAAGTGCTTCAGCAGAGCAGGGACTCCTGCAGGACTCTGGATGCCTGTATCTGCCGGGGAGTGTTAAAAATGCTGATGCCTGGGCCCCAGCCTGGACCAAATGGATCAGAATCTCTGAGGGTGGGCCTGGGAATCTGCATTCTAAAGAACCCACAGGCTCTTCTCCCCTTATATTGAACTTCCTGCTTGCTGCAAATTCAGGATACAGCTGGGGGCCAAGAGTGTTGTGGCTGGGGCTAGGGTGGGGCTGCTGCTGCAGGGTGAGACCTCCTGCAATGTGGGTCCAGCCGCCACTTCAAGGCCCCGGGGAAAGCCCCCATTCTCTTTGCCGCCTGATCAGGATAATCCGGGATGCTGACAACCACAGGAAGGCATGAGGGGTGCTGAAAGGAAGGTTATAAACCTGGGGAACGCTTACAACCAGTCCATCTCCTCAGCATCTCAACGTCACAGGCTCTCATTAGCTCCTCATTAATATCAGTCATGTATCCAGCTGTCCCTAGATTAGCCTGTGCATCTCCACGTGCATTTCAGGGAGACAGTGACTGACAGCTTGTCCCAGGATGGCAATGCAGATAACAGAAGCCTGATCAAAATAGAATGGGCAGGATTTTTAAGACCCCACACACTTCAAAGCACAGCTTGTTCAGGAAAAAAAAAGCCAAGTGGTCTTGGATGGCTGAGCGAGTCGAGCTGTAGAAAGTGACTTGGCCCTGCTGGGAGTGCTTCGTCCCCTTGAACCTCTTTTTCTGGCTGTCCCCTGACTCTGCTGGTACAGCAGGGTTGTAGACCCAGAAAATCTAAGGCAGGTCTCAGTTAATTTAGAAACTTTATTTTGCCAAGGCTGAGAACGCACGCCCGTGACACAGCCTCAGGACGTCCTGGGAACATGTTCCCAAGGTAGTCGGGATGCAGCTTGGCTTTATACATTTTAGAGAGGCATGAGACATCAATCAAGTACATTTGAGAAAGACATTGGTTTGGTCCAGAAAGGTGGGGCAACTCAAAATGGGGGGCTTCCAGGCTATAGGTGAATTTAAACATTTTCTGGATGACAATTGGTTGAGTTTGTCTAAGGACCTGGGATCAATAGAAAGGAATGTTTGGGCTGCAATAAGACACTGTGAAGACCAAAGTTTGATCATGCAGGTGAAGCTTTTAGCTGTCAGGCTTCAGGGAGAACACGCTGTGAAATGGTTCTTCAAGTCTGTGTTGAAGTTAATGCTGGAAAGGTAAACATAATCAGGCATGTCTGACCCCTACTTCCTTCATGGCCTGAACCAGGCTTTCAGGTTAAATTTAAGACTGCCCTGCCTGAGGAGGGAGTCCGTTTAGATGGTTGGGTGGGGGTGGGGGTGGGGGAGGGCCTTAGGATTTTATTTTTGGTTTACAGGATCTAGATGTGGTTTTTCCCCTACTGGACCACAAACTCCTTGAGGACTGGGAGTATATAAGATATATAAGATATAAGATTTCCCTCTGTAATTGCCGCAGCACCCAGCATGATGCCAGACAGACCATAGAAATTCATTTGTTTTAAAGGAAGGCATGAATAAAGGCAGCAGTGTCTGGGCGGTAGATGGGCTCAGCCTTCTAATGAGAGGCACATGGCGCCAGACGCTGACGGATTCCTCCTGCTCTGCGGGATGACCAGGGAGACAGGGGAGGCCAGCTGGCATCTCCGATATGGCAGTGACCCACCCTGCACCAAGTTCAGTCACTGGCAGGCCGGTACAAGAGTGGAGCGAAGTGATGCCTTCAAGTTCACCAGCAGTGGATATATGACAGTGGCTAAATCTTGAACCCAAGAGCTCTATGCAATGCCCTTGTGAAGAATAATAGCAAATAGGTTGATGCACCATCTGTTCACTCATTCATTCAGCAGTATGATTTTGAATGTTGATATGTATTGGGCACTGAGCTGGGGCCTCGAGATCCAGGTTGAGAAACCACAGCTCGTCCTCATAGAGTCCTGGTGTGGAGACGGACACGGAGCAAAGAACTCCAGGGAGGGACTGGACTGCATGAGGGCACCAGGGCTTAGGGAAGAAGCACAGACCCTGTCTGGGGAAGAAGAGCAGCCCCCATTGGTGGACATCACTCATCTAGAGGAATGTGGGCAAGCACCGGGGTGTTCTTTCTGCTCTCTGGTGTTCTGACCACTTGTCATTCTGGCTAAATGGTGTTGATGTTAAAGGAAAGTAGAGAAGGATTGAAGTGGGAACTGTCTATACTTTCAGAGCATCTGTGCAGCCCGAATGGAACGGCCAAACAAGAGTGTTGGACTCACAGTTTATTTTATTTTTTATTTTTCTTGAGATGGAGTTTCAGTCTGTTGCCCAGGCTGGAGTGCAGTAGTGTGATCTTGGCTCACTGCAACCTCTGCCTCCTGGGTTCCAGTGATTCTCCTGCCTCAGCCTCCTGAGTAGCTGAGACTACAGGTGCCCACCACCACAACCGGCTAATTTTTGGATATTTAGTAGAGATGGAGTTTTGTCATATTGGCCAGGCTGGTCTTGAACTCCTGACCTCAGGTGATCCGCCCTTCTTGGCCTCCCAAAGTGCTGGGATTACAAGTGTGAGCCACTGCACCCAGCCTTGGATTCACAGTTTATAAGGCAGAATAAAACATCTACCTTCTACAAAGCTATTTAGAAGGCTGCTAAATCACTCATCTTGGGTAACAAGAACAAGTGCATTTTTCCTGATTCCTGACAGTCAACTATAGCATAAGCTGCTTGAGGATGGAGATCAGGTGTTTCATAACCTATCTGGCACCTTTACTATTTAACCCATTTCTTGTTTACAATAAGTTCCCAATAAATTGCTGACAATGGACAGATGAGCTTAATGCCCACGCTTACCCTATGCTGTGACAGGGGCAGCTGTCTTTGTAAATGTCTTTGTGTTTTAATAGTAGATGTTTTCTTATTTTTAGCTTTTAATTGCATTTCTTTCATATACTAATACAAAAAATGGTATAAATTTCTGGATGTGCTTTAACTCATCCATATAGAAGATGGGATGTCTTGGACAGATGTTTACATTTATTCCTGAAATCTATGATTTCTGCCAGCTTTCTATTGCCAGAGCCAGTCCCTTATAAGTTTTTGAAGCAGGAATGAATATCACGTTTTACACTCGCATCACACACAACATAAAAGTACTGAGGGGAAAAAGATGATTTGACTTAAAGGGCTTACCTGTGCCTGCTGGCACCATTTTCAACCTTTTCAACTTTTGTCAAGTTGACAATAATTCCTGTGAGCCACGCCTTAATTCACCTTCACCTTTAGACCGTTTTGGACAAAGATTGTAGCTCTCTAGAGTTTCTGCGTTGAATGAATCATATTCATGTTAGGAATTTCCACTGCAGGCCACCCCATGGTGACAACAGGTCAAATCTGAGCATTGTCCTAAGAGAACACGAGACAGTGTGCCCTGCCAGCAATGAGGACAAGAGGAGGGCTTATTCCTCATAGGGGTATGAGTAGATTTTTCCTATTTCAGAAATCTCAGTAAGTACATACACCAGTTTGAGATTTGTGTCTGTATACGCGCTCAAGAATTCTCCGTGAGGTCCTGTCTGGGTATAAGTTCCCATTGTTTTAAAGACAGCAACTTATAATAACTTAAAATGTTTGTTTTGCCTGGGCCCACCATGGAAAGAATTGAATTAACCTAAAGAGAGTGTTGCCGTGAGTGGTGTGAAGTATAAATTGCTCCCTGAGAAAGGGATTTGGAAGCCCCTGAAGATCTTTTCAAATAGGATCATTGTGTGAAACCCACTTTCCATGCCACTTAAGCCCTCATGTCTTCTTTGTAAAAGTTTTTCAAGAGGTAATGGCTCATGGAGAAAATACAAGCCTTCGGAAGATGCTGGGGGAGTAATGTGCTGCGAGGGAGTCGTTGGCACTGAGATGTCCTGGGAAACAAGCGGTGATTTGTATGTGGGAAGCAGTTAAGGACATGGTCTGTTTCCCTCATTTCTGGCAGGCAATGGTGGGTTACCTCTTTCAGATGCAAAAATAATCATTGAAAGAAGGCCCCTATGTGACAACAATCTCTCTTGGGGAGTAAGAGAAATTGGCCATGGCCTTACGATGGGTCTGAAACTAGAAATAAAAGCAGAGATAATTGTTTCAGCATGTCAGTAAGACTGGACCTACAAAGACTGTGTGCCAGCCAGGGTACCAGCTCAGGTACCAGTCACATGTTAGCTCAGGGGTATGTGCCGGGAGTACAGTCAGGGATGCCTGCCTGGTATATGGTCGGGGGTATGTGCCGGGTGTACAGTCATGGGTGAGAAAGACAAACCCCTAAGTCCACCAACTGACTGAACAGACTTCTCTCGGCCCAGAGGAACTCCAGGGAAATCAAGTTCCTGGCCCTGATGGGATGGGAGGTCAGATATAACTCATTATGCCCCCTCCCATGTTAACTTCCCTTGTTTCTTTCCTCAAGGCTAAACAGAAACCAGCCTTTTCAACAGACTCCACCTGATACCCACCCACCGCTGGACTCCGCCCCTCCCTTGTGTGCTTTCAACAAGCAACCGACCAGCATTCGTGCCTGACGAGAGGCCGTGGAGTGGATCTAGATGGTCTACAGGGGATGCCCAGTGAAGGTTCATGCACTCAGCTTCACCTTTTGATGTCAGAGGGCCAAACACTCCACCCTTGGATGGTGCTAATGCTGCCATTTTTTTTGTTTTTCTTTTCTTTTCTTTCTTTTTTTGAGACGGAGTCTTGCTCTGTCACCAGGCTGGAGTGCAGTGGCGTGATCTCAGCTCACTGCAACCTCCGACTCCCTGGTTCAAGTGATTCTCCTCCCTCAGCCTCCTGAGTAGCTGGGATTACAGGCACGTGCCACCATATCCAGCTAATTTTTGTATTATTAGTAGAGACATGGTTTTGCCATGTTGGCCAGGCTGGTCTTGAACTCCTGACCTCGTGATCCACCCGCCTTGGCCTCCCAAAGTGCTGGGATTACAGGTGTGAACCACCGCACCCGGCCTGTTTTTCTTTCTTGTTGTCACCCAGGCTGGAGTGCAATGCTGCGATCTTGGCTCACTACAACCTCCGCCTCCTAGGTTCAAGCAATTCTCCTGCCTCAGCCTCCCAAGTAGCTGGAATTACAGACGGCCACCACCATGCCCAATTAATTTTTGTATTTTTAGTAGAGACAGGGTTTTGCCATGTTGGCCAGTCTGGTCTTGAACTCCTGACCTCAGGTGATCTGCCTGTCTCGACCTCCCAAAGTGCTGGAATTACAGACGTGAGCCACCGTGCCTAGCTTAATGCTGCCATTTTTTTTTTAACATGCGCCCCATGGAGAGGCCTGAAGCTCAGTTGCACATACATGTGTTTCTCCTTGTATAAATAAATATTCATGGCTTTACTAGAGCTAATTGAATATATATATTTAGCCACGCCACTAGCATAAATTCCTCTTCCCTTTGCTCCTCCCTTGAGGTGCCTGTTTGTGTCTTCTGGCTGGAGGCTACGCTTCCCAGCCTGTCATTATGGCCACCGTGCAGGCTGCAACTCTATGAGAAATAAAACTCTCCTTCCCAAATTCATGAACCTCATCATTTGTCAGTTAACAGAGGTACCTGCCTGGAGTACAGCCAGGGATCCCATCCTAGTTTACAGTCAGAGGGTACCTGTCTGGCGTACGGTCAGGGTTTCCATCCCGGGGTAGAGTCAGGGGTCCCAGCCTCCTGTATAGTCATGGGAACTGGCCTGGGGTACTAGTGAGGGCCACCATCCCTACCTACAGCCAGAGGTACTTGCCCAGTGTACAGTTGGGGGTGCCAGCCCTGTGCACCAGTCAGCAGCACCTGTCAGGAGAGCAGTCAGGGAATCCTCCCTGGTGAGGGGCGTGGGCCTGTATTCCTGTTTTGAAACGACAGAAACCAGCCTCCCTTGAATAACCAACAGTCATGGGATTGAGGAAAAGCCAGAGAGCTGGCTGAGGAAAGGACAGGGACCCAGGCAGGTCCAGCATCTGAGAGCATGGTCAGATCACCCACGGCCATCTGCGACAACATTATTGCCTGCAGACACCGTCACAGCACAGCCACCTCTGAAGACAGCCCCGGCCCCTCTCCCGTTCCTGCAGTGCAGTCATGGATACCCCTCGCCCTTGCTTTGCTTTGCTCTCAGCAATTTATACATCACAGAACTCCCTGCAACACACTTCAGGTTAATTCAATTCTTTCCATGGTGGGTCCAGGCAAAACAGATATTTTAAGTTATTGTAAGTTGCTGTCTTTAAAACACTGGGGCCTTATACCCAGACAGGACCTCACAGAGAATTCATGAGCGGGTATACAGGCAAACATCTCAAACAGACGTGTGTACTTACTGACGTTTCAGCAAGTTGTCTGGCCGAGAGCCACAACTCCACATCTAAGCTTACAGGGAGAAGGGAAGAACTTCGTCTTTTCCTGCTCTTGTGGCAAAACTTGGGGGCCTTGCTCCCCAACTTGACGAGATTCCTCACCACAGGAAAAGTGTTGGGATACTGCCTGGTCAGCCGCATTTTAATAAAGATCACAGAATATCTGATGAAGAACCACCAGGTTAATGAGACATTATTAAATTGTGCATTGGTTTATTTCTTTGGAAGCTTGCTTCGTTCCTTTTATCTTCAACTCTATTATTGGTAATATTGCTTACATAAGGAGCCGGGATAAAGATCACTATGTCTATAATACTGTCTGAAATATCAGTGATAAGTACTTAACGAATGTTCAAAGAATGAATGAATTACAGTGTTGGGCAGTGAACAACCAGTTAATTATTTTGGATACCAAATATAGACCCTGAGATCAGCACCATCAAAGGTCCTTCCACCACCTGGTGACGCTCTACTCCAGCACTGGTTTAATTCTCTAAGGGTGGAGGGTGGCAGGCGCTGTTGGCTGCAAGCCCTTTGCTGTTGCTAATGAACCGCTGTTTTATTTAAGCAGTGATTTCCCGAGCCCCAGGATTAACTATTTTCTGGTGCAAGCCAACCATGGCTGTCCAGTCCACCTGTCCCTGTGAACAAGCCAGAAGTCTGCAGGTCACCCAGTTCTGACCGAGGAGACACGTGGAGAAGCCACCTAGAACATTTCTGGGAAGTATTTTCTTCCCTGATAGGAAAAGCAAGTTTTGTGAAAACGTCCTTTTGCATCTTCGTCCTTCCTGCTGTGGATTCTGTTGTGGGAGAACTGGAGGTTGGATGTGTGGCTTTTTGTTGTTGTTGTTTTGTGATGGAGTCTCGCTCTCTCGCCAGGCTGGAGTGCAGTGGTGCGATCTTGGCTCACTGCAACCTCCACCTCCTGGGTTCAAGCAATTCTTCGGCCTCAGCCCTCTGAGTAGCTGGAACTACAGGCACCCGCCACCACGCCCAGCTAATTTTTGTATTTTTAGTAGAGACGGCGTTTCACTGTGTTAGCCCGGATGGTCTCAATCTCCTGACCTTGTGATCCACCCACCCCGGCCTCCCGAAGTGCTGGGATTACAGGCGTGAGCCTCCACGCCCAGCCAGATGCGTGAAATCTTTTGGAAACTGTGTGGGGGGCACATTCTGACACCCTGGGGGTGGCAGAGCAGGAGTGCAGAGGGAGCAGAGCTCTGTAATCTGTCAGTCCCGGCAACGCTTGCGGGGAGGTGAGGAGGCGGGGTGGTTCGTGCTGGTTTTAACATCAGTGTTGGGTGCTTTGCTGGAAGCTTCTCAGGTCATCGACTCCTAAGGCCTCCCTATGCTAGGGCTTGACATCTGGGCTTTCTCTGCACCTGGAATGATTGAGGCCGTGCAAGACTTCACTAGCCACAGCTGTTTTAAACATATTTGCACCTTAGAGGAAGCAGTAGAAAGATATGGCAAGATCAACATAAATCCATCCCTATTTCAGGAAAAATGGCTGAGTGCGCGTCCACCGCCACTGTGGCTCAGGCTGCCTTCTCTAGACGTGGGGATTCCGCAGCGAGCAGCTCCCTATGGACGTGCTCAGCAGAGGCGCGGGGGAGGCAGGCGAGGCAGGGCAGGACAGGCAAGGGGGACACGGTCTCAGCTGAGGCTCGCCCCCAGCCTGGCCCACAGGCAAGCCCCGGAGTGAGGGAATCAGGAGCTGGTCCCCTACCTCGGCTGGGGACTGTCGTCAGTCACTGGGGACATCACCCGGGGGCGGGTGGCTCCCTTCCCACGGAGAGTGACCCCTTTGGAGAAGACTGCAGCTTAGCGGGCGCCATGGGATGTGCACACCGACCTGTGGAAGGGCTGGGGGCAGATACAGCACCCACCACAGTCTGCCCCCACACCATGCTGGGATCTCACATCAAGGGCCTCTGGCTTACCGTCGGGTGCTGTCAGATTTTTGTGGGTCACAATTTCTGGGAACACTTAAAAGAACAGAGCTGGAGTGATGGCTACGGCTCCGGGCGGCGGCGCCTTCCGGGCTCAGCAGGGCTCCCATCGCGCCTTCCTCTGCCATGTGCCGCAGGGCCTTGGCCGGCATCTCCGCGGGTGTGGGCGGCTGGCTGTGGTGCAGCCCAGATGCGTCCTGGCACCGCTGTGCCTTCACCGGGCTGCGCTTGTGCACTTGTCTGTTTACAACCAGAGCCGGCCGTGGGAGAGGCGAGGTGCCCAGGGGTCACACGGCTGCCAAACACGTCCCTTCCTCTACCTGCAGGCAGCAGCAGCCCCCAACTCCGTGTGACCAGGACACCCATCCCCGCCAGGGGGCCCGTGCCCGTATGAGGAGTTCAAAGCGCTGCTGCCACTGGCCTCTATCTCTGGGATCCCATCACCCTATTGTTCCTATGGCTGCTTGGGAGCCCAGGACTGCAAGAGCCCCCCCTCCAGCCCCACGGAGGACCCTGGCACTCTCAAGTGGAGCCCTTCATGGGTGCACGTCGAGGACATCTGGAGAAAAACATCACCAGTAACTGTGATAAAGACTTCGGAACAGTCGCACTAGGTGCACACAGAGGCTCTTTCAAATCAATGAAAGAGCTCTCCAAGGGCGGGGCGGATTCCACGGAGCTGCCGGCAAGCCAGCGAGCGTGGACCTCACTGAAGTCCCACACATGCAACTGAAAAGAACGATGCGACACCGTCTTTCTCTATCAGGGGCAAAGATTGAAAAGAACTTTGGGTCTTTTCGTCCACAGGTTGCCTGAGGCTCCAGTGGGTCTGCAGACGGTGTCTCTGCACCTGTCTTTGCACCGGGTTTCTGTTTCCTGGAGGGCGTTTTCTCCTTTCTTCTTGATTGTTCTGTTTCTTAACTGCACCCATTAGTGAGCTTTGCTGCTTCACGTTCACAAATCGCTCTTCATTCCTTCTCTACACACAGGACGTAGGGTGGCCAATATTACCACCCCCGACATGATACCTACAGAACAACTTTGAAATAGAAAAATGCAGACACTTCCCTGATCAGAGCAGTAAATATTGGTAGAACCAGAAAAATTATTAGTGACCAATGCAAAGTTGGGCATGGCTAGGGGTCATGTCCGTGTGTGTGTGTGTGTGTGTGTGTGATGTGTGTGCTCGTCTGTGTAGTGTGTGTACTTGTGTGTGTCTGTGTGTATGTATGTGTGCAACTGTGTGTATGTATATGTGGTGTGTATGTGTGTGTGTGTATATGTGTGTGTGGTGTGTGTGGTGTCTGTGTATATGGTTGTGTGGTGTGTATGTGTGTATAAGTATGTATGTGTGTGTGGTATGTGTATGGTGTCTGTGTGGTGTGTATGTGTAAGTATGTATGTGTGTGTGGTATGTGTATGGTGTGATATGTGTGTGGTGTATGTGTGTTTGCATGGTGTGTGTATGTCTGCATGTGTGCATCTATGATACGTTTGTGTGTGTGGTGTGTATATGCCCCAACATATTTCTTAAATATACTTGATTGATGTCTCATGTCTCCCTAAAATGTATAAAACGAAGCTGCACCCTGACTACCTTGGGCACATGTTCTCAGGATTTCCCAAGGGCTGCGTCACGGACCACTGGTCACTCATATTTGGCTCAGAATAAATCTCTTCAAATATTTTACAGAGTTTGACTCCTTTTGTCCACCAGTTCTATCAGTAATGCCAAAAGGGAGGAGGGGATAATAAGGTATGTCTGGCTCTTGATTCCCATCACAGCCTGAACTAGCTTTTCAGGTTAACTTTGGAATGTCCTTGGCCAAGAGGAGGCATTCATTCAGATGGTTGGGGGGGCTTAGAACTTTATTTTTGGTTTACATTGGCTTATGATTAACATTCTGGGGAGGCCTCTAAGATTTCCAGTTTATCTACCACTCCCTGTGTAAGAACAGCTGCTTACTGTAGGTCCTGGCCTTAGGTCAAACAACCTTGACATCATTCTTCAATCATCCTGCACATTCCTCTGAACCACTCCTCCCTGTGCTATATAAGCTCTGGGTCTGGGGCTGAGGGGCAGGGATCCACCATCTCATCTCGCTGCCACCTGAGACACGGACATGGCTTCTCTTTGTGAGTCCCTATGAAACATTTCTTTCTAAGAAACTCAATGTGTCAGCCTCTCAGCTTCTTTGGACTTTGGGGCTGGTTTGCATAGACCTGCCCACTGTAAAACGTGGGCTGAGAGACCAAGAAATGTGCAAAGCGAATGAGGCATCTGTGGGAGAAATCCCAGGCAGCAGCCACTTCCACGTGGAGCAGCATGGTTCGCTTTTTAGATGCATGTGTGTGAGTGCAGTGATGCCCCTAAAATGCTGGCATGTTTAGAGCAATCATTAGCTGAGAGCCGTCCATCACACAGTGGTAAGGAAGGGCGGTGAGCAGCTACTGCTGTGGAGAGCTGCTTCTAGGGGCTGCCTGTTTGGTGATGGAGCCCAGCCGGCAGCAGAGGCAAAGTAAAATGGCTTTGGTAGGAATTACAATTGGGAAAAGGTTTTTAAAAGAGCTCGGCAGTCAAAAGGTAACTTGGTTCAATCTGCCATGTGGGTTGTATATGTGTGCACGCCTATTGCTTATTGCTTTTTTTTTTGAGACGGAGTCTTGCTCCGTCATCCAGGCTGGAGTACAGTGGTGAGATCTTGGCTCACTGCACCTCCATCTCCCAAGTTCAAGCAATTCTCCCGCCTCAGCCTCCAGGGTAGCTGGGACTACAGGTGTCTGCCGCCATACCCAGCTAATTTTTGTATTTTTAGTAGAGTCGGAGTTTCACCATGTTGGCCAGGCTCGTCTCAAACCCCTGACCTCAGGTGATTCACCCACCTCACCCTCCCAAAGTGCTGGGATTACAGGCTTGCACCACTGCGCCCGGCTTGCTTATTGCTTTACGGCCTCTGCTCTCTGTAAAACTTCTCAGTTGAGAACCCTGTCTGTTTCTCTGTTTGCTTCTGTCTGTCCCTCTTTCCTCTTGCAACCCTCAATGACACATGAGGGACCTAAACAAGGAAATTTCTGACAGCCTAGGATCCTTGGGGAACAGGGAAAAGGCACCAGTCTCCTCTCTTTGGGAGGAACCTGTTTTTCCTCACGGTATCTTAGGTTGTAAGCAGACAGGTTCCCCTCAGGTCTAGGGCTCTGCTCTCTTGTACTGTTACTGGGCTGGTTGGCTGTTTGTAGGGCACTAGAGACTGCTCGGCACTGTGAGAGGACTTGACCTCGATGTGTGTGATGGCTGGTGGTTGATGGTGGGTCAAAGCCACAGTGTTGGAGGCGGCTCAGGACAGTCGTGCAATGGAAACGATCATTGATACGGGGGTACGTGGGTCTTTGCACGTTTGAATAAGAAAGTCGTGGTTTAGGTCCTAAAACCTGCATGCTTTCTTGGTCCTGGTCCTTAAAGGGCTCTACCTTAAAGCTAGTAATCTAATTAAAAAACAAGCTAAATTGAAAAGACCGCCTATCGAACGAATCAGCCTTCAAAACGCTTTGTAAAGGAAATGTACATCTTTAGGGGAATCTCCGTTTGTAAGGGCATCTCTGTCTCCATACTGAAACCACCAGAAACCTTCTCTACGGAAAAGACAATGGCATAAAATTTACATAACAGACCTTGCTTTTGCTTAGATTGAAGTTCTGTTCCTTTCTACCTGTTTCCCCAGAGTCCTGTCTTGGGAGATGCAGATTTAGAATTTTCTCCCTAACATTTGTTTAGGGCATGAAACAGGAAATCAAAAGATTAATAGTCTAAAGTGAGGGAGAATCTTTAAAAAATGGCAAAAGAAAAATCTTATTAAATGTGTAAGATCTGCTGCTGTGTCTGCTACATCTACATATGTGTCATGCGTATGTGATACTTCACTACTGTAGAAAGTAAAAAGTTTCCTCTTCAAAGTTTCCCTTCCTGTTAAAGAATAAGTCATAAGTGTTAGAAATAATAGTTTCTTTTAAAGACTGACTTTCTTCAAGCCTCCTTGCTTTGTGCTAATAACTCTTTGTTAAGCCCTATCCTATGTAGCTGTTGGACATGCTCGCAGGCACGTTCCAGCTCGCAGCCTATGCCCCTTCCTTATTTGGAAATGTTATTGCTTCTTTAAATCTTTTGTAAGCAACTTCCTCCTTTCCTTTGTTCTCCCTTTGCCTTTACCTATTTAAGAAAGTTTTAGGTTGTTAGCAAGTCGAGTGTCAGTTTAGACTGTGAGGTTCGGCTCCAGCCAATGGATGCAGGACACAGCAGTAAGGATGACCCAAATACGTAAGGGATAAATACATCTGCTTTTCCTTTGTTCAGTGTACTCCTGTGGCAAGACTGCTGGTGAGTGCACCCTTTCTGCAGAAAGTGAAAATTGCCTTGCTGAGAGAATTAAATTTATGTTCAAGTGCTATTTCTTTTTTTTTTTTTTTTTGAGACGGAGTCTCACTCTGTTGCCCAGGCTGGAGTGCAGTGGTGCGATCTTGGCTCACTGCAAACTCTGCCTCCTGGGTTCACGCCATTCTCCTGACTCAGCCTCCTGAGTAGCTGGGACTACAGGCGCCCACCACCACGCCCAGCTAATTTTTTGTATTTTTAGTAGAGACAGGTTTCACCGTGTTAGCCAGGATGGTCTCAATCTCCTGACCTCATGATCCTCCCCCCTTGGCTTCCCAAAGTGCTGGGATTACAGGCATGAGCCACCGCGCCCGGCCCTCAAGTGCTATTTCTTTACGGCACCAGGGAACAAGCATTTTGCATTCCTAACACTACCAAAACATGTGAAAGAGAACATTTACATGCTTAAATCACATATTGTATCAGAAAAATAGATGGTAGCTCAAATGCCTTTTGGCACATGTGATTTTGGTAATCTTTGGTAAATAAAACCAGTTTCAAAATTCTCTTCAGGAATTTAAGATCTTGAAGTCATGTTATGTTAAATTAATCCTAAGGTTTTCAGCAGAAATTGGGATTACTCAGAGTGTGTTTGGTAAAGGTTATAAAAACGTGGTTTTTGCTGAAAGGAAAAGCAATTTTATCTAGAACAGAGGATATTTAAAGATTGTTTCAAAATGAAAGGAAGAGAATGCTGCGTTGGGCCTTGGGGCTGGACCAAGCTCAGATCCGGGTCTGTCTGAGCTCAGATGTGAGTCTGTCTGAGCTCAGATCACCAGCCTCAAAGCTACCCACAAAGGGGAAAATTATGCCAGGAACAGAAGAAATTACCTTTGAGACCTGTAGTTATCAAGAAGATAGTCAATGCTGGGGAAGGGAAAAACCAAGCAACTATTGAAACTAGAGGGGAGTGTGAAGGAATTGTTCCATTTTGTAGATCTGGATCATCAGCTCCCTGAAGAACCTTTATGAAAATGGATTGCGAGAGCGACTAATTTGGGAGCAGTGTCTCTGGTTTAAAATGCTGCAGAGGGAAAGAGCATGTTTGGGTTGATGCAGGACCCACACTCACCACTGAACAATTGCACCTGGGTATACACAATCCAGACACACAGGAGAGTATTCCTGAGGGAGCAGCCAGCTTGGGGGACCGGATAAAAGGCACTGGAAGGTCTGTTTACCCTGAGAAGGGACAGTCTGACTCCACTATAAATGCCAAGTGCAGCACCTCAGATGAAGCAGCTGACTTCTTCTCATGGGTCTTACAGATGCTGATAAAAACATGAGGCTAGTTAAGAGCAGGGGAAAGGCAAAAGGAAGAGTCAGAATCCATCAAAGGGAAGTGGACATTTTTAAATGGTTATTTAAAAATAAGGTAAATAGGCTGGGTACCATGGTGGCTCACGCCTGTAATCCTAGTACTCTGGGAGGCCAAGGCAGGTGGATCACCTGAGGTCAGGAATTCAAGACCAGCCTGGCCAACATGGAGAAACCCCATCTCTACTAAAAATACACACGCACACACAAATCAGCCGGGCATGTTGGCGGGTGCCTATAATCCCAGCTACTCTGGAGGCTGAGGCAGAAGAATCACTTGAACCCGGGGAGACGGACGTTGTAGTGAGCCGAGATCGCACCACTTCCCTCCAGCCTGGGCGAAAGAGCAAAACTCTGTCTCAAAAAAATAAAAAATATAATAAAAGTAAGGTAAATAAATTTTTAAAAATTGATAGATGAGGCTAAGAGGAAAGACGAGAGAGTCCTGGGGCTTATCCAAGGGTGGCAATCTTTAGATAATTACTAAGAAATGGAATGAATTGAGGACTTATTTTTTCTTATTTTTTATCTTGCCCAAATTCCTACTTAAGGGGTCTGGGGAATCATGCCCTACAAACCATAAATCCTCATCAGATGGGTTTTATTTAACCCTATATATTGTGACTTACTTTCAATCTGACTCTGGCATAACATTATGAGACAAGGAAAAAATAACCCCAAAATATATTTCCTTGCCATACCTTGAAATTGCCCTGCAAAGTCTCTTGTGGGAAAAATGCGCATTCTATAGAGAATACTCTTCTCACTTTGTTTTCCTTCCTTTTTTTTTCCAGATCCCAGAGATAATCAACTAGGAATCAGGCACCCTTTTAGGTCTGAAAAGAAACATTTTACAACCTGCTCTCTCTCTCTGAAGTCTGCTATCTGAGTGATTCCTCTGCACAATAAAACTTGGTCTCCACGATCCTTTACCTTAACCTAAACATTCCCTGCCATTGATCCCAGGTCTTCAGATAAACTCAACCAATTGTCAACCAGAAAATGTTTAAATTTACCTGTAGCCTGGAAGGCCCCGCTTTGAGTTGTCCCGTCTCTCTGAACCAAACCAATGTATTTCTTTTTTTTTTTTTGAGACGGAGTCCTGCTCTGTCTCCCAGGCTGGAGTGCGGTGGCGTGATCTCGGCTCACTGCAAGCTCTGCCTCCCGGGTTCACGCCATTCTCCTGCCTCAGCCTCCCGAGTAGCTGGGACTACAGGCACCCGACACCACGCCTAATTTTTTGTATTTTTTAGTAGAGACGGGGTTTCACTGTGGTCTCGATCTCCTGACCTCGTGATCCGCCTGCCTCGGCCTCCCAAAGTGCTGGGATTACAAGCGTGAGCCACCGCGCCCGGCCCAATGTATTTCTTAAATGTATTTGATTGATGTCTCATGCCTCCCTAAAATAGATAAAAACAAGCTGTGCCCCAACCACCTTGGGCACATGTTCTCAGGACCTCCTGAGGGCTGTGTCACAGGCCATGGTCACTCAGATTTGGCACAGAATAAATCTCTTCAAATATTTTATAGCAGCAACAGAATAAAATGGAAATTGATGGAGTTAAAAGTTTTTTTTGTTGTTGAGATTTAGTCTTGCTCTGTTGCCCAGGCTGGCACTGCACAATCTTGGCTGCTCACTGCAACCTCAGCCTCCCAGGTTCAAGCAATTCTTTTGCCTCAGCCTCTCGAGTAGCTGGGACTATAAGCATGCACTACCATGCCCTGCTATTTTTTTTGTATTTTTTAGTAGAGACAGGGTTTTGCCATGTTGGCCAGGCTGGTCTCAAACTCCTGACCTTAAATGATTCACCCACCTCAGCCTTCCAAAGTGTTAGGTAACATGGGGTACCTTAAAATGGCACCGTACCTTAAGATGGGGCTGGTTCCGGGTTCTTCTCCCCTCCTTGACCGGGCACTGTCTGAACCCGCCAAAGGAGGGCCAATCAGAAAGAAGCATCTCCCGCCTTCCCTTGGGCCCACCCCAGCCCAATCCACGTAGGCCCAAGGGATATAAAACCCAGCACACCAGCAGCCCTCTCTCTCTTCTCCTTGCGTGGTGCCGCTCGATACCTCCAATAAAGATCTCTTGACCGCGACCGGTGTAGTTTGGTCTCCACCCAGCCCCTTTCATTGGTGCCATGACTCGGATTGGGACTCCCCACCCCCCTCGGTGGGACCCCGATCCCTTTCGGGCTCAGTCCAGACCCTGGCCGGTCTTCGCTCATTCTCCTGTTCGCCAAGCTGTTCGCCCAACACCGGCCTCATCTCGGTAAGTCTTCCCCTCCGGGGTCTACCTCTCTAGGCAGGCAAGAGACCCCACGAAGTGCCTCGCCTCAAGCCCCGAAGGCCACGGTAGACCCCAAATAGCAAAACTGGCCCACATATTCCCTAGACAACCAAAGCAAATGGCCCACTTATGGGTCTCTCGATCCTAACATTCTCCAGGATCTCTACAATTATTGCGAGCGAACAGGAAAATGGGTAGAGATCCCATATATCCACGGCTGCTTTCTCCTACGGGATAGACCTAACCTTTATCTCCCTTGCAAACCGCAGCAGCTCCTTGCCGCTCTTAAACCGCCAACCTCTCCCTCTGCCCCTGACTTCAACCCAGCCGACGAACACCCCACATACCACCACCCTCCGCCGCACCCTCCAGCCACCACCCAACCGGAAGTCGCCCAGCCTCCCGCTGCCCCCCTCCTCCACGCCCTCAACCGCCTATCCCGTCAGCCCCGGCCTTCAGCCCCCCCCACTCGCTCAAAGTCACACCCCCCCGCCCCCCTTAGAGAGGTGGCAGGAGCCGAAGGTATTGTCCGAGTCCACGTCCCCTTTTCTATGGCTGACTTATCACAAATAGAAAAACGCCTAGGCTCCTACACTTCCAATTCTGCTTTATGTATCAAAGAATTCCAATACCTCATCCAAGCTTATAGCATTACCTTCCATGACATCTATATGATTCTCTCTAACACCCTCCTCCCCGAGGAGCGTAGGCGAGTCTAGGAACAAGCTCGAACTTATGCAGATGAGGTTCATCAAACAACCCCAGCCCTACCGCTAGGAGTGCAGGCAGTACCTGAGCATGAGCCCAATTGGGATTATGACACCCAAAATGGAGTATCAGCCCGAGACCATTTCGCTACTTGCATCATAGCCGGTCTACGGAGGGCAGCTCAAAAGGCAGTTAACTTTGAAAGACTTCATGAAGTCATACAGGATAAAAATGAAAACCCGTCCGCTTTTCTAGACCGCCTTACACAGGCACTCCAACAATACACCAACATAGATCCCGAAACCTCAGACGGTAGGCAACTCCACATATCCCATTTTTTTTGCTCAGAGTTTTCCTGATATCAAAGGTAAACTAAAAAAACTGGACAAAGGCCCCCTCACCCCTCAAACCGAGATCTTAGCAACGGCATTTAAGGTGTATCACAATCGAGATGAGAAGGCAAAGAGGCAAAAGTACCAGTTACCGGCACAAGCCCTTCAAGCCTCCCCTCGATCACACGGCCATAAGTTGTTGTCTGCCCATCCATCCCAACGTCAGCCCCCAGGGCCCTGTTTCAAATGCGGAAAGGAAGGGCACTGGGTCCGAGAGTGCCTAAATCCCAGGCCCCCAACCGGCCATGTCCTAAATGCCACCAATCTGGCCATTGGGGCGTAGACTGCCCCGGCTCCCGAAGGGGGGCCGGGCCGGCCACCATCCCAGCTCCCGATCTTCTAGGCAAGACTGACGGGGCCTTGGGACTTCCTTCCCGACACAAATCATCACCACACAGGAGCCCAGGGTCTCTTTAACAGTGGATGGACGTCCCATCACCTTTACCTCCATCACCTTCAACCCAATCACCCTCCTGTAATCCACCTCACTCATTGCCTTGGTGGCGAGTTCCATAGATTCGCTCCCAGCCAGCGTCCTTAAAACCCACACCACTTCCCCAGCCAACCCCAATATCCTCTCCCCGTCTCCAGCCTGAAAGGATTACAACCAACCTCTTAAGAAAAGGGTTCCCCAGGCCAATCCATTCTCCATTTAACACCCCTAAAAAAACCCAATGGTAAGTTCCGCCTCATCCAAGACTTCAGCTCTTATCCTCTATTCCTCCTAGTGCCACACATTTCTCAGTCATAGATCTTAAAGATGACTTTTTCACCATTCCCCTCTCCCCTCAGTCACAAGACCTGTTCGCCTTCACTTGGACTGACCCAGACACTAAACAGTCACAGCAGCTCACGTGGACAGTGCTTCCCCAAGGGTTCAGAGATAGCCCCCATATCTTTGGTCAAACTCTTGCCTCAGACCTACAAGAATTACACTTTCCCCAGTCCACCCTCCTACAATACGTTAGTGACCTCCTCCTATGCAGTCCCTCTCTAACTGTCTCACAAACTGACACCACTTCTCTTCTCAACTTCCTTGCTGACCGAGGCTACCGAGTATCCCCCCAAAAGGTCCAGCTCTCCCTCACTCAAGTCACCTATCTAGGAGTCCTCCTTGCCCATGACCCAAAGGCCATCATCCTAGACCGAAAGTGCTTCATTAGAAGTCTTCCCATCCCAAAAACCAAACAAGAGATACTCTCCTTCTTAGGACTAGCAGGCTACTTTAGAACTTGGATCCCCAACTACTCTTTATTAGCAAAGCCGCTATATGATCTCTCCCGAGGTACCCCATCTGAGCCTGTAGAGGCCATAGTCAAGCAGCCCTTCCTGTCACTCCAACAGGCACTACTCAAAGCCCCAGCCCTACATCTTCCAGACTTACAACAACCTTTCATTCTATATGTACATGAGCACAATGGCTTGGCTCTTGGAGTCCTAGGTCAGATGCACGGACCTACCTTTGCAGCAGTTGCATACCTATCCAAACAATTCTGAGAGCGAACTCGGCCCACAGGGAACTGAGTTTTCTCCTTTCCCTCTTCACTCATCCGGCCTGGGTTTCCTCCCTTCTCTCGCTCAAAAAGTCCTGGTACCAGGTAACCCATGGCCCTCAGCCTTACAGAGGCCCATCAGTTCTTTCATTTCGGTGACGACCGGCTCAACGGTTCTGACTCGCAACATGGCCATTGGCTACTAGGGGACTCCCTGTCCAGCCAGGCGCTGTATACATATACCCCTCCCTCTCTCACCATGGGAGGCTCTGCATCCCTGCCGGCTGACTAGACCCCACTGTGCGAGGGTGGGCCCCCTGCCTTTGTGCCCTGGCTGCAGCCTACCTACTACTTCAAGAGTCAAAGAAATTAATGTTTAGGGCAGCTGTTGTCATTACCTCCCCCCATCAACTCAAGGAACTCCTGACCTACAAAAGTCTCCACTGTAACTTTCCAAACATGTGCACCCCTCAATCCCACCACCCTCCTGCCTGTCTCTCCTTAAACACAAACCCACAAACCCCTCTAAAGCCAGGCATGCCCCGTACCCCACAACCCTCTCAAAGTTTGCATTTCTGAAACGCCCTCCTTTCCTACTATTCCTAAGGCGTAAGCTGCCGCCCTCATGCCTGCTTCAAGCCTGCTCTTCTGGCTCTCCGCCTCTTACATCTTCTTCTATGGACCCTCCTCCGCCAACAGGCCCCCTTCACAACCCTACTACCTGTTCACCCTCAAAGAAATCTACAACGCTAACCGGAGGTCACACACCAATGTCATCAGTTACACCCGATGCTCCATCGATGCATCCTCAGTAAACCTTCCCCTCCCTAAACTCACCATAACAAATAGCGGTTAGGACCCTTATTTCCACATGTTCCACTTTGCCGTTTGCTTTCCACACCAACAATCCTGCAGCGCCTGTAAAACTGAATGGCCCCAAAACTATGGGTGTCCCTGGACCAGCTGTGTTATGAATTAAATCACCAAAAAAAAAAAAACAGACAGACAGACCCCATTCATATATTAAACACCTCTCAGGTCCCTACTTCTGATTGTTTCTTATGCGCAAACGTCAACAAACCCCCTCTTGCTGCGGTTCCACTATCTAGCTCCATAAACACAAGCAACTCCTCCCCGCCGACCACCGGCTTTGTAATCTCCCATGTCCCCCTCCTTGCCAACCTCAGCATCCCTATTCCTACCTGTTACAACACCAGCTACCACCCCCCATCGCCCCACAATGTAACATGCAAACAAACTGTCACCCCCCCCAACTTTCCAGCTCCAGACGGCCTTTTCTTTTGGTGTAACGGCCATTAATTCCTCTATCCCTGGCCCCTGCATACCCACCACACCAGTCCCTCAACTCACATTGCTCTCCTTCTCTGAAGGCCTTCAGGCCTATCAGTTTAATCACCCTAAACCCAACTCTCCTGAGGACCATCTCTAACAACCTCTCTCATAGGTATACAGCGTATCCCAATTTTCAGACGGCCATTGAGGAAATGGCTCAGTCTCTAGCCGCCCTCCAACGACAAATCACATCTCTAGCTGGTATCACCCTTCAAAACTGCCGCGCCATCGACCTACTCACAGCTGAAAAAGGCGGTACTTGCATCTTCTTACAGGAGAACTGTTGTTATTACATTAATGAGTCCCAAGTAATCGAAACTAGCATTAAAACCTACATCAGATAAAACGTAAACTAATGAATGCTAGCACTACTCCCTCCCTTTGGGAAACCCTCAAAACCCCCCTCTTAGCTTGGCTCCTTCCCTTTTTAGGCCCCCTAATGGGTAACCTCTCTTTCTGCACACTACTTCCCTGCCTCATTAAGTTTCTCTTCCATATCTAACCAAACATTTAACCAGCTTCTCCTCAGAAACTACCAACTTTTAGCCACCAGCGAGGATGGGACAGATTCCACAGACGGGCTCACAACCTGCTAACCCAAGCCAGTCATGACAACCGCCAACCGATTCCACAAATTTCTCAACCATCTCCGTGCCGACAGCTGGCTCATTGCCAACCCATCCCTGCCCCTCAACTGGCTCATGGCACTGGAGGATCTATACCTACAAGGAACATTACCCCATGCACAACCCTGACAGTTCTCCTGTGCCCTCTCCCCACAGCGCCCCCCACTCAGCAGGAAGCAGCCAGATGAACCACGACACCCATTTTCCCCCATTTAAGAAAACAAAAAGGGAGGAATGTTAGGTAACATGGGGTACCTTAAAATGGCGCCGTACCTTGAGATGGGGCCGGTTCCGGGTTCTTCTCCCCTCCTTGACCGGGCACTGTCTGAACCCGCCAAAGGAGGGCCAATCAGAAAGAACCATCTCCCACCTTCCCTTGGGCCCGCCCCTAGCCCAATCCACTTAGGCCCAAGGGATATAAAACCCAGCACACCAGCAGCCCTCTCTCTCTTCTCTTCCTTCTCCTTGCGTGGTGCCGCTCGATACCTCCAATAAAGATCTCTTAACCGCGACTGGTGTAGTTTGGTCTCCGCCCGGCTCCTTTCACAAAGTGCTGGGATTACAGGCGTGAGCCATCACGCCCAGCCAAAACAAAGGTCTTAATTAACACTGTCAAAAGTTGGGTGAACCAAAGGAAGCCTCCACTGGCCCCACAATGTTAAAGGGCCCCAAACCAGTTTTCTGTATTTATCCCAGATTGGATAAATTAAAAAAAAAAAAATCAGGCGGCAAAGATTGCAATGAGAAAGCTGAGCAATACTTGCCTAGGGCAATGCTGATGCAGATAAGTCCAGATTAAAGTTTGGCAAGAGAGACCCTTGGCTCAACCCCTGCTGGGAACCTAAATCTTTTTTACAAGAGAGGGAAAAATGGTCTGGGGGTTGAAAAAAGAAGTTCCTGGTGCTGTTACAGGTGTAGTTAGACACTCATGAGCAGAGGGAGGAGAGAGCTCTTCTCCCACCCACTAGGAATGTCAGGTGATAGTTTGGCAATGATCGCATTGTCTCTCTAAAAGGGATAAATTGGCAGCCGGCACCAGCGAGAGGCCATTTCCTGATGGTCTACACCTGTTGCACTAAAGTGTTCATTGAATGCAGGCGCCAGGGAGAAGCACCTTCCCGGCCACGTGCATTAAGAGACAAAATGGCAGAATGTGACCTTCCAGGGGCACACCACAGGAAAAGGGAAGAAAGCCTCAGAGGGGCATGCGTACCACTTCCTAAATACACTATGTGTGCTCACCTCCCAAGGGTAAGGAGGGCATGTGCATGCGGGCAGCCCATCCTAAGAGAAGAACCATGGGAAATGGGCCATCCTGTAAAGCCCTAGGATCACGGTTAAACACTGCACTTGACCTTCATGTGCCCACTTGGGTCTCTTCCAAGTGTGTTTTCTTTCTTTCCTGTCCTAAAGCCTTTTAAAAGAAACTTCCATTCCTTTTCTGAAAGTCGCCTCGGTGTCTTTTTTTGCCTTATGCCCCTCAGACTAATTCTTTCTTCTGAGGAGGCAAGAATTGAGGTTGTTGCAGACCCATAAGGATTCACTGCCAATAACTCAGATACTTCCACTGGTAGCATATTTGGTACCATGAGACTCAGATGTTTTTCACCCCAATAGGACCACAGCATACAAATGAAAAGTTGACAGGATTATGTAAGTTGAAATGTTTAAACAGGATTTATGCAAGCTGTTGTGACTCAGTTTTGCTCTTAAGGAGCTGACGGATAGGGGTGGGGGTCTTCAATGTATCTCTAATTTACCAGGCTGGCCTCTGCAGAAATAGGAGACTCCTGGAGGAATAGAGTGGACTTCAGCAAGCTGCACCAAGGAGAATCCACAGTGGCAGCTGCCCTGCCAGGCGTGGGATCTTGGTCAAGGTGGATCAACACAGCCTCAGGTGTGTGCTCTGCCCCACTGAGATGGCAAGTGCATTCTTTTCTATTCCTATGAGGAAAGAGCATCAGAAAGAGCCTGTATTCACATAGGATGAATAACAGTGGACCTTGGCTCTGCCTCAGTTTTATGTGCTAATAAACCATGTGTTCTATGCCCTAAGGAAGCCCAGAGAGAGCTGGACAAGCTGGATATCCCAAAGAGCATGACGCTGGCCTACCACATTGATTACATTGCGCTGGCAGGGTGCTAACCAAGAAGCGGCTAACACACTGGGAGTCTTGGTAAGATGCCTGAGTGCCTGCAGCTGGCAGACAAATCCTACAAAGATTCTGAGAACTGCCACTAATAACACTCTTGGTGGGGAGGTCCCATAACCAGGAGGATACTGGGTCTCCCGTCCACAGCAAAGAGCCAATTATTGCATCTTGCATCTCCCACGACCAAGAGAGACAGACAATGCCAGTACGCCTTCTGGAGGCAGCACATTCCACACACATGAAGACCACTCCAGCCTACGTACCATTGATACGAGAAGCTGTCAGCCTTCCCTGAGCCTGCAGCAGGTCGAGGCTGCAGTGCAGGCAGCCCTGTGACTCAGGCCCTGCAGCTGGTCAGACCCTGTGTTATGAGAGGTATCAGACATGAGAAAGCAATGCTGTGTGCTTATGGCAAGCCACTATGCCAGAATCACACTGCAGGCCTCTGGGATTCAGGAACAAAGCCATGCCATCTGTGGCAGAGGATTCTGCAAAAAATTCTGAAAAGTCCCTGCTGATGTGCTCCTGGGGCCTGGGGTGATGGCATACCTGATTGTGCATGTAGACCTGCTCAGATGAGCTGGATTCTGTCACACCCCTGGGTCATGAGGTTGGGGACTCAGAAATAACCCATCACAGGTGGGAGTGTGTGTGTGGCAGCAGCAGAAGCAGGAGCAGGAGGCCAAGCAGCGGCAGCTGCCCGGTACCCCGCCACCCTCCACAGCAATCCTCACAGCCCCAGTGGAGGAACCTTCCGGTGAACTGAGGAAGGAGGGACAAGCCCGGCCTCAGTTCATGGAGGTGTCTGCTCTGCCTGTGGGGCCAGCCCAAATCACCTGGCTGCCATACGCCAGCCTCAGCAAGCTGCCCTTTAAAGAGGGTGATATGGTTTGGCTCTGTGTCCCCACCCAAATCTCATCTTGAACTGTAATCCCCAGGTGATGAGGGTGAGACCTGATGGGAAGTGATTGGATCATGGGGGCGGTTTCCCCCATGCTGTTCTCGTGTCGGTGAGGGAGTTCTCATGAGATCTGATGGTTTTATAAGTGTCTGGCAATTCCCCTGCTTGCACTTATCTTTCTCGCCCGCCACCACGTAAGACGTGCCTGCTTCCCCTTCTGCCATTATTGTAAGTTTCCTGAGGTGTCCCCAACCATGCAGAACTGTGAGCCAACGAAACCTCTTTTCTTGATAAATTACCGAGTCTTGGGTAGTATCTTTATAGCAATGTGAGAATGGACTAACACAGAGGGTGATGAGGGAACATTTTCCCAGTGGTCATCCCCTCTATGTAAGTGGCTGTGAGGTTAGAAGATCTCTGAACCCATGGGCAATGGCCGACTTTGCCAGCTGTACCCAGAATGGGAGCGATGTGGAGAGTGGGGATGGGCAGTCAGGGCTGAGGCATGGGGTAGACATGGGGCAGTGGGCAGGAGGTGCAAAGATCTTTGTGTAAGGTCAGGCATGGCTGTTTGGGCCAAGTGTGATGGGCCGGTTCTCTCTCTCCATGGGGGTTCAAGGCTGCCATCCTCTCTCCCTGTGCCATCCTCTGCTGCCTCCTTTCCACGACCCTTGACCACAAGGGAACTTCACGATGAGCCTCCTGCCTGCTAGGTTCCGAATCTGAGTCTGTTTCCTGGGGACCCGCCTACCACACTGCCACCCTCCCAGAGTAGAGAAACCAGAAGTAACTGAGCAGTGCTGGCGTCACATGGCCATCCCAAGGTCAAGCTTCTTCCCCTCACGTATGAAGAACATTCTCTCTCTCCCACCTGAAGTTCCCGCCAGTCCTACCTGAAGTTCCCGCCAGTCCTGCCCAAAGTGCTGTGGCTGCCCTGGCGATCTAGGTGGTCTCTCCATTGTGGGTGGTGCCCAGTGGTCCTCAGTGGGTCTGGACAGGCCGTTTCTGGACTGGAGACCTATGAAGTGGAAAGACAAGTCATTCACTTTTCCTACCTGTTTACTATGAAATGCAAGAGCAGAGACAATAGCAACCAGCCCCCATTCAGAGAGGGGCAGAGTGGCAAGCACATGGCAATCGTGGAGTGTGGCCAGCCTGAGATCCCGGTATGGTAGAGGACACTCCTCGATGTGGCCCCAGCTCTCCTCCCTAGGCAGGCCCCAGTCCATGTTCTCGGTGGCAGTGACTGGCTCTTCCTTTGGTCTGTCCCCTGGGCCACCTGCATCCCAGGCACTGGAGAGTCCCCACTTTCTCAGCCTCTTCTGCCACTCCTCAAAGAATGGGAGCCCTGGGTTATTCTCAAGTTCTCAAACAACCACAAATACAGTCTGTGAATTCACCCGCTGGGGAAAATGCATTTGTAACCCCCACATCAATACTAGGGGCACTCCGGGTCACTGGACACACACAGGGAGGGGGAAGTTTGAGACATAGGATGTGCACGCTCCCAGCTGAGGTCGCACACAGTGACATTCTGCCTTCTCGTTCTAGCTCATCCTGTAAACACGGGTCTTTCCATGGTCTCCTTAGTGACATTTTTTAATTTTTTTTGGTGGTTTTGCTGTCTAAGTTGGCCCAAGCATAGTGCTGAAGTGGTCCTAAGCACAGGGAAGCCACGTGCCCTGGGCCAGACAGAGAAAAAAGGCATCTTAGAGAAAGCTTCAATGTTAATGAGTCAACAATATTACACAGGTGTCTTTAAACAGAAATACACATAAAACAAGATCGTGTGTGGACTGATGAAAATCTAGTGACCAGAGCTCTCAGGAATCTTAACCCTGTCTTTCTCCTAGAAGCATGGCTCATTCATCTCTAATTCTGCATTTACAGTGACTTTTTAGAACACGAACTGCTGCCGATAATGATAATCGATGATTTTCTTCTGGGTTTATAGGTCCTTTGGTGTTACCATCCTCTTAAAAATGCGTTTGTTTGGCTTCTTACTGAAATTATGGAGAGAGACGATTACAGGCCTCTCAAGGCGACAGAGCTTACATGAGAATGCCATACCCTTTATCTGTTTTTCCCGAGCCATTGTGTCCACCTGACATGATTCACTTTGGTCCATTCAGACATTGTAATATTATATATAAAAAATATATATATATAAAAATGTGGACAAAACCCCATATAGATGTATATACATATACGTATACGTATACGTATATGTATATATACATATACCTATACGTATACGTATATGTATATATACATATATACACATATGGCTTAATATATGCATATATGATTGTATATATATGTGTGTGTATATATATGTGTGTGTATATATATATATGGGGTTTTGTCCACAGTTCCTGGCTCATAACTCCCACAGCCCTAACAAACAGAATCTCTCTCCTTGACCTTCTTCTGCCCTCTTTTCACCTGCCTTGGGGAGGTGGAACCCTAATCTGCTTGTGGGTCATAAGCCCCTCATTCCAGAGGGGGTCCTACCCCACACCCTGGAGGAGGGAATGCTGCCCAGAAAAGCCAAGAAGAATGTGACCAGACAGCCTCGCCGGGTTTAGACCATATCCCTTTGGGCCAATCACATTTCTACATGGTTGTCAATCATGCCCACCCCATGCATCTCCATGAAAGGCCCAAGAGGACAGGGCTCTTCAGGATGGCTGGACACTGACCACACAGAGGCTCCTGGAGGAGGGTGGCCCCTGGGGAGGGCATGGAAGCTCTGCACCCTTTCCCCCATACTTTGTCCTATGTGTTTCTTCATCTGTATCTTTTGCAATGTCTTTTATAACAAACTGGTAAACATAAGTGTTTTCCTGAATTGTATGAGCTGCTCCAGCAAATTAATTGAACCCAAAGATGGGGTTGTGGGAACCCTGATTTATAGCCAGTTGGTCAGAAGTTCCAGAGGCACCGGCTTGCAACTGGTGTCTGAGGTGGGAGAGGGGCAGTCTTGGGGATGGAGCCCCCATCCTGTGGGATACCAGCTCTCTCCAGGTAGAGTGTCAGGATGGAATTACAGGACAACCAGATGGTGTCTGCTGTAGTGCTGACTGACTGCTTGCTTGCTGGTAGGGAGAAATCTCCACATATTTTGGGGTCACAGAGGTCTCCTGTGTGTGAGAGCAGAGAAAAAAAGATTTGAGTATTTTCTTAAGAGACGTGGTGGAAGTGGACATGAGGCCATGGCTTGATTTCCCTGTTGAAGACGTTGAGCTTTTGTGGCAGCTGTTGCTTCAGGCATCTTTCCATTTTACCATTTTGCTGTTGGTATTTGAGGAGCTTCTGTCTAGTCCTGAATGTTCCTGAATTGAACTCTCCATTCCCTTTCATCCTGGCTTACAAACCACATAATTATTTTCTGAGTGCATCATTTCCTTATAATGTCTTTCTAATGAAATCCAAAGGCAACCAACACCCATTACTACTAACATCGTTTCCAGGCCCCTCCTCCGGAGTTGCGATTTTGTTAGGTGTGAGGTCGGCTTCCCACAGCGTCACAGGCACAGTGTTGTAAATGAGCCACCTCTGCCCACTGAGCACCACCCCAGCCTCCCCATGGCCGTCCTGTCACATTGGTTACCCAGTTACTGGGGGGCTACTGGGCGGGGGACTGTGCCTCACACTGCCACGCCTGGACTAGGCTCACTGAGCAGCCGACGTGTTGGACATTGCCAGTCCCCATGGCTGAGGGGAAAGGGCTCTGCCACATGACCCATGCCCAGCCCAGAAGGTTCACGTGTCAAAATGTTGGCCAACATGGTAGGAAGCTGGGTGTGGAATTGCTGCAGGAGCCTAGAAGGGGCGAGAATTGGAAATACTTGGCAGAAAGCATTAGTGACTGTTACAGAGGACTACAGAGATGGGGCATTCTTAGAGGACTTGAGGGGACAGGGCTGCTTGATCCATGCCCCAGGGTGAGGCAGACTGAGCCTGACAGCATGGGCCTGCAAGGTGGTCTGGAGGGCAAACGCCGTCTCTCAGTCCTGCCCTGCCCCACTCTGCTGCACAGGGTGGTGTCTGGATGGTGGCAACTCTCAGCTCATGGGCAGCATGCAGCAAGCCTTGGCGTGGACGTGGTCATAGACCTGAGAGGCCTCAGCATTCCCTCCAGCACCCCGCTCCGAGGATCCCAATTCAGGTGGGAGTCCTGGATTTCGGCTCCAGTGTAGTTTGGGAGCCCTGGACGTGCTCAGCCCGGCCTGCTTCCCACGCTGTGCTTGCAAATGGCTGGGAAGGCTTCGGAAGAGAGCCGGGTCTTTCCTGCAAGGTGACAGCAGTGCCATCAACTTGCCGCCCAGTTGAAGGGCCTCCAGGAGTTCCCTATCCTGATTGAATCCCACCCCAGCTCCTGTGAGTCATTGGCACTTGGGTGGTTTTCTTGCATTTCATATAATTTGGAGGCATGGATTTATCATTTCCCCCACTCGGCAGTCTGGAGGCATTCATTTTTTTTCATTTCATACTGCGGTTTCTAAAAATAACGTTAGTGGTAACTTCAATTTCTTACTCATTTCTCTCCTTCTTCCGTAGGAGGCGAGGGGATTTAGAGAGTCCTGCTGCTGAGGGGACGCCAGGGGACAGAGCACCCGTGGCTTGTTCCTCTCACAAGGGTCCACCCTCCTGCCTCATCCCGGTGGCATGCGTGTGATCACCTGGGGACAGTCCAGGCAGGGCTCATTCCCTCCTGCCATGCCACCAGGCACAACCAGCATCCCCAGAGGGCTCTGATCAGACCCTGATCCTGGGGGCTGCGCTGTGCCAAGTCACACGGCCTGTAGGGGCGTCAGTGGCTTCGTTCGTCTGGAAAGTGGAGAAGCCTGGCGATCTTCATCCACAGAACAGGAGGCTGGACAAATGGCTGTGTAACACAGCAGCATTGTTTGGGTGCAATGGTATGATCCAATAAT
Source organism: Symphalangus syndactylus (assembly GCF_028878055.3). Classification (NCBI taxonomy): domain Eukaryota; kingdom Metazoa; phylum Chordata; class Mammalia; order Primates; family Hylobatidae; genus Symphalangus; species Symphalangus syndactylus. Next base: position 87,873,777 of record NC_072427.2, read on the forward strand.
TTGCTTAAAAATACATAATGAGGCCGGGCGTGGTGGCTCACCCCTGTAATCCCAGCACTTTGGGAGGCTGAGGTGGGCAGATTACTTGAGTCCAGGAGTTTGAGACCAGCTTGGCCAACATTGTGAAACCAACATCGTGAAACCCCATCTTTACAAAAATACAAAAATTAGCCAGATGTGGCGGTGTGAGCCTGTAATCCCAGCTGCTCAGGAGGCTGAGGCAGGAGAATCGCTGGAACCCGGGAGGCAGAGTTTGCAGTGAGCCGAGATGGCGCCACTGCACTCCAGCCTGGGTAACAGAGTGAGACACCAGCTCAAAAAAAAAAAAAAAAAAAAAAAGCAAACCATATGAGATAAAATGAAGGCTTACATGGTGGGATAGATTTGAAGCAGGAAAGGCAGGCTGTTGACAACTGTCAAGGCTGGGGGATAGGAAGTGGCACTTATTACGCTGTCTATTTTTATGTACCCACGAGAATTCCCATAGTAAGAAAATGTGAAAAGAAAATCATAAAATGAAATTACAAGGAAGGCTGGTTTGTTGCAGCCTTTTTTGGGTGGGATTTGGGTTGAGTCTAGGCTTCCCAGCAAGCTCGAGGAAAGCACAAAGGTCGGGCTTGTGGCCTGGGTCCTGGCCCTGAGCGTGGAGTCGAGTGAGGCTGGCTCCCACCCCTGAGCCATGGACGTGGTGCCTGGGTCCTGACCCCGGTCAGCCACAGCATGGCTTTGGGAGCTGAAGCAGGTCACCCTCTGTGAGGCTGTTTCTCCACTTTTTACTAAAAGGTGGGGACAGCAAGGCCTCGGAAGGAGTGCTGGGAGGAAGGGGTGGCAGATGGGTGGGGAGTGGGTGCCCCACGAATGTCCTCTTGCCCCCATCCTCCCTCCTCGGCCAGCCCGTCCCCAGAGCCCCCACTCCTGCCCTCCCCTTCTATCCTAAAGCCCAGGCTGGCTCTGGATACATTTGATTTCTGATTCGTCATTAAATGTGACAAGCGAAGCCAGAGGACCCTCTGACACCCAGGACTGAGTGCAGCCCCAGGAGGGGCTTGCCGGGGTGTGGTGGAGGGGGCAGCGTGGCCCAGCTGGGGCAGGGGTGGGGCCAGGGCCGGGGTCTCCGGAGCTCTGGATATCTGAGCTGCGGACGGGACAAGATACGCTCCTCCTCGGGGAGGGCCTCAGTAAGCCGGGGCTGGGGGGCCCTCTTGTGGCAACAGAGGGCCTGGGTTCTATGTAACAAAGCAAAATCAAAACGCAGCTCGCCGGTCCCCTGAGGCCACCAGCCCAGCAGGCTGCAGGGAGCCTGGATCTGCAGGCGGTGGCCGAGGCCGTGGTACAGCCCACCCAGCGTTCACCCTGCGGTCCGTGGCGATGGCCAAGGTCCTGGAGTACTGGAGGTGCCCTCCTCCCAGGTGCCAAAAGGAGCCTCCGCAGACACAGTTCCGTGTGCAGGGCTCCTGGCAATCGAAGCGCAGGGCCGGCCTGGGCCAGAGCACAGGTGAGTGCAGACATAGGCTGCCTTTACAGAAGGCACAGAGCCGTGGCTGGAACCCCTGGGTATGGTCTCCACCGCAGCTTTTGGGGCCTTAGTTTCCTTATCTGTCACATGGCCTCTGAAGCTGCTGTCGGCTCTAAATTGTGATTATTGGACCAAAGTTGAACCTGTTACTCTTCTCTGAGAAGTGGCTTTCCTTCTGGTCCTCCCATTTCTGACTCTTCTCACTACAATTTTCCGAGGGCACCTCCCTCCAACCCCTTCAGTATCCATTGTGAGAGTCACGCCCTAGGGCTCGTCATTGGCCACGCCCGCCGGTCTCCAGAACCTCCGCTCCCAGGACCTCACCCACCTCCCATCTGGCCAGATCAGCCCCCAGCGAGCCTTCCAGCCACTGGGACCACTCATTCCCCACTCGCTCCATCATCCACCTCTTCACCAGCCTGAGACCAGGCTTGGGTTTCCTGGGGCACCAGCCTCGCCTCTCCTTTCACGCTCCTGTCCTTGCCCCTCCAGCCTTACTGGTATGGAAAACCCTGATCCTGGTGAAATTGGTGAAATCAGTGACCCTCTGTGGCCTGTGCTCCTGAACTTCCTTCCTGGACCTCCTCCAGGGTCTGGAATGGCCTTTCCCTAGATCTGCAGGGTTCATTCCATCACGCCCTTATCCCATCCTCGAAGACGACCGTCAATACACAATCACACACCCCCCGCTCCTGCCCTGGACTGTTTACTGTTCCTTTGTTAGTCGTCTATTGCTTCTCCTAGACTCGACTCCATGGGGCCGATTTGGCTTTTCCGGTTTATTACTGTATCCCTGCGCTTATTCTCAGGGATTGGCGATACGAGTGTGCTGAATGAATGAACAAGCAAATGAATGCCGCTCTTCTACCGTCAGGTTTGGAATCATGGCTCTGGATTTGGGTAAATTTTACAACACCAGGCACCCAAGAGGTGTCTTCATGGGGCTGGCTGCAGAGTGGGCCGTTCTGAAGGCAGAGCTTCTAGAGCTGGTGACCTTGCTGTCCCTAAGGCTGTGGTAGGATGCGGGGCTCACACAGAGTGGCTGCAGCAACTGTTGGGAAAATGTGTTAAAAACACAACTGTCCCAGGAAGAAACAGCCCCGGAATAGAGTGTTTACATTCTTTTTGGTACTCACCTTGACTTTTAAAATGAACTTAATTACTTCTGATTTTAAAGATAAGACAGGTCCCTGTAAAACAGGTAGACAATGCAGAAAGACGATGCATCCTCCAGGTTCAGCCAGAGGAACATAACCAGTCGGAGATCACACACACACACGCACACACACATACACACACATGCATGCACACGTGCACACACACACATGGATGCACACACACGCATGCACATGTGCATGCACACATGGATGCACACACATGGACACACATGTATGCATACACACGTGCACACACATGCATGGACACACACATGCGCACACACGCACACACACATGCACATGTGCACACACAGATTCACTTCAAGGAACTGACTTATGTAACTGTGGGGGCTGGCTAGGCAAGTCTGAAATCCAGGGCAGGTGTCAGGCTGGAAAGTCTCAGGCCGGAGCTGAGGCTGAGTCCACGGGTGGAATATTCTCCTTCCTGGGGGAAGCCTCAGGTTTGCTCTCAAACCCTTCAACTGACTGAACCAGGCCCACCCAAGTTATGGAGGATAAATCTCCTTCAGTTAAAGTTGATGGATTGACGGTGTTAAGCACATTTATAAAATGCCTTCACGACAACATCCTAAGTAGTGTTCACTTGAATAACTGGGTCCTAAGGCCTGGCCAAGAGGGTGCAGAAAACTAACCCTCACAGACGTGAACGGAGCTCAGAAGGTACTGACACAAATTAGTTAGAAAGAGACAAATGGCCCAGTAGGACAGTGGGCAAAGGCTGTAAAGGGGAGAGGCGTGGCTGAGGGGATCCACATGGCCCACCAGGTAAAGTCAGTTAAAACCCCCGGGGCCAGACTGCCGTTTCCTCATAAGGGCTGTTTCCGGAGTGCTGGTGACATCTGATTTCCTGCCCGGGAGAGCGGTTGCATGGGTGTGCAGTCACAGCTAGTTATTAAACTGTGCGTAAAGGCTCTCGGGGCCCTGGGGGCAGGCTCTGAGTTCTCAGTAAGCGAGTAGGGGGACCACAATGCTGGCACTGGATCCTCAGGGTCTGACCACAACAGGCTGTGGGGGCGTCCTGCAGCCTCACCCTCCTGAGCAGGATGCCTGCCTCTCAGGTGTCCACCAAAGTACCCCGCGCTTGTGACACGGCGCCCTCAAGTCACACTGGTGATTGCTGCTGCTGCCCAAACCCACTAGCCGGCCAGAGACACCTTTGGCAAGGCACGTCTAGGCCAGGATAATCGGCAAGTTTCAAGGCCATAAGCTTTTTTTGCCTAAAAGCAGTCAAATTAGTCTAAGGCAGTCCATCTGAATTCCAGGGAATTCCTGCACACTCACACACACGTGTGAATGCCTCAGAGCCCTAGGGGAGCCATTTGGTGCTATCAGGAAGTCATCAATAAAATACCCGAAGAGAAGACAAGGAGAAAGGATGACTAGGCCAAAGCTAGCGAGGCCTCTGGATTGAAAAGGCAAGAGGAAAATGCAGGCGTAGATATAAACACGGTGGCAGGCCCGATGCAGGTAAGGGGAAACGCATGCATAGATATAAACACGGTGGCAGGCCCGATGCAGGTAAGGGGAAACGCATGCATAGATATAAACACGGTGGCAGGCCCGATGCAGGTAAGGGGAAACGCATGCATAGATATAAACACGGTGGCAGGCCCGATGCAGGTAAGGGGAAACGCATGCATGGATACAAACACGGTGGCAGGCCCGATGCAGGTAAGTGGAAACGCATGCATGGATATAAACACGGTGGCAGGCCCGATGCAGGTAAGGGGAAACGCATGCATGGATATAAACACGGTGGCAGGCCCGATGCAGGTAAGGGGAAATGCATGCATGGATATAAACACGGTGGCAGGCCCGATGCAGGTAAGGGGAAATGCATGCATGGATATAAACACGGTGGCAGGCCCGATGCAGGTAAGGGGAAATGCATGCATGGAGATAAACAGGGTGGCAGGCCCGATGCAGGTAAGGGGAAATGCATGCATGGATGTAAACAGGGTGGGAGGCTCGATGCAGGTAAGGGGAAACGCATGCGTGGATGTAAACGGGGCGGGAGGCTCGATGCAGGTAAGGGGAAACCCATGCGTGGATATAAACGGGGCGGGAGGCTCGATGCAGGTAAGGGGAAACGCATGCGTGGACATAAAAGGGGCGGAAGGCTTGATGTTGGTACCCGCTTCTCAGTTCTGTCCTGTGGCTACTCGGCCCTGATATTGGTCAACGTGCTGAGCTTGGCACTTCTTTTCCCCACTGCTTCTCCTCAGGTGCTGACTGCAAGGGGCAGAATGAGTAAGGTCCTTCCCACGGGGTTCCCTTCCCTTCCTGTGTCTCGGGCCTGTTTCCCGGAAAGCTGTTATTCTGCCCACTAAGTGGTGCCGAAAGCGTCTGATGGACTCCAAACTCCTCTTCAGGCTTATCGTGAGCTGGTGTAGACAGAGGTGTTTCCATCCTTTAACCCAACCCTTCTACTCATGTACCATTCCCAGCAGCTCCAAGAGCAGCCAAGGCCCCAGCTAAGGTTTTTGTTCTTACCAGAAGTAAATACAAAGAAATGTTGGTAACTTGCTGAGACACAGAAAGTGTGATGAGAGTCAGATATGCTGCATCCTGCTGCCCCAGGAGGCTGGGGTGACTCCTTCCCGTCTGCGGACATTTGGGGACACACCACAAGAGCCTCAAGGCTTCGCTGCCAATAGCAGGTGGACGATCAAGGGGTCATGGGGATGTGGAAGAAGAAAGCCTTATTGAAAGCTGGTGCAAAAGGGAAAGAGAGGCCAAAGCAGCCCCAACCATGGCCTGCCTGCCGGGGACCCTGCTATGGCCTGGTGGCTTCCGGACCGTGGCCTGCCTGCCGGGGCCCCTGCTGTGGCCTGGTGGCTTCCGGACCGTGGCCTGCCTGCCGGGGCCCCTGCTGTGGCCTGGTGGCTTCCGGACCGTGGCCTGCCTGCCGGGGCCCCTGCTGTGGCCTGGTGGCTTCCGGACCGTGGCCTGCCTGCCGGGGCCCCTGCTGTGGCCTGGTGGCTTCCGGACCGTGGCCTGCCTGCCGGGGCCCCTGCTGTGGCCTGGTGGCTTCCTGCTGGACATTTGTTTCCTGGGAGAATTCTTGGAGGTCTGGTCCCTGGTCCGTAAGGACGCATAATTCTCAAGCCATGTTTCCACTGGAGATGCTAATTGTGAGTGTAGGCTCCTTCCCTGCGTTTCTTTAATGCATCAATGGCTTAGCATGGAAGGAGAAGTGGGGTCTATTTTTCCACCTTGCTCCAGAATTGTAGTGCTCACAGGCACCCTGGGCCCAATCTCCTTGAAAACTCTCATTTTTAATGGGAGGGAAAGGGAGTGATCACTTACCAGGTTCGAGTGACCTTCTGGAGTGATGAGACGTGTTGACCTCGAGAGAGCTGGTGGCTGCACAACACTGTGGATGCACCAAATGCCACCAACCGTACGCTTTGAAATGATTATTTGCATGTCATGTAAATGTCACCTCAGTTCCAAAAAAATTAATAATAATAGCCCTTGAGACCGGGAGAGGCTGCCCCTCCAGAGCCACTAGCTCCTGCTTTTGGGCTCCAGGATGCCTGGGTGTGGCTGCCACTTCGCCGTGGGGTGCAGGGACTCCTTAAATGCACATGCCATTTTTCTGCATCTCCACTCCAAGTTCCTTTTAGAGGCAGGCAGGGTGTGGATTTTAACAGTAACAGAATGTCCAATGCCTGCCTCATTTTAGAATTTCAAAGAGAGACAGAACCGTCTTGGTTATTACCAAGTCAAGGAAGAAGGGAATGGAATATTCAGGATCAAGATGCCTTCAAAGTCCGTGTTCACTGTTGGCCCAAATGACACATGACATCCACTCACCGATCCTGTTTTGGTCAAAAATTGGCCTGGCTGGTCGGGCTCAGTGGCTGATGCCTGTAATCCCAGCACTTTGGGAGGTCGAGGCGCTTGGATCATGAGATCAGGAGTTTGAGACCAGCCTGGCCAACATGGTGAAACCCTGTCCCTACTAAAAATACAAAAATTAGCTGGGCATGGTGGCTCGTGCCTGTAATCCCAGCCACTTGGGAGGCTGAGGGATGACAACTGCTTGAACCCAGGAGGCAGAGGTTGCAGTGAGCTGAGATGGTGCCACTGCACTCCAGCCTGGTGACAGAGCGAGATTCCGTCTCAAAAAAAAAAGTGGCTGTGGGCGTAAAAATCACAGGATGCCCAAACTTCTTATGCCAAAGGGAAGATTAAGCCTGGAGTGAGAGTCATGCAACACTGCATCCATATGGACAGCTGTCATGAGTAGGATGCATCAGCCAGGTCCCCATAGAAAGGTGGAGGCCACAGCCGTCTTCAAGCGCTCCCACAGACCTTTCATCAGTACATTCTTTGCTGGGCTCCCATAAACAAGGACAATCGTAACTTTAGGTGTGCAATCTAAGTCCAGCTCCTAAAACGAGAGTCTGTTCCATTCCATGCTGATAATGTCCTTTACAAGCTTGTCTTCCCAGGGGCAGGCTAAAGATGAGATCAAGTGTTCCTCCACCTACCCAGAGAAGTCTGCAGAATGGATTCCTCCTTTGCTCCCTTCTCCTCTTCAAATATTTACCTATGTGAAATGCAGATTTACTGGGTGCTAACTGAAGTCTCACAAGAATGTCACCATTCACCTCACCTCAGTGTCTAAATACCAAACCTCCTGTAAGCCTCTTTAGGAAAACAGCCACAGATGTGTCTCGCACCTGCGCCCGAGGGTGGGTTGAGTGCTCCACCGTGGCTGTGTGGAGATTCTGAGAAGTGCTCTCTTTGCATCTGTGGTTTGTAAGGGAAGTCCAGGGGACAAATGGAGCCGGCACTGAGGGACTGGAACTTTGGCTCTTACGTGATTCTGACTTCACCACCTCCCCAGGAGGGGCCTAGGTTGTGCTCCCACCTCAGCCCCCCTCCCCACCCTGGGAAGTGACCTGCCTACTGCCCGTGGTGGGCCTGGCAGCTGCCCCTGCCTTGGCAGCCAGTGCTACAGCCTCTTCTACTGCCCTCCAGGGACCTGGGGTGTCCTGTGCAGAGACTGTGGGTCAATGCGGAGCCTTGGGAAGGGAGGTGGCCTGGCGCATCGGAGCCCTGTGGGGGACAGCCTGGGTGCCTTGTGGGCACAGCCTGCAAGGGACACAGTGCCCTCACACCTGCTTCTCACCTGGCCCAGCTGTGCTCTGCTGAGTCAAGACTGGAGTGGTCCTGTGGCCATTTAGCAGAGTGGTTTTTGTGTCTGTTGAATGATAAAAAATCAGGGCTCATTTTTTTTCAGTTCGTAGTTTATCAAGCAATTTAGTTTTCTTGGATTTTACAAGCTGGCGATGGGAAAGCTGGCTCTGGTCTGACTGAGACGCACCGTATAGGAGCCACCAGGCATCTGTACTCGCGGCAGCTCTTGGACTCTGAGGTGCGTTCACTGAGGTGAGCTTCCAGGAGTAGTTTTTCCTGCCTACAGACAGGCTGGAGAGCTGGAGTCCCACCCTGAGCTCTTTCGTTGGCCCTGTCACCAGCTTGTGTTTCCATCATCTGGCATTTGTCAACATGAATAGGAGAGTCTTAAGTGATGTGCCATGCTTCCACATGATGGCAAGTGCAGACATGCGTGACAGGCAGAGCCATGCTTCCACAGGACGGCAAGTGCAGACGTGCTTGACAGGCAGAGCCATGCTTCCTCATGACGGCAAATGCACACGTGCGTGACAGGCAGAGCCACGCTTCCACAGGATGGCAAGTGCACATGTGCATAACAGGCAGAGCCACACTTCCACATGACAGCAAGTGCAGACGTGCGTGACAGGCAGAGCCACGCTTCCACATGACGGCAAGTGCACATGCGTGACAGGCAGAGCCATGCTTCCACATGACAGCAAACTCAGACGTGCATGACAGGCAGAGCCACACTTCCACATGACAGCAAGTGCACATGTGCGTGACAGGCAGAGCCATGCTTCCACATGACAGCAAGTGCACATGTGCGTGACAGGCAAAGCCATGCTTCCACATCACGGCAAGTGTAGACGTGCGTGACAGGCAGAGCCACGCTTCCACATGATGGCAAGTGTGTGTGTCTCCGAGCTGGCTGTTTGCAGATGGAAAATACCTCAGCTATGCCCAAATGAAGATGTATTTTTATATTGAAATCATGTACTTTTTTCCTTAAAAGTCATGATGAAATCTTCCATCCATGAATCAAGGTGAATTTCCACTAAATTGCTTTAAAGAAATAGCTGTGTGTATACTCTTCGTTTTAAAAAAAAGGATCGACTCTCCATTTCCAAAGGTTCTCAGGGTTTAGCTCAGAGGGTTCAGAAATCGGAAACTGCTCTCCCTTTGTGAGTTGTGGGAGATTTTCTTCTAGTACTTTAGTTCATTGAGTTGGGGAAATAGCGATCGCCACCTCAAAGCTGCTGTGCTGAATGCTGGCTGGTGGCTATGGGCTGAGGAGGGTCTGCTCCGGCCCACCAGTCTGGGCCTCTGACTAGATGAGGCCTCAGAGGGGACAGTTCTGGAGAGGCAGGGGGCAGTGAACGCAAAGAATTTTGTTTATGGAAAAAGCCCTCTGTGCATTCTGTAATGATACTGTGCCATCTGCCTCATCCCTCACTTGTTCACCCCACGGATACGAGTGCTGCACACCCGGAGGGAAGAGGTGCCCTGTGGTCAGCACGGGGCTGGTGCCCGTCCTCAGGGATGGCAGCCAGCAGGGACTCAGGGCAGCCCAGGCCACTGTGACACCAGCAGGAGAGGGCTGGATTGGTGCCTGGAGCCCGGTCAGGGAGAGAGGGAAGGTGGGAGGCTCCCGGGAGCGTGCGCCCGGGCGGGGGAAGCACTGGGTGGGGGACCGGGAAAGGCCAGCGCAAGCTGAGTGCGCTGCATGTGTGGGAAACACACTCCATCCATTTGGTGTTTAGGGAATTTCTTTTTTAGCAGAAAGCTTTTAAATGTATAAATAACTTGCCATTAAAAAGAGAGGGAGCCAATCTGGTGGGGCAGCTGGCATGCAGAGGCCGCCACAGCCAGGTCTGTTGCTCCTTGGGCTTCTCTGCAGAGCTCGGGCAGGAGGCCCCTGAGAACCGAGGGGCACACAGTGTGTTGCTTCTGACCTTTGCCCTGCTGCTGTAAGAGGTCTTCAAGTGAACTTCCACAGCACTCCATCCGGAGGAAGCCCGCACCATGCACACCTGGACGGTCAGCATTCTGAGGACGTTTGAAAGCCTGGACCCCACCATGTAGTTCCCAAGGTCAGCACCTTCCCCCACTGCCACGGGGTGTGACATCTCCTCGTCAAGGACAAATCTTAGGATATTCTTTAAACTGTGTGATTTATAAAATATCCAGATGGCTGTTTACTTCAGCTTGGCCTTCTGTGCAAACAAGGGACCGAGAGGTAGACCCCTTTTCTGCTGGAAATGGTCTTTTCCCAATATGTGTCCAAACCTGAGAAACCTGAATGTGTCCAAACCTGAGAAAACCCAAAACACACAACACGATTTGGAAGTTCCCTTTTTTAGCATAATGGAAATGTGGGCAGAAATCATCACCATTCTCTGAGTGTTCTGAGATTTTTTTAACAAAAACATTTTATTTCAAAGGGCAGGTAAGTATTTTGCTAGACACAACTGAAAACAACGGCCAGAGAACAATCGGAGTTTGTCTTAATAACAAAATGCCATTTCTGTTTCTTACACTTCATATGACACAATACACATCTTAAATAAATAACCCACTCTGTTGCTATGTATTAAAAACAGTCCCAGGTGTGGTGTGTGTTGTGGAGCGAAGCCAGTTGCTGGGCTTGGACCCGCCAATCCCAGTGCTGGTGGGGAGGCCGCTTCCCAAGCCTCCGCCGTGCCCCTGTGCCTGAGCTGAACAGCAGCGCCGTGGCCCCGGAGGGCAGCAGGAAGGCCAGGGGCTGGGATGACGGTGACTTCGGGGCGCTCTGTGGCTAGCACGCCTGGGTGCCTCCAACCAGAGGTGCTTCCTGCCTCCTCACCCCTGGCTTCTCGACAATTAGTTTTCAGGTCAGTCCGGAACATCGTGGGTGCTGGAAAAGCCTCTGGGTTGATGTGGTGGGTCTGAGCTCCGGCTTGGTTTCCGACCTGGTTGTCGGCCTTCTTGATGTCGTGTGGCACTGGCTCTCTGCTTCTCTGCTGGCCGGCACTGTCTCGTGGGCTCTGGTGTCCTGTTTTTCCACACGGCACATACAGGTTCTCTGAAGCCACAGCAAGTGTGGCCCTCGCTCACGTTGATGTTCTGTGGCTGAAATGCCTGAGAGGGTCGGGGCTACCTGTGCACCCCCCACTCTCCCGGCCTTGCTGTCACACATGCATTTGGGTGGCTGCATGCGCACACGCCTGCGAGGCCAGGGCCAGCCGGGTCTTCCGTCCTCTGGCTCGGCTCAGGCAGCAGTTCCTGCAGACTTTTCTCACTGCTGTTCAGCTCTATGTATCCTTTAAAATAGCACCAGGAGTTCTCAGGTTGGCTTCTGTGTCTTTTCCAGGTGCATGTGCAAAAGGCAAAGGGAGGTCGCTCTTTCCATGCAGGGTCCTTTGTCTGAACTGTCCTTGAAAGGCAGTTGTGAAGGGAGGGCCCAGACCCCCTCCACGGGACTGGGGGTGGGGTGTCACTGTTCCTTAAATCTGAAAGGATGAAAGAAGAGCTGCTCTAACAGCCAGCAGTGGCTCCGCAAGAGATGCTGAACCTCACACACCATGCGCAAATCCCATGGGGAGCCAGCTGCCCTCCCGGCCCAGCGGGGAGCCACCTCCTCTCCTGCAGGGGTGCTGGACACTGGATAAACCCTTGCACCTTTCCCACAGCCTCCTGGGGGCCAGGAAGGAGTGAGAGGGAGAACCAAGGAGGGGAGGGAAAAGAGGAGGGAGGGAGAAGGGGGCGAGCAGGAAGGCAAGGAGAGCTCGAGGGGCTGCAGCTCCAACAGAATGCCAAAGACGGCAATTCCTTCACATCTTCCACTGACGGTTTGAGGAGAGATTACCACTAACCCATCCAAACAGAGGTATTTATTAGAAAAGAAAAAGCAAGACTGAAGGTGGCGTGCCGTGAAACGATAAGCCACACGTTTTCTTTCTTTTAGGGAAAGCCAGGTGGGGAAGGCAGATAGGACAGAAGGCGCCCTGGAGCCGGCTTTCACGCACGGAGACAGGGCCCAAGTGGGACTTACGGAACTTGGTCCCCCGTAGCCGACCCTGGGCAGCTCAGCTCCTTGTGTATGAGGCGGATCAGGAACTGCACCAAAACAAAGGTGAGCCCACCTGTTACTGGAGCAGGCACAGGGCGGCCCGCGCTGTGGGCACCGTGAGGACCTGGCCTGCAAGGCCTGGGCAGGTGGCTCTCTCCCCACAGCACCTTCCCTGGGGTCACCTCCCTGCAAGAGCAGTGGGGCCGGCATGCTCAGCCCGAGGCCGTGGCTCCTGTGGGCAGGGCTGTCTGATGAGGGCCCACGAAGAACCAGGAGTTGCCCTGAGAACAAGGCTTTTGGGAAAGATGCAGCCTGAAACACTTCTGGGTTCAAGTCATGTTTAGAATAAAATTAATCCAATCATAAAGTGTCCACAGGGGGAAAAAGAAAATAAAGACAAGAGGACCATAATGCTGGTGGCCCAGGGGGTGGACCTGTGAGCTTCTCAGGCGACTCTAAAGCCAGGTTAGCGTCTCCTCTGATGCCACCCCGGGGTCTGAAGAGGCTGTCATAGGACAGCTGCACCCCACTGGGAGCCCCTTGGAGGCCAGGCCTGGCCAGGGCCCAGGGCTTTCCACCAACATCACTGCCTCAGCCTTGGCTCCTCTCTGGACCTAGAGCTTTAACTCCGTGCCCTTCACATGTTCGAGGGCTCAACGCCAGCCCGCAAATCCAGACAAATGATTGTGCTACCTCCAGTTTAACTAGTGCATTTTCCAGTGTGGATCCACTCTCTCCCCAAGTGTGACATCAGCCCACAGGAGGGCTCTCCCTGGACGTGGCCCCTCATTCTTAGAGGCAGCAGATGCCCTCAGACCCAGGGTGGATCACTGGTCCAGGGGAGGCAGGGAAGGGGTGCTGGAGGGTCTCGAGGGGCTACTTAAAAACCAAACACATGGCCCCACCCCCAAGCCTCAGGTCAGAGCTCTAGAAGGCAGAAACTCTTCTATTTCCTTAGGTGCTTATGGTTCAAGTAGGAGCTTAGGAGTCCCTTGTATGAAGTGAGTTCAAGCTGGAGAGAACAGGGGCCCCTCCTACAGATAAGATGAATCCAGCTGCTCTGCTTGGTGCATGAAAGGTGTTTGCGACAATTAGGTGGTAAAGGTCGTGGGAACACGGCAGGTACTAACAATAGTGCTGGTGGCAATAGCAAGATTTTTGTTAAATAAATCCATCTGTGTGAATCTGAACCTCTAGCTCCAACTATCGGCACAGGCTTGTTGTTTGAGCCGGTACCTTACCCACATCTACATCCTGCCAAGTGTGATGTATGAAAAGTGCTAGCCCGAAGAGGCCTATGATTATGAAAAGCCGATCATTAAGAGAGAGAAAAAGATGAAGAATGTAGTAGCAAGTGTTATCTGTGGGTATGGGATGAACTGTAAATGATAACAGTTCTGAAGAACAGAGATCCAATTTCAAAACATGCCCACGTGTTTGGCTCACGCATGCAAGAATGACCAACAAGGAGGGGCCCTGCCAACTCCAGGAGCCCAGGCGACACGCACTGGAGACCTGAGTCTCCAGGGCATGGAGTTAAAGCTCTGGGTCCGGAGAGGAGCCAAGGCTGAGGCAGTGATGTTGGCAGTCCTGCAGGCCCCGGAGCTGGCCATCAGTGTGCGTTGTGAGGCAGGAAGCATGGTGCCCTCCGGCCCCCCAGGACACCTGCTCAGATCATGGAGGTTCTCAGCCCCAGAATTGGGAGGAAACACTTGTCTATTTTGGTGAAAAGATACCAAAAAGCATGTTGATCAGTGAAGAGAAAAAGGTATGTCTAGTTCTTAGGTTTGAAAAGCCCAACTCAAGCTCACGGGCCTGCTGCACATCCTGGTACAGTTCCTTCTCCACTGCAACAAGCCCCCATCTCCCAAGTGCTTCAACTTTAGGTCTCTTTCTTCCAATGCAGCAAATCCAGCTTCCTCTGGTTATTATTTACCTGTCGTGTACTTTCCCATTCTTTTACTTTTGTCTTTTCGGAATTCCAGCGTAGCAGGTGTGTTTCTTGTAAATAACCAGTGCCTGTATTTTTAAAAGCAACCTGACAATCTCTGCTCCTAACTGATGAGTTTAGTTCATTTATTGTTCCTGTGTTGCTGGTTTGCTGGGATCATTTTCATCCATGTTGCTCTGTATTTCTGTATTTACCCTGTTTTTTCTATGCTTCCCCTGACCCTAGGTTCTCTTAGATTAAGTCTTCATTTCCCTGTATTGCCTTGAAGGTTATACATGCTCTTGCTATTGGCTTGACAATATAAGAACTGCAGTGTGCTGGAACTCTCATTGTCCCACTTGTACCTTACATTTTCAGTATTTCAGTTCTTTTTTTATATTGCCCAAATTCGTCATTATTGCTGTTGTTTTAAACTAAGAGTCAGAAAGCTTTTTCTGTAAAGGTCTAGATAGTAAATATTTCAGGCTTTGCAGCCATATGGTCTCTGTTGCACATTCTTTTGTTGATTTTTTAAAGACATATTTAAAAATATAAACCATTCCCAGCTGGAGCATCATACAAAAATAGGCCACAGTTAGCTGGCCCCTATTTTATATGGTCAATACTCATTTAGATTCATCCTTAGGAATATCACTTTTTTTTGCTTGCATTTCTCCTTGCATCTCAGACTTTCCTTCTGGATCTATCTTCCTTCTTTAAATACATTGTTTAGCAATTTTTGCTGGGAGCATCTTTCGTTAAAAATGTTTTCACTTCACCCTTACTCTTGCATGCAAGTTTATCTAGGTACAGAATTCTAAGTCATTTGATTTCTGAATCTAAGAATGTTTGTCTTTCATGTATCTGGAAAATTCTCAGCTATTTTCACTTAAAATATTGCTTCAAATCCAGTCTATTATCTTCCTCTGGAATTACTTTCAGATAATATTAGGCCATCTCATTTGGTCCTCCATTTTATATTTAATTTCTCTTTAATATTTTCCATCTTTTTGTGCTGAATTCTGGATAATTTCTTCATATCTATATTTCACTTCAGTAATCTTCTCTTCAGCTGTATCTAATTTGCTTTTCTAACCCATCCATTGAGTCTTTTTCCAGGCTAAAGATCACATTTTTCATTTCTATAACTCCTGTTTGGTTGTTTTTGAAGCCTGCTCTGTCTTTTTGATAGTGTCTTGTTCTTTTTTCATGAGGTCAGTTCCTTTTTCTTATATCATTAGTAACATTGCATAAATTTATTTTTAGTTTATATAACTCTTTTATCTGCAGTTTTGGGGGAGTCCAAGTCCACCATTTTTTTATGTCTGTTACTGTCATTCAAAGTGGATTGCTTCCTTATGTTTCATGATTTTGGATTGTGAGCTCATCTTTAGTAGGGTGTTAGCTACAGAAATCCTATGCTGCAGGGTTGAGATTTGTCCCTATTTGCTTCTGCATTATCACTGCCTAAGGACCAACTTTGCTCATTTAAAATATATTTATATAAGCTCAAAGATTAAAGCTGACTGTGCAGAGGTCTATGGCTAAATATGTTCAAGGGAGATTTTTTCCCCATAATCTGGCTAAGATGGGCAGATTCCCATTATCTTCCTGTGCCAGTGTGCAGATATCATCTAGTACACTCCTTCACTGCAAGCATGGCTCTTTGAGGGTCCTGGCTCTATGACGAAGTCTCCAGTTCCAAATCTTCATCTTGTGCCAACCTAACGCCTTGTCTCTTACCCAGTGTGGACACAACCACCCCAACCCGTTGATTCCTGAGATTGTGTATTTATATTGCCTTTACAATTCTGGCTCCTGGGGAATTCCTTTACTTTCTTATGAGTTTGGCTAAGCATCAAAACAATTTTCAATATATATTACCAGATATTTCTGAAGAAGATATTTCAGATTCTCTGAACAGTTGTAATGACAGGAATTTTACTGCTACTTAGTGGAAATCCATCTGGAGGCTTCATTAGAACATTCAGGCATTAAAAAAACCCACAGATGATCCAAAGAACAGCCATTGAAACCTAGTAAATTCATAGGTTGACAGTTGGTATTTGATTTTGTATGTGGTGGGGAAGTTGAGTTTTAGAATTTCCTGGAATTAAAATATAAGACTTTAATTGAGTTGATATTTCTAAAATTCTCAACTCATTTTTATTGGGATCAGCCTAAGGTTTTGTCTGCTGAAGTGAGAGGAGAGGCATGGCTGTGGGTCTGGGGACTTTGTGGCCAGGTGACTTGTAAAGATGTGTATGCGCCCCTCACAAGTGCACATCTATGTGACTGTGACATCATCACTGGTCTTCCCTACCTAGGGGAAAACCTCAAACTTTCTCAACACAGGAGGGCACAGAAGCAGGAGCCCAGAGAAAAGGCGGCAGAAGCCAGAAGGCAACTCGGCGTCTGCACTGGCAACCTCTTCCCTCCTTTATTCTCTCCCATCCCTTCAGGTGAAAGAAGTTGGGGCCACTCCCGCCGTCTGACAGCATGGCTGCAGGAGGGACACCAGGACACTGATGACCACTGGGAGGCCGGGCTCTATGTATCATCTGCTTTAATTCCACAACAATCTTGTCACTGGGTGCCATTATCATGCCCATTTTAAAGCTGTGGAAGCTGTGGAGCAGAGGTTATGAAACCTGCCCAAGTCACACACATGACAGGTGACAGGCAGGATCCAGAGCCACAGAGCTCTGTGCTCCTGGCCTTTGTGCTATCCCGCCCAAGGCTGCAGAGCAAGACTGTCCTGCTTCTGTTTCTGACCTTTTCTAATCAGAGAGAGAAGGAGCTTTAGACCATGCATATTTAGAAAAGATGGGAAGACCCACACCTCTCTGACAACTCAGGAATGCATGGGAGAAAGTTCCACCAGTGTTTGGCCACAACCACAGAGATCTGCATTCAAGGTGGATTGGACTAAAAATAGGCCGACTTACCAGTAAGGCACAGGCATCTGCACACATCAGCATGTAAAACACATTGCTCCAGCCGGACGGGGAGAGGAGCCCAGCCAGCAGGGGGCCCAGGGCTGCTCCTGAAATCAGGCAAATGGACACACATGGTGCTGTTTAGAGACCACACAGAATGGGGCTCAACACCTCACTCACAATGAAAGGAAAACATGGAACTACACTACCTCGTCCTGACCTATCAGATTGGGAGCGGGTAAAAGGCCTAGTGTAGGGTGAGCCTTTCAAATCTGAAAACCTGAAATCCAAAATGCTCCAGAATTCGTAACTTTTTGAGTGCCGACACTCAAAGGAAATGCTCGCTGGGGCATTTCAGAATTGGGATTTGAGATGCTCAACCAGTATAATGCAAATATCCCACAATCTGAAAAAATAAAAAGACATAACCACTTCTGGTCCCAAGCACTTCAGATAAGGGTACTCCACCTGTACGCCTCAGTACTGGGAAGGCAAAGCTGGTACAGCCTTTTCCCAGAACCATCCTAAAAATGTGGGTTGACATTGCAATGTTCATTCTTTTCATCCAACACTCCCATTATTTTCTTGAGTACATGTAAGGAAATCTGAATTCAGTGCACAATCTTAGATATTCTTACGCCATAAAAACGTAACTGGGTAAAATTTGAATAAGATTTGTAGATACTAATATTCTTTCAATGCTCACTTTCTGATTCTGATCATTGCACTGTGGTCTGTCATGGAATTCCTTGTTTTTAGGAAGTACGTGAATAGTTATGAGTAAAGGGGCAGCATGTGTGCATCTTACTCTTAAGTGGTTCAGAAAAATTATGCATGTATGTGTGCATATATGTGTGTGTGTGTAAAAACACGAGGGGTGCATGATGAACCACATGTACTAAAATGTCTGAATTCTTTGAACTATTTCTGCAACTTTCTTGAAGTCTGAAATTATGTCAAAATGTTTTTTTAAAAGATGAAAAAAAAATAAAGTATCCCCCTAAATGCCCAAGGACTGCTGTTTAAGAATGTGTTTTGTAGCATCTGATGCATTTTACCAAGAGGGACTGAAATTAATTCTGATACACATGTAGGATGGCCTGTTTTGGTAGATGCATGGGAAAAAGCATGAAGAATGCACCAAGCTATAAACTGACATTCGACTCTGAGAGGTAAGATAACCAGGGTCTTTCATGCCCTAGGCACTCATTTTTTTCAAGTGTTCACAAAGTGCACTTCCTATTTTATAATCCCAGGAGCAATTGTATGGTTTTTTTTTTTTTTATTCTCAGAACTTCCAGGTAAACATGGTCGGCTACTCATGTGTTATCTCCACACCCCCCAAGCAACATGAACTGCACCATCACTAACTTCTAAAGGTGATAAATCCTCCCACCGAAGGGCACATAGTTTTGGAAGATGGACACAGAAGGGCTGACAGCTAACACAGCCTCCAGTGTTCCCTGCTCCACTGAGCATCCTCAGAGGGAGACAGCACAGGGACACCTGGAGCAGAGCGAGGCCCAGCGGAGCACAAGAGACAGGAAGAAGGAAGGAGGAAGGCAGGGGGAAGGGAAGGGGGTCAGCAAGAGAAAAAGGGTGCATGGGTTGAGTCTTTTATCACAAAGTGTGAGCTACATTCCCTCTGCCGCACCTCGGATCCCAGGTCTCTTTTCTCATCCTCACTAATAAAGAGACTCCTCCTGACGCCCCGTGCAGGAGAGCGCAGCTTAACCCGTGGGGACACTAAGCCCAGTGCAGGACAGGGATGCTCACCTAACAGGCAACGGGGGATCTGGGGAAAGACACCAGCTTCCACCAAGCAGCCACCCATGGTTCCATGCCATGGCAAGGATGTCGGCAGCTGGACCCAGGCTCCCCTGGGCACTGAAGGAGTCTCCTCCTCCAGGTTCCGCAGGGTCCCACTGCCTGGAGACCAGCAGCCAGCACACCGTCCCCACAGAAAGACTTCAAACCACTATGCAGGGCCCCTTCTTCCATGGGAAGTGATGAAGGGGCAACCAAGGTCTGCCCTGTGTCTGGGGAACGCCCCAATGCGAAAGCAAGCAAGCTGGGAGGAGGGAGCCTGGAGGAGAAGAACATTCCCAGAGCTCATAGCACCCCCAGAGAGCCAACAGAAGACTAAGTTGAACCTCAGGACACTCCCCCCTCCCCCTTTTTTTTGTGGCTGAAAACCTGTTATCAATTTCACATGATTCAGTCTAACATGAAATAAAACAGGACGCACTGAAAGGGCAGAGAAACATCAGTAAACATTGAAAATATGGCAGGAAAAGTAAAATGGTCGATACAAAGGTGGAAAATACAGTCAAGAATCTCCCTGAGAAAGTATGAGAAAGAACAGGGAGACAGGCAGGAAGGGAAAGAAAGAAAGGAAAGTTGAAGGATTAATCCAGAAAAGCCTACATCTGACTAATACATTTTCCAGAAAGAAAAAACAAATCAGAAAATGGTAGGAAAACTTATCAAACGAATAGGGGCCCAATTCCCCTAAAGTGAAGGGCAGTTGTTTCCAGACTGAAGGCGCCACCAGGTGCCCAGGACAGTGGATGAAGAAAGGCTCCAGGGGTAAGGAAGGGAACCTGGAGATTTCTAAGAGAAAAAAGAGAGGGTCAGAAAGCAAGGCTGGGGTCAGAATGTCTGTGAACGTGTCAGTGATGGCAATGGGGGCTGGAAGACGGGGGTTCTGAAGAGAAGGTGTTTCCACGTCCACATTGCCTCAGGCGAGAGCAGAATCCAGCCATGACGCACTTGTAAGCTTGCAGAACCCACCTCCCCTGACTCAGGAAGCTGCGGAGACAGTTTCCACCACAGGAATGGTAAACAGGGGTCTAGACTGCTAGGGCTGTGTCGCAGGCAAGAGAGGAGGGACTCCCAGCACCGTGGTGACAGGTGCTCTGGGGCCAAGCTGCGCAGTGGGCGGAGTGAGGCTGATGGTGTGAAAGGGGTGGGGCAGGGCAGGATGGCGACCACGGTGCAGGGAAGGAAGAACTTTGTCGGAAATGTAGAAAAGATGAGATGTTTACTTACCTGGGAGAAAACAAGATGTATCTATTGAGGGTGCATAACTAAAGTTTCTTTCTTGGCTGGAAAGTGAAGGGCAGAAGCATGGCCAGTATAACTGAGGAGGGGGGGTAGGCAATGTCGGGGTGGAAGGGAGCCAGGTCCCCTCTTCCGTAAGAGAAGCACAGCTGATGATGTTAAGATGATGAACCAAGAAACATGCAAATACGGAGGTAAGCGGAGAGAGGCAGCTGAAATTGGCTGCCTCTAGAAAGAGAGGGCTGGGGAGGGGGACGGAACGCCGCTGTACAACATAATAAGCTTGTAGGACTGTCTGGCTTCTAAGGTACATTATATTTTACTTTAATAAATAAAAATTAACTTAAAAAAATGCAGTGCTCTATTTAATTGCTCTGCATGAAATGTACAGAAACGGCAACCTCTGCGATTCTAAGCACTGCGAAGGTCCCAGGCGCACACCGTGTCAACCAACCGTGTGGCACTTGGGAGAAGGCAGGGGTGATTTACGATTAGTCATGCTTTGCCTCCACCCGAGTCACTGCCAAGGAGTGGACAGTGGCACTAAATAAGCATGCGGCAACTCCCTCGGGAAGGGACTTGGCTGACATGGTGGCCTTCCCACTGGAGCCTGTACTTTGTCTTGCTGGGCAGCACTCATGGAAGGAATCATGACCGAGGCGTGGTGGTGGGGGTGGGCAGGCCTGAGCGCCGTTTCCATGGTGACCATTTACTGAGCAGGCAGCAGGCACTGATGGGCAGTGGAGCCTGGAGGAGTCGGGTCCTGGTCCTGCCTCTGGTGTAACGCAGCAGCCATCAAGGTGGGCCCGGCAGCTCCACGGACAGTCAGGACTTGGTGCAGGTTAACAGAAGGCCAGAGGGGGTCCGGTGTGTGTGCCACCTTCCTTGTGAGGGGCCGAAGGCATTCAGAACTGCGCCTCCCTCCACCTGCTCGGGGGCAGTGGTGGGCAGTGGCCTCTGTTCACAGATGCAGGGTCTCCACCCTTAGCCACACACTTCTGCTTCCCTCTCATTTTGAGAATATGAAGAAAAATGTGTTTTTTCACCTAGCTCATGATTTCCTTCTCTCTTTTTACGCTGATCCTCTGCTTTTAAAAACAGCCATTGGGGTTGCCAGTAGAGCGCCAAGTTAGCTTTAAGAACAGGGTTTCACAGCGGAGTCAGACTGAATCACAGACCGCAGGCCACTGGGGCACAAGGCCAAGAGAACGCTGCGTAGTCACAACGTCAATCAGAAATGAGCTCAGCCCCGCAGTGCCCCGACTTCCTACCGAGATGCCCAAGACAGAAGATCAGAGGGGTGACCACTGCTGCCACCCAATACACTCAAAGCCCCTCTGGATCCAGTGAAAGGAAGGAACCAACATGAAGGGCAGAGACGAGGCTGGTCTGGTCTCACTTTGGTGAACAGCAAAAGCCAAAGCGTGGCTTTCTGAGCGACAGCCACCCTGCCCACCGCTTCTCAGAACCAGGCTGTGTGTCACATGACAACGGCCACCCTGCCCGCCACTTCTTAGAACCAGGCTGTGTATCACACAAAGCCAGCCCTGGCAATGCAGCAGCAGCCCTGCCCGCCGCTTCCCAGAACAAGGCCAGAACAAGGAAACGCAGAACAAGGAAACGCAGCAGCAGTGTGGAGCTGGGGTTCCCACCACCCAGGGCTGGGCAGGGGCGCCTGGGGCCTGTCCGGCCTGGCTCCTCACTGTGCAGTCAGCTGCCTGGGCCCTGGCTGCGATTCTAACTGTCTGGGAGCAGCTCATTCAGTTCACTGGGATACAGCAAAGAAGCAGGCAAATCCCGTCCTCCTGGAGCTTCCGTTCCAGTGTCAGGAGACAGAGGAGACAAAGCAGAGGAGTGTACCAAATCCCACTGCGGATGGGGAGAGCGCTCCGGAGAACAGACCTGGGAGAGGGGCCTGGAGGCCAGGTTAGAAGGGTTCACGTGTTCTCAGCAGGGTGGTCCCAGGAAGTCTCGCTGAGAGGATATCTGGGCAAAGACTCAAGGCAAGAGGGAGTGCGGCTCGAGGTCACCTGTGGGGACCTTCCCAGGCACGGGGCGTGGCCAGAGCAAAGCGCCCGCACAGGGGCCAGCCTGGCCTTCGGAGGAGCAGCAGGGAGGCCATGTGGCGGGAGGGCTTTGCATTCTGCATCACTGAAACAGCAGTGGGCACCCAGAAACGTGCTGTGATGTTGCCACCTGCTGGCACCAAGGCCAGGGGCAGCCAAGAGCAACATCAGCTCCCTGCACGAGCCAGCAGGAAGGCTCCAGCACCAGGTTCTGGCTGACCTGGGTTTACTGAGCCACCTTCATCTAGCAAACACTCGGCTTTACTGGAGACCCCCACGCAGCAAGTGACACACCAGGTTGGCACCCCAGACCCTCCTTATTAGCTGTGAGAGCCACACCAGGCAGCCCCCCATTACGTCCCCTATGTAGGAAGGACCCTCCTGATCTTTACCTGGCAGGTGTGGCAGCTCCTGATCTTCGCCTGGCAGGCACAGCCACTGTGGGTGCTCCCCATACAAGGGCTCAGGGAAGGCCACGGCCGTGCTGTCAGGCTGCACATGGGCGAGGAGACTGGCGCTCTGCCAGCTCCCACCTGCCTGCTCCCTAAGGGGATGGCTTGCTTATTCTGCCACCTTTTTAAATTCCAGAATATGCCACTGAATTATCTTCAAGAGCTTCGATGATGCTGGTAACACTCAGAACCCTGTATGCTTTTGGACCAATTAGTTTTTCTGTAATTTAAATAAGATTCTGCCTTTCTTGAGATGAAGGCAATAAATAATGAGTGGACTTGAGTTAGCCCATGGGCTGTAGTTTGCCAACCACTGCCTCGGGTGAAAACCTGGACACACACAGCTAGTCACACACCCATCTCTTTGAAGCCACCCAGGCATGCATGACCATCTCTGTGTGCCGATGTCCCCTGCTCATCTGCTCGTATAGTAAGAAGCCGGCCCACCCAATGTTATAGATGCAATTGGAACCCTGGGCACCTGTTCACAAGCATGTGACAATGTGATTTCCCCCAAGACACCAAACCTCCCAGAGCTAAAACTCTCGGCGCACCTACAGAGCCGGTCCCGTCGATGATGGCCGTCACGGTGGAGAGGGCGTGCGCGTTGCCTTTCAGACTTTTATGAGTCCCCTAGAAGAGAGGAAAAACAGATGTGCAGCTTGTCGCTGCAGCATGAGAAGTAAACCCAAGCCTCTGTATGATCATTTACTCAAACTGCTCTGCAGAACAACTCATCATGAGGGTGTTTCCCATTATTTAAACTCCACCCCAAGCTTGCCTTGGAGAGTTAAAACATCAAGGGGTTTTAAGAGTCAAAAATCATCAGAAATGCTTGGTTCTAGTAACAAGAACTCTTAGGATTCTCTTCAAATAAAAAGTTTGTTCAGCACAGTCCTGCTCCTCCCTGAGGCCCCAGAGCAGCGAGCGTGAGAGGCATGAAGATGCGTGACGCACGACACCGCCCTGAGCTGCGCCGGCCTTCCTTCCCAGACACATCCACGTGTCTGCTGGATTCCTCGACAGCCGGGGCCTTCCTGGGACCCCTGTCAGATGTCTCTGCAGGACCTAAAATTCAACCTGATCGATAGCAAACGCCAGGGGAAGAAGGGAGGAGGGGAGAGCTGAGAAACCAAGGCTGGTGCAGGTCCTCAGTGAGCAGCCGCCAGGAGCTCTGGTTTTGAAAATGTTGCATGGATAACGGGAAAAAAGCACAAATTGAGGACAACGGGAGGGGAAAAAGATCAGGGGAAACAGTGCCTGGAAGCCTAAAACTATAAAAATGAACCAGCGTCCAAAAAAAAAATGCTTGTATATGCATGTAATATGTATATAAAATAAAGAACACACAATATGAAAATCATACAGAACCTATGTATTTTGAAGTCTAAAAAATAAGTGAAAGTCTCTCCTCTGCCTCTACCCCGTGAAGGCTGACCATTGCTAATGGTCTGATGTGGATCCTTCCAGAATTTTCCATGCCCATGCAGACACAAGTCTGCATGCTCACGCACACTCAGGCAGTTTCAGGACACGCCCAACACAAAGGTGACCAAGGCAGGGCATGGTACCTGGATGAGGAGGGCCAAATCCCCCAGCGCCTCTTCGTGGCCCCTCTCTCTCTGCAGAGGCGTCCAGGACAGGACCCCCTCCCCTGCCCCCTTGGATTGAAAAGGCACCTGAGTCATGAGGATGGCGCCCAAGAGCCTTTTGTTGTGCTGAACGGTGAGTTTCGCACCAACCTGCCCATGATTCTAGGAGAAGGGTGAACGGGGGGCAGGTGCAGGAAGGCTGGAGACCACAGGTGTAGGTGAGCTGCCAAACATGTGCTTCTGCAAATGCGGTTTTACTAACGGTAATGGAGGCCACTTTTGTCATGAATGGCACAGGCACATGGCAGGGTGCCCACAGGGCTAGTGTCTCTCCTGGTTCTACTCACCAGGTCGGCGGAGACGGCGGTGGTGATGAGTGCGTAGGGCCCGCTGACCAGGGCTCCGCTGAGCAGCAGCATGGCTGTGGGAGGCAGAGAGGCAGAGAATGGAAATGCCCTCCGGAGAGCCCCGCATGCATAGGAGCAGCCTGAGGTGGGCACCTGGGGAGCACAGGGAGGGGGTGCAGCAGAAACAGCTTCCTCTAAACTTGTCTAGTGAGGAGCTAAAGCAAATCGTACCCTCCCTAAGACTCAGGCTCATCTACCCTCGAAGGGCAGCAGCTGCCGCCACGAGGGAGTGAGCACAGGCCGGACCGTGGGCCTGACCCTGGGCCTGGGCTGACCCCTGCTTCATCTGCAGCAGAAAGGCCTTCCTCTCCTCACCCACAGCTGCTGCAGTACTCGCTGAGGGCAGACCCCCACCCTCTCTCTGGACCAGGTCACTTCCTAAACTCTCCTCTAGGTTCACACTCAGGTGAGGAAGCTTCTGGCCTGAGGGGTCACAGGAATTTCCGCTTCCTCTCCTGTGGGCAAGTTGCCTTCTGGGTAACGTTTAAGGGGACCACACACATCCCCACTGCTGGCTCATTAGGACAGAAAGCATACTTCTAAGTGCTGGAGGCAAAATTTGATAGCACTGCCTGCAGGGTGTTCAAAATCGTCCTTCAAGGTTATGCAACTGCTCCTGGAGGGGCAGCTGACAAAGCTGGGAGGAGGTGGCTGGGGGGGCCGCTTGCCCTGGCTCCTGGCGGGACCCTGTTCAGGTCACACCACCAGGTTCCTGGCTACCTGATGCGGCCCAAGAGCCAGCCTGGGCTGCTCTCACCACCAGGGGTGCAGGGTGCAGGTGGCAGGTCGCAGGCTGCTGCAGCCCCACCAGCCCCGCCAAGGCCCCAGGAGGGGCTGCCCTCAAGGTCACATCTGGCTTCTCCACTGAGCGCCCAGGGCCACTGCCCCAGACCAGGCTTGCACTCTCCCAGCTCACACTGAAACCCACAGACTGGCAAGCCTCGCACTGGGGAGAGGAGACCCCGGCCTCTGCAGATGGCTGTGCCCAAAGGAGGACATGGGACAATTTTAGCCACACCATGTGCTCCAGTTAAACCAGCTCAATGCACCTGTTGATTTTAATATTTCATCTGGCCAGTTGTGTGAACTTTAAAAACGTGTGTGAAAGAAAAGCAGGAAGGCCTCCATACTCACCGATGGTGGCCTCAAGCCCCATCTTGCTGATGGTGGAGAAGATGTAGAGCTGTGGACATCAAGACACAAGGTCAAAGCCATGGCTGGCTGCAAGCAGTGCGAGATTGCTGGAAATCTACTTCTCAAAAGCTTGGCGGGTGATTCTCAGGCAGCCATCCCAAGAGTGGAAACCCCTAAAAAAGAGTGACGGCCACACCCCCTCCCATCTCAGGCACTGAGCCTTGTCCCCACCACGAGAGCTTTGGACCAAGCACCCCAGGCGACCTGGGCAAGTCTGCAGGGTGCTCCCACTCTACACCCCCAGCCAAGGGCAGCCTTCCTGAGCTCCTGCCCAGCCAAGGGGCTGCCTTCTTGAGCTCCTGATTTGTGAGTCTGACTGCCAAGTCCTCAGGATGCCCACCCCCAGTGGCAGCAAGGGGCCCACCCAGGCATTTCTTCACTCAGCATTCTTTCAGGTTCTGTGTTGGGCCATGTCCAGGACCCCAAGATGGCTGAAAGCCAGGCCTTGTTCTGGGGCTAGTGGAGAGGCTGACGTGCACAGAGCTACACCGTCCACTGACAAGCCTGTTACCTCTAAAGTTACGATGATAAAAACAGTGATGATGTGCATTGTTTCTAACCCACTGCAAGGTGGTGATACTGACATCCCATTTTCCAGATGAGGGAACTGGGGCATAGATGGGGGTGTCACAGCCCAAGGTCAGGAGCTACGAAATGCTTGAAAAGTACTATGCACCATGCATCATGATGGGAGGGGTCAACGATGCCTAAGAGGTGGGGGAGGTGTTGCGGATCCCAAAGGATGGGCAGGAGCTTGTCTGGGGCAAGGGGGCACCCCAAAGAGAGGAGCAGCTTGCGCGCAGCCCATGCTAAACCAGCAGCAGCTGTGCATGTACGGGAGGGAGCCTGGTGGAGACCTGCAGGTGCCAAGGGAGGGGTCGGGGGGACAGGAGGCATGAGAGGGAATGAAGTGGGCTTGTCAGGAAAGTGGAGCATGGGCCAGATGGAAGGATGCTGGCTGGTGGGGAGCACAGTGGGGGACTGTCCGCAGGCTTTGGGGCCCAGGGAAGGCAGCAGGGCTGACCGTGGGGGCCGCGAGCAGCAGCATCAGGCCGCAGGTGGAGGCCCTTTTCTCCAGTCGGTCTGAGATCACACCTGCCAGGATCCCACCTGCAATGGAGAGGCGGGCTTCAGGCGCTGACGTCCCGGGGTATGAGCCCACAGGGAGGAAGTAGAACTGCAGGAGCTCGGAGAACGGCCTCCTCCTTTCCCAAGCCCCTCTCTCCATGCATCACGGGCAGGCAGCCTTCTCAGAGCCCTGACCTCCCCACAGGCCTCCATTGGTTGTGGTCAGATGTGAGAGTCTTGGAGACATCTGCAGGTTCAGGTTTTAGGCCAGCCTCGAAGCCCCTTTACCTATCAAGGTACTAAGGTGGCCAGTCTGTCACCTGCCCAGGAGGCAAGCTGCTGCTTTTTTTTGTTTTAGTTTTGAGATGGGGTCTCACTCTGTCACCCAGGCTGGAGTGCAATGGCATGATCACGGCTCACTGCAGCCTCAACCTCCCAGGCTCAAGCCATTCTCCCATCCCAGCCTCCCAAGGCTGGAACCACAGGCTCGAGCCACCACGCCCAGCTATGTTTTTTTTTTTTTTTTTTTTTTTTTTGTAGAGAGGGGTCTTGTGTTGTCCAGGTTGGTCTTCATAACAAGAAGACCTCAAGCGATCCTCCCAACTGGGCATCCCACAGTGCTGGGATAACCGGCATGAGCCCCTGAGCCCAGCTGGCATGCTATTTCTAAGGGAAGCTGTTCAAGTGCAGTCAGGGCCCTGGGGAGGGAGGCAGACCATAAGACCACCCCCAGGTGACGGCCTGACCCTTTTGGGCTGGGTCCACTCAGGGGATATGAGACCTTGGGGAACCCTGTTCCCTCTGAGCAGTGAATCAACTCAGAGATCACGCGCCTTGCGAAATTATTGTTGCAGCAGAACAAGTCTTAATGAACTCACCGAAGATTCCGCCCACGTCAAACAGGGTGGAGAGCTCCCCCGCTTTTTTGGCATCAAGGTGATCTATTAAAATGACAACGGAGTGTGAAACAATGAGGATCTCTTTCATGCATCACAGCGACACACCATGGCAGAACAGGACCCATGCACGAGACTCTGGTTCCATAGCTTGATTTATACCAAGGAGCAATTAGTGGTTAACTCAATTTAAAAAACAACACAGAAAGGATGAAAACACTCTTAACCAAAATCCGTGGCCTTCCTCTGCTCAGTCTAATTATCCCACCTTTGGTTCAGAGGCCCCCCAGGGGCCCCTCTGCCATGAAGTTAGATGAACGTAGGACAGAAGTGGGGTGTGGAAGGCGCCTGGATGCTCGAGCATCCTGTCACACGTGCTGTCTGACCACATGGCTTTAGAGCTGCAGATGAGGACACAGAGGCCTCCCGGCACCAGCTCAGGGTGCCCTCCACGAGGTTTTGTACAAGTTCTGGGCTTTAAGGTGGACTGAGCCGGCCACGGCGTGAGAAAGGAGACTGGGCTTAAAGGTGGACTGAGCCGGCCGGGCGTAGGAGAGGAGACTGCGAAGCATCTGGGGCGTGGGTCAAACCCAGCCGTTCCGAATCATCAATGGCATGGACAGGAAACTTTGCTTTTTTCAAACAGACTGGAAATGTCAGCAGTTCAAGACTCAAGTCCTGAGAACGTCACCCCTTTTGCAACCACAGGGGAAGAAGGGAGAAAGAAGGCCCAGCTGTGTGCAGCTCACTGGCCGAAGTGAGGCGGGGGTCACGAGGCAGGGAAGGAACCTCAGGATCCAAGGGTGCTCCTTGCTGCCTCCCCAGTCACTGGCCCTTGGGCAGGCCCTGTCCCTGCTAGGCTGTGGGGCAGTCCCCAGACCACCTCCCCAACTTCCCTCCTGGGGTATTCAGCCTCCAGCCTCGTGCTGCCAGCATTCTCCTCTGGTGGGATCTGCATCCCCAGAATAGGTGGTCTGTGCTCCTCAGCCTCCCGCATTCTCAAAGGCCTCCTCTTTGAGACATCGCCGGATCCTGCCCCTCCCTGACGGCCCAGTGTGTGTCTTCTCCTTCCTCTCGCTCTCTCTGGCTCCCTGGGCGAAGAGCCCTCCACGTGCTCCTGGACCATCCCCGCTTCCTCTCAGCCAGGGTTCGGGTTTCCCCACTCAACGGCCCCTTCCCTTAAGCACTGTTCATGCCCTCTTGTCTGTCCTGTGGTCACACATGACATGGGGGGCATGTTACTATTTCACTGGCACATTTTCTGATAATCTATAGCTGTGGCCACTGCGGGGCTTCTGAAACATAAAGCAAACTGTCGGCCCTGCCAAAAATGAGAAGCTATCTCCCAGAAGCCATTTCCAGGTCAGAGTATCAGAGATTTCTTCTCTCAGGTCTCCAGAGGCTTTGCTTCTGCTCACTGGCTGCTATGATCCAAAGTTCAGTGTAGCCCACATTTAAACGCAGGCTGCCCCAGAACAGGAAGTACCTCATGAACTGGTAGACCTAGCTGGGATAGAACGTGTCAAACGTTAAGCCCCATAAAGTTTACCATTATGGCAATACAATTTGCATATCTGAATTCTTTTTAGCCTACGTTTCATCATAGTACTTTATTCAAAAGTGTGCCTCTCAAATCACCTTTCGTGACCTTGTGTTTCCAAGACTCTAGAAGCCAGCAGATAGAAGAGTTCAGACCCCCGTCACTGTGCGGAATTTAATGTGTTCTAGCGGTGGATACTCACCCACATTCGTGATGTACAGGGGCAGCCAGAAGAGGAAAGTATAGCTGACCAGCTTGGCGAACAGCAGACACAGCGAGAACTCTATCACGCCCTGAAAGACAGAGCAGTCGGGCGTCTCCTCCAAATGTGGAGTCAGCAGGTGTGTAAATACGCAACAGAGTTAAATACGACTTCGCTCCCATAAAGACATCCTGTCTCTGGGCTGGCTTTATCACCTCCAGACACGTACTGGGGAGGGTGCTGCACCGCTGTGTGGTGTAGTGAGGACCCGGGAACAGTGGAGGGCTCACCCCAGCAGGGGCACCAGGGAGGGGCGGGGCCCCTGAGAAGGGTGGGGCCGTAGCTGCAGCTCCTTGGCCACTGTCACATGGGGTGCAGGACCAGCATGGCCAGATTTTCTGCTTTCCAAGTGAAGACAGGAAGCCCTATTTATCTATGAAACTTCTGAATTTCAAAATGGAGACTACCTTTTAGGAACAAAACCCAGTGTCTTTACATCAATGAAAACATGTACGGGTTTGATTTTCATACTACATCGCCTGGAAAACTTAGCTATTAAAGGAGTTCTCGTATAGCCGGGTGCAGTGGCCTGAGTATTGAATGGCTCTTTCTTCTTCCCTGGAACTGAAATTGTAAATTATCAAGCCACCTGGAAACACACAGATCAAACAATTCCGACCATTCTGTCAGCACACAGGCGTACAGGCTACTGAATCCCGCCTTGTGAGTACTACAAACCAGTCCATATCAGGGAAAACAATGAAAAGAGACACGTAGGTATGAGTGAGGAAATCGAGTGGTGGGTTCTGTAAAATGCCTGTTTGTGTTTGTTTTACATCTACTTTTAAAAAGAGGTGGCACTTGTGAGATAAAAATTCCAGATGCCATCTGAAAATTCAGAGTGAGAAATCCAGTAACTCTGTGGCACTGAATCCCCCAGCCGTCTGTGCACTGAAAATCAATCAAAATGGGGGCTGGGGGAACCCAGCGCTCTACTTCGCCAAGTCATTCTAAAATGAAACGAGTTGATGTCTTCACAGTTCATGAGGATGTGTACGTGTAATTTACCATATGCCTTTCACGGGCCTGGCATTGTGTTTAGTTGTCATTAAATGACCTCACTTCATCCTCAGAACAACGAGTGGTATTACCCCAGGGATGGAACCCGTGTGACAGATGAGGACATGGAGGCTCAGAGTGTGCCACACTTGCCTGGAACACTCAGCTTGGCGGTGGCAGGGGGAGGCTTGAGTGGGACCTCTGAAGCCCATACTGTCTATACCTCCACTATATAAACACCTGTATTTTTATACTAGTGTGCACCCTACTTTTAGTACAAGTATTTGGGGGTAGCTACAGAGGAAGGTATAGCAGAAAAGGTCACTAGTATTAAGGACACAATTAAAAACAAATCTTTTTACTTAAACCCAGCAGCTTCCACAGGCCGGCATGCACAGCCCTTTCCCCATGAGCTGGTGCCCAGCCTGGGCTGGGACGTTCTCCTCTGGCTGAACACTGGCTCCAGGGTCCGCCTCTGCAGGCCCAGTTTCTCCTGGGCACTGGAAGACTTTCTGTTCTGAAGCCGAGGTTCTCCCCAGTCTTTAATTTCCGTGATAGGATTCTGAGGTCTGGGTTGCATTGTTTATACTTCCAGCCCTGACCTGCTGAGGGGCCTCAGGCCTGTGCCCCTGACCCTCTGCCTTTCTCTAGGTCGTGTCAACAAGCGAGAGCTGTGTCTGCTCCCTGGTGCTGTGGCTGTCAGTGCTGGAGGGCACGGCCTGGACAGCTCCCCCTGGACAGCACTCCCTGGACAGTGCCCCCTGGACAGCGCCCCCTGGACAGCGCTCCCTGGACAGCACTCCCTGGACAGCGCCCCCTGGACAGCGCTCCCTGGACAGCGCTCCCTGGACGGCCCCCCCTGGACAGCACTCCCTGGACGGCCCCCCCTGGACAGCACTCCCTGGACAGCGCCCCCTGGACAGCACTCCCTGGACAGCGCCTCCTGGACAGCACTCCCTGGACAGCCTGGCCAGCCCACACAGCAGGGTCTGGTCTCCCTCCCACGCCCCTGCTCTCAGCTCTCTGCCCCCATCAGAAGAATACAGTGTCTCCACACCCTGTGCACGGCTCCTTAGATTCTCTGCTGAGGGAGTCCATGAATGTAATAAAAACTGAAAGCAGCAAGAAATCTCCCTACAGTGCCCCTCCCGCTCATCTGCTCCAAGTCACCTTGTTCCTGATACTGATCACCCACTGAGGGGCACAGTGGCGCCCTTCTAGTCTGGAGGCAAGGCCAGCAGCACCACCGAGGACCAGCCCGGTCCAGATTCTGAGGGCCCCAAGGCTTCTCCCGCCTGTGCTGCTCGTTCTTCCCTTGGTCCCCGCATCCTCCCCCTCACTCTTGGCATCCTCTGCTCACATGCAGGGGCAATCAGACCATGGGCTGTGGCACTGAAGGCACTTTTTTTTTTTTTTTTGAGACAGAGTCTTGCTCTGTCGCCCAGGCTGGAGTGCAGTGGCACAATCTTGGCTCACTGCAACCTCTGCCTCCCGGGTTCAAGTGATTCTCCCGCCTCAGCCTCCTGAGTAGCTGGGACTACAGGCGCCTGCCACCACGCTCAGCTAATTTTTGTATTTTTAGTAGAGACGGGGTTTTGCCATGTTGGCCAGGCTGGTTTTGAACTCCTGACCTCAGGTGATCTGCCTGCCTCGGCCTTCCAAAGTGCTGGGATTATAGGCGTGAGCCACTGCGCCTGGCCTAAAGTCACTTTAAAGGGAAAGAGAATCCAGCCGGGCTCGCGAAGGCCACGGCACGGCACTCAGTGACAGCGCCTCCCATGGGCTCATGCTCAAGGCCTGTGGGAGGGCAAGTGCACCGGGGAGGGGCCGGGACACAGGGGCCAGGTGGCAAAGTAGTCAGGGCCTCAGTTCCCCAACCTGTCACGTGGGGGCAGGCCCAGGGCGCCAGGCTTTCTGTTTTTCCAGTGAAGGCAGGGAGCCCCATTTTTCTATGAACCTTCTGAATTTCTACATGGAGAAAACGAATTTCAAAGAACATTTAAATATGGTATGAGGCAAACCAAATATCACTGCAGACATATTCAGTCCCGAAGCTACCACTGTGCAGCGTCTAGCTTTGGCTATGGATTCGAATCCCCTGGTTCTATAACCACAGATTTCTTTTTAAGCTTAATCATCAACCGACCAGACTTCCTACAGCCAGCACACCAGCCCTTTCTGAAACTCCTCCTGGGCACGTTTACTTACTGGAATTTTCAAGGCCCCTGTGAAGCTGATGGCGGCTGTGCCACTCCCACCGTCCCCGGGGAGAATGACGACGTGGTTCGGGTGGATGGAGCCTTTCCCATCTGAGAGCAGCAGGCACTGCATCTCTGGGTCCTGGAGGCAAATCCATTGGGAACAAAAAGGAAAGGTGTTACCAGCCGGGCAGTCTGGGTGAAGTGGGGCCAGGCTTCCTAACGACGAGGGTGCCTGGCGGCTCTCTCTTCCACTGCCTTGGAGACATCCTGGGTGACATTCCCACCTGGCCACTGCGTTAGAATGATTAGCATTCATGCATTTTCATGAACGGCTAGGTACACAGATCCTCTGATCCAGAAATTCTAGGAATCTATTTGCAAAAAATAATTTGAAAAGTAAAAAGATACTTATAAAGTAAAATGGACATCACATCATCGAGAAAAATTAGAAAATTCAAATACATCCATACGAATGACATCTTGTAAAAAAAAGGTTGGGAGATTTTAATGACAGGAAAATGCTTACGACACATTAAATAACACATCATTCAAAACTGCATGTCACTGTAACCTCAAAGAATGTATAAATATCTACATATATAACTAGGCAACTATAGGATCTATTTCTAGAAAGAAAGAAGCTAAAATCTAAGCCAACAATGGTTGTCACCAAGTGGTAGAATTACGTGTAATTTTTATCGAAATGCTAATAAGAAATTCTTTACATGATCCTGTATTTTTTAGGAGTTCACAATGGCCATATATGACCAGAAACAACATTATTTTAAAATACACCAACATTATTTTAAAATACACCTATTCTGATATTTAGGAATTCTGATTGTCTATAGACGTTCCTAAAGGACAAAGTGTACATTCATTAAAGCAAAGAAGAGTGATTCCCCAACCTAGAGTGGGATTTCAAGTCAGAGCAAGGATAACATAAAAATAATCTTAGCCTGGGCCACACAGTAAGACCTAAAAAAAAAATAGTGGAATGTGGTGGTATGCGCTTGTAGTCCTAGCTGCTCTGGAGGCTGAGGCAGGAGGATCACCTGAGCCCAGGAGGTTGAGGCTGCAGTGAGCTGTGATTGTGCGGCTGTACTTCAGCCTGGGCAAGACCCTGTCTCAAAAAAGAATGAAAATAAAATAAAAATGCTCTTCATGAGTGAGCTATGAGGTTCAAGGTCTTACAAAGAAATGCTTCTAGGTATCTCAGACCTTTCACAAAATCAAACAGGCTTTGTGGTATTCATCTCACTATAACCTGTTATAAGTTGGACTAAAAATGTAGTTTAATATAAAAAAAAAGAAAATTGTAATGTATTCCACATTCCCCTGCCCCTTGATATTCAGAATATTTAGAATTCTCTTCCAGTGGAAAACGGACATTTGGAAACTGAGTGGCAGGTGGCACCGAGTGCAGCCCAGTGTGGGCACCCAGTGGGTGGCCTCGGGGGCAGCCCAGCATCTACATCCCCCAGGAAGCCTGGCTTCACGGCTAGGACTCTGGCATGGAGAGTGGGTCTCTGATGAAGATATTAATATGTGGCCACACAGTCAGGTGCTCTGGAATGAAGATGACAAGCCTGAGTGCAGATGCCTAACATGCTCCCGATGATAATTCCATCACGGCCCTTTGTGAAAGCAAAGAACAGCGACTCGAGTTTCGGAATAAACTTTTCTCTCATGAATTCTGCTAATCGTCCAGTTTAGGAAACTAAATCAGTAATGCTCTACTGTGGCTAAGCACTGGAATCTCCTCGGGGGGCTTTGAGAAGCCCCGAATTCCCCCAGCCCCGCGGAAGCAGTCCCTGGGGCAGCCCCAGGCAAGTTCCACTCATAGCAAGCTGAGGGCTACAGGACTTCACAGGCTGTTCCGCAGGAAACAGGCTAAGCAGTGGGTGAAATGCAGCCAGCTGGAGAAAAGTCAAGTGGAACGAGGCCGCTTAGCCAGGAGAAGCGCACCCTCCGACCCACAGAGAAGTGACCACAGGTGGACACAGAAGACCTACTTGGCCTCAGGTAGGACCCAGATGCCCAAGGGCCACCCACAGTCCTTGCAGGATTTGTAAAGTGCTCCAGGGTCCACTTGCTGGGCTGGTTTAAAGCCACAGACACAGATCCTCTGCTCCTTATCTAAGCAGCAAGGAGCCCCCTAGACAGACAGAAGGCTCTGTCTCTGCTGAGAACAGGCCCTGTGCTCAGAGCCACTCATCTTAAACAGGGCTGGCAGCCACCACACCCCAGTTGTTTGCTCCTGGAGGAGATGGGAAAAAGTGTGAGGCCATGGCTGGTTTTCCAAAACAAACAGGGGGCTGCTGCTGCCTCCTCCTTACGCAGCAAACAAGAAGCCACTGGGTGGACCAAGACAAGGCTGGAGGCCAAGAGGCACCTCTGCCTCTAAACAAGCAGTTTCCAGTCTGTGTCCCAAGAGCCCCAAATGGGATCTGTGGAGCCCCTGGTGGGTGTGGGGGCTTCTGTGGCCAGTGCGCTCCACGCTTACGGCTTACACTTTCAAAGAGAAAAGGGCTCCCTCTACTAAAACACACACACACAACAAAAATACACACAGAGGCATGTGGGGGGACTGTGTAATAATGATCGCTCTATCTAAAAATGCTAAGCTCACCCCGCTACCCGATGGTGTCTGCAGCTTCCCTTTGGGAAAAGCCATCACAGAGAGATTTGTGGAGCCCCACTTGGCGTGCAAAGTGCATGGTAGAGTCACATTCAACCTCCAAATACCCACTCCGCGCTCATGCCGTGTTTGGTGGGCCCAGCAGTTCTTGAGCCACAGCCAGTCAGAAGGATCCTCAGAGATGTCAAGGAGGAAAAGTGACAAGTGACTACAGGGAAGGCAAGCGCGACCATCCCCAAGACAATCCTCTAAAATGCCCATGGGGACTTGCGGGCGTGCCACGTGGCCAAGTGACAGCAGAGCCTCCTTCTCTTTCCCACAT
Organism: Symphalangus syndactylus; assembly: GCF_028878055.3. Classification (NCBI taxonomy): domain Eukaryota; kingdom Metazoa; phylum Chordata; class Mammalia; order Primates; family Hylobatidae; genus Symphalangus; species Symphalangus syndactylus. The sequence goes on from NC_072427.2 coordinate 87,909,224, forward strand.
TTGCTCCCCGCCCTCCCAGCTTTCTTTACATGTCTCTTCAAGAGGCCACTCAGAAAGTGCCTGCTACGTGACATAATGTAGCAGCTCTGTCTGAAAAGGAGTGGAGGTCAGGGGCTGGGTGACACCCCACTGAGCCCAGCGGTCACTCTGGGAAAGGGGACATCCAGAGTGTGCAGCCAACCTCATGGGGCACTCTCCCCGCCTACCTGATCCAAGAGCAATGGCAAGCCTGCCGAAAGGGGATGCCACATAAGCGAGGCCAGCATGCGCCTGGTCGTGGTCATCTGAAGCATCACCCTCGGCCTGAAACCAGGCCTGCCAGTGCCTTTACTTACGTAACTGGCTCCTTGATGGCAAGTTTGTAAATAGCCTTTCTTAGAGGGCCGGAAAAGGAAAGAGAGAAGCTATACTCAGAAGCCAAGGCTAGTTCTATGGGTCAGTTACTACACCAGAAGAAAGGGCCTGTGGTCTTGATTCAGAGCAAGTGGCAGGCTTCAGTATCATCAGAGAGGGGTGACAGCCTTTTGGACACTGATTGGGACATGATTTGTTTAAATGTGAATTCAGAAGTAAGTACAGATTTTAAAGCATTTTGGTTGAATTAGTCACTGCCTACGGTCTCCCTAAAATCCAAGAACCCAGATGCATGAGACATCATTTTTCCCTTTACTAATATTTCAGCCACTACAAATAAATTTCTCCAGTCAATAAAAAAGTGAGATGCATGTTTAGTACATTAATCCTTTAAGCTATTTAATTTACAATGATAGGAAGAGCAACCCCTCACACATGCCAGAGGGGTCTTTCTCGCAGAGGAGAAGCCCTGTGTCTGCTATAGAAGGTTAAACCTGATTTAGAGGCTGGGTGCGGTGGCTAAAGCCTGTAATTCCAGCACTTTGGGAGGCTGAGGCGGGTGGGTCACCTGAGGTCAGGAGTTCAAGACTAGCCTGGCCAACATGGTGAAACCCCATCTCTACTAAAAAAATACAAAATTCAGCCAGATGTGGTGGTGGGTGCCTGTAACCCCAGCTACTAGGGAGGCTGAGGCAGGAGAATCACTTGAACCCAGGAGGCGGAGGTTGCAGTGAGCTGAGATCATGCCACTGCACTCCAGACTGGGCGACAGAGTAAGATCTTGTCTCAAAAAAAAAACCCCAAAAAAACCTGATTTAAAAAAAGAACAGCTTATAACTTCAATGATTAAACTCAAATCTAAAATGCCCGCTGCAGCTCGGTGTGGTCAGCTAAGCAGCAGCAATGTGAGGAGCTTCTACAAGGATCGAGGATGGGAAGGGTAGGGGACAGGAGGCCTGATCAGGTGCTAGGGGTGGGCCAGACCTGCACTGAGGCCTCCCTGCTACCGCGGATGACAAGGCAGATTAACTTAGCATTTCTGTGTCCCGAATTCCTCATCTGTGACATGGGGGAGGGGGAGATGCCTCCTTCTGTTACCTGCTTCTCCCTTACCTTTTCTTGGTCCCATGATGTCAGTTTTCTGTGTGCACCTCACGTGGCCAGCCCACCGTGTGCCCCTCACCCTGACACCCTCTGTGCTCAGGCACCTGCAGACTCTCCCTCCAGTCCCGCACAGCTCTGTTCCAACACTGCCTGCCTAGGGAAGCCTCCCAAGGCCAGCTGAAAATACAGCCTGCTCAGCCTGTCTTCCTGGCCCTTGGCACCGCTTGGGGGATGTCTCTGCCTGCTTTCTGTCTATGCCAGCACCGCCCCCAACACCTGGAATAGTGCCTGGGACATTGAAAGCTGCGGAGCTGCTGAATGAATGAATTGGTTAAGTATAAAATCCAAAGAGAGCCAATAAGGGCAAACTCAAACTTTACTGAAGAAATAAAATGAGACACAATTTTTTTAAGACCTGGATGTTTGTGACACATGTCACATAGGCAGAGGGACAGAGAGCCAGCATGGCTCAAAGGAGTTTTCCTGCAGCTCCGACATTCTAGGAAGTGGAAGTTGTGTGTGACTTACCAGAGGCTTGTTCTTTTCGCTCTTCAAGATTTGCTTCTGGAGTCTCAATCTGTTTGTACCATTCTCATAGCCTTTTGAGTGCTGGGGAAAAAAAAGTTTCATTAGAGCAATACTGATTGAACAGCTAGAAATTAAACCTGGCTTTACTGTAGCAAGGATACTTACTATCGTCCCAAAAAAGCTACCAAGAGGACATAAGACAACTGATTTAAACAGAATAATGGTTGATCTCAACACTCCAGACTCTCAGATAATAGAATGTGAAAATAAAATCCTCTCTTGAAGAAAGAGCTAAGACAGAGGTGTAACCAAATGTAAAAATACCCATTAAGCCAACTTAACTTTTCTGAATGGCTGTGAGATTGTTTCAACGGTTTTGAAATGAAAAGGCACAGACCAATCTTTCCCTTTAACCTGTGAGGAACACCTGCCCTCCCTAGGTCAGCCGGATGCTTCTGAAGGAAAAAGCCCGTCTCTACGGAAGGAGAGTGTGGCTTGCTCAACAGCCCCAGAATGTGGACCTGCCGCTAGGGGGCAGGGAGGTGGAAGGACTGCACTGATACGCTCCAAAACTCAAAATCCTTTCAAAATGATCTCCTGTTACCAAGTGAAAAGTGAAGAAATGAAGGCAGTTTCTTGGGCACTGGAATAAAGGTACCATTTCCTAATCATTATTTCTATAGGGCTCTATGTAGAACCCCTTTTGAAGATAATTAATGGTATAAAAATAATTGTTGAAATTCTCTAATGGTAAAATGTCATTGTTGTTGATGAAATAGTCCAAACAAACTTCCTTTAGAATAAGGAATCAGTCTGTACTTAGAAAGATGTTATTCATCCACTCTAGTATAAATCATAACAAAACAATTTCTGAGGCTTAGAGGGGCCCAGACGATTTAGATTTCTGGCACTAGTGCTGGATGCATTTGAGAAGAAAAACCACCAGGCTTGCACGCTACCTATGAGATCTGCAAGTAGAGATCTATGGGGCCTCCAAACGGTGGGAAACACGGGGAAGACAGAGCATGGGTTAAACTCCGTTCAGATGGACAGTTGGATCCCACCCTTTACATTTCGAGGCATTTCCCCTGAAAAGGTTTCTGAAGGTTAAGAAAAACTATTGATCTTATTACCTGAAAATGTAACAAAATACCTTTAAAAATACATTTGCTTTGTGCTCAGAGGGAGGGCAAAGCCTGCCAGGCTAGGGGCGATTATCTTGCCAGTTTATCACCCGATCATTCCAGGCAGAAGCAGAGATGGGTTCCTGCTCCCCAGCACTCGGGCCCCCCACGGTGTGCAGAGGCTGCCAGCATCACCGGGGCCCTCTTCTTCCTGCTTTTCAGCCAGGAACGTGGGTGCTCAGGCAAAGCCTATCTTACAATTCCTTTTCAGCTTGATATGGTCAGCTAAGCACAAATGATGTTAGGAAATGCTAGGAAGTCTCCTGAAAGAGAAGGGGCCTGTCCCTGATGTCCTTTCCCTCCTTCCTGATGGCTGGAATACAGATGTAATGGCTGGAGCTCCAGCAGCCACTGACCAATCATTCACTCACTCATTCAACAAATAATTATTAAGCATCAACTCTGTGCCCAGCACTGTTCTAATTGGTTGGAATATATCACCTTTGGCATGAAGCCACGCACAGGGGAAGAACGAAAAGACAAGAGGAGTCTGTGTCCCTGACACTCAACACACACACCCCACATCATCCTGGGCTGGCTCTCTCCAGATTTCCTGAATAGAAGACAGAAATACCTTCCCATCTTGTTTTAGTCACTGCTTGTGGGCTTTTCTATTGCTTGCTGCTGAACACAACCCCAACTAATCTGAAGATATTAATAAAAAGCATTAATTCTGACACAACTGATACAGGGTTTTGAACCCAATGAGGTCCTAGATTAGGGCACAAAATAGATATCCTAAACCTAAGTAACCTAGGAATCAAATACAAATCAAAAGAACAGGTTCCCATGGCTCTTCAATAGCACAGGGCAGAAGCATAAAGAGACATTCTTATTAGCACCCTCAGACTCAAGGCAAATGGTAAAGAATTGAATACTCTCTTTCATATTAATTGTGATTCATTTGAAACAAAAACTAATTAGAAAAATCAAATCTGGATCAGATCAAGGTTTCCAGTTTCCAGGAGATACAGGGGATAGAGGAACACGTGAAACACACCCCAGGTACAAGGTCAGCAAAGCCTCAAATGTGGGAAACTTCGTAGAAAAAATGACCATTTTTTATTTTGACAAAAGCAATTCAAAGGAGAATAACACCACACCAAAAAAACAAAAACAAAAACAAAAACACTGAGGTCCTATAAATTAGAAGAGGCTTAAGAGGCATATTAAATTAACCAATCAGAAGGAGTGGACCTTGCCTAGGCCTTGCTTAAACACCGTGCAAAATCATTTATAAAACAATCAGCAGATCTGACCATTGAGTAGTTGTGTGATAATAGAAAGGATTATAGATTTAAAAAATTTGTAATAGCATTGTTGAGACAGAATTCACATACTGTACCGTTCACTCATTTAATGTTCACAGTTCAGTGGTTTTTAAATTCAGAGTTTTGCAACCATCACTACAATTTGAGAACATTTTCATCACCTCCAAAAAGAAACCCCATACCTGTTAGCAGTCATCCCCCCTTTCTTCCCACCCTAGTCCCTGACAACCACTCATCTCCTTTCTGTCTCTAGGTTTGCCTATTCTGGACATTTCATATGAATGAAATCATATAATATGTGACCTTTTGTGACTGGTTTCTTCTGCTTCGCATAATGTTTTTTGATGCTATTGTAAATGAAACGGCCTTAATTTCATCTTCGGATTGTTGATTGCTAGTGTATAGAAATACAGTTGATTTTTGTATACTGGTCTTGTTTCCTCAACCTTGCTAACTTGTTAATTCACTCTAACCATTTTTTTGAGGACTCCTTATGATTTTCTGTATAAAAGATCATGTCATCTCCAAAGAGAAGTAGTCTCACTTCTTGTCCAATCTGCATGCCGTTTATATCCTTTTCTTGCCTAACTGGCCTGCCTGCATTACAACGGTAAATAGAAATGGCAAGAGCAGGCCTCCTAGTCTTGTTCCTGATCTCAGGGGGAAAGCACCCAGTCTTTCACCATTAAGCAATGCTGTGAGGTGTGGGTTTTATTAGATGCCCTTTGTCAGGTTAAGGAAGTTGCTTTCTATTCCTAGTTTGTTGAGTGTTTTCACATGAAAGGGTGTTGGATTTTGTCCAGTGCTTTTCCTGCTTCTCCTGAGATGATCATGCAGCTTTTGTCCTTTATCCATTCATATGGTGTATTACATTAACATTACCTGTTAAGCCAACTGTGTATTCCTGGGATAAATCCCACTTGATCATGGTATATAATCCTTTTGTAGGTGGCTGAATTCAGGTTGCTGCTATTGAGTTTTGCATCTACATTCATAAAAGATACTGTTGTACAGTTTTCTTAAGAGGTTTTAGTCTTCTTTTGTTATCACGATAACACCTCATAGAATGAATTAGGAAGTTTCCCCCCACTTTTATTTTTTGGAAGAGTTTGTGAGTAATTAGTATTAACTCTTCTTTCCATGTTTGGCAGAATTTACCAGTAAAGCCATCTGGTCCTGGGATTTTCTTTGAGTGAAATTTTTAAATTAACAATTTAATTTCTTTACTTGTTTTAGATCTATTCAGATTTCCTCCTCTCTTGAGTCAGTTTTGGTAGTTTCTGTCCTTCTATGAATTTTTCCATTTATTCTAAGTTTTCTAATTGGTTGGCATATAGTTCCCTCATAATCCATTTTATTTCAGTAAAGGTGGCAGAAATGCCACCTTTCCTGGTCCTGATTTTGGTAATTTGAGTCTTCCTTTATTCTTGGTCAGTCTAGGTGCAGGATGATCAATTTTGTTGATCTTTCCAAAGAACCAACTTTTGGTTTCATTGATTTTCTCTACTGTTTTTCTATTCTTTGCCATTGGTTTTTAAGTGTGATAATGGTATATTACATTTTGTTTCACATAAAAGAGTCCTTATATTTTGGAAACATGCTGAAGTAGTCAGAGACAAAATATTAAGATGATTGCAATTTGCTTGCAAAATACATCAGCAGGAGGTGGGAAGGGACAGTATTAGAAGGGGCGTTCATAGAGTCAGATTGGCCAACTGTTGGAAACTTGGGTAATGGGTACACAGGGGTTCATTATACTGTTATTTTTACCTTTTTATATGTTTAAAGTCTCCATAACAAAAACTTTAAAATATTGGAAAAAATTAGAACTTTATCCTAAAAATAACACTTCCACATGGGAACTTCCCAGAACAAGTCAGCACATCTGAAATCTCTTACAAATGCATTTTGCTTTGCCCCAAAGCTCCCATTTGTGATAAAGGGAAGATACTACAGAAGGACAGCAGCTGATGGGACATTGGCCAAACTGCCCTCGGCTTCCTCGGGAAGGCCCGTGACAAGGGTCTTGTCGGTGTCCTGCACAGAGCAGGTAACATTCCTGCAGGAAAAAGAACTTTGGGGCTGTTTGCAGAAGATCCCCAGATATCAGCCATCTCTCCTTCTGTGACCAGCCAACATGGAGAGGAAAGAGGACAAGAAGCTGTTTCTCTGGACCACCTGCCTCATGGCACATTGGGGACACCTGGGCACCATTAGATCTCAGTGAACTGCTTGGAGAGGATTTGAACAAAAAGAATGAGACACAGGCTTCAGCCCCAAACTCATACACACAAGGAGCAGAAGCAATGACTCTCGCTTAGATCTCAGTGAACTGCTTGGAGAGGATTTGAACAGGGAGAATGAAACACATGCTTCAGCCCCAAACTCGTACACACAAACAGCAGAAGCAATGCCTCTCGCTTAGAAGTGCTCTCATATTCCTAAAAGCTGTGTTGAGGAAGACCTGCCCCTCCCCAAAACCTCCTGCACGCCTGCTTCCTATCCTCAGGCCTGGCCGCCCCTGGGTGGGAAAAGCTCTTCTTAGAGGACAGAAGATGTTCCAGGGCGGAAGGTGTGTGCCGAAGTTCTCCCCAGTCTCAAGATGGGTGGTCCAGGCAGCTTTAAGCTACTTCACAGCACGACTGTACAAGCTTGGAAATTGAAATTCATGCTCATAGCAGGAACACGGCTTTTTAAAACACTTTAAAATATCAACCATAGTTTTAAAAACATCATATGGTGCTTGACCTTCCTGAAGGCACTGGTTTTCAAACTTCATTTTGTTTCTTTGTTTTTGTCATCAAGTATCAGAACCCTTCTTTCCACATGAATCACACCCAGGAGCCCGATGGATTAAAAGACAGAAAAAGGACTCTGGCGCCCTCTCCTGCACGAGGCCAGGTGGTGCTCCAGGCGCAGGGACCCAGTGATGATCCAGGCCCGAGGGGCTCGCACCCTTCTGTGAGGGTGACCAGAGATCAACCAGATAAACTGGTGAGGATTTCACATGGGGTGACATGGAGCCACTGGACTGTGTTATGCAAGGGCTGATGTGCTCTGACGTCTGTTTCAATGCAGTCTCTGCAAGTGAGGTGTGAAGAAGAGATTCTGGGGAGCAAAAGTGGATCGTTCTAGGAAGCTGATGAGCAGTGGCTCGGAGGAGAGCTGATGGTGGTGACGGGGACCAGGGGGTAGAGGTGGAGGAGGTGAGAGGGTTTCCATTCCACACCCCCTCACAGAACAGAGCAGAACTGACAGAACACGGCCAAGGAGGGGGTGCGGGGCTGAAGGGAGGCGGTGTTGGGCTGGCTCCTCAGGTCTGGCCTGTCCACAGCGTGGACAGCAGCTTCCTGACCGAGGTGGGGGATGATGGGGGATCGGCGTGTTTAGGGGTAAAATCAAGAGATCTTCTCTGGTTGTGTTAAGTCTGAAGGACACTCAGACATCTCCGTGGGAAGGTTGAGTGGTGGTGAGATCTCAGATTGTGGAGCTCAGGGGAGGGGTCACTCTGGGGACAGCATGGTGACTCGACATCAATGCACCTGGGGGCGCTGAAAGGCTCGAGCGCGCTCTCCTGCAGTGAGCGGGCAGACAAGGAGAGAGGAGGCCGCAGAGCAGCCTGGGGGCACCCCCACATCTGGGGTCTGACACTCGGCACAGACGTGACTAACATGTTAGCCCAGGGAGGGGAGCCTTTCCCAGAGGGAGGGAAGCCTCGGGTCAGATGCGAGTGACAGGTCCAGCAGGGTGAGGCCAGAGAGCTGACCACCCTATGTGTCCAGGTGACGTTGCTGGGACCTGGATGGGCTGTTCCCATGAGGTGGTGGTGGCCTGCAGACAGGAGGGGTGTCATGCCAGTGGACATGCGGAGCGGGGCGGCTGGGAGCAGGCATGAGGGCCAGAGGGACTTTCTTCCAGGACAGCCATCAATACTACATGAGTGTGCCAGGAATGGTATTTGGGGCAGGGGTGTGTCTGCGGGAGTCAAGCCCTGGGCCATGAGAGGGAGGGGACCGGTACCACGGGAGGGCTGGCCTTAGCCAGATGGGGAAGTGGCCAGTGGTGACTGGCTGTGGGTGGAGGCAGCTAGGGCAGGGCTCGTTCATGGCAGCCAACGTGGTCAGCAATCCTGCCTGCAGGGCCTACGCTGGCTGGGCTAGGCAGGGGTACAGAAGAGAAGGAATCGCGTGCTGGGCAGACCTCTCGGCCACCTGAGACATGCAGCCACCAACTTAAGTGATGGCAGCCAGCTGACACATGCATTTTTCCCCAGGCACGCTGAGGCCCCTGGGGAAACCAGGAGGTCTCCACTCCTGAGGAGGCCTGGCCAGGACCCAGCCTTTGGTTCCCCTTAGCATGAAGTCCTTCATCTGGACAGCATTGAACCTCTTGTCTGGGTTTTGTTGATAAGGTTATTATCAGCAAAACCCAAAACAGAATATTCTCTATTCTTAGAACTGCCAATATTTTGAGGGTGGGACTTCTGTCTACCCTGTGTGTTTCTGTCTGACAGTGCACAGGCAGGAGCAGGCTGGGGAAGTGGTCAGAACTGCACACTGTTCTAGAAAAAGACAAGAAAACAGGGTCCTTACCGTCACCAGGGTGGAGGAGCACCTGACATCCTTCGGATCTGAAAGAGCAAACACGAGTCCAGGCTGAGCAGGTCTACCACCATGGCAATGCCAAGTGAGCTACGTGACCCGAGGGCAGGGCAACACGGGGGCACCGGCGGTGAAACTGGACTGTGTGCAGGAGTCACGTTAAATGAGTGGATTTGAGCTGCTCTTGCCACAAAAACAAAAGCGGCAGCTGTGAGTTGCGATGGCTATGTTAACTTGCTTCACTTTACTAGTAACCTTTTTACTATCTCTATGTATCTGTAACACCATGTTGCATACCTTAAATATACACAATAAAATTTATTTAATAAAACACAAGATGCCCTCTTATACCTTTACTAAATCGGCATTCGTTTCAGAAAAAAGCCATCGCCATAGCATGCCAGGTAAGGGCAAGGGCACAGCTTGGCTGGCCCACCAGTGACTCCCACACACACCCCTGCCTGTCCCCAGTCACTCGGCCTGGCAGCCCACTTGTGTGCAAGGGGGGTATGGCAGATCACCGCCAGCCAATGCCAACACTGTGAACGTGAACGCTACTTTAAATATGGAAAATACTTCCCGGCGTGGCCAATAATCACAAGCAGAGCACGCGGATGCTGTGCGGACAAGCCCGTGACTCTCATTCAGAGGACAAGCTTTTCAGAAGAAAAGCAAAACCAGGAAAAGCACATCAGGGGAGCGAGGCTGGAAGAATGTCTGTAATGAGGTATTTCATGTTATGAAATTCATTAGAAATAAAAATGAGTGGAGACAAAACATCTATCTTGATATGGAACAAACATCTTTGTGTAAACGCAAGGAAGGGAGGAAACTTGAAAAGGAACAGAACCAGAAGTGAGGCTTCAGCGTGTCCTTTACAGACGCCAGCAACCTGCCCCGAGCAATGCGGGAACCCAGAGCCAGACCCCAGGCCTCTAGGCGCTGCGGGAAACCAGCCCTACTGCTTCTCGCTCCATCTCTGCAGCCCCCTCTGACTACCCAGCACCTTGGTCTCTTTATCACCTTGGATGAAACTGGTTACTGCCTTGCAACCCAAACGAGCTACAGGGCTGCAGGCTCCCCCCGGCCAAGTCCATTCCCACACAACACAGGGTGACATCATAGTGGGGCGTGCAGCTACCGAGCACACTCCTGCTGGCCTTGAGGCCAGCATCGAACCTCTTGTCTGGGTTTTGTTGATAAGGTTATTATTGACACGCTGTAGGGCCAGGTGGGTCTGCACCCAGAGGTCCGTGGCTGGCTGCGGGGTGCGTCGCCCTCCTGTCCTGGGCACAGCCCATAGGGCAAGGCCACTGACCAAGGACACATGGTTGGCATGTTGGGCAGTCCCAATGGTCCACCTGTGATGTATGGTCACCAATTTAAAGGACATGAGCCAACTCGCCCCATTGGTATCCACTCACAGTGTGATGCCCCCAGGGGCAAGCCAGGGGGTTCCCCTGATATGGCTCTTCCTGGACTTTCACCTTCAGGGACTTGAGCACACACGTCCCTTGGCTGGGACACATTTGAGAACAGCTTCAGAAAGGAGACTCAGAGAGGCCTGAGAAAGGAGCAGGGGATGCCTTGTCCTTTGGGGCTCACCCTGGGCAGGAGACAGGAGTGAAGGAGCAGCAGAGAAAGCCACATCCTCTGTTGACTGCAAGAATGGCACATCTGATGCCTTTAGTACCTGCCCAGGGTCAGTGATTCGGGACAAGGAGGGGGCAGAAACAAACCAAGGGGCACTTGATGTTTCCTCCCTATCTGCAAAGAGCTCCTGTCCTCAGACTCAGCATCCAGCCATTGTTGTCACAGCTGGGTCTCATCATTCAGACACAGTGCACCTCCCAGGCACAAGGGGAAAGAGTGTCAGAAGGATTCCCTGGGCAGAAGGTTCTGGTAGTTTGGTTTTGTTTGGCTAGAGATGAAGCATGCAGCCCTCCTGTAGGTGAGTGGGCCTGTGGCCAGAGAGCACCCAGGGACAGGGGGCATCTGGCTCATTGCTATCTGCCTAAATTGGATCAGGGAGGCTTATTCACAAGAGCTGAGCTCTCTCTGCTTACAGAGACAAGCATCAACATAGGGCCCTGAATGCCTGGAGCGGGTGCCGAGGTCCCAGCCATAGAGCAAGCTCCTTTCCCTTCCACATGTCCTCTTCTCCCCAGAGCCAGCCCCTTTCCAGTTACGGAAGAGAAGAGAAGACCCCATGGACTCTACCCTCAGGCAGGAGACACCCAGGGGCCCCTGTGTGCTAACAAAGAGAGGCACATTGTTCTCTGGATGGCTGGTGTCTCAAACACCTGGAGAGCAGGGGCACAGAACTCCAGGTTCTAGGAACCAGAGCGGAAGAAAACAGGTGGTGGAAACGGCCTTTCTCAGAACTGCACTGACACACGAGCCAGAGCTGAAAGCCACATGTTGGCCCACTGGTGAGGGAGCCAGAGCCCCACCCATCCCACGAGGTCTCTGCTCAGGCTATTTGGGGTGTGGCCGAAGGCTTACTCAGCCTCTGCAGAAGAGGGGAAAGGGGAGCTGAGTGCAGCCCGGGGCCCCCACTTTTTGCTCACACCAATGGGTGTGTCTGGACGTTCCTCATGTGAATGTTTATTTCCATTTTCACCACATAGAAGCGTGGGGTGAGAGTCTTCAAACTCACAGCGTGGCCAGATGATGGTTATCTTAAAAATTAAAAGGTTAGCTTTTGCAAGACAAAAAAAGTGAGTGACTAAATGGAATATGGATTAACTTCTGCATGCAGAGCTGAAGTGATCTGCAATGCCCAGCGTGACTGGAGGGAGCTGGCTCTGAGTGTCCCTACCTGACAGGCAGCAGGGGGGAGCTGTCTCCTGCCATGTGGTTTCACTGTGGTTTAAACTCAATCAAAGAACTAAGTGTTGAGTACAGCTTATCAGAATGGCCTGCGGGATTCGAGCCCCTGTCGTGTGACCGCCAGGGCCACCAGGGTATCTCTATTCTTGCTGTAACTGTCCTGAATCTTCTCAGCACCAGAGCCTGCTGGATCTCTACTTCAGAAATGAATTTCAAATTCAATTAAATAAAAAGTTTGCTATTGAATCTGAAATGGAATAAGAGATTTGATTTTCCAAGAGATACTTTTTACCCAGTTAAGATATTAAGAAAGTCTTTTATAACCAAGATATATCTTATCAAAGGCAAAGAGCTGACTGGATCCAATTCAGGTTGTGGTGGCAAGATGGGCATGAGAAGGAACAGCCTGTGGGAAGATGGAAGACTCCCAAGCACAAACGCCTGATGCTGGGGCAAGGGAGGGCAGGAGGACAGGAGGAAGGAATGTGGACATGGGTCACTCCAGAATCAGGGGAGAGTAGAAAATCCAGCAAAACCAGGAGAGAACCGGCTCCCCGGAGAAGTCTCCCTGGTAAGAAGAGCGCTGAGGCAGCCACGGGCAAACAGGGCACTAGGCCACGCAGCTCTCACACTCACCCCCAAGGCCCACCCGGGCAGGGAAACCCGAGGCCTCCCTTGGTGGGTGGTCTCCAAGGCCACGTGCACTTACGTTCAATGAGGAAGAGAAAGCACACTATCCCCATGGCTGCCACGATGGCTCCAGGCACGACGAAGGACAGGCCCCAGCACGTGGACACCCAGTAGCCAGCGATCAATGACCCCAAGATGTTGCCCACAGAGGTGTGGGAGTTCCAGACCCCCATAATCAAACCTCTCCTGCAACACAACAAAACAGAAGACAGAAGATGGAGCTGAGAAGCTGAAACGAGTCCAGCAGTGCAGGGCGCAGCAGTGCCTGTAAAGTAGGGAGTCGGCGCAGAATCAACGAGGGCCGTGCAGACTCTGCTTCTGTGCCGTGCAGGACTCGAGATGCTCATGAGAGCTGATGTGTTTATGTGGCCTCAGGCTGTGCCAGCACCCATGCCACCTCTCCCTCTGAGCGCATTCTGTACTCAAGAAGAAGAAGAAAGAGGCCCTTTCCCTGAAAGTCTTGGAAGGCCTGAAATTAAAATTTGTGCCTCTACAATCAATTAATACATACAGTCACCTGATGAACTGTCATTTGAACAAAACTCATGGACGCACACACCAGGTGAATAAGGCACAGTATCTAAGACTTAAGACCTGATGACGCTGGTGTTCCTGTTTTAGCTTCCGCATCTTGTTTGTGATCTTCCACCATAAATAAGCCTTTGGCCTGGCTGAGCTGAATTTTACACAGCCATTTACAAATAAATCTGGACTCGCCAGGCTGGGTCCCAGCTCTGCTACTTTGGTGCTGTGCGCTGGGTGATCCAGGTCGGGACTTCCCAAACTCCCATGTTAACATGTAGCTTCGGCTTCAAAAGGCCTGGGGCAGGGTCCTGGATTCTGCATCTCCCACAACACCTGGAAGGCCAGATGCAGCTGTCAGAGGAGCCGTCAAGTGACACAGACTCCACTGGGCCCACAGTGGGAGGGCGGAGCTCCCCTGTCTCATGGGACACAGGCCATCTGAATTTCAGCAATTCAAGCCCCAGAGGTTTCAGCCATCTTATTTTAAAGAGAATACTAAAGTGTTTTTGCTGTAATCAGTCTACAGAAAAACTAAAAGTAAAATGGTCTAGTTTTCATCTGCTATTGGAAACAGGGCTGCTTTTTCTCACCTTCCTTTTCCAAACCAGTTGCCGAGGCAGGTGACGACGCTGGGCCAGCCGGTGGTCTGCACCAGCCCGTTGATGACCTGCAGGAGAGGCCAAAGGAGAGACTGACCCATGGGAAGCAAGCCCGGGACAGTGCCACAGGGAGGTGCACAGAGCTTGTTCCGCTTACACAAAGCAGGGGGCACGACAGCCAGAGATGGACTGTCAATTGTATTATTTATATACAGTTTAAACTACATATGTATTTTTAAACCGTGTATACAGGTATCTATATATTTTTCAAAATAAAAGCAATGCATGCTTATTGTGGAAATTTTAAAAGAAGTAGAGAAAAGCAAGAAAAAAAAGCCAGCCAGAACCCCACCACCAGGAGGTCACACCTCATAACAGTGTGGGGCCAAGCTTCCCGGTCTCTTCTGAATCCAAAAACTTCATAGAAAGAGGCTAGGGCAGTGGCTCATGCCTGTAATTCTAGCACTTTGGGAGACCAAGGTAGGAGGGTCTCTTGAGTTCAGGAATTTGAGACCAGCCTGGGCAATATAGAGAGACCCCCTTGTCTACAAAAAATTAATAATTAGCCAGGTGTGGTGGTGCACACCTGTGGTCCAAGCTACTCAAGAAGTTGAGGTGGGAGGATTGCTTGAGCCTGGGAGGTCAAGGCTGTAGTGAGTTGTGACTGCATTGCTGCACTCCAGCCTGGGCAACACAGTAAGACCCCATCTCAAAAAATAAATAAATACAAACTTTTTAAAGAGAGAAAACCTTTCTTCTCTTTATGAACTGTTTATAGAATTGTATGATAAACATGGCTTGTGAATTGCATGTTTCCCTTGCCATGCCATGGAGAAGTTACCGTTGTTAATCATTCTCTGGAATGAACACAAACTTAACTTTGTGCCTGGACAAAGTATCCCCGCACTTTTGAAGAATCCCTGACTTGAGTTTCATGAAGGGACTTGGGGAATGTATTGCTGAGGATGCTCTAGCGTTTTGAGACTCGGGGGTGGCTCTATGAGACTGCAGGAAACCAGGGCCAGCCTGGCAGCTCCGACCACCTCACTGCAGTAAGCCAGCTCTCTAGAGCAGGGTCCCCAACCCCAGGCACAGACTAGTCCTGATCCGTGGCCTATTAGGAACTGGGCCACACAGCAGGAGGTGAGTAGTGGGAGAGCGAGCATTGCCGCCTGAGCTCCACCTCCTGTCAGATCAGCGGGGGCATTAGATTCTCACAGGAGCGCGAACCCTACTGTGAACTGCACATGTGAGGGATCTAGGTTGTATGCTCCTTATGAGAATCGAATGCCTGATGACCTGAGGGGGAACAGTTTCATCCCCAAACCATCCTCCTCTCCCCAACCCTGGTCCCCAGTGGAAAGATTGTCTTCCACAAAACTGGTGCCTGGTGCCAAAAAGGTTGGGAACTGCTGCTCTAGAAGACACCTGGGAGCCGCTGGTCTACCTGTTGCTGCCTCTGGGCTGGCCGGGCTGGGCCTCCACTCCAGAAACATGCTGGGACTCTCGAAAATTGTTTTCTCCTCCCTTCTAATTTTCTATATTACTACACAAGTGTGAATTGCTTTTGTAATTAAAATAGCCAAACTTTTTCAAGTGTTATGGCAAAATCTTGAAAAGCAAAATTAAACACAATCTGCTTGATGGTTTTATAGAATTCCCCTGAGCTATCTGGGGAGCCCCAGAAGCAGCACAAAGCCCGAGATGAGCATCATTATTTCAGCAGCTTTCCTCAGCTGCTGAATACTGATCCACAGGACTGCTGGGAAGGGCAGAAGCCAGGAGATTCCAGAAGGGCTCCAGCTCCAAGGGCAAAGCCAGCGCGGGCTGTCCTCAGGCCTTCTCCCCTTCTGGCACCTTCATGATCTCTCCTGTTCTCTCCACTGACTGCCTCACACCCCCTCCTGCTGACCGACTCCGAAGTCGGCCCTTCCTTCCACGCTTGCATCCCTCTGTAGAGTCCTCAGGTCTCCCCCTTTTTCCTCTCACTGTGACCCACCAGCTGCAGGTTTTCCTTTGTAGGCTTGGACCCAAGTTGGTCCCTGAATACTCCTAGGCACTGATAAAGGTGTTTCAGTTGTTGACCCAAAACTTGGAAAGAAACTAACCCTGGCCCTGAGCCAAATTCCTTAAACCCTCATATAAACTCCATATGCCAATCCCTCACTGTGGACAGACCTAGGTGGAACGCCCTGTCCCGCTGTTGTGTTGAGACTATACGCTGCAGCCCTCAGTATGTAAGTTCCCCTAATACATGCTTTAAACTGATCACCCAGCATTTGCTGCTTTGTTCTTTGGAATCCCAGCCAGCCCCATCTTGGGATGGTTTGGGGCGCTCCCTGGTGGGAACTCCCTGCCACTGCTGTCAGGGTGACTGCAGCTGGGGCTTCAGCTGGAGGACACACCCTCCAACCCTTGAGTGGTCAAATCTTTCGCAAGATAAAACATCTCAAACTTATCCACATGAAGACACAGTGACTCCCAAGGGCTCTGCATGCCAGTCTCCCTGCCGGGGCACTGACAGACAGCATTCTTTACAAGGCAACTCCTGAAATTAAGGAAAACCTCCTGGTTGCTGGAATTTCTGAGCAGCAGAGAAAGGAAGGACTTTGTTACGTCAGCTGACCCTGACTTCCGACAGGACGCACTTCTGCCCCTTCCCAACATCTTGACAGAGGTGACGTGACATAAACACTCCACCCTATTCACCAAGGAGACCCCATACATGGTGAGCCACGGACCCAAACCCTTACCTGAGTTACCACGTAGAATCCAAAACTGTGGATGTTGCAGAAATACCCTAAGCCGAACAGGGCGGTGAAGACTCCACTGGCGAGCATCCCGAAGGTTAGGTAATACCTAATCGGCAGGCGTTCCCCAATTATGCCACTGCGGTGGAGAGAAGGAAAGACAAATAGGAATAACAAACACACCTGAATGTTAACAACCTGGTGGCTGTTTCTTGCCGGATGCTTTCACGCTGCTCTCTGAGCTTGGGGAACTCTCAAGCCTTACCATTTCCAGGAAGATTTCATACACCTATTTCCCTATGGGGCGTTTACTCACCAGAAACCAGAGACTGGCAACATCTTAGAAGATTTTATTTCTCGTAAAAGTCCTACCTGTCAAATAATAAAATTCAAACACTATGACTTATCTATGATAGTTGCCAACGAAAGGAAACAGGAACTTGTCTTGCTAGTTAATCCTGCTTTCACATAAACCATATCCAGTAAATGTATATAGTGTCTTAAAATTCCAATTGTCAAACTACACCAAATGTCATGAAAAGAGATCACTTATGACCCTGAGCAAGTCATTCGACCCCACAAGCTGTAATTAAGTCACCTGTGTTAACACACCTGGCTGGCTGGGCTCAGTGGGGAAGTGGCTTTCAGCTGCTTTGCCACTACCGCTTCCTGCCACACCGCTTTGACCTGATTTAAAGGCAGAAGATTTGTTCTATGGTAAGGTCTGAAGTGCTGGGGTGGCATCTCTCTGATCCTTCTGAACAGCAATGCGATTCATTAAACAGCTACCCTCTTTGGTGTCTTATCTTCTAGAGCTGTCTGGGGACCTGGTGGCATAAGGGATGCTTAGTGCCTCACTAAAACAGCCTCAAGGCAGGTGGTAAAGCACGTCTCCAGCTTCACAGCAGGGAACAGACTTAACAGTCTTTAGCTGCCATCACAGGACAATACCTAATGCCATCCAAAACATCCCTTACTGTTTTATGGGAAATGTCACTATGGACCAACTTAACATTGTGACTTATTAAGTAAACAGAAAAGCTGTAGAGTGTCACGGATGGACATGAGCCCTTCGCAAGCATTAGAGACTCTCTGGGTCTCACTTTCTTCTGTAGGGTCATTCTAGGAGTCAGATAAACAGGAAACCTAACACACAGTGACACCTGCCTGCCATGAACCCCACTCCGGGAGTCAGCTCCAATGTTCTCAGCTTTCATCTCAAAAACCTATGCCAGAGAGCTTTTCCTTCTGAATTCACCAAGTAAAACAGATCTACCTTGGATCATGCAAATGACCTTTTAAACACTAAAGCAGAAGAAAGTAACTTAAAATTATAGACAACATCCAGGTGAAAATTTCAGCTAAAACCTCACCACACACAGACTCAAGAGCATTCTAGAGCTAGAGAGTTACCAACTTCAACCTGCCCACTTCAGAGACCAGGAGATAGGTCCCTGAGAGGCTGGCTGACCTGCCCAGGTCACAGCACAGCTGGCAGAACCAGATGGGCTCCTGAGAGCTGGTGCTGCTGGCTAGGCTTAGAAGTATTCTCTAATCTTGCTACATGATTTGGGCCTACTTTGATCTCTACTGAAAAGCTTTAAAGAAAAGGTCTAATTGAACAAACACCATTTCACATTATATGGGACTCATACAGGGATTCAAGTCCACGCTGCACCTGCTTGATCCCACCAGGCAGTACCTGGGCTGAATGGCTGTACCCTCTCATATCTGATTTCATCTGACATAGCAAACAAAACACCACCCATCACTGAGACCTCAGGTAGGGACTGTCACACAAAAAGGCCCCTTCAATGCAGCAGCATGTGCCCTTGTTTTCAGTCATGAGTTTACTGTGTAGATGTCACATTAGACCAAATTTTGTTTTAATAACCTTACTGACAAGTTGCATAAGAATTATCTTTACCGATAAATAAGCAACAATAAACCAGTTTATTTACTTAGAGCAGGCTTTCTGAACCTCAGCACTATTGATACTTTGGCTCTGGTAATTCTGTGGCATTAGGGGCTGTCCTGTGTGTTGTAGGATGTTTAGCAACACCCTGGTTTCCAGCCACTAGATGCCAGCAACATCCCTTCCCTGGCCGTGACACCCACAAATGTCTCTAGACATTACTAAATGTCCCCTAGGAGACAAAACTGCCCCCAGCTGAGAACCAGATTTAAATACAGTTTTCTAGTAACTGAGAAAAACACACTCCCACTTTGGGTCTTTTTATACCACAGATTATTTGTGTTCAGTAAGACTGCAGTGTGGGGAATATAAACATTTGACCTCAAAATGGAGAAGGTCTGGCAGCCTGGCTGAGACCTAGGCCCTAAGGAAGCCCAAGGTACACACCACACTCTCTCCAGCTAGGTTCATGGTCTGCTGCACACCACACACTCTGGGATTCCAAATCTTTATTATTCATTTGTTCACTCAGACAAGTTCTGCAGCAGGAGGCAAATACACACGTTCAATACAGGGAGAGCTATGCACTCTCCTCCAACAGCAGACACTGCCTGACTGGGCACCAACCACCCACCAGGGCTCTGAGCGGGGTAGGGGGGCCCAGGTCTTGATGATCCCACACTCTGGGCGGGTCTCAGGGAAGCAGCTAAACATTTATGGGGATCCCTGGGGTTCTCCAGGCTGTAAAGACCTCTGTCTCTGAACAAGAGCCTCTTGGGACCACGTGCCTCGGTCCCTGGCTGTGGTTTGACTATGGTTGGTCTCCATCAAAACGTGTGTTGAGGCTTGGCCCCCAGTATAACTGCGTTGAGAGGTGCAGGGAGCTTTGAAGGGCATTTAGGTCATGAGGGATCCGCCTTGACGAAGGAATGAATCCGCAGGAGTGAGTGGCCGCACTCTCAGGACTGATAAGCTATCGTGAGAGGTGAGAGCTGGTTGCTATAAAGCAACGTCACCCCTGTGCTGTGTCTGTTTTGTATGCCCTGCTCACTGCTAACCCATCTCACAGGGGCCTCTGCTAGGTGACGCCCTCCACTACATTACAATGTGGCACAAGGCTCTTGCCAGATGC
Organism: Symphalangus syndactylus; assembly: GCF_028878055.3. Lineage (NCBI taxonomy): Eukaryota > Metazoa > Chordata > Mammalia > Primates > Hylobatidae > Symphalangus > Symphalangus syndactylus. Next base: position 87,928,709 of record NC_072427.2, read on the forward strand.
AGCTGCCCAATCTTGAACTTCCCAGTTAGATAAGAGCTAAATACACCTTTTTTCATTATAAATTACTCAATCTCAGATATTGTGCCAATAGCAACAGAAAATGGGCTAGAACATCCCTATACTGCCTTTAAAAAAAACCTGGCTGGACTGACACAATAGCAGTTTTTAATCGGCCAATCATATGTCCTATGACCCATATAATATTCACCACCTGTCTTGGTCAGTTCAAAGTGGGATCAAGAATGGGCTGGGCTGGCAGCACAGGCCAGGCACCATTCTGAGCTTCTACATACATTAACTCAATCTTTGCCCCAATCCTATGACATAAGAACTATTATCTTCTCTATGCTGCAAAGGGGAAACTGAGGCCCAAAGAGTTATAGTAACTTGCTCAAGGCCACATCCTAGCAGGTGGTAGAGCTGGGATTCAGATCCGAGCCAGTCTCTCTCTGGAGTTCCCCGCCCACCACGCAGAGCTGCCTCTGCTGCACTCAGAGCTGGGACTCAGATCCGAGCTGGTCTCTCTCTGGAGTTCCCCGCCCGCCATGCATGGCTGCCTCTGCTGTGCTCAGAGTTCCAGGTAGAGCTGTTCCGCACATCCTGTGTCAACTGTTCCGATCATCAGGTGAAATTCATTATTTGGGGCATGTAAACAGATGGCAACCTCTGAACCACAGGAGAGGTCGGGCTCTGCTGAACAGGAAACTAGTCCTCTGTTCCTGAATGACCACGTCCCAGGATCGGCAGGGCCAGGAAAGCTGAGGGCAGCCTGTGTCAATTGGCACAGCGCCCAGGACACGGAAATCCTCTGCCTCGAGGCCCTGTGTTGTGGGCACAGCACACGCACTTGCTCTCTCCTAAGCTTGGCCTCATCTTTGGGAAGGGAACAGCAGGGAAGCCAGTGGCAAGCGGGGGCCTCAATCCCGCGCGCCTGTGCGCTTGGGCATAGCGGATGTCTTCTCTGCACGGAGGGGCCAGGTAACCAGGCAGGGTCTGGAAAACTGAAGCAGACCTACCTGAGGTACATCCCCACGGCATAGGCGCACAGGAAGGAGTAGTCCAGGGCCCCAAGCAGCTGCTGATAGTTGTTCTTATCTATATGAATTTGAAAATCAACAGGAAAAGGTCAGTATTGTTTAGTTTATGTTCTAGAGTGCGGCTATAAAACACGAGCATCTGTTCCCGAAATCTGGGTGTACTTAGTGAAATGCGTGGTTTTCCACACAGAAAACAAGGCGGTGCATTTTCCGTTCAGTTTCTTGCAAAGGAAAAGGAAGTCACCGCAGTTTCAAATAATCACTAAATATAATACAGGCGTCATTCAGATGAGATAAAATCCCCATTGTGCATGGTGGCTGCACATTGGATTGATGCCTTTTGTTTTACGTGTCCACTGGCTTTTCTGCAGCACGCCTGCCTAGGCCAGCACCCACACCAGCCCCTCGTGTCTCTCTCTTTTTCCCACCCACAGAACTATGCCCTGCAAGTCCAAAATACAAAATACAAATGATCTTCAGCACATTTCCCCATAAAGAACCTTCTTTCAGGAGGAATAGCTCTGCACACAGGTGCTGTGGACACAGCGGCGGTGAAGTCATGTGCTTTTTGGCAGGAGAGGGCTGTCATGGAAATGCAGTTACATCTGGGAACAGCATTACTGCTGCTAAAATTATTAATAGCAAGGCTGGAAGGACCCTGGAAGGACAGCCGCTTCAGCTCCTGGACGACTGATGATCGACTTACCAAACGGTGCCCAGCCACAGTCGGTCTCATTGTCAGGGAGCTGGTGGGGGGCAACGGACCCAGACTTGCTGCTCTGGCTGCTGAATCTGACGTCAGCTTCATCCCAAGCAGTGCAATACTTGTGGAGCTCACCCTGGGACGTGATGGGAGGGCAGAAGCAAGGAGAGGAAGAGCCCTCAGTGAGGCTCAGCATGCGGCACAGAGAGGAACAGTCACCCCTCCTCTCCCAGCAGCCTGCCCAGGGCACCCGCACCCTGCCTTCTAAGAGGGACATGAGGCGCTGCTGGCGGTGTGTCTGCAGGACCCACAAGAATGCCTGCTGGTGCCGTTTCAACAGGACTCTCCAGCAACCCCACGCCTGAGCACACAACGAACATAAGCCGTCTTCATACGCCACCGGAAGACGAGCCTCGGGAGCAGTTTGAGTTCTAAGAGCTCCAAGCTGAAGGCCGACTGCCTGTCATCCTTGATCACCTGTCCACAAGGAAGAAGGGGTACATTTTCCTAGATTCACACAACTGAATGCTACACACCAGTGAAAAAGAACAAGTTACAGGTCCAGGCAACAATGAGGATGAACCTCACAAACACAACATGAAGTAGAAGAAGCCAGACACGAAAGAGTACAGACTGCAGCATTCTACTCATAGGAAGTCCAAGGATGGGCAACGAATCCATGCGGCTAGAGGTGAGAGTCACGGTTACCTAAAGGGGGACAGTGTGGGACAGGGGATGGGGAGCTGTCTGGGAGCTAGAAAGGGTCCATCCCTTAACCTAGAGGATGACTACCCCTATGGGCATGTACAGATCTGCCAAACTGTACACTGAAGATTTGTATACTTTACTAAAGTGTAAATCATACCTCAATTTAAAAATATCCCTGGGGCAGGGAACCACCCACCCACCAAACTGTCCACAGAACTAGCAAGCAGGGCCAGGGTTGGAGGCACTTGTCTGGGAGGTGGGAGGAGGGGAAAGCCATCGCCCTGGAGTTTGGTGACTGGCTGTGTGTGCATGTTACTTGCTGCCCCTGCCTCGGTCTCCCCCTCTGCAGACAAGGCTGCTGCCCAGTTACAGAAGTCATTGGGACCCGTGACGCTTTTTGCACAGAGCTTAGGATGGCACGGCTCTTGTGAAACAAACCCTGGGCAGAGAGGAAAGCTCATGTGTCGGGAGGCAGAGGGGCCTGAGTGGGTGCTTCTCATTGGGAGGCAGAGGCGCCTGAGTGGGCTCTTCCTCAGCGCATTCCTTGGGAAGAGGAACAACACTTCCAGGACAGCGCCACATGTGGCAGGGGCCCATCTCGTTGCAGGGGAAACTGAGGAAGACAGAATGTGCTCTGTGACTGTGTGTCCCTCCCTGGTGGCCTCTGTCGCTCCCATGCCTCTCTTCTCAGGGGGCCCTGTAGTGATCATTCTGCACTATTCAAGACTCAAAGGAGCTGCCCCATCAAGCGTGAGTGATGGCGGAAAGTGGAGTCCTTGTGGTCAGAGGGGTGTCCCTTAGGGGGATCGAGTGCCCATTCAGTGCCCATGATAACAGAGGGGTGTCCTCGTGAGCTGGAACCTGAGAGAGGCCAGGGGTCTGGAGGGCAGTGCACAAAGCTGGCTCCAGGTCAGGGCACAGAACGCTGGGCAGGGAGCCACCCCAGTCACCAGGCAGGCAGCAGCCGGAAGTCCTGTCCCCCTCTCTTCAGGAGGGAGTGGCCAACAAGGCTGGCCACTTTCAAAAGGCCAGGGCTTTTGAATCGGGGCTAGACACCCTGATTTACAGCTGGCAGCACGTGGGCCACGTCACTGAGTCCTGGCATGGCACACGGGATGCAGCTGCTCCACGGTCACGTGACTCTGTCGTCATCACTGGGCTGTTCTGCTATAATTAAACACTGTCCCCCAAAACTAGCCAGGGCTCTACTTTACAATAATGCAGAGTCATCGTCTGCCCAGCAGCTCCCTTGGCAGAGCTGGTCCTCCCTGGAGGCGCCATGCTGACCTCCCGGCATCTCAGGAAGAGAGCGCTGTCATCTGCTCGGGGCCCCCTGGCTGCTCCTGCTTGTGTTTTAAATTCTCCACCCAAGGTGGACGTGAGGGGCTGGGAGTGTGACCGTGAGACCCAGGGCGGGTGCCTGCAGCCCTTCGTCTCTGTATCAAGCTGGTATCTGCGGCCTTTCTCCATTCACCTGCCGCCTTGTTGGACACTTCTCCTCTTTGGAGCCAGGTGTTTCTGCCCACCTTTCCCTGCTGCCTCTCATGGAAGCCAATCTGGCCACACCCAAAGGGCCTAAGCATCGCCACTACCGTTCACCTCTGACTGAAGAAAGCCACAGCTAGGACAGGAGTACAGGACATTCCCCAGCTGAGGGAGAATCATGTGCAGGGAGAAGCTGAAGTTTCTAACATTAACCTGGCACAGAAGAAAGGAAAAAGAGATTCTGCAGGCCGCTGCTTAAAACAGAATTTTATATCCTTTGTGATTTAATATTTCTGGGGAGGAACCACCTGTGGAAAACATATTCGATTAGAAATGCTCCCTTTCTTTTATAAATAGGCAGAAAAGATTTTCTAGTTTTGTTATGTAATGAGTGGGGCCTCACATCCTGGTCAGGGATATAGGCTTCGGCAGCAGACAGGCCTGAGCTGGGATCTTGGTGCCTCTCTGTGGCTTCTGACCTTGGTGACATCACTTACACTCCCTGGCCATCAGTTATGGAGTTGGCATGACAATGCCTGTGTCCCAGGGTTACTATAAAGATGGACCATAATCGGAGCGTGCCTCTCTGGCCCTCCGCCCCTGGGAAGGGTCCAGGAAAGGGCCGCTGTGAGTCCGGGTACCTCTCTGGCCCTTCTCCTTGATGTTGGAAAGGTCACCTCCACCCGCACCCCGCAGCCCTGTTGGAAGGCTGCCGCCAAAGCCATCGAGATTTCATATTACTCCAGCACAAAGAGTGCTGAGGATATTTACACAACCACAGGCTTTCAACAACATTGCTATATTTCAGTATTTCTATGAGTTTTATCCCCCAAACCTGGTGTTCCAGAGACGATGCAAACTTAATTAGGTTAAGATGAACTGGTAAGCACACCCCTCGCCAGGTGAGCAAATTCTCACCAAAGCGCTTCAGGGAAGCACCCTCACCTCTGCATAGCCACACCATCCCTGCAGAAATACTTGGGGAGGGGGTCAAGTCCTTTGGGAAACGTCTGCTTTCATAAAAGCAGCTTTCTTCACACATTTTTACACAAGTGCCTTTCAACAAGTTACATACAAACTCAGTCAACCTGTGACATCGGGTAGCTATTAAAAACTGATCGGGCAAACGCCTCTGCAGCAACTGAACTCAACACTTACGCGAGGCGGGAGGCTGAGTGGGCCCTGTGAACACGCGGGCGTCACGGCTGCTAAAGCGTCCATGCAACACACAGAACAGCAACAAAAATAAACAGCAGACGCCATCGCGGGTGGAGGGTGGGGGTGGGAGAAGAAAGGTGCCAATCTTCTGGAAGAACACAGGAAACTGCCAGGAATCACAGCACGACAAGTGTGCGGGGAAGGCGACGGGGCCGGGAGTCACAGCGCGACGAGCGTGCGGGGAAGGCGGCGGGGCCGGGAGTCACAGCGCGACGAGTGTGCGGGGAAGGCGGCGGGGCCGGGAATCACAGCGCGACGAGTGTGCAGGGAAGGTGGTGGGGCCGGGAGCTGGCAATGTCTTCTGTCTACAGACGCCCTCGCCACATCCCGCCCTCCCCACCCCTCCCACTGGCAGCGAGAGTAAATCCCGTCCAGGGAGCAGCAGGCAGCTGCAGCGGGAATTTCATGACACTAGAAAAGACTGGACTCCTCAGCCTACACCTGCAGAGACCCACGCGGTCATTTAGGCACACACATTCACTGTATTAGCCTGCATTCCACGAAGGCTCCATTCTTTCCATGCTGAATTTGAGCCACTTCGCAGACAGAAACCACTCATTCCTGCCCTGGGTTCTCAGCCCCACCTAAGCTGCCTAAGACTACAGCCACGCGACACATTCTCTGCAGGAGGCACGTGGCCTCCAATAGAGGAGATTATCAGGCAGTCTGAAGGGTTCAGGAGCCACTGAAAGGCAACAGTGAGAGGACGGGACAGGAGCAGGGGATTTGGGCCTCACTGAATCCCCCTGGAGGACAGTGGGGTTTAGGTCAATTTTACTCCACCTTCAGCCAACACAGAGGGTGTGTGTGTGTGTGTGTGTGTGTGTGTGTGTGTACCATCTGCATTTGATGATCTGTCTAGTCAACTTTACGTGGCTCATTAGGCTGTGTGGGTGCACTGATTCTAACTAGTCCTTCACATTCTTTTTATAAGGCTACAAGAATTCTCCAAAGCATTATCTAAGTCCTGGAAGAGCAATTAAAGTTTTGGTACCAAAAGTAGGAGCGACCAGCCAGGGTCTCCCCCATGGACAACAGCACCTGCCCATGGCCAGCCTCCTGCGATGAGTCACAGGTGCCATGTGAAATGCATTATACACACTCGGGCACAGACACGCAAATGCTCCACTCATGAAGGATACAGAAATAGATGGAGGAGCTTCTTGGTCATTGTTTACTTCTCAAAAATGGAATCATTCTATACATCCTTATGCACATGTTAACTTCTTGCTCAAAATACCTCCTGGAAATGTTTCTGAGTCAACTGGTTTGCCTCTGATAAATTCTTTTAGGGACCTGCACATTTCATAATATGGACTTGTCATAATTTATTCAAACTTTTACCTACTTATTAGGTTCCCTTGATATCCAGCACGGGTTTTTTTCCTTTTTGCTTTTTTTGGTCACTACGAAGCTGCCATAAAGATACTTATGAAGATATTCCTAAGTAAGGTGCTTTTATTTTTAGGGTAAAATTCCCAGAAGTATGTCTGAAGGCTGTAGTATTTTTTATTTCACTGGGTGTCACCAAAAGGTGCTAACACTTGACATCCCATCAAGAACGCATGAAAAGTCCTCTCCCCTCACGACCAGTGAACAGCACCTACTGCCGTGGGCAACGCTGTGCCAGCCCTTACTGCCCTGGGCAACGCTGTGCCAGCCCTTACTGCCCTGGGCAACGCTGTGCCAGCCCTTACTGCCCTGGGCAACGCTGTGCCAGCCCTTACTGCCCTGGGCAACGCTGTGCCAGCCCTTACTGCCCTGGGCAACGCTGTGCCAGCCCTTACTGCCCTGGGCAACGCTGTGCCAGCCCTTACTGCCCTGGGCAATGCTGTGCCAGCCCTTACTGCCCTGGGCAATGCTGTGCCAGCCCTTACTGCCCTGGGCAATGCTGTGCCAGCCCTTACTGCCCTGGGCAATGTTGTGCCAGCCCTTACTGCCCTGGGCAATGTTGTGCCAGCCACTGAGCAGTGTTGCCTTAATTTGCTTATGGAATACCGGCAGACTTGAACACCATTCAAGTATTTCCCAGTGATCTGAATTCCATGTCTGTGAACTGCCTGTTCATCCCCCTTGCCCGTTGTTTCTTTGGGTTTCCTAACTTCACACTCGCTCCTATGATAAACATAATTTTCTTCTTGGATTTTTACTTTTTGTGTTTTACATTCATGTTTTTAATCTATTTATTTTCTTTTATTTTTTTGAGATGGAGTCTCACTCATGTCACCCAGGCTGGAGTGCAGTGGTGTGGTCTCGGCTCACTGCAACCTTTGCATCCCAGGTTCAAGCGATTCTCATGCGTCAGTCTCCCAAGTAGCTGGGATTACAGGTGCCTGCCACCATGCCCAGCTCATTTTTGTACATTTAGTAGAGATGGGGTTTCAAAATGTTGGCCAGGCTGGTCTCGAACTCTTGACCTCAGGTGATCCACCTGCCTCAGCCTCCCAAAGTGCTGGGATTACAGGCGTGAGCCACAGTGCCCGGGCCATTTGTTTTTATAAAATAGGGATTCAATATTTATTTCTTCCTGACGAATAACCAGCTGTGCCGACACCATTTATTAAATTTATTAAATAAGCTCTGTCAAATATTCCATATTTTCTAATCTATTCTACTGACCTTTTTGTCTATTCTCATGCAATATTATAATTTGATTATGGTATTAAAATATGTTAATCTTTTGCATATTTTCATATCATAAAATGTTATCTTTACACTTTTCTTGATAATTCCTGGACATTCTTTCATACAAACTTTAAGATTATTTTATTCAATTAAAAAAAACCCTGCTAAGATTTTCACTGGAGTTGCATTTTATTTAAATATTAACACTGGGAGAATTGGAACTTTCCAAATAACAAGTTTCCCATCCATGGTACATACTTCCAGCTTATCAGACTTTGTTTTCTGTCTACCACTGAGGATTATTTTATTTCATTTTTTTTGAGATGGAGTTTCACTTTGTCGCCCAGGCTGGAGTGCAATGGTGCGATCTCGGCTCACTCGCCTCCCGGATTCAAGTGATTCTCCTGCCTCAGCCTCCCCAGTAGCTGGGATTACAGGCGCCTGTCACCATGCCTGGTTAATTTTTTTTTGTATTTTTAGTAGAGATAGGGTTTCACTATGTTGGCCAGGTTGGTCTTGAACTCCTGAGCTCAGGTGATCCGCCCACCTCGGCCTCCCAAAGTGCTGGGATTACAGGCGTGAGTCACTGCGCCCAGCCAGTTTTCTCCTTTTAAGTCCTGTGTGTCCAGAAAGGGGTGGGCACACTCACATCCAAATCAATGCTGCCATCCCCCTGGCTCCAGGGACCCCTGCAGTTTAAGCTTCTCTGGGAAGCATCTGCTTTCAGGTTTCTTTTCTGGCCCAGTCCAGGGGGAAAGAGTTCCCACTAAGATCTCTGCTGGGAGAGTGCAGACCCACCTGTCTACCAGCTTGGGCAGACGCTTGCCTTGAGTCCTGAGGCTGGGCCACAGCTGGAGCAGCAGGTAGAAGGGACAGGGTTGCATTTATAACACCACTATCCTCCCAGCCCTGGTTTTATCATCATCATTGAGAAAAATACAATTAATCAGCAGTGATCAAAGGTAAGTCTAAACATTCCATTTAACTAACTTACATGTGACCTGGTGTGCCGTGTCATTTTATAAATGACATAACAGAATGAGAATCACTTTCTAATTCACAGCCTCTGGTTCGATTTCAAGTAAGCAAATATATTTTGCTTTGGTTTTGCTTACAATATTCTAGGAAATGCGGGCTATGAATAATCACTCAACTGTTTTGTGGGTCAACAGAATCACTACTACTTTTGGTTTCGTTGATGCCATTTATATCATGAGCTCAAGCACCCGGGCGCTTCAGAAGGCACTATAAAGTTTAGTTCTGATGTGGTGTGATGTTCTGATCTATCTTGAAAGGTAAAGAAACCCACAGGATTCAGCATCAAGCCAATCCATGCCCAGGCACATCACAGCTGCTAGGTCAGGAAATCTGTGCATTTAGGAGGCTCTGAGGGTGATGCTGGGACTGTACTCAGGTAATTAAACCCGGACAGACCCTGGGACAAACCCGGACAAAAGCACAGAGAGGAAGAGTGGGGGCCCTGGAGGCAGCCTGACCCACAGGGAATTCTCGAGTGCATGGCAGCCCTGCCTATGGAACGAAGCCCCGAGCCTCAGTTTCCTCACAGGGGCACTCGCAGGGTTGTTGTGAGGGTCACGGGGGTAATGTATGTGGCACTTTGTCATACCCCAGGGCTCTGTAAGCGGCAGTTATTTATACTGTTACTTATGACACTGAACTAAGAGCTGACCCTGACGCCGCCTCCTTGGAAGCCCTAAGCCCTGAGTGGCCTGGACACCACCACACACAGGAGTCAGGGGCGGGGGCTTTGAGATGGACTACCAGGGAAGCTGGGAGAGGGACCGGGACAGGGCTCCCACTTGCTCCTGGCTCACAGGGGCCCTCATAGTCATCAGGTGGACCCTAACAGCTGCGGCCTGACAAAGATTCCCCCAAGGGCCAGCCCACCTTACACGCTACATCTGCCCCAACAGCCCCCCAGCCCATCAGTTGGTGGCTTCATGGAGATGCCCATCCCTGCACATAGTACTCAAGGCAGTTCTCCCACCTGCAAAGCTGTTTTTCTTCCCCTACAATCCACACCCAACCTTTCCAGGTCAATCCTGAAACCCCACGCAGGCTCCCCGACTACACCAGATCCTTCAACTCCAACACGCTCACCAAGTCTCTTTAATAGTCACTTCCATCTTTATAATTTACCATTTTCTTGAGCTGTTTGTATACTTCTCTAACCAGAAAGACAAGAAGTAGTAATATTCAGATTTATAATGACTGGTTATTGGTACCGATTTACAGCGGCTGGTTATTGGTACTGATATGAGAGTCTCTTGTCAAGCGGATGAGTATTTCTTAAGGCCCACCACCTCTTTTCACATTCTTCTCTCTTAAAAACCACATTTTTAAAGGTCTGCAAACGTTTTCCACAGTCAACAACTTGAGAGGCATGGAAGTTTCTTTCTTACCAGGGGCCAAGGGGGAATTTTAGAATCTTTTGGGTAAATAAATGTTTAACAGCCCCTGAAAGCTGCTGGAGAGTGGGGAACCTAGGACTGTCACAAAAGAACCAGCCTCTGCATCGCCTCTGCCGACCGGGGCTGCAGAGGGCAGCCACCCAGCACTCAGCCACCGGCAGGAGTGGAGGAAGCACAGCTCCAAAGGTCACAGAATTGCAGTCCTGGAGCTGGGTCCCTGCCAGCTCTTGGAGAGTGAGCGAGGGGCCATCGGGCTGTGAGTGTGCTGCCTCTGGCAGTGGATGATTTCCTCATTCCTTCTACGATAGAGACTCAAATGCCTCTCAGGCCCCTGATGGTCTATAGGCAGGGTGACGTAATCCCAATGAGGGTAAGAAAATTATTCCTGCTTTTCTCCAGGTTGTAACTGGTGATTATGTAGGCTTGTCTGCTTTAATCTTCTTTTCTCAAAGTCTAGTAGAACACCTGCTTAACAACTTCCTGCCCACCCATCACTCAGACAAAAATGCAGTGTTCCAAGAACAACAGAGAGCCACCTCCGTGGCTAGACCTGGGGTCGGATCGAAACAAAAACGCAGCATTCCAAGAACAACGGAGAGCCACCTCCACAGCCAGACCCAGGGCTGGATCACACGAAGAGCTGGAATTTGGGGAACCACTTAAGACTGGATACATTTGGAAGGAACAGTCACATAAGATAAAATAAATATTTAGCTAAGCTTTCAAATTCTGGAACTGTCAACTAATAAAACTAAAAGTCTACTACCTCTGAAAGTAGAAATCCGAAAAACATTTAAAAGACTTTAATTTTAGAAAAGGGAAACTGAAAAGCCAAAGCAGCAGACTAACTTGTTTCTACATAATCTGTTTCCCCATGTACCTGCTACCATCCCCACCCTCTGCCCCACAAGCTCTTCAAGTGACGAACTCCTCACAGAGATGACAGGCAGTGCTTTCCATGATTCTTACCTTAACTATGCTGATAGGCTTTCGAGATAAGTGAAAACTTGCATACAGCAGAAATGTCAAAATAAAAATGAAGGCTCTGTACCTGAAACACAAAACAGTGGGAGAGGATGACATGAAATAAGAGAAGTTGTGTTAGGAATACATATCACTGTGTTCTGAAACGTTCTTATGCTGTGTATTATTCATTCAGTTCTACAGCCATTACCAATATTACTTATGTCACTATAATATTGGAACATTAAAAAATATTGCCACTTTTGCTTTGTCCAAATGGAAACTAAACACTGTAAGAGACAGGAGAAACCAGACTGCTTTTCCTACCCTCATGCACAACACACAACATACCACACTTCTAACATCACATGTGTAGGGGTTTTCCCCATATACCAAGCAATTCTCCAGCTGACACTGGATGGCCTCTGAGTGAATTCAATTATCACACTGTCTTCCAGGAGTCAGCATCAGCTCCCACAGGGTGGGGCTCCGGCCGAGGCTGCCCCGCTTCACATGCCAGTGGCAAGCCCCAGGTTGTGACCTGCTCCTCCGACCAACTGGCTCTCAGGGCGGTTCCCAAGAACCCCTTCTCAGGTTCGATTAATTTGCCAGAGCAGCTTGCAGAACTCAGGGAAACACATTTACTGCTTTATTATAAAGGATGTTACAAAGAATACATACAGATGAAGAGATGCACAGGGCGAGGTATGGGGCAGGGAGCTCGGAGCTGCTGTGCCCTCCCCAGGGCTCCACCCTCCGGGAACCTCCCCGTGCTCAGCAGCCTGCAAGCCCTCAAACCCTGTCGTTGAGGGAGTCTGTGGAGGCCTCATTACACAGGCATGATCGAGCAGATCACCGGCCACTGGTGATCCACTCCACCTCTGCGGGCTCCCTCCCCTCCCCAGAGGTCCACGGGTGGAGTCCCAACCTCTAATCACGTGGTTGGTTGCCCTGGCAACCAGTCCCCCAGGAGGCTGTCCTGGAGCCCCAGCCACAGTCACCTCATTAGCAAACAAAAAGACACTCAGCACTAAAGGTTGTAGGAGCTGTGTGCCCAGAGCCAGGGTCAGAGACCAAAGTATGTTTCTTATTATTATGTCACAATATCAAAAACATTCATTTATTTAAAGAAATCATAACCAAAGGGAAACCTGGGACTCGAGAGGCACACTTGAGTTTACAAAGCAGAACAAGCATGGTGAAATGTTTAGTTTACAACAAAACTAACCACAAGTTTCTTGCGTAGCTGCTATCCTGGGCAATCAAGATCATATTTATTTTTGGCTCTTTGGTTTCTATGCAACTTTTCAGAACCACACAAGCAAGGCAGACATATAAATATTTCATGGCCCTCAAAGAGAAAAAGTCAGTGACGCTGGCAGGCTCTCAATAGGCCAATGACAGAAACACTGGCACACAGCCCCTCGCTCAGTTTGGCTGGGAGAAAAGCAGCCGTAAGAGTAAGCATGAGTGTGAGGAAGAAAGAAGAAAAGAAGGTGCCTTAGAAAGAAGATAAAGGGCAACTCCAGTCTAAAAGTCTCAACCACCGCATAGAAAAATACTTTTCAGGGCAACAAAATGGGTTGGGAGAAAGAAGTATTTGACAGGAGTGGAAGGCGAGGGGCAGCTCTTCTGTGTCCTAGGCACACCTCCCTACCCTGGAGAACCTGTCCTGCTTGTGGCCTGGGAAGAGACTTCAAATGGTGCCACCAACAACCTGAATCAATAATTACCTAAGGCGGTGTCCTACACAGGACAAAGAAAGGCAGCGTTTCCGGGAGGCCCTGGGATAAGGGGTCGCTTCTCCCAGCTGTGCATCTACATTTTTAATGTTGTGATTTACTCCGAGGGAAGCTTTCCGTGAGTAACTAAAATCGTAACACCCCAGAGCTGCCTTCTTCTCTGGTCAACAGCTAAAGTAGGGGTCAAATAAATATTTCCAGATTTTTCTTAAAAAAAAAAAAATGACCATATTTCAGGTGGGAAAGAAAGGTTGGGTGGCTCCGTGTGACTCAAAACTACAACCTTTGGAATGCCTGTGCCTTTGGGGAAGGAACCAAACCAAACCAATTCACAGAATACCTGCTGACTGAAGACAGAAATTCCCTAGCGCTCTCTTCTTCATCAGGGAACTATCTTCCAATGGCCTTTCTCCAATTCTTCCTCTGCAAGCCCATGGCAAGGGCCAACTGGGAAAAAAGTGAAACTCTAAAAGGCGAGCCTATCATTTATCCCAAAGCCCAAAGAACAAAGGCTATGTGGGTACAGCGGATCTGCTCCAGAAGCCCTGGCCTCTGTCCTCTTGTTTCTGAAAACCACCCTTTCCGGCAAGGAAAGAAAGTCTCAGCGCTTTGGATGAAGCTCTCTGTTAGGCCACCGCTGCTTCTCGCGCCTTCAACTGCCGGTACAGGAAGATTCCAGGCCACTGGGCTGCATCGGCCCTCAGTGCTCACTTGTCCAGCCCACAGCTTGACAAACTGTCACTTCCACCCCACCTGCTGCAGCTGACTAGGGTGAGTAAGGCTGATGGGTGACCCTGATCGGCCCTCATTGGAGTACAGGGGTTTCCTTCTCCAATCTCCTCAAAACAGGTGAACAAAGTTCTCAGGCCAAATTCCCTCCAGCACCTCCCCAGTCAGTCTCAGACAAGTCCATGGACCATCTCTCCTGCTCCATGCAGGAGGATTCTCCATCCACAGTGCCAGTTCTACAGGTGTTATCACCCAGCTAGGAAGGATTTTGAGAAGAGCAGCTCTGTCCTATGGGCTGTGGGTTCATATCTCCACTCTCCACCCAGACAGCCCAGAAGGAAGGCTGTCTCCCTTTGTCGGGCTAAGGTCTGAAGAGTGCTGAGGCCCCAACACACACCGCATTCCCGATGGTCAGGGCTGCTTGGGTGATCAGGCCCTGGCAATGAGTTCTGGGCTCCTGCCATCCTCTGAGGGGTGACTCCCGGCTGGTGCTCACAGCACACACCCAGAGATGCCCTGAGAACACTGAGGAGCACACAAGGGGCAGCACATGCCTCTGGAACCTTCAGTTCAGCCTTGTGTGCAGGGAGACGCCTTAATGAGTGAGCCCCTTTGGGAAGAGTCACTGCCACGGTGTAGCCGGGCTGAGAGAAGCTGTCCTGTAGAATTGGGTGGAGGGTCCATTTACACAGCAAACTGGAATGTTCCTAAAGACTGAAGAGGAAAACGCTGTATTTATTTAGCTGTTGTCAGGCCAACTCTACTTCCATTTCCAAATTCGTCTTTCCTCTCTCATTTCTTCACCTTCTGTACTTAGGACTTGGGGCTTGGGGACGGGGGAGGCAGTGGCTGGAGGCTGGACTTTCCTCTTTGAAAGGTCTGACTTCAGCTCCCATGACTATTGCTAAACCGCGGCAGCCACACTCGGGCCGCTGCCTTGCTGGTGGTCACCCTGACACACCTGGCCTCTGGGTAGGCAGACGCTTCACTCTGCAGCATGGATGGGCTCAAACCCCCAGAAACCAAACAGCCCTCCCGAAGTCCTTTCTTATTTCGTAATTCTATCTACGTTTTCTTTATCATTTATAAAGCAGATGTTTTGGATGATATTTGTTTCCTTTTATTCATTTTGTACTGGGTTGAATAACGTCCCCCATAATTTCATGTCCATCCAAAACCTCAGAATGTGACTTTATTTGGAAATAGGGTCATGTAGACATGATTAGCTAAGGTGAGGTCATATTAGATAGAGTGAGCCCTAATTTCAATGACTGGCGTCCTCACCAGAAGGCCACGCAAAGACTCAGAGACAGGAAGGGAGGCCATGTGGCCACACAGGCAGAGACTGGTGTGATGCAGCCACCAGCCAAGAACGGCGGCAGCAGCAGGAGCTGGAAGAGGCAAGGAAGGGTCTGTCCCCGGAGCCTGCACAGGAAGCGTGGCCCTGCTGACACTTTGACTTTGGACTTCTGACCTCCAGGGATGTGACAGGGTAAATTCCTGTTGTTTCAAGACACCCAGCTTGTGGTACCTTGTTACAGCAGCCCCAGGAGGCTAATATAATCCTTTCATTTTTGTTTTGTGTTACGTTTAGACTTACGAATATAAAACAAATACAATAAAAAATGATCTAATCTATCTGTTCCTCTGTGTTCCGCTTACTTATTGCAGTTATGACTACTTATAGCATGCTTGGCTTCCACCGATACGAAAAATCCCACATTTCTAGCAAAAAAGCAGGTCTCAGCAACGACAGCATCAGATGGGGGTGCCCCTCTGGGCCTCCTCAGAGATGTTCTGGAAGATCACGTGTCCTCAGGTGAACGGCAGCCTGCTTAGGGTGAGAGGATCCATGCAAAATATCTGTCTCCTTGTTTGAGTGTTATTACCTCAATCATATGCAAATAAGGAATAAAGAAACACTTTTGAGAATTACTGAGTGATATGATTTGGTGCAGAAATTAGTCCAAAGACATCCTCTGCTTCACTCTGCAGCATGGATGGGCTCAAACCCCCAGAAGCCAAACAGCCCTCCCAAAAACCTTTCTTATTTTGTAATTCTATCTACGTTTTCTGAGACAGAGAAGCGATGCCACGTCCTGTTCAGAGTATCCTGTCAGAAGGCACAGGATGGCAGTGACACTGATGTTGGTCATTGGTTAAAGTGCTGTCTGCCTCATAGTTCCTCAGTGAAACCACTACGTTTCCCTCTAAGTAATGAATATGGAATTTCTGGGAACCTGCTTTGAGATAATGTAGATATCCTGTTCCTCAAGCTGCTGCCCCACGGGGTGCATCCATGGCGTTCTGTGCCTGCGCTGGGTACCCTGCAGCGGCTCCACATCCCCGCTCCACCTAGCGGCCAGCTTCCACTGTACGGAGAGCGTGCATTTCTCCTACTTATTTAGTTATATCAGTAGGACTCGCCAGAATCTTACGCTATTTAACGGGCTATCATTCATGAGTCTCATTTATTGTAAATCTCAGATTGTCCTAGATTTGACAAGTCAGAGTCCCTTTGTTTGTAAGCACTTCCTTATTTTCTGGCACAAGACGTTCCGGGCTCTTTTCCTTGCCCTGCCCCAGTCCTGGCACTGGCCAGGTCTCCAAGGACTCCTGGCTCCTTTTAGTGGGAGATGCCACGCAGAAAGCAAGATCCCGGACCAAAGTGTGCTCACTTTGGTGCTCTTACTGTTCCCAGGACCTCCTAGCGGGGTGCATTTTACACATACACACCCACACACACGCACACGCGCACCCTTCTCTATTTCTATATCGACCATCACCAGTTTATCCCGAGACCTTTCATTCCAATCCAACCTCACTCAGTTCCTTCCAGTTCCCCTCCCTCTTCCCATGTCTGTAGCTCCTTCTCCATTAAAGAGAAAGCTGCCTCATTTCTATAGGATTTCCATCAAAAATGCATAATCTGAATCTAATCATGAGGATGAGGAAATAACAAAGTTAAACTGTGGCACATTCTATAAAATAAGTGGCTTGAACTCTTCAAACATAACAAGGCCATTGTCTCAGAAGAAGAAGAAAAAAAAGCCAAGGTCAGAAAAGATGAAAAAAGGCCGAGGAACAGTGCTGGATGAAGAGACGAGACCCACAGGATAATTAAGTGCAATGTATGAACCTGAACTAGATCTTGAACAGAAGAAGAAATGCTATCACAGATACTTGACATTGATATCGTTTTTAACATGGACTGTGGGTTAGATAACAGTATCTTATCAGTGTTAAATTTCCTGATTTTGATCTTTTTGCTGTGGTTTTATGAGAATGTCTTATTTATAGGAAATACACACAGAAGTATTCACAAATAAAAGGGTATGATGTCTGCAACTTACTCTCAAGTGGTTCAGAAAAGTGTGTGTGTACAAACATACATCTACACACATGCACACACACACACACACACAAACACTGTGGAGGGGCAGGGAGAGAAGCAGATGAGGCTAAATATTAATCTTTGACATACAGCGGTTCTACAGGAACATTCTTACAGATGTTAGTAAGTTACGTGAGTTTGAAATTGTATCAAAATAAACTTACAAAATGAAGAAGCTACACATTCACTAAATAAAACCTAAGTGTTCAGGCACTTGTGGCTAGACTCACAGCAGACATGAAATAAGTCAAGAAGAGAAGCAATCTGGCTGAAGAACACAGATGCCCTCAAATCAAACCTGAGACACCCTGTGGATGCTCCACCAACCAGCAGGGCTGAGAAGCTGCACAGGGCTGGGGGCTGCCAGGGGGTTGGCGTGGAGGAGATGAATGGGCCCAGAATCCGCCGCTGTGGCATCAAAATCATTTTGAGCAGAAGGCATTTGCGCTCCTGAATTCTCTTAGCTACTGAAAAGCAGAGTTCCCCAAAAGAATTCGAAAGAATCCATCTGCTATAAACCCTGCCCCTTAGGAGCAGCCAGGGAGACTGGACTCTTACCACTGGAGGTGAGAAGCCTCCACGCAGCACTGAAACAGGAATGAGCACAAAACTACCACGTCGCCCATCTGTTCTCTGTTCTCTTGAGGGCCCACTTGTCTTTCCAAAAACCCATTTGTTTGCCCACAGGTGCCTTTCTCTCACTCCCCTTCCCTGTGAAGGACGGACGGCGCACAAGCCCAGAATTCTAAATGCCCCTTTGAGGGACACTTTTCTATGACCTCTCGTACATAAGTGGTGAAATCTGTCTCTTCTCTTGCTAGTCTGTCTTTTGTCTGTTTAACTCCCAGGTCCCCCAAAACAGAACCTACGAGGGTAGAAGCAAAGTTTTTCCTCTCCCAGAAGAGGTGAGCAGGTTAGAGGCCAGGGAGCCCAGCTTCAGACTCTGGGCTCGTCAACTGTTTCCTTCAAGGAGAGCGGAATTATTGAGGCCACCTAAGAGAAGGAGTCTCAGAATATGCAAGCGGAGGCGCTCTCTGAACGGAAAGCAGCATTCTGGGCTGCACCAGAACATTTCATTTTCTCTCTGAAAGTTGTGCCCCGGCGAGGCCACTCACCTGATCTCAGAGTTGTGTAACTTATATATAAGTTATGTGCTTATTTCACCACAGCCGTCTGCTAACCCTGCTGGTAGTCAGGGGTCATTTTTCTGTAGGGACCATGGTTCTTAGAGAAACCACTGGAGACCACGCGGAAGCCCAAACACTATCTGACAATGCCAGCACCAAGGACAAACGACACCTCAGCGCTGTTCCGGGTCACGGCTTCCACCACCAATAAGCAATTCAACGGTTATGGGCGAGGTCAGTGATTCAAGTTTTACGTGTTTTATAATGAAACTGGGGCAACACAACTACCTGCATGGTAGCCCTCACCTATACACAGCTCCATGCCAAGGGCCTGCCCCACCAGGACTCACCACTGATCCCTGGAGAATGAGATGATGAAGCGAATGCCAGCGGGGAGTCGAGCCATTTACGTCGCCACTGACCACCGAGCCTTGGTCGCAGAATAAGATGCTTCATAAACGGGTCATTAATCCCGGCTCCAGGTTCCCTCTCTGTTGCCCCTGCCGCTCCCACAGGCTGGAAAGCATGGAAAGAAGGTGTCCTGCTGGGTCTTGTCCCCTTCCTTCTGGCAGTGGCTCTGCTCTCTATAAGGAGGAGGAGAGGCATTCAGAGTCCTGTGTCGTGACATTCACACCTTCAGCATTACTGGCAGAAGTAACCACACACATGTACAGTAGCAGTACCCAGTCCTGATCAAAGCTGCATGTCTGATACAAGCAGGGGCCCCCACCACGAGTGTTACTAGGAAGAGGGGGAGTGAGGTGGAGTATCTACCCTCGAGGCGGTTTGTTCTGAGAACCCTGAAATGAATTTCGAATAATGTTCTGATGGTGGATAAAAAGGAACCAAGGACTCATCTCTACCTGGGAGGCATCTAGAGATCAACCCATTCACAAAACCAAATATGTGTCCAGCAGCCACACTATGTGCCCAGATATCAGGGCAGGCCAGGGCACTGGACTGCCTCAGTTCCACCCCTATGGACCAGGCCACCTTTGAACCGTAGTGACAGAGAAATGTGGGCCTAGACAAGAGGGCAGATCAAACCAATCATTTAATTGTGACTTTGCCATTTGAATCCAAAGGAGGAATGAATTTGCCTCTGTCTGACTCTTCATTTTTCATCTCCTGTGGTCACCTCAGAGGTCACAGAAAATGATCTGATTATGAAGTCAGGGCTGAAAGCAGAGCAATATAGGAAGGAATGGGGAGGGAGGCCTGAGAACTGAGAAGGGGCCCAGCACAGCAGGCAGGCCTGATCTCCCATCCCAACGTCAAACTCATGACATTCCTGAGTCACTGCATCCTCCAAAGCCAATCGGTTCCCCACATTCACTTTTGCCTCCCTCGAGAGTGAGCTTCCAAAAATGCACATTCTCCAAGAATTTTCCCTTATACCATCTTTTACAAAAAGATTCAAAATGCCTGCTGAGCTTTCATCCCAGGAGCCGCCCCTCATCTCTTCTATCTGCTCCAGCCAGAACTACACCTTTCTCCTAAGTCCTCCAGGGCCTGAACAGGTGGGATTCACCCCACTCCAATACCTCCTGCTTCCAAGGCTGACCCTGGGCTGTGTAAGCGGAGGCAACTCACTTAACTTTTCTGCTCCCTCTCCTTCCAGGCTAAACAATGGGGATGATAGCGTCTACATGCAATGAGATAACCTATGGGAAGCACTTGATAAGTGGCCTGGTATGTAGTAAATGCCCAACAAACACTAGCTGATATTATCCTCATTGTAAATTCAAAAGAGGAAGGCCCGGGACTGCAGGGCAAGGTCCTATTTCCATCTCCTTTTCCAGAACCTAGCAGACCACGTGCTCAAGAAACTCATGTTGAATGAACAGCCACAAACACTTCAAAACCACATCTGCTCAGACCTCTAGGTTTAAGCAATATTTTGCTCAAAATGGGTGGGCTCCAGAATGGGTCTGGATCTACTCTGGGAAATGACTTTGTGATGACAACTTCAGAGTAAAGAATTTGGTTCAATAGTGTCTGGAAACGGATGGTCAGAAGCAAACGTCTTCCTCTCAAGTGCCGCTTCTCCATGTCCAGCGTGTCTGGAAACATTCCATTGCCATCTACTAAATAAATCAAAAACTTCCAATTCTGATAAAACCTGTGACAACAACATCAAAGGCCCAGAAGGAACTGACAAATCAAGAGGGGGAAAAAAACCTCTTTGATTTCTTTTTAAAAGAATGATGGATTCTTTTCCCTGTAAAATGGGTGAAAGAAAAGTGCTATAAATTCTCATAGTGAGTGCAGTTAAGACGTGCAAAGACAGTGATTTTACATTTGGGATGTTAAGAGCTCAACTAATGAGGCCCTTCCTCCCTAGCCTGTGCAGCACCGCTAAAGACCACTTCATTTTGAGTGGGTCAAGACCTCTGGCAGCACGAACCACGACTGACATGCTCTCATTTGAGCCCCGTGACCACCCTGAAGAGGCAGGGCGTTCTTTTCACAAGGGAGAAAAATGAGGCTAGGCGGCTCGCCTGGGTCAACTGGGTAAGTGGGGCAGATTCCAGTTTGTCCTGTTTCTCTGAGCCACCTCCTCCCTCCAGCCACTCTTCCTCCTGCCCATCCCCTGCAGAGGAAGGGCAGCAGAATGGCAGCAAATCACTTGGTTTAAACCCAGTTTTTGGCACACAGCCCAAGTACATAAAAAGAAGAGATACTTTTTAAAAAAGTCACTTTCTACAGGCGCTCCTGGAACTTACCATTCCAGGGAGGAAAAGCGGCAGAATGTCCAGTTTCATTGCACTGTCAAACACAGCAACTTAGGCTGGGCACGGTGGCTCATGCCTGCAATCCCAGCACTTTGGGAGGCAGAGGCAGGCAGATCACTTGAGGCCAGGAGTTCGAGACCAGCATGGCCAATATGGCAAAATCCCATCTCTACCAAAAATACACAAAAGAGCTGGGCGTGGTGGTGCACATCCATAATCCCAGCTACTCAGGTGGCTGAGGCATGAAAATCACTTGAACCCGGGAGGCGAAGGTTGCAGTGAGCTGAGATTGCACCACCACACTCCAGCCTGGGCGACAGAGCGAGACCCTGTCTTAAAAAAATAAAAAAGATAGTAACTTAGGAAACAGCCCATTAAAGCATCTTTATTACAACCTGTAAAACTTGCACATGTACCCCAAAACTAAAAGATAAAAAAAAACCCTGAAAGACACATGGTTTTATACCTATCTCTTCAAAAAACCCACCCTAGGCAACTGTAAAACAGAATGAGCGGAGGGAAAGAAACATTCACAAGCTCCACTCCCAGACCCACCCACATGTGATCTGTGCTGCCTAGAAGGTTCCAAGTAATCTGCAGAGACTCAAATAATGGGGATAGAAAGTGAGCAATAGCAGGAGTAAGGTTCAACAGTCTTTTTAGGGCTGAGGTGCCATTACACATAATCAAAGCGGCCCCACAGATATTTTAAATGATCTACTTCATGACTTTTTTTTTAACTGGGTCTCACTTTACAGGCAAAGATGGGTGAGAAATGCAATTCTCCTCCAAAAGTTTTCATGCATTTTTTTCTTTTCTTTTTTTTAATTATGAGATAGAATACAACTTCCTGTCCAGAGTGTGCTCTTTCTATGGCTTTTTGTTTTAAAGGCGCTTTCCATATTAAAGATGAATGAAAATGGTCACTATCTCTTTCCCCTTGGCTGAAGTACAAGGAACCTGAATTCCATTTGCACCACCTCCCTTACCTGCCCCCAACCCCCAACAAAGAGAACATCACAGGTGGGCTGCAGGAAACAGAACGTGTAAAAGCAGTTCCAAAATGACTTGGTGAATCACAGGTCTGGGGCCAGGGGTTTTCAAGCTTGCTCTCAAAGGGGATTAATAAAGAAACAACGGGGGGAAGTCTAAAACATTTATCCACTTACACAACTTCAGACAATTTAAGTTCAAGGGCCGGCAGGCAGGCAGGCAGGCACCTTCCAGGCAAAGAGCTAAGGGAGACCCGGAAAGGGCAGGCTTTAGCAATTCCTCCTTTGGAAATTCAAACCTGGGGCCGCGGGCTGGGGTGTTAGCCGGGAGTGGGGGTGGTAAGGGGCTTAGCCAGTATCCTTCGTTCAAATGCAAATCCTTAGACTGTACATACCTTCTCGGTCACCAGGATCACAGCGTGGGCCGTAAGGGCTGGAAGGCTGGTGGCCAGCGGCGAGGGGACTTTCCGGCGCGTCAAGCCCTTTATTATAAACCCAGAAGGTCGCTGTCACTCGCATTGGCCAGGAGGCCCACGGGCTCCGGGAACCAGCTGCTCAGCCGACAAACAACGCAAAGGCCCAGGGTGCCGGCGCTCCGAGCCAGCGTTCTGTGCCGGCTCCTCCCTGGGCGGCTGGTCCCCGGAGGAGGTGAATTCCGCGGGCACGCCCACGTCCCCATCGCGGCAGACAATGCGCAGGGTCCCCTCCTGCCGGCTCTCTGGACCCTCAGCTGTCACCGCGGCCCGCGCCGGGGTGGGCAGGGAACCCGGCCGGACAGCTAAGCTCGCCCCTGCCGGGGACTCCGTGGAGCGCCTGCCGGCCCCGTGCCCGCTCCCTCTGCCTCCACTTCCCCGGAATCCCAGCGTTGCCCCGGTCCGGGAACGCCCAGCATTGTCGCCGAGGGTCACTCTTCTAGATGTCGTATTTCAAAGACTTCCCTCCGCGAAAACAGCTTGAGACCGTCCCCGGCTCTCGAAAAACATCCAAACCAGCCCCCACCTCTGTCCCCGAAAAAAAAGAAAAGGAAGGAGGAGAGGAGCCGAGCTCCGAGTGCGCAGGGCCGCGCGCCCGGCTCCCTGCGGGTGCCGCAGGTGCTGAGCGGCTGCGGCGCCTGAGCGCCTGCGGCCCCGCAGGTGCGGGCGGTGGGGCTGGGGGTCCCTGCCTCCCGGTCCGGCCCCGGCCCCGCGCCTCACCTGCGCTGCCGAGGCCCGCGCTCCGCAGCCCGGCCCGGCCGCCGCGGGCGCTTCCTGCTCGCGACTTCCTGGAGCGGCGCGCGGGAGGCCCCGCCGCCCTTTCACTTTCCCTGGCCCGCGGGGCGCCGGCGGAGCCGCGCGGCTCCTCCCCCTCCCCGGCCGCCGCGACCCCCGGCTCCGGCCCCGGCCCCGGCGTGCCCAGGGTAGCACCAGCCCCGGGGCCACCGGGCGGGGGCGCCCCCACGCCTTGCGGCACTGCTCGGCCTCTGCGGGCGAACCCGGGTCGTGGCCCGCGCCTTCCCCGGCTCCGAGGGCGCACGGGCTTTCGCTGGCGCGCTCCCCACCAGCCTCTGGGCAGTCCCAGGCGGCCTCTGCACCGCTGGCGCTGTGTCCTCAAGGCAGGTCTTCCCCACAGGCGGCGAGGGTCACATGCCGCCGCGCCCCCACCCCCAAAGAGGGCCTTTCCTTGGCCTCCCGGCTTTTATTCCTACTGTGTCATGTCAAGGGGCACAATCATGAAGACTAGCACTCCATAGCGTGGAAATGCGGCACGTGGATTTGGCTGTGTCGAACCAACTTGTAAGCCAACTTGTGTCCCACCTCGCAGGCACGTGACAGAGGCAGCTCCCTGTTAGGCTGCGGGAGCCCGCCGGGTTCTTACCCTTGCGGGCCAGTGCCTTGGCACACAGGCTCCCACGTCACCCCAGAAACAACTCTTCTCCTTAGGCAGCCCCAGGGAGGAGCCTGGCCAGTCCCCTAGAAGCTACTGCCGAACACCCACAGTGGACCCCCAGGATGGCTTCAGAGCAGAGGGGACTCCGAGCCCACTCCTCGGGGAAGAGCAAAGTGAGGCAGAGGGGAAATTTTCCGGGGAAAAAGCCTGCCCCCGGATAAAACAATGCTAAGGATAAAACCAACCCGAGGCCTGGCTGTAAATGTCCCAACAGACCAGTGCCCCTCGCACCCTTCCCCAGGCACGTTGAGCTTCCCTCTGGAGAATGGAGAGGGCATTCTTCCCCGTGTTTGGCTCCCCTGCCCTGTTAGGCCTCGCAGTTTCCCCCTGGGGCCCTGCTTTGTTTCTAGAACACTCTGATATCTGTGTCTCTCTTTGCTGAGCTGGGCTGCGTGAAATCCATCACTTTGTTAGGCATTTGAGAAGCCTTCTTCAGGCAGAAAGAAAACCTGCCCACTTGTTTGCCACGCAGGGTTCAGCCCCAGGAAGCCTGCTGGCCCCTCATTCCACAGGCGAGATGGCCGAGGGCTCCAGTCTTCTCTTTTTGGCCAGGTTTTCTTCAGACCTTCTTTCTCTCCGCAGGCCCCGTCTGCCAGTTCTTTCTCCTCTCTTTTCTAGCTCTCCATTCCCGGCGATAGCCCAGTGTGGCTCCCATCCCTCTCTCCAATGGTCTCCCCAGCCCTGGCCCTCGCCATTGGTTCGGCTCGAGGCTACTCCTCTCTCACTGCACTTGTGCAACAGCGTTCTCACTTCCAAGTTCTACCTCCTGCAATCCAGTCTTTAAGCTGCCTCAAATTGCCCTCCTAAAGCAAAATCTGATCTTGTCATTCCTGATTTTAAAATTTCGGGCATCCCATCACCTACAGGTTTTACACTTGAAAGGCGATAATACAAGCTCAGGATATATAGGACACCTCGGCCTCATATCGATACAGGTTCTTCCCACCCCCCTCCCCCGCCGCCCAGCTTTACTGACGTACAACTGACAAATAAAAATTACATAATTTGTAGTATAGGATGTGATGTTTTGATATATAAATACATTGTAAAATTATTGCCACAGTCAAGCTAGTATATCCAATCACCTCACATTTTTTTTTTTTGGTGGTGAGAATATTTAAGATCTATTCTCCTTGCAAATTTCAAGTATACAATGTATTATTACTAACTATACATTAGAGCTGCACATTAGCTCTCCAGAACTTTCATCGTTCCTAAGTGAAACTTTGTACTCTTTGGCCAGCGACTCCCCATTTCTCCCACCCTGCTGCCCCTGGTAACCACCATTATTATATGCTCTGCTTCTCTGAGTTCAAGTTTTTCAGATTCCAAAAATAAGTGAGGTCATGCATATTTTTCTTTTTTTGTTTGTTGGTTGGTTTGTTTTGAGACAGGGTCTTGCTCTGTTGCCCAGGTTGGAGGGCAGTGGCGTGAGTGCAATGGTCAAGGCTCACTGCAGCCTTGGTTTCCCAGGCCCAAGTGATCCTCCCACCTCAGCCTCCTGAGTATCTGAGACTACAGGCCCATGCCACCATGCTCAGCTAATTTTTTAAATTTTGTAGACACAGGGTCTTGATATGTTGCCAAGGCTGGTCTTGAACTCCCAGGCTCAAGCAATCTTCCTGCCTTAGCCTCCCAAAGTGCTGGGATTAGAGACGTGAGCTACCATGCCTGGCCTATATTTGTTTTTCTGTACCTGGCTTGTTTCACCTAGCGTAATGTACTCCGGCTTCTCCATGTTGTTGCAAATGACAGGAAATCCTCCTTTTTTAAGGCTAAATAGTATTCCATTGTGTAGATATAGCTATACACCACATTTTCTTTATAAACTTCCCTCCAGTACTGCTTTTGCTGCATCCATATGTTTTGGTATGTTGTTTCCATTTTCATTTGTTTCGAGGAATTTTCTGTTCCCTTTTGATATCTTCTTTGACCCCACTGGTTGTTCAGGTGTGTATTTAATTTCCGCATATTTGTGCATTTTCCAATTTTCCTCCTGTTACTGATTTCTAGTTCATATTATTGTGGTCAGAAAGGATACTTGATATGATTTTAATCTTCTTAAATTTTTTAAAACTTGTTTTGTGGCCTAACGTATGATCTATCCTAGAAAATGTTCTGTGTACATTTAAATGTGCATTCAGCTGCTGGTGGAAGGAGTGTTCTGTATGTCTGTTAGGTCCGTTTGCTCTAGAATGTTGTTCAGGTTCACTGTTTCCTTATTCATCTTCTGTGTGGATCGTCTATTCATTGTTGAAAAATGGGGTACTGAAGTACCCTGCTATTACTGTATTGCTATTTCTCTCTTGAGTTCTGTTAATATATATTTAGGTACTCTGATGTTGGGTGCATATACATTTATAATTGTTATATCCTCTTGATGAATTTATCTCTTTATCATGATATAGTGACTTTGTCTCTTATGAAGTTTTTGACTTAAAGTCTGTTTTGTCTGATATAAGTATCTTTTTTGCTCTCTATTTGGTAACCATTTGCATGGAATATCTTTTCCCAGGCGTTTACTTTCAGCCTATGTGTATCCTTAAAGCTGAGTCTCCTGCAGGCAGCACCTAGATTTTTTTTTTAATATCCATTCAGCCGCTTCTATCTTTTGATTGCAGAATTTAATCCATTTACATTA
Organism: Symphalangus syndactylus; assembly: GCF_028878055.3. Classification (NCBI taxonomy): domain Eukaryota; kingdom Metazoa; phylum Chordata; class Mammalia; order Primates; family Hylobatidae; genus Symphalangus; species Symphalangus syndactylus. Next base: position 87,955,166 of record NC_072427.2, read on the forward strand.
ATTATTGATAGATAAGGACTTACTACTGCCATTTAAAAAATTGCTTTCTGGCGGTTTGTAGTTCTTTTGTTGCTTTCTTACTTCCTTACTATCTTCCTTTCTACTGTGATGATTTTTGTAATGTATGCTTTGATTCCTTTCTCTTTACATTTTGTATATCTACTGCAGGTTTTTGTTTTGTGGTTACTATGATGCTTATATAAAACATTTTAGGCCAGGCGCTATGGCTCTCACCTGTAATCCCAGCATTTTGGGAGACTGAGATGGGCAGATCATGCGGTCAGGAGATCGAGACCATCCTGGCCAACATGGTGAAACCCCATCTCTACTAAAATATAAAAAATTAGCCCGGCGTGGTGGCACGTGCCTGTAGTCCCAGCTACTCGGGAGGCTGAGGCAGGGGAATTGCTTGAACCCAGGAGGCAGAGGTTGCAGTGAGCTGAGATCGCACCACTGCACTCCAGTAATAAAACATTAGCTGCCTACAGAAATCCTCCACTTTAATTTCTCCCACCTCAACTTGTATGCCATCAACTTAAGGAGCAGACGTTCTCCCAGAGAAGGCCAAGGCAAAGCCGGTGACAGGCCTTGACTGACAAGGAACTGAGGTTTCCCTGAAGGGGGCTTTGAGGATACTGGGCTTCAGAGCTCAAGAAAATACCTCATGCTTAGAAAGCATTAGAGCATTAAGCGCTATTAGAGAGAAAGAAAAGGGAAAATCAGAACCTGATTATTTAACATGGAGAAAAGAAACTCATTTTATCTCCACTGATCAAAAAGCAAGAATTCTAACGGTATGGTGCACTGACTGGCAAGGAAGGGTGATTTATATTCAGTTACTAGTGTTGTTGATAAGAAATACAATGAAAAGCCTCTTATTATTAAGCATGCTCTGTATTCCAGGCATTGTGCTCGGCCTACGGATATAAAACTGACAAGAGTCCACACACTGAAGAACTATAACCCAATCCAGCAAACATAATTACGTGTGAAGGAGTAGGCCTTCCCAGTCCTACAGGAGCCCAGCGAGGAGACTGGCCACGCCCCCCTCCCCATGCCACACTTCCAGGACCCCAGCAAGGAGACTGGCCACGCCCCCCTCCCCATGCCACACTTCCAGGACCCCAGCGAGGAGGCTGGCCACGCCCCCCTCCCCATGCCACACTTCCAGGACCCCAGCAAGGAGACTGGTGTTTCCCACCCCATGCCACACTTCCAGGACCCCAGCGAGGAGACTGGCCACGCCCCCCTCCCCATGCCACACTTCCAGTTGCAGTACTTTTGTCTCGCTTCCTAGTCGATTCACGTATGAAAACTCTGTTTCTTCCAAAGCATTCTCCTCCTTGATCGTAAGAACAGGCAGCGGCCATGAACAACAATGACTGGGTCACCATGGGTGGGATAGACCTGTCAGTCCTACAGCATCAGGGGAAGTAGCAAGGGATGTAAGAAACTAGATGTTGTCTCTAAAACCAGAGGTCCATAGAAAAGCTTTAAAATTGGACATAAAAAACATAGTTTACTCGTATTATTTAGAAATGTAGGGAACTATCAGAAGAAATGGGTAAAAGAGTAGAAAATGGTAGGGGAATGAGACAGAGGAGTTGAAGGGATAAAGCCAGGCCCAACTGTTTGTTGTTATATACCTTTAGTATCATTTGATTTTAAAACTATAGGCATGATATTTAAAGAAATATCAACATAAAGACAGAAGGCCATGCTTAATTTAGGTAATGGCATTTTAGTGGTAGAATTTTAGACACTGTGATACTTGAATTAGAGACATATTTGGAGGAGAGGAGCTTTGCAAGTGTCCTGAAATAATAAAGGGACAAACACCCATTTATAAGGGTGGTTCTCTTTAAACTACCTGTATAAAATAGGCAAATTTTCTTGCTTCTAAGATTCCTTGGCAGTGTTTCCCAGCAGAGTAACTTTCTTGCTTTTCTTCTATATGTGTGGCAAGGGAAATAGTAACTGAGAGAGTACTCATGGCTCTTTGGGGAGTAAACTGGATTCTGACTGAAGTAGGACTTGATAAAGGCTTGAATCAGATTCAGGGACCTACATTTCTTTCAGTGAAGCATTCCTCTGTAGCTGAGCTCCACTCTGGGGCTAACTTGTTGCCTGAGCCCATCTGTTGTAAACTCTTGATTTTATGCCTATAGGTAGAATGAGGTCAGGTATGTGGAAATGGGAAATTGACCCATCAACTAAGGAGTCATTCTTGCAGTTGAGCTAGTGCAGATACATGAGATAGGCAAGTTGGAAAATTTTTATGGGGTCTGCAAAAAGGCATACTCTTAGGCCGGGCACGGTGGCTCATGCCTGTAATCCCAGCATTCTGGGAGGCTGAGGCAGGTGGATCACCTGAGGTCAGAAATTCGAGACCAGCCTGGCCAACATGGTGAAACCCTGTCTCTACTAAAAATACAAAAATTAGCCAGGCATGGTGGGGGGCACCTGTAATCATAGCTACTGGGGAGGCTGCAGCAGAAGAATTGCTTGAACCCAGGAGGCAGAATTTGCAGTGAGCTGAGATCGCGCCATTGCACTCCAGCCTGGGCAACAGAGCGAGACTCCGCCTCAAAAAAAAAAAAAGAGCATACTCTTCAGTCCAGTTATACTTTGGTAAACTATGTGGCTTACATCAAGGGGCTGTTCTTTAAAGTTCCCTCTGGGCCAGCATTTGATGATTTATGGACATGGTACTTTTCTTTTAAACAAACACTGTCTGATGGGAGAATGAAATTACTCATATCCTCTTTATCAAACTGATATTGTTTGGGTATTTGTCCCCTCCAAATCTCATGTTGAAACTTGACCCCTACTGTTGGAGGTGGGACCTAGTGGGAGGTGTCTGGGTCATGGGGGAAGATCCCTCAGGAAACCTCTTGGTGCTATCCTCTCAGTAGTGAGTTCTCACTGTATTAGTCCCTGTGAGCACTGATTAGAAGGAGCCTGGCACCTCCCTCCATGCTCTCTCTCTTCCTTCCACTCTCACTACGTGAGGCCTGCTCCACTTTGCCTTTCACCAGGAATGGAAGCTTCTTGAGGCCTTCGCAAGAAGTAGGTGCTGGTGCCATGCTTCTTGTTCAGCATGCAAAACCATGAACTAAATAAACCTCTTTTCTTTATAAATTACCCAGCCTCGAGGATTCCTTTATAGCAACCCAAAAGGACTAAGACACACACTTTAGTACTCTTTCCCAGGTTGCCTATCTATTCCCACCAGACATGGAGTCTGGGAAAGGATGGCTTTGGATGGTGAGGCTTTCTGCTCCATCAGCTTAACCTACCCTACTCACCAGTGGCTGACAGTTTAGGCAGCCAGTCCCCCTCACAGCCTACACTGAAGACCTCAGCACTCCCTGTGGCCATCAGAAGACGCATGCCCTGGGTTCCTCTAGGCAGCTGCTCCTTTCCAGTTAATTTATAGTTTTAACTCTTATGGTTAAGACCATTAGTATTTAACTCTTATATCTGAAATCCTTTCTAAAAAAGACTTATGTAACTCAATAATAAAAGCAACTTATTGGGCTGGGTGTGGTGGCTCATGCCTGTAATCCCAGCACTTTCGGAGGCCAAGGCAGGTGGATTGCCTGAGCTCAGGAGTTCAAAACCAGCCTGGGCAACACGATGAAATCCCGTCTCTACTGAAATACAAAAAATTAGCTGGGTGTGGTGGCATGTGCCCATAATCCCAGCTACTTGGGAGGCTGAGACAGGAGAATTGTTTGAACCCAGGAGGCAGAGGTGGCAGTGAGCTGAGATCGCACCACTGCACTCCAGCCTGGGTGACAGAGTGAGAGTCAGTCTCAAAAAGAAAAAAAAAGCAACTTACTGAATTTGATATTCTTTCCTGAATATTACTCAAGATCATCTTTTTGAGCATCAGTTATGATTCCACAGTGAATACTGACCTAGCAAAAAAAAAAAGGCATGGGACTTGGAATCTGGAGTGACAAGTTCAAATTGTGACCCCAAACTTACTATTTTGGGACCCTGTGAAAGTCACTTTACTCTCCTGAACTCCAGTTTTCCTAGTGTGACTCTGTGGGGTTGATGTATGGATGAATGGGGAAAGTAAGGTGTTAGAATGTAGGCACTATGAAAGCAGAGATTTTTTAACCGGTTTTATTCATCACTGAATCCTTATCACGTATAGAATCATGCCTGGCACACAGGAGACATTCAATAAACATTTATGCTAATATTCCTAAGGATGCTTTAGGAACTGTGAATTAGTGTACAAATGCTTACGGCTACTCTAATTATTGGAAAGCACAGCTAATTAGTATGAATATGTAATAAATCTAGGACTCATATCAGGAGCTGAAGGAAGGAGAGAACCACAAAGTCCCTTTTATTAGCTTATTTTGATTTGCTATTTTTCTCTAAAAATGAAGTTTGATCCCTCTCACCATCTTTAATATAAATCCTGTTAAGCTTTGATTATTTGACGCAAAGTTAATAGAGGTTTAAAAATCAAATATGCCTACAAAGTTCCTATATGTCACTTCACAGCTATCCTTCTGATGGCAAAGGAAGGAACATCTGTAAGAGTACATGGAAATGCCACTTTAAATTCCGGAGTATCAACATTGAACGAGGCCTGGGATGCCAGTGCTCATGTTCACCGTGCAAGTATACAAGGGAATCCTCTTACTGCCTGCGCAGCCTCCACTTCAACAACATTAGCCTTATTAAATGTGTCAGATGGGGGAACATTCAACCAATTTGTGCTCCAGTTTCTTCTCCTCTAATGTAGGGTCATTGAATGTTTTCATCTGTAAGACACTGTCCCTATCACAAAGATGAATAGGAGAGGTCCTCATTCTTAGGAAATGAACAATCTAGTTGGTACAAAACTACAGAGAGCCTCACATCACATAACTTAAAAATTCCCCTAAATCCTTAACCTGTCAGAAATTTTCTGGTTTTAACTTTTAGAAAACAAAATTTAAAAAGCTCTTTTAGAAAAAAAATCATGTTTTGGAGACTGTAATTTTCACAAGCCGATATTTTGCACATACCAGTAGCCTTGGCTGTGTCTCTGCTGTAGAGCTGAAGCTTAGTGGGTTCCCTACCTGCTGGGGGCTGAAGCCACAAGGATCTAGGTTGACTCTGAGGGGTCATGCCTCTCCAGCCTTCCAACTGCCTGACAGTGATGGAGTGTAGAGGGTTACTTCAGGGGCTAACCACCTGGGAGACACAGTCACCTGGAGGATACTGTGGACAAGGGTTGGGGATAAAGCCTGCCTATGGAGTTGTGTGACAGCTGAGCTGAGACCTGAAGAAGGCATCGAGTTACCCAAAAGAAGAGTGGAAGGTGTTCCAAGCAGAGAACGGCATGGGCAAAGGCCCAGCAATGCTAGAGAAAGTTAGGTTTGGGGAACTGAAAGTCATTATGGCCACAGCAGAGAGTGTGGTGTGTGAACATAAGGCAAGAGAAGAGGCTGGGGAGGGACTTAGTGGCCACGTCATTCAGAGCCTAATAATCGAATGAGGGAGTCTGGACTTCACTACTGAAAGATTTTAAACTGAAGAACAACGTGATTAGATGTGTGGTTTTAAAAGATTATTCTGGTCAGTGTGGCAAATAGATTAGAAGAGAGTAAGAGTAAGGGCAGGGAGACCACCTGGGCAGTTGGTGTCTTCTTGGCAGAAGACGATGGTGTCCTGACTAAAGAAGAAGCAGTGGGAATGGAAAAAAGTAGATGGATTTGGATAATTTGGAAGGAAGACTCTCCAGGATTTGGAGATTGGTTGGGGAAGGGCGAAGGAAAGAACTGGTCCCAGACATTGATGATGTTCAGATTCTGGCTTAGTAAACCGGTAACAAGTGGGCCCTTCATTAAGATAAGGAAATAAAGAGGAGAGAAGTAGTTCAGTTTTGCCCTTGTTGAGTTTGAGGTGGATGATAAAAAGGTCAGCCCAAGAAGTGGCTTCTTTGTGGGATCTGGAATGTAGGGGAGGAAGCATAAGCAATAATAACTTGAAACTGTTTTCACAACCCTTTTAGAGTCAATTAATTCATTTATTCTGGTAGTGAACTTGGGAGTAAGACGCCTGTCTTGCAGGGTAATGCTGGGCACAGGCAGGCTGATGAGTTCTTGCTCTGTCGGTCCTTTTTCTCCCTTGACTGTAAAAATTTTACTTTTTCTACTACATTACAATACATATCTTATATGTGCATGACTTAAAATAGTAACAAAAGAAAACATCATGACACACATAGAGAAGTTTCTACAACTAAACACATACCTGGATGTCCAGCTTGCTGCCAGTTAGCTTGAAAAGGTTTTCAGGATTAAGGGAAGAAAGCAACCTAATAAAGCCAAGCTGCCTCTTCACTCCAGAGAGTTTTCCTAAGCTATCACCCCTACTCTCTCTCCAACACACCTTGGAACTGAGACCAGGGCCAAGATGACCCAAAATGACCAGGCCATCTCCCCGTTTCTAGCCATCCTAAAGCCTGGTGCCCTTCTGGGACCCTCTTTAAATGTATTAATATAAAGAACTGCTAAAAAGAAAGCCACAATATTTTGAACATACCAAGATAACTAAGTAATCAAATAAATACATTAGTGAATCACATTCTAAATGAAACAATCTTCACTTATCTTGTTTAATAAATACGTATTTTCACATTTCCATTCTTGTTCAATGGAGAAACTCTTAGGGCCCCTGAACTGAGACTCTGTTCTGGGGTCATAGATAACAGCACTGAGCTGTTCTAGTACCACCCGGATGTGGTTTCCAGGGGCCCCATCTGGTCCCTCCCAGTGCAGGGCCTCTGTGGTCAGATAGCACAAAGCCAGCTCTGGGGAACCTAAAATTACCAGTCCAGTTTAAAACCTATTTGGCTTTCCTCTTTGTAGAGGGAGAGGGAAATGGTTCATTTAGCTCTTCTGATAACTATATTTGTTCCACAACTATTTAGAGGCTTGTCCTAGTAACTAGATAATTAAAAATGGGCTTGAGGAGAGGAGAAAGGCAATTCAAACAAGCAGGTATGCCAGCGCCACAAGAGGAGGACAGCAACCGTACCCAGAGCTGAGGAACGTCTGGTAGTCACCCAGGAAACATGAGGGAATGAGATACTGAGAAAAGACACCCGAAACAACATTGTTTTCTTTCTTTTTTTTTTTTTTTTTTTTTTTTTTTGAGACAGTCTTGCTCTGTCGCCCAGGCCAGAGTGCAGTGGCGCGATCTCGGCTCACTGCAAGCTCCGCCTCCCGGGTTCACGCCATTCTCCTGCCTCAGCCTCCTGAGTAGCTGGGACTACAGGTGCCCACCACCTAGCCCAGCTAATTTTTTGTATTTTTCGTAGAGACAGGGTTTCACCGTGTTAGCCAGGATGGTCTCGATCTCCTGACCTCGTGATCCGCCTGCCTCGGCCTCCCAAAGTGCTGGGATTACATGGCTCACACCTGTAATTCCAGCACTTTGGGAGGCTGAGGTGAGTGGATCTCTTGAGCTCAGGAGTTTGAGCCTGGGCAACATAGCAAAACCCTGTCTCTACAAAAAAAATACAAAAAATCAGCCAGGTGTGGTGGCAGGCACCTGTATTCCCAGGTACTCGGGAGGCTGAGGCAGGAGGATCACCTGAACCTGGGAGGTCAAGGCTGCAGTGAGCTGTGATCATGCCACTGCACTTCAGCCTGGATGACAGAGCCAGACCTTGTCTCAAAAAAAAAAAAAAAAAAAAGGAGTATAATTTCCTTAAGTAATACCCCTTACCTTGTTCAACTTTATATTAAACATTTTCATTCATCCTCTTATCCAACATTTGTGACATAATAATTTTGGTATATCCTTAAGGTGAAATACTATTGTCTTTAAAACACTTTGGAAATATTTTTTGACATGTTCACCATATAATGACATGTGATAATGTAAATGACAAATAGAATGATTTCAATTAAATAAACATATATATATATATATATATGCATTTTTTTTTTTTTTTTTTGAGACGGAGTCTCGCTCTGTCACCCAGGCTGGAGTACGGTGGCGCGATCTCGGCTCACTGCAAGCTCCGCCTCCCGAGTTCACGCCATTCTCCTGCCTCAGCCTCTCTGAGTAGCTGGGACTACAGGTGCCCGCCACCACACCCGGCTAATTTTTTGTATTTTTAGTGGAGACGGGGTTTCACCATGGTCTCGATCTCCTGACCTCGTGATCCGCCCACCTCGGCCTCCCAAAGTGCTGGGATCACAAGCGTGAGCCACCGTGCCCGGCCATATATATGCATTTTAAAAGCATGAAAGGATTCACACCAAAATGGCAGTAGTTATTATCTTTGGGAAGTGAGATTATTGGTTATCTTTATTTTCTTCATTATACTTTATTGTATGTTCCCAATTTTCTAAAAGAATTCAGTAATATTTAATAATTGGAGCATCTGGTATGTGTCAAGTTCTGTGCGAGACTGTGGGGTGGAGGCCTTGGGAGGTGCTTAGGGAGGCTGACCTGGAAACACATTACAGTTGTGTAGGGAATGCATCAGAAGCACAACCAGAGAGATGGTAAGAAGGGGCTGGCAGCAGTTAGAAACAGCATCCCTAGGAAGGTTACATCCCTAGGAAGGTAAGATATTAAAGTTGACAGATTGTTCACCAGGTAGAGAAACATGGGCATCACACTTCAGAAAGAGAAAACAACATATACAGATATATGAAAGTGGCCTGCAAAAAACTAATCTAAATAATTAACAAGGGTTATCATAGGTGAAGAATAAACATTTGGGGAAAAATGCATATCTTCTCAAATAATCGAGAAAATATTAATACAAACTGAAGTCACTATGAGACACCGCCTGTCCATCAGATTAGCAAAGAAGAAAAATAGGACTTACAGTAGGCAAGGGAGCAGTGAGTCACACACTTTGTTTTGGTGAGAGTGGGGATAGGTCCGGCCATTCTCGGAGGCAATGCAGCAACATGTATTTAGGCTCAGCAATTTCTCAGTTCTATAAAGCTGCAATCCAAAGAACTGAATTTGAGATGTGGACAAAGATCTATGCATTCAGCTGTTTATATTTATTTCATTCACTCACTCATCTATTTACTTTGGGCAGGGATTCACAGGTGTTCACTGTATTACTTTGCTGGCATATGTGAATATGTGTTCTTTTGTATGCATCAAATATTAAATAATTAAAAGATTTTAAAACCTGAGCTAAATACACACATTACATTTCTATAGCACTTCCAAATCATTTCATCCTCGTTATCTTATTTGATCGTGACCTTCCTATAAGTTGGGTAGGGGGAGCCTTATTCTGGGAAAATCATGGACACGTGGTTCAGCATGCCACCTCTTTCCCTGTCCCTTTTCTAGAAAATCTGATTCACCCTTAGACCTTGAAAAGTACAGCCCCATATAGCACAGGATCTCCCACCACAACTGCTGGTTAGAGTGAGGCTATCTGCAGCATCAAAACTAGAACCAACCTTACATATCCAGCAGTAGGAAAGAGTGACCTCCACTTTGGAATGAAGGATTAACATGTAGCCAGAAGGCATAACAGTTTTGGATTTTTTTTGAGATAGAGTTTCGCTCTTGTTGCCCAGGTCGTAGTGCAATGGTGCAATCTCGGCTCACTGCAACCTCTGCCTCCCGGGTTCAAGTGATTCTCCTGCCTCAACCTCCTGAGTGTCTGGGATTACAGGCACTCGCCACCACGGCCAGCTAATTTTTTGTATTTTCAGTAGAGACAGAGTTTCACCATGTTGGCCAAGCTGGTCTTGAACTCCTGAGCTCAGGCAATCCACCCGCCTTGGCCTCCCAAAGTGCTGGGATTACAGGCGTGAGCCACCGCTCCCGGCCCTGGTAATTTTTTTTAACAGTGTAGATTAATGTAGAATTTGCCCCTCAATGGGTCTGTAATTTCTTTCTCATTTCCTTGTAATCCCCTAGTACTCGACCTAGAAGACACTCAGACATAGTTAAGCAACTGATATCCTGAGAGAGCCCTCGGAAAATGGAGTGTGATTTAAGAATAAAAAAACAAGAAAAAGAGAAAAAAATTCACGTCAATTTTTCTCTTTTCCTAGTGCTGCATAAAGCACAGCTCTGTTGCAAAATAATATCTAACATTCAATTTGATAAACCTGTGTTGGTTGAGCACTTACTACGTGCCAAGCACTGAGCTATGTCCTTGAGTTGCTACCCAACGTGAAATTCAAGTCTATCCAGTTTTCTGACATCTCTTGTCTCCACACTGGTGTCCGCTAAACTCTTTTCCCTACTGGTTATGATGCATCACTGAATAATCTCACTTCCTGGGTGAAAAATAATTTACATTTCTCTCTTGACAACTGTGTTTCGATAGCCTTCCATTGACCTACATACCTCAGGTATGGGCGTGTGTGTATCTGGCATTTTCCTCCTTGCTGGGTGCCAATTTTATGAGACAGAATCCACAAACAGTTCGAATACCTACTTACACTTAAGAATCTACCTGCCTATATATTTCCAGAAGCTTCAGTCTCTCCCCACCCTTATGTATATTAGTGCTAATGAATATGAGCATTAAAACTAATCTGTTCATCACAGACTAACCTCTGATTGTCACAAACAACTATCTGACTGAATCATCTTTGGCAGTTTGATTCTTTTCAAGAAAAAAACACGACTGAAAACGATTAAGATAAACTTGAGTTAAAATTCCCCCCCAAACATACTGATAGACAAAAGGTGCTTAACCTATTATAAGATTAACAACAGTACAATTAATAGTAATAGCTCCCATTTACTGTTTTACTGTGCTAGGCACTATGCTACTCTCATTATGAATATCTAATTTTGACCTCACAACAGCACATTTTACAGATGAGTCGACTGACTTCAGAAAGAAGTATATGGAGCTAGGGCTCCAAATCTCGGGTCTGTCTCTATCTACTAAATGGCAATGTGTGATACTACCAACACTGTTTTAGAAAGTTTTCGATTCTACATGTAGATAGAACTTTTTCTATCTATATATCCTAATATGTTTGCTTATAAATATGCATATATATGAAATTGGTAAGTTTACCAGAGTACAATTATTCTAATAAACAACCTCATAGTTCTATAGTTAAGATGGACCTGAACTCATTTTGTTGAACGTCCCTGCTTTTTATCTGAACAGTGCCTACAAAAAAAAATCTGTTTGCATTTTACTGAAACCCCTCAGTTCTTAAGGCCTTTTCTCCACACTGTCCAGGACAGCTCAGAAGAGACACACTTAGGGACTCAGTCGTCATGGCAACTGCCAAGCTGCAGGGCCTCCAGCTGGGAGGTGGGCCTGGAAGGTTGTGGAAAATACAGAAGGCAGCCCCAGGGTGGTTTCAACAGTTTCCCCGGCCTGGGCCATCCCACCAGGAAGCAGAAGGCACCCTGACCAGCCCCTCTGCAGAGATCAACCATGGCCAGCCTGGGACTGTTTTTCTTCTTTTTGAAGGGGTTAATGGGTACAAGGAAATGGATCTCTCCATTTATACTTAAGAAGGACAAGAAGATCATTTCTTACGGAAGAAACGAAGTACAGAGGAACTGCGGCCACTGTTGCCCTCCACTCTCCCGAAGGCCTTTCCCTGGGCCCTCGCTCCTCCCTGCAGAGCCGCACTTGCGCGAACTTCCCGCTTGGGGGTTATGGGAAGGGCCTCTGTGGATGATGGGAAATCTCCGCAGGGGATAATGGGAAGGCCTCGCGGGGGATGATGGGAGACCCCTGCCAGAGGAATATGGACAGCCCCTCTTGATTTTTAAGCAGTGGAAGAGGATTTCCTCTCATTTTCCAGTAAGGAAAAACCTCCTGATGATGTCCTCATCTTTCTGCCTCTCATCTCCCTGCCACTCCCATGCCCCAGGAGAGGAGGAAGGTGGGCTGAGCAAGCATTTTGAGGGCCTTCAGGATTGGAAAGCGCTGCTTCTGGCATCACCAGGCATTTCCAGGTCACTGTGGGGTTAGGGGTCAGGGATCCTGGGGCTCTGAGTGAGGCATCGACTTGGCTTGATGAAGTCCTCCTGGGGCTTACTGGGTGCGCAGAGAGGTGCCCAGCGCTCCAACTGCCTCTTGGCAGTTGTGGCTCTCAGCTGGATCTGGGCTGGGATGCAGCTTCTTTCTGGAAGGAGGAATTTAGAATCCAGTCCAGGTGCTGCTGCAGGAGGTGCCGGGAGGTCCATCCTGTTGTTCACCCCTTCTTGCCTTTGGTGTCAATTATTTGGATAATTGCTAAACCCACAGTGTAGTGAAATTACTATAGATTGACTGAAAGATTTGGGAGGGAAGACCCTGGCTAATTTGTATGGGATAGAAATCAAATTGTAAACCTTATGATTTAATAGCTATAGCTAGACGTCTAGCTGCTAATGATGTGATCCAGAACAGGGTTTGCTTAACCATGTGGTTTGCTTAACCATGTGGTTTGCTTAAGCCACTCTCTGGTGTTTGCAATCCAAGGCATTTGAACCAGTGGTCCTCTGCATGGTAGATGGTTTACAGTCACTGCCAGAAAACTGTAGTTATTTCTTTATATCACAGATCTGGGAGGCAGTATAGTGATGGGCAACAATTGCTCTTGGGTCACATGGCTTGATTTGAATCCCACTAGCTGTATGATCTTGGGCAAGGATCTTAACTGCTGTCGACCAAAGTTAAGGCTGTTGAGGCAGAAATTGATAAAGGCTTATTGAAAGCCAAATTTGAAGATTGAATGGGGAAGACACACCAACAAAGTTGGGTGTGTTCCAAAGTCTATTACAAGTTGCAATGCTTTTATAAGAAAGTTGAGGAATGGGAAGGGGACTCCTCATGTTGGAGTTGTCTTTTTTCATTGGAGGGACAATATAGAGTTTACAGTCGTTGGCTATGGATGACAACATACAGGCTAAAATGTTTTCTGCATATGCACAAGACAATCAGTGAAACGTCATGATTTAGAAACAAATCAGTATCCTTTTCAGTGCCAGTAGTTTATGTATTAATTAGTACATCAACAGTCTGAGGAACTCATGATAAGATTTGAAAGATTCACAGTAAGATTCTTTCCTCAAGTATAGGATGTAAAACATGAATCATAAGACCTTCTCCAGGTAGTTAAAACATAGTTTATTCTTTTAAGTATAGGGATGCATGACTTAACTAGTGCCTAGCATGGCCTTAGGTCCTGTTTATAAGTTGGTATCTTACTGCCACAGCATCCATTCTGTCAGTCTTATGATCTCTATTTTAACATTAATGCTTGTTAGTTGTTGTGTCTAAACTGCAAAAGGGTATTAGTGAGGCATGTTCGACCTCTCACCCATTATGGCTGAGAACTCAGTTTCTAAGGTTTCTGGGGCCCCCTTGGCCAAGAGGGGGTCCATTCAGTCAGCTGTGGTGGGGCTTAGGAGGTTATTTTTAGTTTATACCCCCCTATAACTCCCTTTCCTTAGATGTTCAGTGGAGAAATGATAGTGAGGATTTAATAAGATAACTCATATAAAATTCTTAAAACAGTGCCCGCACACAGTGTCAGAACTTAGTAAACATTGGTTACTGTCATTGTTAGGACAAATTTGAAAGCTAAATTTCTGACATTTTAAATGTAAAAAACGAGTATTTATTTGCATATACTTATGTTACCATTCTAGATTTCTAACATTTAAAATGCTTTTGGCATTTTATTGTAAAAATAGGACATGCTTAATTGTAGTAACTGGGAAACTGCCAATATGTAGAGAAGAAAATGATAATCATCTGTTATCCCTAACTCCCCACTTTTCCCCATAAGAAAAGCTGTTCAATTTTGGTGTTTACAACATTTTTATCTCTGCAACTAAAAAACGACATACTTTTGGAATCTTGCGTGTTGCTTGTAACTTGTGTATTTATTCAGTAAGTAATATATTTGGGCCTGATGATGGGTTATGGTTGTAACCTTTCATATTAGCGTTGGGAAGAATCTCTAGCGGATGTGTGCTCTGAAAGATCAGCAGCTTATTCACCGCGTGGATTTGGCTTCTGGGATTCTCCCATCAAGACCAAATCCTATGGTTATTCAGTCACTCATCCCCAGCTCCTGCAGCAATAACAAACAACACAGCTTTGCAGTCTGGGATGATGGCAGAGGAAATGGGAGATCGTGAGGGGCCTTGGGCAGGCGGGGTGAGTCGGGTGAAGCAGATTTCCAAGCCTGCCCGTGTACATGTGTGTGCGTCTGTGATTGTGTGGGTGTGTGACAGTGGAGGGGAGCCAGGAGCGAGAGGAGAGGACAGGAGATCGTACAGGACACCTGAGAGTCAGAGGCCCGAGGGGGCTGGGACTCATGTCGAGGTCGGGGAAGGATGTAAAACCCGGACGGACATCAGTGTAGGCCGCACCTGCTGAGAGGCCAGAGCTGCCTCCTTGAGAGTGAAGTTGTTTACAGACAAGAGAAGAGATCTTGGTGGACACATCTCTGCTAGCCGCGAATCCCGAAGGGTCAGCAGAGCCTAGAAAGGTAAGTGGGGGTGGGCAGCACCCCCGGAGGGGCCTGCGAGGCCCAGGGGCGGAAGGGAGCGGGCAGTGCCCGCACTGGGCAGGGGTAAAACCCTCTCGAGAGTTGGCTCGGACGCGTTTCCCGCGTCCTTCCTCTTGAGGGCCCAGTACCCAGGTGGCTCCTCGTTGTGGCGTCACAGAACAGCTGACTAAAGTGATGGATTTCAGGGGCCAGCGACGGCGAGGTCCAGGTCAGAGAGCCGGTGGGCAGCCAGGCACGGAACCCACCCAGGCCCTGCCCAGTCCCCGCCCCCTCCCTTCCCGAGCAGTGATTGGCCGAGGCGGCCCCTCGTTGCTATGACGGCACCCGAGTGCTGCCACTGGCTCCACCTCGTCCCTTCCGCCCCGCCCCTCCGTATTCCCGGGCGGTGATTGGTCAAGGTGCCCTTCCCGTTGCTATGACAGTACGCAAAGGCTGCCAGTGGCTCCTCCCGCGCCGTCCGCATCGCCTGTCCCCATTCCCCATCTTTCGGACCGGGAGGGAGGCGGGGCCGGCCGCGTCTCCATGGCGACGCGGGACGCGGCGGTGGAGGCGGTTGCTACCCACCTGCTAGAAGCGCTGCGGCTGGGATCCAGGCTGGGTCGAGACCATGTCGGACCTGGGCTCGGAGGAGTTGGAGGAGGAAGGAGAGAATGATATTGGGGTGAGAGCTCCTGGTGAGAAGGGGCTTCCCAGGGTGCGCAGCGGCGGCGGAACCTCGAGGTTGGGTTTGGAGAGTGAGGAGGCGCAGAAACCAGAGGTCTGAGCCACAGCTCCCGAGGATCCCCGGCAGGGACGAGGGCCACGCCAGACACACCTGCGTGCGTCCTGGAAGTTGATGGTGAAAAGTGAAACGCTGTGACGTCTGGTTACCACATCCCGCCTCGTTGTTCCCCCACCCCCATCCTGCCTCCCATTAAAGGCAAAGATTTCCCAGCAGAAGGCTTTGGAAGTTTCCTCCTCCCTGTGTTAATTCCCATCGAGGCAGTTTTCTTGGATGAGCAGATGATCCCACGCTGCCATGCTGCCCTTGAATAAGTCATTTCTGTAGCTGAGATTTGCTCCCCCGGCATTTAGATGCATGGAGGATAGTTGCTCCCTGGCAGCCTCCAAGAAATGCTGAGGAGGCCCTGGGCTCAGGAGAGGGTTCCTGAAGATATTACCTTATAGGCCTATCCTCACGTGTGCTTTCTTCAGTCCCCATCTGAGCTGACCCAGGTCTTTGGAGTTATTTCCTGACTTAGGCAGCAGAGAGGAGAAAGAGCTGCACATCCAGCCTGTGAGCTGGGTTCTGTGTGGGAATATTTCTACTACAGTAGTTCCTCCCTACTCCAGAGGGTGACCGCTCCATGGCTGACAGGTAGGGAACCTCAGAGGCTGTGGTCTGCATGCACAGTACAGAGTTGAGGTACTTTCAGAATTAACTGAAAAATCTAGCGACTCTGCAGTGGTGCTGTCAGTGCCTGCCCAGACCTTTTTGCTAGCTCTGGGCACTCATCTCCCAGCTTCCGCCTGACTTGCTACTCAAGCTGGCACCTCTGTGCACTGGAACTACATGCCCTGTATGGAGAGCCAGAAGTGCCTGAAATTCACATCCGGCCAGACAGCCAGTAGCTAGTGCAAGAAGCAGGACAAAGTCTGAAGTGCAATTGATGCCACCAGAGTCCCTGTTGGATTAGGCCAAGTCTGGGACTTCACCTGCAATGGCATCCTTCCTTAGCTGCCTGCCCTTTCATGTCTACTTCCCTGCCCTCTTTACTACTTTCTCCCAGGAGAGCACTTAAAAAAATCAGGCCAGGCGCGGTGGCTCACACCTGTAATCCTAGCACTTTGGGAGGCCGAGGTGGGCGGATTGCCTGAGCTGAGGAGTTTGAGACCAGCCTGGGCAATACGGTGAAACCCTGTCTCTACTAAAATACAAAAAATTAGCCGGGCATGGTGGTGGGCACCTGTAATCCCAGCTACTCGGGAGGCTGAGGCAGGATAATGGCTTGAACCCGGGAGGCAGAAGTTGCAGTGAGCCGAGATCGCGCCACTGCACTCCAGCCTGGGCGACAGAGCGAGACTCCGTCTCAAAAAAAAAAAAAAAAAAAAAATCACTTGTTCAGGGTCTGCTTCTAGGTGAACCCAACCTGCAACACTTGCCCAGCAAGCTTTCTAGTTTGTCTCCTCAAATGGCCCCACTGATTTGTAACTTTTTAGTGCCTATAATTTTTAGGTTCAGGTCACATTTGGGGTCATTTTAAAGGATTTCTGTCTTATTCAGCCACCCCAGCGGCTCAGTGTTGGATGTATTGGGAAGCCTCTTTAATGGAAGGAGGGGACTTTTGTACATTTTGATGTAAACTAACCCTGAAACAAATCTGTAAGGTCACAGATTTTTACCTTATATTCTAGGCAGGTATTAGTGGGCCAAACAGTGCTAGAAAAGGGCAAGAATTGCACAGATGTTTATTTCTGAAGTCCTCAATGTAGTGTGTGTCAGTACTTGTGTTATAATAAGTCTATATACATCCAATTCCATTTTTTAATTTTAATTTTTAATAAATTTTATTATGTATATTTAAGAAATACAGTGTGATGTTATGAGATACCCATGTTAAATCATTACTGGATGCTTTCAGCATTTTATTATTTACTATATTCACTCTATACCCACGTATTAGGTGCTAAGGAATGTTTATTTTCTGAAGGATAGGAAAATTGCAAGCTTCGATCACATTTTTTATTGATTTACTTTTAAGATAGACACACAATTGAGCTGGCATGGTGGCTCATACCTGTAATTCCAGCACTTTGGGAGGCCAAGGTGGGAGGATCGCTTGAGTCCAGGAGTTTGAGACCAGCCAGGGCAATATAGTGAGACCTTGTCTCTACAAAAAAATTTTAAAATTAGCTGGGAATGGTGGTGCATGCCTGTAGTCTCAGCTACTCAGGAGTCTGAGGTGGGAGGATCACTTGAGCCTGGGAGGCGGAGGTTGCAGTGAGCTGAGATTGTGCCACTGCACTCTAGCCTTGGCAACAGAGTGAGGCCCTGTCTCAAAAACAAAAACAAAAACCAACCACAGATAGATACGTAATTATTGCAGCATTGGGTCATGAGTATTTGAACCTTAAGTCTCTTGCTAGGGGTTTTAAAAATAAGATAAACTTAATCGACAAGGGAGCCCTGTGTACTCCTCAGTGCCCTCCAACCTGTCCCTTCCATCGGAAATTCCTTGCAGGGCAAAGGTCTCTTCAGGCCACACCCCGCCCCAGGGATCATTTGAGGGAAGAGTTGCTTCTCTCAGGGCATTTGCCTTTGAAATCCTGGATTACCGAAGGAAGCAAACGGGGAGGTATTTGTGTGGACTTGAACTGTTCTACCCGCATGTGCTATTTCAAGCATGTTCCTACTAAGAACACAGCTTAGAGTATCTAGCATTTTTCACAAATTGGTTAACCTTGCTTACAGGGTAAAAGATTATCACGATGAATTGCAAGCTCTGTGTTGGAGGGAGGGAATGAGGCTTCCGCCCTGGACATGTGCTGAGGTGTGGCCTTGGACCAGTGCCTCATCCAGCCCAGGCATGGTTACCTACCTCAACTTTAAGGTGGGAAAGGTGGGACAATTGAGTATAGTGCCGGGGGTTTAGCATAGTGGGATGACTTAAGGGTATGATATTTACAAAATGCCTAGCACCTGGTTAGCGCTTAATGAATGGTACCTGTAACTGTGTCAATTTTCATTACCCAGGAATATGAGGGGGGTCGGAATGAGGCAGGCGAAAGGCACGGACATGGGAGGGCACGGCTACCCAACGGGGACACCTACGAAGGCAGCTACGAATTCGGTAAAAGACATGGCCAGGTCAGAACCGTTGACTTGACTGGATGGTTTTCTCTATTTAATGCTCTGTTAGCAAATGCTACATTCAGCAACGATATGAATGATTTAATCCATGTGTTTCAGGGGATCTACAAATTTAAAAATGGTGCTCAATATATCGGAGAATATGTTAGCAATAAAAAGCATGGTCAAGGCACGTTTATATATCCAGATGGATCCAGATATGAAGGTAAAATGTTATCACTAAGCAGATTTTCGTGTTACAGAAGTTTGTTTTTCTTTCTTTGTGATTGAACTTGTCTGTGAATACTGACATGTATGAGAAAGCTTAAAGTGCTCCAGATTACTCATTCAACGAACACAGATTGTGTTACTATATTCACAGGGTTGATGCAGAAATGTGAAAGCCTTGTAATTAATTAACTCACTAATGAATCTGTAGTGGGAAATCCATCCCTATGGCCAGCACGTCCATGTCCTGGGAGCAGACAAAAGGGAGGCTGCTGGGTGGACGCAGGCCTCGGAGCTGGTGGACCCACGGCTTCAGCTGCTCTGCGGCATTCATCTTCCTGAGCCTGTCTTTGCATTTTCCATTTCTGACCAACCCCGCATCTGACGGATGTGTTATTTCTTTAGATCGAGTGTTTCCTTACATCAGGGCTTCCTGTCTGGGAGTCTTCCTGCCTTGTTAAACTGACTTTTCCTATCTGTGCCATAATTCCTCACAGGCCAACGTTATGTTTGAGGAGGATTCTTTTTCCTTTATTTCCAAGAGCCTCCCTGCCACCCCTTGTGCCATTGTCACCTGGTGTGACCACAACATTAGTGATATCCCAAACCTGGGAAGGGGGACCAGCAGGGAGCATGTTGTGAGTCTTCAGAAAGTGTATATAAAATTCTGTGTTCTGGGCTTTTTGTTTTTTCCCCAGGAAGAAAGAAATTGTCTGGTTTTCTTCAGATTTCCGAAAAGATCTGTGACCCTAACCTTGGACTCTGGTGACAATAGGTGTAACCTTGCATAGGTGCCTTCACATCTCCTTGCCTCAGTTTCTCATCTGTAGCATGAAGATTCAATGGATAAATACAGGGAGACACCTGCAACCTTGCCTGATCCATAGTGAGCACTCAGTAACTGGGGCTAGGACTGTGATGTACCACTTGTGACAGCATCACTTCTTAGTGAGGAGGGCATATTCTTACAAAGTGCGAGCTATAGTTGCTTGCTTTGCTCCTAGATAAAATAAGAACCAGTAGGTGGTTCTTATTTTAATAGATGTCAGTGATGATTCTGTCCAATTCTGAGACCAAGATGGAGGGTGTTAATACCATCCATCCCTGTTAGATAGAATTTGTTTTGTTTTGTTTCGTAAATCCCAGAAGGCTTGCTCTATAAGAAGCACCATCTGCTTTTTAAATCAACTTTAAACAATTCAATTTGGGGCTTAATTTAATTCTTTCCAAGCCCTTATGGACCTAATCTCATCCTTGTCACTTTTGATTTTAGTGTAGATGTTGATACAATTTGAACAACACACACACGAAGATATTTAGAATAAGGGATTTAAGGAATTTTGAATATGAAGGTTAAAAAGGGGTAACTGTTTCTCTGACACCAAATGCATGGATTTTCCATGCTATGTACTTCTCCAGTCTTCTGTGGACACCAACTGAGTTTCCAATGATGCAACTCCATTCTGACACCACCCAGAGTTAGCACAGACCCCACAGGTTAAGGGCTCAGTTTCCAAGACTGCCCCAGTTCAGATGTCCACCTCAAGTTGTGGATCCCTAGGGTACCCACACTTCTATCTGACTCGGCTACAAATTGGGGGTTCCTACAACACCCTACTCAGGTTTGATATGTGCCATAGAGGCTCATAGGACTCGGGAAAACACTTTAATTAGGTTTACTATAAAGGATATTATAAAGAATATGGATGAACAGCCAGATGCAGAGGTACACAGGGCAAGGCCTGGAAGGTTCCCAAGCACAGGAGCTTCTGTCCCTGTGGAGGTGGAGTGCACCACCCTCCTGGCACGTGATACGTTTATCACCCCAGAAGCTCAACAAATCTTGCTCAAGAGTTTTTATAGAGTTTAATCTCCAGCCCCTTCCTTCTTCTTTCCCAGAGTTGGTGGGTGGGGCTGGAGGTTCCACCCTTCTTATCACTTGGTCTTTCTGGTGTTCAGTCCCATCTTGAGGCCATCCTGGGTCTCATTTGCATAAGTTCAGGTGTGGTCAAAAGAGTCGCATTTTGAATAACAAAAACATTTCTATCAGTCAGGAAATGTCAAGGGTTTTAGCAGCTCTGTGCTGGGAACCAAAAATAAAGACCAATATTTCTTATTATGCCACGCTAACATATAAAGCTCATCTGGTAATAGTTGGGATTTTTGATTCTCCAGATGGCTTTGTATCTTAAAGCGTGCAAGATTTAGCCACTACCCAGAGATTTCTTCTCTGACAAAAGCTTAAATAAGTATCTTACTTCATTAAGGCAGCAATGGAAACTGAGGTCAAAAGTTATAATATTAATTGTAACATAGTAAGCCAATACTCTTCCAATCACAAAATCTCAGTTAATGTATGGCTGAGTTATTCATAACAGTGTATCTTGGCTGTCTGCCATCACAATGGGCCAGAATGGTTTTGTGCAGGGCAATGTGTTCAACGTCAGGACCCTGCGGCATAAAGCCCAGTACCCTACCTGTCTCCCAGTTGGTCAGACAAGTCCAATTAGGGAGTCCAGGAACCAGCAGAGGCTACAGTGCTGCAGGACAGGAGTGGGGAGACGGTCCTGGGTGGCGGGTGACTTGGATACAGGCAGGAAGGCAAAGGTTTTTAGGGGTAGTGGGGGATGAGATGCCAGATGTTGGGGAGGCCTGGACCCCATGTACTGATGCTGAGGGTTGGGGGTGTAGGGCCAACTGAGGACTCTGAGGTTAAGGAGGAGAAAGAGCATCTCTATTCCCTGCTGGCCTTGTTGCCTGTCAAACAGAACTCATCAAAACAAAGAAGTTTAATAATGACATTGTGGAGAAACAAGAATGATATGGTAACTTGAAGCTGGGTTTTTTGGAAGCCCCCGAATGGCAGGAGCTGGAAAAAATGAGCACTTGACTATTGGGATGCTTGTGGAGAAGAGAGTGTGGTGTTAGAATCAGACAGACTCCAATTTTCATTTCAGTCTTGCTACCCACCAGCTGTGGGACCTTGGGCAATGCATGCAGTCTCTCTGCTTTTCAGGTTCTGCATCTGTAAAACCATATTTCAGCTCTTACACATACCAAATGCTGTGGCAAGTGCATGGAACCCTGCCCAGGGTCTGACACTGAGTGTTTCCCCATAAGTGTGGGCTCTTTCTCTCCTGTGTTTGGCTGACCCAGCAGTTTAGGGAGCCAACTTGGCAAGACCATGGGCCAGCATGGCAAGCCAGTGACCAACCAGCATTTGAGGTGGGAGGAGCATCTTGGAGAGCTTCTCATTTAAAATTGTCTTCAATCCCAAGTGCCAGACAAACTGCTTTACCCAAGGAGCACCTGCTCCACACCAACCAACTGACCCACCATCCAGCCGATCAAACAGCCAACCAATCAACCAACCAGCCAACTGACTAGCCAACCAAGCAACCAATCAACCAACCAATTAACCAACCAACTGTCTAACCAACCAGCCAATTAGCCAACCAGCCAACCAACCAACCAACCAACCAGCCAACCAGCCAACCAAACAGCTAACCAATAAAGAAATCAGTCAACTGACTAGCCAACCAACCAAACAACCAATGAACCAGCCAACCAAACAGCCAGCCAATCAACCAACCAGCCAACTGACTAGCCAACCACCCAGCCAACCAATTAACTACCCAACCAACCAGTTAACCAACCAGCCAGGCAACCAACCAACCAATCGGTTAGCCAACTAACCAACCAGCCAACCAACCAACCAACCAGTTAACCAATCAATTAACCAACCAACCAGTTAACCAACCAATTAACCAACCAACCAACCAACCATCTGGGAGTTACTCCTGAAAAGAAATATAGTTGGAAAAAACCTCAGTTGACAAGGTCAAGAATTATCAGAAAGTATAGGATTGGGGTAGAAAGACTTTAAAAAAAATTAAGTGCAAATTTAAAGCTACAATAATAAAGTTTACAAACGTCATTCACCTCAAAAAAGGAAACTTGACTTATAGCTGTTAGAGATGTGCCTCAGCAGGTGACTTTTATCTGAATTACCTTCTCTATTTGTGCAGGGTCCCTGTGGTGGCATTACAAAATGCTGGGCAGAGCCTCTTAACAGGTTTTTTAAGTAGATTGGGACTTTAAAAAATTTTGCTCACAGTCCTCATGGTGTGAAATTTAGTGTCTTTTGCAACTTAACTGTTCTCTTTTATTTTAGAAATTTTTCTGCAAAATATGTAATATATTTTTCTCACCATGACACCCTGGAGACCCTCTGACATGGCCAAGAGAGGAGGGATGTAATAATTTTGTCATGATGTTTTGTTGGGAAGAAACCAAATGATGTACCTGTTTCAGCTGAGGTCTCTATACCCCAGGGCTGTGCTGGAACCCCCTCATAATAGCTCACAAAAACCCATTCTGTGCATCTCTTCCCAGCTCCATGTGTAGCTTGAAATTGGCTACGGTGTGAGTATTTACACGACAGAAATTGGCAAATGCCACAAATCCAGGCACATCACTGCCCCTTAAGACCCAGACAAATCCCTCTAGGTATTTGCACATCCTCATGGTTAATTTAGGTTCAGGGACCTGAAGTATTTTTTACTGAATTATCTCAATTTGGGGATCTTCATCTCTTTTGTTCATGTTGTTCCTGTCACACATCACATCATGGGACCTAGTCCTCTTCCTTAATTGTTAGCAGTTGCCACCTTCCCTCTCTCCATGAATTTTTGGTAAGCCTGCTCTTTTCTGAGTGACTACCCACTTTTTGAAATTGTGCCATGTAGCTTTTTGTGCTGCCTTCCCTGTCCTCGGCTGCTGCTCAGGTGCCAACAGTCCATCCCCAGGCTGGTGCTGGCGCCCTGGGGACATGCACTGTCCTTTGTACAGCTGTTCGTTCATCTCACAAAGTGCCCAGGACATTGTAGGTGCTGAGTAAATACTGGAATGATTGAGGAAATAAATATGTAGAAATTCCTTCTGTAGAAAAATTTTGGGGTTTTTCACATAAACAAATATTACTTGAATAATTAGCATTTTCTTAGCCTATTGGGTATTCTTTATCTTCACGTGGAAGTGGGTCCAGTTTTTGTGTAAGCCAGAAGCTTATGTAAGTTTTGAGAACCCTCTTTAAAAAAAAGAAAATATAAAGTTGGTATAAAAGTGAATTTTCATTTGTAATGATAAATCAAAATAAGTTAAAAATTTAAAAATACCGCAAACATCACAGAATCTAAGTAGCCTGAGTTTTAATGTCTGACATTAAAACTAGAATAACTTTTCTCTACCTTTGTTAGCTAATACTCTTTGAATGCTTCTCCATATGGCAACCATTTTGTAATGTTTTCTATAGAGAGAATAGAAATATAATTCCTTCTTTTTCTCTTTGATCAACAAATTGATCAACATTTGCTTTTTATTATTCATAGTCCCCAAAATATCATTTAGCTTAATGACTTGGTGTAATATGCACATTTTTAAGAGCTGTCACCTTTGGGAGACCTCTGTTAAGTTTCTTTCCTAAGTGAGCTGTAAGATTTGAGGACGTTTTGAGTTTTCTAGTGCAGGGATTCATACTGTGGTTGACAAAAGTAGTTTGCAGTTGTCCACATCATGGAGTGGTATCTGAATTTTATGATATCCTTGCCAATTTCAGTACTGCCTACCAAGCCTATAAGGACTCAGCAGAAGCCTGTATGGAGGTGAGGAGGTGAGGGAAGAGTTCAAACAGAGGCATGGGTCAGCCATGGCATGGCACCAGCGGATGGAGCTGGTGTGCAGCTGCGGTTAGGGTGGCATATTGGAGTCAGATGATTGGGTGGGAGATAGACTGAAATGCTGGCAGGTGGCTGAGGATAGAGGGTCAAGGCCTGGAGTTGTTGCTGGATCTCTAAACATTTGCAAGGTAAATGAAGTGGTGTTAGGATCACTGGCAATGGGTCAGACAACCTTGGTTTGTCTCCCTCCTCGTTGCGTCTTCGTGGTGCCTCTGACTAACCTGTGAAATGTGCTTGTCAGTACATGCAGGTGGCTGTGGCCCACATCCATACACCTCACTCTGTACCCCGTGAACTCCTGACTCAGCCCTCCCTTAGGCCACTCTCCACCGTGGTTCAGCGCCTACGCCATCTGGCACAAAAGGAAGGAGTGGAGGGATGTCAGAGTGGAAACAGACAGCAGCCTTGGTCGGTGCTGTTAAAAATCTCTCTTCTGCAGGATTTCCTGAGCAGAAGGGGCCTGTGTGTGCTTGGGGACCCGAATGTAGCTTCATTTGCTTCACAACACATCTGCCTCTGCCATGGTTAACAATTTGAAGACATGGTACAGGGCATTGATCCCTTCTTCTCACCTGGGCTTGCCTTTGTGTTGTTCCTTTCAGGAGAGTGGGCAAATGACCTGAGGCACGGCCATGGCGTATACTACTACATCAATAATGACACCTACACCGGAGAGTGGTTTGCTCACCAAAGGTTCGGTTTCTGTCTTGAGTCTTCCGGGATTTGCTTATGTAATGAGAACACGATGTCTGCAAATTGTTTACACTTAGGAAGGATCAGAATCATAACAAAAGCCCAGTTACCAACTCTCTCAGGCAGGTCCAATCTTTCTATGGCTTTGAGGCAAGGATGCCTTTCTGTGCAGGTGCAGACTCAAGTAACTGACATCTGCACCTCAGTTGGGGCAGAGCACGTGAGTCTTTCACCCAAGAGCCCCAGGGAGTGGAGGGCACAGAAGAGCCACTGGGGGACCTGAGCCACAGCTCCCACTAGCTCTGCCTCTTCCCTGGGGAAAGCAGCTGACACACAGGAGGCTTGTCTCTGTCCAGCCGGCCTGTCCTCTGTGCCTCTGGCAATGTCCTGTACTTGGGGCACACTGAGCAGGGGGCACCTTCTGACTGGACACAGATACAGAAGCTACATCGCTTGTGAGCCTGCAACAGCCTGGGCCCCCCTCAATGTCAATGTCTGTGTTTTAAACCTGGGAGATTTTTCACCATGCTGGAATGAAATACCATGTTCCCCTTGTCTGAACCAGGCACGGGCAAGGCACCTATTTATACGCGGAGACGGGCAGTAAGTATGTTGGCACCTGGGTGAACGGACAGCAGGAGGGCGCGGCCGAGCTCATTCACCTGAACCACAGGTACCAGGGCAAGTTTCTGAACAAAAATGTAAGTCCATGGGAAGTGACATTTGCCAATGAAGTATAAAATAACCCCCTCTGGCAGCCTGTGCAAATGTGTGACCAGAGAATACCAAAAACTCAGAGAAAACTGAGTCCAGCCTATTCAAATGTGGGGAACAAGACAGCTGTGCCATTTGCTGAGCCTCTGAGCACACAGAGCACAGAATTGGGGCGAGGGAGGGATTGGCCCGTTTCTCTGGGTCTCAGTACAAACTCCCAGTGTCTTTCAGCGGGACCTGTTGCATTGTTAGATAACACAAGAGGGCATCTGAACCTCTTGTGTGTATTCCTTCTCATCGGTAAATCAGATACCAAATATCTATTTCCTGCAATTGAGCATGGGGTGTTTGGGTTTTGTTTCCCTGGAAGGGGAGGTGTGACATCCCTGGGGAGGAAGACCCCCAGCTCCCTCCTCATGCTACAGGCCAGCCTGCACGCTCCTAGTTGTGGTGGGAATTAAGGCTGCCAAGGGCCTGGCCCTGGGTCTGGAGGCTTGCCAGCTTCTAGCATCCACGGTGGGCCGTTTCTGTTTGGAAGACTTGGTGGTTCCTCTTGTTCTTGTTGTACAGAGAAACCTTGAATAATTCAGAAGCTAATACGCAGGCCATCATGGTAGCTTTGATCAGGGGTTGAGCAGAAACTTTCCTTGAAGAGAGAATTTGCTGAGCAAATTGATGGTGTTAGAAGTTGACAGAGGGAATGTTTAGCTGATTTAATGAAGTCTCTTCAGACTCTCTTAGAACCCAGTTTTCGTTTACATATAATTCATGCCCTAACCACAGATTTTACTTTTAGTCTTCATTAAAAGAGCACATTCCCCTCAAACCCATACATTGTTCATATAATTCCCAGCAAACTTTCTGTGGGTCTTTTTGGAGGAGATGGGAAGGTGGTTGCAGAGGAAGAGAATTTGATGAAAATGAATCTGGAAGAATCAATCAGCTTGTCCAACCTAAACCAGTCTGAAAAATCAGGGTAAAAATGGAGGCTTTGTTTTGCTAGTTAGTAAAAAACTTTAAATTATACAAATAATACACAAGTACATTCCAATTGTAAAGCATTTATACACTAGGATCCTGCCCCACCACCCTGGGCCCAATCCTTCCACACTATTTCTGTGTGTCATATAAGCACATTCTAATACAGTCATCTGACACAGAATTATTGTTTGGGGGTTTTAATTACATAATTAGGATCATACTGTGTCAGGATACAAAAATATACATAAAGGTACATCTTTGTCATTTTGCACATTTGGGACTATTATGTAGGTCAGATAATGGAATTGTGAAACCTTTGAGGATTGGCATTTAGAATCACAATCGGTAGTCCCATTTTCCTAAAAAGTGGTGTCAGTTTATACTCTTGCCAAGAGAATATGAGTCTCTTTATCATATATTCTCATCGACATTGGATATTCTCAGTCTTTAATGTTGTTTTTGTTTTTTTCCAATCTTATGGGTAAAAAATGTCATCTCATTGTTTTAATGTGTACTTCCCTGATTACTAGTGAGGTCAAACATCTTGTCACACGTTTATTGCTGGTTTATGTTTCTTCCTCAGAAAATTCCCTGTACGTGTTCTTGTGGACAAGTTATCAATACTACAAAGCTTCAATAATTAAAACAGTGTGATACCAGGATACACACACACACACACACACACACACACCAATGAAGCAAATTAGAAAGTCTGGAGATAGTTCTCAGTACATAAAATAATTTCACACACAATAAGGATGTCAAATTAACAAAGGGGTGATGGGAGGAGCCAAGACATAGTGCTAGGAACACTTGATAATTATTTGGGAGGAAAATAATAGTTTTGCCTTCACACAGATGAAGATACTTTCTAGAAGAAGTAAAGATTTAAATGTACCCTAGGAAATACAGAAAAAAATGTAGATGAATATTAACCTTGAAATGTGGAAAGAGAACTTTCTAAACAGAAATAGAAAGGAAAAACCAATAGGTTTAGCTTTATAAAAATAACTTCTTATAGATTAGAAAATGTTGTAAGGAAAATCTAAGAGATGACTGTTCAATGAGGAGAGAACATTTGCAACATTTAATATACAAAGTGTTTTATCAATCAATGTGATTTAAATGGCTAAAAATCTTGAAAAAAATGCAGGCTTACTAACAACTGAAATGAAGTGAATTAAAATTGTGAGACCCCGTTGTTTTATATAAAAAAACATGTAAAAATAGAACATTTTTACACTCCTAAAATCAAGAGTTTGAGGATCTGGGACTCTTTAAGTGCAGTTGTGGGAATGAAATGATTAGAGCCTCATCTAATCAAAACACATGTATGCTTTTGTCCAGAAATTCTGAGAATTTAAGGATGGTATCAAAAGCGTACATAAAGTTTTAACTTAGAGTACGTTTACTGCAGTGTTCTTTGTACAAAAAAAAAAAATCAGTATCCCAAATACCAACAATAGTAACTAAGTAATATAGGTTGCAATGCATAGATGAAATAAAATACCAGGTGGCAACTGGTATTAGGAAAGAATATTCGTAAATATGGGAAGTAGTTCATGCCATATTTCTCAGTAAAAATAGAGTATGAGTTAGTATGTACAATTATGATCAGATTTTTATTTAACAATGTATACTAGAAGCAAAGTTACAAAGAATGCATCAAAATATTAGCAGTAGTTCCATCTCTAGCTAGTTTGCCTATGGATACTGATTCACTGAGGTTTTCTGAAAATGAATACATCACTTTTATAAAAAAGTAAAATGTGGTTGAAGTTTTCAAAAGTAAACAAAACAGGGAATATAAGTCCCAATTCCATTAGCCACGAGTTCACAAAAGCATTCCTTAATCCATGTTACACTTTACCCAATTTTGTGATTTGAGGTGGGTATTGTGGTGGTGACATTTGTATTTTGTCTTTTCTGCTGGGTGTTGACACTTAAGAATGGTTTCTCTTTACTCCTAGCCTGTTGGCCCTGGGAAGTATGTATTTGATGTTGGGTGTGAACAACATGGTGAATATCGTTTAACAGATACGGTAAGTTGCAGAGCACGTATGGTTTTTTTACATTAACAGGCAAGTAGCTGCTCAAAAATATTGATCCTGCAAGGTTGGAGGTGATTCGCCTAAAAGTTATGCCAACTCTTAGGAACTTTCACATTTTCGTTTTTCCTTATTTGCATGTGTTAGTACAGAACTAAACTGCCAGAAGCAAACAATATCATTTCCCAGTTATTGCAGAACTCTAGACTTTGTTGATAGATACCGTTTTTGTCCATAGAAACCAATCCTGGCCGGGCACAATGGCTCACGCCTGTAATCCCAGCACTTTGGGAGGCCAAAGCGGTGGATTGCTTTAGGTCAGGAGTTCGAGACCAGACTGGCCAACATGATGAATCCCTGTCTCCACTAAAAATACAAAAATTAGCTGGGCATGGTGGTGCGCGCCTGTAATCCCAGCTACTCAGGAGGCGGAGGCAGGAGAATCGCTTGAACCTGGATGGCGGAGTTTGCAGTGAGCCAAGATCACGCCACTGCACTCCAGCTTGGGCGACAGAGTGAAACTGTGTCTCAAAAATGAACAAACAAACAACAAATAAAAAACTAATCCTGAGTGGGAGGGTTCTAGACAGTGTTAGGTCCCAGAAGTGAAAACTGAATCTGTAACTGGTGTTGCCACAGTTTGTCCAATGACTGTTAGCATGTCCAGTGTGCGGCATGCTCCTCTGAAAGTGCCGTTGGTAAGTCTTTCTCTCGTTTTTTCCTTTCCAATATCTAACATTAATATTAACACTACATTGACATTCCCTGGTTAATAGTAAAGCTAGTCAGCTAATATTGCCATTATAAGGCATCGAGATACGTGTATGTATGTTGAGGTGGGAATATCTGTGTTCCTATTCCTCTCATTATTAATGTCTGACCAATCCCTGTAGATAATTAGCAATTCAGTAACATTTCCTGACCCTGGTACTGGTTTTGATCCTTTTGACTTATTTGTTTAGCTGAGGTCATTCTCACTGTAAGAAGTTTTGAGTTTTATTTAAGGAGGAGCGTGAACCTGGCAGACACGCGTGGAATCATGCTTTTGTTTGTTTTTTGGTCTCTGAAGTTGTTGAGGTGTCCCTTCCTAGTGAGTTAAGAATATATTATTGTACACAAACTCTCCCATATCTGCATACTTTCTTTCTGAAGAAAGCTAGGGAACAGCTTGTTTGGGTCTACCATCACATCAGTGCCCTTTCAACCTGGGTTAGTCCTTTTTGTGCTGCTATAAAGGAATTCCTGAAGCTGGGTAGATTATAAAGAAGAGAGGTTTATTTGGTTCACAGTTCTGCAGGCTGTACAAGAAGAATGGCACCCGCAACTGCCTGGCCTCTGGTGAGGCCTCAGGAAGCTTCCACTCATGATGGAAGGTGAAGGGGAGCTGGCACCATAGCTCAAAAGAGGAGGAAAAGAGGGGAGGAGGTGCCAGGTATTTTTTTTTTTTAACAACCAGTTCTCGTGTGAACTAATGAGCAAGAACTCACTCATCACCACAGGGAAGGCACCAAACCACTCATGAGGGATCCGCCCCCATGACCCAAACGCCTCCCACCAGGCCCCACCTCCAACCCTGGGGGTCACATTTCAACATGCGATTTGAAGGGGGCAAACACCCAAACTATGTCACAACCTGAGCCAAGTCACCTTGTTTTGTTTTTTTGTTGCTGTGTCCCTCGTCAACCCCTTGGCATCACCCAGAGGCCCTGCTTTAAACCGACTCCTCGTCACCTTGGGCTCAGCTGTGACGCTGGGGAAAGCCACCCTTGGTCACAGGAGGTAGAAGCCACACTGTAGGGAGCTTGGAAGGCTGCGGGAGATGCTGTGCATGAGGGCCTGTCCCGCATCTGCTCCGTGCTACCCACTGCTGTCTCTACCTAATGCTCCATCCTTTCACTCCAAGGGCCTTGGCCTTGAATCCTAAGTCTAAACTCATCACTAATTTTTCAATTCAATGCTCTTCAATGCTCTCCAGACAGGTTTTTTTTTTTTTTTTTTTTTTTTTTGAGATAGAGTTTCGCTCTTGTTGCCCAGGCTGGAGTGCAATGGTGCAATCTCGGCTCACCACAAACTCCGCCTCCCGGGTTCAAGCGATTCTCCTGCCTCAGCCTCCTGAGTAGCTGGGATTACAGGCATGTGCCACCACGCCCGGCTAATTTTGTATTTTTAGTAGAGACGGGGTTTCTCCATACTGGTCAGGCTGGTCTCAAACTTTCGACCTCAGATGATCCACCTGCCTCAGCCTCCCAAAGTGGTGGGATTATAGGCGTGAGCCACTGCGCCTAGCCCTCCAGACAGTTTTTTTAACTTTTCTCATTTTTCTTCCTAGAGTCGGTTAGATTCTAAAACCGAAGGGAGTCTTTGAATCTTTATCCCTTAACCTCCCATGATCAAGTGACTGTCCATGCTCCGTTGCTGCCTCCCGAGTGGCCAGAGTCTGGACATCCCAGGGCTCTCGGCCCTGACCTCGGCCACCCTCTTTTCCTGATTCCTGCTCCTGCAATATTCTACTTTCTGCACATCACTCTGGCCACAGTTATTTAGTTTCCCCAAACAGCCCGTGGTTGCTCATGGTCCGCCTTCTTGGCTGACCAGAATCCTGTGTGGCCTCACAGTGATCTGTCTTCTTTGCCTCTTCTTCTCCTGCTTTGCTCCAGCTAAAAGGAACCACTGGCTAGGGGCACATCCCTAGCAAACCAGAAAACGAAATGGCCGAAATGCTTGATTTTGTTGCTAAGTATGAGGCCCTACCTCCTCTAAGCATGGATTCTTCATGGACCGCAGGGTGCTCTAGTCTGGGTGGAAGGCAGCTTCCTATAAGTCATCTGCATCTAACAAAACATAGAGACATTTGACATACCGTCCTCCCCCGAGGTTCCACTCCATTTTTGTGTGTATGTGTGTGTGTAACCTCCTACACACATAGTCAGAAGCCTAAGAAAGACAGTCTGCTTTAGGATTCGATTGTGACAGGGAGGTATTTAGTATTTTGCTGGGATTTCCACGGGGTTGGACACCTCTCACCTGTTCCCTGAAGGAACCTATTGGTTAAATTGATACATTGTCAGCACTGGTAATAACTTTAGGTTTACTGGTGATTGAGCAAGTTTTTACATTTGTGTAGTGATAAAAATAAAGCCCATCTTATTAAGTGCTTTGCAGCTTTAGACTCTACTGGAAAAAGTTCCTAGAAGTCAGTATTTCAGGATGATGAGGAGAAGGTAGAAAGAGCACCAGTAACATCTAAGGGAGAATTACTGATATCAGCCCCAAGTCCTGCTGCTGTTTAGGAAAAACCACCCATGAAATAATGCAGCAACAATCTGAGGGCTTTGTGGAAGGCCTCCCACTATGCTGTGGGGATGGAGTAGGATGGTGGTGGAACAGAAGAGCCTCCGTGTTCTCTTTCCCTAGTAAGGGGAATGTATCCCCTCTAGAGTAGGGGTTGCCAAGCTGCAGCCCGTGGCTCACTCCCTGTTTCTTTTTAAATTATGGTTTTATATGTACGTTTATAGAGTTTGAAATTTGCCATTTTAAAGCATGCTTTCAGTGGCATTCAGTACATTCAGTGTTGTGCAACTGTGAGAACGATGCATTTCTGGAGCTTGTCCGTTATCCCAGACAGAAACTCTGTACCTATTAAGCAACAACTCCCCATTCGACCTCCCCCAGCCCTTGACAGCTGTTAATCTACTTTCTTTCTCTATGAATTTGCCTATTCTAGATGTTGCATATAAATGAATTCATTCTGTATTTGTCCTTTTGTGTCTGGCTTCTTTCATTTAGCATGACGTTTTCAAGGTTCTTGCTTATCCATTCGTCTGTTGATGGACAATTGAGTTGCTTCCACATTTTAGCTATTATGAATAATGCTGCAGTGAACATTGGTGTGCAAGCATCTGTTCGAATCTCTATTTTCAGTTCCTTTGGTTATATACCAAGGAGTGGAATCGCTGGGTCATATGGTGATGCTGTTTCGCTTTTTGAAGAACTGCCAAATGTTTTCTACAGTAGCTGCAGCATTTTACATTCCCACCAGCAATGTAAGAGGGTTCCACCCCTTGGTTTTATACATAAAGTGGAGTGTGCTTCCCAAACTTGTGCTGTCAGCTTCACCTGGGAATCTGTTAGGAATGCAGCTTATTGGACGCTATCCCAGACCTGCGGAATCTGAAACTCTGGGGGTGGGGCTAGCAATCTGTCTTGTAATGCTTTCTGGGTGATTCTGATCTAAGTCAAGTTTGAGGACCCTGTCCTGCAGATTGGTGTCACCCTTCATGGGTGGCCATACTCGAACACTCTGAGACCAAAATAGAGAGTAATTGATTTACCAGTGACTCAGTGGAAGAGGCAGGTGTCTGCCCCTGTCTGTCACCGGTATTATCACTATGTGGCAGTGAGGTGTTCCATAACGATAGTGCTGATGCTCAGATCTTTGGAATTTTGTGATAGTCACAAAACTGAGAAGCAGGCAAAGATGCTTGGCAAAATTGGCAATGTTGGCTGCTCACCATTGTTGGAATTGTACATTTTTTATTACAAAGTGTTCCACATTCAGACTTGATGAACTCTCATTCTGCTTTCCTTGAATTTTATTTTTCCCCATAATCCTTGACATTAGAGCTTTCGTGTTTATGCAAATCCATATCCTATGGACATCTTAGGAACCTCTTAGGCCTAAGTCTAAAACAAATGACTGTTTCTTTTATTATTTATATAAAGAATAATATAAATAATTATGTTTCTACTAAGCTCAATAGACATATAGTTATATAATATAAGAATTTTTTATATTAGAGTTGCACAATGTGGCAGAACAATTGAAAAGACCACTTACTCCTGGTCACTCAGTTCTGGTCACTTAGTCCTGGCCATGTCTTAGCTATTGCAGGCGACTGTGACATGCTCATCTGAAAGCCTTTTATGGTGCCCATTATAAAGCTCGCTGGCCCAGCATTGCTCTGGAGACCTTAGTTCTCACCCTGGCTCTTTCAAGATCCGTTCTCAACCCTGAGATTATACCACGGATAGTCGGCAACTGGTCTGATTCCTCAGTGACGTCCTAAAAAGGCTGAAACACAAGCCAAAACCTGTCTTTCAAAACTTGTCCTTCCTCACTCACTTTTAATATTCCAGACCAAGATTTCACAAATGT
Organism: Symphalangus syndactylus; assembly: GCF_028878055.3. Taxonomy (NCBI): domain Eukaryota; kingdom Metazoa; phylum Chordata; class Mammalia; order Primates; family Hylobatidae; genus Symphalangus; species Symphalangus syndactylus. The sequence continues at coordinate 87,989,050 of NC_072427.2, forward strand.
TGGTAAATGTACATTTTTGCACTTAAAATAGGAAAGACGAGAAGAGGAAGAGGACGAAGAATTAGTAACTGTTGTTCCAAAATGGAAAGCTACCAAAATCACTGAATTGGCCCTGTGGACACCAACTCTCCCCAAAGAGCCCACCTCTACGGATGGACCTGGCCAAGAGGCTCCAGGAGCTGAGGGTGAGGGGCAGCCCCAGGCTGTGGGGTGGAGGGGGCAGAGGGTGTGGGGCAGCCCCGGGCTGTGGGGTGGAGGGGGCAGAGAGTGTGGGGCAGCCCCGGGCTGTGGGGTGGAGGGGGCAGAGAGTGTGGGGCAGCCCCGGGCTGTGGGGTGGAGGGGGCAGAGGGTGTGGGGCAGCCCCAGGCTGTGGGACACAGGGTGTGGGGCATCCCCAGGCTGTGGGATGGAGGGTGTGGGGCACCCCCAGGCTGTGGGACGATGGGTATGGGGCGTCCCTGGGCTGTGGGATGGAGGGTGTGGGGCGCCTTTGGGCTGTGGGAGTTGTGGACATCCTGTTTTCAGGCCAGGTGTGGTTGGACTCTCTGAAAATCAGATGCTGGGTCAGTTGAGTGTGCGGGATGTTATCAGGGAGAGCCTTTGGGGTTGGAGGACGCTCCCGGGGACCGGAGGGGAGAGGAAAGAAACAGGGTTGACTGGACAGAGGCGGAGGCGTGGCCTCCACAACCTTGCTTCATTCCGTGGGGAGCACTGTGGCATCTCGGGGACCTTTATCCCCTCACCTAGGTCAGTGAGTGAATGTGGGTGTGACCCCGGGCTGGCACTGACAGCAGCTGGGGGGACTGTCCTTCCCTGAAGAAGGGTCCGCATGGCGCCTCCATGTCCAACCCAGTGGTCCAGTGGGGAAAGTTGAAGGTGGCTACCCCGGGTGAGATCCCTTCCATGGCAAGCGGAGGAAAGCCAAGTCCGACTGGCATCCGTGAAAGAATACTCATGCTGCTAAGAATTTCTTGGCTCACGTCACTGGGAAGCTCCGGGACAGCCCCCCAGAATGGCCGGGCAGCCTCTGCCCTCTGTCCCAGCTCTCCTCTGTGCTGGCTCCCTGGCCGGCCGGGCAGCCTCCACCCTCTCTGCCAGTTCTCCTCTGCGCTGGCTCCTCTGGCTGGCAGGGCAGCCTCGGCCCTCTGTCCCAGCTCTTCTCTGTGCTGGCTCCTCTGGCTGGCACTCTCAGGAACCCCAGGCGACTTCTCTTTCTCAAGAGTCTCATCAACACCCTCAGGAATGAAAGTTATCAGACTACCTGCTCCCATCCCCAAGCCACTGACTGCAGTGGGGCCTGGGCTGCTCCCCTGGCCAGGCCTGGGCTGGGCTGGGTGGATGTTGAGATGGGGAACACGAGGTGCTGCCAGTGGGAGGTGGAGGGTGGGGGCACGACAGCCCAGGGGATAGCTGCCCTGCACAGGTCTGCAAGCTCCATTGTTCCCAGGAACTCAGGCTTCTGTCCTGTGTTTTATCTCAGGTGCAGGAGAACCTAGGGAGGAAGCCCAGGCTCTGCTGGAGGGCTTTGAGGGTGAGAGGGACATGAGGCCTGGAGATGAAGATGCAGACGTCCTCCGGGAGGACAGCCAGGAGTATGACCAGGAGCAGTTCCACTATGACATGGACGATGGTGAGGTCCCTGCGCAGGGAAGTGGGGCGAGGGCCCGCACACAGGGGCCACGAACAGTGGGATTCCCCTTCCCTCCACCAAGACCTGCCTTCAGCTGGGCCCCAGGGACTCGGGGAAGGCTTAGGGGGCTCCCTGTGAGCGCTCACTGGAGCCATCTCAGAACATTGCTCCCTCGCAGGCCGTCCTGCAAGCCTGGCTGCAGTGGGAACAGCCTGGGTGTGCAGCAGTGCCCATGCTCACTGTCACAAGAGGACCGCCCCAGGCTAGAGAGCCCCGTTAGACATGCAGAGCCTGGCTTTCTTTTCTTGGGTGATTTTTTTTTTTTTTTTTTTTTGAGATGGAGTCTTACTCTGTCACCCGGGCTGGAGTACAGTGGTGCGATCTTGGCTCGCTGCAACCTCCACCTCCCTGGTTCAAGCAATTCCCCTGCCTCAGCCTCCCAAGTAGCTGAGATTACAGGTGCATGCCAACATGCCCGGCTAATTTTTTTGTATTTTTAGTAGAGACAGGGTTTCACCGTGTTGGACAGACTGGTCTCGAACTCCTGACCTCACATAGTATGCCCGCCTCGGCCTCCCAAAGTGCTGGGACTTGCATGATTTTTAGCAGGGCTGACTCACAGGAGTATGGTTTAAGACTAGTGGTGTCGGGAACTAGCTTTTTTTCAATGGGTTTGGATGTAAGATTAATCTAGAAACTTCTGCCTCTGACAGCTCATAGGGCAGGGATTTGACCTCAGTTCTGACTGACTGAAGCTTCAGGTTCCTGGAATCTTTAAAAATCTTTCCCCAAGTGCTTGTGGGCACTTGCAGAAAGCCCGGAGAGAGGACTCTCTTCCCTTAACGCACTTTTCACATCTGACTGAAAGAGGGTGTCATGGTTGTGAGGGAAAGGGCCATCTGGGAACAGCCTGGGCACGGCGGCCTCAGGCACGGGGTCTGCAGTCCCATCCACTTAGTTTGTCTCTGTTGTAAATTAAGAATATACTTCCCATTCCTTTGAAAATAATACCTGAAATAATGAAATCACATAAAGCAGTTTTCTCTTAGACGCTTGAAGCACGCATAGACTTTCGTGATCGGTAATTCCCCTGAGCGCTGTAGCAATGCACCCAGTGATGCAGTGCTGAGGTGGAACGTGGGGTCAGGTGGAAACCTGGCTTTACAAGTGAGCATCGTCTCTGCTTCTCTGACTTGCACAGGGTGGACAGAGTGAGCCTGGTAGGTAGGGAGTCCACAGGATTCTGTTAGGACTGAGTGGCTAGAGTATGCACTGTGTTACAGCAGCATCCAGGTGTGCCCACAGATGTCAGTCCTTAGTCGCTGTGGAGGGGGAGACACTGGGTTTGATAGGCAGTGTGGAAGTGAGGGGCTGGGCTCTTGCCCTCCAGCACCTAATGGGAAGCTGGAATAAAGGATTCAGTGAGTTCCCTGCAGTGATAGGGACGTGTTACTAGGTACCCAGGAGAGGTGATAACTCTGGGGCAGGACCAGGAAACTCCAGGTTAGCTGGGAGGTAGGTGGCAAGGAATGGGTGAAACCAGGCAGGAAATTCCAGGCAGAGAGCAGAGTCTGACAGCAGAAGAGTGTGGGGGTGGGGAGGTGGCCCCTTTCCCTTGGAACCGGGTGGCCTTTGGACTTGATCCTGAGCCCGGTAGGCGGGACCTCTGGGGGCTGTGGGGATTGCCTGTGTCAGGCTTGCTCTCTGAGCTTCTCTGGGGCAATGAGGATGGGTGCCGTGGAGCCAGGCAAGGCAGGAGGCCCCAGAAACTTTGGTAGAGGAAATAACGGAGGGGATGGAGCAGGAGGAATCCTGAAAACCGGACTGGGAGAGATGGGGCCGAGTGGATGATGCCCAGTACCAGCGGGCGTATGAGACTGTGGGTTCATGTACCAGCCTTGGACAGAGGGAACACCCCCTTAACTCAGTGGTTTTGGGGCTCCAGGGGACATTTGGCAATGTCTGGAGACTTCGGAGGCTGGTGAGGGAGGTGCTGCTGGCATCTTCCTGGGTGGAGGCTGGGGACGGTGCTGAATACCCTGCAGGGCACAGGACAGCCCCCAGCAAAGGGTCACCCAGGCCACAGTGTCAGGAGGGCCCTAAGTGAAAAGGGAGTAATACAAAATAGGCTTAGTCGGCAGAACATTTATCAAAATAATGCAAGTTCAGCATGTATTCATCATGAATCCCACATTACATTGGACATTTACCCTGCTAATTTCTTCTTTAATATACCCAACAGTGAAAGTTATAGAGTTTAATTAATAATAAAAAATAACTCTACCTTTCACAAAACATTTAAATATAGCATCTTATAAGAATGTGGCAAATTTCTTTTTTCTTTTTTTTTTTTTTTTTGAGATGGAGTCTTGCTCTGTTGCTCAAGCTGGAGTGCAATGGCATGACCTCAGTTCACTGAAACCTCTGCCACCGGGTTCAAGCGATTCTCTTGCCTCAGTCTCCCAAGTAACTGGGTTGACAGGCATGCACCACCATGCCCAGCTAATTTTTGTATTTTTAGTAGAGATGGAGTTTCACCATGTTGGCCGGGCTGGTCTTGAACTCCTGACCTCAAGTGATCCACCCGCCTTGGCCTCCCAAAATGCTGGGATTACAGGCGTGAGCCACTGCACCTGGCCTGCTTTTCTTTTAACTAACAGCCAAGCAATTACATGTTTTATCCACAAAGCTGGCTGTTTTGGACAGGTGTGCAGGCATAAGAGAATTACTGATGTTACATGGATAGTCTTGTCTTAGCATTTACTTTGAGTATTTTGCTTATTTTATTTCTGGTACCAAAAGAAAAAACTGTTGAAGTGCGTATGAGATAAAATTTAACATTCCATTTTTGACTGATGAATATTCAATAGTTATAATAATTCTTATTTGGCAAAAGATCTGTTAGTGAATAAAGACTTTAAAAATAGAACAGGCCGGGCGCGGTGGCTCAAGCCTGTAATCTCAGCACTTTGGGAGGCCGAGGTGGGCGGATTACGAGGTCAGGAGATCGAGACCATCCTGGCTAACATGGTGAAACCCCGTCTCTACTAAAAATACAAAAAATTAGCTGGGCGTGGTGGCAGGCGCCTGTAGTCCCAGCTACTCGGGAGGCTGAGGCAGGAGAATGGCGTGAACCCGGGAGGCGGAGCTTGCAGTGAGCCGAGATCGCGCCACTGCACTCCAGCCTGGGGGACAGAGCAAGACTCCGTCTCAAAAAAATAAAAAATAAAAAATAAATAAAAATAGAACAAAGTAAATATGAGATATAGTCATGTTTCTCTTTTCTTTTCAGGAAACATTAATTCTGAAGAAGAAACTAGGCAGTCAGACCTCCAGGACTGAGATGAAGTGAGCCGAGAGGAGATCGTATCATAAGAATGCTTCTGTCATTAGCCTGGTGCGGTGCTGCGTGTATCTAGTTCCAGCTACTTGAGAGGCTGAGGCAGGAGGATTGCTTGAGTCTGGAAACTGGCAGTTGCAGTGAGCTGAGATTGCACCACTGCACTCCAGCCTGGGTGACAGAGCAAGACCCTGTCTCAAAAAATAAACAAAAACAAAACGCTTCTGTCAGTTAACAATCTTTATTAGAGGGTTTTTAGTCTTTCTTTCTCAGCTGTGTGTTAAGTTGGTTGACAATTGCAAATAAACCTCTTTATTATCCTTTTTTCTGAAATAGCCTCTGCTTCAAGTTCTGTAAACTGAAGGTTACCAGGTGGTTTTGCCATGGTTTTTCAGTGGCGTCTTCTTCTCCTCGGATAGAGAAAACTAACTCTGCGGGAGATGGTGAATGGAAGTTTGGCTTCTGGCTGAGCTAGGAGAGCAATTCTGTACCCAAACCTCTCTCTCAGATTTCCCACAAGGGAGGTAGAAAGCGCTTAGAACACGAGGATTGCTGTGTGCAATGCTCTTCGAATGCAGTGTGATGGGTACATGGCCGGCTTGGGTAGGAGACCGCCCGCTGCCCCACAGGGCTCCCTCCCACTCCTTCGCCTCTCCGTGTGGAGCCCAGGCCCACTGTGGGGGCCCTGCAGGTGGCTGGGGAGAAGGGCCGCCCGCAGGCCAGGCTTTGGCCTGTTTTGTAGACGCTTCGGTTTCTTAGTGTGCTGGAGGCTGCCACCTGCACCTCGTTCACATTTCCTGAGGACTGTCTCAGACTCTGCCTCTCCTTTCTCTCCCCAGTGCCAGGCCAACCCCTTGCTCCTGGGCAGGTAAGCGAGGACCTCCCAGGGGAGCCCGACTCCCCATCTTGCATGGCTCTCATGGCTCTGCTTCACGCACCCCCCCTCCCCTGAGTTACTGAGAGGACAAGTGTCTTCGGTTCACCCCAAAGTGTCCTTTAGAGTTAGTTTAACAAATGTCAAGGACATTTTCAGTTCATCCCAGACATCTTCAGTTCACCCCGAAACAGTTCACCCCAGACACTATCAGTTCACCCCAAAATGTCCTTTAGAGACATAATCTGGGGGCTATGTCTCTAAACAGGGGGCCCATGGAGACAAAAGTGGCTCCTTCTTGGATGCTAACCCACCATGTTAACGTCTGATCGGCCCCAGTCCTGTGAATGCCTCCTCGTGTCCGCTTTATCTACTGCCTCTAGTGTAAGAATGTGTCAACCTTGACGTTACCGCACAAATTAGAGGCCACAGTGCACATGGCATTCTTGCTGTCCTGAGGAGTTGCCTTTGTCTTGCTGGAGTGTGTACGCCCTTTCCCTGCTGTATATAAGCCCCAGGTCTGGGGAGTAACAGTGCAGAGAGCCACCTGTCCTGTGGCTGCCCGGGGCCACGCTTCCATGTGTAAGTTCCCCAATACATCAACCAATATCGACAAACTGGATTTGTCTGCCTTCTCCTTTGGTTTCTTGGCTCCTTTGGCATTTGGGGTCTACTTTGCATACATGGCCATTTCATGGAACTGGGTCTCTTTAAGACAAAGCACACAAGCCGGGTTTGGTGGCGTCAGCCTCTAGTCCTAGCTACACGAGAGGCTGCAGCTGGAGGACAATTTGAGCCCAGGAGTTTGAGTCTAGCCTGGGCAAAATAGTGATACCTATCTCTAAAGAAACACATTTTTTTTTTTTTGAGATGGATTTTTACTCTTGTTGCCCAGGCCGGAGTGCAGTGGTGCGATCTTGGCTCACTGCAACCTCTGCCTGCCAGGTTCAAATGTTTCTCCTGCCTTAACCTCCCGAGTAGCTGGGATTACAGGCACCTGCCACCACACCCGGCTAATTTTTGTATTTTTAGTAGAGGCAGGGTTTCTCCATGTTGGTCAGGCTGGTCTCGAACTCCGACCTCAGGTGATCCGCCCGCCTCAGCCTCCCAAAGTGCTGGGATTATAGGCGTGAGCCACCGTGCCCGGCCTAAAGAAATACATTAAAAAAAATCTAAAAAAGAAAGTGCATACAGCATTATGAATATAAAATTAGGTTAAAACAAATGTTTATTTAGAATAGGAAAATAAATTACAATAAAATTGCAAATGAAAAGTGGACAAGCAGCACAAAATCTAGAAAACTATCAGAATATTGTTATTAATTCACTGCTTAATACAACTCTGTAATACGTCTTTTCCTGCATTTTTTTCCAGCATACTCTTTTTACGACTATTTTGTAATATTTTCTATAGGGATATTAGCAAGATAATTACACTTTTTCTTTGGTTTATTCATTACTGACAATTGAGGGGCATAAAACATTCATCTTCACATACAAACATAACACCGTGCACAAAACTGCTACAGGATTGCGAATGACAAACAGGCGTGCTAATAAATCCAATTGCATGTGATTCTCATCCAAAATTAGATATGATAGGGGAAGGGCACTGTGGCTTACTTCTATAATCCCACCACTTTGGGAGGCCGAGGTGGACGGATCACTTGAGGTCAGGAGTTCGAGACCAGCCTGGCCAGCATGGTGAAACCCCGTCTTTACTAAAAGTACAAAAATTAGCCAGGAGCGGTGGCATGCGCCTATAATCCCAGGTGCTCAGGAGGCTGAGGCAGGAGAATTGCTTGAATCTGGGAGGTGGAGGTTGCAGTGAGCCGAGATCGTGCAACTGCACTCTAGCCTGGGTGATAGAGCAAGACTCAATCTCAAAAAAAAAAAAATTATATATGATGGGCTGGTCACGGTGATTTACTTCTATAATCCTAGCACTTTGGAAGGCTGAGTGGAGGATTACTTGACCACCAGGAGTTCAAGACCAGCTGGGCAACATAGCAAGACCCCATCTCTACAAAAAATACAAAGATTAGCCTGGTATCCCGGCTACTCAGGAGGCTGAGGCAGGATGATCACTTGAGCCCAGGAGGTTGAGGCTGTAGTGAGCTGTGATCGCACCATTGCACTCCAGCCTGGGCAATAGAGTTGAGACCCAGTCTCAAAAAAAGAAAAAAAAAGTATATGATGTATCATTATGCCCCTGACAGGAGATATTCTGGTTAGAAGCAGGCATCAGTGCACTCTTACAGTTTTCCACGTCTAATGATTGAAATAATCGCCATAGCACAGCTTCTGACTCAGTGCACTTCGAATCTAATTTCTTCTACACTCCCACGTGCAATGGTGCTGGAGCTGGAGGACAGGTTCATACTGGGATTTGAAGTTTGACCCTGCACTTACGTGTCCCAATTCTAGGTAAGCAGCAAAATGGGTGTTAGAAGTATTTCTGGAAGTGATACTACTCCAGGACAGGTGGCAGAAACTGTACGACATGAAAATTACTGCAAACAAGTGGCATACACAAATACTCTCCGGAACCCAAACCACCACATCCACCCTTGATTCAATTTAATTAGTGCCCCTGAAACAGATTCTAAAAGTGCCTGTGGCCGCTTCAATGCCCTTCCACCTGAGGGGGCACATGTCTGATTGAAATCAGAGGGGAAAGTGGCAGAGGCACGATTATGGTTAAAATCCTTCACTAATGCAAAGTAGACGAAACACAGGGCCAGGTGGATACCCTGTCTGGACCTTGGAAGGGGCCTGTGCCTGTGCAGAGTCTGAAGCTGGAGGCTGGTAGCTTCGTGGAAATCCCTGCACCCCATTCTTTTCATTCAGTGCAGTCCTTTTCATGTTGCTGGCTTTGAAGGGACTGGGCGGGCTGCCTGGAAGAATATCTCATCTTCTGGGCTTGTCTGGGCTCTCTTGTTCTTCAAGCTCTGGGCACTTCTTACTGCCAAAGAAGCCGGAGCTAAAGGTTTGGTGGATTCACGGTAATGTTCTTAGCTGGAATTCACATTTGTGGTGCCACAGACTTCCTCCTTCATTACAGCCTAAGGCATAGCCTATCTGGTTGATCCACTGTTAGCAGTTAACCCCAGATAACGATTAGGGCCTGATATCTTTGCGGTCATGATTCAGCCCCACTACAAGTATGGTTTGCGAGATGGTGTTTTTCCAACTCCACTGTTCCTTCAGAATTTATTAGGCTGTAAATCACGGATTTATTTGGTTCCCATGAAATGCAGCTCCTCCTAGAAAAACAGAATAAAACCTTTCATTCTTTCCCTTGAATGACCAATTTTATAAGCGAGGAGTTAGTTTAGCAGATGCTTCAAAGGTGTCAAGTCCCTTTGTTCTGGATCTTTTTTGCGTAGTCACCGTGGACTCGTGGATGTCACTGAGTCAATGCATTTCAATCCACTCCAATCACTTTTCTTTATGATGCAGAGACAGTCGCAACTTTGGCCAGTGGTAGCTTCTTCATGCCACTGTTTTGTCCGGTTGACAAGACCCCATTGGTCCTTGAAAACTTCAGTACTTTTTAGTGTTTTTGATGTTTTGTAATTTATTTTTGTATAATTTTAAACTTAAAGAAAACTTGCAAGAATAGAGAATGAAACTCCTCCATACTCCTTAACTAGATTCAGCAATTATTTGCATCTTGCCCTATTTGCTTTATCATCTTGCTGAGAGAGACAGAGAGAGAGACAGAGAGAAAATAGCATGTAGAGAAGGTATAAATACACAGTAGACATACACCATTTCTCACAACCTTTTGAGTATGATATGCCTATTTCAGTATCTATTTTGTAAAAACAAGGATATTCTCTTATATAACTAGAGTAATTATCAAATTAAGAAACTTCACATTGATATAATTTTTGTAATCCATAGTGCATATTCACATTGTACCAGTTGCCCCCATCATGTCCTTTTTAGCTAATATTAATGACATTAGGCATTATTCATGTACTTATTGAAACTTCCTTTGGGAAATGCCTGTTCAAATATGTTTCAAGTTTGTATTGCGCTGTCTTGTTCTTTGGATTGTAGAAATCCTCTACATTTTCTGTCCTTTGTCAGAAGCAAGGTTTTGCTTAATCTTGGCTCAACAACAAACTGTTGCTGTTTTCTCAACTGCATCCTTGATGAGAAGTTTGAATATTGTTTGTTTGTTTTAAAAAGACCTTGGTATTCCACTCTGAGTTTCAATTAGGACAGCTGGGAGCGGTGGAGAGTCGGAGTTGGGGGAAGAGCTCCGCCCAGTGCCTGGAAGTCTAGTGCACTTGGTTTTTGTACTGGGAATGCTTACTTTCCATTTCGCTGGGAAGATGTGCAGATGAGGGCTTCTGTCACCAAAGGCTGAAGTTCTGATGATCTAATGAGGGCGGCGTTTGGCCACAGGATTTGAGGCTCCTCCTTGTGGCCTTTTCTGTCCTGGGTGCTCACTTGGTTTTTATCAGCTGCAGCTGCCATGAGCTTAGTCCACTGACTCTGCAGACCAGAAAGGCTGTGGTTTTCTGTTTTCCTTTGGTCACTTGTCATGGCTACTGGTCCACAGCCTTCATGACAGAAGCTCCCTGCTGCCCTCCTCTCTTCCAAGTGTCAACTCCCTTCCAGAATTGGTTGCATCTTGTTCACTCTCCGCTGGCATCAGGCAGTTACTATTTGTAATTTCTCCAGCATGGACAGCTGCTGTCTGCAGAAGGGTTGGCTCTGGCAGGAGCTGACCAGATATGGAGCCTACAGCATGTGACTCTGGGTAGAGAAAAGTTTCGATCACCAAATGTCTTTATCATAAGCTGAACTATTAAGATATTCATCTTGATCTAAAGATGTGCGTGATTCCTGTTTCGGATATCCCTACAACCTGGGGCTATTCCCGGCCTTTGCCAGCTCTCTTAAGTCTCCTTGGCGTCAGCATCCTCAGAGCAGGCCCCCTGCCAGTGTAATCGTCCGATAGGCTCTTCCTGTCCACTGCACAGACAAAATCAATTTACCGAGGCCACGGCAGTAGAGAAAAGGTGTCACTGACACGAGGCTGGCCCACGCAGAAGAACTGAAGTTACTACTCAAATCATTCTCCCCAAAGGCTCAGACACTAGGGTTTTTATGGACGGTTTGGTGGGCAGAAGGCTAGGGAATGGGTGCTGCTTATTGGTTAGGGATGAAATCTCAAGGGTGCAGAAAATGGTCCTCATGTGCTGAGTCCACATCTGGGTGGGGCCACAAGACCGGTTGAGTCATGAGTCCCAGATCCCCAAAGGGTCAGTCTGGAAAAATAATAATAATTAAAAAAAAAAAAATCCACTTAGGCTTTACAATAGTGATGTTATTTATAGAAGCAATTGGGAAAATCACAAATCTCCACATGGCCCCTGGAAAGAAGGGATTATAGAAACTATGCCTACATTTTAGCAGAATTCAGGTCCCTCCTATAATCCTATCCTTGTGGCCTTTCGTTAGTCTTACAAGGTGGCTTTCAGTTCCTGAGCACGGATGGGGTTAGTTTTAGGAAGGGACTGTTATCCTCCTTGCTTTCAAGTTAAACTATAAGTTCTCCCCAAAGTTAGCTTGGCCTATGCCCAGGAATGACCAAGGATGGCGTGGTAGTCAGAAGCAAGACAGAGTCAGTGATGTCAGACTTCTCTTACTGTCATAGTATACTGCAAAGGCAGTTTCACTGGAGCCTGTCTAGGGGATATCTAGCACCACCCTGCCTCAATGCCTTCCTGAGCGGGGATTTTGGGACCTCCACCTTGGAGAAACCCTTCAACTCCACCTGCTCTTCCCCCAGCTGGTGTGAGGGCTGGCCTTGACCCCGGATAACTTCTCTGTTCTCCTGCCCTGAGATCGCAGCCTCAGAGGACACTCTCGTTGGGTCTGCACACAGCAGTTTGTGGTTATGGTGGTGGTTTTGAGTGGGCAAGTGGATAGTGGAGAAAGGGGAGGAACTGTGGTCAGGGCATCATTAATAGAGGGAGGCAGGGAAGGGACAGAAGGTAGAAAAGGGTGGAGAAAGAAAGGTGGAGGGTGAAGGAAGCTGCTGCTGCTATCTGAAATCATGGTGGAGTCATGGTTCAGGGTTAAGAATAGTTCTGGTCAGAAATATCGTTATAATTAAACATTAATCAGGCTGCACTTTGACCCACTTCCTTGTAAGGGAAAGTCTCATAGCATGAGATACCAACCATCTGCACCTCACTGTTCCTCTAGACAGGAACTTCCCTGCTGTTAAAATCCTAAGGCTTCTGTTTCAGAATTGCTTAAGCAGATCCTGAATTCCAGCAGAACAGCTGATGCCAATTCGTTTGAAGATCCCTACAACAGGAGCCGAGTCGGCATGAGAACACCACTTTTTCCATCTCCCTGTCCACGGCTTCATTCCACTCTCCAACCTATCAACCATCTCCACACTGCAGCCTACGCTAAAAACCCTTAAAAACCCTAGCCCCACACTCCTTGGGGAGATGGAGTTGAGGTTTCCTGCCATCTCCTCTTCTGGTAGCCCCACGATTAAGCCTCTTTCTCTGCTGTAGCCTGGGGTCTTGGCATATTGATTTGCAGAGTGCATCGGGCAATGGACCTATTACAGGTACAGGGGAATCACACTGTGCGAATGCTTTTCTTTCTTTTTTATTCTTTCTTTCTTTGTTTTTTTTTTTAGAGATGGGGTCTCACTCTGTTGCCCAGGCTGGAGTGCAGTGGTGTAATCACAGCCCACTATAGCCTCAACCTCTTAATTCAAGAGATCCTACAACCTTAGTCTCCTGAGTAGTTGGGACTATAGATGAATACCATCACGCCAGGCTCATTTTTTTGTTTTTTGTAAAGACAGGGCTTGCTATGTTGCCCAAGGTGGTCTTAAACTCCTGGGCTCAAGCGATCCTCCCGCCTTGGCCTCCCAAAGTGCTGGGACTACAGCCATAAGCCACCAAACCCAGCTGAATACTTTTATTTCTAAACCTAAAGTAGCATGCAGCACTGGAATTCTGGAAGCCCTCAAGCAGGATTACAGATCCCAGGCCCTGCTGGAGCTGGTCAGCCACTGCTCTCCTAAGTCACTCTTCCTTAGTGACACATGAGGGCTGCTGGCCTGTGTTTACTGCTGTCTCTGTCCACCGCTGCTGCTCTGTGGTTTACAGAGACAAGCGTCATTGCAGCGCCCACATCATCGCGCCTTCCCCATCTCCACCTTGCTGCGCTCCTGCCTCACACTCACATGTGGTGCCCTCGCCCGACCTGACCCGTACTTTCTGCCCCATACTCCTCTTTTCCTCAGCCACTTCCTTCCATTTCACCCTGCTCAGAGGCCTTCCCCGCCTCTAGACTCTTTAAGGCCTCTCTGGTGTCCTCTTTCCTAGCTCTTTTGTTTTTCTGTATGCTGTTAAACCAGGTTTAGCCTGCGTACATATTTAAGTTCAGCCTAAAGATTTCTCTGTAAGTCGTCAACACTAACAATAGGAGGTGTAAGCAGATTGGCCTACACCTGTGCCAATCACTGAGTTTTAGCCAATCAAATGCAACCAACTGTTCGAACTGTATCCAAATAAGGCAAATGTCAAGCTGTAATCAATCCAGCTGCATCCCTACCTCACTTCTGTTTTCTGTACGTCACTCTCCTTTTTCTGTCCATAAATATGCTTCCATCATGTGGCTGGAGTCTCTAAGCCTACCCTGGCTCAGAAGGCTGCCTGATTCACAAATCATTCATTGCTCAATTAAACTCCTTTAAATTTAATTTGGCTGAAGTTTTTTTTTTTTTAACCAATGCCACTTACCATAATTTGCAATTCATCCAGTCAATAACTATTTCTGGAAAGCTAAGGGTGTGCCAGCCACTGTGCCTGTGGCTGGGGTAGGCCAGGGAAGCCCTCCAAGTATTCGTTATTCAGACCCCGTATTAGAAAGCTGGTAGAGAAGCAAAAGTGGTCAGACTGCCTTGAAAATATTTGCCACAAACGCACCATTTAAAGGCTGCACCCTCACTGAACACCTGCTCTGTTTAGCGTGAGCATCTCTCTGCTTCTGACCATTGTGTCCATGCGCTTGGCAATCAGTTTTTCTGATTGTCAAATTTTCCACAACTCAATACAAATATAACACCAATGGATGGCAAAGGGAAATTTTCAATCTTGCAAATGCTGTAAGGTTTCATGGAATTGATTGACATTATGTGGGGGACTGCTCAAATTATACACAAAGCTACTGACAAAGGAGGTTCTGGAAAAATGAGACTAAGTAACAATAGGGTAGGAGACTGTCAACAACTAGTCCTTTGTTTCCTTACTTAGGGGGATAAAAGAAAAAACAAGCAAACAAACAGAAACAGACCAGCCCTGACAAAACAAGTAATTTAATTCAAAGGATGATGAAGAGCTCTTGGGAAAATTAAAGGCCATACATATTTTTGTAAAAATGACTCTCTTGCTGAACACATGATGTATTATTAAGTCAAACATGAAGTTAAAAATGTTGCATTCTGCTCTCATAAAACACAGTCAGAAAATGTATAAGAACTCTACTGCCACCGTTAATGTTGACTTACTATTATTTTAAGAATTTGGGCATTGTTGCAATTTTGCCTAATTTACCTTTTTAAAACACAAGGTAAAATGGACCAATGTTCATAATTTTTAATTGATCAAGATAGACTCTAAATCACACCCTACTTCTCACTATTTACTTTGTATTTTGGTTTAACAGGATGTGCTGTGCATGACTTTGTACTGTTTATCTCCTGATAAGAAGAACTTCCTGCTGTATTAATTTGCATAATTACCTTTGTGCTGACCCTCCCCCTCACTGAAATGTGAGGTCTGTGAAGGCACCATCCTCTCAGTCAGGATCCCAGCAGGAAACAGATGGCCTCTCACCATAAGAGTTCAAGGGCCCTCATGTTGGAACCCTGTGATAAAGGTTGCAAACCGCCTTAGGTCTGGTGCCTGGGATTTAGCCATGAGGCAGGATTCTTCTTAGCAGACCTAGGCTTTTCCCACCTAAATATGTCAAGCAGCACTTAGTAGGTCTCTGTCTCATGTCTGGGGTGCCTGTGACCAAGGACCCATTGCCATAGACAATTATGGGTCAAAATACTGTTACCTGCAATCCCTCGCTCCTTGGGACATTGAGACCTGCCTTGTCTCTGATGGTTAAGAGCCACCCCTACTCTGGTACTTAGAGTGGCGCTGCCTCCAGCCCGCAGAGGACAGACCACAGAGCTGGTAAAGGACTCACCAACGCATTTCCTCTCTTCCTCCGGGCCTCTTGGGGAAGAGGCATATTAGGGAAGGTCTGAGTCAGCTGCAAATAGTAGACGCCTTTCTACATTTCTATTTCCTTGAGCCTTTGAGCTCTGTTCTCTAGAGCATGCCAGGATTTCAAGCTTTTCGATCTCATTAACTTTGTCCAATTAGCCAACCTGGAAGATTATTAACCACTTTCTTAGGGTTTGAGCCAACATATTAAATGCTGAAATCCAGCCTAATCCAGGCTTGCTCTCTTCCACATGGGGCAGGCACTGTCAGACTCCACCCCACGCTTGCTCCCAGGCTGTAGCCGCTACCTGCTAGAGTGAACCTACAGCTCCATGTTGAGGCAGTCTCCTCCCAGGGGGGTCTTGGGCCCTCCTCACCCTGCCTGTGCTCGTCTCAACTGTTTTCTGGGACTGGAGGCAATGAGAGGTGTGAGGTGGGTCCTGGGGAAGTGGCATCAGCTCAGGAGGCAGCTTCCCCAGGTGCAGTCATTGCAAGGCTTTTTAATAGAGGAGTGTTGGCTTCCATGGGGGATGGGAGGTGAAAGGAGGAAAAGAGGGCAAAAGGGAGGGGAAGGGTAAGGAGGAGAGAGGAGGGGAGAAAAAGAAAGAGAAGGCAGAGCAAAGGGGAGCCGCCTCTGTAGACAACAGGGGTTCAGGGGAATTGGCAGCTCCAAATTTCCAGCCTCTCTTTCATCTCTGCCCAAATCTCTCCATTGTGTCTTTCCCCATGGACACTTTGTATTAGTCTGTTCTTGTACTGCTATAAAGAACTACCTGAGACTGGGTAATTTATAAAGAAAAGAGGTTTAATTGACTCAGGGATCCGCAGGCTGTATAGGAAGCATGGCTGGGAAGGCCGCAGGAAACTTACAATCATGGCGGAAGGCGAAGGGGAAGCAGGCACGTCTTACAAGATCAGGGCAGGAGGAAGAGAGAGAAGGAGGAGGTGCCACACACTTTTAAACCAGATCTCGTGAGAATTCTATCAGTAGAAGAGCAAGGTGGAAATCCACCCCCATGATCCAGTCACCTCCCACCAGGCCCCACCTCCAATACTTGGGATTACAACTGAACATGAGATTTGGGTGGGGACATATCACACCCTTTCCTTGTAAGAGATCAAGGGTTGAGATCAGGATGCGTGGAGTCAGGCTTGGGCAGGAGTAGGGGTGGCTAGGTGGAAGGAGCATGGAGTAGTAAACTCATGTTGCATCCCTGCAACGTCATGGCAAGATATGTATGTGAGTAAATAATAATAGAGCAGCCAGGTGCGGTGGCTCACGCCTGTAATCCCAGAACTTTGGGAGGCCAAGGAGGGTGGATCAGGAGGTCAGGAGATTGAGACCATCCTGGCTAACATGGTGAAACCCCATCTCTACTAAAAATACAAAAAATTAGCTGGGCGTGGTGGCGGGCACCTGTAATCCCAGCTACTCCAGAGGCTGAGGCAGGAGAATGGCGTGAACCCGGGAGGCAGAGCTTGCAGTGAGCCGAGATCGCGCTACTGCACTCCAGCCTGGGTGACAGAGTGAGACTCCGTCTCAAAAATATAATAATAATAATACAGGACAGAATGAAGGGAGGTGTGTGGAAGAGGGACTGGAAGGGGATTGGTGGCTAAGGGATGGAAGAACCAACCTGAGCTCATGTAATTACAACCGTAGACTTCCCGTGCCACCTCAAAATCTGGCTCCTGCACTGTGCAAACCTGGTAAGAGTGTCGCTTTCAACCAATGCCCCAAGACGTAGACAACTCAGAAATTAACAAAATCATCCAAATACTCTAACGTCATAAAGATATATGTAAAGTGCACCATCAATTGCCATTGGCTACGGGTTCAGGGAACATTGGCCTCTCTGTGCCTCAGCCGGTGGGTGAGGTGGAAAAATTGTCTTCCACGACACTTGTCCCTGGTGCCAAAAGGCGGGGAACTGCTGCTCTACGAGAGGGCCAGCTGCTGCTGGGCTGTGAAACCCACTGAAAAGAAGGACAAATGCCAGGCTCTTGGTAACGGGAGGACATTACCAGGGCAGAAACGCCCAATGCGAAGCTCAATTGCATGTGTGAATTTGACTGGGCCGCAGGGTGCAAAGACGTTTTGACCCAGTGTCACTCTGGGGGTGTGTGAGGAGGTTTCTGGATGAGATGAACATTCGAATCAGGAGACTGTCAAGCAAACGGCTCTCCCCAGGGTGGGTGGGCCTCGTCTAATCAGTTGAAGGTCTGAATGGAACAAAAGGCTAAGAGGAAACTCCTGGTGTCTGACGGTCTTTGAACTGAGGCATTGGCTTTTTCCTGCCATTGGACTTGAATGAAAACATCAATTCTTTCTCGGTCTCGAGGCTACTGGCCTCCAGACGGGAGGCCAACAGCTCCCACAGGCCATGGGGCTTCTCAGCTTCTGTAACAGTGTGAGCCAATCCCCCTCTCTCCTTCCCTCTCCCAGCCTGTATCTGTATGTTTGTATCTATATGGATGTGGGTCCTGTTTCCTACTGGCTGTTTCTCTGGAGAACTCTGGGTCCTGCACTCTGCTTTGTTGTTTGTGGCTCTAAGTCACGGTGTGTTAAAGTTCAGGTTTAAGAGTATGCGGGCTGCCATGTCTAAACATGTGGGAATAAGTACAAAAATCCTTCACATCATCAGATTGTGTTTCATCATATGGGCTAATTTCTTCCCACAGGCTAAGCTGCAAGTTCTTGTCTGGAGTCGAAGGACCAATAATATCGCCTTCACCTGCCCCTTCCTGGTCCACTCACCAGGACGCCAGGCAGGACTTTTGCTCCACCCTGACTGTGAGGCAATGCCCTGGGGATCCTGCTAAGACACAGCTACTGACATGGGAGACGGGGGTGCCTGAGGCCCTGCATTTCTAACAAGCTCCCAGGCAATGCCCGTAATCCTGGTCCTTGGGTCAGAGTTTGAGAAGCAAAAAAATAAATAACTTATAGGGCCCCTTGCCTTTCCTCAAAGTCTGGTTATATTTTCTAGATAATAAGTGCTATCAGTATGTGGCAAGGAGAATAAAATGGTTCAAGGATAGCTGGAGGCAAAGAAAATGCAGTGTGTCTTCCAAAATCACTAACTCAAATAAACGGGCTGCCTCTCCGGGGAGGCGCCTGGGAGGACAGTGCGCCTTCGGTGAGCTCATTCGCAGGCGTTTCTCTTTCGGGATTTACGTTGCTTTTGTGCTGTAGCGTCTTTGGAAAATTGCTTGGTTTATTGTCCTAACACAGTTTTGTCTCATTATGGGACACAATGAAAGAGAATGAGTTAATGGTTGAAAGAAATACATTTTGGAGAGAGAAGGAGAAACATGACATTTCCAGATCATTAATTTTTTAATGACTTCTTGGAAAACCTTCTTTGAAGACTTCACCAGGAAGATTGCATGCATTCATGTGTGTTTCTTAATTTATTTTTGTGGCCTTAAGTCCTAGGAAAAAATGGTACTGGACAGCTAGAAGTGGCATTTACTCAGAACCACACAGGAATAAGTACATCATAATTCTGGGAGTTTGCTGTGGCAACTTGCTAAGGCCTTTCACACAGCTAGACCCCTCTCACTTTTCATGAAGAACCCCCATGCACCAGCAGACAGCAGCTCCACACACATTCAGGAGATTGCAGGAAATTAATTTCCAACAGCAAATGAGACATTA
This sequence comes from Symphalangus syndactylus, assembly GCF_028878055.3. Classification (NCBI taxonomy): domain Eukaryota; kingdom Metazoa; phylum Chordata; class Mammalia; order Primates; family Hylobatidae; genus Symphalangus; species Symphalangus syndactylus. The sequence continues at coordinate 88,007,827 of NC_072427.2, forward strand.
ATTATTCAACGCAGATAAACATCAACAACAGCGCTTCATCCGAAGGAATTCCACTGGGATCTGGGTTAAAGCTCAGTTTGGTCCTCTACTCATGGTGACCTCAGACACAATCTCTGTGTGCCTCGGGCCCACCGTTGTAAAATCATGTGGCCTGTTGATGGGTCCACGTCACTTGCAGCATCTTAGTTCTCATTCTGGAGGACGTGATGTGCCCTCTTAGCAGCGAGCCTTGGAGGGGCTGACTCGCAGCAGTGTTCGCCTGTTCCTGTGGTGTAAATGCTCCCGCCAGGGCTGATTCAATTACATCTCTAGCAGTGAACTTCAGCTGGATGGACTGACCTTCCAAGCCTGAACTTCAAGGTGAGTGTGTGAAGCATGCCGGCTGTGTCTTTCCTTGGAGAGTAGGAGGCTCACCCCGGGTGACTGAGGCGATGACACAGGGAGGAGCAGGAGTGGGAACATCCAGTTGAATAGCAGGGCTGGAGACAGGCGAGAGCTTGGGGCCTCTCTTCAGGTGTGCTCCAGCTGCCAGAGTAGCTGCTGGCCAAGGATCCCGGAAGAGACACAGCTCGGGATGAATTCCTGGAACCAAAAGTCTGTCCAGTGCCCCACAGGGAGCAGACAGCGTTCCACTCAGTGCCCCTGGCCTGGCTTCACCCACTTGTCTTTCCTAGACCCAGGGACTTGGCCTCCTCTCTCTCCTGACCCCACCTGCACGTGGGCCTCAGCCCTTCTGTCCTTCCATCCTCTGTAGAGAGAATGTTGTTTCCTTTTACAGGAAGAGGCACCGGCCTGAAGCACACAGCTGTGATGATCCCAACAGGTCTGTGCAGCAGCTCAGCTGGCCTCTTCCTGCAAACTAACATTCGTGCCTGCTGCAGGGGTGGGCTGGGGTGGCTCATATCAGCTCAAGAGAGCTGAGTTTTAAATTTTCACGCAGTCTGCAAATCAGTTGTCAAAACACTGGCAGCCCAGAATCAGCCCTGGTGCATTTACATCATGGAAACTGGAAAACACAGCAGACACTGAGATCAGCTCCTCCAGGGCTCGCTGCTAAGAGGGCACGTGTCCTCCAGAATGAGGACTAAGATGCTGCAAAGTGACGTGGACCCATCGACAGGCCCCATGATTTTACAGCAGTGAGCCTGAGGCACAGAGACTGTCTGAGGTCACTAGGAGTAGAGGACCGAACTGAGCTCCACCTCAGAGCCCCTGGATCCAGTGGAATTCCTTTGGATGAAGCGCTGTTGTTGATGTTTATCTGCATTGAATAATTAATGTCTCATTTGCTGTTGGAAATTATTTCCTGCAATCTCCTGAATGTGTGTGCAGCCACTGTCTGCCAGCCTTGGGAATGAGGGGAGAGGAGAAGCATGAGACAGGGTTGAGGAGAAGCGTCTGTTGAAGAATTATTGTGTCAGGGCTGCTCCCAGCTGGGCTAAAGGACTGGAGTCCAACAGTGTGGAGCCTCGTGGTGTCCCCGGTGCACTTAAGTGTTCTAGAATTTGAGTGTGGGGCCAGCCAAGAGGACTACGAGGCTGGACACAGGGCTCAGCTGCCATCACAGCACGGCCACCACATCACACGGAGGCAGTGGGGTCCGTGCAGGACTTGGTCCCATCTCCGCATGGCTCCCCCTGCCTAGGCCCACACCTACGTCCAGGGGCAGTGTCCGCAAAGTTCCAGTGCTACTCGGACTTCCTCTGTAGCAGCATCACACAAGTATTCAGCTCGCGATGTGCACCGATTCCTTTCCAACCTTCGTCTCCATAGGGGACTGTCTGCTTAGCAGGAGTGCACATGTGTGACTCCAGACTCCTGACACAGCTGTGCCCGTTTGCGCTACACCCGAGTGCCCTGGTGGGAGCCCTGAGGCCAGAGTTCCATGTGGCCCTGTGAAGGAAATACATTGGTACTTCTCAGCTGGGGACGATCCTGCTCCCCCAGGGACACTTGGCAACATGTGGAGACATTTTTGGTTATCACACCCCTGGCGGGCTGGGGTGAGGGACGTACTGCTGCTTCAGTGGGAGAGGGCCAGGGATGCTGCTGGACATCCCACAATGCACAGGGCGTCCTCTGACAAAGATGTATCTGGCCCCAAATGTCAATAGTGCCAAGGCTGGGAATCCTGGCCTATAGCAGCAGAGAAGCTTTGCAGGGGAGTCACTGGTCCCACTGGACGCGGGGCTGCCTGGAAGCCTGGCACATGGTCACTATTGCAACCCCTGGGACGGAGCGACAGACAAGACGATGAGTGACAGCAACAACAGGACAAGGCAGATATGACTGACATGAATTGTGCAGAGGATGCCTGAACTGGGATTCAGGGGCAGCAAGGTGGGCTGGCGGCCAGGAGGGCTTCCTGGAGGGGGTGGGCTGGAACTGGGTAGCATGAGAAGCACACAGCTTTCCCAGCTTACCTTTTACTTTTTAGCTCTATGATAGTTTTTATTTTTATTTATTTATTTATTTTGAGATGGAGCCTCACTCTGCCGCCCAGACTGGAGTGCAGTGGTGTGATCTCGGCCCACTGCAACCTCTGCCTCTCAGGTTCAAGTGATTCTCCTGCCTCAGCCTCCTGAGTAGCTGGGATTACAGGTGCCTGCCACCACGCCTGGCTAATTTTTGTATTTTTAGTAGAGATGGGGTTTCACCACGCTGGCCAGGCTGGTCTCGAACTCCTGACCTCAAGTGATCCACCTGCCTTGGCCTCCCAAGTGCTGGGATTACAGGTGTGAGCCACTGCACCCAGCCCATGATTTCTTTTTTTTTTTTTTAATATTGAAATCTTTGATTTTTTTTTTTTTTTTTTTTGGTATAAGGAATGAGGAGTGATTCCAACCTTCTTTTCCCCAAATGTGATCCAGTTGTCCTGGCATCATTTATTTAACTTCCCCCACTGCTATGACTGCTCCCTTTACTGCATATACCTACATAAGAGCAGGTACTTACCATAGGTCCTGCCCTGAGGTCAAGCGACCTCGATGTTACTGTACTTTAGTTGTCCTGCACATCCCTTCTGAACCACCTCTCCCTTATGGTACATAAGCTCTGGGTCTGGGAGTGATGGGTCAGGAGGCACCCATGTTCTGATGAACCCCAGTTCTGGGAAGGCCTCTAAGATTTCCAGTTATCTGCTGTTTCTGTGTAAGAGCAGGTGTTTACCATAGGTTTATATATGGTATGAGGATATGAGGATACAAAAAATACCCTGTTTATAGGGTTAGGGTTAGGGTCCCTCCCCCAACACTGGGGATTACAATTCAACATGAGATTTGGGTGGGGACACAGAACCAAACCATATCAGTCTCCAACATAGCTTTTTAGGGAGACACAATTCAGCCCATGATAGTGGTTCTCACCATGTCCTGTGGGCCATCCAGCCCTAAATTCCTCCGCAGCCACTCCCAGGCACCTGGGGCCATCTTGGGATTTCTGGCTGTGCATTTGATGCTGCCATTTTCCTTTCTTCCGACCTCTGATCCTTGCAGAATTGTTGGCTGGTTGAATTTGGGTGGGGGAGGGAGCATTCTACTCAGCCCATAATATGCACCATATGAATCACGTCTAAAAAAATCTCAAATTTGGTTCTAAAATAAGATGTACTTTGGTGGACGGTTATGATAGCTCTTTCTTCGTGGATGAGTGCAGCAGTGTTTGCCAGGGGCAGTGCTTGGTTTGGTGGCCCCAGGCCTGTCCCTAAGCTCTTCAGCACCACAGGCTGTAGCCTGGAGACAGGCACTGGCTTAGGCCTTTGGCCCCTTGGCTGCCCAGCTTGAGGCCAGCTCCACCCCCTTCTCACCACTTTCCACCTTTCCAAAGAACCAGGTCTTGGAGGGGAACCTTAAGCTACAAAACAACATTGTCATCCGCTCAGCCTCAGGGAATGCCGGTAGAATTCCCTTTCAGGCTTGTTTTTTCCTTTTTCTTTCTTTTTTTTTGAGACGGAGTCTGCTCTGTTGCCAGGCTGGAGTGCAGTGGCGCGATCTCAGCTCACTGCAACCTCCGCCTCCCGGGTTCGAGCGATTCCCCTGCCTCAGCCTCCTGAGTAGCTGGAACCACAGGTGTGCACCACCACGCTTGGCTAAGCTTTTGTATTGTAGTAGAGACGGGGTTTCACCATGTTGGCCAGGGTGGTCTCGATCTCCTGGCCTCGTGATCTGCCCGCCTTGGCCTCCCAAAGTGCCGGGATTACAGGCATGAGCCACCGTGCCCTGCCCAGGCTTGTTTTTTTTTCAAGCACTCAGTGAGGAAGTCAAAAAGAGAATGTGGGTGGGGCATGGGTTGGGATGGCACTGGTGACAGGACGGCCACTTCCAGACGGTGTCAGCAGGGGTCAGACTTGGCTCACAAACACCAAAGTGACCCACCCAGGGAGAGGAAGGAAGAAAGAGTGAGTCTCGTTTTCTTTTTTTGGGATTTCCTATTGGTTCGTAGAGTGGACAGTTTGCACCCAGTCATGATAATCCCACCAGGCATTTCCGTCTCTGCCCTTTTCCAGCCCAGCTCTGTCCCCAAGTCTCAGTCCATACAGTGAATGGTTCCTTCTGGAGGAAAAGAACCACGGAACTGGGGTCCTCTGCCATGGTGGGGGAATGAGGGTCTGACAGAACCAGAATCATAGAATATCAAGAAAATGCTATTTCTTGCACACTAGATCTGGAGATCTGAGATTCAAACCCATCTCATTCTCCTTGCAAAACCTGTGAGCAGCCCAGCAGGATGAGAGGGGAATTACCTGTGTCTGGCTTTGCCCAGGGTGGGGGACCTGGAAGCCTCACCCCTGAGAAGGTGAGTCCAGAGATTCGTTACAGACCACTCGAATACATGACTGTGATTTCAGTGCCATACCTTGACTTGCAGCACTTTAATTCATCATCATGATTAGCGAGTGCGGCACTGTGGTATCCAGGAGGGACTTGGACCCAACCACACACTTGCCGAGGAGAAAGAAGAACCGCCCAGGTGCCCAGTGGTGGGGCGTACTTGTTGCAGGATGTACTGCCCATCCGCCTACATCCCAGTGAATCCATCTCTTTTCTAGTCGGTATCTGCTGGGATGCGTCTAGAACAATCTCCCTGAAGACGTCATCTCGGTGTGGCCTGGACTCGAAGTAGGCCTGTGAGTGGGGTGCACGCTCTGCTCTCTGTGGCTGTGTCAACTTCAAACTTCTTTATGTTTGGACACAGAAAAACTACATCATTAGTGAAATAAAACAAGGGACAGACAGATGTGTCTTTTTCTCAGGAGGTCGTGTTTGATTGACTAAAACAGCGAGGAATCTTTTATTGGGTCTGGCCTCCTGTGCATCCTACACAACATGGGCCGTTTTTGTCACAGTTCAGGGTGTTCACCGTCTTTATTTCTACAAGAGCTCCCTTTGTGTTCTGCCCTCCACTTGCCTGGGTGCTCACAGGGGGAGGCTGAGGGTGCAGCATGGGTCCTTCCTGCCCTGTCTCTGCATTCACACTATAAAAGGCACTCACAGAGCCACCACCACAGCCCCAAACTGCAATCATGAAATAACATCTGCACTGGATCAGGGGTCTAGAAAAGATGAAAGACCAATGGACTGTCACTGCACCGTGCTGGGATCTCTGCCTGCAGCATGAGGCACCACATGTGTGGGCTGTGGGAGCAGGTGTGACCTGTGGGCTGGGGCACGAGACTCCCCACTGGGGAGACCCCATCCCCTGCTGGACCAGCTTCCTCAGCATCACCATTATGGACAGACTCCACTTTGATTGTGGCCCTTCTTTTGGGGCCCTGTTAAATCGGGGGAGTCTACTTCTCCCACTGGCAAAGTCCTCTTCTCTCCTCTACGTGATCAGAAACAAGAATAGAAGAAGCCAAAAAAGGCCTGCAAGGGGAGTGTCTCAAATCCCTATGTCTGAGGCCCTGTACGGGCAGCTCTGCTGTGCTTGGAAGGATTGGGGTATGCTATGGCAGGCTACAGGATAACCCCCAAAGACGTTCACGTCCTAATCCCAGGGACCTGGGAATATGCAACTTTATGTGGCAAAAGGGACTTTGCATGTGTGGTTAAGGCTCTTGAGATGAGAATTGATCCTGGGTTACTGGGTGGGCCCAGTGTCAACGCAAGGGCCCTTGAAGGAGGGAGGCAGGAGGGTCAGAGGCAGAAGGCGATGTGGCTGTGAAGGCAGAGACTGAGAGAGCTTCGAGGCTGCTATGCTGCTGTCCTTGAGGAGGGAGGATGCAGGTGGCCTCTAAAAGTGAGAAAAGGCAAGGACCCTCCCCTGGAGGCTCCAGAAGGAACATAGCCTGCTGAGAACATTCCGACCTCCAGAACTGTAGGAGAGTCAGTGTGTGTGTATGTGCATGTGAGCATGTGTGTCCCTGTGTGTTTGTGTGTGTGCATTGCATGTGTATGCCTTTGTGTGCGTGTGTGCGAGTGTGTGCATGTGTTTGTGTGTGTGCTCATGTGTGCATGTATGTGTCTGCATGTGTGCATGTATGCATGCACGTGTTTGTATGTGTGTGTGCATGCTTGTGTACCTGCGTTTGTGTGCATGTGCGTGTGCATGTGTGTGCACATGTGTATGTGCATGTGTTTGTGTGCATGCAAGTGTGTGCGTGTGCCTGTGTTTGTATGCCTATGTGTGTGTGTGTATGTGCCTGTGTGTGTGTGTGTGTAAAGTCTGTGTTCTTTCCATGACCCCCAGGTTTGTGGTCATTGGTTACAGCAACCAGAGAGACATAGTAACATGAATGTTGACAGCACGGAGCAGCAACCCAGTTTTGATCTGATGGACGGTTTTCTGGGACCATTTTATTGACTATTACACCCGTTTTAGCCCATGTGGATATGGCTAAAGAGTGATGGACGTAGAAAAAGAAAAAACGATTGGAAATTTAATGATCAGACCATGGAAAATGAAGTGGTTAGATCCTTCGTGTGTGGTGAGTCTTTAATTCCTGGAAGTTAGAGTCCTGGGCAGTTGTGTCCCCAGCTGCAGACACTTGGTGTACATGCTGCAGGGCAGCATCCTCACCCAGCCACCTGCCGTGTGCTCCCCACAGCCGGGCTGGTGGACGATGGGGCCACAGATGGGAGTTACAAAGGCGAAAGCTGAAGGGAAATATTCCAGAATATAAAAGTGCGTCTTGTGCTTCTGCAAATCACATTGGGTGAGACTAAGACGCCTCTGGAAAGAGCAGCATCTCCCAGCCCCGGCACGTGGTCTCTGCCTCTCCACTCTGAGGTTATGAGAACATCACCGTGACTCTCAGCTGCCTGCGATCCAGTTCCTCCAGTTAAATGCTGCGTTCGCCCCGTGGGTCAGCGTCTTCACCGGTGGGTTCACCAACTCCCATTTTCCTTCCTCTTTATTTTCTTCACAGAAGCACATGCCCAGGGAAGGGATCTAGAACACAGTTTTAAATCACTTGTTAATATCTTACAACAACTCCATCAATTTCAGACTAGCTCCAAAGCCAACTGTCAGGCGCTCTTCTACTTTGGAGGGTCTGCGACTGCCCAGGCTGGCACTGCCACCATCAAATGGCACCAACATCTGCCCAGGCGGTGCCCCGTGGGGGATGTCCCCTAGCCAGAGGACACTGGGTAATTCTGGAGACATTTCTGATTGTCACAACTGAGGATGGAGGTGCTGCTGACACCTAGCAGGTAGAGGTCCTACAAGGTGGCACATCCTACAGTGCGTAGAATGGCCCCCACCACAAAGGTCTGCAGGCCGAGGTGGAGATTGCCGTCCACCACTTAAGGAGTGACTCATATTCTCACATTCAGCATCACAAAAAGACACAGACATTGAGTTTTCACACCCAAAAGAAAAGCACAAAGTGAACGTTTAGACCTCCATCCCTTCATCTGTGAAATGGATGTGTGGGAACAGAGCTTTGTGGTGAAGGCTTTTTTGCTTTTGTCTTTTGCTTTTCTTTCTTTCCTTCCTCTTTCTAATGTCTAGAAATTCCTCAGGCAGATGAAATTTACAAAAATGCCAACTGGCAGGGGGAACTGAGTGAGGCTGGTGTTGACTCTAGCGTGATTCTCTCCTCGTGCTTGTAGAGGCTGTGGGTGGGGGACAGTGATGGGCTGGCTGGGGAGGGTCCTGAGTGCTCCCTTTCCAGCTGCCCTGATTTGGGGGCCCATCATTTGGTAGAGCCCCCTTTGTATTTTCTGACATGCATGAGCAAGTCCAGCTTATTTTGGGGTGGGGGGAGGGCAGGGTGAATACCACGTGACCAGCATAAGAAAGTCCAGGAGTTTGGAAGTTCAAGATTGGCATCTATGGAAGGGGGTGAAGGGTCCAAGGAGGGGGTGAAGCTTTGGCCACAAGGGCTCATGGGTTTGGGGAAATGTCAGCAGCTGGTGTGTGCAGTGCTGCCACCGTTGGTTACATGGACCCCCAGGAGCGCCTGGGGCTGGAGGCTTGGTATGTGTATATGGGGCTGTGGGAAGGGGGGAAGGGACAGGAGGGATACATCAGAGCACGTGTGTGGGAGACCCATTTGCAGAAGCAAGAGCAACATTTTGGGAGCAGGTGGTGCCGGGGCTGCCTTGGACAGTCCCCAAGAAAATCCATGCAGACTTCTACCAGTGTGGCCTGAGGGGGTTGAGCTGCCCTATTTGGACAATGCTCACCTGGTGGCTCAGGAAGCCAGGGCGCTCGGAAATGTCTGGATCATAATTGGGACACACCACCCTGGAGACATTTTGCAGGGGAAACATGTTTTTACTCGGGTGCAGGGGAAAATGGAGCAAGATAGGGGGGTTCAGGTGTCTGATGCCTAATTGCTGAGGGACAATGACCCATGGCAGGCATGCTCTTCGTGTGTGTAACCTCTCATCCAGCTGCTGAGGCAGGCTCAGCTAGAGAGCTAAGCCCTCCTGCAGGCACCTGGCTGGTGTCACTGGGCTGGGCCTGGGAGTTGGGCTCCTCTGAAGCCCCCGACCTCTTGGGGGGACTCAGCAACCCCCTCCTGCCCACAACTTATGGCAAACAAGCTGTGGCCAGTGTGGTCCTGTGGCAGTGCTATACGAAGAAACCAGGTCAGGGCCTCAAGCACCTCCGATGACAGGCATTGTCTATGCTGCACGTGCTGCCTGGGCACTGACCAATGGACTGATGAATTTCATAAAAAGGTCAGGACTGTGGCGAGTCCACCCTTGAGTAGATCTGCAGAGAATGGCTGGAACTGGGGTGGACTCTGCATTCCTGAGTTTGCCTGCCTCAATTCACCCATGGACTGGATGTCACCCTCTGGCTTTACTGAGTGATAATCAAGGTTGTCCAAGATGCCACGTGTGCATTATCCTCTGTTTGTCATTCACAAGGCCCTTGCCAGCACCTGAGCACTCTGGCAGCTACAACCAGCTCAAGCTTCTTCTATGCTGGGTGACTCGAAGGGCAAGAGGATTGAGGGGCTCCTTTTCATCCATCAGCTGCCCTGCCCCAGGTCCCCAGAAGAGGCCAGAATCGAGTCCCACAGTCGTTTCTTCCCTCCTCATCTAAACTGCTTACTCCTTCCTGGACCGTCTGTTTTTCTACCAGAGCTGCAAGGGGTTATGGCGTGAGCTGACTGGTAAAAAATCGGCAAGTGACCAATGATGATGAGGATGACCAACCTATCCACCAGCCCCAGCCCGAAGTCGCCCTTTGCACAAGAGCACGTGGGCACAGTCTCTGGGGGCACGTGGATCCTGGTGGCCCTGGGTCAGCCGGACCCTTGTTTTCATTCTGAGAAGTGGATGTGATAAACCTGTGTCTTCAGGGTGCATGATTTTGTGGCCCAAAGAGCCAAGAGTGGGCATGTACCTTTCTCACGAGTTGGGCAAAATCCCCGCATTCCCGGGGCGGCAGCCCGAGCAGTGGCCGCGTGCAGGAGTCCAGAGTGGAGCCGTGACTCACAATCAGGATGACACCCGCTGTGGAAAACAAGAACACCTCCAGGTCAAAGCAGCCCCAGAGAGCACCTTTTATTAGACTGGGGTCCCCAAAGTGGTGGGGGCAGAGCTACCTCAGAGTGCCCCGAAGCCTGGCGAGACCCCCGAGCTAGACGTAGTGTGGCTGGTAACGGCTTAGTGATGCCTGCGTCCCACCCTCGCTCATGGATTCCTCTGCACGCAGCAGCTGCCCACCAGCCACAGGGAGGCCTAGGAAGTGAGCTGAGCCACACCCCGTGGTCGCCGGCTGCCTGGGCACCGTCAGCCACAGACTGGGATGTAGCGGTGGCTGACGCCCAGGCCAGACCCGATTCACTTTAGAAAGGTCAGATGGTTGTTTTATCACACAAGCCTGCTACGACTCCTGCTTTAGATAAGAACACCCGGAGACCACAGGCCAAGTGGGCCTCCCTCAGGTGACACGCGTGTCCCTGCCAGCTCGGGGGAGGGTGTGGGAAGTCAGCGCTTCTGTGTGTGCTTCATCCAGGACAAAGCAACATAGGAGGGTTAGGAGACCCGCATGACGGGTCAGGAAGGGGGCTCCACCTGGAAGTTGGTTGTTCTTTCTCTCTGTCTCTTGTTTCCCAGGAAGCTGACTCGAATCCCTTGGACATGGGTGATTTGTGCTGACCCTGCTGGCCTGGGTCCCATCAGCACTCAGTCCCAGGATGGGCGGTCCCAGGGCCTGGGCGGCAGGGGAGTGCGTGTCTGTGCACCCGGTTACTGCAGCAGCAGCAGCAGCAGCGATGAAAACTTTGTTGCTGGAGAATTGGGGGGGCGGGGGGCGGGCAGGGGAAGTGGGGGCATTCATAGGCTCAAAAATCGGCCAATTTCCATCTCAGAGATAATTCCCCAAGCCCAAGGGGCTGGTCATACTGAGGATAGTGAGGCACTTACTGTCCTGCGGACAGGTGTTGATGATTTGCACCACGCTTGCTGTGCACCTGTCCAAGTACTCCTGGTAGCTCTCGGCCGGCATGAGGGCAGACAGGGGAAACGCGGGCCTGGAAGGATGAGAAGGAGAGGCTGCTGCCCTGGCCCTTTGGTAGGGATTAGGAAGGCTCAGCTGCAGTTAGCTGCGGAAGGAGAATGTTCTTCCAGGATGGCTCTGCCTCAAGGCAGGCTCATGGTCAGCAGGGAGACTCCAGTTTTGTGCTGAAAACTGGCAAAGCACTGACAGTCAATCTCCAGCACACATTCTTACTCAACACCAAGAGGGCTCTGTGATGGCAGAGTCAGACATGGGTGGAGGATGACAAAGACTCTCTCCTTGACCAAACCCCAGTCCAGCTCCTCTGAACCTTCCTCTCGATGAGGTCTTGACCCTTGGGCTTCTGTGTCTATTCTTGCAGAGTGAGTTTAGCAAGAACCTCCTACCCTCGATATCTGATCAAGTTCCTTGTCCTCTACCACCCCCCAGGTGATGTCTGATCACCTTGGCCCGCCTTCAGCAAGAGTCCTCATTTAGGTCAGTTTAGCAAGAATGACCCACCTTCTCAGGAATTTTTCATCCACTGACCCCCACCCTGCTCTGTGGCTATAACTCCCCCTTTTCCTTGTATTAGGAGTTGAGCCCCACCTCTCTCCCCTGCTGCAAAACCCTACTGCAATGGTCTCTCTTGAATAAAGTCTTTCTTACCATTTCAACAGTGTCATGAAATTTTTCTTTAACAATGACTGGAAAAGCCCCAGTGGCAGAGAACTGCAGAGCAGCATACCTGTAATCAGTGTCGATGTTGAAGTTTGCCTCTTTCAGCTCTTCCAGGCTCATGAGGGTTGGGGTGGTTTTGCCAGCTTCCCATTTTGTCCATTCAAAGATTCCAGGTTCCACTCGTATCTTGATTTTTTTCTCCAGTTTGAGTTCTGGATTCAACAGAATACAAGTGTTTATCATCCTCAACATCCACCCTGACTTTGCATAAATGAGTCTCCTTTTATATCTCAGACCGTCACACACAAGTCTAAATCATGCCTTTTAAACAGTGTGATTTTCTTCTTGGCAAATACTGTTCTGTGATTAGGCATAGCCGTCTTATTTCTGAGGTCAAAACTGATGAGCAGTGGGAAGGTATCAGAGGAGTGATGGCCCCCTGTGTGCCAGGAAGGGCCAGAGTCTCCCAAGAGCTGGTGAGTGTCCCAGGCAGCAGGCTCATGCTGGGGCTCACCTGGGCACCCAGCACAGCTCCACCATGAAACCAGCCCACCGGCTGCATCCTCCAACATGGCAGACCCAATGATCAATGGACAAGATGTGACCCATCACGAAGAATGTCGGCCTCATGAGGCACTTTCCCGATAAACACTTACACAGACTGGGCAAGAGGTGAAGAATGGAAGGAGCCATCTTCTGGAACATTCTGACTCCCTGCGACTCACATTTCCTAAGCATTTTATATTTTGATTAAAGGAAGAGCCATAAAGTAAGGCCATCTCTTTTTGAGTGGAAAAAAAGACCTGAATGTTTTCCCACAGTCCCTGCCCCCACTTTCCGCTGGTGGCCTGACTTCCTAGGTCTCTGAGAAAGTCGAGGCAAGCCCTGTCCCCCATATTTGCCCTCCTACTGCATCTGCGTCTGTGTGCTCTGCCCTCTCCCCTGTCACCATGGAGGTGACATGCCCTCTCGCATGTCACTCATGCTCCTGGTCACGGCCAGTCCCTGCCTGGGGACCTAGATCTTATCCCTCTTCCCAAAGAGGAGCAGGACAGGGTTCAGGCTGAAGGCAGAGCCCAGGCCTCTGGGACAAGCTGCTCTCCTATGGGCAGGAAATTTCTTCTTCCCATAGGTGGGAGCTGCAGAAGGGTCTGCCCAGGACTTCCTGACACACATCAGCCCTTGAGGATGCTGGACAGCTCCACTGGCCCAGTGGATTGCCCTGGGAAGGGCCGTGCAATTCAGACTTACAAGGAACCGTAGCAGTTCCCAACTCTCAAGGTTTTCGAATGCCACTTTCCAGGTGTATTTTAAAAATGCCTAGCTGATGGAGGCCAAAGAGAAACAGTATGAGGACAGGACCTGGCATTTAGCTACACCAGCCCCTACTGGTCTGACGGTCCTGGTATTCCAGACATGCTCACGGACCCAGCATGCCTGCCAGCATCCTTGGAGGGCTGGCTCGTACCTGCCTGACGACTTTGGTGTGGGCATTCATTGCCAGTCATCTAATTCCACCTCCACTCCCTTCCCACTCCCCTTGGAGAATAGCCCCAAGGTCAAGGCAGTAGGAGAGGCTCACCGAGGTTCTCACTGACCTTCCAGGATGAGTTTGGCCGTCTGCACACAGCGGAGGGCTGGGGAGGCAAACACAGAGCTGATTCTGATACCACTGTCCCGTAGCGCATCCCCTGGAAAATAGTGAAAAAGGCAGAAAATGCCCCTTCATAATTCTAGCCTCCAATGGCAGATGAGCCATGTGCTCCCTGTGGTAGGCAGGGTCCTCAAAGGGGCCCGGATTTCCACCCCCTGGTGTGACACACCCTGCACAGCCCCCAAGTATGGGTGGAACTCGTGACCAGGATGGTCTGTTGCTCCTGGGACCATTACATCCTATGGCAGAAGGGAGGGGATCCAAGGTGGGGCTGACCAAGTTGGTGAGCCCATTAAAAGCAGTGATTATCACCAGCCAGTCATGGAAAAAAGTCAGAGAAGTGTGAAGTGAGAAAGATTCAGCAAAACATTCTCAACTGCTGGCTGCAAAGATGGAGGGGACAGCATGGCAAGGAATGTGGGCAGCCTCTACCAGGGCTGGGAGCAGCCCCCAGCTAACAGCCAGCAAGGAGCAGACCTCAGTCCTCCCACTGCAAGGATCTGAATTTGGCCAACAGCAGAATGAGTCTGGAAGGAGACTTGAGCTCCCAATGAAAACTCAGCCCAGCAGATACCTTGACTTCAGGCTTTAAGACCCTCAGCAGAGAAGCAGCCCTGGTGGGCCTGGGCTTTGGATCTGCACCACTGTGAGCTCAGAAATGGGTGGGGCTTCACATTTGTGGTCATTTGAGAAAACTCAAGACCAACTGAAGCTCGTGGAAGGACAAGCCTGTACACTGCCTTTCCCCCTGTGACATTGGAAGCCCTGCTCTCAGGGAAATATGGGAGTCCCTACAGCACAAAAATTGCACAGCCCAAATGCTGATGAGCGAGGTTTCAGTGGAGGCTCTTCTGGGTTAAACTGTATCCCCTTCCCTGAAAAACATGTTAGAGTCCTCACCCTTGGTGCCTTAGAATGTGGCTCATTTGGAAACAGGATTTTTACAGAGTGATAAGTTAAAATAAGGGTGTGCACCTCAATCAATTAAATTAGGGTGGGCTCTAATCCAGTATGACAGTGTCCTTCTAAAAGGGGAAATCTGTGCACAGAGACAAGCAGAGAAGAGGAGAGGGAGGCAGAAAATGTCACCTACAAGCCAGAGACAGAGGCCTGGGACCACCATCTCCTTCCGACTCAGTGTCCTGGGAGCTCACACTGGGAGTCTGGAATCAGCTGTCCAGGAGTGCAGTATTCTCACCACTGCACTCAGCAAGTGCTATAACTCTATGACTCTATGACTCTAACTCTACAACTCTGTAACTGACTCCTCTATAATTCTATGACTCTATGACTCTATGACTCTATGACTCTATGACTCTATGACTCTATAACTCTATAACTCTATAACTAACTCTATAACTCTATGACTCTATAACTCTATAACTCTAACTCTATAACTCTATGACTCTATGACTCTATAACTCTATGACCCTATAACGCTATAACTCTAATTCTATAACTCTAACTATGACTCTCTAACTCTGTAACTCTATATCTAACTCTATAACTCTATGACTCTATAACTCTATGACTCTAACTCTCTAACTCTATAACTAACTCTATAAATCTATGACTGTATAACTATGACTCTATAACTCTATAACTCTAACTCTATACCTCTATGACTCTGTAACTCTGTAACTCTATGACTCTATAACTCTAACTCTATAACTCCATAACTCTATAACTAACGCTATAAATCTATGACTCTATAACTCTATAACTCTATGACTCTGTAACTCTAACTCTATAACTCTATGACTCTATAACTCTGTAACTCTATGACTCTATAACTCTATGACTATAATTCTATAACTAACTCTATAACTCTATGACTCTATAACTCCATGACTCTGTAACTCTATAACTAACTCTATAACTCTATGGCTCCATAACTCTATAACTCTACAACTCTATGACTTTATAACTCTATAACTAACTCTATAACTCTATGACTCTATAACTCTATAACTCTATAACTAACTCTATAACTCTATAACAACTCTGTAACTCTACAACTCTATAACAACTCTATAACTTTATAATGCTATAACAATTCTATAATTCTATAACTCTATAACAACTCTATAACTCTATAACTAACTCTGTAACTCTATAACTCTAACTCTATAACTCTATAACTCTATGACTCTTGAACTCTATAACTCTATGACTCTATAACTCTATAACTAACTCTATAACTAACTCTATAACTCTATAACTCTATGACTCTTGAACTCTATAACTCTATGACTCTATAACTCTATAACTAACTCTATAACTCTATCACTAACTCTATAACTCTGTAACTCGGACTTCCCACTCTGCCTGGAGCAGGTGGGTAAACATTTCCGAGCACACCCCTGAGTGGGGTCCTGGGTGAGTGGGCTGTGGGGGCCTCTGCAGTTAACCATTGGTGTAACTTGTTTCTCTGGATTCCATTTTCTGAATTTAGGAAATGAAGACTCAATGAACTCAATGGTCTCTTCTGTTTAAATAAACTCAGTTACATAGAAGCAGAACCGCCAGACATGAAACAAAAGCCCAAAGTGACAGATTTTGAAATAAAACCAATGAGAGGATGTGGTTTTCCATTTGTAAAGTGAGCTCCTTAGAGCTCCTTGGTTGTTGATTTTTCCTCCCCTCTCTTGTTTTTTTCCATGCCTTTCTTTCATTCCTGCCAACTTCCTGAATCATCCATTCCTAGATCAAACTTCTACACTGCCACTTTCTTGCTGTGTGACCTTGGGCCAGTTGCTTAACCTCTCTGTGCCCCAGCCTCCTCAGCAGACTGGAAACAAAGCTAACACTGTATCAAAGGGTGTGTAGCTAGGGCTCAGGCTAGATGCCTGCTAACCATAATCACTGTTGCTGTTATTGTTACCTTTCCTACTAGACAGCCCTCAAACATACCTGCAATTCTGGACTGGAAAACGCCACACGATGATAATGGGGGATCATTTTCAAAGTCTTTGATCCCACGACTCCGTCTGGGCAGACTGCAAGGGAAATTCAAGTCTGGCCTGTAGTATTTCCCTGAAGTATAAATAAGCGTCAGACGTTCAGTTTCATCAAGTTAGTACAGATTTGTTCCACAAAACTCCCAAGACCAAGACCCACTCTAACAGCAATGTTATTATTGAAATTATTGTCAACTGTGTTGTTTCTGAACATGCTCTGCAACGTGGCTTCAATTTGAGAAGAAAGTGCTGCTCGGCTGTGCACACAACATTTTCTCAAATGCAGAAAACTTAGGTTTCAGCCCCAGGAACTATGCAACCCTCTTTGTCCTCCCAAAATGCCCCACGAAGATTCACTCTTACATTTTCCTGATAAAGAACCTGATACAGTGTCTCTATGACTAGTTTAGTGTAACTCGGTAAGAATCTGAAGTTGGCATCAATGATCCATCCCCCTAGCTTTAAACGTGTCCTTCTTGATCAGGGGACAGAGTGCTCGAGCTGGCGATGCCTGTGTTGTGCATTCTTTAGTCAATTGCTTGAAGCCAGGCTGGAAGTCAGGTGGGCTCACTGGGACTCTCTCCCACCAGAGGCTGCCTGGTGCCAGGGTTCACGTGGAGTTTGACCTTGAGTTCTAAGATCTGACAGTCTGGTAGCAAATCCTGGCATCACCATCTCCTCACTGTGCAGCCAGAAACAAATGACTTCATCTCTCTCGTCAGTAAAAAACAGGGAAAGAGTAGCGATTGCAAGGAGTCAGTGAGGTAACGCCCACAGCCCAGCGTCCGACTCGAGAGGGAGTGGCCAACGAGTCAGGGGGCTGGTCTCATGTCAGGATGACGGATTATCCTCACACAGGACACCACGACACACTGCGCCCTCCAGTGCACTCTGGTTTGCCTTCACATTCTCCAAAGGGACCCCAAGCCTCCCGGCTATTAGGAGGTTCCAGCAGCCACACTGACCTTCCTGAGACCTGCTCTGCCATACATAGCAGGCCCTGCCCTTTGCACCCAGGAATATGCCAGGCCCCTTCATCCTGGCCCACAGCCTTGCACAAACCCAGAGTCGGGGGGCAGTGGGAGGCAGCTAGGGGTCAGTGGGGGGCAATTTTTCATGCTTGTGTTTTTGGTTCCATATAGGAGTTTTCTGAAGACTCCCTCCCTGGGATTTCCATGGGCAGAGAGTCTTGTTTGAACCCCGCATTTTAGAGGTGTTTATTCAATGCCAACATTAGTTGTTGGGAAAGGTAGTTTTAAAATCAGAGAGAAAGTCCGTCAATTTCATTGTATTCTCAAAGGCATCTGTGATCCCCCCCAAAATGTCAAGACACTCCATTTAGGTATTTTGCTGTCATTGCCACTTCAGCTGTGATCACTCTGGGGGCAGAGGGCAGAGCTCAGGAGAGGACAAGGATGTGGGGCAAGGTCAGGTCCCGATGGGAGCAGAGTCTGTGTGGAATATGGGGTGAGGTGAGGGGCCCTGTGAGGATGTGAGTGCCTGGGCCAAAAGTGAGCCGAGCTGGGGAGAGGCCAGTAGAGCCCCCCAAATCTCTATTGTGTCCCCTGAGGTTGGTCACCTTGGGGGAGGATGTGGCTATACCTCCTTGTGATTTATTAAACCCTGCAATATACAAAATTCAGACAAACTAGATGTCATTCTTCACTTTGTCAAGGGCCTCTTTACCTTGGGAAAAGATCCACCAGGAGTTTCCTTTCAGTTGGGGATTTCCAGTGCCTTTAAAATATTTTCCCTTATAAGTGACTTGATTTTTGTCCAGATGACCAAATATTTTTTCTTTTTCTATGAAGTTCAATAACTGTTTTTGGTGTTGATTGTTTTGTATTGGTTCTCCCCACCATGGACAAGGTGTGTCAGTTCAATCTATAGTTTCAGTAATTCAATAGCTAAAAAAACTGTTTTATTGAAGGAAAGTTTCCTACATGTTTGTTAATGCATCCTGATAGCCACCTATTGTCTTATTGTTGCTTCTTTAAGCTCTTGTATCTTTACTTGATCTTGTTTTATAGAGGCGACCATATTATTAGCTCTGTGAGTTCTTGGAAATATGTTTGATCATGATGTTATCTGCTCAGAACGTTTTCTGATGTGTGATTGTCACCTGCCAATGGTTTTCCCTACTCATTTCCCACTTTCTTGGGTCTGCTGGGCTTCTGGAGGGGGATCCCAAAAGGGTTCAGCTAACCTAGCAACTGTGAATTGATTTTGTCACTATGTTCAATGCCTTAATTTATGTAATAGGTCATGGCTTAGAAATTGTGACACTACAGGCTCCCTATTAGGAGATGAGCATTGACGTGGACATTGATCCTCAATACAGAGGTTGGCTTGTGGGTATATGTATTTATAAGCACTGTTCTTACTTCCTGGCATTCAGAGGAGAAAAGCTGGGGTGTGCAAGAGGCATGTTCAAGAATACGTCCATCTCTTAAGCAGCATAGCCAAAAATTACAGCAGTTAAGATTAGGTTGGAGAGGTTCAGAGATGAGACTGAGAGGTATAGCGTGTGCCAGAAGTGGCATGGTCAGAGACCACAGGTCAGGGTGCATTCACTAACGAAATGACATATATGTGCTGCTGGGATGAAAAGACCTGTCCAAGCATTCACACCAGCAGAACTGCTTCCTGTGGAGAACCATTCCTCCGTCATCCACAGAGGAGTTGATGGAAGATTCTTACAGAAAACACACACACTCAAATGCATACATGGAACACCCCTGGAGGAAGATGTAGCAGGCACGTTTTCCACATATACAGTCTACACATGGTCATTCTACAGAATGGTGCCTCAGGGGATCTGGTGCCATGTAAGGTCATTGAGAAGGAGATCTCATTGGTCAGATCTACAGTGTTTCTGTCCGTAGACCTGCCTGAGCATGACCTACCATCAGGAGTGGAGCATTGCTGCAGCCACGACTTCCCGAAGATCTGATCCACTCTCTCCCCATGGCGAACAACCAGCACGCTCTTCCTTGCAACGGTGGCCTGGGGGGTGGGGCAGGAAGCAAGGCACATGCAGTTTAACATCCAGCTCACCAGACTTGCACCAACGGCAGCTCTCCCAGTCACCCAGCAACTGGGAGGGAATCTTTTCCTTCGTTAGTCAATAGCACAGCCCATTTTGCCCAAATCATTAGAATGAAAGAGGACGTGAAATTGGCAATCCCTTCAATTTCTTCCAATGTTTTATTTTCTGGGCATTCTAACATCAAGGAAATGAAAAGAGACAGGATTGGCCCCTACCATGACATCTGTTTTTCTACTTTTCTGTCTTTTCAAAGTCCTTATCATTCCCATTGAGCCGTCTTAGGACATTATCCCTATCTATATTATAACATGTATTGTTATAGTATAGATTATCTATCTTTATATCTAATCTCCTCTCTTGCTGGCACACTTCTTCTGAGAAGCCCTCCAGGACTGCCCTGGTGTTGACACGTTGAGGGGCCGTCCTTTTATGGCTCCCAGGTATGAATTCTGCTTCTGAGCACCAAGGGGAGAGGCCCTCATCCATCCCCTTGCTGTTTTCCCATAGCTCGTCATTCTCTGTTTGGCTGAATGCTAGAGGAAAACAGTACTTTATAGTTTATTTACTTCTTCTTGGCATGAGACTGGCCTTGGCGGTGGCCAGCAGCTTCGAGCCAGGGACGGCAGCTCTCCGGCACCTTCCTCCCTGGCCTCAGGCAGCCCCAGGATGGCCTTGGAGACTCGCAGTCACAGGGCTCACGCTCGCCCTGTTTCTGGGGAGCCTGTGCTTTGGAGAAGTAGCCCAAAGGTCACGCTTGGGGCAGCGAGGCCGGCTATCCTTTGGGAGGGGCCTCCTCTGTGTGGGATGGTGTTGTGGGGGGCTCTGTCCTCAGGGGGCTAGGCACCCTTCTCCCCATGCTGTGCAGGGCTGATCAAGTGGAGGGACTGGCCTTGAGAGGAGCCCACTGCAAATGAGATGAAGAGAGTGTATGAGAGCTGAGGATGCCCCCCCTGGGACCAGAGAGCAGAATGCTAGGGGCCAAGCCAGCTAGAGGCCACCAGGACAGCTGCGTGGCGCATAAGCCTTGCACCAGGACACTGGAGGGAGACACCAGGCTCGGCTGCTTCCCTGGAGGGCACTATTGTGCCAGCTGACATCGGCCCTTCACCTACATTCCCAGCCACAGAGCCAGGCCCATGTTATCCAGGGGGGTCCATTTCAGAGCAAGAGGTGGGGAACCCTGCAGCAATACAGGCCCAGTGGTGCTGCCCTCTGGCACCCAGGACTCATGCCTCAACCTCCCTGTGACATGGCACCGCAGGAGGGAGCATGTCACATGCTGGGCCATGAAGCTGCAGTCCACAGCATCCCTGCTTTAGGGAGCTACAGGTCTCCCTGGGCCAAGGGATGAACATGGAAAGATGAGTCATCAACAGAGATGGTGGGGGCAGAGTGAACAGGGCCTGCCACGGGAGGTGGGCTGGGGGGCCTTCTGGGGACCAAATCCTGCCTGGAGCCGAGGCGACCAGGGATGGACAGGGTAGGGAGGACCTCTGGGCAGGAGGCAGCTCAGACAGGCGCTATCCCTGCCCTGCTCCCTCTTGGCCACACAGCTCTCTCTGGGCTAAAATGAGAGGGCGGCTCTTGTGTGTGTTTTCCTACGGAGCAGGGTAAGGAAGAGAGGTGAGGAGAGGTGAGCCTTGTCCGCATAAACCCTCATACACCAGCCCCAGCATCGCCCTGATTCCCTCCAAATCCTAGAGAGGAAAATGCAAATGCCTTTAACATCCAAACACCCTCGAGGAGGAAGGGACTCATTTTCCACCTGGCCAGTGCAGCTCATCATTCCTGTCTGGACTTGCTTCTGTGAACAGTGATCCAGTCTCAAGGGTCTGCACTAACTGGCCACTCGCTCCGGCAAGAGTGGTCCCCAGGGGTGTCCCTGAACCTTGGGAAGTGATTGGAAACTACTGGGAAGGAAGGGACACCAGAAGGTAGGGTGGGCCAATTTCACCTGCCTTGCAAGCGTTCTTGGGGTCAGCACCACGGGCAGCTCCTGCCAGATTCCCATGGATCCCTTGTGAAGTCCACACTGGCCTGGACAATGCAGACTTTCCAGCTGCTGAAATCTATCAGGACCAGACAGTTCTTGGTGGCCCTGACTACATTTGGTAGGTGCATAAACTGTGGGATTGGTGAGCCGGTGAGAACGCTTGCAGTCGCCATGCAAACACTTTCTTAGGGTCACCGGGCTGAGTCTTCAAAAAGGATGTACGGTAAGGCCAAGTGAATAGTATTGCTTTCCCTTATTGGAGAACTTCAGTCGTTTGTTTCAGGATAGAAACACGCATCTCCCGGGGAAGATCTTCAGGGGAAGGTTTGTCTTGCTGTCTTGCTCTCTTGCATGTGAAGTGTGATTATGCAGAGGTGGCCTACGCTGACACCAAGAGGCAGCACCCACCGCCCCTATCCCAGAATGAATATTAAAACATCCTAGCCCATTCTCCTGTAGAGAGCTGATCTGCAAGTAGATTGCAAAGCATGCATGCACATGGAACCTCATTCTGCCTAGTAACAAAGTCCCTGAAGTTTTCAACTTGTGGGCTGAAGTTTTGGATTTGGGGTATTTTCTTCCTGGAAGAGCTCAGAGCATTTTAAATGTTCTTCTATGGAGCTTTGCCACAGGAATATGATGATAAAGCAAAAGAAAGCCCGGTGGGGAGTGGAACGGACCAACCCCTGGGATCTGTGGAATGAGGCAGGGCTGCACCAATTCTCTAGACAGAAGGTGCTGCATTGGTGTCCTGGGGCTGCCATAACAGGCTGGGTGGTGCAAAGCAACAGACATTTATTCTCTCACAGCTCTGGAGGCTGGAAGTCCAAAGTCAAGGTGTTGGCAGGGCCATGCTCTCTCTGAGGTTCTAGGGGAGAATTTATTCTTTGCTTCTTCCAGCTTCTGGTGGCCCCAGGTGTTCTTTGGCTTGTGGCCACATTGATCCAGTCTCTGCCTCTGTGGCTGCATGGCCTCCTCTGCTGCTGTATCAGATCCCCTCTGCTTTTCTCTCGTTAGCACACTCGTGACGGGGTTTAGGGCCCTCCTGGGTAACCCAGGATCATTTCCCCATTTCAAGACCCTCCACTCAATCCCATCTGCAGAAACTCTTTTTCCTAACAAGGTCACATGCACAGGTTCCCGGGCTTAGGGCATCATCTCTGGGGCCATGATTCTACCAGACCTGTGGCCAGTTGTCTTTTCTTACTATAGGGAAGGGGTGATATCCCTATAGAGAAGACCATGTGAGGGGGGCCAGTTCACAGGCAGACG
The DNA here is from genome assembly GCF_028878055.3 of Symphalangus syndactylus. Classification (NCBI taxonomy): domain Eukaryota; kingdom Metazoa; phylum Chordata; class Mammalia; order Primates; family Hylobatidae; genus Symphalangus; species Symphalangus syndactylus. The sequence continues at coordinate 88,030,338 of NC_072427.2, forward strand.
CATGTTCTGTTTTCAGCCATTGAAAGCATGGTTTAGACACAGGCTGAGCTATGAGCGGAGACTTCCGTTCCAGGCTCTCCCCCTACCCCATACCTGGGTACTTCTCCACAGTACCCAGGTATTGGGTCAAATGTTATTTTAGATGTCACTGTGAAGGTATTTTTTTAAAATGAGATTAATATTTAAGTCACTAGGCTGAGTCAAACAGAGACCACCCTCCAGATGATGGGGCTGTTGGACTCCATGGTGCTGGCTCAATCTTTTTAAATAGCTCAAAGTCCTTATTTAAAACATTTAAAGATTTTTAAATCAGCTTTTTAAATCCCCAGGCCACAGCCCTGGGGAGTCTCAGCTCTCCCAAGTCTGGGCCTTTCTCACATGGTGAATGCTGATCGCCATTTCACATGGACCCAGCTTCAGAGACACATTCTTGATTTCTCAAGAAAAGACCTCCTCACCTAGCCACCAAGGCTGCAAAGACCTGCCAAGGCCACTTAGCTTTGGGCTGATTTGCACCAGTTGCCACAAGGTGCAAATGGCGACAGGGACGCTGTGTGTGGGTTGACTGTTTAGCTTCCACAGCAGAACTTTGCTCTCCCACAGTCTTGGAGGCTGGAGGTCAGAGATGACGTTGCTGCCAGGGCTGGTTCCTTTTGAGGACTCTCTCTGGGGCTTGCCGGTGGTGTCCCCTCCCTGTGTCCTCACAGGGCCATCCCTCTTGTGTGTCTGTTTCCTCATCCCCTCTTCTTATATGGGCAGAGCTCAGATTGGATCAGATTGCATCACCTGTGTTACCTCATTTAGCCTTAAATACCTCTTTAAAGGCCTTGTCTACAAATACAATCACATTCAGTGGGACTGGGGGTTAGGACTTCAAGACAGGAATTTTGGAGGCACACAATTCAATCCGTAACAGAGGGTGAGCGTTGACCTTAGGGTGAGCCAGTGACAAGTCCCGGCAAGAGCCTTCCTTTGGTTGTTCTGGAGATTTATGGACCAGGCACCAGGCTGGGCGCTGGGGACTAGGGAATAAGCCAGGCTACTGCGACCCCACCCTCTGGGCACAATAGTTTCTCCGCACCAGGGGCCTGGCTGTGGTGGGCACTGGATGGCCCATCTCATATAATCCTCCCAACAACCTGATGGGAGGGTGGTTAGGAGTCTGTGTGCTCTCTGACAAGCTTCGTAGCCTCCACGAGCCCCAGTTTTCAGATCTGTAAAATGGGTAGGGGGCAGGAATAGTGCCTCCTGTGTCGATTGGGGATAGCAGGGCACAGGTGGACGAATTTGGGAAGAACAAGGACAGAGAGGCATTTCCACTACTGTGGCAACCAGACAAAGGCCAGCAGCAGGTTCAGCCCCTTCTTGAGGGCTCCTCTGTAAGGAGTGTGGAGCTTCAGATCACAGGACAGGGATCAGGGATGCGATGTCATTTGTTTGCCTTCAGGGAGGGGCTGCCTGCTCCTTGGTGTCCCTGCCTGGCAGCCTGCACTCCTGGATGTGTCCCATGAGGGTGGTTGGCTTGGGGTGCCCTGTTGTGCCCTGGACCCTGGCCTGAGTCTGCTGACCCCCAGGTTATAGAGAGTTTTGCCTCAAAAGATGAGGGGCCAAGGCACCGGGGCAGGTGACATCTTGGGGGCCGCTTGGCTCATGAGTGAGGGAATGGGATGAGAACTGAGGATTCAGGGCAGTGCTGCGTCCCTGCCTCTTCCTTGCCCCGTGTGCTAGTGCCATGACTGAAGCTGCCTTGAGGAGATCAAGGTGGGGCACTCTGCCATGGAGGGGTGGCTCCCTGTCTGCCCAGAGCAGACAGACCAGGGCAGGACCCCCTGGCACCTCAGCACCGGTGGGAGGCCCCCTTGCTGACCCACACCTGGGTCTGTGCTCTAGGGCAGCAGGGAGGATGTGTCTGTGGAACAAAAACTACACCTACGAAGCTGCGTCCACCATGAAGTTAATACAAAGTGTGGTTTTGCTTAGTTTACTTAAAAGAAAAAAGGGAATGTTCTATTACCTGCAAGGCCTGTAAGCTGCTAAGACTCCTTGCGGTGTGTGGAAGAAATTCCCCGCTGCACCTGCTGCTGGCTTCACCATCCTTTCTGGAGTTCAGGTCCGTGGCTAGACTGAAGGTGTACATCCTGCGGGGGAAGGAAAGCACGGCTTGAACAGAGGTGAGACCATGTTGTTGCCATGGAGACCCAGCATCTGGTCATGTATGTACTTGAGAATGTCCGGGACAACCTCAGCAGAAAGGTTCCCATGAACACAGAATGAAGTAGCGTGTGCAAAGTGCTCAGGACTCAGGAAGTGTGGATAATGTGGTTGTTTTATTACAATGATCACCGTCTATGATGGATAATTTTATATGTCAGCGTGGCTAGGCCATAGTACCCAGGTATTGGGCCAAATGTTATTTTAGATGTCACCATGAAGGTATTTTTTCAGATTAACATTTAAGCCACTAGGCTGAGTAAAGCAGAGACCACCCTCCAGATGATGGGGCTGTTGGACTCCATGGTGCTGGCTCAATCTTTTTAAATAGCTGAAAGTCCTTATTAAAAACATTTAAACCTTTTTAAATCAGAAAATGGTCCTTGAATGTCTCGACGCATCACTGTGGGTGGGTCTCATCCAACCAGTTGAAGGCCTTAAGAGAAAGCGAACTGGGGTCCCATGAGGAAGGGGAAATCCGGCCTCCAGACCACCTTTGGACTTGAGCTGTAACCTCAACACTTCCCAGGGTCTCCCATCTGCCAGCCTGCCCTGCAAATTGTGGACTTGCCAGGCTCACAGTCTTGAACCAATTCCTTCAACTAGATCTCTCTCTCTCTCTCTTTCTCTCTCGATCACTCTCTGTCTCTCTGTCTTTGTCTCTGGGGAATCCTGACTAATACACCATCCCCTTTGATCCACTCTGGGAAGAACTGACACACCGCCACAGTTGACTGTTCTCAGCCATGCACAGGCATGTTTCTATTTATCCAGCCCATTTGCAAATGTTTGCATTTCTCCCATACAGGTCTCAAGTCCCCACATTCTCATAAAACCAGCAGTAGCTCCCACGCCTCCACTGAGACCCGTCCAGAGCCAGGAAGGGCATCTTTTCTTCTGCATCTCAGCACCTGCGTTGCACCTGATCTTCTCACACTATTGCCTGCCCTGTCTCCATCTATAAACTGTGGCAGGTCCAGGCCAATTTACTCTGCATCTTCTCAAGCTGTCAGATGCCAGTAGATAGGAAACCACACTTGAGTTGATCCTAAGTAGACCAAGAATATAGATAGTCTCATTGGAACAATCGACAGTTTCCTCTTCAAATTAACATGCTCAGAGCGAGGCACAATTCATAGCCCCACATTAGCACAGGAAATGTTGGTTGGTTTCCCCTTCCTGAGGGCAAGGTGAGGGCACCCACACCCTCCCTGCGGCTCGCTCTGCAGACAGTAAGGCTTTGCTATCAACTGATGACATCTGTGAGGTTTACAGAGAGAAACGGAGTGCATTTTGCTAGTCTTTCAAATGAAATACGATCAAGATTACGCTGTGAACATGGGTGATGGAAGGAGAAAGAAAAGAGCTTAGCATTTTCACATTTCCATTTTTCTCTTTAACTTAAGAGAGCCTCTTGATGGTAACTTACACCATGAAACAGATGTGTTTGAATTCTCCCTGGTTCTTAAAAGGACATAGCTGCCACTGGGGTTGCATCACTATGTCCCTGTGTTCATTTCCTGGGGCAGCCATAACAAAGTCCCACAGCTGAGCGGCTTCAACGACAGCCACAGATGCCCTCGCAGTCCTGGAGGCTGCGAGTCTCAGGTCAAGCCATCGTTGAGGCTGGTGTCTCTTGAGGCCTTTCTCCTTGGCTTGTAGACAGGTACCTTCTCCTCGTGTCCTCACAGGCTGTCCCTCTGTGTGTGTCTGTGTCCTCATTTCTTCTTATAAGGACACAAGATATATTGGATCAGGGCCCACTCTAATGCCCTCATTTGAACGTAGTCACCTCTTTAAAGACCCTGTCTCCAAATAAGGTCACATTCTGAGGTGTTAGGGGTCAGGACCTCCACATATGGATGTTGGCAGGATGCAATTTAGCCCTTAATTGTACCTTTCTTATGTCTGAGATATTTGCTGTAAACTTGCTCTGAGGTTTTTGAAGTGATCTGCTGTGTCTGTCTTCAGTGTTGGGAATGTCCTCATCTTGACTGGGGGATGGCACTTATTCTCCCGAGCCGTCACACTCAAGCCCCCCGTTCTTTGTCCCACAGGGGCGCTCCCTCTGCTCTCCTGTACAGAGGATTGGAAGCTGCTGTGGTTTGTGAATATGGTCCTCCATCACCAGTCTCTCCAGGCCATCTCTGATCTTCAAAGCAGTGGACAAACATCATAGTGTGATTTTGTGGTAGATAAGTCCAAAGAATCCCTGCACTGTCCGGCACGGAGGCTGAGGCTGGGGTCGTTATAGTGGTGATGGGTGACTGATGTGTTAATTGACAGGTACTACACGTCAGAGCTGCAGACTCGTACCTGGAAAGGTGCTCTCTGTGGCGGGCAGGGGGATTCCCGCTGGTGCGCCTGCAGGTCTGTTTCCAGGCACTCTAACGCCAGCGGTTCTGCTGCTTGGATCGCACAAGTGTGAGTCCTGACCAGGGCTCGTAGGAAGTAATTATTCAACATCCGCACAGCTATCTGTCAGTCCATGGGTCAGTTGGCCTCTGGACATTGCAGTCTGACCCCATTTTCCACTAATGAATATGTCAGTGATGTGTGGAGACATTCAAGGATCATTTTCTGATTTTGAAAGCTTTAGATGTTTAATAAGGACTTTTAGCAGTTTGAAAAGATTTAGCCAGCACAGTGGAGTCCAGCAGCTCCCATCATCTGCCTCACTGGCTCATAAGCACAGATCACAGCTTGTCAGGGTGTCTTGCTGCTCCCCCAGCCACAATGAGGGTGCTTCCAAAGCAGGACCAATCAGACAACCCACAGCACCTAGCCCAGTGCTTATTTCTCTTTCTTTTCATTGCAATTTTCGTTAATACTGATTAATTCTCAAGAGAAAGTTCCTCTGGAAAGAATAGTCCCAGAAATGTCAGGCATAAAAGCTGGAATGGTTACGTTGATGGCAGGTGTCTAATGTATTAATTGTGAAGTGAAACGTATCATAGCCGCTGACTCATCTTCTGCAGTCTTTGGGGTTCCTCTGCGACAGTGAAACTCTCCCTTCCTGGGCAGACAGCGAAGGACATGCTGAATGATGCAGGGCCACAGGGGAGCCCCAACCCTCCTGAAATTGAGATGGTTAGTTACGGTATAGCCAGCATCTCCTCTCTATTCCTTAAACTGTTGATTGGATCAGGTGATGAACTGAGCTTGCAAGAGAGCAAGAGCTTCCTTGATTGTGCAACGTCACCCGGCCTCCTGGGCCCAAGTCTTCTCAGCTCTCAAGCAGGGGAGTTGCCTTCGGTTATCTCTACAATCCCTTGTGGCACCCACATCCTGTGATTTTGATGTGGCCCCTGGACCCACGGACATGTCTATGTCAGCAAATTGTGTTTCTCCTGAACCGCTGGTCTGCACGCGTCTGGGATGGTCATGACTGTTGGTTGAACGTGTGTCCGTTTTCTCATTGGATGTGGGAAAGCTCGGAGCTGGGAGCTCACAGTGCACGCCATGGTGCGGACAAACCTCAGCCCTGGCTTTGTCTAGCTTTTCCACCTTTACTCTCCCTTTGACTCAGCTTTCTTATATTCTCTTCTTGAAATTTAAAATGGATTAATTTATGTTTTGAGTAAGTAATGCATTTATATGCTTCATACATTTAAACATTATGAAATGATCGTGTTTGAAAAGACTCCCTCCCATTTCTGTTCCATTCTCCTGGCTCCCACTCCCAACACCCACCGGTAACCATGGTTAGAAGTTTCTAGACATTCTCCCTTCCAGGGAAACTTTAGGCATACACATGTACAGAAATACATACTGTGCACATGTATTTACAGACAGTTATGTGTTTCTCTCCCCTTCCCCCACAAGTATATCATGCCATACACATCGTTCTGCAACTTATTTTTTTCATTTATCAGTAAATCTTGCATATTTTTTCAAATCAATATATACAATTCTCTCTTTTAATTATTTTAAAGCTGCAAATATTTTACTGTATGGATGTGTCATAATTTAATTTATGGACTTATTTTTAAATTTTAATGATCTCTTCTATAGGCAGTTGAGGTCATAGTTGAAAGCCCAAGCATGGGATTAGGTATAAGACTGGAATCCAGCTTCCTCTGCTCACTTGCTGTGTGAACATAAGCAAGTGAGTTGGTCTGTTTGTGTCTCAGTTTCATCAACTATAAAATGGAGCAATAAAAGTGCCTATCCCGGGGGTATTGGAGAAGTAAATCAGTTACTAAGGGAAACGCATGGCACAGTGCCAGACACATGGGGTGATGTTAGTGCGCAAAGCTATAGGACATCTCTTAAGCTGCCTTAAAATAGAGTTAAGTGGATTAGGAGTCAACACATCAATAAATAAAGACATGTGACTACGGCTGCATTTTTCATCCCATATTTGCGTTTTGTGGTCCTCAGTTCTTATTCATTTAGGGTAAGAAGTTAAATGGTCTCAAGAGAAGATGATATGGAATGTCATGTATGCACAGCTGTGGGGCTTTGGCTGGAATCTGCTCTCTTTGAGTGTCAAGTGGCTATTATGTTTAGTGGGGGAGCCCAGGGACATAGGTGCTGTCCCTGGCTCGTTATACAAATCTCAGTGTATGAATAATTAGCAAAAAGAAATATAACACCTAAAGAAATCAGCCATAGTCACCAAATCTCCTTTCATAAATATTTCAGACAATACTTCCATTATTTTTACTACTATTTCTTGCAAATTCTAATCATTTCACCACGAGCTTCTGTCAGGTACTATTAAACCATCTTTTCTTTTCTTTTTTGGGGGATTTGGATAAAAATGACCAATATGCAATCATTTATTTCAGCTCTTCAAAATATATTCTTTCTTAATTTACTCAAAATGCTAGTCTTATTAGATATCCATATAGCCTCTGACAATTTTTAAGTAGCTTTTAATGACTACTCAAATAAAATGTCACAATTTTTATAGTTTTGCCTTGTGTATGAACCTCATTAGGAAGGGTGCAGAAAATAATTCCCTGGATGTATAGATGCTGGAAATAGATGTCCACAGCAAATGTCCAGCACAGATCTGAAAATCTGTAGATTCAGTAGATGCTGATACATCTGTGTTCAGCTTAATGATTTATTTGTCGGGGTGGTGGTGGGGAACCCTAGAGAAGCTGTGGAGCATTTTAGGAGAGAATTAAACAAGTGAGTGAAATATAAAATGGTTTTAAGGCCTCCTGCCTGGAGACAGAGGGATGGCCATGATGGTGCTTTTCCAGGCTCTCTTCCCCAGCCACACAGCTCTGAAGGTGCCAGGAAGCTCAGAACCACAACATAGGGTTTTTCTGTGTATTTCTGCCCTTCTCCTCCCACTTTCATCATTCAGTTGTTCCAACCATCAGTCTTGACACCTGCGAGAGCTCCACCCCAACATGCACGCCCATGAGGCTGAGCAGCTTTTCTCTTTTTTCACCATGTGTACTCTGACCTCTGCCTGCTCTCTCCACTCTCCTAACTGGAACCTGGGAGAAGAGAGTGAAAAAGCTCACGAGAGCCACCTTAACACTTTGCAATGGCTTTACGGTGTGGCAACTTGGCCAGACTGAACGACAGTTCCTAGACTTCCTTTTCAGCACATGTCTGATCAGGGTGGGCTACAAGAGGCATTCTCATGAGAGCTGGAGGATGGAAGGGAAGCAGTAGTCATCCTAAGCATCACACACAGCCTTCCCAGCTATCCCATCAAATGCTAGTCTAGGTGCTGCTGGAAGGAGATTTTACAAATGTGACTAGAACCCCTAATCAGTTGAACTTAAATTAATCAAAGCAAGGTTATTCTGAGCAGGCCTGACTTATGCAGTTGGAAGGCATTTTTTAAAAACTCAGGCTTTCCTCACACTCAGAGACTTCAATAGCAGCTGTGTCTGTGACTGCTCTCCCATCACCCGGGTGGTCCTTCCAACTGCCACATGTGGACAACAGGCTTCAGCTTGCCCATGGGTTTTCAGCCTGAGTAGGACCCTCCCTTCCTGCCTCTCTACCCTTGCTTAGCTAGCCCCAGTAATTCCATAAGGCAATTCATTGTAGTAAATCAATATAGATGTGTCTATACATATATACCTTTCCATATATATATGTGTGTGATACATGTGTATATAATATAAAATATTATGTATGTACAGTCAGCCCTTTGTATCTGGAGGTTCTGCATTTGTGGATTCAACCAACTGCAGGCCAAAAATATTCAAAAAATTAATCGATAAAAAATAGCAATACAATGTAAAAAAATACAAACAAAAAACAATACTGTATAACAACTATTTGCATAGTATTTATATTGTATTACATATCACAAGTAATCTAGAGATGATTTAAAGGATACAGGGTGAGGTGCATAAGTTGCATGTAAATACTACAGCATTTTATATCGGGGACTTGAAAACATGAGGATTTGCGTATCTCTGGGGGTCCTGGAACCACTCCCTTGCAGATTGCAAGGGACAACTGTACATATATTTGTATGTATTATATATTGTATGAAAGTGGCTGGTTCTGCATCTCTGGTTAAACTTTTACTAAATTTGGTATCAGGAATGGGGTGCTGTTCTAACAAACAGGGGATGCTCTTCAACTTCAGATGGGGTTACGTTCCAACAAACCCATCATACATTGAAAATGCGTTTAATGCACAGCTTAACCTACTGAACATCGCAGCTTGGCCTAGCTTACCTTAAACACGCTCAGAACACTTACAGTAGCCTATGATAGGGCGGAATAATCTAACACAAAGCCAATTTTATAATCAAGTGTTGAGTATCCCATGTAATTTGTTAAATGTTGGACTGAAAGTGTAGCACAGAATGACTGTATGGGCACTTGAAGCACAGTTTCTATTGAACTCATATCACTTTCGTACCATTATGAAATCCTAAGCCGAACCATTGTAAGTTGGAAAACTTCTGAACTTAAAATGTGGAAACAACTTTGGGACTTGGCAGTGAGTAGAGGGTAACAGACTTTTGAGTAGCACGGCAGAGAAAGCCCAAATCACCATGAACAGATTGCTAGCGGAAATAGGGATGCTAAAGGTGAATCCTCTGGGGAGAACTCAGAAAGGAATGCGACATGTGTTCCAGGAAATCGGAGCAAGGAGGATCCTTCCCATGTGTGCCAGAGAGTTTAATGAAATTGTCCATGGAGAGCAGGACTTGTAAGTGATGATGTTGGTCACATAGCTAAGGCTGTTTCCAAACAAAGTGTCAAGTGTATCACCTGGTTTCTTCATGTCATTTATAGTGAAGCAGGAGAGGAAAGAGATAAATTGAGGGAAGAACACTGAACAAAAAAGAACCAGTATCCAATGATTCTGAAAACCCTTAGCCTCACCAGATGATGCTAAAGGTGCTAAAATTAAGAGATTCTTCAGCTGATGAAGAAGCAACTCACCAGGAGCCCTACAGCTTCAAGGAAATCACTTCCACCAACAACTGTGTATGCTCAGGCGAGGGCGCGAAGCCTCAGCGGGGAGCCCAGCCCTGGCAGGCACCTTGATTACAGCCTTGAGACCCCGAGCTGAGGACCCAGTGGAGCTGGACTCTGACTCTCAACCCATAAATACAATAAGATAATAATTGCACTTTGTTTTAGTGGTAATTTATTACACAGTCATAGAAAACTAATAATACGCCCTAGGACTTTACAGTTCATACATGGAGCAGAAGAATAAATAAATCCAAGCTCAGGACCTCTGAGTATAATTTATTATGTTTGTGATAAGGAAGTAGTATTTTGCAATAATTTGGGGATTACCATCTCAAATTACTCTAATGCAGAGTAATTCATTCTTTTTTGAATGTTATCGTCAGAAAACCATGGATGAACCAAGATGTTTACTATATACCTGCAGGAATAATTTTGCCAGCATAGAGAATGCAATTTTACCAATAATGGAATGGCCTAGAAGCACACTATTTGCAGGTGGGCACTCTCACACAGTAACACAGAGAGAGATGACAGGGCTGCAGCCAGAGGAACACTCACCTGTGCTTAACCCACGTGTCAGACTCGCTGGCTCGATCCGTGTAGTTTTCTGGCAGGAAGCCCTGGCAGCCCGTCCGCTGTGAGATCCCAATCACCCAGCCCTCGCTGGCTTCGTCCTGCTGCGTGGGGTCCACAAAGATGTAGTCACCAGGACTTAGTGTCAGCTCATCCACGTTCTGGGGTTTGTACTGGAATAGGGCTCTCAGGGTCTAGAAAAGAGGCAAGGGGTTTCATGTCTCAAGCAAAGATTTACATTGGAAAATGGCAGCAATAGGAGGCCTATCACCTGCCACCTCCTGCTTTCTGCACCTCCAATGTATTCTGTGTCTCCAAGACACCATCCAAAGCTTTGTCTGGCAATATATAGCATAGAATATAACAAAACTCAGCATAGAATTATTTGGATAGATTTGGAAATACATTTTGGGGCCAGGCGCAGTGGCTCATGCCTGTAATCCCAGCACTTTGGAAGGCCGAGGTGGGTGGCTCACAGGGTCAGGAGTTTGAGACCAGCCTGGCCAATACGGTGAAACCCCATTTCTACAAAAAATACAAAAATTAGCCGGGCATGGTGGCGGTTGCCTGTAGTCCCAGCTACTTGGGAAGCTGAGGCAGGAGAATCACTTGAACCCGGGAGGCGGAGGTTGCAGTGAGCCCAGATCGCTCCACTGCACTTCACCCTGGGCGACAGGGTGAGACTCCCTCTCAAAAAAAAAAAAAAAAGAAATACATTTTGGGATCTATCCATCATCCATCCATCTAGGTACTTTTTTTGTCTACAAAAGATCTGAAGGCATAAGCAGACTTTCACATCCGCCTTCCTCGGTGTGAGGTTATTGACACCTTCTCATATGATACAGAACATGGTGGATTCATTCACACATGCTCTCTGGGTCTGAAAGGAGCATCACACACTTCGTTTCTAAACCCATCAATTCATGGGCAGGAAGTCCCAGAATGAGGTTTCACTCAAATCATTCTTTAAAGTGAATTGTGCTCACTTTGGCAGCACATATAACTAAAATTGGAACAATATAGAGAAGATTAGCATGGGCCCTACATTTAAAAAATAAATAAATAAAAAAGAATTAATAAGCAAAACATGTATTCATAGATCTTTACAATATCCTTTCCTTTCTGTCTTTTTTTTTTTTTTTTTTTTTTGCCAGTCTCGCTCTGTTGCCCAGGCTGGAGTGTAATGGCACGATCTCCACTCACTGCAACCTCCACCTCCCAGGTTCAAGTGATTCTCCTGCCTCAGCCTCCCGAGTAGCTGGGATTACAGGTTCGTGCCATCACGCCCAGCTAATTTTTTGTATTTTTAGTAGAGACAGGGTTTTTCCCTGTTGCCCAGGCTGGTCTCGAACACCTGACCTCAAGTGATCCACCTGCCTCGGCCTCCCAAAGTGCTGGGATTTTAGGCGTGAGCCACCTCACTCGGCTTCCTTTTCTAATATTGGAAATGCCTCTATTTTGTTTTGAAATGTCTGTGCATCGCTAACTCACATATAAAAGAATGCTGGTTATAAATTGCCCAAGAAAGAGAATGGCTTTAGAGAAGCAATAGACATTTTCCTTGCTACTAACATGTCTCCCTTGGAGGGCTCCAGGGGGTACGTGCTGTCAGGTGAGTGGCGGTTCATTCATCTGCTTCTTTTTTTGAGACATCTTGCTCTGTCGCCCAGGCTGGAGTGCGGTGGCGCGATCTCGGCTCACTGCAACCTCCATATCCCGGGTTCACGCCATTCTCCTGCCTCAGCCTCCTGAGTAGCTGGGACTACAGGTGCCCGCCACCGCGCCCGGCTAATTTTTTGTATTTTTAGTAGAGATGGGGTTTCACCATGTTAGTCAGGATGGTCTCGATCTCCTGACCTCGTGATCCACCCGCCTCGGCCTCCCAAAGTGCTGGGATTACAGGCGTGAGCCACCGCGCCCGGCCCATTCATCTGCTTCTTGTGAGCCCCTGCTCGGCTCTCTCACCTGGTAGTGCACAAAGCGCATGTCCCGGGAGTAGAGCGCTGCGGTCCACTGGCAGCTGTGGCCCAGGGGGATGGCTCTGGCCAGCTGCTCCAGCGCCCTCTGGTGGTGGGGGTAGAACTTGTGGGCCAAGGTCAGATGCAGCTGCTTGGTGCAAGGCTTCACAGAGCAGTCTGTGAAATCAGGGAAACACAGAGGGTGCCAGGGCACCGTTACCTAAATGCTTCCTTCCTCCGACCTCCGTGCTTCCTCAACAAGGCAAGGGCTCTCAGAACTCAGAGCTCGTTTGGCCCGCTCAGAACTCACATCATAAAGGAGATGGCTGGATCCCTGCAGATTTTTCCAGGAAGTAGAAAAGAGGAGGATATGGAGATGTGGGTTCAGGGTCTTGGGGGCCTATCAGTTTGCAGGCTAGCTGCCCGAATGCACGATTCAGATGCACAGAGTAAAACAGCTGCTCCATTCCCCGGGGGGTGCACGTTACCCAGTGGCCTGGACTTGCAGGCCCGAGCTCCAGTTCAATGGCTTTTTGTTTAATTGTAGAGTTTCAAGAAGAAAACTCTTTAGGCAACAAAACTATAAAACACACAGTGTCTTTAAGGTTCACCTTGTTTTGGTGAAGCAGGAAGTCCTGGGAGTGGCTGAGCCTCAGGTCTTTTTGGGTGTCCTCTGCCCCTGTGGCCCTAGCCCTCCCTGGTCCTGCAAGGGGCTCTTGGGTCAGTGAGCAGAGCAGCTGGCATCACTGAAGCAGCCAGGATCTGATTTCAGTTGAGCCACAAAGTATTTTATGTCCTAGGGAGGCGGTCTGTGTCTTGATGGGAACAACACAAACTTTGGTGTTTGGATAGACCTAGTTTTAGGCTGCACTATGCCTCCTTTTGCAGGGTGACCTTGACCGAGCCTCTGGGCCTGGCCCAATTTCTGCTTCAGCAGCATTTGCTGGAGGATGGCAGCACCTGCTCGCCAAGGCTGCAGTGGGAAATCAGCCTCCTAACCTAAAGTTTCCTGCTAGAGACGCTGTGTTGGTGCACAGAGGTCCCCTGCCCCCACTCCACGGCAAGGCACTTACAAACAGGATCTGCTCACCCCCTAAAAAAGGTCAAGGGTGATGCAAACCTTTCCCTGGAGCCCCGAAGTTGGGGCCCACTGCTGTCTCCCACGTGAGAGGTGAGCCTTTAGAGGCAAATGGGAAGCTCCCACGGTCTCTAGGAAAGCCGGGGCGCTGAGGCTGCGCAGCCCAGAGCGGCGTGAGCATGTAGGTGGTGGGGAAATTCCTTTTCTGACTTTTGTTTTTAGCAGTCGGGGAGGACCGCCTTGCCACGTGAGTGAGTGTGGCCTGGGAAAGACCCACTGCAGGTTGCTGACGTCAGAGTGAGTCACACCGACTTCTGAACGGGCCCTTGCGTTTCCTTCTCTCTGCAGACCTGTGCCTATGGGCACGTTTCACTGGGGAGGGCCAATGCGGGCAGGGGACCTCATGCATTTGCCCCAAGAGGGACCTCAGCCACTTCAGAGCAGTGACTGGTCACTCATCACTGAGAGAGGCCCCTCCACCCCCTCGGTGTCAGGCTGAGAGCATGGGCCATGGAAGGGCAGGACACAGCCTGCTCAGGGTCAGGGCGTGGATGTGAGGTCAACGCTGGCTCCCACAGGAAGTGGCACTGCCCAGCATGAACCCAGGCTGCATGGAGCAGGACAGAGCTGGGTTCAGGTCCGAGCTCCACAAGCCTGGTTAGGGGACTAGATTGATTTCAAACAACAGAAATTTATTCTCTCCCATTTCTGGAGACTAGAGTTTCAAAATCAAGGTGTTGGCAGGGCTGCGCTCTCCCTGGGAGTGAGTTGACTAATCCACAAAGACCGGGGGCGACTTTCTAATTATCCAGCAGATTCGATCTCCAGACTCACAAGCTGCCATCCAAGTGGAAGCCCAGGATTCACGGATGGATTTACAGGCCGGGATCTGTGTTTCATACACGTCTGAGCACAGAGACAGACACACTCCCAGAGAGAGAAAGTGGAGAGCCCTCCCACCAAGGCACCGCAGCCTCCTCAGATTTTAGAGTCGGCAAATCACGGCAATACCGAGTGCCTTCTGTGTCCTGGGAACTATGGCGGGATGGGCCACAGACTCAGGCAACATTGTTCTTGAAGAGTGAGAGCCCTCATTGTTTTGTAGAGAAAGAAAAAGAGACAGAGAGAGTGGACATGACTTGGTTAAGGTCACGCCACTCATCAGGGACACGGAAAAAAATCACATCTTCTGACGTCAAGTCCACAATCCTTTCCACTAAACCCCAGTGGCAGCCTTGGTCTCCAGACCAGGGCTGGTGTTTGGGGAGAAGGGAATTTTGATGATTCTCAATATGAGTCTAAATAATCTTTCCCCAGAGAGGCCAAGGAGAGGGCACTAAGCTCATACTGAAAATACAGAAATAAGTCACGTAGGACTTGTGTGTCTCCCACTCAAGGCCGGGGTGGGGAGGCCCTGACTCCCTGTGTGCACCAGCCTCCAACCCCATCACGGCCACCCACTCAGGCTTGATGCTTTCCACACCCTTCTGGGGCACTTTCCCAGGCTGTTGGCATATAGCTAAGCATTTTGAAAACCACATAATGAGAACGTAAGGCTATTCCTGCCTAAAGAGAAGACCAAAGCTGGTCCGGAAGCTTTCTAACAGCTTTTACATTGTTGAAGGATGTAGTGGCTCACGAAGGGGGATCAAGTTAAATTGTTCAGCCTCAGGTTAAGGCCATGTCCAGGCACCTGGCTGAAAAGCCAGAAGTGGGAAACGGAAGTGCCTGGGTGAGGGCAGGTGCAGCCACTGAGCCAGGAAGAAAGCCCACCCAGCCATCCCACCATTGCTGTTGGGCTCTGCTCCTGGAACCCACCCACTGCATCCATGTGCCGGGGGCTAGTCCCTGCCACAGAGGGCTCACTCACTGTGAATCTGGCCCTGTGTTTGCAACCGGCCAGGGCTGCCCACCTGCTAAGAGAGATGCTTCCGTGGCGAAGGTCATGGCGAATTCCCGGATGACGTCTGCGGGGCTGCCATTGACGAAGAAGCCGAGGTAGCTGACAGAGGAGTGGAGAGCCAGGGGCACGGCTGTGGGGAAGGAGCTCAGGAGCCTGTCTCCAGCTCTCTTCAGCGCCTCGTACAGGCACTCCACCTTCTGGTCTTCACACTAAGGGGACAGAGACAGAGCCTGTGTTTCCACACCTCTCATCAGAAGTCATCTATTAATTTAATTAATAACAATCAGGCAGCAATTAAAGTGAGACTCTTTTCTGTTCAAAGCACTGTAACATAATTTATCGCGTCCCTGTTTGCCTGGGGTTATGGATTTGTTCTATACCTGGACTTCAGTTTTTTCAAATATTTCAGGGAAGTTTCTTTGCAGGATGGAGTCTCCTTTAGGTGCCCAGGTTGGAAATGCTCTGGTCCTTGAACTGCATCCCCTCCCTCCATGGCACGTGCTCATCACCTGCCAGGCCCTTTCTTCAGTCCCATGGCCCACTGCTTTGCTCAGGTTTGCATGATTTGGCTTCTGGAGGTTTCTAGCAGACTCCAAGGCTGCCCAGGCACTGCTCAGAGCCTGCAGTGAGGGGGACTCAGCTGCACTTCCAGCTGCGGGGCCGCCCTCTTGTCCACGGCTGAGCCCTGAGTGGGGTTCCACAGGGGACTCCTCTAAGGCACTGAGGCTCTGCCTGCCTCCAACCCTCTCCTCCTCTTTTGCCTTCACCAGCAGTCTCTCCCCTGAGTGTCTCCTGCACTGAGAATTCTGCCTTGGGGTGTGCTCCCTGGAGGACCTGAGCCTGCACAGCCCCTGGCCCAGCCTCTCTGATGCCCCCTGAGTGGCTGCAGGACCCTCTTTCTGATGCAGCTCCCACCCGTGAGGCCGCAGGCTCTCTGTCACCTGGAGAATCCCTCAGGCCCACGGAGCCCGACAGGTGCTGGCCCGACAGCCTTGCCCATGGGGCTCCCACCCCCATCCTCCAGCCAGACGCAGCCTCTCCTGACATCTGGGCTTGGTGGCTTGGTGTTGCCTACCGCCCCGGGCAGGCTGCTTCCTGGGCTTGAAGACCTTCCCAGTGTCATTGGCCACATCGGACCACAGGGGAAACCCAGACACCACATCCTCCTGGCGGGAGATGGCCTGATCCCTTCTCTTCCCAGGACCGGGCTGCCCTCGGAATTTCCCACAGTGCTTCTTACAAGCCCAAGTATGAAGCCAGATCACAGTGTTTAATGCAGCTTCCATCTCCCTGTGGACAGGCTGGCCTGACATTCCTCCCTGTCTGTTTTCTCTGCAGCCCTCAACGGCACTCAACACAAAACCATCCAGTGAACTCATGTCCATTCCTGAATCCATCTCACATTGTGTTTCTTGGCCTCAGATATGTAATTTTCAAGAATAGTAATGTTATAAATGTAGCCGTGATCAATATCACACTTCAGAAGATTAGTGTTTTCATTTTACAGCATCAAAGGTACACAGTGAGTCTCTGTTATGCTCTTCTGCCTGCGAGGGGAGCTCCAGTAACCACGGCCAGGCCAGACCTGGGGTGGGGGACTGGGAGGAGCTAATGACAGAGGGAGGTGTGTGAGTGTGTGTGTGTCTGCATATGTCTACATGTGTGTGTGTCTGTGTGTGTGTCTGCATATGCGTATGTCTGTGTCTGTGTGTCTGTGTATGCCTACGTGTGTGTCTGTGTGTATGCATGCGTGTATCTGTGTGCATATGTGTGTATGTGGTGCTTATGTGTGTGTGTCTGCGTATGTCTATGTGTGTCTGTGTGTCTGTGTATGTCTATATGTGTGTCTGTGTGTATGCATGCGTGTATCTGTGTGCATATGTGTGTATGTGGTGCTTATGTGTGTGTGTCTACGTATGTCGACGTGTGTCTGTGTGTCTGTGTATGTCTATATGTGTGTGTGTATGCATGTGTGTATCTGTGCATATGTGTGTATGTGGTGCTTATGTGTGTGTCTGTGTGTGTGCATGGTCTATGTATGTGCATGTATGTGCATGTCTGTGCATGTGTGTGTATCTAATGTGTGTCTCTGTGTGTGTCTGTGTGTGTCTATGTGCATGTATCTGTGTATTCCTGTGTGTGTATATCTGTGTGTATCTGTGTGCATGTGTACCTATGTACATGTATGTGTGTATGTGTCTATCTGTGTGTGTCTGTGTATGTCTGTATCCATGTATGCATGTATATATGTGTGTGTCTGTGTGTATCTGTGTGTCTGTGTGTGTCTGTATGCATGTATGTGTGTATATCTGTGTGTGCCATGTGTACATCTCTGTGTCTATCTGTGTGTGTCTGTGTGTCTATATCTGTGTATGTCTATGCATGTATGTGTGTGTATCTGTGTGCATGTGTCAGTCTCTGTGTCAATCTGTGTGTGTCTGTGTGTGAGCTATGTGTGTGTCTCTGTGTCAATCTGTGTGTGTCTATGTGTGTGAGCTATGTGTGTGTCTCTGTGTCTATCTGTGTGTGTGTGTGCTTGCACCTCAGTGGGCTGGGGAAAGAGCGGGGGGCCAAGGCCTACTCTGATTTCTGAGCTGTGTCACATGGCTTGGGCTGCCTTGCCTTTCCCCGTTAGCTCCAGAGGGTGAGCCAGAAGGGAGTCAGCTTGTCACAAGTGCCATTGATGTCGATGTAGGGTGAAACTCTCTCGGTTTTTCTGGGGCTTTCCCAGTCTTAGTTCTGTGCTCTGGGGATCCCTGCAAGTCTCGGGCAACCCGGGGTGGTGGTTGGAGGCTTTGGAAGGTGCTGCTTCTCCTGGGACATCTTCCAGAAATCTTTTCCCTTCAGAGATTTGCATTCCTCCTTTCCATCCAGCACCGAGGGGCCTGGTGTTGGAATGGAGGGTTCCTTGGGCCCTGATGGAATTCCTTGAAATGGGTGGAACAAATCAGTTTGCCAACAGCAGAGTTGGGGCCAGGCCGCGGTAGCGGAAGTGGGTGTGCCCTTCCTCAAGCCCCTCTAGCGGAGCTGAGGACGGCAGTGGCTGTCTGTCCCTCCCTTCTCCTTCTTTTCTCCTGAGCAGCTCCCACATCCTTCTTGTCTTCCCGGTGCCCCTGTAGAGCTGCCCGCTGGGCCATTGTGTGCAGCTGTGGAGCTACCCACTGGGCCATTTTTTTCTGAATCAGACGGCTGGTCCCTGAGACAGGGAAAAGTTCTGCATTTGGGGGTAGCCAACAATCACCCATCCTTGAGTTGACTCACCACACATTTTGGAAGCGCAAACTCTGTTTTAGGGGCTGTGCTAGTTTCTGGGGGTGCAAAGATGAATGAGGCATCTGCCTTCCCTTGAGGGACTCGGTCTGGTGAGGGATGCGGTGCTGCACCAGACACATGGCCCATATGATACAAAGTGCCACTAGACACGTGAACAAGAAAATGGGCAGCAACTCCTTTTGCCTAGGGAGCTGGAGAAGACTCAAAAAGGGGAGAGGATAAATGAGTTGGGTTCTGAAGGATGAATAGGAGTTGACCAGATGAAGGCAAAGAGGAAAATAAAGGACAGCTCATATGAAGGTGCCAGCTAATGATGCAGTTCTGGACCATCCCATTTAAATAAGTCAACTTTGTCCCATCATGTCCTAGTTAGCACAGAAAAATGCCTCCAGCTGCCGTGAGCATTGAAGGCACACTGGGTTGACTCACCGTGAAGAAGTCACAGAGTGTCACGTGTGGGAAGACTTCATGGGCTCTGTTCTTTGCACACTGGCGCTTGCTCTCTCTCCAGAACTCCTGAAGTTTTTCCAGCAGAGGCCCCGTTGGACAGAGGAAAAGGGCATACTCCTGGGGGATGGGGTCGTCTAGGGAAGGGTCATTGCAATGATCGTGCAGCCTGCAACAGAGAGCAAACCAGCTTCACCCACTGTCACAACAAAAAGAGTTTTCCCCTTTGAGGACACACAACAGAATGACAATGATAGCAATGCAGAATTATAGGGCACACTGAACACATCATATATGCTCATGACATAAATTAATCTCACAGCCATCCTACCGGTGGGAGGCATAGCAGCAGAGCTGTGTGTGGCACAGACCTGGTTAGTGTCTGTCCTGCTCTCAGACCCACCTTAGTCTGATTCCAAAGTCCAAGGTGGAAAAAATGAAAGAAAGTTGACAGCAAGACCTAAAACCTGGTCTTCAAATGATCTGTGGGCCCAGCATCTCCTTGATGGTGTGGGAAAATTTTGTGGAAAAACCTCACATTCGTATTTTACCTCAAACTTCAAATTACATATAAAAACCAAAACCAAAAACCTAGACAAAATTTAGGTAGCTATTGCGTTTCTTTAGATTCAGTTATTTTATCTTATTTTATTTTGTTTTTGAGATGGAGTCTTGCTCTGTCGCCCAGGCTGGAGTGCAGTGGCACAATCTCAGCTCACTGCAACCTCCACCTCTCAGGTTCAAGTGATTTTTCTGCCTCAGCCTCCTGAGTGGCTGGGATTTCAGGCAGACAGTTATTTTAAATTAAAGGAAAAACGATGTATGACCCAACATAGGAGTTCATTGTCACTAACAATAAAAATGGAAATAAAATAGCTCCGAGGCAGCATTTTTCTCATCTGTCAAGTTCACAAAGATTTTTTTACTAAAAAGGATAAAAGTTCTGCTTAATGTGTGAAAGGTGCAGCAGGACTTAAGGACAGACCTTTCAACTTTTACGTGAAGCAATTTGCCAATAGGTATCGAGAGTCTTAAAATGCCCGCACTCTTTGAACTAATAATTCTACTTCCAGAAATTTCTCCCGAGGAAAGAGCACAAAGTACTGTATAGGCAAAACTTTACCTGTGAAACATTTATTTAGGGTTATTTAGAAGAAAGTTATTTAGAAGAAAGTTACAAGGTTATTTAGGGTTATTTAGAAGAAAGAAGAAAAACTCCATAACTGATAGCAAATCTATTTATCGTGCATTCATTAGAAATCATGGTTTGGAAGAATTTCTAATTACTCAGCAAAGTGCCTGTGATATAATTTTCAATTTAGAAAGTAGTATTCAATCACTAGAGGAAACAGAACTTATGCAAGACCATATTCTCTTCAATAAAAATCACAGAGGAAGTTACCTCTCCTCTCCATCGTGGTTCCCACCCTCCCCCTTTCCAGGGTTCACCCAGAGGGTGAAGCTGCTTTGTCTTCTCCCAGAAATTTAAGTAATGGACTTAGAGATAGCACTTGTTTTTCATAAATCATAAGCTGTTATTCAAATTATTCTACCACTGGCATTTTTCCTCTACCATGTCTTTTCAATTAATCCCTGTTGATACACACATGTCTAGTGAAGTTTGTCAGCGCGAATTTGTTAAAGGCTGTGTAATAATTCATCGTATACATATGCAGTGTTGCACTTGTTCATTCCCGCATTGATGAACATCTAAATTATTTTATTTTAAAACCATTTCATAACCCTGTAATCAAGATCTTTGTACACGTCTCTTTAGGCTCTTGCATTTCTCCAGGGAATCTGCTTAGATGCACGACAGAGGCTGGGGGGCTGTGCACATTGCCAAGGTTGGCAGATACCCAGCACTGCCTTCTTCAGTGACACCAGTGACGTGTGAGGCCCCCACTTCCCTCACCCTCATCAACACTTGGAGTTCCCTTGTTTGCTCTAATGATATCTTAATTTGCACCACCTCCCTGGTTACTAGTGAGAGGTTGGGGTGCTCTTGACTGAGTCTAGGGGACCCCATTGCCTCCCTGTTTTTTGATGGGGTTCCTAGTCTTATTGACCGGGTTGCAATGGGCAGGTGCCGGCCATGCCCCTCACAGCAGTGGGCTTGTTTCTGATCCAAAATTGGCAACTGGCTTTAGTGGAGTCTGTGAAGGGGTTGCCCATTTTGCCCGTGGCCTATACTTTCTGGAGGAGGAGGGGGCATCCCATTGGGAACACTGCATGTTCAGAGACCCAGGATCAGTATCTGCCCTCCTGCTTTGGGGAGGGCACTCCAGCCTCCCGGGACCTGGTTTTTGTTGTTTGATTTTCCCTGTGGCTATCTCAGGGCAGAGGATGAAGGACTCCCCACAGCACATCCAGGTGGGAGAGGGTTTTAGAGAAACGGTGGCCCTCCTCTCCATCCCCAGAGTAGAGAACAGGCCCATGGCACTGGGTGGCTTGCAGAATCACTCACGCAGCTGATACCTGGTGAGGTCACCTGGAATCAGAGCCCTCACCCGACCTACACACCTGGTGCCCTTAGAGGGCTTCATGACCTCCAGTAAACTCCCTTCCCCTCAGAGGCAGCCTGAGAGCATGATGGCCACTAGTTTCTATCAGCAAAGATGTCAATTATGTCTCGAATCTTTCCATCAATAAACACAAACATCCTCCTGTCTATGTCAATCTTATCCATCGCAGTAGGCAGTTGAGGAGGACTTAATCAAACACAAGTGTGTAAAATCCCAGCCTACTCTTCAATTACTCAAATAGGTTGAATATCAGCAGTACAAATATAAAACCCAAATGTTACCATTTTTAACCTGATTACTTTATTCTAACAATTACCCTCATTTACGTGCTTATCACAACACAACAATTATGTCTTCCCCATTTACTCAACAAAGCACATGAACCTGTTCTTCTTAGCAGTCAAATTGGATTGAATCAGGTTTGTAAGTGAAGAAAGCCTTGTTCAAAGTTCTCTCTTTCTCTTTCCATGGTTAACCAAAGCCCTGTGCCCCTCCCTCAGTGCACTATGGGTAGGCAGGGAGGTTATTTTGTTTCACTTCCGTAGTGACCCCATCCCACCCAGAGGCGCCCGGCTCTTCCTGGCGTCAACCCTGGTGGGAGGGAGTTGCACAGGGCATTCAGCCCAAACGCCCCTGGGTCTACAGGAGCAGCTGCACTCACCAGGCCAAGGCCTCTTCCGCCGTCTTCCTCCCTGTGGCTGCCAACGCTTTCAGCCTGCAGAAGAGCAGACACAGGCACAGAGTCACGTCGCCCATTCTTGGGAAAAGGGTCAGAGAGGCAGGGTGTAGCCTTGCACACCCAGGATCTTTGGGAGGTGCTCTGAAGAGGTCCTGATGCTGAACTTCCAGCTGGAAGTTCCAGTGCCTGTCCCCTGAGTGCTGCCATCATGGTTTTGGACAATGCTGACCAGCTAGCACCTCCCCCTCGCTTTCCTTCCCTGGCTACCCGCTTCAGCCCTTGGCACGGGGTCTCAGTGCCGAGGACCTGACCTCTGCCCGCTCCTGCAATCCCTCTCCCTGGCCTGCCCCTCCCCACTGCCTAGAGCAAATGGACCCACCTTGTGGAACGTGCCCCCGGCTTGAACACACGCTTTCCTCGCCCCAGCATCAGCAACTCTGATCCCCAGGCTCGCCTCCCACACCTCTCTGCTGGGAAACAGCCCTTTCCAAAGCACCCAGGCAGGCACTTGTCACGGCTCACACAGTCCCTTTGCATCCGTGGCTCTCCCCTGCTAGACCAAGAGCTCCCTGAACGCAGGGCTGAGTCTTATGCATCACGGTAACCCAGGACGTAGGTACATTGCATTGAATTGGGCAGAACTGGATCAAATGAAACAGAATGGAATATAGCTAAGGTAATTTATCAGGAATGCTGACTGGAAACAGCGGGCGTCCATGAGGAACCCACCACGTGATGCCGGATGCTGCTATTCGGGTGGGCACCGATGGGGCTGTGGCCACCTGGAGAGGTTTGAATGAGGCAGCCTTGGTGCAGGGCCCTTACTTTGAGGTGCTCTGGTGTGGGGAAATTAACACACATTTCTCTTCCTCCAACATGTGCTTAATGTTTAAACTGGAAGGAATTTTGAGTAGAAGTCCATGCTACAGGTTTAGTAGTAAAATCCAGTGTGGACTCCTTCAAAGGCATGGAGAGCTGGTTCGAGTCCCACCTCCGCCACTAATCCACTCTCTGGGCCCAGTGTCCTGCCTGCACTGGGTGGCGAGCAGTGGACAAAAGCTGCCTTGTCTGCGCTGCCTGGGCGGTGCCTGGTGGCCGCCCTGCACACGACTGACCCCACTCCCCATTCAAAGGGCCCTGGCTTAGCTTGAACATAACAGTGATGACAAAGCCCTGACTTGGGGAGAAGAAAGGGGTTTATCTAGCTTCAAAGTTACTTCAACCAATTTGGCCAAGCTTTTGTTATAGTGTGGAAGGAAAGTTTAGCTCCTTCCCCAACCCAAAGTTACCTAAAATGTGTTTCTGATACATTTTTCCATGTGAAAAAATGAATAGGTCAGATCTAAGGCACTGGCTTGCCATGAAAGCTGTGACCCAATGTTGCTGTGGTGTCCTCCCTCTCCGAGAGCGGTAACTCTGAAGGCTGAGCTCTTCCACATGCAGGCCTTTCCCTTGGGTCAGCAGGGTCGCGCTCACACTGTGTCTGAAGTTTCCTACCCATTTGTTTCGTTATCAGACACTCAAGGGATTCTCCCTGAGGACAAGTGGCTTTCCCCGGGCAGCGTGGAAGCACAGCCCTGCTGACAGTTGGTCCCAGTGTTAGAAACTCAGCGGGCTTTGGGGCCTTTCACGTTAGAGTTTGAACATCTTGAAATGCCACCTTCAGAGTCACTGAGCTGCACACAAAGAGATTAGGACCAGGCCCCAAGCTCCTCCAAACCCCCAAAACGGGGCACCCGGAGTAACACATGGCTTCTGATTTTCACAAATTTCAGGGTCCCCCAATCAGCCAACAACAGAGCTGGTCTTTAAAAGGTCAAGAATATCAGGGGTATTCTTTTGCCTCCCTGGGCCACACATAAAATACACTAACACTAATAATAGCTAATGAGCTAAAAAAAAAAAAACCTCATAATATTTTAAGAAAGTTTACCAATTTGTGTTGGGCAGCCAACACAAATTGAACAGGGCAGCCTTAGGAGGCTGAGGTGGGATGATGGCTTAAACCCAAAGCTGTCCTGGGCCACACGTGGGTTGGACAAGCTTGGTCAAGATCACCTCATTTACGAAAAGCAGAAGAGGGCCCTGTGAAGAGGCAGTGTCTCACCCTGCAAGGTGGTGCACTGCTTTGACAGGAAGCTGTACCCTACACCCCTGCAGCTCCATGCCGGAGGCCGCAGCAGGGTCTGGCTCCAGCCCCACTGGCTGGGCCCCAGGGTCTCTGGGCAGTACTCACGCGGTGTGCACCGGGAAGCCCATGGCCAGGAGGGGCTCCAGGAGCAAGGGGCTGCTGCGGCCCTTGAGCTTGTTGGAGACCTTGGCGTAGAGCTGCGTCTCCCCCGCTGCCATCTCTTCCTGCCCGCAGGCCAAGAAGCTCGCCTGCGCACAGAAATGAGGAGATAAAGCAAGAGGGGGAGAGGCAAGGCTGAGGCTGTGAAGAAAAACCTCAAGCTCTTTTTGATCTTTCTGACAAAAGTTGATATCCTGTTTGCATGAGATATCGGTCTTCAGAATTCTGTTTGCAGGATGCTGGGTGCAGCGTCCACCAATCCTAACTGTTTCCACCACGGGGGTTGGAGGCTAAAGGTCCAACTGAGCCCCTGCATGGGATCAGCCTCTATAGGGACTTGGCTAGTATTTGGGAGCAAGAATGTGTGAGAGCATGGGGGAAGGAAGTGGAGGAGAAATCAGGGAATGAGTTCCCTCCTGGATCCTGCTGGCCCCCTGCCCTGACCCACCCTGGATCCCAGTCTCCTTGTCTGTGAACAAGACATTAAACCCCACTCTATCTATTGTCTCAGATTGCTGGAAAACTTACTGGTTCTTTCAGTCATTTGTTGACTTGTTTTTTTTATTTTAAAAACTTTAAAAGCTTAATATGTGTATAGAAAAGTTCATGAATCATATGTGTATAGCTTAAGGAATTTCCATAAATGAGCCTACACCCCTAATTCCCCTATGACCCAAAATCAAACAGGGCAACCAAGGGAATTTTGTACCTCCTCCAACCAAGGGGACATTTGGCAATGTCTGGAGACATTTTTGTTTCCAAAATGAGGCGGGGGTGGTGGTGGGTGGGGTGGACATTGCTGTACTGGCACTAGTGGGTAGAGGCCAGGAATGTCACAGTGCCCTGGACAGTCTCCCCAACAAAATGTCACTAGTGCCAAGGTGGAGATAGCCTGCTCTGGAACATTCTCAGAACCTCAGATGCACCTCTGCCCCCTGCTCAGCCTCCTCCAGTTATCTCCTCCCTCCCCCAGAAAGTAAACTGCCATATCACTTGTGTATGAATTGTGCCTGTGTTTGAGCCTCATGTAAATAGAATCATATAGCATATTCTCTATCATATCTAGTTTCTTTTTCCTCAAATTATGCCTGTAAAATTTATCCACATTATTGCTTGTAGCCACAGTTAGTTCACTGTTATTGCTGTGTAGTATTTGATTAATAAATATACCCGCCAGGCATGGTGGCTCACGCCTGTAATCCCAGCACTTTGGGACTTTGGGAGGCCAAGCGGGGGTGGATCACCTGAGGTCAGGAGTTTGAGACCAGCCTGGCCAACATGTTGAAACCCTGTTTCTACTGAAAAATACAAAAATTAGCCAGGCATGGTGGTGTATGCCTGTAATCCCAGCTACTCAGGAGGGTGAGGCAGGAGAATCATTTGAACCCAGGAGGTGGAGGTTGCAGTGAGCAAAGATTGCACCACTGCACTCCAGCCTGGGACAGAGTGAGACTCCAGCTCAAAAATAAATAACATTTATCCATTTCTCTGTTGATATGCATTCAGGAAGTTTTCAGTTGTTTTGCTATTGTAACTAATGTTGCTGAGGACGTTCTTGTACGTGTCTTTGAGTGCCTTGTGCACGCATTTCTGTTAGGTGTGCATCTAGGAGTGGGGTTGTTGGATCACAGAGCATGTGAATCTCCATTAGGAACTGCTGAGAAGTTGTACAAAGCTCTATATCCTCATTCACACTTAATATTATCAGTCCCTAATTTTAGCCACTCTGTGGTGGGGGTGGTGTGTAGTGGTATCTCCCTGTGGTTCCCATTTGTATTTCCCTGAGGGATAATGATACTGGGCACCATTTCACAGGCTTATTGCCCATTTGAATATCCTCTCTGGGGAAGTTCCTGTTCAGGTATTCTGCTCTTTTTTTTTTTTACTAGGTTGTTTGCTTTTTCTTATCAATTTGTAGGAATACTGGTTAGAGTTTTCTGCATCCTGTTCAAGAGATTGTTGTTAATCCAACATTGATGAAGATCATCTATGTTTTGTTCTAGAAGTTTTGCTACTTTTCCTGTTCATATGTAGCTCTATGATCCATTTGAATTCATTCTGTGTATGGCGTGAGGTAGGGGTAGACTTTCATCTACTTCCGCATTGAAAAGGCCATCATTTGCCCAGTGAATTGCAGTAGGAGGCTTATTGTAAATCAAGTGACTGTATATGGATTAGTTTTTTCTAACTTTTATGCTCTCTTGTTTGATTTGTCCATTTTTGTGCCCATTCTACACTGTTTTAATCACTATAGTGCTAAATCTTCTGGTTTTGTCCTTTGCTTTTTCACAAACATTTACAAATCAGGTTGCCATGGTGTGTCATAGTGTGTCATTGGGTAGTGCAAAAAGATTCACACCTACAAGCAATTGATTTTCAACAAGGATGCCAATGAAATTCAATGGGGGAAAGGATAATGCTTTTGATAAATGGTGCTAGAGGCTCATGCCCATAATCTCAGCACTTTGGGAGGCCAAAGTGGGAGGATCACTTGGGCCCAGGAGTTTGAGATCAGCCAGGGTGGCAGACTGAGACTCCATCTCTTAAAAAAAAAAAAAAAAAAAAAAAAGACATGGTGGCATTAGTTCCAGCTACTCAGGAGGCTGAAGTAGGATGATGGCTTAAGTCCAAGAAATCAAGGCTGCAATGAACTGTGATTGCATCACTGCATTCCAGCCTGGGTGACAGAATGAGACCCTGTCTGAAAAAAAAAAAATTAGTGCTAGGAAAACTGCATATTGGTATGAGGAAAAACGAACCTCAACCCTTACCTCACATTATATACAAAAATTAACTCAAAATGTAAATGCTAAAACTATAAAACTCCTTAAGAAAACCTAGAATAAAATGTTTGCTATGTTGGAGTTTGCAAAGCTTTCTTAGGACATAAAGCGAATAAACCAACAAAAGAAAAAGTTGATGAACTGGACTTCACCAAAGTTGAAAACTTCTGTTCTTTGACAGACATCATAAAGAGTATAATAAGGTCAACCACAGACTGGGAGAAAGTATCACTATACATATAGCTGACAAAGGACTTGTATCTAGAATGAATCTTTTATAGATACTTATAACAAATAATAAGAAAACAAGCATCTATTTTAAGAATGGGCAAAATATCAAAAAAGATACTTTCAAAAAGGAGATATATACATAGACATGAAAAGATGCTCAACATCATTAGTCATCAGGGAAATGCAAATTAAAACCACAACGTGATTCCACAGCACACCCACCAGAAGAGCTAAAATGGAAAATACCAGTTTTACACAAGGCTGGGGAATAACAGGAGCTCTCACACTGTGCTGGTGGGAATGTCTAACTGCCCAACCACTTTGGGGAACATTTGGAGGGTTTCTTATAAAGGTAAATATACATGAAAATGTGTGTCCACACAAAGATTGGTCTATGAATGCTCATGGCAGCTCTACACATAATAATTCCTTCTATTTTTTTTGGCTTTATTGCACTGGCTTGGAACCCAAGTCAAATGTTGAACAGATGTGGTACTAGTGCACCTCCTTGTAGAACTCTCCATTTCAGAGGACAAGGTCTCAATATTTCACCATTAAATGTGAGCATATTATGATATTTATTTGTATAGTTTTATTTTCATTTTTTTGAGGCAGAATCTCACTCTGTCACCCAGGCTGGAGTGCAGTGGCGTGATGTAGGCTCACTGCAACATCTGCCTCCTGGGTTCAAGTGATTCTCCTGCCTCAGCCTCCCGAGTAGCTGGGATTACAGGCGTGCACCACCATGCCTGGCTAATTTTTATATATTTAGTAGAGATGGGGTTTCACTATGTTGGCCAGGCTGGAACTCCAGACCTCAGGTGATCCACCTGCCTCAGCCTCCCAAAGTGCTGGGATTACAGGTGTGAGCCACTGCGCCCCACCTGATTTTTAAATAATATTCTTTTGGGGCCGGGCGCGGTGGCTCATGCCTGTAATCCCAGCAATTTGGGAGGCCGAGGTGGGCGGATCATGAGGTCAGGAGATCGAGACCATCCTGGCTAACACGGTGAAACCCTGTCTCTACTAAAAATACAAAAAAATTAGCCGGGCATGGTGGTAGCCTGTAGTCCCAGCTACTTGGGAGGCTGAGGCAGGAGAATGGCGTGAACCCGGGAGACGGAGCTTGCAGTGAGCCGAGATCACGCCACTGCACTCCAGCCGGGGCGACAGAGTGAGATAGTCTCAAAATAATAGTAATAATAATAAATAAATATAATAATAATATTCTTTTTACTGTACGTATTTAAGGTGTACATTGGGATGTTCTGCTATATTCATAATAGTGAAATAAGCGCTGTCATCAAGCAAATTAACATATCTATCATCGTGCATTGTTACTTTTTTTACTTTTTTTTTTCATGGTAACTGAAACTAAAATCTGCTCTGGGCAAATTTTCAGTATTCAATAAAATATTATACCTCTGGTTGTCAGCTGTACCTTCCGTCTCTGGACTTCCTCATCCTACACATCTGCAACTTTGCACCCTTTGACCCACACCTCTCCATTTCCTGCCCCCACACCCTCCCCTGAGAACCCCACTTTATTCTCTATGTATTCAACTTTTTTTTTTTTTTTTTTTTAAGATTCCACATATAAGTGAGATCATGCAGTATTTGTCTTTCTCCGTCTGGCTTATTTCACTCAGCATAATGTCCTCACAGTTCGTTATCCTTTTTCTTTGAGGAATTCAAAAGATGAAATAATTCCACAATCAAATGATTTATCTTGAATTTGAAAGTCTGCAAATAGAGAAAGCTTGTGACCCAGAGGGAAAAAGTAGATTTGGGTGTGAAATATAGTCTCTACTCAAGTACATTTTTCTCTTCTAAATAATAAACCCTGTTTTGAGCAATTGTATTATGTTAATAACATATTAAAATGAAAAATGCTTCTATGCATTTCTCTTAAAAAAATCTTATTTGTGTAAGCCAGAAGATGCCCTGTCTTGCTTCATCCTGCCTTCCTAACTTGAAAAGTTCTCTTCCAAGCCCATCAGGGAAGAGTCTACCGGTTTCCTCCCTCACTTACTGAAGAGAGTGTGCCTGTAACTCAAGCTGTTTGCAAATCGTTACTAAAGCTTCAGGAGGCTCCCAGGAGACATCAGGATAGGATAAGGTGCTCATGCCCTGAAACCAAGTCTGCTTATGACACTGGCTGTGTAACTATCACGTGCTGGGCCCGAAATAAGCTTATTTGTTTGGTTCCTCAAAGTTTTAGTTTGAGCTCAATGGAATTGATTTGTAGGTAAACTTTCTGAGAGGATATTTGATAGCAAAGAAGACCAGCCACCCGAGTGGGGCCTCGCCCTGCTACCCCCTGGGGAGCTGGCTTGACCTTTGACCTACATCTGACACACGTGTTAACATGCCCTCGTAGTTGGTTATTGCATGTCGATTTGGTGTTATTTGTCCCCCCAGCGTTTATGATCAGCTCATCCACGCATACAGGGCCCCTGTCACACACACATGGCTGTGCTGGGCACGGCGGGGTCTTAGGAGTGAAGGTGCTTTCCAGACTCTGTCCCCCCAGAGCTGTACTCCAGTGGCGAGCATCTCCTATAACACACAGGTAAAAGCGAAGAAAGAATGACATGTTAAATTTCCTGTCATTGCCTTTGAGGGCAAGCATTCGTTGAGGGACCAGAAAGAGTAGTCAGGAAATAGGTGAAGGAGAGATGTGTGAGCTTGAAGGAAGACTGTAGATCACAGCCAAAGGCGCTGACAGGTGTGTGGGCA
Organism: Symphalangus syndactylus; assembly: GCF_028878055.3. Lineage (NCBI taxonomy): Eukaryota > Metazoa > Chordata > Mammalia > Primates > Hylobatidae > Symphalangus > Symphalangus syndactylus. The sequence continues at coordinate 88,060,447 of NC_072427.2, forward strand.
GGTACCTACTGGGAGGGAGAAAGTAAGACTGTCTTAATCAAGGACTGCCTGGACGCATCTCTCAGGCGTTTGCCGTCAGCACATCCTGCCAATTCTGCCTTCAAAATCAACCTCAGGCAGCCAGTCCTCACCGTCATCACCACTCGTGCCGAGTCATGGCCCTTGTGGCCCATGAGGTGCAGCCTCCTTGTGGCTGTCCTTGTGTCCCCCCATCCTTACTCCACTTTATGCCCTGCCTGTCAATCCGAATTTGCCCCATCCAGATCGCCCAAGGCTTTCCACACATCAAAGGCAAACCAGAGCCCTTCCCATGCCCCTGGGCCGTGGGTTCTGCCATCGGCTACTCCCTGTTCCCGGCTCTCTAGGCTCATGGCCCCTCTTGGGACTCCTCAAACACTCCAGCGTGGCCTTTTCCAGGCTTTGGAGCTGGTGGTCGCCCTCCTTGGAAGAATTTCACAAGACTCACTTCACTGGTCACCAAGGTCTCTACTAAAACATCATCAAGGTCCCTGCTGAAACATCACTCTCCCTAGAGGCCGTCCTGTACCACTCTGCCCTCATCTCTCTCAGACCCTCCCCAGCCTAATCTCTTCCTAGCTCTTATCATCTGGGGCCCCATGGGAGCACTTTGTTTTTCTTGCTGGCTGCGCGGTGTCTAGAGTCTGGCTCATGGCAGATACTTGCTAAATATTTGCCAAATAAATGTATGGATTCGCGATTTGCCATCCACAATGGTAAATTCAGCCCTTCAAAGACGCTCAGCGCTCTGGTCCCCACAGCAGCAGTTAAACCCCTTTAAGCGGTGCTGTGTGCAGAAGCCTCTTGGGATGCAGAGGCCCCCGAGGAAGGAAACATGATGTGTCTTTTGTGGAGCGCAGGCTGCGATGAGCATCTTCAGGCTCCCTATCTTTTGTCTGCAGGGGCAGCTGCAGAATTGAACTTGGGGGCTCAGTTACAGGGAGGCACAGAAACCCCCACCAAAGAGTATGCCTGCCCTCTTGACGGCCACACGCTCAGCACTGGGTAGAGCCTACCCCTTCTTTCAAGTAAAAGGAGAGCCTGTGTTCCGATCACTCTCTGATGCAAAGCTTCTGAAAAGGTTTGCTCACCTTACTGACTAATTAAAGGGAAGCCACATTTTTCCCTCCCTGGTCTCTGCAGCCATACCACCAAGGGCTACTTGATAGGCGCACGCAGCTTGGGTTACACAGATGCCCACGATAATGCCATTTGCTGCGATGATTGAGTCGACAAGGCTGAATGACTTGGGGAAAGTATTCCCCGATCGGGCTAACCTGTTGGCGGCCTGCTTACCATCACACTTGTTTTTATAATGAAAAAGGAAATTATTTCTGCTTTTAATGATGGCAGCTCCAGAAATGGTGAGTAAAATGGGTGTGAAGAGAGAAGATGCTTCTCAACATTTCTCAATGTTGTACAGCCTGCCAACCACAGCCTGTTTGGGAGGGGAGGTTCTCACCCAGGTTCCATCTTTCAGAAGCCATTTGCCCACTTATTCTTTTTACGTGGTTAAACTATGTAATTTTCTACATGCTGATAGTAAACAGAGGTATCAGCAGGAATGAAAGCCAAAAAATGGCCCAACATGAACTTCTTGCTTTTCTAAGATACTCTTTCAAGCTCTTCTTGCGATAGAAATGAAATAAAAATTTTTGGCACAAAACTCTTGTTTAGATTTTACTATGATCTTGAGAAACACAGTTTGTTTCAAATGGCTTACTAGATCCCTTTGGAATTTCAAACGTTACAACAGGTAGTCACAGAGGGAATGAAAGCGGATGATCTGAGTATCTGTGTTGATGTGCCTGCTGGAGCCCCTGTGGATTTTAGCCCTTGGAGGAAGCAGGTTCCCAGAGCAGCCATGCCTGATACCTGGGAGAGGGAACTAGAATTTAATTGGGAAACTTCTGCTATTTCCCTGCTTCCTCCGCCCTCTCAGAGTTACAGGGAATGACTTAGAAAGGTCTCTGGTCTCCTTGGCATTGTGATAGGTGGAATTCTTTCATAGGAAACACAGCCCCAGGGTTATTTTGATGCAAGCCGTTGGTCCAAAGCCACTCCCCACTTTGCTATGTGGGGGAAGGATTGGGCACCGGACGGCTTGGATACTTTCGTTCTTAATTAGGTCATGCCCGTGTGAGCCAGGAAAGGGCTGTGTTTATGGGAAGCCAGTAATTCTGTGGCCTACTATCTCTTCCGTGGTGCCATCTACATTTTTGGGACTCGGGAATTATGTGAGTACCGAAACTACTTATGCTTGTGGTAGGTGTACCATACGCACAGGGAAAGAATTGCGTTTATGTGGGACAGGTGAAAACAACCGCAAAAAAGCGATGGGAAGGGCTTTGAGTGTGATTTATCTTCTGAAGAATAGCAATACGGCAACTTCTAAATGGTGAGAGGGAATCTCTCTAAAGCAATCGATTTGAAGATTGGTTGGACAAACAACGGGAAAGTCATTGTCTTAGCAGAATTAAGTTCATACTTTTTTTTTTTTGCTAATTCTAGAAGCTTTTCTGTTATCTCCTGTAGCTCAGCCAAAAATGCATTCTCACCAGACGACTGTTTTTCGTTAATCGATACTGAATGCGCTTTGTGTGGACTGTCGAATTTCAAAGATTACCGTATGACCAAGACGCACCTGATGTTACAAGTATAAATAGGGGAACAAATGCTTTCTGTTCTTCCTCGGCTAAGGAGGTAGAGGTGGAGGTGGAGCCGGATGTCAGAGGTCCTGAAATAGTCACCATGGGGGAAAATGATCCGCCTGCTGCTGAAGCCCCCTTCTCATTCCGATCGCTTTTTGGCCTTGATGATTTGAAAATAAGTCCTGTTGCACCAGGTAAGTTGACCCAGGTGAGGACCCTGTGATTTCTGCCCATACCCTCATGTAGGTGACCAATGTGACTGACTGTCCCTGTGGGGGAAATATCTCCCCAGCCATTCTGACACCCACAGGCTGTACACCTGCACTTCCCTAGATCTGCGGAATCTCGGGGAGAAGGGGCATTGGAGAGGGGATGGTTTGGTTAAGCCCCTTGCTCTCTCCCTGGAGATGGGTGTTTTCTTCTCTTGTTGGAGGTTTTCAGAGACTGGGGCTCCGCAATTGCCCTGTCAATCCTGAAGGAGGTCAGATCCTGGCCAGGAAATCTCTGAGTCCTCCAGGAAGTCCTGAGAAGCATGGCCACCAGTCCCTCCGAAAACTCAGGATAAACTGGATGTAGCCAAAGATATTAGAGGCCTAGATTAAAATCCAGCAGCAGATGACAGAGTGTCTCCTAACAACTGAAGGAAAAAAGTTGGTTTTGTAAATAAGTCACAAATGCCTGGTGAAACAGTGGACTCTCTAGCAACCTATACGGGTAGGATCTTTTTGACCAGAGATGGTCAGGACTGGTCAAAGGGAGCTGTGGGGTTGCTGGTTCTGGAAGTCAAGGCTTGGACGCAGGCAGATTCCTGACACACTGGTGCTAGGGAGGAACCACAGGAGCTCTGCCTGAGGTTCCAGAAAGTGGGAGTGGGGGTCACCCTAATGATTTCTTTTAAACCACCTGGAAAATTGGTTTGGAGGACGTTTGGAAAGGATGGGAGGTGGGAGAAGAGGTTTCAAGTAACTGAAAAGACACACATTTAAAAATATGGCTCAAAATTAGCTAAGTGTCAATGAAAAAAAAAAAAAACCTTGCAATCACCTGACCCCCAAAACTTACCTGGTTTTTATGGCTGCAAAGTCTCTTCCTGCTTTTGCCCGTATGTGTGGTTTCATGCACAGTACAGATATAGGCAGGTGGGTTCTTTCCCATAAAAGGTTTTTATAATTTTTTTCTTATGGAATCACAGTATTCCATCAAGTAGATATGCAATTTACATAGCCATTTGGTCATAGTTTGACCTATAGTTGTTCCTAATATTTTATAATATAAATAATATGAATATTAATAGCACTATAATATTCCTTTCTCTTACTTTTTGATTATTTTGCTATGACTAAGTAGTGGGGAGGAACAAAAACTTTTCCTCGTAAATAGAGTAATGTATTGTTCATTAGAAGAACAATTTAGAAAATACAGTTCATTGAAAAGATTTTTAAAAAATTACCCACAATGGCACCATTACTCAGAGATAATCCTATTAGCAATTTATTATTGAATTTCTTGCCTTTTTCTATCTATGTATCTATATTTCCTTTGGAAGTAACATGTACTATTTGTATTATTTTGAAGCTTTTAAAAAATTTTAACAATATCACCTTCACCTTTCTATGGCATTAAATAATTAAATATTTTCTAGATGTTGACAAATTATGGCTGATGGGTCAAATCTGGCCCACCCCCTGCTTTTGTAAATAAAGTTTTATTGGAACGCAGACATGCTCATTTGTTCACATACTGTCAGTGGCTGCTTTCATGCCATAACAGCAGAGTGGGGTCGTTAGGACAGACCACATGGCCCATAAAGTTTAAGTGCTGTATTTACTATCTGGTCCTTTACAGAAAATCTCGCCACCCCTTTTCTATATCATCTTGTCCTCCTATAGGTATTCATTATATATGTACCTCATTTGTTATTTCATCCGTTCTTTTTTGTGGATAATTTGGTCTGTTTCCTGTGCATCAATATTATAAATGCCATTCTTCTAAGTGTCCTTGGGGGTAGATATTTGCATATATCTATGGTGACATTTTAGGATAAATTCCTAGAAGTGGAACTGCTAGGTCAAAACTTTCATCTGTTTTTGAGCTTTCCGGTGTCTAAGTTTACACAGTTGGGAAGTTTACACAATTTCTACCCCTGTGACTGTAGGTAGGGGGCCATTTCCTTTCACTTCATGTGAACCATTGTGAAGTTGGTATGTAGTTATGTCTCATTTGCATTGTTTTCATTTCTCAAGAAGCTGAAAGCTTTTTTTTTTTTCTTTTTCTTGAGACGAGATCTCGCTCTGTCACCCAGGCTGGAGTGCAATGGCGTGATCTCGGCTCACTGCAACCTCCACCTCCCGAGTTCAAGCGATTCTCTTGCCTCGGCCTCCTGAGTTGCTGGAATTACAGGCACGTGCCCCCACACCCAGCTAATTTTTGTATTTTTAGTACAGGCAGGTTTCACCATGTTGGGCAGGCTGGTCAAGGAGTTGAAAGCTTTTTCATACTTGTGTGCCATTTGCATTCCTTCTTTGGAGAAATGCTGTACATTTCGTTGTTTATTCCGGGCAATGTCCTCAAGAACCAAGCACAGAGGAGGCGTGGGGCCCCTGCAGTGCCCTCAGGGCAGCCTGGCAGAGAAGCAGGGCAAACGGGAATTGATACAAACTTTCGATTAAATGCCAATCTTTGATTTGACAATTTCGGGTCATTTTCTAAATCCAACTTAAATACAGAGCAGCTGGAATGTGAAGATGTCATTCCTGGGGTTCCTGCAGCTTTCTAAGTATAAGACGGAGGGTGGGCATCCTCATAGAGGAGAATTGTTAGTGTGTGGGGGATCCAGGTGTGAGGGTGGAGAGAGGATCCTTTCTGCCAGCTCACCACCACAGATGGGCTGTCCTGGAAGGACTTGGTCTCAGACCCTGAGTTAAAACGGCCTTCATTATCATGATGTCATTCACTCATTCATCTAGCACATTTTTATCAAGGACTACTGTGTGTCCCCTGCTGTTCTAGGTATGGATAATGCAGCCTCAACAAACCACTGAGCTTGTCCAGGCCTAAAACACAGAGCTTGCCACGGTCTCTCATCCTCCCTCACTCTGCGTTCCTCCAAGCCTCCACATCTGCGACGTGCAGCTCCTATTTCCCTGCTCTTCCTCCATCTCCGGCTCACCCTCTCCTCCGCACACTCTTTTCTCCTCGCATTCCACGTGTTTTCATCATTTTTGTCTTCAAATTCTCTTCTTTCTTAGGCAGCCTCAGCTGATATTGATCATTTCATAATCACACTCCTTATTACCAGAGGGTGAAGTTGTGGGCCTCCATGGACAGGCAGGGAAAGATCTTTTTACCTCTTCCATGAGAGAGCTCTCGGCTCAACATGTCTAAGACTAGGAGAAGAGAGGCAGGTGCTAGTCTCATCCTGGGCAATTGTGTGATCCTGGGCGGGCTTCTCTCCCCTTTCTGGATTCCAATCTTCCAAATTTTTAACAAAGACAACTTGGGCATTCATGTATTTTCTGGATTGAAGAGGAAATTTAGGTGAAATGGCCTGCTCTCCCCAGGAGGGAAGAGTGCTAGTGGGAATTCTCCTGCTGCCCAGAGAGGCTTATACTTCTGGCCAGGCATCTGGACACTCCTTACATATTGTTTCCACCAGATTTGTCTGGTTCTAGGGGCAAGAACTGTAAAGGGCCTGAGATGTCACCCTACTTGCAAGCCAAAATTTAGCCCGCCACAGTTTCATGGGTGCTTTGGAAGACACGAGAGTCCTGGGTCAGAGACAAAGGACTCTACTCCTCATGGTGCAGCAAGGGGCACAAGTATCCTGTATGTGCTGGCTGCCTTTGCCTTCTCAGTCCCACAGAGGCGTGTGGAGCAGCCTACGTGTATGCTGCATGTGCAGGCAGTTTGCATTGCTGCTGCATATCCTAGAGTTAAGGGAACCCTCATCTTCATAGTGGTCTGCAAGCAGACCTGTGCAAACTTTGCTCTGGAGGAAGGCATTATATTTGTTAAAATGGACAGTAAACAAACCTGCCTCTTGCTCTGGAGGGAGACGTTATCTGTATCTTCCAAGGCTGTTTGCTCTACACACATTCTTGAAGAGATGGTCTGGAATGAAAGCTGTCAGTGTCTGTGAACAGCAACTGTGGAGAATGGTGTATCAACATTCTGTCCTCGGCTGGACATGGTGGCTCACGCCTGTAATCCCGGTACTTTGGAAGGCCAAGTGGGGAGAATCACTTGAGCCCTGGAGTTTGAGATCAGCCTGGGCAACATAGTAAGATCCCCATCTCTATAAGAAAAAATTTAAACAAACAAACAAAAATCAACATCTTGTCCTTGCATCTCCTCTGGGAGATCCCAGCACTACCTCTGCCTGCAAGCCCCCCATGTGGGTTTCACCCCCTCCTCTGCAGGGGAACAGCCTTGGAAGTTGGGATGCTACATCCCCTCCATCTTAGTGCATAGGGCTGCTGAAACAAAGTCCCCAAAACTGGGTGACTTAAAACAACAGGAATTTATTGTCTCAGTTCTGGAGGCCAGAAGTCTGAATTCCAAGGTGTCATCAAGGCCATGCTCCCTCTTAAACCCACAGGGCACTGTGCCCTACCTCTTCCTAGCTCCTGGTGGTTTGCCAATTATCTTTGGCATTTCTTGGCGTGTAGATGCATTGCTCCCATCTCTGCCTTCATCTTCATGAGGCTGACTTCTGCCTGTGTCTCCTCCCATCCTCTTGCCTTCATGCATGTTTGTCCCTGTGTCCTGATTTCCCCTTTTTGTTTTTGTTTTTTGGAGACGGAGTTTTGCTCTTGTTGCCCAGGCTGGAGTGTAGTGGTGCGATCTCGGCTCACTGCAACCTCTGCCTTCTGAGTTCAAGCGATTCTCATGCCTCAGCCTCCTGAGTAGTTGAGATTACAGGTGCCTGCCATCATGCCCAGCTAGTTTTTGTATTTTTAATAGAGATGGGGTTTCACCATGTTGGCCAGGCTGGTCTTGAACTCCTGACCTCAGGTGATCCACCCGCTTTGGCTTCCCAAAGTTTTGGGATTACAGGAGTGAGCCACTTCACCCGGCTGTTTTCCCCTTTTTATAAGGACAACAGTCACGTTGGATTAGGGCCCACCCTAATGACCTCATTTTAACTAGATGACTCTGTAAAGACTCTCCAGGCCATCTCCAAATAAGATGCAATTCTGAGGTACTAAGAGTTAAGACCTCAACGTGTCTTTCTCGGGGATACTATTCAACCCATAGCACCATCCCCTCATCCCCCATGGAATAACCTGGTCAGAGGTGGAGCAGGTAGGACTGAACTTCTAGAGAATGTGCCCCTTGGTGGGTGGCCCTTTCCCTAATTTAGACACCTTTCTTTGGGCTGAGACTTCTCTGCAAAGAGGGGACGGGGAAAGGATAGCTAAATTTGTAAGTTTCATGCCACTCCAAGTCAAGTTCTGTGGCTTTCTGCTCTTCCTTTTTCTGGTTTTCAGATGCAGACGCCGTTGCTGCACAGATCCTGTCACTGCTGCCATTGAAGTTTTTTCCAATCATTGTCATTGGGATCATTGCATTGATATTAGCACTGGCCATTGGTCTGGGCAGTGAGTACAATTCATTATTTAGTAGGATCTCAAATACCTAGCCAAGTAGTTAAACTTTCATGAGCGCCCCCTCTCACCCCGGCATTTTGCTGCTGCCCAGCCTTAATTACTGGGGGCAAACATCCTTTTGGTTTGCTGACTTGAAGTTTTATTTGCCCACATGAATGTAAAGTCAGTCTGGGGTGCAGCGAGGGCTGCTGGCCATGCTCATGGCTTTGTCACCAAGGAGCCTGACCAGTTAGGAGTGGCCAAAGGCAGCTGATGAAATAGAATCCCGCAGGTGGGAAGGAGGCACTGACCGGGGCAGCAGGGAGAAGACAAAGAGACCCATTCATGCAATGCAGGCACGCCAGCTGTTTTTACAATAAGGTGCATGTGGCTTTTGAGAAAGTGGGTCATTTGGATGGAGGGTCTTTAATAGGGAACAATTTTTCTTTCAAATACCTGAATCACAGGTCAGTTCAATTCGCCACCTGCCCCACTGTGTGGTCCACAGTTCATTCACTTTCTGCCCTCGGTAAGAGAAATCGGGAAGGCCAAGCGGTTCTCAGTCAGGACTCCTTGCTCGGCTGGCTCAGCAGGTCGGCCCCCCGCCATGCAGTTTCTCTCTTGACCTTGAGCCCTCCAGAGTCTAAATTCACCTTGCATTGTGGTTCCCGGGCCAGGCCACATAGCGAGATAAAGTGGGGCACAGCAGCCCCACCCCTTGGAATTCAAAACAGAAACTGGGCTGCAGGAAACAGGCTGCTGACAGGGATGCAATTTCAATACAGGTTTCATTATTCACGGGCCAGCTCCGCGCTGTGTGGCAGGTGGACAGTTGTTAGTGTTGCACTCTGAAAGAGCTGTTGGTTAATTCCTGCCTTCCTCCCTTTTCCCAGTCCACTTCGACTGCTCGGGGAAGTACAGGTGTCGCTCATCCTTTAAGTGTATTGAGCTGACAGCTCGATGTGATGGAGTCTCAGACTGCAAAGACGGGGAGGATGAGTACCGCTGTGGTAAGGTCATGGCTGTTCCCTGGGGAAGCAGAGGGAAGCAGCAGAAGCTAACCCTGACCCTTCCCATCTGTAAAATGGGTCCAAGTCATTGCCATTTTTAGGTCATGTCCTCAGCTGGGATTGAACTGGCATTTGCCCAAAGACATGTTGGGCTGGGGGTCAGGGAGGGCCTTCCATGGAGCTCAGACTCACTTGGGGAGACCACATAAGCAATAAGATGAGACCTCCGAGAAGTCTCAGGGGTCCAGAGTCACTGCTCTGTGATGGGGAGGCTGCTGTGGACAAGAAGTGGGTCAGATTTGGCAGAGGAGGGGTTTGAGCTGGCTGTGGAGAAACCCCTGCCTGTGGTCTCAGGGTTCCACCGGCCACTAATGAGCCTTTCTTTCTGCGCATCGGCCAGTCCGGGTGAGTGGTCAGAATGCCGTGCTCCAGGTGTTCACAGCTGCTTCGTGGAAGACCATGTGTTCCGATGACTGGAAGGGTCACTACGCAAATGTTGCCTGTGCCCAGCTGGGTTTCCCAAGGTAAGTTAAAGAGCAATTCCAACCCATGGGCAAAACACAGTGAGGATAACAATGAAGAAAGACAACTACCATTTAGCTGGGCACTACTGGGTGGTTTAACACTCTCAGATTCCATCCTCACAGCCACCTTAGGATGCCCGATATCATCCTCACTTCACAGGCAAGCAAACCAAGGCCAGACAGGCTAAGTGACCCGCTCAAGGCACATGGGAAATGGCATGTTTGGGGGGTCTCAGGGCCAGGCCAGGATCGGAGATGCAAACATGCAATAAAAAGCTTCAAAGTAAAAAACAAAAAAAACAAAAACAAAACCAAAAAACCCTCCAGCTCCTCAGCTTGCAGCTCCTAGAGTAGCTTCCTGGACACTTTCCTGCTTGGTCCTGGTGGTCACATCAATGTCCATGCACGCTTCCCCAAGAACCCCACAGAGCCAATTGTCAAAAGTCAGAAATTTAATGAAGACACAATCATCCAGAACAATTGTTTAGCAACATGTAGAACAAAGAACTATAACAGTTGACCATTCACTTTTTAGTGTTTGTGTTGCCTACATTATTTTTTGCATCGGAGTGACATATTTTTGGCCTAGGCATGGGCCTCCTTCTCTCCCCGGCCCCTTCCTTCTGACTTCCTGCAGCCGCTGTACTTCCATGGGTTCCCCTAGCAGCCGCCTTACTCCCCTTTGCTCTCAAGTCTCAGCACTCAAAGCAGGCAGGCTGCATTCTGCTTTGCACTCAAGTAGATGGGGTCGTTAAAGCCACACTGCCCTGAGTCCTCCACAGAGTCTCAGTTTTCAAATTCCATGCATCATATTCTCGGCTGTCTTTCCCCAAAGCCGGTGGAAGCCAAAATGCCCTCCAGCCTCCAGCCCTGAGTTCTGCCTCCCTCTCCCTCCACACCAACTGAGATTCAGAAATGAGCCGTAATTCAAGTTCAATGAGAAGAGCAAAAATCATCCACACTAGTGTCTTCAGGAATGATGTATTACTCCTTAAAGACAAGGAGGAAGAGGTACATACACACATACACACACACACTGCACACAGCTGAGAGCTTCCCCATTGGGCATTTCTCTTCCCCGCTGAGCCTCTTCCTCTGACTCATTGGGTGGGGGGTGTTGAGGGGCCTCCTTTTCTCTTCTCTCTGCCCTCCTCTGTCCTGGAGGACCACCCCTCTGTCTGAGCAAACCCCAAGGCCTCTCTGCTCTGTCATGCAGAAAAACTCAGCTCAATCCCTCTCCTTCCCCACCCAGCAGACCAAAGTCAGGAGCCCCAGCTGTCCCAGGCACCAGGTAGAGGCCACCTCATGGTGGGGGCAGCCTTCCCGTCTCTCTTCCACCCCAGCGCATTTGGTAAAATATTCCTTGTCACCCTTAACACGCTCCCTCTACAAGGAAATCCAGGGAATGCAATGTCCCCCATCTCTCACCCCAATATCGCCTGCTTTATTCTCTATAGGCTTGTTCCTTTGTTCTCTATCCATTGCTTCAGTTTCTAAGATTTATTTCTGCATTTTGTTTTATTTTTTTAAATTCTCCTTGAAAATCCTTCTTTAATCTTCTCTGCTCTACTACATCCTATGTCAGATATCTGTGATTCAAAAATAAATAAATAAATAACCAAAGGACGGTCAAGCTAGATTGCTTGAGTTCAAATCCCAGTGTAGACTCAGGCAAGTTCGACACACAGCTCATGCCTCAGTTTCCTTTCTTAGAAAAGAGGGATGATAATAGCACCTGCTCTGAGGGGAACTGAAGTTCCGATGACCCTGTGAGTGTGGAAGGGCTTGGTGGACAAGAGCACACTGGGGGCGTGTGTGGTTGTGGCTGTCATTGTTACCATTTTGAGACTCGGACAGTTTATGGGGCTCCAGTTGCAGCACTGGGGTCCCCTTGCCTGGCACAAGCCCCGCCACCTGCACTGGGACCAAGCCATCCCAGCAACAATCGGCTCTTTCATGCCAGTGCCAGCGGAATCTGTGCATTGAGCGATCCCTGGAAGGGCTGTGAAGGTCATGCCCACCGCCTTGATTACATTTTCCTCAAAACTCAAAGTTGACTGAACTTTGTATTCTACGTACACATCCCCATAGCATTTACAGTAAGCTGAAGAAATCCTGTTGATAAGCTGGTGTGTTCACCATGAAAACAAGCCTACTGTACTGTGTTTTGTTCATTTCACAAGGGAAGGAGAACATAGCTGTTTATTCACCACCTTCCATCTTGTGACTCTCCAAACATGTGATTCTTTTTTAAAAACTTGCATCACTTTCACCGTTGTTCTCCAGAAGACCTGTGTCCTGGCACTGTGAACATGAGCTGGGCTCTGGTGTTCGTGGAATCGCTTTCTTGTATGTGTTCATCTCTTTCCAGTGGGACCCTGTGCTGGTCCTGGGCAGGTGACGGACGTCTCTCCTGTTCCTCCAACTCATTGTTCTTGGGGAGCTTGGTGTCCCTGCTTGGGTGCCCCCCGACAATACTGCACCTAGTTTTGTGCTCACCTCCCCTCTGGACTTGCTTCAGGCCAAGCAAAGGGCATTTCACTGGAATGTGCAAAGAGTGACTCAACCAAGGACATCAGGAGGTGGTCACTCACTGTGTGGCTGCAGCCCAGGGTGGGTGGACGGGGCCGTCAGGTGCAGGCCAGAAGTGGGGGTCATCCCAGAACACAGCAGGCCTGGACTGAATGCCTTGCCAGGGTGAGTGAACTTCATTCTCTTGGCAAAAGGAAGCCTTTGATGGGTTTGGGGGGACAAAATGACATCCCCCATGTACAATCCCTGTAATATTGTGACTCGCACATCGGTTGAATACTTCAAAGTGTAAAGTTACCACGTCGGGTCTGTGTTTCCAATGTGCTTGCAGCTATGTAAGTTCAGATAACCTCAGAGTGAGCTCGCTGGAGGAGCAGTTCCGGGAGAAGTTTGTGTCCATCAATCACCTCTTGCCAGATGACAAGGTTACTGTGTTACACCACTCGGTATATGTGAGGTAGGTGGTCAGGCGATGCTGTTGTCTGCACAGGTATCGAGTCACCTGCTGGATTTGTGACGCTATGCTCAACTCCACAAGGACTTAAGAGGCATACATGTGTTATCTCAGATGGAAGGTGGGAGTTGGCCACCTTGATGAGACTGGTGGATGCACCAGGCTGGGGGTGCTAGAACCTGGTGCCAACCGGGCAAGTATGGCCCAACAAAGAAAGGGAAGGAAATAGAGTAGAAGGGTAACAATGCTGTGTGTGTGACCAATGTACTGTCATGTGACAGGCACTCTGGATGTGTCTGGGGAATGAAAGCAGGCAAGCAAGAAGGGGGGTGGGGAGGAAAAGAGGAAGGGAGGGAGGGAGGAAGGAAGGAAAGAAGGAAAGAAAGAAGGAAGGAAGGGAGGGAGGAAGAGAGGGAGGAAGGAAGGAAGGAAGGGAGGAAGAGAGGGAGGGTAAAAGGAAGAAAAACAGAAATTAAGATAGAAATTTATCCTTCTTTGTTTACAAAGTATTTTAGCATTCATTATTTATTTTACATGTTTTCCCCAACAACTCATGGGGAAGGTAAAACCAGGTGTCCTTAAATAACCATCAGGTAACTGAAACTTACAGGGACCACTTGCCTTGCCCCAGGTTAGATGGTGTGCAGCAGATACAGCCGAGAGTTCTGAATCCAATTCCATATTCTCTCCCTGACACCTAGGCCCAAACCCTAAGATGTGCATTTTCTGCTCTGGGAGCAACAGGCTTGTTGGTTTGTCCACAAGGGAAGAATAAGCACCCCGGGACCCACATGCAGTCCGGAAGGACAGCTCATGTCTTGGGTGCTAAATCCACAGTCTGGTGACACTACTTTCTCTTGCATGATGAGCTGGGGCTCAAAAGGCAGAAAACATTACAAAGATTTTGGGATCCCTTTCCCTTCACTATGAGAAAAGCACACACCCTGGTCTCCACCTGTGTGTGGGGGTGGGGGTAGGAATGTCAATTTGGGGGCAATCACACTTTGTTGCTCTGGGGAAGAAGTCCTCTGCCAGGTGTGTGAACCCAGGCTACAAGGAATCCTGGAGAGCTTGCCACGCTGTCCCTTGGGCACTCTTGTGTCCCTAGGGGCCAGGAGGTGGAGAACATTGGGCTAAATCGCCATGCAATGACATCATGATATATTGATAGACTATATCTCCTCACACATCCTTTATCACTGGCTATCTAAAGCTTCGAAATACAGAACGGCCTTTGCATACACAATACTTCACTGTTAGTCAAGTGTTTTAGAATGAATTGTGTGACCTCATCCTCATGTTTGTTTTTTTTTTTAACATAGACTAAAATTGTAATCTATATTCAAGAGAGGGAGAAATAGAATTTATTTTTGTTACCCTAAGATTAAGTTTTTCAGAGTGTTCCTTTCACAGATCTGGGACATTTTTCATGGAGCCTACTTTTTCTCCGCTTTAGGGAGGGATGTGCCTCTGGCCACGTGGTTACCTTGCAGTGCACAGGTAAGAGTTCTAGAAAGGCAGGGGTCCAGGGGGAGCAAGCACATGCTGAGTCCTATCCCCTTGCCCTCAGTGTCCTCTCTCCCCATGGGGCTCTGTATCCCTTCCTCCTGGGTGCCAGGCGGGAGCTCTGTGTACCCCTACCTGCCGGAGGAGGAGAGCAGTGTCATCCTCACCAGTTGGCCTCACCTGTCAGGTGGGGGAGGCAGCCAGAGCAACTCATTAGCAGCAGACAGGACCAAGGCCCATGATGTCCCATCACTCTGTAGAGCCTTGAGTCCCTGACTGAGTTCCCACTTCCTCCTTACACGTGCACAGTGCCCACTCCAGGCCTTGGGCAGTGCCCCTCGTTCCTGGCAGAGGGGAGTGCTCACACCACAAGGGTGGGGTCTGAAGCAGTCAGGGAGGTGTGTGCACCAGTGGCAGTGAGGAGGAGGCTGCAGAAGATTCCTGCCTGCTCCTGACATCCCAGGGTGTTGTCATCACTGGGGGAATAGGATGGGGAGTGGCACTGCCAATGCTGGGCACTGACCAAGCAGGGCAGGTGCTTTTCCCACCACATCCCCCACAGCACCCACCATTCTCAGGTCTCCCCAAGAGTCTGACCACCTCCCCTGCTGAGCTCCCCCTTGCAACACTTGTCTTAGAGCTGCTGTGAGCTCTGGGAGCGGGGGCAGTGAGGGTGGGGAGAGAGGAGAAGGTGCATGGTGGTGACACCATGTCCCCCAAAGAAATCTGCAGGGTGGACCCACAAGCCTTTGCTCCCCTCCATAGCCTGTGGTCATAGAAGGGGCTACAGCTCACGCATCGTGGGTGGAAACATGTCCTTGCTCTCGCAGTGGCCCTGGCAGGCCAGCCTTCAGTTCCAGGGCTACCATCTGTGCGGGGGCTCTGTCATCACGCCCCTGTGGATCGTCACCGCTGCACACTGTGTTTACGAGTGAGTGCTGCTGACCACCTCCCCAGACCCCTGTTCACTCCTGGGTCATGTCGGGGTGGGGCTGCTTTGGGTGGTGAGAAGCAGGTCCAGAGGGAAGACAGAGAGACCAACCTCTAAGTAACGTCCAGTTGGAGAGGAGTCTCCAGCCTCACTGTGGACCCATCATCATCAGCTGGGGGTGACTTGTGACCCTGAGCTTGTTTTAAGGATTGTAGCTCCTACAGAAAGGGCAGACAGAAGAGGAAGGAAGCTCTTGTGCTGGAGGAAACCCACAAAAGTGAAAGGACCTAGACCTTCCCATAGCTAATTCCAGTGGACCATGTTATGGCAGAGACAGGGTGAGATGGTGGTGTGGGAGGCTAGAGGGAATATGTTGGGGGCCAGGTACTGGGTCTCTTCTTCTTAAAATCTCAAGAGCTTAGAGTGCAAGAAAACTACAGAAAAGACTTCCAAACACAATGGTTCTCTCTGATATTTTTACCCCCTATTTTGTTGCTGTTTGATGAAGAATGGGCCCTGATAGACTCCTTGCAGTGAGCAACGTTGAGTTCAGCCCTCAAATGCCAAGATGACCTCAGAGGTGCTGAGAGTGAGGCCTGTCTGGGAAACACATGGGGTATGGGTCTGTGTTTCTGCAGAGCGTGGCAGTGCAGTTGCATATACAGCATAAACAAGTGGGGTGATGGGACCACATCTTGCCTGATAACCTCTCCCACCATCTTCCTAGGTTTTCAGGACACCTGAGGTCAATGAGTTCAGTGGTTGGACTTTTCCTGTGCTTCACCTCTTGTTCTTCTCATTTCAGCTTGCACCTCCCCAAGTCATGGACCATCCAGGTGGGTCTAGTTTCCCTGCTGGACAATCCAGCCCCATCCCACTTGGTGGAGAAGATTGTCTACCACAGCAAGTACAAGCCAAAGAGGCTGGGCAATGACATCGCCCTCATGAAGCTGGCTGGGCCGCTCACGTTCAATGGTATATCTGGGTCTCTATGTGGTTCTGCAGTTCTTCCTTTGTTTCAAGAGGATTTGCAATTGCTCATTGAAGCATTCTTATGATGGCTGCTTTATAATCCTTGTCAGATATTAATAATTCCAACTCCTGATTCATGTTGGTGTTGGCATCAGTTGATTATCTTTTCTCATTAAAGTTGTGATGTTCCTAGCTCTTGGTATGACAAGTGATTTTCAATTGTATCCTGGACAATGTGGCTATCATGTTTGCAGACTTGATCTTACCTACATTTTCAATGTTACCCTGTTTAAATGTAGTTTGTAGATCCTGACCTACAGAATGAATGCACTGATGACTCTGCCAGGTAGATTGGTGGGCTGTAGTTCCAACGATAACTTAATTGTAGAGCCTTCGTGGGCTGTGTGCTTTGTCTGGTGCCACCTTCTCCCAGTTGGTGCCACTGGAGGCAGGAAGAGCTTCTTGAGGTCAGACCACCTGGGGCCTCTAGGTGGTGGAAGAGAGTCATCCATCTGTAGGGACAAAGAGCACTTTCCTGTCCAGGAGCCTATTGTGGAGGGGTCACCTCAGCCAGTGCCTCCCACCTGCCTGGTTTCTCCAGGTAGAGGGGCCATCTCGGTTGAGAAACAGAACCTCCCAGGCTGGCCAGGTGGTGTGGTGGAGTCCTCTCATTTCTTTACAAGCTGAAAGATGCTGGGCACCCTCAGCTCGCTGGAAGTACAGAAAAGTTCTCTCCCAACCAGCAGCTCCTAAAGACCCTGTTTCTTGAAAAAGTCAAGCCCTGCCCTCTGGACATTACAAAAATGCCAGAAGAGCCACACCTGATAAACTTTCAAACATCTCGTAGATGCAAACAGAGTACTAGGAGACTACTCCCAAATAAATTAAAGCCCTTTTTCCTTCTCAAGAAAGCAGGGAAAGCATAATAAATCGGTGAATTCCCTCTTATTGGAGCAGAATCCTGCCCCGAGACCAGCTGCAGGCTCTACCTAGCAGAGTCATTACTGCATCCATCACATGGACAAGTAATGCCCGGAAACAAATATTTCCAGAGAAGCAGGAAAATGATTATGGTGGTGCCAGTTTGCCAACTATTATTAATGATATTGGTTATAGGAAATGAGGTGCCAGCACTTGTACTTTGCCAAAGTTTCAAGTGAGTTCTTTTACTCCTTCTGTACCTCTCCATTACTGTTCTGCACAGAAAAGCTCGGGGAACCTCAGGGTGTGTTCACATGAAAGCCCGAGGTACTCGCAGGGCACTCTGGCTTTGGGGGAGGCCCACAGGACCCAGCCCTACACACAGGCAAACTTGTCGCCTCCAGATATCCCAGGAACCATAGCAATATTCATGGAGCCGTGTTCTATAAGCAGCACACGCACTGTGATCTAGCCAGGAGTGGGCACGCGCTGGCCTGAGAGCCAGGTTTGCCCCATCGTCTTTTGGTAAATAGACATTTTACTGGACACAGCCACACCTACGTGGGTACCTATCACCTGGGGCTGTCTTCGTGCTCCAATGGCAGCCAGAGACTGCACAGCCCACGAAGCCTAAAACATTGACTATTCAGCCCTCTCCACAAGAGGTGTGCTGACCCTGGTCTAGGCTCCCTCACCCTGCCACGGTGGAGGGCTGTTTTACAGTTTTAAGTGCTCTGGGTGTGGTGGATGGGGTAAGGGGCTCCTGCTGTGAGCTGATCGTTTTCAAGTAACCAAGGGCTTGACCTTCCTTCCCTTGGGAGATAGTTTGGGCTCCTCAGAGGCAGAAGCATAGATGAGATTGTTTTCTCGGACTCCTGCTTCAATTGAGTTGAGAACTATTGTTTCCCTTCAAACAGAGATGATCCAGCCTGTGTGCCTGCCCAATTCTGAAGAGAACTTCCCCGATGGAAAAGTGTGCTGGACGTCAGGATGGGGGGCCACAGAGGATGGAGGTTAGTGGGCTGAAGCCAAGATTCTGAGTCCGGGAGCTCAGAACCCAGAGGGCTGTGGAGGGGGCTCCCCCAATGTCCCAGTGTGATGTTCCCATGGGCTGCCCAGATACCCTGGCCAAGGAGTGCATGTCAACTGCTCAGGACACACAGTCAGCTGAGGAACTGTGGGTCAGGAGTCATGGTTCCATTGTTATGGGGACAACATGACCCTGCAGACCTTCTCAGGAGAGAGTTAGACCTTCTCGAACACAGCAGGTGTTTCCCTTCCCTTGCCCGGAACCCTGGCCTTGTTAACTGAGGACATACAGAGCCCACCTAGACAACCCTCCCAGGCTTCATTCAGAACTCAAAGATTCGTGTTTGTGAAGACCCTTTGCCTTGTGGGACTTTGGAACATGTGTTCTTTCATCCTACAAAGAGCAAGTGGAAGCAGCAGCAGATGAGATCGCTGTAATAATAAGGGAAGCAGGAGTGGCAGTAACCATAGTTCAAGCAAATGAAGCCTGGGCCGCCCTTTCCTAAGTGTGGGTACAGAGCTGGTCATGAGTCTTAGGTTTTTCCATCAATCACTTTCTTTGTTAGTAGGAAGAGGATTCATTTTCTGTGGCTGCTGTAACAAATTATCACAGTGTGGGTGGCTTAAAACGATGGAAATTGGCCAGGTGTGTTCACTCACACCTGTAGTCCCAGCACTTTGGGAGGCCGAGTCTATGTGATCCCTTGAGGCCATCAGTTTGAGACCAGCCTGGGCAACATAGAGAGACACAGTCTCTACAAAAGATACAAAAATTAGCCAGCCATAGTGGCATGCACCTGTAATCCCAGCACTTTGGGAGGCCAAGGCAGGAGGATTGCTTGAGCCCAGGAGTTTGAGACCAGCCTGGGCAACATAGCAAGACCCTGTCTCTATAAAAAAATTAAAAAAAATTAGCCTGGGGCGGGTGCGGTGGCTCATGCCTGTAATCCCAGCACTTTGGGAGGCCGAGGCAAGTGGACCATTTGAAGTTCAGGAGTTTGAGACCAGCCTGGCCAACATGGTGAAACCCTGTCTCTACTAAAAATACAAAAATTAGCCAGGCATGGTGGTGCACACCTGTAATCCCAGCTATTCAGGAGACTGAGGCTGTAGAATCACTTAAACCCAGGAGGCAGAGGTTGCAGTGAGCCAAGATCATGCCACTCCACTCCAGCTTGGGAGGAGTTCATTTCATTTCAAAACAAACAAACAGAAAAAAAAACAAAAATTAGCCTGACATGGTGGTCCCAGCTACTCAGGAGGCTGGGGTGGGATTGCTTGAGCCCAGGAATTCTAAGCTGCAGTGAGCCGTGATCATGCCATCATACTCCATCCTGTGTGACAGAGTGAGACTTTGCATTTAAAAAATCAAAAAAAAAAAAAAAAAAAAAAAAGAAGACATGGAGATTTATTTCCACACCCAGTTGAGGTGTCTGTTGTAGGGTGGTTTTCCTGGAGGCTCTGACCCCTTTCCTTTAGCTTCTGGTGGTGGTGGCTGCAGCTGCAGGGTCCACCCTAAACGCAGGGAGAACTCATGTTGAGATTCTTACCTTAATTACATCTGCAAAGACCCTATTGCAAACAAGGTTGGGCTCCATAGTGGCAGTTAGGCATATTTTGGAGGGGCCCACAGTTCAACCCAAAACAGGAAGTTCAGTGTTTTCCTCTCAACACCGATTACTTGAGCCCATCCCCGGCTGAAGGCACCCAGGGGCTGACCCGGGTGCTTTGAGTGTGCGGGGCCTACTTACCCCCCACACACTGGCAGTGCTGCCCACCCGGCCGAGGGTACCCACAGCTCTTTGTAGTTTCCAACCCATCCACATGGCCCAGGCCCAGTTCTGTGCCAGTGTGGCTGGTCCAGGGCCCTTCCAGCTTCATCAGAACCAGCACCCCTGGTGTGTGGTGGGAGCTGGGAGACCAATCTATGCTCCCCTTCCTCTCATGGTGGGCTCTCATTCAGGACCACCCAGCCCACCAGAGTCATTCTAACGACACTGGGCTCTGAAGAGGAGTCTGTGCAACAGCTTCATCCTCCCAGGAGATTCTCCATCCCGCTGCAGATTTGCTTCTCACTGTCAATCTGCTCTGTCCAATGCAAAAGGTCCGATGAGCCCCTGTCCTGATGTGGCTTCAGCCCCAGCCTGTGCTGGAATCTTCTCCCATAATGCATTGAGCTGTTTCGCCATGTTCCAGGCAGGAAGCTGAGTGTCTTGTGATACCATGTGCTCCTCAGAGCAGCCCCTCAGGGTCCTGTCATTGTGTGATTTTGTTGTCTCCATGGAATCTATGGAGTCTTTAAAACACCAAGATGCCTGGGTCACAAACCAGCTGAGTTGGAGGGGTCCATCCCTCAGTGTCGGGGGGGTGCTTGGCCCACTGCACGTGGATTAAGTCTCCTGTGACTGTTGCAACAAACGACCCCAAATTCATGCCTTAAAATGACAGAAAGATATCATCTCATAGTTAGGAAGGTCACAGGTCCAAACTCAGTCTCAGGGCGCTGGCGTCAAGTGTGGCTGGGCTGGCTCCTCCTGGAGGCCCTTGGGGAATCTGTCTCCTGCATTTCCCAGCGTCTGTGCTCTGCCCACACTGCTTGGCTCATGCCCCTCCTTGGTCTTCCGGGTCAGCAATGCCACGTCTTCAAATCTCTCTCTGACTCTCTGACTCTGGTCCCTGCTCTGTCGTCACAGCTTCTCCTCCGGCTCCTCCAAAGAACCCTGTGACTTCGTCGGGTCCACCCTCTTACTCGGGATCATCTCCCTACTCAAGGCCTGTCCCTCAATGCACCTGCAATGTCCCATTTGCCCTGTAAGGTGACACAGTCACAGGTTCTGGGGATTGGGGTGAGAATGCCTTTGGGGGTCATTTTTCTGCTGACCATCCCAGAGTTCACAAAGACGAGGAGCGAGTGACCTTCCTGAGCCTCAGTTTCCCTCCCATAACCTGGGGTGTTCTGATGGCTGATTGGGCTGGTGCCCTGGGGAGGTGCCTTGGCCACTGTTGCCCCCACTCTTCCTCCACTTTGGACACCTTAGGAGAGTCAGTGGCCCTGCCTTGAGGCAGAGTGGCCCCTTGCGGCCACTCATAGGTGGGCAAGCTCTGGGCTTGACATGCTTCGAGACAGTGGGAGTCTGCTCGTCCCACCCACGGGGCCCTGTCCTTTTCCGCCGTTGCATCACACCAGGGAGCATCCCCCTCGTCCCTCGTTCCCTCGTCCCCCTGGTCCCAGCACGCACCCTCTGTGTTCTGAGCCGAGCTTTCTTCTCACATGCATTCCCTCACTTGCTTTGAAGCAGGTGACGCCTCCCCTGTCCTGAACCACGCGGCCGTCCCTTTGATTTCCAACAAGATCTGCAACCACAGGGACGTGTACGGTGGCATCATCTCCCCCTCCATGCTCTGTGCGGGCTACCTGAAGGGCGGCGTGGACAGCTGCCAGGTATGGGGCCACGGCGGTGGGCGAGGCCGTGGCAGGGTGACTCAGCCCTTGGGACAGGCCGTTGCCAGCATTTCCCTGTGACGGAACAAAAAGTAAATTTACAGGGCGTGGAGAAGAAATTTGCTCAAGATATCACTCCTTTTCCTGGCTGCCAGGCCTGTGTTTACCTAGCGATCCGGCTCTGCTTGGGTGCCGGGTGGTGGGAGGGGTCTCATGCTGCTCCCCTCCAATTCTGACTTTGTGGGGGACCACAGGGGAGGCAGGTGGTGGGGAGGCAGGTGGCGGGGAACCAGTGAATCTGGCTCTCCGACAGCCACAGTGGGTGGGACTCCAGTTCTACCAGGTGGATCACAGGTCACCTGAGGGCCCTGGCCAGGCCGACCCTCCCTCTCACCAGCTGCCCTTGAGCTTCAGAGGGTCAGGGTCTGCATTCTGGAAGGGACACACAGCTGGAGGAAGCACCCCAAAGGGGCCGAGAGACATCCTCTCTTGGGGATGCTGTGTCTGGAAGGGCTGGTGGGTTCCCTTCTGTAAGCTGGGTCATCCATGGTGACGTCACGAAGGGGGATCCCAACTCCACAGCAAGCAGCCTCACACGGCAGACTGTCCACAGAAAGCAACCTCGCATGGCGGTGCCTGTCCCCCAATCTTTGCTTATTTCCTGTCACCCAGGGGGACAGCGGGGGGCCCCTGGTGTGTCAAGAGAGGAGGCTGTGGAAGTTAGTGGGAGCGACCAGCTTTGGCATCGGCTGCGCAGAGGTGAACAAGCCTGGGGTGTACACCCGTGTCACCTCCTTTCTGGACTGGATCCACGAGCAGATGGAGGTGGGTGCGGCGCCCTCCCCAGCTCACGTTGTCCCTGGCTTTTGACCCTAGGGTCCATTAAATGCAACCCTGGTCTTGCTATAAAAACCAGGGAGTGACCGAGTGGTTGTCAATTCAGCAGCAGTGATTTGGTGGCTCCAGGGTGTCAGAGGCTTGTGCTGAAAACAGAGATCACAGCTAGTCCTGGGCAGCTCTGGGTGGGTGCAGCCTGGCAGGCAGAGGAGCTGGGGCCGGGAGGAAGAAGGAGCCTCATGACATGGGAAAGGAAGAGGCAGCGAGGAGGAGCCCCTGCTGGGATGGGGATGGGTTGGGCGTGCCCCGTGTGCCAGGAGCAGGGAGAAAGTGGGAGGGGGCGGGGGGCTGAGACAGTGCGGGAGAGGGACCTTGCCTGCCTGCTGAGGGACTGGAACCTCGCTGGGATCCAGAGATGAGAGGCAGCGTCCACAGTCAGGAGAGGCCTGGGGAGCTCTGCATTGGTGGTGTAGGGGTGGGGGGTCCTGGAGGGGGAGGGATGGAAGTGGGAGGGGCCTGCAGGGGGGCACCCAACAGTGAGGCTGGCTTGGCAGGACCTGGGCATGGAGAGGAACCCTGAGACGGTGGAGGAGGAAGAAGGAGGCTTAGGGCTTCTCTGGGAGCCCGGCAGCTGCACGCTGGCAGGTGCACGCAGTGCCTTTCTCATGTGGGCGCTGGGGAAACATCTGCTGGCTTGATCTCAGCCGAAGTCTCTCACCCCCCTCCTTGGGGTGGTTTCAAACACAGGAGGTCCTCACTTAACACGGTTGATGGGATCTTGGAAACTGCAGCTTTAGAAGGAACAGTGCACACAGGCCCTCCAGCAACGTCCTTGCTTGCCATGTAATTTTGTTATAAAGTCAATTAAAAAAAATTGGTTTCATTATATATCATTTTGCTTAAAGTCGTAGTTTCCAAGAACTAACAATGACGTCAAAGTGAGTACTGTTTTTTTTCCTAATTCAGGTGAAATTTATATAACATGCAATTCACCGTTTTAAAGTGAACAACCCTGTAGCATCAGCACATTCCCAGGGCTGTGCAGCCACCACCTTTGTCAGTTCCCAGCATTCTCATCTCCCAAAAGACACGTGGCACCCTAGAAGCATGCAGTTACTCCCCACTCCACACTTCTCCCCAGCCTCTGGCACCCACCAGTCAGCCTTCTGTCTCCAAGGCTCAAAGACCTTTTTAAAAAGCTCATTTAATTTGAAACAATTGACCAAGAAAGGACATCAAATGCTGAGTGTGCCTCAGGCGTTAATTCCCATTTTGCTCTCATTGATTCTGTGCTTTAAATGAGAAACTACAGAATGGTGCCCACCGGCACAGGGTGAGGCCTGGGACTGAGACCTGGGCTAGTTTCACCTCCAGCACTGCTGCCCTGCAGCCCTGAGCACACCCTCGGGGCGTGGTGCGCGCTGTGCTCGGGCTTGGTGGAAAGTGCTTGCTCCTGCTTGCCTTGCTGGGAGAGGCAGCCTGGCCCCGTACTAGGCACTGAGTGGCCTGCAATGCTCTTCAGTATAAAGCTCAGCTCAGCCCGTCCGCACTGTAGAATCAGGACCAGGATGGACAACTGAATGGGAGACCTCCTCACTGTTCAGGGTGCTGTGGGAGCCTGGGGCACAGAAGGGTCACGTGGGTACAGAAGGCAAAGGGCAGGAAAGGAGACGCTGGTCCTCCGCACGGGTGTGCAGTACATGGAGACGTTCACGGGACACAGATCCCCAGGGGCTGAGCACTGAGCTGGTGATCCTAAAAGTCCCCCTTAAGACACTGAAGGCATAAGGCAGAGAAGCCCACTGCCACGTCTTCCAGCTGTCGTGGGGGAGCTGGAGACAAACGTTCAGAATCAGTCTGGGGAGCCCGCTCACAACGGTTCCACGACGGGGCCGCCTCAGCCCCTCCCATGTCAGCACCGTCCTGGGCCACAGAGCCTGTGACCCTCCCTGTACTACAGCGGAGGTGACCTGCATGAGGCCCCCCAGCTAACAAGGGCAGAGTGTGCGTCACATCAGATCCCCGACGTGGACCCAGTGTGACTGCACAGCAGAATCAACAGATCTCAAACTTAGGGGTGCAGAAGCCTCTCTCAAGCAGTTCGTTAAATGTGAAGATTGCAGGGCGTTTCTCTAGAGTCTGATTGGGAGGTCTGGGGTGAAGACCCTGGTGAATGTGTTGCATGGGGGCTTCAGGGCACACTGAGAAATGCTGGGAGGGTCTTGGAGGCAGTTTCCCCTGTTGTGGTGAAGCTGTGGTGGAGGAGCTCGTCTGTGACGCTGGCTCCGGCGATGCCTGGAGCCCCTGCTTCCTGCACAACGCCTTAGTCATCCGCTGCCTCCAACCCACCGGTGCATGTGTGAGATGCGCAGCCTCAGACACGCCCTTTCCCAAGTCCCTCTTCAGACATCCTAGGGGAGACCCAGAAGGGACTTCCTTTCCTGGGAGCTTTCCAGCGGGCCCGCTGTGCGTTTCAGTTGTCCATTGTGAGGAACGTCAACGTGAGGGCCTTCCGAGGACTCACTGTCTTGCGGGGAAGTGTCCCGTGTGCTAGCTGGTGGCATGCCCGCGGCCTCATCTTCATTTTCATCCAGCACTTTTCTCTATCTAGTTGGGGGTTTAAAACAAAATTGTTCTGACTCAAACCAGAACTTAGGAACACAGTGCCGAGACCTGGAAGGTTCCCATGGAAGTGACGGAACTGTCACAGGGCAGAGATGGGACCTGCGGATGCATTGCTGGTTGAAGCTTTTCATGCCTGCCTGGGATCCGCTCAGAGCTGGCAGCCCCAGGGGGAGGCCAAACTTGTCTTCACCGTGGAGAACAGCCCCACAATTCCCACAGGACAAAACGCAGGTGCCCGCTCCGTCATCATGTTGGACGGATGGCTGGAAGTGCTAAAAGGAATAACACCTTTGTTTTCATTTATAGAGAGACCTACAAACCTGAAGAGGAAGGGGACAAGTAGCCACCTGAGTTCCTGCGGTGATGAAGACAGCCCGATCCTCCCCTGGACTCCTGTGTAGGAACCTGCACATGAGCGAACACCCTTGGAGCGCTGCGTTCCGGCACCAGCACAGGCCCGAAAGACTCACCCTTCCATCTGATTCCAGCACACCCTTCCATCTGATTCCAGCACAACCTTCCATCTGATTCCAGCACAACCTTCCATCTGATTCCAGCACACCCTTCCATCTGATTCCAGCACACCCTTCCATCTGATTCCAGCACACCCTTCCATCTGATTCCAGCACACCCTTCCATCTGATTCCAGCACACCCTTCCATCTGATTCCAGCACACCCTTCCATCTGATTCCAGCACAACCTTCAAGCTGCTTTTTGTTTTTTGTTTTTTTGAGATAGAGTCTTGCTCTGTTGCCCAGGCTGGAGTGCAGTGGCGAAATCTCTGCTCACTGCAGCCTCCGCCTCCCTGGTTCAAGCGATTCTCCTGGCTCAGCTTCCCCAGTAGCTGGGACCACAGGCACCCGCCACCACGCCCGACTAATTTTTGTATTTTTAGTAGAGACAGGGTTTCACCATGTTGGCCAGGCTGCTCTCAAACTCCTGACCTCAAATGATGTGCCTGCTTCAGTCTCCCACAGTGCTGGGATTACAGGCATAGGCCACCACGCCCAGCCTCACGCTCCTTTCTGATCTTCACTAAGAACAAAAGAAGCAGCAACTTGCAAGGGCGGCCTTTCCCACTGGTCCATTTGGTTTTCTCTCCAGGGGTCTTGCAAAATTCCTGAGGAGACAAGCGGTTATGTGACCTCACGTGCAAAGCCACCAACAGCCACTCAGAAAAGACGCACCGGCCCAGAACTGCAGAAGTGCGGTCACTGCACGTTTTTCTCTCTAGGGACCAGAACCAAACCCACGCTTTCTACTTCCAAGACTTATTTCCACATGTGGGGAGGTTAATCTAGGAATGACTCATTTCAGGCCTATTTTCATGATTTCTTTGTAGCATTTGGTGCTTGACGTATTATTGTCCTTTGATTCCAAATAATATGTTTTCTTCCCTCATTGTCTGGCGTGTCTGAGTGGACGGGTCATGTGAATCAAAATCATCCACTGAATTCCAGAGGCTCCATTACTGCCATCTCTCCTGTGTGCATTGCGGACTTGGCATTCTTCTGTCGGAACAGCGTGCTCAGCAGATCAGCATCAGCTCATGTCATACACAAAACTCAAAAGTAGAGCAAGGCCAGGCAAAGTAGTGGGTGTGAGCGGTGGCCGGAGGGAGTGAGCCCTGTACAGAGGGAGTTAGCAGTGGCCGGAGGGTGTGAGCCCTGTACAGAGGGAGTTAGCAGTGGCCGGAGGGTGTGAGCCCTGGACAGAGGGTCTCAGTGGTGGCAGTAGTGTGTGAGCAGTGGCCGGAGAGTGTGAGTGGTGGCCAGAGGGAGTGCACGGTAGCCAGAGACCGTAAGCAGTGACTGGATGGTATGAGCGGTGGCTGGACGGTGTGAGCCATGGCCGGAGGTTTTGAGTGGCACCCGAAGGGTGTGGCCGGAGGGAGTGAGCTCTGGTTGGAGGGAGTGGGCAGTGGCAGGAGGGTGTGGGCAATGGCCAGATGGTGTGAGGGGTGGCCAGAGGGAGTAAGCAGTGGCTTGAGGGAGTGAGCGGTGGCCAAAGGGTGTTAGTGGTGGCCAGAGGGTGTGAGCGGTGGCTGAAGGGTGTGGGCTGTGGCCAGAGGGAGTGAGCAGTGATCAGAAGATGTGGGACCTGGACAGAGGGTTTGAGCGGTGGCTGGAGGGTGTGGGCAGTGGCCGGAGGGTGTGGGCAGTGGCCGGAGGGCGTGGGCAGTGGCCGGAGGGCGTGGGTGGTGACTGGAGGGAATGAGCAGTGGCTGAGAGGGGGACATGTCCTGTCCCAGGTGATCCCAGGAGGGATCCTGGAGGACAGCCCCCGATCCACTTCCTCCCAAACTCCTCCCTCCCACCGGGGCCACCTACAGAACCCCCTCCTGCCTTGGCACAGGTCGGGGGCAGCGGGCAGGTGGGGAGCATCAGGAGGAGACTGACTCCCCAACTGCGTGTCCCCCTTGTGGGGAATCTGGGCGGCTGCGGGGCCCCCCACTGAAAATGAGGGGCTCTTGCCAGACCGCAGGGAGATCGGCTGGGAGCAGGAAACAAGCAATGCCCGCACAGCCACAGACGCCCCCACAGCCATAGATGCCTGCGGGAGAGGGTCTGAGGTGAGGAGTCTTCAGATGCCCTGTGGCCCAGCCGCTGCGTCTTTCAGATAAGAAAACTAAGACCCAGAGCTGTGAAAATGCTGGCACAGGGTCCCCCACTGATGATGGACTGGCGCTCACCTCTGCATTCTCTCCCTGGCCACACTGGAATCGTCTTCAACAGGTTTTTATGGATAAGGTTATGTACGGTGTGGTCTTGGGTTCTGTCTACTCTCACAGGGATAAAGCTCTTGTCCCGAGAAACGGAGTCCCGGGGGCAGCTCCAGCCGCTCCAGCCCTAACGTGGGAGGCCAAAGTCCGGAACTTGGTAGTTATCTCACAGCTCTCCCAAGGAGACAGGAGCTGGGCTTTCCAAGAAAGCAATTGCAAACATGTACAGAACATGCTAGAAAAACACCCGTGAATCTACGCTGCCCCCCATTAATGGATGCTAACCTTTTTACCTTATTTCCCTCAGATTTTCTTCAACACAAGAAAACATTGTGGAGACATCGAAGGCCCCTTTGTACCCTACCCCGCCACCTTTTCCTGCTTCCTCCTTCCTAGACAGACCCATCGTGCTGAAGTCAGTGACTCCTTCCTGTCTGCACTGTCATCATTTTGTTCATCTGGATGCAGTTCCAACAGTATATCACATTGTTTCACATAGTTTGGAAATCTACATTATAAATGATATCCTACTTTACAAACCATTTTAACTGATTTTTTCACTTCGCTTTGTTTTCAATATTTCTCATTATTTATTCATTTTCATCTTCTGAAAGATACTCAAATACATACATATATAATATATGTAAAGTATAATACATGTATGCAATTAGTTCTCTGTATTCATGGGTTCTACATTCATGGATTCAAGTAATGTCAGATCAAAACTGTTTTAAAATCCAGCTGGGCACAGTGGCTTACACTTGTAATCCCAGCATTTTGGGAGGCTGAGGCGGGCGCATCACCTGAGGTCAGGAGTTCGAGACCAGCCTGGCCAACATGGTGAAGCCCCGTCTCTACTAAAAACACAAAAATTAGCTGGGTGTGGTGGCACATGCCTGTAATCCCAGCTACTTGGGAGGCTGAGGCAGGAGAATCACTTGAACCTGGGAGGTGGAGGTTGCAGTGAGCTGAGATCATGCCACTGCACTCCAGCCTGGGCAACAGAGCAAGACTCCATCTCAAAAAAAAAAAAAAGTATTTTAAAATCTTATTTACAACATTTTAAAGATCAAAACTTGGGTGTGCCACAAGTCAAGTACTATGCAGAATCTGCAGAATGAAGTGAGGTATAGGTATTGCATCAGGTATTATAAGTAACCTAGAGATGGTTAAAGTGTATGAGAGGATGCATGTGGTTTCTGCACACTATGTCATTTTATACCAGGGACTTGAGCATTTGTGGATTTTGGCATCCCTGAGGGGTCCTGAAACCAGTCCCCCAGGGGTACTAAGGGATGACTTCATTGTATTTTAAGTTCATTTTCCCTTTCCCTGGTTAATGAATATTTATTTTGCTTTTTTTTCCCTCCTTTCCTTCCTTCCTTCTTTCCCTGTTTCCAGCTGTTACAAACAATGCTAAAAAGAATATTTTTATCTGTGTTTTCTTCTTCCCAAGTATGAACATGTTTCTGGGATTAAGAGACCAGGCCTGGAACCAGCAGAATTTGCTGAGCTGTAAAATCTGTATGGCTTAAACCTCACCAATCACTGCCCACCTTTTCTCCAAATGATTGTGCAATTTACATCCCATTTCCAAGAGCCCCCATTTTGATCCGAGAAATTAGAGCAGGGAAAACCCCTGTCACCATGAGCACCACCCTGGGCCTGGTGCCCCCGTCCTGTTTTCAATAAACTTAAGCCGACCACAGAGGACACCAGGCCTTGGCCCCTTCCTGGGTCCTGCGGTCAGGCCCCTCCTGGAGACCCTGGCCCAGGAGTGGAGACCCCGGCCCAGGAGTAGAGACCCCAGCTCAGGAGTGGCAGCCCCGGAGGAGGGGCTGGGTCCTGGGATGGAGCGAAGGGGAACATGGCCGCTCCCATTCTGGCCTGGACTCCCCTCCCAGAGGGGCTGCAGAAATATACTGACTAGGTCACCCAAGAAACAAAGTACTTTTGTTAGGCTAGCATGCATTTTCCTCAGGGCCTAATTTCTCGCTGAAGAAGAAAAGATTTCTCCTGTTGTCCATTTCTTCCTGCAGCTCTTCAACAGCTGTTTCTCGAATGCCAATCAAAGCCACTGTGCTAGGGTCTGGGGCCACCTCAAGGCACTAGGAGACGAGGACCCCTGCTCCCATGTGCCCTCCCGTCTACTGCAGGGAGGAGTGCAATGAATAAACAACCAACATAATGTGTCAGTCACTTGTTTTATCCACCAGGAGGTAATAAGAGCTATGAAAGAGAAAGCCCCAAGCAGGGGAGGGGAGTGAGGCATGGTACAGGAGAGCACGACGCTGTCCTCTAAAATACAGGAGTACAGGGGACTAACTGGGAAGGCGTGGGAGGGGGAGGGAGGGAGCCCCGTAGACACTGGGGAGTGAACCACATTCACTTTGTTAGTTTTTGATGGCAGCGCGTATATACTATTTTTTTCTACCCGCTGCCCCCAGCCCCTTCCAGAAGGAGTGCAGTGGTGTGATCTCGACTCATTGCAACCTCCGCCTCCCAGGTTCAAGTGATTCTCCTGACTTAACCTCCAGAGTAGCTAGGATTACAGGCATCCGCCACCATGCCTGGCTAATTTTTGTATTTTTTTTTTGTAGAGATGGGGTTTCGCCATGTTGGCCAGGCTGGTCTCGAACTCCTGACTTTAAGTGATCCGCCCCCCTTGGCCTCCCAAAGCGTTGGGATTACAGGCGTAAGCCACTGTGCCAGGCCTACAATTTCATTATTAAAACAATTCCACTGTAAAAGGGAAAAGAACAGAAAAAGAATTAGCTTAGGCCTAGACAGAATGGGCTTCATGAGCTCCTTCCCTTCCCCCTGCAAGGTCACGGTGCCCACCCCGTGAGCCACTGTTGTCACAGCCAAGCCTTTTTCTGGCCATCTCTCACTATGAATCACTTCTGCAGTGAGTACAGTATTTACCGTGGCGGGAGGGCCTCTCAGATATGAGTAGGACCCGGATTAAGGTCAGGTTGGAGGAAACTCCCACGGGATAAGAGGCACTTTCTGAATCTCAGATCCCTCAGCCAAGATGACCTCACCACATGTCATCTCTCTCTATCAGCAAATCCTTCCATGTGGCTTGACCATGTCTAGGAAACACCTTTGATAAAAATCAGTGGAGATTAATGTCTCGGAGGATCCCCGGGCCTCCTTAGGCTAATGTTATCTAACGCTCTTTAAGCAAACAGAGCCTGCCCTATAAAATGCGGGGCTCAGGCGGCCTCTCATCCCTGACTCAGGGTCGCCTTTGGAGCAGAGAGGAGGCAATGGCCGCCATGGAGAACAAGGTGATCTGCGCCCTGGTCCTGGTGTCCATGCTGGCCCTCGGCACCCTGGCCGAGGCCCAGACAGGTAAGGCGTGCTTCTTCCTGCTGTGTGGGGCCACAGCCAGCTCGGGCAGCCTCCGCCAGGAGCCACTGTTTTACATACATATTTTTGAGCACCTATTTTGTGCCAGGTGCTGTTCTAGGCCCTTAAAAGTATATCCAATTTACAGGATCGGCAAAAGCAGATGGAGAGTGACACAGGGTGGCAGGGCCCCGAGAGACCTTCGAGAAGTGCGACAAGGAGGGGGCTGCCCTCAGTCGGGGCTGTTTTCCCCTGTTGGGAAGACGATACAATCCTCTCAAGTGTCATGTTTCAAAGAGGAAGTGTCAGGGTGGGCTCTCAGAATAGTGCTTCCGAGTGTTCGTGCCAACATCTCCCCCAGGGGCAGACCCTCCCAAGGCCCATCCAGATAGGCCCAAATGCCCATCCCAGTGGTGGCCAACTGGGAGACCCTCTCCCACAGATTCCCGGGCTCCCCTGGGATCCACGCTCTGGGAGTCAAAGCCACCTCTCTCATGAGTGCGTGGCTGGCACCCCCTATTCCCTGGTGTCGTCAAGTGGATCGGTTGCCTGGGTCCTTCTAGGGAGGGGAGGAGGAGGCCACTCTTGCTTCCTTGGGAAGTGTTTGCATCTCAACTCCTTTACCTGCAGAATGGATCAACAGTCTGCCCTAGGGCTGTCAGGAAATGCTGTGTGGCAGCATCTGCAACTTGCACTTTGCCAGCTGCAGAAGCTGAATAACTTATTTGCTGTTGTTAGGTACAGTTTCATGGTGGGGGCAGGAGAAAGGGCTTTCCACGTTTCCAAAGCAAGGGTTTCCAGAGAGGCCTGAAGAGGGAGCGCCCAGTGGTGGTGTCTGTTCCCCCACCACCCTCCAGCCACCTCTTGATCGCTGCTGTGGGGTACGGGGACTGAGGGGCGGGCTTGGGCAGCATAGAAGAGGAGCTGGCATCGGGCTGCAGTGGGAAGACCCCCAAGCCCATGGCAGGGAGCTGGGGAGCTTTGGAACCCAAGAGAGGAAGTGGCCTCGGTGTACAGAACGAACTGGATGGGTCCCCATGCTGGCCACCCCCAGGGCCATCTGCCTCCACCCTTGCCCCCAACCCAGCCCCCAGCTCTGCCCCCTGTGCTGTGGGATCACAGAGGCCGTGGCAA
Organism: Symphalangus syndactylus; assembly: GCF_028878055.3. Lineage (NCBI taxonomy): Eukaryota > Metazoa > Chordata > Mammalia > Primates > Hylobatidae > Symphalangus > Symphalangus syndactylus. The sequence goes on from NC_072427.2 coordinate 88,092,698, forward strand.
GCTCCCCTCCCCACCCCACACACCCTCTGGCTCAAGGCTCAGAGCGTCTTTGTGGGTCACTCAGGTCCATGATCCTGTTACAACAGAAATCTAGAAAATTGTGATTACAGTTTAGTGCATTCAAGTGTGTAAACCATTTCCATTTATTTCCATCATGCTACAAAGTGGGTGGGCAAGACAGAGTCTGCCGGGGGCAGAGCGCCGGGGCTGGAAATCTCCCTTCCTGTGGAGGAAACCCTCCCGACCCCCAGGATGATGGTCCTCTCTCACCAGGGGGCCTCTTTTGACCCCCACAGTGCCCTGGGGGTGGGCGATGATCACCTTCACTTCATGATGGATCCAGACCCCAGGAGGGCAAGGTTCCCATGGAAGCTGCTGGGCAGCGGGAGGTGAACACGGATCCTTCCCAGCAAGGCAGGAACACTTTCTCCAAAGAGAGCTCGAGACCGTCCCCCATAGCAAAGCAGACAAGAGAACAGCCCCTCTTGGCCTCCCCTGGGGCACCCTCACCTAAGCCAGTGTGGCCAGACTGAGCTCCTCCCCTCCTATGCGCCAAGACAGGAACAGGGACGGGGGGGTGGCGGGGTGCTCTGGGCTCCTCTTTCACCCCCTGCTGCAGGCTGTCAACCGCCAGATCTCAATAGGTTGCTTTCTGAGACTTTTGACTCCGCGGAGCTCAGAGCCTGAAGCTCTTGTGTTAGAACCTCTTGCATAAGATCCTGCGGCGGCCCCCAGCCAGCCCCGTCTGTCCACTGTCTTTCTCCTCTAGATCCCTTTCCTCTCTGCCCTGCTTCAAGCTGTTTCACAGCTTGTACCCTCTGTCGGCTCCTCCTAGACCACCCCACCCCGTCCTCTCACCTGACCTGCAACGGGCCTCCACCTCCTGAACACACCTGGGTCTCCGGAACGGCCTTTGCCCATGCGGCTCCATCTTCACCTGGTGAATCTCCTCCTGCAAGGAGCCCCCCCTGCTTTGTTCAGCCTGCTTGTCATTGGCCCCTCCTGGGAGTGCCCTGCCCCCATGGTCACCCTGGGCACCCTGGGACAACGGCCTCGCGTTGTCTCGCACATGCTGTTGCCTTTCTCCTCCACCAGATCCTTAGACTCTTTTTTTTTTTTTTTTTTGAGACGGAGTCTTGCTCTGTCACTCAGGCTGGAGGGCAATGGTGCGATCTTGGCTCATTACAACCTCTGCCTCCTGGGTTCAAGTGATTCTCCTGCCTCAGCCTCCCAAGTAGCTGGGATTACACACGTGTGCCACGATGCCCGCCTAATGTTTTGTGTTTTTAGTAGAGATGGGGCTTCACCATGTTGGTCAGGCTGGTCTTGAACTCCTGACCTCAAGTGATCCATCTCCTTCGGCCTCCCGAAGTGCTGGGATTACAGGCTTGAGCCTGGGCCCAGATATTTAGACTCTTAATCATGACTTCTCTGGGTTTAATTTCTGGGTCCCTCTCACCTGACACAGTCCCCGGCTTTTGCTGTGCTAGCTCCCGCTTCTCATGCGCACAAATGGTGCTCAGTAAATATCTACGTATTGAGTAAAATTTAATAATCATTTGTTGAAATTAAAAAGTGAATAAATAAGTTACCTAGAAAGACGCAAAGTCCACAAACCCGGGGCATCTTGCATTTTCCCTGAGCGTAATGTTTGCACATCAGGATGTGAGGACAACATCTCCCTCTCATGTCCTGAGGGTTTTATATCTGCCTCACCAGACGGTTGCTGATGTCATTGGAGAAGGAAGCTGGATGGGTGTGTGCATGATAACATCAAGGAATTCAACCCACAACTTACTTTGCTTCTTACCTGTGCACTTTCAGAGACGTGTACAGTGGCCCCCCATGAAAGACAGAATTGTGGTTTTCCCGGTGTCACGCCCTCCCAGTGTGCAAATAAGGGCTGCTGTTTCGACAACACCGTTCGTGGGGTCCCCTGGTGCTTCCATCCTAAGACCATCGACGTCCCTCCAGAAGGTACGGCCTTTTTATACCGTGGGTTCTGAAGATTTAGAATTAGTTAGGAAAGTCACTTAAGACTACAGAGGCTCTGATCAGCATCACCAGCTATGCCTTTACCCGGCGTCACGGCCGCAGGTGGTGGTGCAATGGGGTAGCCTGAGTCAGGCTGCATTCAGGTCTGGGAATAGAAAGGCAGGGCTAAGGGGCTTGGGAAGAAACCCGATTTTCCCCCAGCTTCTCTTCACATCTCTAACCAAAAGCTTGTGAAGAGCCACTGTTGGTAACGCTTTCTAGCTTGCCTAGGATAGAGGGGGAAGGCATGACAAAATCTGAAGACCGTTCATGTATTCTTTTTTTTTTTTTTTTGAGATGGAGTCTTGCTCTGTTGCCCCTGAGCTAGAGTGCAATGGTGCGATCTTGGCTCACTGCAACCTCTGCCTCCTGAGTTCTACCTCAGCTTCCTAGTAGCTGAGATTACAGGCATGTGCCACTATGCCCAGCTAAGTTTTTTTGTATTTTTAGTAGAGACAAGGTTTCACCATGTTGGCCAGGCCGGTCTTGAACTCTTGACCTCAGGTGATCTGCCTGCCTCAGCCTCCCAGAGAGCTGGGATTACAGGCGTGAGCCACCATGCCAGGCTGACAGTTCATGTTTTCTAAAGAATGTGCCTGTTGATGCTTTAAAGTAAAAACTCTATAATTGTTTAAATGTGAAAGAAAATATTTATCCTCACTAAAGCATCTCTTCCTCCCTCCCCCCTCACCCCTGTAGAGGAGTGTGAATTTTAGACACTTCTGCTGGGATCTGCCTGCATCCTGACGCGGTGCTGTCCCCAGCACAGTGGTTAGTCCCAGAGCTCGGCTGCCACCTCCACCGGACACCTCAGACACACTTCTGCAGCTGTGCCTCGGCTCACAACACAGATTGACTGCTCTGACTTTGACTACTCAAAATTGGCCTAAAAATTAAAAGAGATCGATGTTAATCTGTGCTGTTCATTCTTCTAAAGAATATGAATGATTTTCCTTTCTTTGAAAGTGAAGCGCAGCGTTTCATCCTGGGCTCTCACAGAGGTTCTGCATCTTCTGGGCTTCCTGAGCTGGGATACAAGTGGGCAGCTGAGGGCAGAAAGCGGGGACGGTGGGGTGTGCAGTAGGACGGTGGGGTGTGTAGTAGGATGGTGGGGTGTGTAGTAGGATGGTGGGGTGTGTAGTAGGATGGTGGGGTGTGTAGTAGGATGGTGGGGTGTGTAGTGGGATGGTGGGGTGTGTAGTGGGATGGTGGGGTGTGTAGTGGGATGGTGGGGTGTGTAGTGGGATGGTGGGGTGTGTAGTGGGATGGTGGGGTGTGTAGTAGGATGGTGGGGTGTGTAGTAGGATGGTGGGGTGTGTAGTAGGATGGTGGGGTGTGTGGTGGGATGGTGGGGTGTGTAGTAGGATGGTGGGGTGTGTAGTGGGATGGTGGGGTGTGTAGTGGGATGGTGGGGTGTGTAGTGGGATGGTGGGGTGTGTAGTGGGATGGTGGGGTGTGTAGTGGGATGGTGGGGTGTGTAGTGGGATGGTGGGGTGTGTAGTGGGATGGTGGGGTGTGTAGTGGGATGGTGGGGTGTGTAGTGGGATGGTGGGGTGTGTAGTGGGATGGTGGGGTGTGTAGTGGGATGGTGGGGTGTGTAGTGGGATGGTGGGGTGTGTAGTGGGATGGTGGGGTGTGTAGTGGGATGGTGGAGTGTGTAGTGGGATGGTGGGGTGTGTAGTGGGATGGTGGGGTGTGTAGTAGGATGGTGGGGTGTGTAGTGGGATGGTGGGGTGTGTAGTGGGATGGTGGGGTGTGTAGTGGGATGGTGGGGTGTGTAGTGGGATGGTGGGGTGTGTAGTAGGATGGTGGGGTGTGTAGTAGGATGGTGGGGTGTGTAGTGGGATGGTGGGGTGTGTAGTAGGATGGTGGGGTGTGTAGTAGGATGGTGGGGTGTGTAGTAGGATGGTGGGGTGTGTAGTAGGATGGTGGGGTGTGTAGTAGGATGGTGGGGTGTGTAGTGGGATGGTGGGGTGTGTAGTAGGATGGTGGGGTGTGTAGTAGGATGGTGGGGTGTGTAGTAGGATGGTGGGGTGTGTAGTAGGATGGTGGGGTGTGTAGTAGGATGGTGGGGTGTGTGGTGGGATGGTGGGGTGTGTAGTGGGATGGTGGGGTGTGTAGTGGGATGGTGGGGTGTGTAGTGGGATGGTGGGGTGTGTGGTGGGATGGTGGGGTGTGTAGTGGGATGGTGGAGTGTGTAGTGGGATGGTGGGGTGTGTAGTGGGATGGTGGGGTGTGTAGTAGGATGGTGGGGTGTGTAGTAGGATGGTGGGGTGTGTAGTAGGATGGTGGGGTGTGTGGTGGGATGGTGGGGTGTGTAGTGGGATGGTGGGGTGTGTAGTGGGATGGTGGGGTGTGTAGTGGGATGGTGGAGTGTGTAGTGGGATGGTGGGGTGTGTGGTGGGATGGTGGGGTGTGTAGTGGGATGGTGGGGTGTGTAGTGGGATGGTGGGGTGTGTAGTGGGATGGTGGGGTGTGTGGTGGGATGGTGGGGTGTGTAGTGGGATGGTGGAGTGTGTAGTGGGATGGTGGGGTGTGTAGTGGGATGGTGGGGTGTGTAGTAGGATGGTGGGGTGTGTAGTAGGATGGTGGGGTGTGTAGTAGGATGGTGGGGTGTGTGGTGGGATGGTGGGGTGTGTAGTGGGATGGTGGGGTGTGTAGTGGGATGGTGGGGTGTGTAGTGGGATGGTGGAGTGTGTAGTGGGATGGTGGGGTGTGTGGTGGGATGGTGGGGTGTGTAGTGGGATGGTGGGGTGTGTAGTAGGATGGTGGGGTGTGTGGTGGGATGGTGGGGTGTGTGGTGGGATGGTGGGGTGTGTAGTGGGATGGTGGGGTGTGTAGTGGGATGGTGGAGTGTGTAGTGGGATGGTGGGGTGTGTAGTGGGATGGTGGGGTGTGTAGTGGGATGGTGGGGTGTGTAGTGGGATGGTGGAGTGTGTAGTGGGATGGTGGGGTGTGTAGTGGGATGGTGGGGTGTGTAGTGGGATGGTGGGGTGTGTAGTAGGATGGTGGGGTGTGTAGTAGGATGGTGGGGTGTGTAGTAGGATGGTGGGGTGTGTAGTAGGACAGTGGGGTGGGCAGCAGGACGCAAGTCCAAGCCGCACTCTTGTCCAGGCATGAAAATGGACACCGACTCCCCTGACATTTCTTAACTACTCACCGTAGATGCCCCAGCGACCAAGTGCTACAAGTTACCTTTCCGTTTATTTGCTTTCCCAAATAGAAATTGGCGTAGGTGATGAAACCTGTAGCAGAATGTCTGAAAGCATGTGTAATAAAAATTGCGGAGGGTGGCATGGACTGACCCCTCCAGAAAAACCCCTCCCCAACCTGAGATCTGAATGAACTAGAAAATAGAACAGCAGGGGAGGGATACAGAAGCCAAAATGTCACTTTATTCCCACTGGCCCCTCTGTAGCTTGGCGAGGATTGGGAGAGGGTGTCCCCCCGACCTAGTCGTCCTTGCTCCAGGGACCTCAGCTCAGCAAGCCCCAAGCCAACTGCACCCTGGGTTCCTCCTCCTCCCACCTGTCCCTCCATCTGGTGCTCTTGTGCTGGGCACACGTTGCAGTTATACTGGAGATGGGGTCCCGGCAGCTCTGGAAAGCTCCTGCTCTCTGCAGCCAGACGGTTCCAGGGAGGAAGAGGGAGGTGCAGAATTGAGCGGGGCCAGCTCTTTCCACATTAACCAGTCTGGCAAATCATTCCCAAACTCTTGGCTACCAGATTCAGCATGTAAAGAGGCCTGAGAGGCCGGGAGACACCCACCGTGAAGAACCATCAGGAACGGGAAGCCCCTGCCCCCTGCACACAGCAGCACACAGCAGCACACACATGAGCCGTAATAGTACATATAGTCACATATGTGTCGGGGGGGGGGCACAGACACCTCCTCTTACCTCTCAGATGTGCAAGCAAGTTTTAGCTTTTCTTTTCCATCTATGGTATGTCTGATCTTACACTCAATGTCTGCTAATTACAGGTAAACAAGCTAACTTTATTTAGTCCAATTCCTCTTAAAATTCAGTTTGTCATAATAATTTGCACAGCTTCTGTCGGTCACAGTCTTTGGGGACGCATTGCTCAGTCTCTTACCTCGCTCCACCCCGTCTTGCCCTCTCTACCCCTGGGTGGGTTGAAGGAGCCCCTGGGTCTGCCCATGCCCTTTGGATTCCTGCTGGCCCACTGTGGAGCAGAAGCTGGGGGTTCTCAGAGCCCAGCTGGTGTGTGGCCTGTCCGTTCTCCCCACGGTTCCCCAGTGTCAGAAAGGTGGGCTTTCCACACAACATCTTGTAGCCGACTGTTTCCTGGCTGTCCACCATCCATTCCTTCCCTCTTTCTTACCTAACTTGCACTCTACGAAGGAAGGGGGAAAAAGAATTCACTTTCCCAGCCCCTCTTTTAGCCAGAAGTGGCTGTGCAATTCTATGTGGCCCATGAGACATAGGGGGCATCTACTTGAAGATGGGGTAGGCTTCTCCCTTGATGAATGAAGAGCGCCCTCTGGCTTCCTGGGCCAGCCTCTGCAGCCTGCCTTTAGGTGTTGTGGAAGGTGGGTGTGATGTGGTGTTGCAGGCAGCCATTATGTAATAATGAGGTAAAGCCCAAGAGCTAGAGCCTTAATAACCCTGAGCTGCTGATTAGATCCCCCCACCCACCTTCAGACATCATGTTAAGTAAACCTAAGTGTGCTTATGGGTTAAATCACTGCTGGTTTGGTTTCCTGTTGCATTTCAGTATGTTACCAAGGCCCATATCTTCCATCTACCATAGAGCAGTGAGCCTGTGGCCCAGCCATGATGGCCAGGAACAACTGCTCTCACCAAGGACTGCAGGCAGAGCCATTTAACAAGGTGGGTCACTGCCTTCCTGTGGTTTCCCTGGGCCTCCCCTCAGTGGAGCCTGGGCAACAGGGTAAAACTCTGTTTCTACTAAAAATACAAAAATTCGCTGAGTGTGTGGTACATGCCTGTAGTCCCAGTTACTAGGGAGGCTGAAGTGGAAGGATTTCTTGAGCCCAGGAGGTGGAGGCTGCAGTGAGTCAAGACTGTGCTACTGCCCTCCAGCCTGGGTGACAGAGTGAGACACTGTCTCAAAAAAAAAAAAAAAAAAGCGCCCTTCCACTTCAGATCTGCTCAATGGAGTTACGTGTCAGTTTACACTTTTCTTGTAAGCTGCTCCTTGGCTTGCAAGCAGCACCCTTGTGCTGCCTCTTCCCATGCTTCTCTGTCTGTATGTCTGGGGTCTGTGTGTCCAAATGTCCTCTTCTCATAAGGACACCAGTCAGGTTGGATTAGGGCCCACCCTAACAACCCCATTGTAACTTGATAAAAGAAAAACTTGGCCAGACGTGGTGGCTCACGCCTGTAATCCCAGAACTTTGGGAGGCTGAGGAGGGCAGATCACCTGAGGTCAGGAGTTCGAGACCAGCCTGACCAACATGGAGAAACCCCATCTACTAAAAATACAAAATTTCCCGGGTGTGGTGGCACATTCCTGTAATCCCAGCTACTCTGGAGACTGAGGCAGGACAATTGCTTGAACCCAGGAGGTGGAGGTTGTCGTGAGCTGAGATTGTGCCACTGCACTCCAGCCTGGGCAACAAGAGTGAAATTCCCTCTTAAAAAAAAAAAAAAAAAGAAAAAAAAAAGAAAAACTTCAGCTGAATTAAATTTAAAGAAGTTTAATTGAGCAAAGAACCATTCACAAATCGGGCTGCCTGCTGAGTCAGAGTAGGCTCAGACTCCAGCACAGTCACGTGGTAGAAGCAGATTTACGGACAGAGACAGGAAAGTGAGGCACAGAAAATTGATATGAGGCACAGAAACAGCCGGGCTGGTTACAGCTCCGCCTTTCCCTCATTGAACTCAGTTCGGACAGTTGGCTACATTTGATTGGTCAGAACTCGGTGATTGGCAGAAGTGTAGGCTACGGTCGGTTTACGCCTCCACCTGTTATAGTTCACGATGTACAGAGAAACCTTTAGGCCAAATTTAAAATACGTAAGGGGGAAGCTTTAGGCTAAACTTGATTTCACAATTTTAATCACCTCTTTAAAGGCGCCTTCTCCAGATGTGATCCCATTCTGAGGCGCTGGGGGTTCCGGCTTCAACATAGAAGAACAGAGTCGGGCCATAACAGTGGTATCTGTTACCTGCACCTAAGGAGCTCTGGCCAATGCAAATTATTACAGAGTGCTGCCACCATTGTGTGAGACAAGGCAATTCTGCTGTGGGTGGCAAGAAAACAAGTGGATTTTGGGAAACTGGAGGTGTTTCAGGTGCATATGGGGGCACACATTCATACGGAATATTCAAGGTGGACAGTGAAGGAGTGGTCCTCTGTGAGATATGCTGTGTGATGAGAAGGATGGAACCAACAAGAACGTCATGAGGGAGAGAAACGGATGAGAAGGCCGCGTCACAGGGAACTGATGGTGTGCTCTAAGCTGATGACGCCTTCAGCCCTGAACCAGTAGCTCACGGTGACTACCCACCGTGCGCTTGGCCCCGGAAATGCGCAGTAAACATGGGCTGCTCTGTGGATCGTGCGGGGCTGCAGCTGGGCTCAGGAGCCCTCACCCAGAATCTCTTAGACAAAGCAAGAGCATGTGTTAGCCCCAGGCTCCCTCCACCTCCTGGTCCCCAGCTGAGATCTCCATTACCACGACCCTGGTGGAGAAGGTGGAGAGACGGAGAGGACGCATGAGGGCCTCATGGCCAGAATTCAGGCGTGTGGTCCTTCTATCCTCCCACACCTCTATGAGGTGTTCACCTTCTCTTTCCCCTCATTTTCCACTAATCGATTTAATAAATAGCGGGTTTCACACCTTAATGTGGTCTACGCACACCCCTGTTCTGCCACTGGCTATGTACTCAGAGGCCACAATTGCTTCTAGATAATTTCCCACACAACAGCGTTCTGTTCAGGGCATGTATTGAACTAAAGGTCAGACCAGGAACTGATTCTCGAAGCCAAGCTGTGGCTTAGGTTCATATTTGTAGGGTCATTGGGAAAGATATTATTAACTTAAGAAAACTCCCTCACCTTTCTTTGCAAGTAGAGGGAGTGGTGGTTTGTTGCAATATTTAATTTTTATGAGTCTGATAGGAAACATCAGCTCATAAGAAAGAGACACACATCTGGCAGATCCCAGTCCTTGTAACTTACCAGAAGGAAGGGATGGCCATTAGGAAGAAGGGGCTCCCTGACTTAAAGGTCCAAGCAGACAGAAGACGCCAGTTGGTAACACAGGAATAAATAGTATTATTTTTAAAGGATTTCTGACTTGTTCTTTTCAGCTCTTAACAGTGCCCTGAGTTGGACATTTTTGAGGTAGCAAACAGACTAAATTAGACCAAATCATACATGCACACACATGCACGTGCTACAAGGGGACTAGTGAAGCTAAAGGCAAGTATTGGAAGGATTTTCTACATTTCATCTGATCTAGTCTATCAGTGTCGAGAAGTGGGAAGGGCTGAGCTTATTATATCCTATGTGCAAACTAGCAGGTGAGTCTGCCAGTTTCCTGTTTGCTGGCAGAAGACAGGAGATTCCTGGTTCAAAGATAAATGACTTTATTACTCATGCTACAGCAAGCGGCATGAAGAAAGGTTACTTGTGTTGGTTCTGTTTGCCTCCAAGACCCCCAAGGAACTGGGACCGGGAATGGGCTCAGATGGGTGCCTGCACACACAGTGGGTTGCCTTACAGGAGAGAAGCCCTGGACTTAGGGATCCAAGTGTTTTATAAGGGACACAGAATTTGCCTGCTCTTTGCTTCAGAGGGAGACACTTTATCCACTTTCCAAGATTGTTTGCGACACAAACATCCATGGAGAGATAGTCTGGAAGAAAGAACTATTTTAATTGCCTTCTATGCATTTCGTTGGTGAGGGGGGGATTTCACCCTAGGATGATGGGATGACTGAACACACCACCCCCAACACCACATAGGTGAGAACAGTAGCAGTTTGTGAGTCCCATATCCTTATAGCTCAGGGGCTGAGGACACTGTGCCACGTGGAGCCATACAGAGGTGGCATTCAGGAGCAGAGTGAATAAGCAAAGGCTGCGGGAAGCAGGCTTTGTAGTATCAAGAGGGCGTAGTGGCCAGTGGTTCCCACAGGAGGATGCAACTGGCTTGTTTAAATAATTCTGTGGGCTGGCAGAAAACTGAAATCTGCTACTCACGGATAAGAAAGCACGGTGCCTGATCCCTTGATAGGGAGGGTTGTTTGGCTAGGGGACCTTATCCATGGGAGTAGAGATGGGAGGGGAACTTTCGGTGAGGCTGGTTGAGGCCGTCTCTGTTTCACCAGATGTCAAGGCAGCACTTAATATTGTGCCTTAAGTTTAGGTCTTATGCCATAAGGATAGTCAGTTTCTTATTCACAGGATGTGCAGAAATGTGAGAAATTTATGGAGAACTGTCTCCCAACAACCAGTATACTAAATATCTTATTTTCAGGACAAGATTATAGAGGGAGGAAAAAGGATTAAGGCTCATTTCTGCAACATTTTCTTAAGAAAAATAGAATACAAATATTTCCCTCCATTGTTATTTTTAAATTTCATTTTTAGACAGCTTAAGACTATAATATAGGGGTATGTGCAACCTCTCCTGAGTTCAAGTGATTCTTCTGCTTCAGCCTCCTAAGTAGCTGGGATTGCAAGCATGAGCTACCATGCCTGACTAATTATTTTTATATTTATATTCTGCTTGACATGTATTTTTAGTAGAGATGGAATTTCACCATGTTGGCCAGGCTGTTCCTGACCTCAAGTGATCTGCCCACCTAGGCCTCTCTAAGTGCTGGGATTATAGGCGTGAGCCACTGCACCCAGCCTGGATTTTTTTTAAAGGGCTGGATAGTAAATATTGTAGGTTTTGGGGGCCTTGCAGTCTTTGTCACAATGAATCAACTCTGCAATTGTTTTGAAAGCATATTTTCAGAGTGTAGAACTTTTCCCTAGCACTTACACGTTATCCCATTGTCTTCTGGTTTGCATTATCAGATAAAAAGAAATACTTGATCAAGAATGAGTGTTGAGTAAATAATACTGCGTTATCAGTTATTATTGTTGTTAAGTTCTCCTCCATGCTGTATGTCTTTGTCTTAGCCCATTTTCTGTTGCTAAGTTGAAACTGGTCATTTATAAGAAATGAACTTCATCTCTTACAGTTCTGGAGACTGGGATGTCCAAGGTTGAGGGGTTGTATCTCTTGAGTGCCTTCTTGCTGGTGGGGACTCTCAGATGTGTCCCAAGGTAGCCCAGGGTATTCCGTGGCGAGGGCACTGAGTGTGTTAATGTGCTAGCTCAGGTCTCTCTTCTTATAAAGCCACCAGGTCCCCTTCCACGATAACCCATGAATCCATCATCCCATGAATCCATTAATTCATGAGTGGATTAATTCATTCATGCGAGCAGAGCTCTCATGATCCAATCACCTGTTAAAGGCCCCACCTCTCAATATGGCCACATTGGGGATTAAGTTTCGACATGAGTTTGGAGGGACAGTCAAACCATAGAAGTCTCTTCCTCCAGCTGCTTTAAGAATTTTTTAAATCACTGGATTTTCAACAGACGAATCATGCTGTGCCTTGATGTGATTTTTTTCGTGTTTATCTTCCTTGAAGTTCTTTGAGTCTCTAAGATTTGTAGGTTTATACTTTTCATCAACTTCAGAAAAATCTAATGAATATTTACTCAATACTCATCCTTGATCAAGTATTTCTTTAAAAGATTTTTTTCTCTCCTCTCCTACTGGTACATCAATTACATGTATGTTAGATTGCTTGACATTGTCTCACCGGTCATTGGAATCTTGTTTATTTGTTTAGCCCTTTTTCACTTTATGCTCTAGTTTGCATAGTTTATCTCGCACTGGCTTCACTTCATGTAAACTGACCGTTCCTCTGCAGCATCTTACAGTATCTAATCTAAAACCCATACAGTGTATTTTTCATTTCAGATGTTGTATTTTTTATTTCTAAAATTTGCACTTTGTTAATTTTCAGTTTCCATTTATCTACTGAGATTCCTTTTTGTTCCTTTATTATATTATGTTTTTCTTTCAATCTTTGAACATTTTATGCCATGTCTAAGTCTGTTTTTGTTCACTGATTTTTCTAATGATTATGGGCCATATTTCCTAGTTCTCTCCACACATCTAGTAACTTCTGATTTTCTGTTAGACATTAGGGATGTTGTGTTGTGTATTTAGGTTTTACTGTCTTCATTAGCAAAGTGTTGAAAGTGTTGCTCTCTCAGGTAGTGTTATCGGTTGAATTATTTCCCCCAAATTCATATATGAAGCCTTAAATTCCATCACCTAAGAATGTGACTACATTTGGAGACAGTGTCTTAAAAGGGGTAATCAAGTTAAAATGAGGCTTTTAGGGTGGTCCCTGGTTCAATCTGTCTGGTGTCCTTATAAAAAGAGAGACACCAGGGATGTGTGTGCACAGAGGAAAGACCATATGAGATATGGGAAAAAAACAGCCATCTGCAAGCAGAAAGAGTCCTCAGTAAAAATCAGATGTGCTGACACCCTATCTTGGACTTCTGGGCACTGGAATTGTGAGAAAGTACACTTCTGTTGGTTAAGTTACACAATTTGTAGTATGTTGTTACAGCAACCTAAGTGAACTAATACAAGCAGTTGATTTACTTGCAGGTTAACTTGATTCTTGCAAGACTTGTTCTAAAGTTTTGTTCGAATGGATTTAGAGTAGCTTTCCTCTAGAAAGATCAGGCTTCCTTTTATGGCATGGCCTTTATTGAATGCTTGAAGTGGTCAACACTTCTGGCTGCTCAGAGCTCAAACGCTTTCCAGCCCCACGAACCCTACACTAGTTGTTCAGTTCAGCCTCCCCAGTGATTGTTCTGTCTCCAGGAGCTGTTTAGCCTGGCCTTGTGGGCATGAACATCATAGTATTTGACAAAAAGCTCAGAGGACACCCTTTTATATTTCTGGAGCTCCCTTCTCTTACCCTGATAACCCGCCTGCCTCAGAAGCTTCCAGTTCCGGCCTCTGTCTCCTCAGCCCGATGGGACTGCAGTGCTATTCGGGTTCCCCTCCCTGTGCTGTAGTCTGGAGAGCGTCTCCAGGAAACCAAGGCAGCCGTGGGACTCCCCCTATTGTTTCCTTTCTCTCAGGGACCGCTGTCTGGCACTGCCTGCTGCTCAGCATCTGCAGACAGTTACTCATGTAGTTCTAGAGTTACTCATGGTGGGAGGCTAGCCTGGTACCAGTGACTCCATAGTCAAAAGCAGAAGTCCACATGGGTGATAGCTGAGGTGGTTCCCATTTGTTGACTTTCTATGTGAACTGATGGAAAGTATCATCCCCAAAGTGTGCAAAATGGAAGTGAGCAGGGGTGGAGAAGGAGGGCGCCAGCCCTGAGTGCCTGGATGGCGCTGAGATCATGCGTTGAGAGTGGCAACAATCCAAGGTAGGTGTCAGCCATGCTGGGCAGATGGCATAGGCACGGAGACAGTGTGAGACAGCAGTGAGGAAGACGTTGGGTGAAGTGAGCACTGTGGAAATCAGGCTGGAGAAGCAGGAAGGAAAGATAGACAGGAGGGGGCTCACAGGGGGATAGGGGATTGGAGGGCTTTAGGATTCAGACAAAGGGAGAATGTTAGGAGCTTAGGACATCCTGGGCAGAAAGGACATTTGCATACCCTCTTTCAGAGGTGGAGCTCAAGTTCTGAGTGTGGTCATGGGAGGGTGGCAGAAGTGGCAGAAGCGGAGTGGAGATGGAAGTTCCTAGAGATGAGGAAAAATAAAATCTGAGTGACTGTGAATTTGGATTAAACATCCACCACCATGTTGAAGATGCCTGGGATGTGACCAAGTCTTAGCATGACAAGGAACACAGTGAACTCAGTGCTGAAATTCTTAACGAAAGGGACAGGCTGCACAAAGGTCGGTAGATGACAGCAAGGCAGGGACTCTGGACATGGCGCCCTTCCCAGCCGGCATCTCCAAGGAGGATGGTTTTTGCATGAGGATGAAGACTTGGGGCTCAAAGTCAATGTCCAGCCCCCCAGTCTGAGCCCATGTGATGGGGACGTGGCCACAAGGTACAGTTGTGGAGGTTGTGAATAGCTCCACTTTCAACTAGCGATGCCACTTTATGGCAGATGTCCCATCTCGTGTAATGGTTTCCCAACTCTGTGGGCACTCAGTGTCCCTGCATGGGAGCCTGAGCAGGATTCCAGGGAAGCATCCCTAGGACAACACAGTCTTCCACCAGGGCCAGGAGAGTGCGAGAGGCCGAGAAGTGGTCTCTTTTGCATGGGTCAGGTGGTTGCAGCAGGAATACTAAAGGGGCTGCAGTGAGCAGTGGGAAGTCGAGTTGATGGGGAGGAAGCAGAGAGGAAAGGTGGGTGGGAATATGAGAGAAAACAATGACTCAGGCATTTATGTCATGATGGTGACTAAAGTGACGGGGATGTAGAACAAGGAAACTGACCTTGCTAGAGTCTTCATGGATTGAGTCCCTGTGGCTGCCCAGTGGTGAACAGTCAGCAGCGAGCCTGGAGGCACTTGACCCGGACCCAGAGGAGCCCAGGAGGATGGAGCCTGGAGGACGGGGGCCTGGAGGATGGAGCCTGGAGGATGGAGCCTGGAGGACGGGGGCCTGGAGGATGGAGCCTGGAGGATGGAGCCTGGGGGACGGAGCCTGGAGGATGGAGCCTGGAGGATGGAGCCTGGGGGAAGGAGCCTGGAGGATGGGGGCGTGTAGTATGGGGCTGCTCTCCAGACCCTGAGGACAGCCCTGTGGTGGACCAAGGATTTTGAGTTTCCTGCATCTCTGGGTCCCTGACTGCTCAACCATCAGAAACAGACTGGCAACCCCCTGTCATTTCCCTGGTGTGGGGAACTTCGCGTCCCCCTCTGTCCTTCCCACCACACCTTCCCCTCTTTCTTTCCGGGTGTCTACTCTCTGGCTTCTGTCTTCTCTGTCCGGTCCACAGACTCCTTCTCCAGCACATCCTACCCCAGGGAGGCCATGGGCTGGGTCCCAGGTGCCATCTTTTAGAAGATGTAGAGCATTCCCATGGAACAAAAATAACCCATTTCAGGGGTTGGCTGAAAAGGAACTTATTAAAACCTGCCTGTCACAGGCTGCTCCGCTGACCCTGTCAGCCTCATTTCCATGGAGAGCAGCCCCTCCTGCTGAAGATGGGACAAAGGGCATCGTGCTGTGGTTAGGAAGGTTCTAACCACAGCCCTGGGAGCAGTCTCTTACCTCCTCTGAGATTCTTCCCTTCCTCAGGGAGGGGTCTTTTCTGTGCTATCTGCTGGCCTGTTCATTTTCCCCAGTAAACTTGGCCCTAATATTTTCTAAATTCCTGTGGTCCTCACCCACTCTATCAACAGAAATGCAGGGCTTATCCCTTCCTGGGTGTGACCCTGTGTATGCCCAGCCCCAGACCTGCACGTGGCCTGTTTTCCACGCTGGCATCCTGGCACGACCCAACTCCCTGGCCAGGGCAGGAGGAGGTCTCACCGAGCAGGGAGAGAGTCACCCTGGCCCGGAAGCCTCGCCTGCCCAGGGCAACGCTGCCACTTGCCTCCTCTTCGCCTCCACAGTGGAAGGGCTGGGAACACGGGGCAGAGAAGAAAGGTTATCAAAGGGCTGGGGCCACGGGGCAGAGAAGAAAGGTTATCTGTGCTTGTTGGACAAACAGAGAGGAGATTATAAAACATACCCGGCAGTGGGTACCATGCATTCTGCAAGCCACCCTGGGGTGCAGCTGAGCTGGACATGGGACCGCGAGACACCCAGCTCCTGGCAGCGCTCCTCGCCCTGGGGCTATGTGCCCTGGCGGAGGGTGAGAAACCCTGTAAGTGAAGGAGAGGGTCTTTTTATGTGCTTTCTTTATTTCTCTTAAAAAAGCACAACCATAAATTAACTTGAGAGGGGAAATGGCTATAAAGGCATCTGGCAATGTGTGTTGTTCACATGGGATTTGCTGCTGCTCAGGAGGGTGGCTCCAAGAAGGGCCTCCCTCCTAGGCAAAGGCTGAGTGACGGCAGGTGTCAGCGGGCCCCGTGTCAGGCCAGGAGGGCATTCCCACCAAGGGTGCTTGGAGTCCCAGAGCACTCACCTGTCACCCGGATCTTGGCCTTAGGTCCATCTGTTCATCCTCCTCTAGAAGGGTTTTGTTTTTGTTTTTTTCTGAGACAGGATCTGGCTCTGCCGCCCAGGCAGGAGTGCAGTGGTGTGATCTCGGCTCATTGCAACCTCTGCCTCCCGGGCTCAAGTGATCCTCCCACCTCAGCCTCCTGAGTAGCTGAAACCACAGGTGTGGACCACCATGCCCAGCCAATTTTTTTTTTTGTATTGCTTGTAGAGATGGGGTTTCAACATGTTGCCCAGGATGGTCTTGAACTCCTGAGCTCAAGCAATCTGCCCGCCTCAGCTTCCTAAAGTGCTGGGATTATAGGTATAAGCCACCATGCCTGTCTTTTTTTTTTTTTCCTTTTAAACTAATATAACAATTTCAGCAAAGCCCTATCAGTTTCTCAGGAGGAAACTGCATTGCTTAAATATAGGCAAGATAAGACTTTGTGTTTCTCTATGTGGCAGCAAGACAGTAGAGGCATCCCCTAAAACCTCTGAGAGAAGGAGCAGTGTGGTCTGGGGTACCAGGGCGGGGCCGACTGAGGGTCTTTCCACAGCCGCCTGCCAGTGCTCCAGGCTGAGCCCCCAAAACAGGACGAACTGCGGCTTCCCTGGAATCACCAGCGACCAGTGTTTTGACAATGGATGCTGTTTCGACTCCAGTGTCACTGGGGTCCCCTGGTGTTTCCACCCCCTCCCAAAGCAAGGTAATCTTCCAGGGAATCTTCCTGCGCCAGCAGCTGGCAGCCCAGGACCCAGCTTCACAGGCGGAGCCCAGAGCAGGGGCTGGAGGAGGCCCAGTTGCTAGTCTAGGGTTAGCCTGGGTGGGTTAGTCCGGAGCTAGCCCCGGTTGGTTAGTCTGGGGTTAGCCCAAGTTTGTTAGTCTGGGGCTAGCCCATGTTGGTTAGTCTAGGGCTAGTGTAGGCTAGTTAGTCTAGGGCTAGCCCAGGTTGGTTAGTTTGGAGCTAGTGCAGGTTAATTAGTCTGGGACTAGTAGCCCAGGTTGGTTACTCTAGGGCTAGCATAGGCTGGTTAGTCTAGGGCTAGCCCAGGTTGGTTAGTCTGGAGCTAGCCCAGGTTGGTTAGGCTGGGGCTAGTAGCCCAGGTTGGCTAGTCTGGGGCTAGCCCAGGTTGGTTAGTCTGGGGCTAGCCCAAGTTGGTTAGTCTGGAGCTGGCCCAGGTTTGTTAGTCTGGAGTTGGCCCAGGTTGGCTAGTCTGGGGCTAGCCCAGGTTGGTTAGTCTGGAGCTAGCCCAGGTTGGTTAGGCTGGGGCTAGTAGCCCAGGTTGGCTAGTCTGGGGCTAGCCCAGGTTGGTTAGTCTGGAGCTAGCCCAGGTTGGTTAGTCCGGGGCTAGCCCAGGTTGGTTAGGTTGATTAGTCTGGAGCTAGCCCAGGTTGGTTAGTCTAGGGCTAGCCCAGGTTGGTTAGGTTGATTAGTCTGGAGCTAGCCCAGGTTGGTTAGTCTAGGGCTAGCCCAGGTTGGTTAGTCTGGGCCTAGCCCAGGTTGGTTAGTCTGGGGCTAGCCCAGGTTGGTTAGTCTGGGGCTAGCCCAGGTTGGTTAGTCTGGAGCTAGCCCAGGTTGGTTAGTCTGGGACTAGCCCAGGTTGGTTAGTCTGGAGCTAGCCCAGGTTGGCTAGTCTGGGACTAGCCCAGGTTGGCTAGTCTGGTGCTAGCCCAGGTTGGCTAGTCTGGTGCTAGCCCAGGTTGGCTAGTCTGGGGCTAGCCCAGGTTGGTTATTCTGGAGTTAGCCCAGGTTGGTTAGTCTGGGGCTAGCCCATGTTGGTTAGTCTGGGGCTAGCCCAGGTTGGCTAGTCTGGGGCTAGCCCAGGTTGGTTAGTCTGGGGCTAGCCCAGGTTGGTTAGTCCGGGGCTAGCCCAGGTTGGTTAGGTTGATTAGTCTGGAGCTAGCCCAGGTTGGTTAGTCTGGAGCTAGCCCAGGTTGGTTAGTCTGGAGCTAGCCCAGGTTGGTTAGTCTGGTGCTAGCCCAGGTTGGTTAGTCTGGAGCTAGCCCAGGTTGGTTAGTCTGGGGCTAGCCCACGTTGGTTAGTCTGGGGCTAGCCCAGGTTGGTTAGTCTGGAGGTAGCCCAGGTTGGTTAGTCTGGGACTAGTCTGGACTGTTAATCTAGAGGTAGCCCAGGTTGGTTAGTCTGGGACTAGCCTGGACTGTTAGTCTAGAGGTAGCCCAGGTTGGTTAGGTTGGTTAGTCTGGGACTAGTCTGGACTGTTAATCTAGAGGTAGCCCAGGTTGGTTAGTCTGGGACTAGCCTGGACTGTTAGTCTAGAGGTAGCCCAGATTGGTTAGTCTGGGACTAGCCTGGACTGTTAGTCTGGAGGTAGCCCAGGTTGGTTAGTCTGGGACTAGCCTGGACTGTTAGTCTGGAGGCAACCCAGGTCAGCCAACAGTGAGATGAAAATTTCCCACCTACCCCATTTCTACACCGTTAGTTCTTTCAACAGACATGTGTGTGTGGAGCCATCAGTTTTATTTCAGTTGAGAAAAAAAAAAAAATATATATATATATATATATATATATTAGGTCTCCTCTAGCTTTTGAAGTGTGACTTCTGACGAAGCTTCCATGGGGAAATGAAGGTATTTAATAGGACAGTAGTAACATAAGGGCTGACAGACCTCAAATGTTAGGGAAGGAAGTGAAGCCTTCTAGGGTTCTTTGGGAGTGAGTTTTATGTCAGTGCACGGGATCAGGACCCAAGTCGTAACGCCGACGAGTGCTCAAAGGAAGGTTGCGTGTGTGTCATGCACCTGTGTGCGTGGAACCGGGCATGTCCTCTGGAGAAGGGCGATTCTTCCCCAAGATTGTTGCTGGGAGGCTTGCTGGGCCCGGCAGGGAAACCAGGCAGATGGTGGATTGTTCACCAGCGCCCACTGAATGGCAGTGTCTTTGGGTATCAATACCATGTCCAAATGCTTTCCATCTTTCCAAGGTGCCCACACACCTTTTCTCATCTTGGCCCGGGGGACCACCCCATTTACTGAGAACACTGAGTCCCCAGAGGCAAAATGATTTCCCCAAGGCGGGGGACTCCAGAGCTTCTGACTGTGACCACCCCACATGGGCCCCACCTTCACAGAGGACAGGCCAGCCAAGTGTCGCTGGGGCCGACACTTCTACAGTCCCCGGGGGAGGCCATCCCAGGGGCCGACACTTCCACAGTCCAAGAGGGAGGCGGTCCCAGGGGCCGACACTTTCACAGTCCAAGAGGGAGGCGGTCCCAGGGGCCGACATTTCCACAGTCCCCGGGGGAGGCCTTCCTACGGCCAACACTTCCACTGTCCAAGAGGGAGGCCATCCCTGGGGATGCTGCCCCCGGCAGCACCTCATGATCCACGGAGGCTGCAAATCAGCGGTGCTCTCAGAGGAGGAAGGGGTGGAGCTTTCCAGGGCACAGCAGGCCTGACTGGGTCTCCGTGTTGTGCCTGTCCCATGGCAGAGTCGGATCAGTGCGTCATGGAGGTCTCAGACCGAAAAAACTGTGGCTACCCGGGCATCAGCCCGGAGGAATGCGCCTCTCGGAAGTGCTGCTTCTCCAACTTCATCTTTGAAGTACCCTGGTGCTTCTTCCCCAAGTCTGTGGAAGGTAAGATCGCTGTGGGACTCGCTGTCTGGTTCCCTGACACCATGATTCCTCCTCCCTCCGTAGAGGTGGGGTGCAGGGAGGGGAGCTGCCTCGCAGCCTCAATGCCATCGAGGCCAGGGCCCCTGCCTCCTATGGGATTCTGAAGGCAATTCCAGAATGTTCTTGGCAAAGACAGCGTCTTTTTATTAAGTTTATAGCCTCCAGCACTGCCACTGCATCATCTGTGATGGTTCTAGAAACAGCAGCTCATCCCTGTTGCCTCCCCAGGTGTTGCAACATTAAGAGGCGTTGCCTATTTTATTGCAAACCTATCTGCATTTGGAGGCTACTGAGTGTCTTGTGCCGTGCTGGGTACCAGAGAGGGCCCAACTCAAGCAGACCTGGCCCCTTCTCCCGTGGCTTCCCCATTCTCCCCCACATGACCCCGAATGACAAACGTCGTCCACAACGTCCTGCTCCAGGCAGTCCCGGGAGGGTCCCGCCGGCAGAGGTGAATGGGTCCACTTCTCCCACCTGCTTAGTGACAGTGTGTTCCTGACTCGGAGTGTGGCGAGGTAAAAAAAAGACCAGGCAGATCCAGGAAAATGGGGAAAGAGCTGCTGGTCCTTGAAGGATGCCTCTTCTTTTCCTCTTGTTAGGATATCAAAGCACTCCAAAGAGCAAAATATTTCATGTTCAGGATTTTCCGAGTGATTTTTTTATGTGACCTAAAGGTCCACCTAGAAAATGTTCACTTGTCTGGGGAGAAGGCGCCCCACGGAGGAAACTCTAGCCTGGGGTGGGAGGATTTGGTCCCTTTACACCCCCTCGCCGGGAAAGGGGCTCCTTCTTCAGTAGGAAGTTCCTGGGCAAAGGGACGCGCGCCCACCCCAGCTTCGCAGCCTAGGTGCCCCCATTTCTGGGGTTCCCTTACTAACCGTCTTGCATTTAAATTTCTAGACTGCCATTACTAAGAGGCTGGTTCCAGAGGACGCATCTGGCTCACGGGGTGTTCCGAAACCAAAGAAGAAGCCGCCTTCTTATCAGCTTCATATTTCATGAAATCCTGGGTTTTCTTAATCATCTTTTTATCATTTTCAATGGTTTAACACATAATTTCTTTAAATAAAATCCTTAAAATCTGCTACATTTCTTTTTGGTTTCATTAACACAGAGGTGGTGATGGTGGTGTGCGTGTGTACCCCTGTATGGGTGTGTGTACCCCTGTATGGGTGTGTGTATAGTGAATGTGCATATGTGTGAGTGTATATGCAGGGTTTTTTTTGTTTTGAGACAGAGTCTTCCTCTGTCGCCTAGGCTAGAGTGCAACGGTGCAATCTTGGCTCACTGCAACCTCCTCCTCCCAGGTTCAAGCTATCCTCCTGCCTCAGCCTCCCAAGTAGCTGGGATTACAGGTGCTCACCATCACACTGGCTAATTTTTGTGTTTTTAGTAGAGATGTGGTTTCACCATGTTGGCCAGGCTGGTCTTGAACTCCTGACATCAAGTGATCCTCCCAAAGTGGGTCACTTTAGCATCCCAAAGTGCTGGGATTACAGACGTGAGCTACCATGCCTGGCAGTTTTAATGTCCCTTCAATTTTTCTAAGAGAAAAAAATTCATCAAATACATTCAGGTTTCTTTAAAAGCAATAAAAACATATTGCATGTAAGAAAATTTCAGAATTCACAATCACTTTGTAACTCCCATTCTCAGTCCTTTTTATAAAAACTCAAATGACTAGCCCTAAAAACCTCTTGGAGTGATACGTGACTTCAGACTGCAATTGCAAAATCCTTTCTCTTTGACCAAATGCATCGCAGACCCCTTGATTTTGAGATGAGTGTGTGGCAGCCGGTCGTCTCCTATTTCTGAGGCAAGCAGGGAGGGGCCTTGACTAGATAGGCCAAAAATTCTCTCCCAACTCTTTGCTTCTGTGTTTTCTGGCCTCTGCCTGAGGGTAGCTTTGGTAATCTGCTAACATTTGAGGATATTCAAGGGAGGAAGTTGACAGCATTTCATTAAGGCAATGCCAGCCGTGGGGAGATCACTGTGAAAGATTCTTATTTATTCATTATTATTATTATTATTATTGTACTAATTGACAGGGTACATGTGCAATTTTGTTACACGTGTAGTTGGCATAGTAGTCAAGTCAGAGCTTTTAGGGTGTCCACCACCTGAATCAGGTACATTGTACCCATTAACTAACTTCTCATCATCCACCCCCTACCCGTCAGCCATCCGCATGTCCATTGCCCACCATTCCTCTCTATGTGCACGTGGACACATTTTTAGCATCCACTTACGAGTGAGAACAGGTGATATTTGACTTTCTGTGTCTAGTTCGTTTCACTTAAGATAATGACCTCCAGTTCCATCCATGTTGCTGCAAAAGACATGATTTAATTCTTCTTATGGCTGAATATTATTTCATTGTGTACACATACCACTTTTTAAATCCATTTACCTGTTGATGGACACTTAGGTTGATTCCGTATCTTTGCTATTGTGAATAGTGCTGCGATAAATGTACAAGTACAGGTATGTTTCTGATAGAATGATTTCATTTCCTTTGGATAGATACCCAGTGGGGATTGCTGCATTGAATAGTAGCTCTATGTTTAGTTGAAAGATTCTTTTGTGTCTCCTTTAAGAGGTCCTGGTGTCACTCAGCTCAGTGGTGGGAGTGCAGAGTGGATGATGCTAGGCCAGCCTTTCTGTTGCATCCCCCAACATCCCTCTCCCACCTCAAGCCAATTGGCTTAGCAAATGTGTCATCCAATAGCCCACTCCTGTCACCCCAGAAAATCCAAGGCCTCTGCCCTCCAGGGTGGGGTGGGGCCAGTGCCACTAGCTTCCTATTGGAAGACGGGAGTATTAGGAAGTGCTTCTTCAAGGAATGGATGTGGCCTTACATCAACTCTCGGGATGCCTGCTTTGGGGAGGAGGCCACATGCTGCTGTGGGTCTCAGCTGTGTCTCAATCTTACTTACAATGTATCATCAGCTCAATGAACAGTGGCCCTTGTTAGCAACACGGGGTCTCAGAAACACTCAAGATAATCAGGTGGCGGAGACGGATGCTGGTGTTTGTGAATTTATTCTTCCCAGACCGCCGTGTCCTCTCTCGTCTGTCCCCCCAGTACACTGAGTTTATGGGTTCCGGGGTCAGCCAGCCCTGGCCACACTGGCGGCAAGGCCAAAGCAGGCCAGTGGATTCCTGGAAAGGGTGGTTGGCATGCTTTCCAGGGGCATGTGAATTATCCGTGCCTCCCGGGTGAAGAGCGTGGAGGTTCTGCTCCCGGAGTTGGCACTGGGGCCTTCTTGGGTGCCGGATGAGGTGAAAGCTTCTGGTTTCATGCCTTTTCGGGCAGTTTCTGGTCTGCAGACTTTTGTTCTCAGGCAGTTGTCTGCAGGCTGCTTGGCACGAGGCTCTGGGTGCAGGAATGTCTTTACTATGTGGGCGCTTGTGTTTCCCATGGTGTCTTTCTGGGCACTTTCTTCTCATGCTGGCACTCCAATCCCATTTCCTCCTTCAGAAATTCTCTGACACATGAAGGCCCCCTTTTCTGAGCCAGTTCCTACATTGCCCTCTGGATCCTTGAGCAGGGATTCTGAAGCAACTCCCATTGTGTTTGCCACGGGCCTGGGCTTGGGGGTCCGTGGGCCGTTCTGATCTGTTACCAATAGTACAGCTCCCGCCGGCTCCAGCATCATGAGTGAGCTAATTAACCACGTGACATCTCAAGATAGTTCAGAGTGAGCCACCCCCTTCCTCCTCCTTTGGGGGGTCCCCCAGGGGCCCTGGAGCAACAGCTGGTGACATTTGAACCCACCCCTTGAGTAAAACAAGGCTTTCTTTTCCCTTTGCCCTCTTTTCCATTTTCTCCTCCAATCATTGCCTCCCTTCCCCTTCCTCCTGGGGTCTCCGGCTGCTTCTCATCTCCTCTGCTTACCCCTGGTTCCCTTCCCTTCCGTTCCCTCTCCCTGCAGAGGCTCCAATAATCCCCATCCAGTGCAGGCAGGGACTTAATTGACGGCAGAGCCGGTGAGGCTTGGCGGGAGGGCCCAGCAGCCATCGACCTAACCAGGACAGCCACTACGGCCCTCAAGTCAATTGCCTGCTCTCACGGCTCCCTGGGCTCCTCCAGGTCCCTACCTGGCTGGTCCAGGTAACACAGATGCCTTGAGAAGCAATTACAGGAGACGGGGTCGGTCAGCTCACTGGGGGTGGGAACAGCAGGAGCCGTCACCATGTGTGCAGGTTGATGGCCCAGGTGGGTCCCTGTGGGGAGGTTTTAAAAAATCTCTCAGATTCTCAGGCTTTCTGTTTGTAAAATATGAGTAATGATTACTTCCCTAGCAGGGTTCTGGTGAGAATTAAAAATAATATTTGTGGCTGGGCATTGTGGCTCAGGCCTGTAATCCCAGCACTTTGGGAAGCCAAGAGAGGAGGATTGCTTGAGCCCAGGAGTTCAAGACCAGCCTAGGCAACATGCTGAGGCCCCATCTCTACAAAAAATACAAAAAGTAGCTGGGCACACCTTTAGTCCCAGCTACTCAGGAGGCTGAGGTGGGAGGATTGCTTGAACCCGGGGAAGTGAAGGCTGCAGTGAGCCGTGATCACACCACTGCACTCCAGCTTGGGTGACAGAGTGAGATCCTGTCTCTAATAATAATAACAATAATAATAATATAATAATATGTTTGTGAGCTGCCTGGTGCACACAGCAGGCCCCCGCTACATGGAGCTCCTGCCAGAGGCCGCCGGTGGCCTTGTGGTCTTGTCCTGTGGCCTCCTATAAAAAAGCCTCTTCCAAGGAGAATGGCTTGAACCTGGGAGGCAGAGGTTGCGGTGAGCTGAGATCGCGCCACTGCACTCCAGCCTGGCCACAGAGCGAGACTCCCTCTCAAAAAAAAAAAAAAAAAAGCCTCTTCCAAGTACCATGCAGGACAGCCAGCTCTGCCTCCAGAATCCTGGAGAATACACACTTATTCTTTATATAATAAAGCACGTGAGATAAGGCGTTTGTTTCAAGCACCTGATGGGCCCAGAGAGTGTGGAACCAACCTGGGAAACACCAGGGCAGTACCTGAAGAGCTTCCGTTCCCCGTTCCCCTTACTCCCCCGTGCCCTGCCCTTGCCCCAGCCACTGTTCCTACTCCTGGAGCAGCAGGCCGGGAGAGGGAGAGGGTTCAATTTATTAATTATGGCAAATTGCAAACATATATTAAAGTAGAGATAATAGTACAATGAACCCCCATCGACGAGTTTCAGCAAGTATCAACTTATGGCCAATCTTGTTTTATCTACACTTACTACCTCTAATTATCCTTCCTGAATTATTTTGAAGGCAGTCCCACAGATTATAAGTAAAATTTCAGTCTATACCTTGAAGAGATACTGATACACGTAAATATTTACATCCATATGTGTGTCATATACGTAGAGCTACATACTCAAAGATCCACCCCATGCTAAAAATGACCACTAATTACTACATCAAATGAACACATCTAATTTTAAGTCGAGTTCAGAATTTTGATTGTCCTATGGGACTGGACATGTTAACTCCTAAATGGCAATTATGCCTAAATGGCAACTGTGTTTTGTGACTTTAGAGACCACAGGATTAACTGACTTTTCTTTCCAAAAGTGAAGGAACAAATCCCCACAGAATGGGAGACAAAAACAAAGACACCTAGTGCTACGGTTGGCCCCGTGAGTGCCGTGTGGCTCCTCAGCTCCCCGACCCATTGCAGGGCCAGATGCACACACATGCATCCATGTACCTTCCCCATCCGTGCACGACCACGTATGGCAGGGCATGACGCTATGCCACACTTATGTTGGGATCACCTGACTGTGTCTCTGTTTCCAAAGATGGCGGAGTGCCTGTTCCTCCCTCTGTCCTAGTCCCACGGTGTTCAAGTCTCTGGAAATGACTGCAGCCCAGTGGGGGGCTTGTGGAATGCCCTCTTGGCAGGGGGTCCTGGTCCCAGTTTGCCAGGGACACTCCCTGGCCACATCTCTTGTGCTGGCATCATTATTCACAGCACCCCCACTCACCTGTCTGAAAAGTGTCCTGGCTTTGACAACCTCTCACAGGGCCGCCTCTCTATCCAGCTCTGTCCCGGGCATGAACTGCTGCACGCCCTGCCCTCCACCGGGCAGAGCCCAGCCCAAGCCCCACCAGGAAGTGAGAGTCCCACAGCCCTCACCAGCCAGTGTTGTCTTAGCCTCCTGTGAAACAAGGAAATGGGAATGAAAGACTCCACTGAGGATAATTCTTGTGACAGAGGAGTTTGGGAAGGGATCCAATACGTCTGGGGATTGATGATAGCCAGGGACTCGGGAAGACCAGCAATCGGATGGGTGCCGGGAAGGACAAAGGCCGAGGCCTGGCGATGTGTGGGGTCAAAGGCGTCCAGGCAGCCGAGTGGACCCATGGTCCTGGCTAGGGGGCACTGAGCACCAGGGCAGAGCTCGTCCAGGGTCCCAGGGAACCAGGCCAGGGCAGGAAGGGAGAGGTCACCGTGAGACAAGCCACTGGGATCGTTCAATGTGTCCTTCCTTTCCCTCTCCCCTCACACCAGAAAGCACAGGCTGAACAGACCCTGCTGCCAGGTGCCCCTTTTTTGTGAGGGTCCTGGGCCATCATAACCAGCACCGCAAGCTAGGTGGTTTAAACAACAGACGTTTATTCTTGTTTATTCTCTCTCAGCTCTGGAGGTCAGAAGTCCAAGGTCAAGGTGTCACAGGGCCTCCTCTCTCTGAGGGCTCCAGGGAAGGGTCCTGCCTGCCTCTTCCGGCTTCCGGGGGTGCCAAAATCCCTGGCCTCCTTGGCTTGCAGGCACGTCACTCGGTCTCTGCCCCGGTTGCCATCACCATGTGGCCTCCCTGCCCCATCTGTGCTCATATCTGCACCCCTGTGTGTGTCTCGGTGTTTCTTCTCTTCTTATAATGACGCTAGTCATGTTGGATTTAGGGCCCACCCTACTCCATCTAGACCAGGCCAGATGGCAAGCGGATCCGTCTAGACTGAGGATGCCCAGTCTTCTGGCTTCCCTGGGTCACACCAGGAGAAGAATAATTGTCTTGGGCCACACATCAAATACTCTAACGATAGTTGATGAGCCCCCCCAAAAAAAATCGCAAAAAAAATCTCATAACATTTTAAGAAAGTTTACGGATTTGTGTTGGGCCGTCTTCAAAGCCGTCCTGGGCTGCATGCGGCAGACAGACCTCACATTGAACAAGCTTGATCTGGACCTTATCTTAGTTTAATTACAACTGCAAAAACTTTATTTCCAAATAAGGTTACATTCCGAGGTTTCAGGAGGGACGTGAATTTTGGGGAGGACGCCCTTCAACTCAGTGTACTTGAGAATCACTTGGTGGTAAAGGCTTGGCTCACAGGTATGAGCCAAGTCCGAAGGCCGAGAGTGGCTGCGGCTTCCCAGCCTTGTGGTGGGAGGACCTGGCTCCCCATGGGGTCTCCTGTGCTGTCTGGGGCTGTTGAACTTGGCTGCCTGCACCAATGCATTCAGGGACTGTCTGTGAGAACTGCATGTCATCAGCCCAGGTCTGGTACAAGAGGGGCTCCCAGCTGTCGGCCCAGGACTGGCTCAGTGCAGGACTGCAGACTGGAGTGCATCACACAGAAGGTGAGGTGACACCGTGCCTCCGGTGCCTGGGCTAGGGCCTTGCACCCTCCTCTCAGGCTCTGCTTCCTGGTAGAGCAGGTCTGGCTGCTGGAGAAGGGCCCATCTGGGTCCAGCAGGTGGGGCTGTGGGTGAGGTGCTCCTGTCCACGGCGGTCAGCTGCATTATTTCTGGCCATCGGTCCATGCCTTTCTGGGAACCTTTCCTGTCCCTTGCACGTGGGGCTGATGCAACGGTCCCAAACCTACAGACACTCTAGGTTTAGAGGGCTCTGTGGCTCCTTCTCAAGATGAGTGGCTGAAACATCACCAAGTGCTCCTTGAGCTGCACAAGGGAACCCTGGAGCCCACGCCCCCTCCCGAGCCCACTGGGCCGCTCTGTGTTCTGACCTTCCTGTTCCACAGTTGGTGGTGGCATTTGCACTGCTCCTGGTCCCCCACCCCCATTTGTCCTCAATGGACTGTGTGTCAAGACAGAAGCATCCTTGAATGGGTCACTGCGTTTGCCTCCCCAAAGCACCTACATTCAGGTCGTGATGACTCAGGAAGGGTCTTCCAGCCTCTGTCAGGGAGGCAGGAGGAAGTTCTGTGCAGAGGGAGGGCGGCACCCATGGCAGCTGCAGACTGAGAGACAGCTGGGCAGCGGCGTGTTCCTGGGAGGCTTGCAGCCCGGGGCCACCCAGGGGTGCTGATTAGCGCAACTTCCTACTTCCTTCCTCCATCGGACTGTCTGCTGCTTGAGTAACTGAGTGACAATACCAGAAAACTGAGCGGTGATGCAGACCCTATAACCTGCATGTGCCACATCAACTCTAAGTTTTCTGTGGGGCGGTGAGTTAGTAGCAAAGTAGGCAGTGTTATGGCTTTACCTGCCCCTCTGCACTTTGGGAGGCTGAGGCAGGCAAATCACTTGAGGTCAGGAGTTCAAGACCAGCCTGGCCAACATGGTGAAACCCCAGCTCTACTAAAAATACAAAAATTAGCCGGGCGTGGTGGCATGCGCCTGTAATCCTAGCACTTTGGGAGGCCAAGAGAGATGGGTCGCCTGAAGTCAGGAGTTCAAGACCATCTTGGCCAACATGATGAAACCCTGTTTCTACTAAAAATACAAAAATTAGCCAAGTGTGGTGGCACACACCTGTAATCCCAGCTACTCGGGAGGCTGAGGCAGGAGGATCGCTTAAGCCTGGGAGGTGTAGGCTGTAGTGAGCTGAGGTCGAACAACTGTACTCCAGCCTGGGTGATGGGACAGAAACCCTGTCTCAAAATAAAATAAAATAAAATAAAATAAAATAAAATAAGATAAGATAAAATAAAAATAAAATAAAATAAAAATAAGATAAAATAAAATAAAATATGGCTGGGCGCGGTGGCTCACGCTTGTAATCCCAGCACTTTGGGAGGCCGAGGCGGGCAGATCACGAGGTCAGGAGATCGAGACCACGGTGAAACCCCGTCTCTACTAAAAAATACAAAAAATTAGCCGGGCGTGGTGGCGGGCGCCTGTAGTCCCAGCTACTCGGAGAGGCTGAGGCAGGAGAATGGCATGAACCCGGGAGGCGGAGCTTGCAGTGAGCCGAGATTGCACCACTGCAATCCAGCCTGGGCGACAGAGCGAGACTCCGTGTCAAAAAAAATTAAAATAAAATAAAAATAAAATAAAGTAAAATAAAATAAATAAAATAAAATTAAAATAAAACAAAACAAAATAAAATAAAAGGAAATGTGCCCTTCTGACATTCACCCCTCCCATCTGGTGAACTTGTACTCATCCCTCAAGACCTAGTCAGATTTCACCCCACTCTGCCATCTCTAATCATACTGCACCACAATTCATGCTTGAAGGCTTGTTCCTCCTCGCCAGCCTGTGAGCTCTGAGGGCAGGGGCTCTGCCTGATGTTCTGGGGCTCCTGCATCTGCAGGTCGATTGCCTGACCTGGGACCCATGCTCAGCTTGTGCTTGTTATATGCATGTGACAATGACCACGCATCTGGGAGGTGAAAGGTTGCAGCCTCGGCATGGGGGACCAGACTGTCTTCTTCTTGGATCCATCCGGGAGCCCCTGCCCTTCCCTCGGACACCAGTGCACAAAGCCCAGGGTGGGAGGGATTTGCAGGGCTCCTGGGACGGCCCACACCGCACACGGCTGAAGAGGCTGCTGCAGGGATGCGGGATGCAGCTCCCAAGGAGGAAGGGGAGAGGCTCCTTTAGAGCCAGTCCTGCTCACCCCCAGGTCTTGGGCTGCCCAGGGGAGCCACCTGTCTGGGTGGGGCCCGATGCCCACTGCCCCACGGCCTACAGCTCTGACAACAGCTCTGCTTTTTCTCTGGAACTTGAACTCCCCCAGGGGAACAGGGCGGCTGGGGAAGGTTGTGGGAATGCAGGCTCTGGAAGGGAGGGTGGGCTCTCCCGTGCCATCCTCTGTTCCTGTACAGAGCCCAGGGCTCCTGGGGAGGGGGCTCCTAGAACAGAGAGGGGAGACACACAGGCCTCCCCATCTCCCTCTCCAGAGGCCCAGCCCAAATCCCCCTTCTCTGAGAAGCCTGTGCATCTCCACCTGGTGGGAGCCAGCTCTGGCCCCCTTGCCACAGCCGCCGCTCCTACCAGAGCTGGGACCAGGAATCCTCTCCTCTGCCGTCGTGGCTGATCCAGCACACCCGGCAGGCGGTCAGTGTGTGTCCCAGGCACCCGGCTGGGCTGTGCAGCACCACTTCATGCTGTCCTGTGGGGTGAGCACCCTGCGACAACTAGGGAAACTGAGGTATACAGATGGGACGTGACTTGTCCAAGGTCAGGCAGTGCAGGACTTGGGACCCAGTCTTGGCTTCACCATCTTAACTCTGACACGATCCTGTCTCCCTTTGCGGGGCGACTCTTCAAGGACAAGAATGTGTCACCTTTGTTATTCCTTCCCCAGCCCTAAACCCTAGGTGTCGACAGTAGGAGCTCAGTCAATATTCACTGAGTTAAACCGAAGCAAACCCCAGTGGGGTTCTCGGTGCTGGCCGCAGAGAAGAATCACAGGCGGCAGAACCACCTGTCGGGGCGGGGCCCAGGCATTGATAACCTTCCCACTCCAGGCAATTTTGAGTGCGGCAGGTGGAGACCACATCATCTGCAGAAGCCCCTTTTGGGGGTCCTTTCCTAGCAGATCATGAGGGCCGGAGGGGCAGCAGTCTGTTCCTGGGGTGTTTGCACCCTCCCGGAACTCAGCCCTGCACCATGACCTGGCCTGGCCTCTGGGTATTATGAGCACTGGGAAGGCAGGGAGATCTCACCAGATCCCCCAGGGATTTCCCCTACAATGACCTTTTTAATAACATGAAAATCCTGCTGTCCATTGATGAACCTGGGTCCACTGTCTCCCAGAAAGAGTGAGTGCCCTGAAAACAAGGAAGGCAATGCTCTTTCCTTCTTCCTCCTTTGCTGGCCTCAGTGGGAGTGGCACATCAGAGGTGAGGGGCCCTCAAATCCATCCACAAAGGGCTTGCTGAGCACAAAGGCGGGGCCGGGGAGTCACAGGGCAGGACACATCCTGGTGCGCAGCACGTGCACCATCGGGCTCCCGTGGGTCACTCGGGGAAGGGCAGTTTGTGGACGCACCCTTGGAGGCTCAGGGCCACCCTGCACACACCACCAGGGACCCCAGCTGGAGGTTAAATCCAAGCAGCCAGGCGCTCCCATTTCTCGGGGTGATAAACCAAGTCCACCCTTCAGACAGAGGCTCCCGGAAGGGTCAGTGGGGGTCATCGAAATGCTCCCCTGGACAAGAAACACGGAGAACACAAAATCTAGGAGCCCGTTTTCCTGGAATGAGATTAGTCTCTTGCCCACCACCAGCCAGTCCACTGCAGGAGGTTGGGGGGTTGGGGGGTGCTTCGGATGCCAAGGGCGGAGGCTTAGGGTCCTGGGAGTGGGTTAAATACCAGCTGTACCAGGGGTACTGGAGTAACCTCTGATAGGCACCGGAAACGTTGAGTGTTAGTTTATTCCTCTGGAAAATGGATATAATCATCGCTGTCTCATCTGACATGTTGTTATAAAACAATTCCTGAGATGTAGTCTTTAGTTTTTAAAAGAGTATGCTGGGCAAAGGTGGAGAGTCAGTTCCTGTTTGTGTTAAAAATGTGGCTGAGTACAGTGGCTCACGCCTGTAATCCTGACACTTTGGGAGGCCAAGGAAGGCAGATCACTTGAGTCCAGGAGTTTGAGACCAGCCTGGCCAACATGGCGACAGCTGGTATCTAAAAAAATACAAAATATTAGCTGGACCCATGCTTGTGGCCCAGCTACTTAGGAGGCTGAGGTGGGAGGATAACTTGAGCCCTGCGGGGGTGGGGGTCTCAGTGAGTTGAGATTGTGCCACTGCACTCCAGCCTGGGTAACAGAGCAAGACCCTGTCTCCAAAAAAAAAAAAAAAAAAAAAAAGCTTAGCTCCAGCGAGAAAAATTCTGAAAGGATACCTACAAAAGTGTTCACAATAGATCAATAGATGCCTCTGGATAGGAGAGGCTCTTTTGTATTATTTGATTTTAAAAATCAATTATGTGTACCATGTTTTTACTAACATATTTTCAATCAATTCATTTCATCCACTTATTAAAATGTAGTTAATAATTTTTAGGGGAGGAAGCAAAAAGGAAAGACAAGGAATCTCTGCGTTTCAGGGGCTGTGAGAGCCGTAGGGTCCTGACTCACTCAGAGCTGCCTGTCTCCGAGGCTGATCCGGGATGGAGCGGCCTGGGGCTCTCTTGTCATGGGACCAGGGGTGTTCTGAGGGATCCTGGCTGGGAGGCTGAGATGGACACCATGCCCTGGTCCCGCAGCCCCACATGGCTCCTGCACCCTACACCAGGCCAGGCTAGGAGGGCGACTGACACACGTCCGCTCCCCAGTAGAGGACCCGTAACCAGAACTGGAATCCGCCCTTACCGCTTGCTGCCAAAACAGTGGGGGCTGAACTGACCTCTCACCTTTGGGAGAGAAGAGCTGTCTGGGAGCTTGACAAAGGCATGCAGGAGAGAACAGGAGCAGCCGGAGCCAGGAGGGAGAGCCTTCCCCAAGCAAACAATCCCAAGCAGCTGTGCAAACACCGGTGCATAAATGAGGCCTCCTGGACCATGAAGCGAGTTCCGAGCTGCATCCCAGAGCCCGCGGTGGTCATGGCGGCCAGAGCACTCTGCATGCTGGGGCTGGTCCTGGCCTTGGTGTCCTCCAGCTCTGCCGAGGAGTACGTGGGCCTGTGTGAGTACTGCTCTGAGTGTCCTGGTGGCAGGGTGGGCGTGAAGGGAAGGGATCCAGGGTAAGGGGGGATTCTGCATTCATTTAATAATGGCCACCTGTCACATATACACTTTTTCCTGCGCTAGCCCTATGAAGTGGGTCTTTATTGTCCCCATTTCACAGACAAGGAAACCGAGGCTCAGAGAAAGTTAACAACTTATCTAAGACAGCCCTGCCCGGTCCGTGTTGAAATCAGGGTTTGAGCCTGAGCCCATCCCCTATGACCCCATAGCCATCTTTGGCGGAGATTTCTAAATTACAATATAGGTCTTTATGCATTATTTCCACATTTACAAAGAAAAAGGAAAGATGCAGGAGAAAAACCCTGACTTCAGAACACTTTCAATACCTGCAGGCACAAGGTTCACTTAGCCATCGCATAGCAACCCTACGGCAGGGGCGTGGCTGTTTGAAGGAATGAGGGTATGGCTTTCACCCAGGTGTCTTCTGAGCAGGGTCAAAGGCAGCGGTTTCCCGAACTTGCAGCCCATTAGAATCACCTGGAGAGCTTTAACAATCCTAATGCCTGGGGCACACCAGTTACATCAGGGCATCTCCTGGCGAGAGCCAGGCCTCAGTTGTTTTGTTCTGAGATAGCCTCGCTTTGTCACTCAGGCTGGAGTGCAGTGGCACAATCTCGGCTCGCTGAAACCTCTGCCTCCTGGGTTCAAGCAATTCTTGTGCCTTGGCTTCAAGTAGCTGGGATTACAGGCATGCACCACCATGCCCAGCTAATTTTTTGGATTTTTAGTAGAGACGGAGTTTCGCTATGTTGGTCAAGCTGGTCTCAAACTCCTGGCCTCAAGTGATCCTCCTGCCTTGGCCTCCCAAAGTGCTGGAATTACAGGTGTAAGCCACCACGCCCAGCCAACGTCAGTCATTTTTTAAACTCTGCAGCTGATTCCAGTGTGAGCGAAGTTTGGACGCCACGAGGATAAGCAACTACGCACTGGGAGCAATAGAAGGGAATTTAAGATACTGCACGTGATTCCCATTTTCCTAAGGAAATAGTTCATTAACGAAACAAAGTGAACTTCTGCTGCACATACAGACATAGAGGCTTGCCTGAAACATGAAAATATGGGGGACTGAAGGATATCCCAGGAGGGTGGGACATGCTCAACAATTCAGGGAGGGGAGATGCAGAAAAAAATGAAAAGCAGACAGCATGCGTTGCAATGATCTCTATGGCGTGTGTGCCTCCCGTCATGGTTTTCATTTAAAAGAAACGGGCAAGGTTTTATTGGTCAAACAATGAAGGGGAACTTTGTTTCCGGGTTCATGGGACCCCAGATTCCCCAGGGGTTCCTGCCAGCTGGAAGGTACCCAGGTCCGTATGTGACTTCCCGAGAAGGTGATAAGAGCGTGCCAAGGAGAAAGACACTTAGGCAAATGGCCAGAGTCCCCGAGTTGAGCATTTAACAGACTGCCTCTCTAAATATTCACAGGGAAAGCCCATCTTCCTCAGGGCGAGGGTTTCAGCAGTGGTTGAACTCGGCAGGGGGGTTGGGGGTGGCAGGGGGGTGAGCGGGAGGACGCAAACTCGCAAAGTGAAGCAAACACACTCACCGCAGCCCAGTAAGGGCTCTGGCAGCTGACGGGGCTTTGTCTGGGACAGCTGCAAACCAGTGTGCCGTGCCAGCCAAGGACAGGGTGGACTGCGGCTACCCCCAGGTCACCCCCGAGGAGTGCAACAACCGGGGCTGCTGCTTTGACTCCAGTATCCCCGGAGTGCCTTGGTGTTTCAAGCCCCTGCAGGAAGCAGGTAAGGCCCCAGCGGCATCGTGGTCTGGGCCCAGCCCCATAAGGCAGGGGGTCTCAGGGCCTCCCTGTGCTTTCTGGGCTGGAGATGGAGGCACGAGGACCCTGGGAAGCCACACACACACACCTGTTCCAAGGCCTCAGAGCAGAGGCTTCATACTCAGGGCAGCCATGGCCAGGGGCTGTCCTCTTCTGTCCCCTTTATGTAAAACATAAAAGCAATTGTTTCAAAAAGGTGTTCAAAATGATGGCATCACGTAGAGGGAACTAATTTAGTAACTATTCTTGAGAGAAGTGGAAACGCATAGGTGTGAAAAGCCGGGCCAACTTTTGGGCTGTTTTTGCAAACCGGCCCCCCAGAGTCTTGTCATTTGTGGCACCCCCTCCACAGATGGCAGGTGGTACCAGCCCTGGGCGTCAGGCCTTGGTGCCATACCTCACCTCCCCCACTCTGCCCCCCGCAAGGGTCATCTCCTCTCCCTCTCTCTGCCGTGGTGGAAGGCAGGTCCAGGTGCAGGGCAACCACCCTGCGGGTTCCCTCCCGAGGGGCGGAGAGCCTGCGTGCTGTGCAGGTAACAGATGGCCCTGCACACGGGTTTGCCACCCTGGCTCCACCAGGCTTAGCTGCCCCACATCGTGGGTGGGGCGATCGGCCATAAGCCGTCTGCCATGTCCAAGTGCCAGCTCAGCCCCCACGAAGGCCGCACCTGCGTGAGGTACCTTCCTGGAACCAGCATCCAGAGGGGCCTCTCTTGCCCTTTGTCCCAGGGTGAAATGCGGGAGGCTGAGTCCTGCTGGCCCCGGCTCCCTGATCAATCATGGGCCCCCGCCCTGCCCAGGGCCTCCCTTCACCCTCCCCAGCAAGTCCAGGGTGGGGGTGGGGGTGGGGGGGGGTCCAGAGAGGGCCAGGAGAGAGAGGGGTCTGTCGACTGTCCACTGCCGGTCCTGTTCCTTCGGCTCCACTGGAACTACGCTCTCCTCTGAGTGCCAGCCATGGCCCTGCCAAGGTCCATCTCACTTGTTATCTGCCTGACCCCTGGGTCCCACTATCTCGCTTAGCAACCCGAGGTGGGAATCTTGGCTATTCCCCCATGTGCCTCCTCGCTGGTGACTCTGGGAAGGAGGCAGCACTAGGTGCTGGCCTTGGAGCCTGCCCTGACCTTGGGAAGCTGGGCAGCGTGGGTGGAGAGAGACTGCTCACACAGGCCTTTGCTCTGTTTGCAGAATGCACGTTCTGAGGCACCTCCAGCTGCCCCCGGCCGGGGGATTCGAGGCTCGGAGCACCCTTGCCCGGCTGTGATTGCTGCCGGGTGCTGTTCATCTCAGCTTTTCTGTCCCTTTGCTCCCGGCAAGCGCTTCTGCTGAAAGTTCATGTCTGGAGCCTGATGTCTTAACGAATAAAGGTCCCATGCTCCGCCCGAGGACAGTTCTTCGTGCCTGAGACTTTCCGAGGTTGTGCTTTATTTCTGCTGCGTCGTGGGAGAGGGTGGGAGGGTGTCAGGGGAGGGTCTGCCCAGGCCTCAAGGGCAGGAAAAGACTCCCTAAGGAGCTGCAGTGCATGCGAGGATATTTTGAATCCAGACTGGCACCCACGTCACAGGAAAGCCTAGGAACACCGTTAAGTGCCACTTCCTCCGGAAAGCAGAAAAAATACATTTCAAGTAGAAGTTTTCAAAAATCACAAGTCTTTCTTGGTGAAGACAGCGAGCCAATCAAACCGTCTTCCAAAGAGCTCCTTTATTTCACAACCGCTCTCGCTACGGTTCGATACTCGTACTACTCCTGGGTTTTGTTTATTTGTACAGTAAATGTTATGAACAAACTGGCACTTTTTTGTATTTGCTAATTAAGTTTAAACATCTGTGACACATTGGGTGGCCTTCTTTTCTCTTTTTTTTTGAAAAACGGATGCAGCTATAGGAATGAATGAGCTGGTGGCAGCAGGGATTCCATCTCACGTCCTCATGAAGCCTTATCCACCTCTGGATCTGAGTGTGGTTCTCTCCCCATCGCACTGTCCTGGGACACGGCAGCTCTCCACTCCCACCAAGACGGTTTTAGATGCACAAAGGCCAGTGAGCACTGCCTGGCTGGGCCTCCTGTGAGCGCTGCCTGGCTGGGCCTCCTGTGACTGCTGCCTGGCTGGGCCTCCTGTGCTGCTCCCACTGCTGGGGTTCTCTTAGGGCCGGATCCACCATTCCACTGCAGTGCGGTCACAGCGGTGGGGTTCTTGCTCTGAGCTATCTCTTCCCTTTTGAAAAGAGACAACTGCTCCTTTAAAACAGCAGCCTTTGTTTTTGAACTTGCACTCGGGGCCTGGTCCCTGGAGCTCACAACATCCCTAGAAGGGAGGTAGTATTGCCCTTGTCTTACAGATATGGAAAGAGACTTTCTTGAAGTAGCTTGTCCAAAAGCCCCTACTGAGAGGGGACACTGTCAAGATGTCCTGGTCTCTGAATCTCAAGCCCTGGGTGTCCCATCCAATGCCCCGAAGCATCAGCTGCCAGCCCTGGGAGTGAAACTATCTCAGGCCTCAGAGCAGACGCCAAGTGTGGCCTCCCTGCTCTGGAGCTCTGCTACTGAGAGCTGCTCTGGCCTGGACATCCTCCTGGGCGGGGCTCTGTGTCCCTCTCCCTCACAGACCATGTCCAGCCTTTGAGGGCTGGAGGGATGGAAAGGTTGGTCCCAGGCCCTGGCCTCAGCCTCAGGCCACCCCGCCACCAGCTGGATGACCAGCTCCGTTTTCCTCCTACCCTACCTGGTGCCCTCTCCCTGGGGACAGGGCTCTGCTGCCTCCTTGCCTCACTCATGGGCACCACCCACCTACATTTCCAAAGAATTTCTTGACTTGCCCCACCCCGCCGTTCCCGGCATTGCCTTCTGCAGTCAGTGCAGACACCTCCTGCACTGTGGTCCCCCCGGCCCAGACTCCTTCCTGCTGTGCCCCTGAGAGGGAGGGCTCCCCCAGAACCTGAGCCAGGTGGGACTCCTCCTTCACCCACCACAGAGCTGCTCCCTGTCTCCAGCCCGAGCCTGTGCCTTCCTCAGACAGGACAATGCTTCATGCACATTCTAGAAGCTTCACCATTGGCTCCTGCTGCCCGTGTGGGCTGGATCGAGGTTGCTTCCATCAAATGAAACAGCATCAGATGCAGAGCTCTGCTGGCAACAGCCGGCAGGACAGAGAATCCCCATAATCCAGCTGTGCAGGGCAGACCCCAGTGAGGAAAGGAAAGGGGCTGAGGAGGGCTGGGGTCCTGGAATGAGCTGGACTGGACCCCCGTCCTTCTCTGTCTCCGGTGTCCTGCCTCCGACCGTCTCTGCCTCTCCCTCCCTTCGGCTTCGGTTGCTTTGGGGACCTTGGAAGCTCCCTACCTTCCTCTCGAGCCCCAGGCATGGTCGCGGGGGCTCTCAGAACCCCGGGTAGGCTTCATGCTATGAGAAAGAGCGCAACGCCCCTGACAGCACCCACCTGGGGGCTGTGACATTCTCATAAGAGATCACAGACACCAATGGGGGAGCAAGACCCAAAGCAGCCCACCCACCCCCCAGCCCGACGGCAGAACGGAAACCTGGTCCAAACCACAAAGTGACAAACCAGCGCCCTCTACTGACTGCTGGAGTCACTGCGGCTCGCCACCAATCACAGCTGTGCCCTGCCACTTCTAGATACAAATTAAGATACTCAGCCCCAGAATGACCCTGGGCTTCCTGTTGGTGAGGAGCATCTGGGCCCCAGGACACATGATCTAAGCCAAGGGTTCCCAGTGGAGGCTGCTGCCACGGGGATGTTCGAGAATCTGTGGGCGTGTTTATGAATCATATGAAAGGAGGCGTTGAGTGGACACAGGCCAGACATGGCAGGACTCTGTGATGTCCCTAGGTGTCCTGAACAGACCACCGCCTCCACCTGATGGACGTCCTAGTGTCCTGTTGGACACTCATGGCTGCAAACCTATTCATGACGATTGAAGCCCAGAGACTCCTTCTGTGTTACATTTTAACACAGTTGTTTTGGTTGCTGTTTGTTGTTTCAAATGGCTTGAACATACCTGAATTCTCCAGGAATGTACGTCATGTAAATCAAGAAAACACTGCATTTGTTTGGTTTGCAGCGTTAGCTGAGTCGTTCATTTCAAGCATGTCAGTGCCAGGACTGCCTGTGTTCATGGGTGGCCCATCCAGGGGGATTCAAGCCCTGGACTTCTTCATCCCGTCCTCTGGTGTAGACATGGGGAACACAGTGCACTGAATAGGAGTGTACTGAACATTACTCTCCTTTTATTTCTTATATTTTCATAAGGCCTCATGCATATTTAATTTCCAGCACTGGGCATCAGTTGACAACAGTTGTCCAGAGCCCAAGTGGCCTCAACGCCACCTGCTGGGCCTTCCCACCTCCTGGTCTGGGCACATCTGAAACCGACATCCGTCAGCGGCTCACGGTGAATTCAAATAATGAATTGTGAGCCACAGGACCCAGGAACCATTTTTATGTCAAATACCTTCATCACTAACTTGGAAATGATCCATGTTTCCAGAAACTTCCAGAATGAACACTTTGATTGCCAGAAGAAGCCAGAACATGGCCGGGCTCCTTTGCTGCTGGCGTGTGCTGCTGGTGGAAAGGGGACAGAAACACTAGGCTTCTCCCCACACCGCAGCCATTACACCCCATGATGGTTTTCCGTGTCATGCCCACGCCTTCCCTCTCCTCTTGAGTTGGTGGTGAAGGGGGTGGCTGTGGCACTTCTCATTTTCCACAGTTCCTCTGGAGTCTGCTGGAAAGCTCTACATTGTTCCACAATACATTGGATATTCACTTGTATTCATCACTGTATTCCAAGGATTCCTAAATTTCCAATGGCGAGGATTTTGGCTTCAAGCTGAGACACCCATGTGGGCTTCCATAAGTAGCAGACACACTGGGGAACCCCTTAAGGAGGAAGAACAGGCTGAGAGCTGCAGGCCTTGATGTGGGTCTGATGCCTCCGAACTGAGTGGGGCAAGGACTGGGGAGGAAGAACCTCCAGCAGGCTGATGGGGAGTCCCCAAAGCAGAGTGCCCCTCGAGGGACCCTGTGTCTGGTGGGAATGCCCTGGTTGGGAGCTGCCTCAGGGAAGTTGGCCTGGCGTGGATGTCATGCTGGACGCGGGGCTGTCGGTGACCTGGGTCCCCTCAGCAGGTCGTCTCTGAGGGACAGCTGAGTGGTAGGCGTATCTCCAGTGGCCAAGAAGCCTCCCTGCTCACTAGATTTTTGCTCTGAGGCCCTGCAGGGCCCTGGGCTGTGACACAGCTGTGGAGGCTGGAAATTCTCCCCTCAGTCCTCCTTCTTGGGGGCTCAAGAGGCACCGTCATGTATTGGAAAGAGTTAGAGAACCCTGGGGCTTCAAAGTTCCTATCAGCAAAATGGGACAATTGCAGTGGCTGTATCAGAGGGTTGCCGATGGCTGCAGAAGCAAGGTGCAGGCTGAGAAAGCTCCTGTGCGGTCTCAAATCCTAAATGCCTCTCCCTGAGGAAGGGAGAGCCATGGAGTGGTCAGGAGCCCTGGCTGGATGGCCAGGGTCTCACTTCTGCGTGCACCACCAACCAGCTCTGTGGCTTTGGCAAGTTGTGTAATATCCCTGAGCCTCAGTGTTTTTAACCTGAAAAGTGGGGCCAGTTGCGGCTCTCCAGCTCTGATGACGACGGTTTGATGAGATCGCACATGGAAACGTAGGGTATTGTGCCACCACGTGGTGCTCCATGGAGTCTGGAGCTACAGGCATCCTTACCATCACTCTTGTCTTCCTCACTGGAATCCATCATGACACTGAAGAGAGAACTGCTCCATTGAGAGCAAGGGCGGGTAGGGGGAAAATACTAGATGCTCTACCAGACCTGACTCCCCCAGCAGGTCTGAGAGCTGGCGCTGTTGAAAGCAAAAGGAAAGAGAAGCAGAAATCTGAAAATAATGATGCCTTATTTGACTGACATCACATCATCATAAATGGCATCTAATTTCAGAAAACAAAGTTCAAGTCTGCAAAAAATGCATGTACAAATCTAAGGAGATAGGTCTACAGAAATAGACGCGTGGCTCTGTGGTCTGTAAGGTGGAGTCAGGAACCTCACATCCTAGGGTCTGTCCAGGTTCAATGTTCCAGTGGCGTGAGACAACCAAGGAAACAGACACCCCAAAGAGCCGATGTTATTTTTGAATTTATATATATGTATATACATGTACATATGTAAATATGTTGCCTTCATCTGTAACAGTGCAAACCTCTCACAGCGTGCAAAGCAACAGTGTTTCCTACAGTCAAGTAACTAAATCAGTGAAAAGTTATCCACACAGCATTATAAAAACATTATATAATTACATAGCAGATATACAGATGTATGTACACGTTTGCACGCTGATTAGAGTTACTTGCACTGACTTTTGCTTTAGAATAACAAAGGAAAATCTTTAAATAGTTCTTCATCAAATAAAAGGTAACAATTTGTAACAGATTCAACTATGAACAGGTATTGCATCAATATGTCTACAAAAGAAAAACACAAATATATAAAAACAAAGGCAAAGGGGTCAGCTACACATATTAACTTACCAGACATACATGTTCTATTGAAAAACTGATCCCCATTCACACCCTCCAGGTGGGAGGATAAGACTATAAAAATGGGAAGTCCCCAGTGTGTGGGTGTGGTGGCCTATTTTATTAGCAATTTGGATCATAGGATGTTTTGCTACTGTTTTTAGTTGGCCAATGACATAATAGTGAGATACTGATTATTAAGCTTAGGAAGCTGGTAGGTCATGGAAAAGAGACCCCAAGATGCACAATGACAGACATGTAAAAATGCAAAGGTGTAAAAATGAAATCACTGCCATGGTTACTACTATATTTTCAGATAAACCAAACTGTGGTACCATTCAGATTAGGTGACGTTCAGAGATCTCCAGGAGTCCATGGATATGGGGTTGTCAACCCTAAACCCACGTACTTCATAATTTCCTAACCTTCCCCTTCAAAGCCAGATGCATTTCAACCCGCAGGAGGGGGCCCATTAGGGCCCCCCTAAGAGGCACGATTGTTTGGGTAACTTCCCCAGAGACGGACATGTCTGCTGCTGCCTCAGCTGCAGCACTCTCACTGGGCAAGCTGTTTTCTAGAAGCTCGTAGGCAGGTGCAGTGAGCAGTGAAGAGTCAAATTAATGCTGAGCGCCGGCACTCAGAGCTTCAGAAGCCTCCTTAAAGGGAGATTTGTCTGGGGGACTAGAAGACTGGCCCCCACACAGGCCACCAGGGAGGGTCCTGCCTCACTGCTCGGGGGCTCGCCAGCCAGGCCTCAGCATCTCTGCCCCACTCACCAGCCCTCATGGTAATGGACCACATGGGTCAGAGGTAACAGCAGGTGGCTGACACATTTCCAGAGATCTGATCTCGTAACCTCAGGGACCATAAAATAAAAAGCATTTCTTACTGTGTGCAGTATCAGGCCCACGTTTAAAGTCATGTGCAAAGTTTCGGCCAAAGGCACTCAAAGTGATCAGCCAGATTCTCTCGTATGTTTGTTCAGTGCAGACACACAGACGATGGTGGCGCACTATTGAGAGAAAACAGCTGAAAGTAATAATTTTGAGTTTTGCTACTTTTTGGGTATGTGGCTTGAGCTCATGCCTTTCCCGAGATCTCGGGGGCTAGAAGACTGTCCCCAAAACCATGAACTCCAGTAAAATAAACACATATGTGCCCGTGGCTGTGTCCTCAACCTGGACCTGAAAGGCAGGTGGCCATGG
The DNA here is from genome assembly GCF_028878055.3 of Symphalangus syndactylus. Taxonomy (NCBI): domain Eukaryota; kingdom Metazoa; phylum Chordata; class Mammalia; order Primates; family Hylobatidae; genus Symphalangus; species Symphalangus syndactylus. The sequence goes on from NC_072427.2 coordinate 88,134,952, forward strand.
GGGTGGCCTTCTGGAAAAGGGGAGGGGCTCGGGCAAGCTTAGCCCACAGCTGCAGAGAAGCCCCTCAGGGTTGGCTCTGCCAGCGGGTCCAGCACGCCCTCAAAACGCAGAGCCCTCATCCAGCCGGCAGCCTCTGCCTGTGTTTGTGAAGAATGAAGGTGCTTTTGTGCTTCTGTTCCTTTCTCTTCAGCTTTACAATGGCCATTCTACATGGGAAAGCCCCCAAACGGTGCCTCTATAAACAGTAACCCCTTGCCAGGCTGGAATGTGGTAGCCAGTGGCGTGGACAATTTTCTCCTTTTGATGCCACGAGACTGTTTCTGAGAACAGGGAAGCCTCAGTGTCCTAACCCCAGCCTCTGCTCACATGTGTGTCATTCACATAAACCCCAAGCAAAGCAGGGTTCCTGGGTGGGCCTCGGGCACACTGGGGCAGGCCACACGTGTCTGTGTGAGAGGTGATTTCGGTTGGCCTGTTCAGAGATAACATAAAAAACTGGGCTAAGGCTGAACCCTTCTGTTTCCTCAAATATGGAAAAAGCAAACGGGCAGGATGTAGGATAGCTTTTAGGAACTTTAGGCCAGCACAGCAGAAGGATGTGCGTGTGTGCCTGTGCCCACATTTCCTTCCTGCCCAGGACACGTGGATTTTAAGGACAGCCTGAATGGAGCTTGTAAGTGAAAATTAGACTGTGCCATGGGGGTGCAGGGTCTCTTACTTCTTCCCTGCTTCTGGTCCCAGGGAGGCTCCCCAAAAAGGTCACCCCACACGTGGACATCAGAAGCCCGTGTCTTTGCAGGGGGCGATGATTTTGGAGGAATCTCCCTGACGGGACAGCCCAGGCACAGTGGCTCGGAAAGGATCGTGACTTTAACATTACTGGGACTCAGGGCGGCCGGGCAGTCCAGAGAGGCTGGGCTTACCGAGGCGAGGGGGAAGCAAAGTGTGCGTCGCGAGCTTGTGTGCACGCCTGGGGCAGCCTCCGATTGTGCCTGCCCGCCATAGGAGGAGTGCAGGGGCCACTGCAGGTCGATTCTGTGACCTCACCCAGCCTGGCTCTCTGCTCTGTGTCCCAGAGGTGGGAGGGAAGCTGGATTTGAAAGCCCGGTTCTAAGCCGCTGCTGTCCCGGGAAGTCCTCACTCTGAGGGTCACTGCCTGGCTGGAGCTCGGGGAGCCATGGGCTAATGCAGCACATAACACCGAGCAACTGCTAGGCCCTGCTCACCTCAACTTTGGGACCAAACCCTCGAGAGGGGCCGCTTTCCCCACTAGCAGCTGCCTCTACAGAGCTGAGCCTGGGAGATGGGTTTCCAGCAAAGCAGAGTAAGGAAGAAACGACGTCGCCCTGCCCCAGCTACTGCCCCAGAGCCCGGGTTGAGGGACCCCCTGCAAGGGTGGAGAGGACCAAAGGGGAGATGTGGCCCAGTGCCCTCCTGCTAGCCCTGCCGCGAGCCTCCTCCAGGCACATTTCGAGGTCATGGCCAATGCCACGAGGCAGGAGGACATGGGTGAGGATTCTGGGAGAACAGAAAACACAAAACTTTAAGACAATTCAACATAATACATGAGCATCATCGAGAAAGGGCTCATCTACAGCCACGTCTTGGACCAGAACATGAGTGACAAATCAGTGCTCTTCCCAGAGGGACAACAAACGCATTCTAGACGCAGCCTAAGAATCCATCGACTTAGGAGAATGCAAAGCCAATCACTTGAAGCATCTGATGCTGAACACAGGTAAAAAGTTTTATATAAAATATTTTATTAGAGTCTTTATTCCTTAAAAGTATCTAACTTTATACACTCTGCACCTCCCCCGCCTGCCCAGTTGGGTTGTTTTGTCTAACGTTCATTGTGTTCTCATTCGGCTGGCATTTGACTAAAGCCTTAATGGGTTTTGACTACACTTTTCCCATCTGCACCACAGACCTGGAATGAGAGAGGTTTTTCTTTTCTTCTTGCTGTAAAGGCTGATTGAGGATTCAGAAGCTGGTATTGTATGGAGATGAGGGAAATATCATAGAATAATACGATCAGACACACGCCCGGAGCCAAGTCTGCACACCTGCATGTATGTGTGTCCATATGCATGCATGTGCATGTATGTGTGTCCATGTGCATGTGTGTGCATGTATGTGTGTGCGTATGCTTGCATGCATGTGTGCATGTGTGCACATGTGCTTGTGTGTAGGTAGACACATACACACCATACACACACACACACACACACACACACCAGCCCCTCTAGAGCCTGAGCTAGTCCACAGGATTGTTGCAATAGGAGGAGCAGGCAAGGGCAGAGGACAGCCCCTCTCCATGGAGAGGTACCTGTCATGAGCACTCTGACGCAAGGCCACTGAAGGGCGTTAGGCTTGGGTTGCCCTCTCATCTCAGCCATCTGTTTGGTGACAGAAGGAATCACTGAACGAACAGCCACTAAGCTAGTATTGCACTTTATGCCTTACAAAGCATCTCAGATACATTCATATGCCATGAACAGGCGGCAGTAAACAAAACAGGGACTTCAGGGTCCAACTGGGCTGGAATCCCAACTCTGCTCCTTCCTCGTTCTGGGGCCCTGGGGACGTCACGGAGCCTCTCCTCACCTCCGCGTTCCACATCTGCACCATGAACACGGCTAAGCCAAGTGGACACGCGGTTCCCTCCCACCACACTGGAGGGCAAGCCCACGTTGGAGTCCCCTCCCCCTCACCCCCAGGGCCTGGGACAGCACCAGGCGAGAGGGGTGGGTAAGGGTTTGAGGAGTGGGCAGGGGACAGGGGGTTCCGAGGACATCCAGCCTAGTGCCTGGAAACAGCCACGAGGAAAGGTGCTCGGTGCACCAGAGTCGTGCCTTCTCTTCCCACTGCAACAACCAAGCCTGGTTTCTGCCCCATGGGTGTGGTCTGTCCCTGATGTCAGGCTGGGGGAATAACTTTTTATGGGTTTCTAAGATGAGTTTTCACCTCAAAGCTCCATGTACCATTTCCTGGTCCTGAAGGCGCCTCCCCCAGGTGATGTAATCCAATTCTAGCACCGACTGCATAAAACTTTGCACAGTTACTCCCCTTCCTGGGGACAGCTTCCCACTTCACCCACACAGGGAGTTTTGGAGAATTCAGTCTCCAGTGGATATTCAGCCAGAGGAGAAGAAAGAGAGGCACAAAATGCTCTGGATGAGGATAAAGGCAAAAGGCCCCAGCAGGTTCACTGAAACCTCCATTTTCACCTCTGCTAACCACTGGGGCGGCTGCCAATCCTTTATCCAAGGTTTAATCCTTCCTTCTAACGGAAGAAACTCAATCAGAGACAAAAGGAATATCTGGGTCAATGCATTCAGAAATTACTGAAACAAATTAGATTTGGGGAGTTGGTCTGGGTTGAACGTCCAACATGTGAAAGATAGCACATTGCCGTGTGCCTCTTAACCACAGCTAGTTAGAAAAGTAAACCAGTGAGTTGCTTGATGTTATCTTAGGTCATTGGAATAAGGCATTTTACCAAACTACTTTAACACAAAAAGCAGCGGGGAAATATCTGGGAAGGTAAACAACGGCATTTGAGCCAATGCTGCCAAAGGTTACGAGGAAAATGCCCAACCAGGGACCCTTGCTGAACCTGGAAGAGCGAGGCCGGCTGTGCCTAGGACAGATGCATCCTCTCCTCCCTTGGCAGTAGGCTTTCCTCCAGTCTACAGGGGAGGGCTGAGCAAAGCCATCCTGGGGCGTCGACTGCAGAATCCTCACCTACTCCACTTCACCCTTCAAAAAATAAACCCATGTGATCTCACGTATCCATTCCCTTCTTGCAGCCTAACAGCCCTCACGGTTCCTAAGCTCCTCCCCCTTAGAAGTACCCCCATCAAACTCCTACGAGAGTCATTCCATCAGAGGGCTTAGGTGCTCTCTGAAACCAGATTTAAAATCTAGAGGCATCTCACTGTTTCCTCCTGAAATTGATGAGGCACAGCAAGTGGTCTCAGCAAACGAGACCAAGCTGCTTCTGGGGCAGGGCTGTGGGCCCCATGCAGTGCAGTTCCTGGCAGACACACCCCTATTAGGGCCACGAAACCACAACACTAATCCACAATGGGAAAGGCTCACCTGGAGGGAATGGGCATTTTCAACAGTGACCTCACTCGATGTAGTTCTGAGCCATGAGCAAGGACTTTTGCCTTTTTCCAATTCTGCATTTCACCAGGCTATTCCTAGGTAGGTCTTCCCTATGTGTAATGTCTTACAAGAAGATCTGTTTTGAAATTAAATGAGGACTTTTTATAAAGGCTAAGTTTGACTCTGGTTAAAAACTTAATCTGGAAGGCAATGCCATATTTGTATAGAACAAGCACACTTAAAATTACACTTTAATATGTATCTCAATTGTGTTTACTATAAAAGATCTAGCAGTAAAAAAGGAATCTCTAAGAATTAGCAAACTAAATCCATGTGTAAATAAAATTCAGACCCTTTTCATTCTTTCGAAGTGGGAAATAAGAGCTTCAGGGACATCACCAAGGAATCCCACCACCTTTGAGCTGGCATGGCCCTGGGCATGATGTACTGTAACTATTTACAGATGAGGAAAAATGTAGCTCAGAAAGGTTCACTGATTTGCCCACAAAAACACAGCCTTTCCATCGGAAGCCCTGATTCTAGGAGAATGATATTCTAGAAGGAGTAAACAATGGCATTTTCCTAAAGATGGACTTCTTTGGCCAGAATCACCCTCTCTGCAAGTAGTCAAACTGCCTCTGAGAGCTGACAAACTCACAGGCAGCCTTGTTATGAATTCAAAGACCACTTGACCTCCAGATAGGCACCTGTTCCTGCCCTAGCAGGATTTGACTTATGTGATTCAGTCATAGGAAAGAAGCGGTTTCCAATATGCAGAGTTTACACAGGCCTAACACTGAGGGGGGTGATGTGGCTGCGAGGTCACAAAACCCAGAGATGAAATCTCCCACCACTCGAAATGTGTTGTTTGATCAAGTTTCAAATGCCTCCACATGCTGAAGTCTACTGACTTCGTCCTAAGCCCTTGGATGGGGATGCCATCTCGTTGGCCTCATCCCCTTTTGCACAGTTAGCCCATCTTTCACTGCTGGCCACTCCTGCAGAGCCAACCCTCAAAGGTCGTGCCTGAATTTCCCTAAGCCCTGTTCTTCCAGGTTCACTGGAGGCAGCTGAGGTGATATAGGAGGAAAGGGAAGCTGTTTGTTTGTTTAAATCAACCTAGGCAAAACTAAGATAGTCAGAAAGTTAGGAAGAAACAAACAATATATTTTGCTTAAAATAAGAAGCACGTGGAAAATGAAAGACTTTGAAAGAGTTGGCCAATGTCTTCTTACAATTTTTTGTATAGCTTTTAAAAATTTCTGCATGGCTCAGTGGAGATGGCGTCCACGTCTTCCCTCCACCTGGAACCTGCCTTCAATCTTTCACAAGTGCTGTCTATGTATGAGACCAGCTAGGTGACTCGGTTAAACCCCTCGCCTCTCTAAGCAAAGTACGTGATTTACCCTGAATCGTTCTTCAGCAAGTACTAAAAAGGTACAGTTTCTTAAAATGAATGCGATTGATCGACTTTTGGCTTGCAGAAATGACTTCTCATTGGAAAAGAGACACACCTTAGAAAGATGAAACTGTGAAAAACAACAGTCATAAAATGGAATCGCTCCGTGCTCGGACTCTCTGCCCCGAGACATCTGCCTGCGCAGGCATCAGCTGAGAGCTGCTTGCAGTTCCCCATCCAGGACCCATGGTGCCTGGTGCTAAGGAGCGACTGGCCTGAGGAAGCCTCTCATCACCAGCTGTGTTGCAGTTTTAAATTCTGCCCCAGTTGTGGTATTTAAAATTCTGTATGTAAAAAAACAAAAAACAAAAAAAACCACCAACCTGCCTACATCTTCCTAGTTAAAGCTAGAAAGGGGAATGGAGAGAAGATTCAACCCAGCTGGGTGGAGCGGCTGAGCACCAGACACCCACAAACCCAACGCGGTTCTAGGGGTTGGATCAGAAGAGTCTCTGTGTCATCGGGCAGGCACAGGCTTGCCTCCTCGATTCTAGACGTGCCCTCGGCCACAGCGTCTAATCTTCCTGTTTCCTAGCATTCAGGTGTTTTACCTCTCTGCCCGGATTTTGTACCTGAGGACAAAATAGGCAATGAGGCGGAGGGAGATGAAGAAAATCCCGAGTACGATGAAGTCCAGGTAGAGCTTGGCATTTTCCACGTCCAGCTCCCGCAGGATGGCCTCTGACTTCTGGAAGTGGCACGTCTCGTCGATGTCACAGTGCAGATCTTCCCGGTCTAAGCCGTAGATGGAGAGGATGACCCCTTCGAACCCATACCTAGGAGGAAAGGCCGGGCATGAGGGAGGACGCTCTCCCAGCCAACCACGCCGTTGGCTGAAGGTCAGTGCTGTTCACCCTCCCTGCGATTCCCAGCTTGGCTGTCCTCCCTTCCCAAAGGGCCGCCCTCCCCAGAACACTTCCTCACCGCCCACCACCTTCTTAAGACAAGCACGTGCAACAGCTCCACTACGTTTTTCTTCCAATTTTGTTTCCTCCAGGGCCCCCAGCGAGAAAACAAGTTGAATGAGTGGTACATATTCATTCCCTGGTGAAATGCACTGAGAAGTCTTTTGTTCACTTCGGAGGTTACATGCTTTCTAACGGTTGGAGGGAATCGTGGGCCGGCCAACTTGCAAGGACTGGAGAGCATTTATATGAAACATTCCTGCCCCCTCTCTCCCTCTGCTCCAGCCCTGCCCTGTCAGAACAAAAGCACTCATTTTGAGAAGAAAGACGTCGGTTTCTGATTTCGTGGTGTTGCAGCACACACAGATTGTCGAAACTCTGCACAAGTGCTTTGTTTTCTTGAACAATACACCTGAGTCTGAACTGACATTCTAGAAAAGAAGAGCTTGTTCCCAGCTTTGGATCTTAGTGTCACATGGAACTTCTGCAGCTTGGAAAATGGGCGCTGCCTCTGGTGGGGCCAGTGTGCCAACACCCCACTCCACAGAGAGCACGAAACCTTGTAGCTAAGGATCCGAGGCACTGGGCATTCTCGTTCCAAGATATTAGGATGTTTAAAAAGATGTTTAAAAATGACTTGTTTCCCACCAGATTTCTTTCTTTTTTTTTTTTTTTTGAGACGGAGTCTTGCTCTGTCACCTAGGCTGGAGTACAGTGGCACGATCTCAGCTCACTGCAATCTCTGCCTCCCAGATTCAAAGGATCCTCCCGCCCTCCCGCCTCAGCCTCCGGAGTAGCTAGAATTACAGTCGCGCGCCACCAAGCCCACCTAATTGTTTTGTGCTTTTATTGGAGACGGGGTTTCGCCATGTTGGCCAGGCTGGTCTCGAACTCCTGACCTCAAATGATCTGCCTGCCTCGGCCTCCCAAAGTGCTGGGATTACAGACGTGAGCCACCACACCCAGCCTCCACCAGATTTCTTATAAAGGTTTTACAATCAGCACTTGTTAGAAGCACTGTTCACTTCGGGGAGGGAGAACGTTCCTAAAAGATGGAAGCGCTTCCACCGAAGGCAGCTCTCGGCAATGCCCAGAACACTTGGGCCTGCCATGGCACTCCGGGTGTGAAGTGTTGGTTTGTGTGGCCTCCTTGTTTAGTGTGTGTGTGTTGGTGAGGGTAGGAGGAGGTGGAACTAGCAGGAAGATGGAAGCCATGGATCCTCAGATGTGTGATCTGCACTTGGCCAGCTGCCCAGAGTGGCTTTTGTGAGCCCCTCACACTGCTGGAGACGGTTCTTTCCCCGTCACCCTCGGTCCCCACGCCACGCGTGCCCTGCGCCTACTACCTGACATAGGAGATGTAGGACATCCACTGTAGGTACGTGGGGATGGTGTCGAAGCTGACGAAGAACCCCGAGAACAGGAGCACCGGGATGGCCGTCACCGGACCCACGAAGGTGGCTACCTGGAGTTGGGGGCACACAGGACAGATGTAGCAGAACCTGCAGCCTGGCCTCCTGCAGAGGAGGCTCACCCGCCCCAGCTTCCCCCAGGCAGGGCAGGGCACCTTCTGGGCAGGGTAATGAGGGTGCTTAATGGGGCAGAAGGTGCAGCGTTTCCGAGGTGTGAGGTCACCATCTCTGAGGATGGTGTGCTGTGACGTGGCAGCCCCAGAGCCTCCTGCAGCCCAGGATGAGCTGGGACCCAGTGGATGTCCCCAGGCCAGAGAGGTGGGGACACACCCTCCTCAACAGACTGCTGTCTGCTCCTCCACAGCTGTCCCTGGGGGGGTTAAGTGCCTGGCCCGTGGCAGGTGTGTGACAAGCACCCCTTCGGTCGGGGCCCGGGGGAAGGACTGCAGCCTCCACAGGCGGGATGCGCGCCTGCCTGTCAGCACCTCCGGGAGAGCAGCCCAGAGACGGAACCAACCACCGCGACTCAGGGTTCACGGTGAGCACAGGTCCAGCCGGGGCACTGTGAGTGGGTCGGGGGTAGGATGGTGTGTGGAGCGTGTGTGTATAGTGTGTGTGGTGTCTGCAGTGTGTGGTGTGTGGTGTGGTGTGTAGTGTGTGATGTTTCTAGTGTGTAGTCTGTGTGTGCAGTGAGTGGTGTGTGTGCATAGCATGTAGTGTGTAGTGTGTGTTTGTATGTAGGGTGTGGTATGTGGTATGTACTGTGTGGTGTGTGTATGTAGTATTTGTGTGTAGTGTGTAGTGTGGTGTGTGTAGTGTGGTGTATGTGTAGTGTGTGGTGTGTGTGGTGTGTAGTGTGGTGTGTGTAGTGTGGTGTGTGTGTAGTGTGTAGTGTGTAGTGTGTGTGGTGTGTAGTGTGTAGTGTGTAGCGTGTGTGGTGTGTAGTGTGTAGTGTGGTGTGTGTATAGTGTGTGGTGTGTGTGGTGTGTAGTGTGTAGTGTGTAGTGTGTGTAGTGTGTGTGGTGTGTAGCGTGTGTGGTGTGTAGTGTGTGGTGTGTGTAGTGTGTGGTGTGTGTAGTGTGTGGTGTGTAGTGTGGTGTGTGTGTAGTGTGGAATGTGTGTAGTGTGTGGTGTGTAGTGTGTGTGGTGTGTAGTGTGGTCTGTGTGTAGTGTGTAGTATGTGTGTGCATGTGTGCTGTGTGCAACCGTGCAGACAGGTGCATCCCAGCCCTGGTCTGATTAGTGACCCCCGCGGAGCCTGAGCGCCCTAGGCAGGGGTCCTGGGGGTGGCTGAGCAGGTGCACTGGGGCTGACCTTGGGCGACATGGGTTGCAGCAGCTGGCATGGGCCTGGCACCTTCCTGCAGTGTCATCTTTGGTCCCATGGCAGCCTTGTGAGACGGGCTCCATGGCAATCCTCATCCAGGGTGAGGGCACCTGGGCCCTGGGGGCCAGGCAGCTGGCTCATGGTGGACTGGAGGTGACCCAGGAATACACTTCACCCAGCATGGGACCCTGGGGGCCTCGGGTGTTCCCAATCCACCCAGGAGCACTGCTTTTGTCCAGAAGGACAGGCTCAGGCTGAGCGTCCTGAAGCCACAGAGGTGGAGAACCTGCAGGTGCATGTTGAGTGGCAGGTGGGGGGGCAGGGTGGGCGATGGGAGGAGGAAGGGGCCCATGGAGAGGCCGAGGGGACCCCACAGAGGCAGTGATGCATAGGTGTTGAGAGCTTGGCTCCCGAGCCAGCTGTGTGACCCCCTGACAAATCACTTTGCCTCTCTGGGCCTCAGTGCTCCCCTATGTAAAATGGGGCCCGCACAGCACCTAAGCGTGGCTGTGCTTGGGGCTACAGGAGCTCAGATCTGGGAAGCGCTGGGAAGAGCGCCCAGCACGCAGTCAGCACACGTGAGGTTGCCCGCTGCGCGCACTGTGGAAGCCAGCTGATCCTGACCCCCGACAATGCGGGCCCTTCCCGTGGGAACGACCCCATCTACGAGGGTCGGGGCAGAAGTAGGGGAAGGGGTGGCAGAGCCCCTAGCTTAGGCCAAAGTGGCTCAGGGAAGCCCAGCTGTCATGCCCTCACTCAGCGCCTCCTGGGCTGGCACCTGGAGGGATGTGGAGGCGGCTCCGATCAGCAGGCCCAAGGACTGTGCCACCAGGGAGGTCATGGTGCCCAGCGCGGCAAACAGCACAAAGCGCACGGCGTCGGACGGCTGCGACGTCATCCAGTACACGATGCTGCAGTAGGCCACTGGGAACATGATCTGGAAACAAGGGCCCGTCAGCCACTTCCCACCACCGAGGGCCAACAGCAAAGCTCCCAGGCAGCCAGCCCTTCCTCGCAGCTCCCGCCAGAGCTCCCGAAGTCGGGCCACGTCACCCTGCATCCCTGGCAGGCCCTCTTACTCAATATAAAGGGAGTACAGGAGAACTCTTGCCCCTGTTTCCAATTCCAGCCCCTGGCTAACACACCTGAAAGGGCACGTCCGCCATGGTCTTGGCTAGGTAGTAGGCCTTCAGGCTGTACCAGTAGTTCAGGTGTTCCCGAAGAAAGACTCCCATCTCCAGGGGAACTAGGAGATAGAAAAGCAAAAAACAAGGGTCAGTGACCATGCGCAACAAGCCCGTTTAACATCCCAACAGGCGACCTTGAGCTGAGTGGCTGGTAACCCAGCTCTGGCCTAGGGCACTGAGAGACTGAACAGAGGATGTGTTTTGCTAGCCTGAAAAATGCCACCTGTTTGTGTAACCTGAAGAGTCATCGGGTGGAGAATCAGGATAGGGAGTATATCTGTGAATACAAAGCATCATCTTAGTGATGAATGCAAGGATTCATGCCTGACCTTACTCTTCCTGAGTCTGCCTCTTCTGAAACTCGGCATGAATGTGTGCCTTCCTGTGAGCAAGGCTGCAAGCTGCTCTTGGAAATCAGGGGAAGCTCGGGGACGAGGTACCTAGGGAGGAGCTGTTGATGCTGAAGTTCTGGAGAAGCAGCCGCTGTGTTCACTGTCAGCCCAAAGTGACCAAGGGCAGTCTCCTTGGGGACAAACTGGAATTGTGTGGAGATCATCTAAGAGAGCTTATCTGCTCCCGAAGTGGGCTGTGCAGAGCTATCTTAACAACTGAACTAGGCAATGCTTAAGTAGTAGAGTTGGGGGGCTCCTAATTAGTGAATTTTTGAGAAATCTCCCTCCCATCAGCCTTCCATCATGCTTCAAAGTCTTCCATTCGGGATTCATTCTTTTGGCTTTAGTATTGTATTTTCTTATCTAACAGCAAATACAATACAATTTGCATCTGTCAACAAAGAAGATGATATTTAAAAAAAAAACAAAAACATTGTGTTTAGAAAACTCATCTGTTGGTCAAGGCATGACTTCAGGCCCCCATGCTTGGGTAGGAATTGAAAATAAGGAAGAAGGGGTCTGCGGTCTGTCACTCACATGTCAGAACAGTGGGCATGAGGGCCGCGAACATGAGGAACAGCATGGAGAAGAAGAGGAAGCCGGAGTTGCTCAAGACCTTCTTGGCTTCGTTCCCGATCCCCAAGTACAGCAGGCCAATGAGGAGGCCGATCCCAATGTGCGAGGTGATGCGCAGGTGTGTCAGGACCTGGGGGCAGACCCACGTCTTACCCGGCGCATGCGCAAAGCCATCCTCGGCTCAGAGAACAACCCGGCTGTGGCCTTTGGAGGCATGCGACCCTGAACTCTGTGACAGCAGGTCTTAGACTTTATCCTGTCTTCTCCTCCAGAGAAACAAGCCAAACCCTAAAGCAACTCACATACACACACACACTCATACACACACATACATGCCTGCTCACACACATATATGCACACATGTCAGGCTTTTGTTGTGTTAAAACTGACATAATTACTATCCTTTGTAAAAGATTGAAAAATGGAGAACAAAGGAAGTCTACCCTCAGAAGAGAGGAAAGGTAAAAACAATGGTGAGGGAAAAGTGGCTGTATCAGAGGCTCCAAGAACTCTGGTGTGGACTGCGGTGAGCCCCTCTGTCTTTCAAATTAGGTCCCAGAAGCCATGCCAGGCATTCAGCCGCTTCTAAGTAGGTGGCCAGATTGTCCACTTCTCTGGTGGAATTATGGTTCCCGCGTATTCACCACCTCCTTCCCTATAAGGAATTGTCCAGCCCCCCGTCCCAATCCTCATGATTCACAGTGCTTTCCTGAAGGAGAAATGGACTCACCTACAGCCCTGGTTTCAGGCTCGGCCATGTGACTTGTTTAGGCCAATGGCATGTGAGTGCAAGTGATGATTTGCCACTTCCAACTGGAAGTTTTAAGGGCTGTCATTTGGTTTCTCTCTTGCACTTTTCCTTTGACATGATGAAGAAAGCCATGTCCAGATAGGAGCTGTCCCAGGATGAGAAGACTTATGGGACAGAGCCATGATACAACCCACTGTTGCCACCCCTGACACAAGCAGGACACAAATATCGATGGAGAGAAACACGTACATTATGGGAGTGTTTGTTACTGCAGCATTACAGTGAATGCTGACTATTGCAAATGGAAGAAAAGTAATTTGAAAGTTTGGTGATATGGTTTGGGTCTGTGTCCCTGCCCAAATCTCACGTCAAATTGTAATCCCCAATGTTGGAGATGGGGCCTGATTGGATCATGGGGGTGGACTTCTCCTTTGGTTCTGTGCTTGTGACAGTGGGTGAGTTATTGTGAGATCTGGATGTTTAAAAGCGTGTAGTGCTCCATCCCGCTTTGCCTTCCACCATGATTGAAAGTTTCCTGAGGCCTCCCCGGCCATGCTTCCTACACAGCCTGCAGAACAACGAGCCACTTAAACCTCTTTTCTTTATAAATTCCCCAGGCTCAGGCATTTCTTTCTTTCTTTCTTTTTTCCTTTCCTTTCCTTCCCTTCCTTTCTCCCTTTCCCTTTCCCTTTTACTTCCTTTCTTTCCTTTCTTTCTTTCTTTTTCAGATGGGAGTCTCGCTCTGTCACCCAGGCTGGAGTGCAGTGGTGCAGTCTCGGCTCACTGCAACCTCCGCCCCCTGGGTTCAAGCAGTTCTCCTGCCTCAGCCTCCTGAGTAGCTGGGATTACAGGCATGCGCTACCAGGCCCAGCTAATTTTTGTATTTTTAGTAGAGATGGGGTTTCTCCACGTTGGCCAGGCTGGTCTGAACTCCTGGCCTCAAGTGATCTGCCTGCCTCGGCCTCCCAAAGTGCTGGGGTTACAGACATGAGTCACCATGCCTGGCCTCAGGAATTTCTTTATGGCAATGTGAGAATGAACGAACACATTCCGTCAGGACAAGTCTGAGAAAATGAGCCACGGCTTCCCCAGCCACAGGAGAAGATGTGGGGCAGCCTTACCGAGTCTCTCATGATGCTCAGGAAGGTCCTCTTGAAGAGGATGCAGAACTGCGTGAGGCAGCTGGCAGAGAAGCTGTGGCAGCCTTCCATGGACGAGGAGTCCTGAGGACACACGCAAGAGCGGAGCGGGTGAAAGCCAGTCCGGAGCCGCGGCTCCTTCTTGCTCGGAAAGAGCTCTCATGCAGCAGTGCACAGTGCCACATGCAGCCTTCCCCTGGGGGCTTCGGGATTTGCATTACCTTTCTCAACCCCTTTAATCGTTTTGTCTGCTTTACCTCTTCAGAGGGCCGGTGCCAAAGAAAAGGGTTCACCTCGGCATCACCCCCGAGGTCTCTCTTGTGGTCGGAGTCACACATGCCCTCCCGAACCGCTCTCACCAGCCGACTGTTCTGATCACCGTACTCGCCGGATGCAACCTCCATGACTGCAGGAGACAGGGACGGGGGTCAGCCCAGGCTCCAGGAAGGACGCCCCAATCACCCAAATGCGAAAGTCGTTATCCAAGTGGGAATGTTTTAAAGTGATTACATAGATGCTGCGTGGCGGTGCTAACGGCATGACGTCAAAATCATTTATCAACCAGCGTGTGGCTCTCAAACCCCCCAGCAAGGCCCTTTATCATGTCAGGAGACGGGAAACGCAAACACACACTGTGCTGTCAGTGGTCTGAGAAGTAATGAGCTCCTGCATCTACCGACTGCTCATCCAGCCGGTACTCACTGAATGCCTGCTCTGGGCCAGCCTCCAAGGTGGAGCTGGGGAGGGGAGCAGAACGAAGGACTCCTCCCTGGGGGACTCCTCCTTGAGGAGCTTGTGGTTTGGCAGGGCGTGATGAGAGCCGCAGCAGTTCTCCAAGATGGCAGAGAAGGATGTGCCCATCGCCACACGAGTGGCTGGCACCCTGGGGACTTGGAGGTCCTGGAACCCTCGACCTGCACCTCTCAGATCCCAGTGAGAGTCTCCTGCACCGGCCCTCCCCCCTGCTCCTGCCTCCTGCATCCCAATCATCACCTCCCCACTCCACCCGCGCGCGGACTCATTCCCCTAAGGTCTCCCTCCATCTCGACTTCCTCTGCAGCCTGCAACTCCTTCCACACTCCTGTGGCGACTGGCCTCCTTCCCTCTGCCTACCTCTGCTTTCTCCCAACCCCTCTGCCTACCTCTGCTTTCTCCCAACCCCTCTGCCTACCTCTGCTTTCTCCCAACCCCTCTGCCCTCTCCTGCCTCTGTGTCCTCCCTGCGCGATGCCTCACCTCCCACTCCAGTAACGTTCTTGCTAAGGCCCAAAGCTCCCCAACACTCTTGCCTTTTCCGCACTTCCCTCTGGCAGAGCCAGCTACCGGCTTCCTCCCAGTGGGTACGGGGGCCACCACACCTCCTAGATCAAGCCACAAACCAGGACACATTGGCCCCACCAGAAAGTCATCCTCAAGGGCTCCAAATGAGCCCACAGCACTGCCAGGCAATGTTTCCAGGCCCCTCTGGTCACCCACACCCTCAACGGTGGGCCACACTCCCCTCACCTCCCGCTGTCTGGTCGGACGACATTGAGGAAATGGAATCCCCAGAAGGGAACGCCCTCATCTCTCCAGGACCTCTCTGCATCCCCACGCACCGTGTTTCCTCTCCTTCCTGCCCGCCCTTCCCTCCAGGTTCTCACCTCCATGCAGGCTTCAGACCTCACCTCCCCTGCCCCACTCAGCAGCATCCGTTAGTGACCCGTTACTGATCTGTTACTCTTCCTTGTGAGCGAGCGCGAAACCAGAACCACAGCCCTCCTGGGGCTCCTGTCCCCCCTTAAACCACACTCCCTGCACCCCTCGCCCTCTCTCCTCTCCGTCACAGCCTACTCCTTGTGAGTGAGAGGCACTTCCATGAACAGTGTCTCATGGAACACAATTTGGGAAACAGTGTGGTAGAAAATACGGAGTCCTGGGAATTGCGTGAATCAAATATTTTAAAGAAAAACAACAGATTAAGGCTGATGGCTGGAAGGCAAAGGAGGAGGGAAGTTCACCCGGACTGGCACCATGCACCCTTATTTGAAAAAGCATCTTTGCAGAGGTAATTAGGACTTAGGGTGGGCCCTGAATCCAGTGACTGCCGTCCTCAGGAGAGGAGGCGATTAGGACACGGAGACAGGAGAGAGGCAGAGACAGGCTGGCCAGATGATTTTACCTAGAGTCTAGAGGAAATGAAACCTAATTTTTTTGTTCTTTAGAAGTGTTATCACCGGATGACACTTGAGCCATTTGTGGTAGTCAAGTGGTTTCTGAGTTGGGGGCGTCGGCTAAAAGTGAAACCCACAGAGGAGGAAAATCCCCTTCCTGTCCCCCAAGCTGCTCAGGACTCCGCTTACCAAAATCTGCTGGGTTGTGGTAGGTTGGGCAGTTCAGACCCAAATCCCTCAAATATGGCACAAGATTGCAGACTTTTCCCCGGTACACACATTGTCCTTGACTCAGGACATAAAGCTGGAAAAAAGGAAGGAGAAAAAGGGATCAAGCCCTGCCTTCCTTGGAAGGCAACCGGAGCCCTCAATCAATCAATCAACCAATCAATCAGTCAGCCCAGCGATCAGCCACTTCCTCTCCTGAGAGCTTTACATCACCCCCAAAGGCCCTATTAACATCTGAAGGGAAAGCCATGATAAGCCAGGGAAGAATATTGCACAGCCAGGATGATTTGATTATATTGCTTGCTGTTTATTTTTCATGCTAACCCCCTGCTCAGAAAAAATTCTGGAGCTATACACATTTTATCCCTTTGTGACAATTTTTGCTTAGACTAATACCAAAACCTAAGTTTTTTTGTTTGTTCGTCTTTTTTTTTTTTTTTTTTTTTTTTTTTTTTTTTTTTTTTTTTTTTTTTGATACAGGGTCTTGCTCTGTTGCCCAGGCTGGAGTGCAGTGGCACGATCTTGGCTCAGTGCAACCTCCACCTCCTGGGCTCAGGTGATCCTCCCACATCAGCCTCCCCAGTAGCTGGGACTATAGGAGTGTGCCACCACACCCGGATAATTTTTATATATATTTTTTCTTTTGTAGAGACACGGTTTTACCATGTTGCTCAGGCTGTTCTTCAACTCCTGAGCTTAAGTGATCTGCCCACCTCAGCCTCCCAAAGTGCTGGGATTATAGGGGAGAGCCACCGTGCCTGGCCAAAACCTAAGATTTATAAACCAAATGATACTGTGCAAATGCTGTAACCTGTTATTAATTCTGGAAAACAAGTGTCCCCCCTCCCCCATTTTAACAAGGGAGGTGATGAAATTCTACAATGCTGGTGACACCCAGGATCCCACGACCGACCACCAGGACAGAGAGAGGACTCTGCTCACCAGCTTCCACTCCCCAGCCCCCTTCGCTGCATATGGTTCCACAAGTCTCACAAAACCTGGCACTTAAACGCTCTCAAAAAATGAAGACACCCCACGAGCTAACAGAAGGCAGTGAGAACCCAGGGTCTGGTGTCATGAAGACACCCCACGAGCTAACAGAAGGCTGTGGGTACCCAGGGTTTGGTGTCATTCAGGCTGACCTGAGTGCAGCGATGATCTGGCGGGGAGGGCCCGGGGCCCGCATACCTGGTCGAACAGCTCGAAGAGTTTGGCGCTGGGCTGGTGGATGGTGCAAATGATGGAGCGACCCCCTTGAGCGAGCCCTTTCATCAGCGAGACCACCTGGAAGCAGGAGGCGCTGTCCAGGCCGCTGCAAGTCAAGGGGCACCGTGAGATGCCTGTGGGCGGCAGGAACTAGCCACTGCCCCAGGTTCCGGGGGTCCAGGAAGTTCCGGTCCCAGAGGGCTTGGCATCAGGGGCTGCAGCTGCAGCTGCCCCGTCCCAGGCCGGGCTCTGCTCTTGCTGTTTGTTTTGCTGCTCAGTGGCGGGGCATACAGCAGGGCTTTGCATGTTGCATTTTATTCCTGGTAAGAATGGAGGGATCCCAGCGAGCCTTGCTGCCAGAGTCCAGGACTGGTGGGGGGGTCCCCACTCATCTGGGCGGGGGGGGAGTACTTCACAACTGTCCAGGCAGGACAGAGGTGGGGGGGTCCCCACTCATCTGGGTGGGGCGGGGGGGGGACTTCACAACTGTCCAGGCAGGACAGAGGTGGGGGGGTCCCCACTCATCTGGGTGGGGCGGGGGGGGGACTTCACAACTGTCCAGGCAGGCAGCTGTGCCTCAGGTGGTCTAGTGCTCCACAGTCACCACCCCCACTCCCCACCTCCCCACCTCCCATCTATGGGGCTGGCGATGGGGGCGTCACCCCATAGAAGGTGGCCTTGTACAGCCCAGGTGGGCTTTACTCCAGCAGGTGTTTCACTGTCCAGCAGGGTCCTGGGGGGACCTCTCTTCTCCTTTCCTAGCCCTTCAGATGTACTCCTGCTCCCATCCCCTCAACTCTGAAGTGACAGGCCCAGGGGACAGTGTGTGTGTTGGGCAGTCCCCCGGAGCCCACCCATCTCGGGCTTTCAGCCTGCAAGATGCTATTCAAGGGTTCACTGTGGTCTCTTTTCCTGAAGTATCTTACAGACACTGTGGGCTGGTACTGTGCAGGCCCAGGAGAAGAAAACAGGTGAGCCCCGCCATCCCACCGCCCAGAAGGCCGCTGTCACAGTGCTGTCAAATCTAGCTGGACTTTGGAGAGGTGAGTGAGTGGCAGAAATGAGACAACGTAAAGTGTGGCTGAAGTCATTTCAGGAGCAGCCTGGTTCCTGGCCACCCATCCTGCCTGAGACAACTGAACAGGACACATGCAGGAGTCAGGCAAGCTCAACCTGTGGCTGGGGGCACCAGAGCCAGGACTCCGGAGTAGTGATTCCGCAGGGAGCCGCGAACATAAAGGGCATCACCCAGGAAAAGGGTCAGAGCGCCCATGGGTATAGAGAGCTGGGGAGCAACTGAGGCAGGATTCTGTCCTGCAGGCATCTCTGAGCCTCTGATGTGCTAAACTGCAGGACGTTCCCAGAACACACCTGAAGACACACCGTTTCCCAGGGCATCCCATGACCTTGACCCTCAGAGTGGCTGAGCCATGGGGAACTTGGTGTCATGGAAGAGAGATGCATCGTGAAAGGACGTTTCCCCCAAAGCCATACCCCCAGGGTCAACACATGCCTTGCAGGCCTGAGCACAGAGTGAGTGAGAGAGGGGGCATAAGTCAGCTCTTCTGCCCAGTGGTCCCAGATGGAAGGAGGAACCGCTGGGTGAGCTCACCTCACCCCCTCTGAGGCTACGTCAGGATGTCAGGGTCACCTGGAAGAACTGCTGAATACAGGGGGTTCTTCCTGCCCCTGGACACCAGCCCAGATGCTCCTGCCTTACCTGGTGGGCTCATCGAAGAACATGACGGGAGGGTTGTTCACCAGCTCCAGCGCGATGGCCAAGCGCTTGCGCTGACCACCTGACAGGCTCCCGGTCCGCGTGTTGGCGCAAGACAGCAAGCCCAGCGCTGTCAGTATCTCCTTGACCTGGCGGCAACAGAACGAGAGACATTGGGAGCTGCCCGCCAAAGCTCACCACCTCCCATGGCCCACGCAGGAAGACCTGCCGGCCGCCCTCAGCCTGCTGGACGCACCGTGCCTGGTCCACATGGAGGCCACGCAAGTCGAGCCCACTCCAGGCTGCCCGGTGCCAAGTGGGGCAGGTGCCATTTCCACGTCAGCAGCCCTGATGAGGGACAGAGACTGCCCAGAGGCTCTGCACTGCCCAGAGGCTGTGCACAGTGCTAGGGTCGGACACAAGGGCCTGCACCCCCATCAGTCATGTGGCCTCTGGCAGGTGCCCGGGGCACGTTCCTCGCTGCTAAGCCTAGCCCAGTGCCCAGAACGGTGAAGGTGTCCAGTCAATACTTGATGAATGGACACATGAGAGGATGCACAATTTCTGGTGGTTTCTGCCCAGAATGAAGGGGAGGGTCGCTGTGATGGTTACTTGAAAGAGTGGATGCAGAGTGCACGGAGCAGCATGGAGTCCCCGGGGGCTGTTCCCAGCACTCTTGTCATCGCTGAGGTGGGCATTAAGGGCAAGAACACAGTCACACACGCCAGGGCTCTCGGGGAGGGGGACAGAGTCACTTTTGTTCTTGTAAATAGGTTTGACTTGAAAGTAAGGTCTCTGAGGTGCCAGGAAGGCAACGAAACAGATCTGCAGTGCCCCTCAAAGCAGTTATGACCCACGGTAGCCACACCACGGCACAGGATCTGGGAAGCAGGCTGCATGCCAAGATACAAGCAGGGCACTGTGCACGGAGCCCTCCCTCTCTGCTCCGGATTATTGATCCTGCATCGACTCAGGGAACACGAAAGTCAGCAGATTTCTGTGCCGGCTTGGTACTGCTTTCAGCCCCAGCATCGTCTCAGAAGCAGGCCCAGGATCAGCCACTGCCATACCTGCCTCCCTACCCTGGGGACAGCCCACCTGGAGCTCCCTCCAGCATTCACCCAGCTATTGTCCCCACCCTGCCAGGGCAGCCCTGTGGTGGCTGGCCCCTGGGAGCTATAGCAAGCAGACCCTACTCCAGCGGCTCCTCCAGGGAGATGAAGTCATCCGAAGGGAGGAAGAACTCACAAGGAAGAAAATTTCCACTCTGAGCTTCTGAATTATTTATGCACGGTCAGTACAAAGTGCAGCCTTGGTGACACAAAGAACCGGGGCACGGCTGCTGGACAGGCCGGGGCAGGTGGCAGTACAGGGTCAGCCGACCTGGGCTCCAGCCCTGTCCTGAACCTCCTTGCTGATGCCCTCACCCCAGCCCTGGTGCCTCCGCTGGATGCCTGGCTCTGAGGGCCACCAACCCAGAAACAGCTTCTGGAAGGCTGTCTGGAAAAGGCTGGTGGGTGGGGAGCGTGCAAGTTGGGCAGGGCCCTTTTCCCAGCCACGTCCACTGCTGGTCTTCCCAGGACGAGGCCTCCAGATCTTCTGGAACCACTGGGCAATGCTCTCGGCCGATTGAGTGGCTCTGGTGCTTCCAGGCTCACTGTGGGGGCCCCACACATGCGGCACATCCTCTTCTCTCCCTCCACCTTCACGGAGGGGATGCTGGAAGCAGAGGCTGCTGTGGGTGCCTTTCCCTCTGCACCCCTGCCCATGAGCTGGGCCCACCCCACTTCTTCCAGTGTCCACTCAGGAGTGATGCCACCCAGATGGGTTCTGTTTTAAAGACTAGTCAGAAAGAACAAACAATGATCTCAGTTATTTATACATTTTCCCTAAACAAACAAACAAACAAACAAAAAAACTGCAAGGCCGCTTGTAGCTCCAGCTCCCCGGGGCTTCCTGGCGGGCGCTCCAGGGAGGGTCTCAGCAGCCCAGGCTCTGCCCCTGGAGACCTCACTCCTGAGGAAGTGGCCTTGCTGGAGGGCTCTGGAGGGCTGAGGCTGCTTTGCTGGGAATCAAGGAAGGCCGCGAACAACACAGCAAAATTCCACGATCTTCTAGAACATTCCATTCCATTGTGTTTCCACGAGACAGAGAGAGAACTTTGACCTAGGTGCACATCAGGTGTTGGAGGGAAGTGAGTGAAGGCATGGAGTTGCTGCCATATTCTCCTGAAGCAAACCTGATGGTGGGCCCGATGGGGAGGCATGCACCTGTGCCATGGCTGAGGAACAGCTGGGTCTGCCGGTGAGGAGCATGTGCAGGATGCAGTGTGGCCTCCAGGTCCTGTGGGGAGGGCTCTCTGCATTGCTCAATCCAGCCGAAGAGGAATCTGAGGACGGCGCCAGGGGCTCACTCCTCAGGGATGATTCAGCCACATGAGCTGATATTTTTGCCCTTGTAAACCCAGTTGAAAATAGCTGGAGGCTCTCATCTGGGCTGTGTCTTAGGCAGGGCCCAGGCACCACCAGGACACACACCTATGGGTGCCATCCGCCTTCGGGCCCCGTGTAGCTACTCCTGGGAGGTGCTTCCATTCTCCACCGAGATGCCGGCTTGTTCTGGGTCTTCCGGCTCCGGCAGGCCAAGGGCCTGGCTTGCTGTGACCTCGGCACGGAGCCTGCTGACCGGCACTCAGTGTGCACCCAGCCCTCAGGGAGAGTGACTTTCACCAGCTACGCTGGAAAAGGCTGGTGACTGTCGCCTTATGCTGCAGGGAAGCAATCCCACAGCCCCTCCCATATGGATCACATGGGCTCCATCGAGCTCAGAGACCTTAAAGAATCCATCCAGTTCGGGGTGCACTGCCCCAAAAGGCAGGTGGGGCCTGGCTTCCTGTCCCCACGTTACAGGTGAAGCTCGACTCGGGGCACAGCAGGCAGTGGCCCAAGGCCATCCAGTGGATTCCAGGAGGCCAGGGTGGAGGGCTCCCCCATGTGCTCAGCTCCACTTCACCCCACGGCCTCTCCGTGTTAGCAAGTCTCTCCGCCCTCCGCCTCCTGCATCTGCTCCCCCAGCCTCCGGGGATCCCTGAGACCCTCTCCATCGTCTGCTCTGTCCTTGGGCCTTTGGTTTGGGTCAGAGAGACAGAATTCCCTCTCTCCAGCGCCTCCCCCGCCAGAGCTCTCGGCTCCTCCTCCATGCCGAGCATCAGTGACCACTTCCACCGTCTCTCCTTAGAGCCCCTACAGCCGCCCCTCAGCTTGCAGGCCAGCGTCTGGAGGGGTCTTTGGGACCTCGATGGAGGGCTATCCGAGACAAAGAGATTGGATTGTGCTTCCGACACCCCATGAAAGCAGGGAGGCTGGGGGATGGGAAGGAGGGCCCTGAAAGGCGGATCCAGGGGCACTGCAGTCCTCCAGGCTTCGGGAGGAGCAGCTTCTTGAAGGTGGAAAAGCCTCTGCTTCGTGGGGGCCCTGCACACTCTTGCCAGCCTCTCCTCTTGTCCTGTAGCTGATGGCAAGGAGGGCCCAGGACTGGGGGGTGGCAAAGCTAACCTCAGACAGGGAGAGTGGAGGTCGCCTTGGCTCAAGCCCAGGGCCCCGTTCTGTTGATTTGGGTTCATCTCCCATGGGAGACTTTGCCGAGACTCAGCTCTGACACCTGCTTTTCTCCGTGTTCTTCTGTGTGCCTGGAACTGAGGCTCTCGTTTGTTCCATTCACTGCCGTAACGAAGTTTCCACATCAGAAATTCCCTCCTCAATTCTGGAGGCCAAAGTCTGAGATTGAGGGCAGCGGGGCTGGTTCCTGAGGCCCCTCTCCTGGGCTGGCAGATGCCGCCTCCTCCCTGTGTCCTCACAGGGCCGTCGGTTGGTGTGTGTCTGGGTCCTCCTCTCCTCTTCTTACAGGGACACAGTCAGACTGGACTGAAGCCCACCCATATGACCCCATTTTAACTTCATTACCTCTGTAAAGACCCGATCTTCAAATACAACCCATTCTGGGTTTCTGGGGCGTAGGCTTTAACATATCATCTTTTGGGGGGAATTCAGGCCGTAGCACTCATCTCCCATAACTTGGTATAAGTAACATTCTCGGGCTTGGGAGGTGGTGTGTGTGTGTGCGGGGGTGTGTCTACGTTACATTGTTTAGAAAACACTATCCAGAGAGGGCTCTCGCCTTTCAGCCTAGACAATAAACTCATAAGGCTGGGTCTTCTCCCCCATGAAGGGCCAGGAACACATGTGATTTCCACATTTTCTCTCTTTTGGGTTCCATTCATCCATTTTCTTTTCAATCTCAGAACAAAAGAATTCCATACAGAACATTTTCTGTAGCGACAAAGAATTGTTTTCCTTCTCTCAGACCTTAGGCTCTTTCCACCTGCACCGGGCATTTCACCCCCCAGCCCCGGTGACATGGGCTGAGTCCTGAGTTTCAAAGGCACAGCTGCTGGAGGAGGAGGAGCATTAAGGTTGTCCAACTCTTTTTTTCCATACCAAAGTGGTTTATATTTACTTAATATTAGCTATTACAGATGACCGGAGAGGGGAAAATGCCGGAAATAGAATTGCTATGACTGTTCCTCAGCATGTTTGACTCTATCCCACCAATCACTCCATTTTATACCAGAACACAAAGGGCCATGTCGAGCTATTGGCACTAACCCGGCAAACCCCACTCTCAGCCGCCGCCAGACTGTGGTCCTTTAAGGGTGTTGGGAGAGAAAGATAATCTTATAGAAGGGAGGTTTCCCCAAATTCCATCTCACACTGAAAATCCCACCAGCACTAGCTGCAGTGGAGGGGAGGACAGTGGGTTTCCCGTGGAGGGTGTGTGAGTCCAGGCTGGTGGCCTCCTTCCTCTGTGTGGCTTTCTGCTGCTCCCCCTGGTTCTGCCCACCTGCATCTGACCCTGCTCCCTGGGTTTAGGAAGCCAAAAAAAAAAAAAATGGCTAAAGGAATTAGAAAGTTTTCATCATCCTGGAAAGGTATTTATTTTCTTTTTTAAGAGGCTGGTTAATAACATGTAAGAACTAAATTTCTTCTTGCAAGTGTAGGTGGGTGGAGGGTGGTTATTTTTAAACGAATGACTAACCATCCTCATTGTTATTGTCTTATAAGAAATTTAATATCGATCATATTAAACACTAAAAGGGGCAGCACTCTTGGTCTAACCCTGAACCTGGCATCTTCTGGTCCCATGAGTGCCAAGTCTGTTGTCCCTCACGTACATTCTGACTCCTGAATCTGAGAATCAAAGCCATGAGCGTGTGCATCAGATCTGCCTTTCTTGGCCTCTGGCTGCCGCAGGCCACAGCACTCCCTGAAATGTCACCTGTCCCACACATGGAAGGCAAGGCAAAAACACATCAACAAACAAAAGCCAGTGCCAAAGTGGTCCGGCAGGCACACCTTCCACATGCACTTCATGCACTTTCTGGACCACTTGTGGGCCCCGAACAACCCACTTACCATCTCCCTTCTGCCTTCATCCTTCTCCTGAAGCTTCAGATGTGCCGACACCTGCAGGGGACAAGGACAACAGGGTGGAAGCAGAACAGACGGCCATTGGCAGTGTGAGCCTCATGCCTGCACTGCAGGCCAGGGTGCAGCTAGCCAAGATGCAGCTAGCCACGGTGCCACTAGCCACGGTGCAGCTACCCACAGTGCAGCTAGCCACAACGCCGTTAGCCACAGTGCAGCTAGCCACAGTGCAGCTAGCCACAATGCCACTAGCCACAGTGCAGCTAGCCACGGTGCCACTAGCCACAGTGCAGCTATCCACAGTGCAGCTATCCACAGTGCAGCTAGCCACGGTGCAGCTAGCCACGGTGCAGCTATCCACAGTGCAGCTACCCACAGTGCAGCTAGGCACAATGCCACTAGCCACCGTGCAGCCAGCTGATCACCATGGAAAACCCAAGGAGATCTTGGCTTCCGATGCCCCCTGCTTTAACAATGGTAGGATCGCAGGAGAGCAGTCCATGTGCGATGCTTCCTGCTATCTCAGTTGAATTCTCTGCTGTACCCAAGAGACAAATCAGATGTGGGCCATTTAGAGGTAAGAAAGCCCCAGGCATCAGGGGCTTGGTGATCAGCCTGGGTGGAACCAGTGGTGCGAGTTAGGAATTCCACAAACTGCCTGTTAAACTGCTGAGGCTTGAACTTATCTACAGGGAGAGTCTTTACAGCACAGGAATTTACGAGGGCGACACACCAGGATGCCGCGTTTTGTTGTTGTGTTTTTTGAGATCCCATTTGCTAACACAGCACTGGGCTCCTGGCCCTGCTTGGGAAAACCCAGAGTAGATCACCATGCGCAGGACAGGCCTTGCTTCCACCCTCCTGCCTCCTGTGGCCTCCGGCAAACATGCAACCTCCATTTCCTCACCGGCACAACGGTGAGGTTAAGCTCTGTCCACCTCATTAGCTAGAGAAGTTGCTCTGAGGATCAGAGGAGAGGGTGAGATGCAGGGCGGTGGCGGGGAGGGGGGCAGGGTGTGAGGCAAAGAGGTCTCAGGCCCCAGAGTTGGACAGGGTCAGGCCCACGCTCCTGCCATGTGACACTGCCTGCCATTTCTCAGTCTGCCTGGCTGCAAGGGTGAAAAGCTTAAAAATGCATAACTGCGTCTGATGTGGGATGGGGACTCCGCAATGGGCAGCCAATATCTCCTCCGTGTGAGACAGGACCTTGAGTGGTAACACATACCATAGCCTCAAAGTATTTCTCCACAGCCTCATGAAATTCTCAGAATCAAAATCGAGCTGAATTTGATTGTGAAAATAGATCATTTCACAGCAGGTTCAGTGGCGAGGTTGGGAGAGGACAGCAGGAGTCCCTAGTGGCATCTGTGGAGAATGTAGCCATTGAGCTGGGGTCCCAATGAAGGGTCTCGCGCATGTGGCCATGGGGTTCACTCAAGAACTCACTGAGAAGCCAAACTCAGGCTACCCAAGATGCAGGAGCTGTTCAGGAATAAAGAGGGTGTGCATGGAGCTTGCACTTATGGCATATATGGAACAGTGAACATTAGGGTCAAGAAAAACTTCATGGCTGCTTTGCAGCATCTGTTTGCCAACTCCTCAGAGGTCCTCTGTGCCCCATCTGAACATCCATTTGGAGGCCAGATCAGCAGTCAGGGCTCCATGGGGCATACACTGTCCAGGGAGGCTGGGCCCAGGGGAATGGTGTCCGCTCACCCACAGAACACACAGGACCAGGGAACACGAATGGGAACAGCCCCACAGGTTCCTCTGTTTCTGTTTCTCCACAAAGAAGTTTAGGGAGCAGATCATGTGTCTGTAAACGTAACCTGCTTTTCTTTGCTGAGCTGAGAACCCCTTGGCATTCCCCTTCACATGACACTCTCAGACACCATTGGGAAGAAGTTTGCCCAACCCAAGTCAGGGTCTCTCCAGGTGGAAAACCAAGGTGAACCCCCATCTACTGACCAAAGCACAGAGCAGACCCAGCTGAGGATGTCCCCTAGGGTGTCAAGAGAGACATGAAGCCTGGGACTCTTCTTTTGCAGCGAACAAGGAGGAAGCAGAAATATAAACAGTCCCCCACATAAAGCCGGCCATGACTGGCAACTGGAGCTGCACACTGATTTTCAATCTCCTCTTAATGGGAGGATTCTCATGGCTGCCTCTGCTCACAGTTAGGCCCATGTGGTTTCAGTCACCATGTGCTGGGCCTTTAAAAAAAAAAAATGGCCCCTGCTGGGCGCGGTGGTTCACACCTGTAATCCCAGCACTTTGGGAGGCTGAGGTGGGCAGATCACGAGGTCAGGAGTTCAAGACCAGCCTGAACAACATAGTGAAACCCCATCTCTACTAAAAATACACAAATCAGCCGGGCATGGTGGTGGGCGCCTGTAGTCCCAGCTACTTGAGAGGCTGAGGCAGAAGAATCGCTTGAACCTGGGAGGCGGAGGTTGCAGTGAGCTGAGATCGTGCCACTGCATTCCAGCCTGAGTGACAGAGCGAGACTCTGTCTCAAAAAGAAAAAAAAAAACAGGCCCTGGAAACTCAGAGCCATGGCACTTGGCTGGGTCATGGTCTGTCCAAGGAGCACAACCAGCTATTCCAGAAACCCAAGCAGAGGATACCCCCTGGACCCTTCTGTGGCCCCAGGAGGGGAAGATATTTTTAAACTTCCACAAATACTGAACTTACCCACAGAGGACATAAGTGAAGACACTGTGGGGAAGCTTACTAGGAGTGAAAAGAAACAGTGACCAAGTTGAATTGATTAGGCACCAACTGTATGCCAGAATTCTACCCCACCTTCCCTGTATTTTCCCTTTCAATATTTACACCAAGCCCGTACGGTCTTGCAGATGAGGACACTGAGGCTGTGAGGATAAAGCAGGTGCACAGCAAGAAAGCTGAGCTGGCAGTTAAAGGTGCGCCTTTGAAGGCAGACAGCTCTGGCCACGTGTGGCCATCAGCAGCCGTGTGACCCTGGGCTCCTGGCTTAATTGGGGGAAGCTCCATTTCCCACCCACTTTCTTAGGATGACCTATCTGGTGTGTGTAGAGCTATGTGCTCGGGGCCTGGGACCCAGGAGATGCTCGGCCACTGCTGGTTTCATTTTCCCACCTGGGAGGCAGGTGAGTCAGAGGAATAGACCCTTGGTATCCTGACCAAGGCACCAGGTGAGTGGGTGCTTGGGCCAAAGACAACGGAATGACTCAAGGATGGCCTACAGGAAGGAGAATCCCAAGCACTGGCCTGCAGGGGAAATAGGATGGTGGCTGCCCTGGAGAGGATCACCCAGGCCAGCCGGGTTAATAACCTTCTCAGAAACTTGACCCCAACCCTGCCAAACAAGGTCTATTAAACTCACAGTCTTGGGGGGTTTGGGATGATGCTGCCTGTCCCAACAGCAAGTCTGGTGTTAGAACTCCGCTGACCCTGTGCAGGCTGCATGGCAGAGCCCTTGGGTCCCTCGCAGATGGGCATTTGGCCAGTCCTGTGTCTAATGTGGGAGCTGGGGACAGGTGGCAGGGGCGGGGCGGGGCAGGGCTCACCATCATGGCCTCCTGCACAGTGAGGTGCGGCAGCAGCATGTCGTCCTGCATGATGTAGCAGGACACCTTCCGGAAGCAGCGCAGGTCCCGGGGCAGGCCGTTGATGAGGACGGCCCCCTTCATGCCCGTCTCCCTGCAGAGCCAAGGACAGGAGAAGCCATCAGCCGGGCTCCTGCTCCTCCTCCACCTCGTGGGGCAGGAGACGGGAGCCAGAGAGGGGGGCTTGCCTCCCAGCATCTTCCCAGCTGGACCACTGGCCACAGGGACCCTGAGGGGCAGAAAGGGACCAGACCTCGCTAGTACTGCAGCAATCAGGAGGAAGAAATTCCACAGAGAAAGCGCCCGGTGGGAAGAGGAAACCTCACACAGGCCTCCGTGGGATGGCGTGTTTATACCAAGGGTAACGGCAGCACTTTCTTGACCTACCAAACAAAGATACGCAGGGATGGTCCTATATGCAGCCGTGAGGTCGGGATGCACAGCCCCTGGATTTGTGGGGGTCTGTAACATTGTCTTCTGAACAATTCTGTGTGTAGCTCAGGCTGCACCCAACTGCCCAAAGGCCAGATCTCTGCAGACTTCAGGCCTGGGAAGGAGCACCAGCAGAGAGGGGCCTGGGGCCTGGACCGGCTCTGCTGAGTGGATGGCCCTTCTCCACCAGGGAGAATTCTCTCTGTTGAGCAGGCTGAGAGCCTCCTACGTGCTCGTGTGAGGTGCACCAGGCACACTCATTCACTGGCTGGTTCATCAGCTCACTGCAGACCTACTGTGCGCCTCTGCCGCCTGCCGTTCTGGGAGCATCAGTGCAGCCTGGGAACTGGTGGGTGCCACAGGCAGTCTACATGCTATGCTTCCAAGGATCCAGTCTTTCTAGCCCTACCTCCTAGATGTTATGGAGAATAAAACAGGCGAATCTATGAAGACTAATGAAAGCATGTCCAGCTTCCAACTTTACTCAGCTTGTTACTATGACTGTGGGCCTGCGGCCAGGTCCCTCCTCTCCTCCAGGCACAGGCTGGACTCAACTGGCTTCCCCTGGATCCCCAGGTCTGAAGGCCCCATCCTGAGTGGCCTGCGCCAAGCACCCATACAGGCTGCCAGGAGCTGTGGGTGTATTGATGATCTGAGAAACAGCCACCCCTGCAAGAATACGCCACTCCCCTCTGGCCCTGCATCACTCTGAGAATTCAACTTTAACCTTTAGATGTGACTGTCACAGGCAGGAATTTGCCATAAGTGAGGTTTTTTCAAACCACAATTTCTGGCATTAAGGTGTAATTCAGAAGCTCTAAGGAAAAGGGTGATATTTGCCATTTTTTCAGTAAATGAAATTATTACTATTATTACTATTTGCCAAAGTTAGTAAAGAAAACCAATCAGACATGAAAATAACTGACTTTAACAGAGCATTTTCTAAACGCTGCTAAAGATTCTAATCTAAGTTTTCTAATCATTCCCATATGGATGACATTGGACACAATGGTCGCCAAACTTGTTTTTTTTGTTGTTGTTGTTGTTTGTGTTTTTGAGATGGAGTCTCGCTTTTGTCACCCAGGCTAGAGTGCAGTGGCACGATCTCGGCTCACTGCAACCTCTGCCTCCTGGGTTCAAGTGATTCTCCTGCCTCAGCCTCCTAAGTAGCTGGGATTATAGGCACTTGCCACCATGCCCAGCTAATTTTTTCTGTATTTTTAGTAGAGACAAGGTTTCATCATGTTGGCCAGGCTGGTCTTGAACTCATGACCTCAGGTAATCCGCCTACCTCGGCCTCCCAAAGTGCTGCAATTACAGGTGCAAGCCACTGCACCCAGCTCAAACTTCTAAACAACTAAGACCATCACAAGCCCCAGCCAAACAGTTCTCATTCTCTTCCAAAAATGCCTTGTCTCTCTTCAACTTGCATTCGCTCCTGTTCTCTCCAAGTTCTCTGGCCACCCGTCTCCCTGAACTCGACCTTCCTACCTCCTCCTGTCCCTTTAGCCAGGCTGAGCTCATCCAGGGTGCTGCTGTGGCCACTGTGCCCAGGGACCCCTCTCTGAGCATGGCTCTCCACCCATCACATGGCCCTTGGCAAGTGCAGCCTCTCAATGTCACTCTCTCCCCTGGACCCAGTTCCCTTCACAGACTCCAGAGCTTCCTGATCCCACCTTGTGCTCTGCTGAAGCCTGTATATACAGAGCATTAAGAAGCTACTGCTGTAGACCACAGCCTGCTCCAGGTGACGGGGCTGATGGAAGGAGCTCCACTGTTGCCATTGCTGGCCTGACACCCAGGTGAGAACTTTGCGCCCTGGGCAGGGCTGCTCACCTGTATCCAGCCAGGATGTTCATCAGTGTGGACTTCCCGGCCCCGGAAGGACCCATAATGGCCACCAGCTCACCACTACTGAACTTCCCGGAAATTCCTTTCAGAAGGGTCTTGTATCCTGCAAAAAGCAGATCATATTCATATTCATTTCATTTTGTTTTATCTCTATGCAGTAAATATGCAAATGTTCAAGTACACATGACCAAGGCCAAAGGCAACCTTTGACATGCATCATAGAAAAGGCTGCATTCCAGGGAAGAACATGAACTTCGTGTCTTTTGAATTCCCTGGTCTATGTCTTCAACTGCATTTCACGGGTTATAATAATGATAATAATTACCAGCACGTGTGTAATGCTTTAGAGCTTACAAAGCACTTTCCCACTCATTGTCTAGTCTATGGGGAATCCACCATTTCCGTCTCAGAGTGAGGAAGCGATGTCCGGTGGGCCCAGGTGACCTGCCCAGGCCCTCGGTCAGTGTGGGCAGAACCCAGCTCTGAGCTGCAGCACTACCAGCTTGCTCCTGCCCCGATATGCTATGCATGTGTCTGTATTAATTAATAATTCACTTACTGCATCTACAAATTATTTATGCTTTATATATTTATGTAAGTATAAATTATGTATATATAATTTATTTATAAATAGTCAACATATGATTAAATAATCAATATATTATTAATCCCTTAATTAATAATTAAGAAAGTTTGTCATTTTGCAGCCACACCAAACTGCTTTGGAATTTCTGCCAAGTCTCCATCTGAGAGCTTTATAAAAGGGGAAAAGCTACACATCCCAAGAAAAGCCACATTAATTTTTTTTTCAAATAGACTGTTTAAAAGTGCTGTAAATAATAAAATAGAAGCAACTGGATGCATAGATAATGTCTCCCAATCCGGGGGCACTTCTCAGTGTAGTATCAGATCAGAAGCCACTGTTAAATGATCAAGAATCATGTGAATGCAATTTTAGCTCCCACATGTTTCAGAGGACTTAATGAGACAGGGACCCGTGGGGTCCTTGGCCCAGTCCCGTGTTTTAGACTTTCTCCCGGTCCCCAGCTGGGCACCCAAGCCTGTATGTTTCCAAGAGTCTGGCCCAGGGGAATGTGCTCCCTGCCGTCTTCCTGTCTTTTGTAGATAGGACACTGGAAAATGCCAACCTGTCACCAGGTGCTGCCTTAATTTGGATGTGGAGTCCCTGAGGCCTTGTTTAGGAGAGTCAGAGAGCTGCGGAAGCCAGTCAGGAAGCTTGGGACTGCCACTCATTACAGACAGGGCGGTTGTCGCCCCAGGGAGGGCCAGGAGAGTCATCCCAGTGGGGGTAGGCGCACAGGAAGAAAGGGCTGGGGCTGGAGAGCAGCTCAGAGCTGCAGGTGAACCAGCTCGTACAACAGGACTGTGGATGACAATGCTTACAAACACACAGCACTTGAGGCCTAAACAGATTAGCGGGGCTGGAGGAGGACTGGGAACCCCAAGAATAGCCCTTCTGCTGAGCCATGGGTGCCCCTCAGTGGACAGGCAGACAGAAGAGCTGGGGACCACAGAGACCCTTCCTCCACAGGAGCAAGCTCCCTGCACCACGGAGTACTGCAGCACTTCAGGGACCCAGGCCCCCGGGGACCCAGGCGATATCCCCAAGAAAGCACTAAATGCTGGGTACCTGCTAATTACCGTCTCTTGTCTATTCAGGGTGGAAGTGGTGCTGCTCCCCAGCAAACCTCCCTTAGGCTGTGTCCTCTCAAACTTATGAGCTGCCTGAAGACGCCCGGTCACTGAGCTCAGCAGCAGCCATCATCTGACCATGGCCATAACACACCTGAGGGTTCATGCCTCGGGCTCTAAGAAACCTCTCTCCCTCCGTCCAGGGCAGGCAGGGCCCACCTCTCCTTCTGGGCACAGCCTCTGAGCTCTCAACTTTGACAGTGCCCAGGGCTGACCCTCCATGCTGGGGCTCACTGGGGCACCCGATGATCACCCTCGCTAGAGGAAGCACATATAGGCTGCAATGACCCCTAGGACCCCAGGAACAGGACACGGCGTGGAGGCTGGGAGCATTCGGCCCTCTCATGGGGAGAGCACGACAGGTGGTGTCAGGCTGGTCTTGCTATTGAGAACCACCAAACTGGAATTTGCACCAAACAGAGAGTGCACGCAACTGGGGCTGCAGGTGTCCACTCCACCTGGCCCTCATGGGGTCCAGCAGTGGACACAAGACCCAATTCAGGGCTGTACTTCTCGAATATTAGAAACTTGTTTTTCTTTCTTTTTTTAAAAAAAGACATGCATTTGGAATTGAAGAATCTTAAAAGTGGCTCTGGAAACAAAGTCCAGTAAACATTAGTCTGCCCTGCTGTGGGACAGCCCGGGTACAACAGCGACCTTGTGCAGGTCTAAAAGTGAGTCCCAGGCTGAGGGGCCCAGGAAACACCAGTCAGAGGCTTCCTGTGGTAGTTGGGTTTCCTGAGTATCCAGCACACGCACGCGCACACACACACACACACACACACCCCTCCATTTATGTAAGGAAATCAGCCTCCCCGCAGAGCCCTGCACTTGGTTCCCCTTACAGAAATATAAAGTGAAGATGTGACCATCCCGCCCCGCCTGCCCTACTTTCCCACCCCTGAGCTCTGCTCAGCCCACTTCTTGGCATAATGGACACACACCTGCCTCCCTGTCCTTGTGGGCTCTCATTCACAGGGCGCGCTGTCTTCCACTGTTTTTCTGGCTGGGATAGTGAGCGCCCAGGATAACATGCGCAGAGACTGCCAGAGCCAGGCCCAGTGAAGGCCCATCAGCCCCGTGCAGGATGCCCAGGTTCAGTATTTGAAACGGCCAGACGCTGGCCCAGACCAGAGCTTAGACACATCACAGACCAGACCAGAGCCGCAGACCAGAACAGCCAGACCAGAACTTAGATAGAACCCAGACCAGACCGAGACAGAACTCAGACCAGACCCAGACAGAACCCAGACCAGACCCAGACAGAACTCAGACCACACCCAGACAGAACCCAGACCAGACCCAGACAGAACTCAGACCACACCCAGACAGAACCCAGACCAGACCCAGACAGAACCCAGACCAGACCCAGACAGAACTCAGACCACACCCAGACAGAACCCAGACCACACCCAGACAGAACTCAGACCACACCCAGACAGAACCCAGACCAGACCCAGACAGAACCCAGACCAGACCCAGACAGAACCCAGACCAGACCCAGACAGAACCCAGACCAGACCCAGACAGAACTCAGACCACACCCAGACAGAACCCAGACCACACCCAGACAGAACCCAGACCAGACCCAGAGAGAACCCAGACCAGACCCAGACAGAACCCAGACCAGACCCAGACAGAACTCAGACCACACCCAGACAGAACCCAGACCCAGACAGAATTCAGACCAGACCCAGACAGAACTCAGACCACACCCAGACAGAACCCAGACCACACCCAGACAGAATTCAGACCAGACCAGACAGAACCCAGACCAGACCAGAGCCCCAGACCAGAAACTAAATGGAACTCAGATAAAAACTGCAGACCAGAACCTGTGAGAGCACTAGGCGGGCAGGGCCGCCCTCTGTGAGCCTGGGTGGGAGGAAGGCTCCACTCCCCATTTATCTTTAATCAGTGTCTGTTTCCCCCTTTCCCTGCACCAATTGTAAAGTCTTTATCAATTGCTGGGTTGTCTCTGAGCACTGCATGCTAAGAAGAAATAATGCAACTTAATCCTTTTTTAGGGGACATAAATTCATAGTCAATTAATCAAGGCAAAAAAAGCCATAAGTTCAACCAGACTCCTCTGGGAAATGGAAAGAAATGGGAGGTGAGGGCCATCAAGAACCAGAGGAGATAATGGGGTCTGAGCAGGACCCAAGGCGCCAGACACCTGCTCAGGAATTAATTCCCTAAGTGACACCAGCAGGCTACGTATCTTCTTGGGGCCCTAATGTCAACATCTGTAAAACAGAACCGGACAAGATGGTTTCCAGTGTAGTCTTAACTACCCTAGAAAGGAAGCAAATGCTCTATGAGCCTGTGAAAATCCTTGCTCCTTAACACAAAATATGGGAGCTTAGCAAGGGGCACAACTAGCAGTGCCTGGGGCTGTGGTCATTGCCAGAGGACAGAGATGGGAGGAGGATAGAAGAGTGCTCCAGATAGGGTGGCGACGGACTGTCCTTGGAGCCGCAGACCTGCATGATCAGAGAGGAGCAAATCCCTTGGGATATTCCAAAGACAACCCACAGAGTCTATCTCTGTCCCTTTTATGGTTTGTTCCCTAAGATGATGCATACTTGGGAGAGACGGGAACAGGGCAGGCTGCTTCTTTGGAGCTACTCACTATAAAAGGAGCAGTGGAAGCACCTTGATCCCAAACCCTCCTAATCAGACTCACCTTGGCTGAATTTCATATTGCAATTCTGTTGTTTTATCTTATTTTATTTATTTATTTTGAGACAGAGTCTCGCTCTGTCACCCAGGCTGGAGTGCAGTGGCGCGATCTCGGCTCACTGCAAACTCTGCCTCCTGGGTTCAAGCGATTCTCCTGCCTCAGCCTCCCGAGTAGCTGGGATTACAGGTGCGTGCCACCATGCCAGGCTAATTTTTTGTATTTTTAGTAGAGACGGGGTTTCACTGTGTTAGCCAGGATGGTCTCGATCTCCTGATCTCATGATCCACCTGCCTCGGCCTCCCAAAGTGCTGGGATTACAGACGTAAGCCACCACGCCCGGCCTCATCTTGCAATTCACAAGTCCACTGTCAAAGCAAAACCAAGAGCAAGCCCACTTATCCAGGCTGAAGAGAGAAGAACGCTGTCCAGGAAGGGGAGGCCTGCAGATGAATCTCTCAAGCCACGAGGGGCAAGCTATGGCAGTGCGCGAGGGGGCTGCCTCACTAAGGGGGAGGCCAGGGCCGGCAGGACACCGCTGACTGCAGAGGTGGAAAAAATGTCTCCAGGCCATCCCGGCCTGCGGTCCTGAGCCAGCTCGCAGTCTGGTGTAGTGGACCAGAGGTGCACATCTGGAAAGCCTGAGAAGTCAACAGCGGTCAGGCCGCCCTGCGGTGTGCTAGAGCTGACCCCTTTCCAGGGCTCATCCTCTCACAGCCCTGGAGGCCGGAAGTCCTCACTGGAAGTGTCCTCAGGGCCATGCTCCCCTGAAGGTGCTAGGGGAGGACCTCCTCTGCCTCTGCCAGCCGCTGCTGCTCCAGGTGTTCCCTGATTCGTGGCTGCCTCCCTTGATCTCTCCTCTGTCTGCGCATGGGCGTCTCCCCTGTGTGTCTGTGACTGTGTCCAAATTCCCATCTTCTTATCCAGACAGCTGTCATATGGGATCGGGGCCTGCCCTACTTCAGCATGACCTCATCTTAACTAATGCCATCCGCAGTGACTCTGTTTCAAGTAAGGCCACATTCTTAGGGAGCAGGGGTTAGAACTTCAACATATCTATTTGGGGGACACAACTCAACCCACAGCACAGCACAATGCTAGGGAGAAAGCGTCACCCGGGGCTGCTGCACTGGATGCGGCCTCCAGGAGGAAACTGACCTGTGAGTGCCGGAATGAGGGCCGTGAGGGCCTGAGCACTCTGGACTCTATTACCAGGGGTGCAGCCCTGCCCGAGCACAGCTGCAGCTCCTAAGAACCCCTGTGTGCACTCGGAAAGATGGTGTGAAGCTGTCCTGCATGGGGATGGGGGGCCAGCACAAGCGAGCACCAACAAGCTGGCTCTGGTCCCAAGGAGCTCAGCCGAAGGGCCCAAGAGGTGGGCCCCCAAAGTCCCTCACACAGTGACTCCAGAAGAAGGTGGCTCCGAGGAGCCTGCTCAGATCTGACTGTACTCAAGGAGAGGAGTGTGAGCCAGGCTGGCTGGGGAGCATGGCACCCTCCCACCCACTGTCTGCCACCACGGGCAGACACCATGAGAGCTAGTGGCCTCAAGGCCAAAGATGGAGTCCTGATGTTGTCAAGGCTTCCCAAGACCCAACCCTCCCTCCCCGTGCATGTGCCCCCAGTCAAGACCCTGGAGAGCTCCCCAGAGCACACCAACCAGCACCCCAAACAGCGCTCCTCTATCCCATCTCTCCTGGTCCTCCCCTTTCCCCATGTGGCCATCTCTCCCCCACCTCCTTCCCTCTCTCCTCTGTCTCCCTCTCTCTCCTCTATGTCTCTCCCTCTCTCTCTCTCTCTCTCCACCTTCTCTCTCTCGCCTTTCACCTTTCTTTTGCCAGCATCCTCTGAGAAGTAGGAACCTCACCTTTCCATCTCTATAAACATTCGGCCCTGGCCCAGTGCGGATACTCGAGTGGCGCTGAATGGATGGATGAATGGATGAATGGATGAACAGATGGGTGAATGGATGAATGGATGGATGGATGAATAGATGAATGAATGGATGGATAGATTGACGGATGGACGGATGGATGGATGGACGGACGGATGGACAGAGGGACGGACGGATGGATGGATGAACAGATGTTTAAAAACTATGCAGATGAAGCATTTAGTAATGTTTACAATTAAGTGAATACTAAAGAGTTTCCTGAGTTATCGCCTCCTTCAGAATGAGCCACTTTTAGAACATTAGAGATTCAGAGACAGCCTGTGCAGACATCCCGAATTCCAGTGATCATGAGTATAAGGAGGCAACGTTGGAATGAAGCTGCTCCTCCTAAAGGCCAGCTGGCCAACCCCAAACCAGGCACCCCAGATGAGCAGGGCATCCGACAGCCGCCACATGACGCACGTCTTCTTCTGCTTCCGGCTCTGTCACTGCCCTGGAGGCCCTGAGAATGTCAGCTCCATGAGGACGTGAGCAAGACCAGCTTCTTGATTATCATGCCCCGTGAGCCTGGAATGGAGCCTGCACGACGGTTACTGGAAGGAAATGTTCGTGGCACTCACAAGACAGGAAGGGCTCTTGGCACAGATGAACCTCGAGCAACACCCCGTCTCAGGCAACGCCGTGGCCTTGTCGTCTCTTCCCACACCTCCCTTCTGACAGGACAGACCCCTTTGGGACCAGAGCCATCAGGCAATGCCCAGAGGCCACTGCAAGCCCAGCCGCCTGGCCCCTCCCCACAGTCTAACGGCAGGATCAACCTACTTCAGGCATTTTTACGGGGTTGCTGGCTCCCTCTGTCTTGCGTTACATAAGCACAAACCCCTCCCCAAGTGGATGAGACAGAAGTCATCAGGAAACCTGCAGCCAATGGCCATGGAAATGTGCCTGCTATGTTCACTTCTGAGTAATTATGTTTTGCTGTAAATGTGCCTGTTGTGTTCACTTCTGAGTAATTATGTTTTGCTGTAAATGTCGCTGAGGTGTAGAAAACACACAGAAGTGCGCGGACCATAAACACACAGCTTCACGCGCTTTTCTAGAACGAACACACCAGGGTCCCAGCCCCCAGATCAGAACTGGGACGTGGCCTGCTCCTAGGAGCTCCCTCACACCCCCTTCCTGTCGCTTCAGGGATCACTACTTTTAAATCTAAAGTAAACCCCCAAAGGTGTTGATTTTTAAACAAAGAAATACAACTTTTCCAAAACAAACAATAAAAAAGACAGTTTCCTCCCTTGGAAATGAAGGCAACATTCCCTTGCCCATGGAAAAATCAAGGCACCTTTCTGAGATGGAGATTGCCCCCCAGTAATCCCATGAGCCCTGTTAGCTGCTGTGGCTGGGCTATACCACTTGCCAGACAGCCCCTGGGACAAGGTGGTTCGGGTCTAGAAGGAATTTCAGGAAGGCACTGAATGTTTACATTTCCTACATTAGCTAACAGTGCTTCACAAAGAGAACCGATACCTGTCAACTGTCAACACCTAGGAAGAGTCAGGGGACATGGCGACATCGCTCGGGGCTGGGAGAGTTTTCCTCACTCTGTAGAAATGTGCCCTTGAAGGAGGCACAGGCAGAGCCAGCCCAGTCCCCGGGCAGAGGCCATGAGGCACAGAACGGGTCTTACCAGGCCAGAGCTCACTGGGGTGGGCGTGGCGCCAGCCTTGCTCCTGTCACTCCGCTTAGGCCTCACAGCAAGCGAGTACTGCGTCCTTCTCCATCTTTTACAGGTGACATACAGAGCTTGGAGAGGGTTAATGACCTGCCCAAGGCCACACGGTAGGTCAGCAGAGGATCCAGGATTCCAACCCCTTCTGCCAAACCTGGAGGCAGCTCTTGCACCCGGGGCCATCAGTGCCTTTGCCAGGCCCCGCAGTGCGGTTCCCGGCTGTTCCCCTCCTCCCTCCCTTCTCCCTCCCTCTTCCCTCCCTCCTCCCTCCCTCCTCCTCTGAGTGGGCATATTCTCATTGAATCAATACAGTCAGCTCAATCCAGAATTGTGCATTTAGTCTGATATCGCATGAAATATTGAACAGAGGATCAGAAGGAATTTCAAGCCTTTCCCCTTATAAAGAAGAAACCCCGTGGGTCCCCTAAGGCTAAGAATACCACCCAGGTGTGGGCAGGGTAGCTCGCAGTGCTGATGCAGTGAGACGCTCTGAAAGCTGCGGCCGTAAGCATTCCTATGCCCATTCAAAGAGATCGTCACTTGTGCAACTGACCTTTATCTTTCAATTTATTTTTCATTCCACAGAACATCCTCAGAAAAAAGGAGAATTCTTGCCAGGGTGTGGGAAGGTCTCCTGTCCTTTGGGGAGGACTCAAGCCCTGTTTACATGAAGGACCTCCTTGCAGCCTCTGCTAGGAAGTATCCTTCCCCAAGCCAAATGCATGCTCCCTAAAGCTTCGTGTGAGAAAAACCTCTCCTACTACCTGCCCAGCAACCAAGGGATCTGAGCGCCTAGGGAACCATTAGCCCCCCAGTCCTGGTTACCTGCAGAACATAATAAGCAAGTGACTAGCTCACTCTGGTTTCACTGAACGAGCTGCAGTTTGGAAAGGGGTCGGCTGCCTCTCCAGAGACCCTGGGGAAGATGGGTCATCGGGTTTTGTTTCCCAGCAGCACCAACAAAAGCGTGTTGTCCACCTGCGCCGGGCTGGGCTGGGACCAGGTGAAGGGGGCACCGGCAGAGAATCAGGGCCTTGTTTTGTGGTTGTCCAAATGTCAAATGTCACTCTGATAGCTCAGCGTTCTGACCTCTCCGTGAGTTAAGTACGCCATAAACATAGCTGTGGATAATCAGCAGGCACAAGAGGCCGTCCTGTGTTTACGGAGCTCCGCGGCCGAGGCCGCCGCGTGTTTCGCCATCCTTGCCCTGTTCACTCACCCTCCAGCTTCCCGAGGGGGCCGGGCCAGGCAGGACATTCCTCTTCCAAGCCAGAGCAAGGCAATGCATCTCTTCACAAGCGGGCAGTCCCCGATATACAGAGGGACGCTCGCTTGGGTTTCAGTGGAGAGAGGGGGTGGGGAGCTGCCCAAGCTTCCCCCAGGCCCCTGTGGATTCTGTGCCCCTTCGACCAGGCCAGGGAGTCTGCGATGGAGTTTCCTACCCTGCCTGTCTGTTTTCTCAGGAGTCATCCTCTCTCATGGGAGAAGACGCCACGCAACAACCGGCTGCTCCCATCGCCCCACATCCAGGAGGTCAGCTTTCCAACCGCAAACATCAAAACACTGCCACCCCGGCCTGAGCACAGCAGGGTATCTGAAATCCCCTCACAAATGCCTCTGTTTAGTAAACATGCAGCCAGTAGGACTCCAGAGCTGCCTGGGTGGGGCAGGTGGGGGTGGGGGAGAGGGGGAAAGGGACAAGAGCACCCTCCCACCGCCCCATACTAGAAGAAGAAAGAGGGTGGAAAATGGGAGAGAGGGGCCGGGCACGGTGACTCACGCCTGTAATCCCAGCACTTTGGGAGGCCGAGGCGGGTAGATCAGGAGGTCAAGAGATCGAGACCATCCTGGCTAACATGGTGAAACCCGGTCTCTACAAAAAATACAAAAAATTAGCCGGGTGTGGTGGCATGCGCCTGTAGTCCCAGCTACTCAGGAGGCTGAGGCAGGAGAATCGCTTGAACGAGGGAGGCGGAGGAGGTTGCAGTGAGCTGAGATGGTGCCACTGCACTCCAGCCTGGCAGAGCGAGACTCCATCTCAAAAAAAAGAAAATGGGAGAGAGGGAGGCGCACAGCTGTGGGGCCGTGGGGAAAAGTGGGTAGCTCATGGGGGAACAGAGGTGGGGTTTGCTTTCTGGGTCCTTGTTCAGTTTTTGGGGTGCCTCTATTTTCTTTCCTTCCTGCTAAGGGATATTTTCCTCTCCTTGGCTCCTTGGCAGGAGCTGGGTGGGGCTGAGTGCAAAGACTGAGAGGGGAAGTAAGAAGTCCATCCTGCTCCACTGTCACCTCTAATGCCACCAGTTGGTGTGTGTCTGGTGGAGGGGTCACTGGGGAGTTGGGGCCCTCCCATGCGGCTCCTCTCCTCCCTAAATAACATGGTTTTAGATACTCTGGTGAGCTCTTTTGAAAATCTTTTCAACTTCAAAAGAACCCAAACAAAATCCTGCAGAGGGAACCCTGGGGAGGAAGACTCTGCCACGCTCAGGCTCCCCGGCTTGTGTTTCACAGGTGATGAGCCCCTGGCAGGAGCGGCAGTGTCATGGGTCTCAGCATCTCAGGCCCCCTCGAGAGGGGCCCTGGCCCCAGCCGGGCCACCATTCAGCTCCGCGGTGGGAGCTGGGTCCTAGACATGCTTGGCGCCCAATGCCACCTGCAGGGTTGAAGTGAGCTTCTCCTCCGAATGCCTTTAGGGCCACGTGACCAGCTTCACCTGAGAAGCAACACAACGCATCCTCACCTTCCTCCACGGGATCCCCAGGAAAACCCCAACCATAGGCCCTTCCTGCCCCATGAGCTGCTGACAAGACTTTGCCACTGATAGAGACCACCCCCAGGTGATGGGGCCCTCCCTGGACTTGGACTGACCACGTGCAGGATGCTGCACTGGCCTGAAGAAACCAGCAGGGAAGGGGAAGACCAAGCCAACACCACCGTCCAACCCACAGCTGCTGAGCCTCAGGGCCGCTCAAGCCTGGGGGCCTTCTTTCTCCCGCTGTGCCCCTTTACCATTGGCCTCTCTCTCCCCTGCTCTTTTCCTTTCTTCCATCCAAAGGGAGGAGGCAATGGGCTAATGAGAAAACACCCCAACTCTGCCTCTTCCTAAACCGTGACCTGTGGCAAGTGGCAAATCTGTGAGCTGCTTGCTCTCAGGTATACACCCATCATCGAGTAACTGTGTGGATTACATGCACGTGCAAATGCCCACTGGTTTGCAAACATGTGGCTCTAGCAATCCTGTCAGTTTTTATCAAATGAGTGACAGGAAACAAGGTAATGGCCAGCTCCTCAGAAGCAATGCCACTCCATTTGCCTCCATAGCCTGAGGGTCCACGTGATGACTCCAGCCAGGGAGCCTCAGTCAATGCACCTTGAGTGGACGGTTGGATGGGGGCATGATGACAATGCTTCAGCCCTCTAGGCCAGACATCGGCACCCTTCTTCCCTGAAGAACTGAATCACAGACATTTTAGATTTTGCAGGACACACAGCCTGTCACAAACACTGAGCTCTCCAGTTTAGCAGAAGCTAAAGCTGCCACCTGTACATCCGTGGCTGTGGCTACTGCAACAAAACTTCACTTACAAACTCAGGCAGAGCACAGATCTGGTCTCCAGGCTGTGCTTTGCTGACTCTGCTCCAGAACTTTGGAGCTGAGCCCAGCACCAGCGACATCTGGGAATGCGATGTCGTCTCTCTCACACCAAGTTATGTCTCCCAGGCAGGGGCCTTTGCAAGGTGGAAGAAAATCCAGCTAAGGCTGGGGATGCACCCTGTGTTCTTGGGGGAAGACAGAGTATGAGAACAGGACAACTGAGGCAGGTCTGAGAGAAAGGCAAGCTTGGATCACCACCAGGAACAAGGGAAAGGACTGACTATGCCCTCAAGGAGCTCCAAATCCTACGGTTCTCCAGAATTCTGGAGTGAACGACTCAAACTCCCCTCACATGAGAAGGTTGATTTGTCAGCTGATAAAGAAAGTTCTGGAGCAGCTCCCTCCCCGGTGCTTCTAGACAGCCGCTGTGCCCTCCTAATTAGGGAACAAAGCTGCTGCTGGTGGCACCACCCAGAGCTGCAGCTTTCAGAGCCACCTGCAGGGGGCAGCCCTCACCCGGAGTCTTAGAGCAGCTGCCAGCAGGCACCCTGCTCCCCTGAGAGGCAGAGGAAGACTGACCTCGGCTGTTCTCTAGTAGAATGCTCTAGAGGAGGATTAATGGAGGGATGGATGGAGAGGCTGATAGAGTGGATGGAGATATGGGTGTTTCCAAAAGTCAACCGGGTACACAGGGAACATATTCGAGGCAACCCCCAGCTGCAAATCCCAGAGTGAGTTTCAGGAGTGCAGCATTGGGGACTCAGGGTGTGGTGAAATCTGGATGGAGAGAGGGATGCATTGAGGGATGGAGGAAGGGATGGAGGAAGATATGGAGGGAGGGATGGGGGGATATGGAAGGTGGGATGGAGGAAGGAATGGAGGGAGGAATAGAAGGAGGGATGGAGGACGGATACAGGAAGACATGAAGGGAGGGATGGAAGAGAAATAGATGGAGAGATAAAGGGAGGGATGGGTGGAGGGAAGAATTAGTGGAGGAACAGATGGAGGGATGGTTGGAGAGGCTGATGGAGTAGATGGGGAAATGGGAGGAAGGATGGATGGAGTAAATGAAGGGATGAGTGGAGGGATGAGTGGAGGGGAGGATTAATGGAGGGATGGATGGAGAGGCTGATGGAGTGGATGGGGAAAAGTGTGGAAGGATGGATGGAGTGGATGAAGAGGTGAGTGGAGGGATGAGTGGAGGGATGGATGGAGAGGCTGATGGAGTGGATGGGGAAATGGGTAGAAGGAGGGTGGAGTAGATAAAGGGAAGGGTGGAGGGATGGCTGGAGGGATGGATGGAGAGGCTGATGGAGTAGATGGGGAAACGGGTGGAAGGATGGATGGAGTGGAAGAAGGGGTGAGTGGAGGGATGAGTGGAGGGGAGAATTAATGAAGGGATGGATGGAGGGAAGGATCTTCATGAAGCTCAGTCTGTTCCTGAAGAACACCTTTTCTATCATGGGCCACGTGGTGCGGGGAGACCTCTTGGGACTGTGTATGCAGTTCAGTGGCCAGTGTAAGCACATATTCAAGTATCACATTCTTCTTTGCCACACATTTCAACACATTCTGATTTCTGGAATATTTCATCCACTGTGGAAGGCAGTAAGCATCGTGGGAATGTGGCCAAAGTGAGGAGGCTGGCTGGAGTCTGGAGCGCTCAGTTCGGTCCTTCCCCAGGGTCACTGCCACGCCCTACACAGCTGTCTCAGCAACATGCTTTAGGACAAGAAC
This sequence comes from Symphalangus syndactylus, assembly GCF_028878055.3. NCBI lineage: Eukaryota > Metazoa > Chordata > Mammalia > Primates > Hylobatidae > Symphalangus > Symphalangus syndactylus. The sequence continues at coordinate 88,178,216 of NC_072427.2, forward strand.
GCTTCAGGTGGAGGGGGAAAGGCCCCCAGCGTGTCCACTCCCACTGCCAAATGAGCTCCAAGTACATCCTGCTAACACTGTTTGTAGTCACCAGTCCTGTATCTCTACTATAGCACCAGGCAATGGAAGAATAACTCAGGCCAGATGCTGCAGAGGCTGCGGGTGTAACGGATATTCTACAGACTCTAACCCAGCTGGGTTCCCAAAAAGTTGCCTGCAAATTGATTGACTGGAATCTCCTGGGGAGCTGTGAGAAACACTTCTGATGGAATTGGCCTGGGGCATGACCCAGGTGACTCCAATGGGCCCTGAAGTTTCCAAATCGGCTCTAGAGTTCTGCCTCTAATTAGCCGTGTGACCTTGGGCAAGTTCCTTGAGTTTTTAAAATTTGTTTTCTTCATCTAGTAATGGGCATGAAATGAGTACTTAACCTTAAGGGTATCTGTGAAGACCAAACAAGAGAATGTGTTTGAAATGCCTCATATTGAGCCCGGCATATAGAAAACGTTTAATAAATACTGGCTTCTGGAGTTGCAATTAGAGACAAAACATCACAACAAAAGGCATGCTGGAAAATGCAAGCAGTGTGAGAATGACGGCAAGAGGGGTCTCTCTTCATTTCAGGGAGTGACAGCTGCGCTGACAGAGCCGCGTGAATTAAGAACCCTGACTGGGTCCTGGAGCCTGGGGAGGGCAAAAGCTCCCACCAAGGAGAGTGGACCTAAGGCTTAACATTGCAGACCCGGTTCCTTAAGCTCGTGATCATTTCTGAAGAGCCATAGCCCATGCCTGCAATGCTACCAGATCCCTCTGAATGCAAAGAAGCTGTCAGTCTCTGGGGGAAGCAGAAAGGGCTGCCTGGTGGGAACCCTGTCCCCAGCACTCTGAGAGCTGACCTGTGCCTGTAGAAACTGTGAGAACTGCTTTCTCTTCATGGGTCGGTGTCCCAGAGAATGCAGACGGGATATTTGTTGTGACATTATTTCTCATCACCCAGGCACGCAGGTGACCTGGAGCCACAGCCATCTGTAGCCAGTACACCCAGCCAGGGTGTGGTTACTCTGGGGCCTCTGGATACTCTGGCAGGAAGGTGTGAGTAGGGACCAGGTGCAGACACCACAGTCTGGCCAAGAGAATGGCGGTGCAGACAGACCAGCCTCTCCTGACCATGTCCCGGAGCCCCATCAGAGAGGGCCCACCCTCTGTAGACTCTGGGCAAAAGCTGGAAGACCACTTCCTGGCGGGAGGGCAGGCAGGTAAGTGTTCTGCCTGTTGCACTGCTAGCATCTTTCTTGTATGGGAAACCACTTATGAGGTTTAATCTGCCTAATCTGCCTAAATGACCGCAGCAGCCCTAAAAGGGAGGTATATCACGCCCAGGTTTCACAAGACAGGGAGAGGCTTGGGAAGGTCACGAGCCTCACCCAGAGACCCTTGGAAAGAAAGTGTGCACACCTGGATCCAAGTCAAGGCACCTGACTCCCAGTGGCTCCCCCTAATGGCTGCTACTGCTCTAGGGGCTCCCTGGCTCCAGCTGGTTCACCTTGGGGACACAAAGAGATGGGCTAGAAAACAAAGTGGACGTTTGTCCAATAACAAAAGTTCCCAAAGACTACACTATCAACTATAGCCCCATTCTCTGCAGAACTCACCAGTTAAGAAGGAGAACGCTCAGGGTGCTGTTCCCTGGGAGCCCGAGAGGCCACGGCAGGAGAACTGGAGGGATTTTTGTTGAAAGTCAGGCCACATCCCCTCTAAACAGGTGAGGGGCTTGAGCATGGATTAAAGGGAAAGTCAACACAAATAAAACCAGGAGAAACAATGAGTGTGGGCTCTAAGAGCTGCTCTGTGATTTCTGTGAAAACATCCCAGCCCTAAGTGGGGAAGAGAAGAGCTCACAGCTGAAATTCTAACTGGCGTTTCAGCCTCCTCGTGTGCTCCTCCTGCCTATTACAACTGAAGGGGCCCTTGGTGAGTGCGTCTGCCCTGTACGCACAGTGTGCACACACACGCCATGATACACACCCACGCCATGCCCATGCCATGTGCACACAGGCACACGCACATGCACACACACCCACACACGGACACGTGTGCACTCACACCATGCGCTCAGACACACATCACATACACGTCCACCCATACACACACGTGCATCATGTGCACACACACCATGTACGCACAATCATATGCGTGCACAGACACACCATGTACACACTATCATATGTGGGCACAGACACACCATGTACATACATCCTGTGTGCACGCACACGCCCCCTGCACAACACACCCCACAGGCTGACTAGTTCATCAGATCACTAGCAACGGGGCCCTGCCCCTGTGCAGGTACTGAAATATAACTGGAAATCATTTACATCTGCCTGTCAGGCATGAAGCATTTTCCATCCCTGCGGTATTTTTATACTTCTAAAAGCAGAACTGGTCTTTCTCCAGGCTTCTAAACCTGGCTGGAACAATTAAGAATAAAATCCTTCCCATTATTTAAATTATGCCAATAGCACCAATAAGGTTGCCAAATGATCTCCAAGTCTCACATCAACCTCAATCTGAAAACTACACAGCAGGACCCAGTTTCCCCACCCAAAGCCGTGATTTTTCTTTGGATGCCAACATTGATGGGATGAGCCCAGCTGCGCTACACTCCCTCCCCTCCCCCTCGCTCCCCATTCATCTCAGCCCAGAGCTGAAAGGGGCTTCTGCTCAGAACGGGCTGTCTTGTTCTCCCAGATCCCTCTTCCTCCCTCCCCAAGAGAAAGCTCAAGGCAGAAAGGACAGAAATCCATATTCTATGACATCCAGTGACATTTCCTTTTTACTCTACTTGTTTCTTCCCCCTAATGCCTAAGGGCCTTCTCATCGACCGCCTCCATTTTCGTGATCATGTGGCAAAGCCACACGCTGATCAATCCTCTTGCTTTTTGCACCTTCTGAAACAGGAAGGGGGCTTTTGTGCCAACAAGAAGAACAGGAAGAAGGTCTGGGAAGTTGGGCTTAATAACATCAAAATGGATCTCAAAACACACGTGAGGGATTCTAAGTCACAGGGAGCAAGAATTGCTCATAAAATGAAGACAGTATCATTTGCCTACTAGTGTGCAAAGAACAGGCCACCCCTCCCTACCACCCCTCAGTGAGTGTGGGGCAGGAAGCCCACTCTGGTGCCAGGAGAACAGCTGATTTAATTGTCAGACTGTGAAAATCTGCCGCTGGATTTCGAACAGATGCTGTGCTCTGAAGTCGACTGGATGACAGGCAAAGCGGCAAGCATCTATGTGGTTTCTCTGAGCATGACTTTAATGGCCTTAACATGGTCACCTGACCATAGCCAAGGATTGTTTTCTTGTGTCATCCTGGTTCTGGGGTCTCCCCTACATTCAGCATTCCCCATCCATCCTTCTGTCCATTTCTCCATCCCTCCACTGCCCCCAGTCCCTTTCCTTCACCAGCCTCCTCATCTCGTGGGGTTCATCCCTGCCCCTAACTCTAGGCTGCAGCAGCTATCTCCTTCCTGCCTGCTTAGATCAGATATTTTGAACTGTGCTATGCACAGCTCAGCATCCCACAAGTCACATCAATAAATATCGTGCAAAGGGGGTGGTTACATCAATAAATATCACCAAAATGATGTTCAGTCTCCCTTAGGCACCCCAAGGAGGCACTCAGACCCCAAGGAGGCATACATGACCTCCTCACTTCCCTATAATCCCAACAGTAACAGCTGGCAGGTCCATTGACCTCACCCCCAGTCCTACGGAGGGTCGCCTGACGCTCCTTCAAAGCTGAGTTACGCTGCAGACAAGGGGCGCAGTGGCGCGGTGATGTCAGGGTAATCTCAGTGGAGTCCCTCACATGCAGTTTCCCTTTAGGGTTCCCTAGGAAACAGAGTGTCATGGGGGTCATACCAGGCCTTCCAAGACCCTCGCTCTCTAGGAGGGGCTGCTTGCCTGGGGGTCCAGTGGCATCGTGACTGCCTCTGCCAGATGGGTCTGGCCAAATGAAGGCATTTCTCCATACCAAGACCCACAGCAGCTCTTGACAGAGGCTTCGGGAGAGAAGCAGAACCCACAAGATGGAATGCACATTCTTCTGTACCTTGCTGAATTGTACCAAGCGGGGTCCCAGCTTCCCCCCAAACCACACGATGGCTGGGATGATCCTCCCCCAACACCGGTGCCGGCTCATCCCTGGTCTGGTTCTCGGATCTGCTCTGGGCATCTGCCTTAGCTGGAGCTGCTGCTGACCTGGTCTTTATGTTTCTGCCCTTTACCCCAGCTCTGCCAACTTCTGGCATCTCCGGCTGAAAGGATCCTCCCAGGCAGGTGCAATCCCTGGGAACAGCCTTTGTCCCACCAGCTGCTCCAAGGCTAGCATCTGGATCTTAGACACCTCGCCCACTGCATCCTGAAGCTCTGACCATGTCCATCCCTGTGTGCTAATGTGGCATCCAGGCGTGCCGGGACTGGGAAGGCGAGTCTCTCCTGCCAGGTGCTCTGCAGAACACACAGGCGGCAGCTGCTGCCACGGAACTTCTTCCCACTGCTATTCTCAAGCAGCAGCTTCCCCAGGCACCAGAACCTCACTCATCCCAACACCACCTGGGCAGGGATGACATCAGGGAGGAGGGCTTCCCTCTGATGGCTTTCCTAAACCTGCTGCCAACGGGGGTTAAAATCCAAGTGGGGAACCCTCAAAACGCCAAACCCAAGAGGTGGTTGCTCAGGAAGTAGGAAGGAAGGCCAGGCAATGGGAGGGTGACCCCCAATCTGCAGTCACCAGGCCAGGAAGGTGCCCCTTGTCCTTCCAAGCACCTTTTCTATGATTAAAGGTTTATTTGGGACACATCTCCAAGCTGAATGACATCAGAGTCACCCCCACTAAAGAAAAATCATAGTCCAACACCAACCAGAAGCCAGAGACAATCCAAAGCAGCCACAGCTGAGTCTCAAACAGGACAACAAAAGAAGTGTCCCTAACCTGCCCCAGCTGCCCGGCGGCCCTGGCTTTGTGTTTCTCTGTGCTCTCAGGCATCCCAGCCCCACACACTGGCTCGAACTTGGCCCATCCACACACAGACATTAAGGAGCTGGGTTCTGCTTAATGACAGCCATTATCGCTGCACTAATATATCAAATTACTATCCTCCCAAACCCAAATTCAAACTCTGAAAGAAAAAGGAAAAACAAGCAGAAATCCAGCACAGGCACAATGGTAGGTACAGGGAGATTTGGAAAGCTTCCAGAAGCAGGAGTTGGCTGACAACCACGAGGTCTTATCACTCTCCCTGAACATTTACATTACCGAGATTTCTGGAGAGAATGACAGCCAACAGCTCCTTGTTGTCCAGGCAATGGCACAGATGCTCTCATCAAACCCTTGCCCCCGTGCATGGTCACATCCAAGAAGCATTGCGGGGAGAGCTTCAGAAGCAGCGGTTCCATTTCCACAGCTGGGATTTCCAGCAACCCAATGGCATGGTCAGGGTGGCTGCCAAGCAGAGGGATGCCTCTGAACCCAGCTTCCTGAGCTTCCCTGGTCCTTTCAGATTCGACGGACACGGAGATGATGCCACATGCAAGCCTTGGCCCTCGGCTCTGCGCTTGTCTTGTAAAGTAAAGCAAGGACTTCGGGACTGCACATGACTTGGGGGCCCTCCCCTGCCCAAGGCCAGTGCTGGCGTGGCCTGCCTGGGAACAGTAGGGGCTCCTGTGGGATTCTGAGGGTCTCCCAGCTCTCTCTGAGTGGGCCCCCACTGTCTCCCTCCAGGACCGACTGTGCCTAGGCCTGGGGTTCAAGGCCTTCTTTCCTCAATTGGGCCCTTCCAGACCCGTTTCCCATTCCCCCTGCCTCAGCTCCACTTCCCCCACACCAGGCTGGTCTGGTCAGGGTCTCCCAAACATGCGTTGGCCGCTGCCATTCATCCCATTGAGAAGGACCACCCTATCCACATCCCAACCTTGTCCTGCCCGCTCATCGAGCCAGTTTTGTGGCCCCAAGAAGCAAGTAAACTTCATACCGTGGCTGGCCACAGCTCAAATCCTACATTGAGTCCTTATTCATCGTCAGACTTAAGACAACTTAGTGTATCTCGCTGAGCCTCTGTTATCTCATTTGAAAATTGGGGTAACAACACGTACCTCCTTCCACCTGGTGCTGCTGGGGGGACAAAATGAGATCAGGACTGTGAAGCATTTGCCACCTGGTTGGGCCTCCATGAATACAGGTCCTCCCTCTCCTGCCCAAACCTAAAGCAAACCTCCTTCCTCCAAGCACTAGGGCCATTCACATCTATCTGTTCAATTTGCAGACTCATCATTTTACCATCAGGAGAGTCAAAACAGTAGGGCCTGGAGGCAAACTAGTCACGTCCGAATCCCACTTCCCACCTGGGTAGGTCACCGACCGTGGGCCTCTGTCATCCAGAGGAGATAGTGACAGCCCTAGCTCCTCACAGAGCTACGGTTGGGCAAGGTCATGTCTGCTGGGCGCTGAGCTGTCCCTATGTTCGTTTCTGTTGTTGCCTTTGTGCTGTGATCCCTGCCGTTCCTGCCAGCAATACCACTTAGCGCTGCTGTTGCTTCCCTTCATGTGACTGGTGGGTCTCTCCCAAGCTGATCCTCGCGGGGTCTGGGGACCACCTTACTATACCCTGCACACACCCCTTGTTGGGCTCCTGACCCCAGCCTCCACGCCAGCAGCACAGCGTGCCAGGGAGGAAAGGGGTAAGTGTAAGAGAGACAAAGCACGTTTGTGTTATGTTCCGATCAGTGAAAATGAGACTCAGAAATGGCCCCCATGGAGGGTACTGCAGGAGAGACCCTGACCTCACACAGGTAAGTCCTGTCCACTGGCCCTCACTGTATGTGTGACCCAAAGAACTAAAATCTCAATGACCACGAGCGGCCACCAGAGGAGGCCTGCAGGGAGGCTCATGGGTGGCCCCTGACTCATTCCCTGGGAGTCCCCAGCCCTGTTTTCAGGGTTCTCCTCCAACAGGCTAGCTGGACTGTGCTCCTCCATGTTTGGGCACCACTGCATGCGGCTGCCTATCCCTGGGAGCCTGGAGTCCCCCTCCATGCTGGATACCCACAGCAGCCACGGGAAACCAAAGACCACTGAGGCACCGGGCAGGGAATGGGAAGTGAGCTGGGTTTGGATCTGGCTTCCACCCCCTCTATAATGCCTTCAAAATAAGACTAGAAGCACCAAAGTCCCCAAAGAGCTGGGTCCACTCTGCTTGTCCCCTGGGAACATGGCTTCAATGGGGTGTGCCACCCGAGGAGAAGGTCAACACACCCAGCTAGAAACCCTCAGTTCCTCCTCCAGTCTTCATCTCTCCTCCTGTCCCCAAGAGTCCTCAGTGGTTTAGACTTAGAATCCTTTAAACGCCCCCTCCCCCTGCACCCCCATATGTGTTCACACGTGACCCAAGACACACAACACATGGGCCCCTTCCTCACCCAGTGAGGACTCTTCATCTCCCTCTCATTTTTTTTTTTTTTTTTTTTTTTGAGATGGAGTCTCACTTTGTCACCCAGGCTGGAGTGCAGTGGCGCCATCTCGGCTGACTGCAACCTCTGCCTCCCGGGTTCAAATGATTCTCCTGTCTCAGCCTCCCAAGTAGCTGGGACTACAGGCGTGCACCACCATGCCTGGCTAATTTTTGTATTTTTAGTAGAGATGGGGTTTCATCATGCTAGCCAGGCTAGTCTCAGACTCCTGACAGGGTGATCTGCCTGCCTCAGCCTCCCAAAGTGCCGGGATTACAGGTGTGAGCCATCGCGCCTGGCCCTCCCTCTCACTTCTTTACAGCTCCATGCTGTCTTTTCACTTTTTTGATTTCAAAATGCCTTACGTTTACAAAATTGTGATGCTGATGATGACAATAGCTGATGCTTATATAGATCTACTATGCCTCAGGGCACAATTCTAAGCTTTCGCATACATTAACTCACTTAATTCTCAACACATAACTCATTTAATTCTCACCAGAACCCTGCAAGGTCCATATTTCAATACACCCAGATGAGAAAATTGAGGCACCAGAGACCTAAAATAACCTTCCCCAAGAGCCGTAGCTAGTAAGCAGAAGCGAAACTGACCAGAAACAGAACCTAAACTGAGTGGTCTGGCTCCAGAGTCCACCCACAATATGACACTTACTTTCTGTGCAGATCACTTGCTTGTGAGATGTGAGGAAGAAAAATAAATGAATAAATCAATGAAAAATAAATGTGCCCAAGAGCTAGCCAGGCGGTAATCTCAGCAACACACCCCAGGCCCGGCGCCCCTCCCTCATCCCAGTCCCCTGCCTTCACCAGATGTCCCCACTCTCTTGAACAGTATTATATCCTTGTTTTTCTCTATCTTGCACCACGTTTGTATTGATCCTTTAACAATTTTGGTGGCTTTTGAATGTTTTGAAGTTTTTAGAAAAGGCATCACATTGCATGTGTTCTAGGAATTGCTTTTTCTCCCTCCACGTTATCTTGTCCATGAGATCTGTTCTTGTTGATGCCTGTAACTGTGCTTCATTTCTTTTCTGGGCTCTATAATATTCCACTGTGGGACCAATCACAGTTTGTTTATTCGCTCTTTTTTTTTTTTTTTTTTTTTTTGAGACATGTCTTGCTGCTCTGTCACCCAGGCCAGAGTGCAGTGGTACAATCATGGCTCACTGCAACCTCAACATCCCTGGCTCAAAAAGTCCTCCCTCAGCCTCCCAAGTAACTGGGACTACAGGTGTGCACCACCATGCCCAGGTGTTTTTTTTTTAATTTTTAAAATTTTTTTATTTTGTAGAGGCAGGGTTTCACCATGTTGCCCAGGCTGCCGTCAAACTCCTGGGCTCAAACAATTCACCTGCCTCAGCCTCCTAAAGTTCTGAGATTACACGCATGGGCCACCGCACCTGCCTGGTTTATTCACTCTTCTTTCAATGAGCATTTGGGTCATATCCAGTCTCGTTGTTGTTATGAACAGTGCTGCTGAGAGCGCTGTATTCAGGTCGAAGTGAAAATGCTGGGCCACAGAGGGTGCGCATCTTCAACTCAGCTTCATGAAGCCAAATGACCTCTGTGGCGGCTCCCCTGGCACCCCCCACGGGTGGTGTCTCACAGTCTTCCTTGCTCCAGGGTTATCTAGTTTAGATAGAACTGCACTTCACTTTGCTTCTCTCAACCACTGCTGTCTGGATAGGGCCCCAGGAGTCCTGCAACAGACACATCTCCACTCTCACGCCAATCCTCTAATGCGGCCCCTCAGCAACTACTATCTTTCCAGATTTTACACAGGAACTGGCTGGGGGATAAATCAGATGATGATGGAGATCATGACAATCTTACTGCAGCTTGAACAGGTTTAACAAATAAGCACAAAGAAACCTAATCTTCTTTATCCTCCTCTCTATGCTTCCTACCACTTTTCTTTTGCAAAATGTTGCTCTCTCATGACCATCTTTGCTTCCTTTTCTTTTGTATAATATAGTGACCTCAGGCTGCCACAAGAAAATACCACAAAATGTGCCGTCTCACCATTCTGGGGGCAGAAGTTCAAAATCGAGGTGTCTGCAGGGCCACACTCCCTCTGGAGGCTCCAGGGGAGGGTCCTTCCTTGCGTCTCCCAGCTCTTGCTGGCCCCAGGCGTCCGTGGGCTGTGGCTGTGTTACTCCAACAGCTGCCTCCATCTTCATGGGGCTGTCTCCTCTACATGTCTCTGTCTCTTCTCCCCTGCATCTCTGTGACTTTTTCTCCTCTTCTTCTCTTGTAAGAATATGTCCTAGGATTTTGAATCCATCCTAATCCAGGGTGGCCCCATCTGGACATCCTTAACTTAATCACATCTATCTGCAAATTGACCTTTTTCTGAATAAGGTCACATTTACAGGTTCTGAGAGTTGGGACATGTACGTACCATTTTGGAGGGTCACCATCAACCCACTACATCATAGTTACCAGTCTAGTCCAAGATCTCCACCCAAATGCTTCCCAGAAAGTCCATTTCCAAGACTGCCCATCACCATACTCTCCCGTTACCTAAATTCTAAACACCACACCCACTCAGTTCTCCACCAACTGCCTTTGTGCCCCTGGGTTCTGCCCCTCCTTGTGGCCTTTTCCAACGGCTGTGATTTCTCCAGAGATTCTCATCCCCCTCCCATTCCTATAACCCTTCTCTGGGCATTATTCACTGTCTTAGATAACCCCTGCCTGATAGTGAGGGCTCCTTGTGTCCCTATCAATTATAAACTCATTGAGGGACATGCTATCTTTACTTTTACTTCCCCAAGACTGAGCAAAAATACTTTGCTTATAACAGATAATAAAAGTTTGTTGAATGAAGAAAAGATGCTTTTTCCCCATAATGAAAATAGAAAAAAGAATTTCAAATATTTTTATCCTGAAAATTACTCAGAGAAAGACACAAACTCACCGAGAAACAGAAAAAGGACCAGCTAGAAATTGTTTCCTGGAAGTTCATAATGGTTCATATATCTTACCTTAGTCACGTCTAACTTGAAGTAAAACAAAGTTTCTTTAGAATAGTTTTAAAATCACGGTCAAATTCTAAGTCTTGTGGCTTCATTTTAATTGTAGGATTTTTTTTTTCTTTTAAAAACTTATCCCAGTCTGGTTGCCTGCAACAGACACCTCTCTACTCATACCAATCCTCTATTGCAGCCCCTCAGCAACTACCATATTTCCAGATTTTACACAGGAACTGGCTGGGGGATAAATCAGATGATGATGGAGATCATGACAATCTTACTGCAGCTTGAACAGGTTTTACAAATAAGCAGAAAGGAATCTAATCTTCTTTATCCTGCCCAGGTGATATTGCAAACTAGCGCGCGCGCGCGCGCGCGCACACACACACACACACACACACACACACACACACGGTATTAAAATACGGTTCTGTGAAACAGATTAAGATAAAAATAAAATCTGCACTCTCTTAAATAATAATATAAATTGCTGAATCCAGGAACTTCTGCCCTGTTCCCTGGCGTGCAGCATTCCACCACCCCCGAGGAGGTACCCTGGAGGACATGAGCTTTTACTCCCATCCCTGCGGAAGGAGGGGCCGACGGGCTCCCCAAATTCATAGTGCAACTCGTGAGACACCACCTGGCCCTGCTGTCTGCATCTCTGACCACCCAGGTTCACAAGGAAAGCTGACTTTGGAGGCCTGGGAGTGGTGAGATGCTGAGGCCGTCTGACCGTGGAAGAGCAGGCCCCTCACTCCTGCCTGCGGTGCAAGTGTGGGTGACGCCACCTCCTGCTCCAGCTTTCCCAGGGCTCAGGGTGGCTCCTACGTGGCCATCAACTCCTCTTTACTCTAATTCAGCAGTTCTCAAAGTGGGATCCCTGGACCAGCAACAGCAGCATTGCCCCATACTTATCAGACACGGAACCCTGCCCACCCCAACCCTGCTCACCCAGATCCCCCGGGATGCGGCCCAGCCACCTGCATTTTCACAAGCCCTCAGGGCCGTGGTGGAGCTCGCTTGATTGCCTCATTGCACTTCAGCCTCTGAAGGCACAAAACCCAAAAAACACAACAAACAACGATATGGTTCAGTGCCCTGGTTCACGGTCGGCTCTAAAGGACTGGGAGGTGGAAAATGTGAAATAACACAAGAGCCGGAGCAGAATGAATGTGCCCTAATGGCCAGCGTTCTCCAGCAGCCAAGTCACCCAGCCACCTCTCATCATGCTCCTTCCGCCCTCCTCAGCGTCACCACTTGGTTCCAGATACCACACATCTATAATACAGCTCCCTCCTCCTCTCTCATTGTGCAGTTTGAGTTTTGTTTTGTTTTTAGGGACAGGGACTCTGCTGTCACCCAGGCTGGAGTATGCAGCAGTGCTATCATAGCTTACTGCAGCCTCGAACTCCTAGCCTCAAGCAATCCTCCCCACTCAACCTCCTCGGTAGCTGGGACTATAGGTGCACACTACTATGCTCTGCTAATCTTATTTTCTGTAGAGACAGCGTCTCGCTGTGTTGCTGAGGTTGGCCTTGGACTCCTGGGCTCAAGCAGTCCTCCTGCCTTGGCCTCCCAAAGCACTGGGGTTATAGGCCTGAGCCACTGTGCCGGGCCCATTGTATAATCTTTTTAAGAAGCCAATATTTCCTAAAGGAAACTCAGAAAATCAAAATACAGTAGTAAGAACTGCACGTGCTTTGTAACTTTGCTTAAAATAAAATGTACTGGAGTCTACCTTGTGGCTGGCCCCATATGCTTTAGAAAGGGTGTTCACTGTTTTGTGCTTTCAATGGCAGGCATATTTGTAAAACAAGTAACCAGGCTGGGCGCGGTGGCTCACGCCTGTAATCCCAGCATTTTGGGAGGCCGAGGCGGGTGGATCACGAGGTCAGGAGATCGAGACCATCCTGGCTAACACAGTGAAACCCCGTCTCTACTAAAAATACAAAAAATTAGCCAGGCGAGGTGGCGGGCGCCTGTAGTCCCAGCTACTCGGGAGGCTGAGGCAGGAGAATGGCGTGAACCCCACGGGGCAGAGCCTGCAGTGAGCCGAAATCGTGCCACTGCACTCTAGCCTGGGCCACAGCGAGACTCCATCTCAAAAAAAATAAAAAAATAACCAAAAACACCATGGGGAGTTTTTTTTTTTGTTTGCTTGTTTTTTTTTTTTTTTTGAGACAGGGTCTTGCTCTGCTGTCCAGGCTGTAGTGCAGTGGCATGATAATGACTCACTGCAGCCTCAACCTCCTGGCCTCAAGTGATCCTCCCACCTCAGCCTCCCAAGTAACTGGGGCCACGGGCATGCACCATGCCTGGCTTTTTTTTTTTTTTTTTTAATAGAGATAGGGTCTCTGATGCCCAGGCTGGTCTCGACCTCCTGCCCTCAAGCAATCCTCCCGCCTCAGTCCCACAAAGTGCTGGAATTACAGGTGTGAGCTACTGCACCCAGCAGGGCATTTTTAATACAAGAGACTCTCTTAGGATACAGTATAAAATTATAAACACCCTATGGATTTTTTTTTTTTTTTTTGAGACAGGGTCTCACTCTGTCACTCAGGCTGGAGTGCAGTGGTGCGATCTCAGCTCACTTCAACCTCTGCCTCTCGGGTTCAAGTGATTCTTGTGCCTTGGCCTCCTGAGTAGCTGGGACTTACAGGCATGCACCATCATGTCCAGCTGATTTTTGTATTTTTAGTAGAGATGGGGTTTCACCACGTTGGCCAGGCTGGTCTCAAACTCCTGACCTCAAGTCATTCACCCGCCTCAGCCTCCCAAAGTGCTGGGATTACTGCCCTATGGATTTTTAAACTCCTCACAGAAACACACTCTGATGCATTTCCCCGTTTCTGTTTATGACGAGCTCACGGATGTCATGGGGAAAAAAGCATCTCCACTGTGCACTTGGTTTTTACGATAAATGGATGCTGAAAGCAGCCAGGGTCATCTCCATCAGAATCCTGACAGGCAGTCACGTCTGAACGTGGCCAGTGCTCTCACTACGTGTCTGTGAAAGTCAGAAGGGTAAGATTCCCAGAGACCAACATGCTATTCACCAGGACTGCTGACTGTCAGGCCAGAGTGTCCATTCCAGATCCCAAGCCTCCTGGATTCCTTCAGAGGGTCTGCCCATGCCCTGAATTCCTTCCTAACTCCCCACCTGTGCCCTCGGTCCCCTGGGTGGTGTGGGAACGCACATCTGGTGGGTGTGAGCAAGCATGGCCTGTGCTGGTCACGCCGTTTACTCTCCCAGAAGATGGACAGTAGGGCTTAATCTGGTCCAGGTCATGAGATCTGGCTGGCAGCCTCCACCATTAGACAACCTCCCGAGCTCATCAGACTTTTCAATTATGCGGCTTCATTCTAATTAAAATTAACTTTTTGGCTGGGTACGGTGGCTCATGCCTGTAATCTCAGCATTTTGGGAGGCCAAGGCGGGCGGATTGCCTGAGGTCAGGAGTTTGAGACCGGCCTGGACAACATGGTGAAACCCCGTCTCTACTAAAAACACAAAAATTAACTGGGTATGATGGGTGCCTGTAATCCCAGCAACGTGGGAGGCTGAGGCAGAAGAATCACTTGAATCTGTGAGGCGGAGGTTGCAGTGAGCTGAGATTGCACCACTGCACTCTAGACTGGGTGACAAAGCCAGACTCCGTCTCAAAGAAAACACAAACAAACAACTTTTAAAGCCGTAAGTGTGAAGGCAGTAAACATTTTAATGTTTCAAGTTCACTGAAAAGGGCCACGGCCCTAGGCAGTCACTGGCTGTTTCACATGATCTCGAAGAGCAAACAGGAGGAGCCAGGGGTCAGCTGGGCTAGGCTTGGTCCTGGGGTCCACCTGTTGGCAGCAGGAACTTGAACTCATTGCCCACCTGTCTCCAGGCCATGGTTTCCTCGCCGATAACATGGAAGCAGTACCTCGTGTGGCCGTTGGAGACCCAGCGTGGCAGGCACCGTGGCCTGGCATAACACTGGGTGACCCGGAGGCTGCAGCCGCCCTCATCCTGCCACCTGCCCTCCTCTCCTGCCTGTCCCAAGATGAGCACATACAACATTCTCCAGTGCCCTGTAGAAGGCACCATGGGCTCCCACAACCATGGCCCAGGGAATGAAATGACATCATGCTCCCTTTCTGGGGCTCCAATTTGAGTGGTGAGATACTGGAAGCCTGGCAATCACCAGACACCCAAAAATGACCAAAGGGGAACCTTCCGGAGCTTAGGCCCCTTGCCCAGCTCGCTGATTCTGCAGAGGCCACGTGACAAAGGCTCATCACTTAAGTGGTGTGAGCATCTACGACACAGAGTAGATGAGTAGTAGCCATGTATTAGCCAGCGGCCAGGCCCCGGAAGGTCTTCTGCCCCAACCGGAAGCTGGCTATAGGAGCATGGGTCACCAAAGACACACAAAGGCAAGATGTAGCCCAGCCAGGGGACCAGTGTGGGGCTCTGGAAGCAGCTACCTGGGTCACCTCTTGGCTCTGCTACTTACAGCCCCATGACTCCAGACGAGGCCCCTACACCTGCCCTCGCCCCTCCACTCTCGAAGGGCAGCAATGAGGCTCATGGGAGCACATAGGTGTGAGGCTGTGAGCACACTGCCCGGCACCTAGAAAACACTAAATCAACAGTGGTCACCAACTATATCCTTGCTCTTTCCCTTTCATTTCTAAAGCCTAAGGTATCAAGCCACACTTCACATTTAGAATGAGAACTAAAAGGCTTTGATCCAGCTTAGTGATTCTAAGCTATTATGATTTTATTACATCACATATAAGAAGGGTAGCCATGGTTTATTAAGTGCCACACGCTGGTCACAGTGCTTCATAGGTATCAAGCTATTTGATCTAATAAGATGGATATTTTTATTATTAATATTTCCTTTTCACAGAAGGGGTAAGTCACCCAGTTGCCCTGCTAGTAGGCAGTGGAGCCAGTTCTGAACCCAGACTGTCTTATTGTGGAGCCCACATTCCTGAGCTCTATCCTATACTGCCTCCTCCTTTACTGAGGGCATTTGGCTAAAAAGTACTACACCTGGAATCATTTTATTGAAAGAAATAGCGGGAGAAAGAAAATTTTAACTAAGCTCCACATATAGTTCAATTCATCTTAACCTCCTTGTTACATATTAATTTAGAATTACCACAAAGGAGAGTAAGTGCATTTTCTATAAAGCTACAACATTAATGGATTTACATTAAATATTTGCAAATCCAAGAACAACGTTCACCACCTGCCAATGGGTGTGAAACCGTGGCTCCCACCAACCCCAGAGCTGCTGCCACCTCTCCCTGCCACGAGCTGCCAACCAGAGCAGTGGGCACAACATCCTCAATTTTCAGTCATGACCATCTAGCCACAAGACTAAAACACACAGGAGCTGATAACATCTCACATCCTCCTAACATAACCTGCATCAACCTCGCCCGTGAGCCAAATTCTGAAGTGTAATGTTGCTTGCCAAGCTTTGTTTCAATGGTGGAAATTTCCATCCAGTAACTCACAAATGTAGATACTGAAATATAAATAGTTCAAAGATGCAAAGCTTGTCATCCAGCGATCTGAAAGTACTTGAGAGATCTCTCAGAAATAACAAGACTGTTACCTGTCTTGTACACGCAAGTACACAAGTCTCAGGATAGAGGGATTTAACGTGTCTGAAATTAGTCATAATACGAGCCATGAATAAGAAACCAGGAGAAGTCTCAGAAAAGGAACCATACAAAAATTCTCTCAGAGGACAACTCCAGGGAGCATGTAGCCCGTCTTGGGGGAAAGCAGAGAGCTCAGGGTGTTGAGATTCGAAATCCCCATTTTGTGTAAGAGACGGCACTCTCTGTGCTGCCTGGGCAAAGGCCCTCACTGCTCCCGACCACAGCATCTTCCTCTCTCAAAGAGAATGGGGAGAAAACCTGACCGCAGGGTTGCTGTGAAGACAGAGTAAGTTACTGCTCACAGACTAATAAATACCAAGCTAATACTATTATTATTAGAAAGAGGAGTATTTGGCTTCATGAAACTAAGAACACAAAAATCAATTTTTAGCAAAATTTGACCTGTAACATTAAAATACCTTGAGCACTATTGTGTGCCAGCCCTGGCTGTAGTGATGACTTCTGCTATTCCTCACTCCAATCCTCTGAGTTTGGCACTCGGATGAGCCCTCTTCTGCAGATGCAAACACTGAGGCCCAGGGTCACGTGGTTAAGGGGTGGAGCTGGCATTCAAGAGTAGGCTGCTTGACCCAGAATCCAGGCTCTTACCATTCCGCAGCCACCCCTCTGCCCATCCACGGTGCTGTGAGGCCAAAGAAACAGCCCTCAGAAACCACCTGCGTGAAGCTTAGTCAGAGGCGGCTCATGGGTTTGACACAGCAAGGGAAGATCAAAACAGCCCAGCATCTCAAGGCTCTTGGTTTTCCTCTCTACTTCTTGTTTTCCTCTCTACCAAGCTGTCTTTGAGGGTAAAAGTATAGGCTCTTCTACTGTGATTTAGCTTCTTGTGATTCCGTTCATTCATTTGCATGCCAGCTCTGAACCAGGCACTGGCTGGGCAGCTGAGACGCAGAGGTAACTTCCGAAGCTCAGAAGAGAAGCACAAAATCTCATGCTGAGTGCCATAATCCCATGATCGTAGGGGCAGAGGAGTACGAAGGTAACCAAGAAAGACTCTCCTGGCCACAGGGTTAAGGGTGAATGAAGGAAGCCTTCCCCTAGCCTGGGGAGATGAGGTGGGTTCTTGATAGAGAGAGTGGCCCAAAGAAAGCATAAATGCTAGAATGACAGGCAGTTCAGCCTGGCTAGCCCATGGGGAGTGGCTGCGGAGACACAAGGCTGCGAGAGAAAAAGGGCTCCAAGAGAGCCCTGCTGGCCAGGCTAAGCTCTTTGAAATTCATATTCTAGAGACTTAGCCAACTCAGATATTAAGGTATAGTTCTCAAGAAGCACAGAACGCCCCTGGGAAGAGAGAAGGTGACAAAATGATGCTGCCCATTTTCCTCTCTAAACCAGATGATATTTAGAGAAAGGCTGCTGGGTTTGGGCTGGGGCACATGGCACATTTATGACAACTGAAGGGGAGGAGGCCTAGAGGCACAAGGCTGGATGGCCTCCTGCTTACACCATTCAGGACACGGCCATTTTCTGGACAAACTCATTTGCAGGTCTTCAGAAACAGGAAACCTGCAGCTTCTGCTGTAATTCTTAATGTGAGCACTGTTAAATATGAAACTTAGTGAAAGGACTCCTCCCTTTTTCACCAGACTTTTGTGTAGAGTACATTCTCATGTTAGTGACACTCATCTTTACTGTTTTTAGTAAGGTAACACCATAGTTATCATAGATGTACCCTTCCTTCCTGTTGCAAAGGTTTTCATCCACCACTATCTCTGGTTTCCTGTGTCCCCCCATTGGCTTAGTGGGTTTAGGCTTGGAAACTGTAATTTCTATATAGGCTTACAGAAATGCCAGCTCCACAGTCACAAAATCAAATAAGCAAGCAAGCAATGAAAACCCAAGACTGCAAGGAAAAGCAAGCCCTTGGGTCTCTTTGCATTTGGTCAGGAGCCCAAAAGGTCGAGCAAAGCGTCTGAAAGACAATGTTTAACATTTCACAAAACACCTAAATTATGCCCAAAGGAACTAGTCCTGCCGGGTGTCTAGAGAAGGCCCTGGTCTCCAGAGACAGCAAAGCGACTCCACCGAGGTGGCCCCAGGCCTTGCAGATACTCAGAGTACAGCTGGTGGAAATGATGTTTGTTATCACATTTGTGGGTTCACACACAAAAAACTGTGATAGATGCCCTGGAAAACACTGTGTGAAGTTCAGCTGTCATCTGTCCTTGCCTCTAACCTGCCCAGGGTGGAAGTGACTCGGCAGGCAGCCGGGAAGCGTGACCTTGCAGCATGATCTCCGGATTCCAGCCGGCTTAGCGGAGCCAACGCTGCAGATTCCCAAGGGCAATTCCAAGGTTCCAAACCCCACCCTGGCCATTTTTCAGTGCTGACCCCAGAGAAGCCTCAGACATGCTTGGATCAACCCCAGGAGGCCCTGGCTCCCTTACAGCTTCACCCCACACTGTCAGCTAAAAACAAAACCAGCACGTTTTATAAGGAATCAAAAATCAACTGTCTCCTAGGAAAATTGTGCCACCTGAAGTAAAGACCTGTAAATCAAAAATAAAATTCAAAGGCCCCCTGCAACCATGGGGATGGACTCCCTCCTTGGCCAGGGCACTCTAGAATTTCCCCTGAAAGACTAGTTCAGGCCATGACGGGAAGTGGCGGTCCGTCCGACATGCCTTATCGTAACCTGTAACATTAACATCAACACAGACCTTAAGTCTGATATGAAGCATTTACAGTCTGTTCTCTCTCAAGCCTGCTGCCTGGAGGCCTCATCCGCATGATACAACCTAGGTCCCCACAGCCCCGTATCGTAACCCAGACATCCCTTTCTATCGATAATAACTTAACCAATTAGAAAAAAATTTAAATTTACCTATAACCTGGAAGTCCCCCTTTGGGCTGTCCCACCTTTCTAGACGGAACCATCTTAAATATTGATCACTGTCTCACGTCTCCCTAGAAGTACGAAACCAAGCCGTTCCCGACCCCTTTGGGCACGTGTTCTCCGGGTCTCCTGAGGCTGTGTCACGGGCCATGGTCACTCAGGAAAAATCTCTTTAAATGTTTTAGTTTGACTCTTCATGGGCAGACCTCTCTGATTTAAACTGGAGTCTGGAAGATTCCTGCAGTCCCCCCACGCTGCGGAAGCCACAGGGGCGCAGACCCCACACACCCGCGGGTCGCTCCCCTGCGGACGTCACACCAGCATTTGCGCGCCATTTCCATTCCCGGGGTCTCCCAGTCACCGCTCAAGCCTGAATGGAGCGCAGGCCGCCCCGGGTGGCAACACCTCCACCCTTAGGTCCACACTGGCGACCCTACCTACTGCCAGCACTCTCAGGCTTCCTGGACCGGTGTTCCTGGACCTGGCGAGGAGAACACCAGCACGCGCGGGGCGCCGGGATTTGCATGGCCCGGGTGATCCCCTATGCATGGGGCCGCCCCTGTCCCAGGGAGGCTGCGACCCCCGCTCGGGGCTGCAGCTGCCTCCTTCAGCTTGGCAACAGCGCCGGGCGCCCGCAGCCAATCGCGCCGCTCCGCCGCGGAGGTTACTAGCGAGCGTTGACCGGTAGTAACCCCGGCGCGGGCGGTGGCGGCGGATGGGCGGGCGCTGCACACGCGCGGCAGCGCGCACCCGCCCCGCCCGCACCTGCGCGCGCGAGGGGCTCCGGCAGCGCTGTTTTCTCCCGGGCGTTCATTTCCGGCAAGGGCGCGAACGTCACCCTGCGTCCACAGGCCTGCAGAGTCAGCACCTGCACCAGCCAGAGAAAGGACGGGCTTTTTTACTCAGTATGGAGAGCCTGCGTTCGAGCTGACACTCAGTGGGCAGAGCCCGGCCTTCCAGGAGCCTGCACATCACCACGCGCCAGGATGAATCCCGCCCTGGGAGGGAACGTCTGGGTGGAGGCCAGGTGGCCTGATAACCCCAGGGCCAGGGTGGGCAGGGGTGTCCAGTGCAGCCCCCAGCCAGGTGCGGGGAGCTCCAGACAAAGGACAGAGGCCAAAGATGCCCCCATACCTGCATCCATGAAAGAATTCCCAGAACAGGTGCCCCAGGAGGAGAGGCCTTTTGTAGCTCCTCATTGTCAGCAGGGTTTGGGGTTTATGTCTTGGGTAAGGAAAACTCAACACAGCTCATTTTATTACCTGGGTCTGAGCGATTGCAAAGAGATGAGTTCTCAGTGGCGCTTATAGGGGCAGGGAGTTGGGACTCCAGGTGTTAAGTCCAGTCCTGGACCTGCCCACTACCTGCCAGCGGTCCTGGGCAGGCCCTCGTTCCCCCTCCACCCGCCTTCCCTTCTGGAGAAGATGTCCGTACTGATGTGTGTCCCATGCCGCTCCCCAAAGGCTCAATGAGGCAAAGCGCCAAATAAAGCAAACATGATTTGCTCAGTAAACAGCAGTTATTTTTAATTAAAACAACAACAACAACAACAAAAAACACTTCTCCCAAAACAGTGGGAGGAGAGAAATAACAACTGAGAAATCCCATAAAAACTCCTGCCAAAAGGTTCACTTTCAAGATGGGCAGTTGAGATATCAGAGAGGGGGACTTTTTTGGTTGGAAGGCACCAAGTTGCCTTATAACAGTAAAAGAAACAGAAAGAACGTGACTCAGGTTCTGCCCTTCCAGCGGGTTCCACCCTTATCTGTTTACAGACAGCAAGAACCGTCCAGCAGGGGCGCCTGCCCACTGCCCTGCACCCTGCGGATGCCGCTGTGGTGCCCACCTCCCAAAGCAGGACTCTGACCTCATTTCCTGCAAGGGCCATATACTCCTTATTTCCTCCTCTCGAGGTAGCTCTGGATTGTAATGTATTTGGTTATTGTTCTGTACTTGGCTGGGCTTTTCCCCTTGATTTGTGAGCTCATTTCAAGACCAAGATTAACTTGGTCTGTGGAGTTTCAAAAAACAGAACCCGGATCCACAAATGAACATTGCTCAAATACAGATTTCAGCTCAACAGACAGAAGCATTTTCTAAGAATGAGAGTTGTGCAAACATAGCCTGGCTGCCTAGGAGGTGTCAGTTCCTGGTTGCTGGAAGTGTTCAGACAGAAGCTGGCTGTCCCTTGTCAGGAATGGTGCAAGAAGGCTCCCTTCACGGGGCAGGAGGGCAGGCTACAGCAGCATGACTCCTTTTGGCTCCAAGATTCGGACTCTAAATATAGGTCTCAGCTGGACGTAATCACAGCCCTGAAGTCACCCTGCTGTGTCTTACTTTTGACACCAAATGCCATTTACCCCACAGAGCACGGAGGTGACAAACAGCACACAGCTGACAAAGTGGGAAGTGAAACTCTTGGCTGCAGGTCAGACTGGATCCCTGCAGGCCTACCCGCCACCACTCATGACTGAAAACCCATCTTTTTGCCTTTTCTCACAATGTGAGCAAAAACAGTCGGCACTGGATACATTTTACTTGAGAGTAAGCTTTCCTGTGTAGGTGTTGGAACTTCATCAACGGAGTTTGATGGAGAATGCACCTCCATGACAAATCCTTAGTTTTACAGTTTAGTCCTTCAAGATATATTTAATCTGACCCACATGGTTTTCTTTGTTCATAGCTAATCTGTTGATTCTAGAACTGAACTCAGAAAGAGCAGGTGTATGTTTACTAAACATTTTTTTTCCTGCCAATTTATAAACAAAAGAAACGGTGTCATGTTCAGCAAAATGTCACCTTTGGTTATTTCTTGGACTGGTGGGTTAGCTTCTGGTTTATAGGGAGGGCCTGCATTTGAGAACGTGAGCTTTTCAAGATACAAGCCTATTCAAGGCGGTAGAGGAAGGCAGGGGGGCACCCACCGTGCAGGTGAAAATGATTGTGGTAAGAACATCCTCCAACAGTTAAACAGTGACACCAACCCCTACGGAGCAGAGCACAGTCCTACAGAGTCGCACTGAAGGGGCCAGATGGTTCAAGAACAGGAGCACTCTCTGGGAAAATGACAAAGTATTAACATGTCCAAATAAAGAAACTGCCAACCTAAGGGTGGCAAAGAGAAAAGGAGACCCCAAGGCTAATGTTGGCAGAGCCATCTGAGCCTTGTCCAGGGAGGCTGCCACCGCTAACAACGCCACACTCAGGAGTCACACACTCCGATCCCAGGCCCCAGCTGGTGAGAGTCTGGTTTCCCTTGCAACGTGCTCACAGCAAGAGAATGTGCTGGCTGGAGGGGAGCATCTAGACCCCTTGGATATGAAGTCTGTCCAAGAAAGTAGCAAACCCCTTTGGTCTTGCACATAGCTGCTAAACATTCATCTCACATGAATCTGCTGCGAGAGTTGGTCCATTCTCAACATTTTTTCAAAGCCTCTTTGGGGCCCTGTAAGGCAGAGGGGTCAGAACTGTGCCAGAAGACCTCATCACCAAAGGAGTGCTACCCCTCAGGGCCTGAGTGGTAACCCACCCACCTGGGGGCAACTGAGAACCTAGGAACTGGCCCCAGCGGGGAAGAGAAGGGTTCTCCAGTCCTCTGAATTCTCCAAGGCAGACTCTTTGTCAATGCCCCAGCCTCAAGCAAGCCATCCCTGCAAGTGGCCTGGGGCCACGACACTGCACCAGGAATCAGCTATCACCTCCATTAAAGGCAAAGGACTAAAAGAAATATCCTGTGGGCCCACAAGAAAGCCCACCTTAGCATAACAGCCTCAAAGAAGCACAAAAGTAACTCACTCGTGCTAGGGGACTATCCATCCCCCTTCAGCCTGAGCATCTGCCCCTCTCAAAACCCCTAGTGATAGCATCTCCACACTCTGCCTTTAACCGGGCTGCCTCCCCTCCCTGTTCTAGCAGGTTGGATCAAGTCACCAGCACTTGGTTGGAATCCAGTCTTCCCTTAATGGAATTCCTGAAAGGATTTATTAATGGTGCCTTCCATGCACTTTAGCTGGCTTATCGTTACAGGCCTTGTGAAATGGCTATAGAAATTAAGAGAAAGCAATCCTGAATTTGAGAAAGGTGTCCAAACGCATTTTTATAGCGTAGAAGCAAACCAATACAGCTAATCGGACTTGGTGCTGCCCAGAATATTTAACCCCTTCCTGGGTTTTGGCAAAGATGAGGCTGGAGGGTTGGGTTTCAAAGCAGGAGGTGACGTTGCATTCCATCGGAGTGTCACCATGTGGAGGCCATGGCCTGACTGCAGATAGGAAAGAAAACGCTCTAAAGCCCGAGATATGACTATGTTTGTTCTCAACCTGAACTTCGCCTCAAGGTAATCTTGGGAGGTAAATTTGATTTCTGAGAATCGCTTCACCTGTTGGAGAGAAAGCACGCCATGCACATCAGCCTCCCCTTCCTGGTGAGGAGAGGGAAGCTGGAGCCTCTCCAGAGGGACAGGAAATCCCTATAAATGGCCAACGGCCGCTGACATCCAAGCAGGCCAATTAAAAGGAAAATACATCAATTTACAGCCAAGGCAACCCCAAACCATTTCATAACATGGGGCTAGGCACAGCTGTGCCTTGGTGGTCCAGTCTTGTGCCCACGTCAGAGTTAAGCACTTGCTACGCTCCTTTTTGGCCTGAAATCCCACAGACCTGGTTCTGAGTCCCTTCCTCCCCACTCCTATGACCTTGGTCACGTCTCTGAGCCTCATGTCACAGTTTTCCACAGGAAGAATGCACAGATCCTTCCTGAATCGGACCCATGAGCCAAATGGATTGAAGAACGGCTATCATTCAGTCAACTATGCGTGGAAACCGCCGGGATCTCCTGGGGGATGGGCAGTGTACGAGTACCCAAGCATTCCATTTGTTCACTCTGGCCAATCACACCCTAATAAAATGACACCCTTGTGTGAATGGGCTCTGAAAGCAGCTTACAATAAAATCTGCTCATCTCCATCATCTTTACCGAAGAAGAATTTTATTCTGTGAATTTACTCTTAACCACATTCCTAAGTGTTCTCAACGTAGTGTCTACTTTGTAGGAAGCAAAGGCTGCTTTCAAAAGAGTCACACCTAAGGGTGAGGAGGAACAGCTAAACCAGATCACTCTGATCTGTCCCCAACACAGTTTGTGTGACAGCACCAAAGCTGATATTGTTCCGAGCCATTTGTCCCATCAACACAAGCTACGTGAGTGAATTCCTTGAGGGAGAGTAATTACTGTATCCGAAGCTGGGGAAATTATCCTTGGGGTGTACTCCTCTCTCCTGAGAATAGTTCCTCTCACAATTATGTTCTCTACTAGGAATCTATTATATGATCTAGTTTTCCCTCCAAAGACATCATTAATCATATGGTGAAAATGTAACTACAATTGAAAATACAAGATGTTTTGTTAAAATGCCATATTCAATGCTTAGTAATCGTCAAGCTCAAAATTTTAAAGAATCGGTGCCTGGCATCTCCTTCTTAAAAATACCGCTACTGTTTCCCGCATTGCCTTTCTTGTAAGGATTGTGAAGCTCTCCTTCTTTAAAATAATTACGTAGGACTTCATAAAGTTATTCTGGTCACAATGCTCAGCTTTGCTAGGGCATTGTATGTTGAGTTTGTATCGCAGCACCATGTTTTCAGGGAAATCATGTGAGAAAAAGTCTTTCCTGGAAACAACTGGAGTGGTCCAGTGTCTTTGTAATGGGAAGGAACTTGGACTGTGAGTCAGAACAGCTGGGTCCCAGCCCTGGCTCTGCCTTTGAGTGAATCAGCTCTGTGCCTGAGCTCCTGTTTCCTTTGCCCTACTGTGAAGCATGGGACCAGGCACTTTCTTTTCTTTCTTTTTTTGAGACGGAGTCTCACACTGTCACCTGGGCTGGAGTACAATGGCAGGATCCCGGCTCACTGCAACCTCTGCCTCCTGGGTTCAAGCAATTCTCCTGCCTCAGCCTCCCGAGTAGCTGGGATTACAGGTGCCTGCCACCATGCTTGGCTATTTTTTTTTTTTGTATTTCTAGTAGAGACAGAGTTTCACTATATTGGCCAGGCTGGTCTCAAACTCCTGACCTCGTGATCCACCCCCCTCAGCCTCCCAAAGTGCTGGGATTACAGGTGTGAGCCACCGCGCCTGGCCGGAACCAGGCACTTTCAAAACTGCTTCACTTCTTACCTTCGGAGACACCTCCCCAGCAATGCCAGGACATCCAGCCTCAGTGTGATCATTACAATTCGCTCAATGCATCAAAGTGAATTTTTAAAAGTTGAAAACAATGGACTTGATACAGACAGCAAAATGAATACACTGAGAGCAGTCAGAGAAGTAGCCCCTGACCCAGCGTCACACTTGGAGTCGCACAGAGATGATGCCAAATACAAACTCCGCCACCGTGAGAAGAGAGAAATGCAGAGCGAGGCTGGGCTCTGACTTCTCAGCCTAACCTAATCATGGCTGGGGACTGAGACCACCGCCAGCAATCGGAGGGACAAAAACAGGAGTGGGAGGAACCCATGCATGGGAGGGGCAAAAGAGGCCGACTTGGAGGACCAGCAGGTGCAGAGGTGGACCAGGAGGGTGGTGACCCATGTGGGTGAGGTCCAGTGGGATACAGCTCCTCCTGCAGCCCCAACACAAGATCCACATTTAATGCGCACTGTTATTGATTGTCCTGGCTTTTAGTTGGGGAAATATGGTACCCACGTTTGGAGCCAATGGACGCAGCACCCAAGAGCAGGCTGGTGTTGGGATAACAGTGGGCACAGAGAGGGCTTCTGCAGCTAGCACACTTTGGCAGGAAAAACTCTTCAGCAGTGGCAACCGAACCACCAACAGCAGGACACCCTGTGGGCACCAGAGCCTCCAGGGAGAGCTCTGCTTCCCTACTGGCTGGATGGACCCTGGCACCCCATAAGGCCCTGCACTAAGCAAGGCATGGCCACCGTGTCGGAGTGCACAGAGCTAGAAATTGCTGCCCTCATCCCAGCCCTGCCCTCTTGAGCCCAGGAGCCTGGGCAAGTCCCTTAACCACCTTTGCCTCAGTTTCCTTTCTATTCTGTGTGCTGGAGTGATAAACCATCTAGACTCTGAATTGCAGGCATGAGGAACAAAGGAAAGGATGGGGCATGCAGGGGAGGAGGAGCAGGGAGAGGGAAGACAGACGCAGGTGCTGCTATGGCTGGGGAGGGCAGTGGGGAGGAAGCCAGACATTAAAACTACCCTTGGCCCCTGCAGAAACCAGCAGCTGGAACACACCACACACATCCTGTCTGTCAACCCCTCTGGCTCCACCCATTTCTGACTCATGGGCAGGTCCCTCAGGGGCCCATTTTGGGCTCTTCCCCTGCCTGAGCACACAAGGTTACTGTAGGGCAAGTCTCTATCTGGTGGCCACCCCACCCGGGCTGCGCTTCTAAGAATGGACAGTTGGGTCTCCTCCCTCACTAAGAGCCATTAGCAGCTGGCTAACTGTGATGATTCATGTGATCAGTTTAAACACTTAGAGAATATAGGGGTGACAAGTCACATACTGGGTGATGTGGTTTGGCTCTGTGTCCCCACCCAAATCTCATCTTGAATTGTAATCCCCACGTGTCAAGGGAGGGACTGGGTGAGAGGTGATTGGATCATGGGGGCAGTTCCCCCATGCTGTTCTCATGATAGTGAGGGAGTTCTCATGAGATCTAATGATCGGAACGTGTGTGGGTTCTTTTGCGCTGTCTCTCTCTCTCTCTACCCCACCCCGCCCATGCCACCAGGTAAGACATGCGTTGCTTCCCCTTCACCTTCTGCCATGATTGTAAGTTTCCTGAGCCCTCCCCAACCATGCAGAACTGTGAGTCAATTAAACCTCTTTTCTTTAAAAATGACCCAGTCTCAGGTAGTTCTTTATAGCAGTGTGAAAACGGACAAACACACTGAGTAGGGGAGCGATACTCTTCACTTGCAAACACTGGCTACACCTGTGTGCCAGGCTTATGCCAAGACATTTCAAACCCAGATGCTACCAGGTTTCAGATGTCTTCATTTCTGCATTACAACCCATCTTCATTTTACAAGACACCCTTCCCAGCATTTTCTACCATCATTACCACATTTCCAAGGCCACACGTAACAGACGGACAGGAATTGCTCTATGTTGCTCACTGCTTTGCCATAATTTGTCTATATAGACAAATAGGCCAAAACATGACATGGTGTCCTGGTTTCTTGATACATTTTTCTATAAACTATTTCTTTAAGTTGAGAAGGAGAATTCTAGAACCCTATGTTGAAATTTCAACATGTTCAAAGGAGTGGGCCTACATCTGAGCCTGCCACAGAGCTGCTTTCTTAACAGAACAGGCTGGTATGTTCTGAAAATGCAAGTATCGCATCACAGTGCTATCTAGTTGTCTGTTGAGAAGGTACTGAACCTGTTTCTGCTTGTACAAACACAGACATACAGTTACCCAGCCACCAACTGGGCTTGCAGATCCCAGGGACCAGTCTGTCAAAGCTCTAAAATTGTGATTACAGTGAAGACGGGACTGCCCATGCCAAGGGTCTCAAAGACTTAGCTTCAAGAGGGTAGAAAAACAAAAAGAAGATAATAGGGAAAAGAAGAAAGACAGCTGAAAATTTAAAATGTGAGTCTTGGTTGGTCTTTTTCAAAATGAAAGAAGGGCTGAATCCAGTTTTAAGTTCAAAGTCCTAAAATATTAGCATATTCCAGGGGTACCTGAGTCATTTGTATTGTTCCAAAGTCCTCCCAGATTTTCAAGTTGCTTTCCATGATTCAGTAGAAACTAGGGACCACGGTTTCTTGATGAAGTCTGACAAGTCCTCTGCCTATCAGCTCCCCCAACCCACCTGTCTGATCCACTTAGGAGCAGACAATGAGTGCTTGGAGCAGAAGGAGATGAATGATAAATTCCACAAGAAGAAACAGATCAGGCTGGAAAAAATCACACCAACCCAAGGCGGCATTAACTCTGCAAACTGTGAAACTCTAGAGCTAGAGAAGGTTGCTGAGAAAACTCAAACTACCACTCATCAATTCCCTGTAACATGCAACAAGCTGGTGGCAAACTCCTGCATAGTGTGGTGTTCCAGACACCTCCTAAGCTCCGTCCTCTCTGTTTTTTCTATTTTTATGTATACAGCTCATTTCAACAGTTTAGTTTTCTTTCTAGCCTACCACGATTACCCACAAAAGAATCCTTTCAAGATGGGTCTCTGGAGAGGTCAATCTAGGTCACTGGCCACTTTTTAACATTTCACGCTTGGGAGGGGGCACCTATCTCCCATTTTGCTCTGGGCGGTTGAAAAACAGTTCCATCTTGAAAGATGGACATGAACAGCATCCACAAAAGAGGACTCTCTGAGCACATGCCAGAAACAGGCACACTTTGACACCCATCAATCTTTGTGAAATTCTCCATAATGACATCGCAGAATTTCAGAGCAACCATGAACTTTGAGATCACCAAATCCGACCTGTTCATTTTATAGGTGAGGAAAATTCAGGCAGAAAGCAATACAATAAATTGACCGCAGCAGTGACGGCATTGGGAAGAGAAGCTCAGCCTCTCCACCTCCAGACCCCGATTTTGCCCAAACAACCTGTTGCCTCCTTCAGAGGCTCCTCCCAGCTTGATACACAAAGCAGCCGCCCTCCCTACCTTTCTTCCTCCACCAGGGTCCTTCAGGAACCGAGTAGGAAAGGTCCCTGAATTCAATGTTCACAGCTGCCCTCCGAGGCAAGGAGGAGAAGCGCTGGGCTTCCGTGAGGTTATTATCTACTTTTTTCAGATGCCCATTCAGCAGGTCCGTCTCAGTGGCCTCCATGTTGCTGGACACGACCTCATCCACCGAGACACACACCGACTTGGGCTCCGTCATCTCTGCGGAGTAACTGCTGGCATTCTAGAAAAACCAGAGGAAGCAACAAGACCTGTTATAAGCTGCATCAAGAAAAAGAACATGAAGAGATTCACCATGAGGCTCAGGGTCATTGGTTATTAATAGCAACACTTCCTCCACTGCAGGAGTGCCTTTGGCCCTAGGAGAAACGTGCCTACCTAGAGGAATTTGTCAACTCCGTCACATTTTCTTCTATTAAAAAATGCTTAAGGTAAAGTGTTACGCTGATCTACAAGTCTTACTTTGGAATCATAAAATCTAATCATAAAACTATAATCCATGAATCATCACTTGCCTCAAAGAAGAAAACACTGGCCACCATAGGCATTGATCTATTTGCAGTCCCCTCATTTTAAAAACCTCAATAAAGACACACCAGGTGCCTAAGAAATAAAAAACCGAGAAACTTATATTTACACTGAGCAGTTTTGTGCCTTTCTCACGTAATCTCATAAAAATGTCTCAGGAGCAATGACATCACCTGAGCTGCTGAGTTTTGTGGGGATTGGCCTTTGTATTTTGCATTTAAAATTTCCAAATCACTTGCAATTCTACTCTCTTGCTACCTCTTCATAATAGTGCTGAAAAGTTGGAATGGTTAACATTTTTTAATATGTTAGACAAACAAGGAAACTGAGACATAGACAATTTAAGGACCATGTTCCAGGTCTCACAATCAAATGAGTAGCAGAAGTTATCCCAGAATTTAAGTCATAAAAAAAAAAAAAGATAGGTGTTCATTTCACTGCATCATGAGAATACCTAATCTTTTGTAGCTACCATTGGCTTTTAAAGCTTCCATTGGGAGTCAAACGAACTGTAACCGATTGCCAAGAACCCAGAAGTATCTATGCAAAGAAAGAAATATCCTTTTTTAATGGCCTGGCAACCGTGAGCAAATCAATAAGCTTCAGATACCTTCAAAACACAGAAGAAGCCTGGGGGAGCAAATTGTTGTGCTTTTTCTTGCTGTCTTCCAGATCGAGAGAGAACATCTCACAGTGCCAAAAGCACACACACACCCCTCCTGGGCATATTCTACCTCTGAAGTCTTTCACGAAATCAAAACTTAGCTCCTGGGCTATAATATTGTGTGGCTAAAACTAAAGGTGCCGAGTGAAACTCTGACAAAGCTGAGCTTGGTCTGCTGGTCCTGGGCATGAGGTGTGTCTTGGATGCCAGCGTAAGTGGGTTCCCGCATTCCTGAGCAGAGCTGGGAGGGTGTATGTGTGTCTGACAAGGGACCCCCACTCCTTAGGGGTCTGGTGTGATGATAAGATGCAGACTCCAAGGGAGCGACCCCGAAGCCTCCTCCCAGCTGGTCCCAATGCCCCTGTAGCAGGGCCTCTTGGAGGAGCTGCTCCGCCATGCCCCTCAGCCTGCCCTCTGGGGTCCCATGCTGCTGCCCCAGGTGTTTAGAGCTCACTTTGATTCAAAAGAGCCCCAAAAGCACCAAATCTGGGCTTTGGATGGGGGATGTCAACAAAGCTGTGCGACAAGACAGTGTGCTCTAGGCCTGGTTCCCTGTGTCCATTTCCATCCCCACCTTGCCACACAAGTAAAGACACAGAATGTGCTGGGTTCTACCCAATCCTGCTGGCAGACGTGGGCTCTGCCACGCGACCCCCGATGGCTGTGTGTGCAGTTGAGGGTAAGGCCTAGGGGGCTCGAGCAACTCCTCTCCCATTGTGGGTCCTCTCCACCTCCACCCCAGGAGGCCAGCTGCTACGCAACATCTGCACCCTCTCCCCAGGCACCCATTGCAGGTGTGGGGCCCTGCTGAAGCCCAGGGACAGGTGCTTCTTTCTTGTGGCTGAAGCCCACACTAATACAGGGTGAATGGCCACCACACCACCCATCTACATTATCATGAGAGCCTGACTTTCTCTGCTAGACTCACTGTCTGCTCACTCACTCACTCTCTCACTCACTCATTCACTGGACAAACTGAGCACCAGATAAAGCCCTGGGGTCAGCAATCAGACAGACAGACATGGCCCCTGACCTGGTAAGCTCAAGTTCGAGATCTGGCCCCAGGCAAGAAAACAGGCGAGTAATTACAATAGCTTAAGGCAAGAGCCAGGCGGAAAGCATAAGTGCCTCTAGATTGTTGAGAAGCTCAGTTGTGCTTCTTGATGCCGTGGTTATTTTCCTCTGGGCAGTCGCTTTGAGGACTCTTGGTGAGTGCATTTTCCCCATGTGTGCCTATGATCTGCTGCTTTCATTTTGAGGAAGACCAACTAATTACAATAGGTCAAGCCAAGAGCCAGGCGGAGAGCATACTATGGTTAACTCAGAAGGGATATCTAATGCAACACAGACCCTGAGATGGGCAGACGCGGGACAAAGTCTTTCTGCAGAAATAGAATCTTAGCTGAGTTTAGCACGGTGAGATGGAGGGGCGCTGGCTCCTGGTGGCCTCTGCTAGAGAACGGCATAGACAGAGTCCCACCAGCACGAGACAGTGAAGTGTTCAGAGACCTGTAAGAAATGCGGGGGCTGGAGTGTGGATTTGGGCTAGTAGGGTAGCAGGAGAGTAGGGGGCTTTAGAATAAGATGAGACTAGAGGGACAAGCAAGGTCCCCATGGGGAAGGGCTTGCCAACTTGGTTAAGGGTTTTGCATTTTGTCTAGAGATCTTTGGGGAGACCCGCGGGAATAACAGGACCAGAACTGCAGAAGAGTCTCCTGCTGTGAGCCAGGTGGGGTGATGGTGGCCTGGATCCGCTGGCGGTAATGGGGCTGAAGGCAAGGGGACAGGCCAGGAGGATAAAACCGGGTGACTAAACTGATTTGGGAGTAAGAAAGAGAGAAGCCAGAATGAAGCACTTGCGATGTAAAGTATTAAATAGTAATGGTTCGTGCATGCTAGGTAAGTGATTATAAACAGTAGCGTTTATTGATCCAGCAGTTACCATGTGCCTATTAAACTCTAGCCTATATAGTTTATGCCTCTTATTACCTCCACAACTCTAACAGGGATGGGGTGCTGGGAAGTGGGATGAACATCTCCAGTCCGGAGGAGGTATCGGAAGCACAGAGACATTGTCTGACTTGCTTAAGACCCCATGATTAGGGCGTGGACAGGCTGGGGCCGTGCTCTGAGAGGTTTCCAGGTCTGAGACCACAAGCCTCTGTAACGGCCCTTGACTATTGCTTAGCCTTCCACGGGTGAGTTGTGGGTGTTTTGGCGTCTTTCAGCCCTTGTCCATTATAGGAAAATCCACACCAAGGAAATCATACAGCCCCACCCCCAAATAAGCCAACAGCAAAGCAATGCATACAGTTGACCACCTTTCCTCCACAGCGTCTAACAGCCTCACCCAATTAATAAGACCATGAAAACTGTGTGATGCGAGGCAGTGGCCTGTCAATCCGAAATAGACCAGCTCTCTGGAAACACATCCTCCGATGAGAGCTGCCGGCAATGTAGGTTACAGCGAGTTTCTCCTTAGCCTCCTGAGCTCATTAAAATTAAAACACATGCATCTTCTCTCTTCATTTTTTCCTTTCACTCTTCCTTTCCCTATCCTACTGAAGCATTGTCTTTGACCTTCCCCCACCCCTGCACCGGGCCACATACGATTTGTGCTGCACGATACATTGTAGGTCATAGTAAGTTCATTCATAGATGTGGAATGCCAAAGAGACCCTGTTTGGATTGTTCCTGGCTGCTGTTCATGGGAATATTTTCCTGGGCGCTGAGCAGAGTGGCCTGTGATTGCAGTTTGAATCCTGGGCAGATAGCGATGCCTATTTAGCTGGGGAGGGTCTCTAGCAGTCAGTAAGCCACCCACAGGCCATGGTGAGCCGCATTCACTCCATTTCCACCAGGAACCCAGAGACAGAAACTTTTTCTCCCAGCATTAGGAGGAAGTCAGGAAACAGGAAGAGGAGCCAGTCAGCAGCACAGTTAGCATGCAGCTCTCTGTCTTCTCTCTTTGGTTCACTGCTGCCAGCCTTGGTATCCACCTAAGCACCCTAAGCACATAAGAGGAAAATGCACTGACCAAGAGCCCTCAAGGCGACTGCCCAGAAGAAAATAACCAAGGCATCATACCCCGAACTGAGCCAGAGATCAGATCGCACTTGAGGGGTCACTCGGAATCCCAGAACACCTCCAAATACCACCCTCCCACCGGAAACATTTGCCACCCCTTGCATGCCCACCGAACTCAGGGGCTCCAGCATGTTCCCCCAAGTGCCTGGCTCACCCCCAAGTACCTCCTTTGACTCACAGCTCAGAGGGTCCACACCAGGATGGACCCCGGGGCAGGGAGGTGAAGGAAAAGCAAAGCTTAAGATCCTGGGTATGCCTGAAGGGCTCTTTGTTTACGACTTGGCC
The DNA here is from genome assembly GCF_028878055.3 of Symphalangus syndactylus. NCBI lineage: Eukaryota > Metazoa > Chordata > Mammalia > Primates > Hylobatidae > Symphalangus > Symphalangus syndactylus. The sequence continues at coordinate 88,211,488 of NC_072427.2, forward strand.
AGAATTTATTTTATTTTTAATTTATTTTTCTTTTAACCCTACAGCCCCCAGAATTCCCAGGTAGTCTCTCATTCAAGGACTAGCCGGGGCCTAACTCTGCTTAGCTTCTACCATCAGACTAGTGCTTTCAGGGTGGGACGGCTGCGCATGAATAGAAATGTTTAAACTGTTTTTAAAGTACCAAGTTTTCAGAGAGGAAAATAATTTTCGAAATAAAATAATGTTCTCCAAAACAATGAGCCCAGCCATTACTGTCTCCACGTGATAACAAGACAGTTGAGCTCTGGGGGCTGTATCAAATCATAATATAACATTTTCTTAAAATCTTGGTATTAAAAATCTGTACCTTAAAACATCAGATTCATTATTTTTTCACATGTCCATTATAGGAAAACCCACACCAAGCCACCTTTGCAGCTCTGAAAGGAATTCAAGAGTTAACTAGCATCTAATACAAGATCTATAACTTTCTCTGCCTGCAACTAACATCAGTAACCTCCTTAATTTTCCATGGTCAACCTCATTTAGGAATCCTAATAGATGAACAAGTGCAAAAGGCAGAATTTCCAAGTGTCACCCAAAGATTCAACCAGAGAAAAGCAAGGGTCACCGGGAGGGAAACGGCTTTTCCGTTTTGTTCACTGCCTCTTCCACGTAGAAGCCACACAGGGAAGGCAGGGCCTCCCAGAGAGGGGGAGTCAGACTGCGGGTCTCCCGCCCGGGCTCTCCCCTCCTCCACCCACCGCCTGGCCATGTCTGCGGCCCCATTCTATCGTTTACACAAAATCATTATATAATGAGCTGGCGAGGCTCCTTATGTTCTACAGTAACCTGTTTGGAATCATAGGATGCAGTTGTCACAGCGGAGCATGCGCAGAAACCTGGCTACGTTTTTTTTTTCCCCCCTCTTGAGCTCAAGGCAAGAGGTAACTGTCGGTCAAATCCTGCTGAGCTCTGCTGACTTCAAATACAGGATGCTAAAAATGAAATACAGGGGAGGGGCGGGGTGAGCCCCGGAGCGTGCCATGCACTGTGGGCTTACAGCTCGGGGAAGTAATATCAGGGTAGTAACTACACAGATACACGGCGTGGAATACGGAAGACTTTCCATTTGTACTTTAGCTACCTATACGATGTTGGTGTGCTGGGCGTAGACAAGAAGGGCCCTAGGATAAGGTGAGGTGGGTGGCTGGGGGCCTGATGATTGGTTTGTTGTTTGTTCCTAATGCCAGAAAACCAGAAAGGGAGATTCCTGACCACCCCTGGGAACAGCACTTACAGGAACTGTGTCCAGCAGTGAACTCGCCGACACCCCGCCATCCCTCTCCGGAGCTCCGGGAAGTGAGATGCACATCCCTGTCCCCACCGCATCTTTCTCTCCGGCGCGCGCAGAAAGGCGGCCGGCAGGAATCTGGGCTTGCCCCTCGCGGGTCTCCCCGGGCCTTCGCCTCCCCCTCCCCGAGTGGGTCTGGGAGAGGCTGTCCCCGGGAGTGCAGTCGCAGGCTCCGGCTCTCTGGGGGCAGCTTCCTCTTTTGTTCCCCCAGACCTTGCCTGGCGTTCCTGGGGATGGCGCGAGAAGTCCCCGGTCCCCAAGCCCACAGCCGCGCGATCGGGGCTGCCCCGCTTCAAGTCCCCTCTTCCCTCCGGCCCAAGCTGCGGCCCCTCCCCACTCCCCAGGGCGCTCCGGGTCCCCAGCGCCCCACGCCCCCCGCCCAGAAGCCATCAGGTCAAGGCCATCGGTCCAACTTGTAGGGCTGCTCGCTGCCCCCGCCCCACTCCCGGCCCCTCCACCTAGTCCGTGCTCTCGGCCGGTGCAAGGGGCATCCCGAGGCTCTAGGTGGCCCGGACGGAGGGGTGGGGGCAGCGATCGGAGCAGGGCGCCTCTCTAGGGTGCCCTGGGTCAGCGCCCAGAGGACGCGCTCCAGGGAGGGGTGTCAGGTCGAGCTTGCGAGTCTTTGTGTGTTTCCTGCTCTCCTTGAAAATAAAACCGTTCCCGGCGGACGAAGGATGCGCTCACTCACCATGGCGGTGCCGACCGAGAAAGCGGCCATCAGACAGGCCATGCCCCGGGGGCGGCGGCGGCGGCGGCGCGGACAAGGTTTGAGCTGCGAGGCCGAGGCTGCGCTGGTTCCCGGCTCGGCCGCTGCGCGAGGTGCGGGCTGCGCTCGGGCTCCGGCTGGGATCCGGCTCGGGCTCTGGTTCCAGCGCGCCCGGCCCCGCCCCGCCCCGCGCGCGCGATTGGCCGGCACCAAGGGGGCTGGCGGGCCGGCAGGTGCGCGTGCTCTTGTTTTGCTCCTGCTGGGGGCGGCGGACCAGGCCCCCTGAAGCGCAGGTTCCGGGAGCGGCCCGAGCAGAGGCCTCGCAGGCGCCATGGGAACCCCCTGCCACCACGGAAACTCCGAGTCCCGAACTCGCGGGGGCTGGGCCAGCACGGGTGAGGCTGCGGGGACACCCGACAGACGCCAGGGTTCCCAGGCTCGGAAATCCACTGCCTCCAAGCCTCAAGCGGCTGTGTGATGGGGCCAAAGAGGGGGCGTCCAGGGAGGGAGGGTGAGGGCCAGGGGGCTTCCTTCTTGCTGCTGCTTCTTCCCTTCCCCGCTCCCCACCCCGACGGTGTTGGGCAGCTCTCTGCCAGGTAGGAGCTTGAGGACTAATGAAGTGATAACCACTCCAACACCCCCCACAGCACCGGTGTGGGGTGACGCCTGGCAGTGAGGCAGCGTGTGCACTCACACATGTAACATTGCTGTGCGTCAGCCATGGTGCTAAGTGCTGGGTTACAAAGGGGTGCTGAGTGAAGATGCCCAGGCCTTTGCCCTCTACTCATCCCCGAACAAAAAAAGAAAAGCCTCATTTTCTGCAGACAAAGGTGTTTCCAGAGCCGAGTTCAGAACCTGGCCATAGCCGTGTTCATGAAACTGTATAAGGAATAACACCGGGGCACCCTCCCATGTGGCCCCAGGCTGGAATATCGGATGGTCCAGCATCTCTAAAGCCCTTATTATATGTAAGTGGGGCCATTTCCTGGTATCCATGGTGACAAGGAATTCTTTACTCCCAGTCTCAGGCCCTAATGCTTTTGTTCAGTTGTTTGCATGTTGGGAGGAAAAACAGGAATGCATTTCTTTTCATTTCCAGCACACCTGGGTCCCCCCTCCCAACCACACCTCAGATGAGCCAGGTCTCTTGTCTTTCTCCTCACCTAGAAAGGAGGCACAGGTTTTTGTGCCAGGCAGGTGGACTTCACACCCACAGGTCAGATGACTGTAACCAAATTCTGCCTCTCAAATCGAAGGAGAGAAAGGAGACACAGTTCTGAGTTTAAGTGGGAGGCCTTGCCTATGTCTGAATGGTGTTGTCTCAAGAGTCATCCAGCCGGGGGCAGTGGCTCACGCCTGTGATCCCAGCACTTTGGGAGGTCAGGAGATCGAGACCATCCTGGCTAACATGATGAAACCCCGTCTCTACTAAAAATACAAAAAAATTAGCTGGGCGTGGTGGCGGGCGCCTGTAGTCCCAGCTACTCGGGAGGCTGAGGCAGGAGAATGGCGTGAACTCGGGAGGCGGAGCTTGCAGTGAGCCGAGATCGCGCCACTGCACTCCAGCCTGGGCGACAGAGCGAAGACTTTGTCTCGAAAAAAAACAAAAAAGAGTAAATCCATTACCTTGATTTTACACTTGGCTGAGATGAAGAAATCTGACTGCTGTGTTTACCAGGTGCTACCACCCAGGTGCCAGGCCTCAGAGGCCCTGTGGTGCCTTAAACATACACCGCAGGGAAGCCAGCAAAGCTTGAGTGTGTTGGGAAGAGGATTCAGATCCACAAACCAGGGAACGTTTACTCCAAAACACAGAGAGGAAAAGTGCCTGATGGCTGGAGACGGGGACTGGTGCCCAGCTCTGGGACCCACCTTGCTCCAGGAACACACAGGCCCTGCAGCAGGAGAGGAGGCACAGAACATAGCCGGGGAGGAACGGTCCATGTGTCCAGGGCAAGTGAGGGTGTCTGCAGCGACATAATTTCAGTCCAATATCCATCCTCCTCACTTCCAGGAATGTGCCCAGAATTTCCTTCTAGACATACCCCCTCTTCTTCCTCCCCCCAGTTCTCTGCCCCAAGATTTATGCGAGATTGATCGACCTTCAGCTCGAGAATAGGCAGTTGGCTTGAGCCGGTGGATGGCCCCCATCCAGCCTGGCCGTCATGGCTGGTCCGGAACTGGAAGTGTGAGGCAGTGCTTACTGGGCTGCTGGGAATGGCCAGGGGGATGGTGTGTGGAGCATGAGGATGAAGTCAGAGAGGGAAGACGCTATGCCGGGCCCTTGTTGGATTTGGCTGCTGGATTTTCTGTTGCAGGATAAGTGAAAGGGTCCTCACTTATCCATCTGTACAGTGGGGTCAAAATCCCCACCACGTGGGAAATAAGGCATGGCAAGCACTTTCTACCATGCCCGGCGCCGAGCAAGCATCCCACTCTAGTCCCTGCTGTGTTCCCCTCCAGCGCCCAATCGGGGAAGCAGCCAACAGTAGCGTAGCACAGATCTGTGCTGTTCCTATCAAGGCTCTTGGTTGTAAAGGACAGAAACTCCAACTGGCTTAAGCTAAGTACAGAAAGGTTCGGAGTGCACTGGTTTCAGGACTGCTGGGACCAAAGACCTGTACACTACTCTGTCCTCAGCCCCGGGTCTCTTGCTGTCTCCATGGCTCTGGCCTCCCCAGGTGGTTTCCCCTCTGGCAGGCTGTCTCCGCATGGCCCCCCAGCAGCTGCAGGCTTGCTCCTGCCACCTGGCAGCAACCACTGCACCAGGGGGTTGCCAAACCCTGATGGGCCTGGCCTGGTTCACATGGGATGAAATGAGAAGGTTAACCCCAATGGGACCCTGCAGAAAGACTGGGCATGGATGCCCAGCCAAGACCTTTCGAGGCATTCTAAGTAGAACCCTGAGGATCAACCAGGCAAGGGGAGCTCTCGACAGGACAAGCTTAGTCTTAACCCCAACAGAAATTTCTGCTAAGGCATTGCTGACAGGCGAGCCCTACTGGGCCTGATAATTTCCAGTAGGGAGCTGCTTCCTGTCTGTATTAGTCCATTTTCACACTGCTGATAAAGACATACCTGAGACTGGGCAATTTACAAAGGAAAGAGATTTAACGGACTCACAGTTCCATGTGGCTGGGGAAGTCTCATGATCATGGCGGAAGGTGAAAGGTATGTCTCACATGGCGGCAGACAAGAGAGAGCGCTTGTGCAGGGAAACTCCCCTTTATAAAGCCATCAGATCTCATGAGACTTATTCACTATCATGAGAATAGCACGGGAAAGACCTGCCCCTATGATTCTGACCAGGTCCTTCCATCAACATGTGGAATTATGGGAGCTACAATTCAAGATGAGATTTGGATGGGGACACAGCCAAACTATATCACTACTTCAACTGGCAACCCACTCCATTATTAAGTGTTGTCACCATTAGCAAACTGAACCTGTGTCTGATCGGACTCCCTGTCACCCTGACTGCTCTGCACACCACAGCAACATGGAGTCACTCCCCAGAGTAGGCCCTGGCCAGCCAATGATGGCACCAACATTCTTTCCAGACCCTTGTTCTCTGGACCAGATGCCCCCAGTGTGGCTTCCTGGAAGATGCCCTTTTGTCCCACTTTCCCCTTCTCGGGATGGGTGCCAGTTCCTAGTGTCCCTCATGAAATTCAGGGCCACCAATGAACACCTATTTAGTATGATCAGGACAGAACAAGCCAGGGTGATGTGCTCCTTCCCTCTAGAGGGTCTGCATCTATTAGCACAGCCCATGTTGGCCTTGACTTGCAGCCAACAGCATCACCCAGTCGACTTCGAGTGGACTCAATGGAAGTCTAGGTCTGTGGGAAGAGAACTCTTATTCCATCTGGCTTCCCCTATGGTGTCACATTTTAGGAGTGTCCGATTTATTTCTGTGGACTTCCAGCTGCTAAGGCTGAACATGAAGGGGAGAAAGGGGCACCCCAAGGACTTGGCTTCTGACGTGAGGATCCTGCACTTGGTGCTTGTGAGGGTGGGTGCAGGGGAGTCACTTGTCCGGGTGAGCCTGTGGTGGGGTGACCCTTTGTCCCTGGTGAGTTTCTGCAACCAGCCGGGCCATTGGGGTGAGACTGGCTTGGTGACTTGAATTGCCCCATCTTCTGCAGGACCCCAACAACAGGTCTCTGAATCCCTGGTTCCCCTGCAGATCCCTCTGCTTCTCCACATGGGCCGAGGCCCGTCTGCACGCAGCCTGCCAATGTGCACACAGACCTGACCTGCCTGCTGTGTCTTTGGCTGCCTTGTGCTTCACTGTGTGGCCGGGGACATCTCGCTCACTTGACACCTCCCCATTTCATGGAGGAAAATGAAAAAACAAAGAAAGCTGTCCCTCTGCCCCTTTGCCCAGCTCCTCTCTGCACCATGCCCACTGCTGCCTGATGGCAATATGAAGTATGACAGTTTATGGGATTTTTTCCCCAAATTCTGGAAACTGGGTAGGAGAATGGGGAGGAGGCTGCAGAGAGATGTTTGTCTGCTTGCCTGCTTTTCACAACCCAAATCTCTGAAGATAAAAGTTCCCAGCCAGTTAAGAACAGAAGATGCTGCCCCAAGTGTAAGTAGGAAAGAGGGCTTGTGGCTGTCCTGTCCAACAGTGGTGAGTGATGTGAGGGAGGGAGAAACAGGCATGAACACCGTGCCCTTGGCATCCCAGGCCGGGACAACACAGCAGGTGCCCATGCTTGAGACGTATCCCTGTGGCGAGCTTGCCTTGGGCTGGGCCTGGAGATCTCCCTTCTGGTCAGCCTGGCCCCGGCCCTGTTGGCTTCTCTGACCAAGGGAGGGAGAGAGTGTACATGTGTCTTAGTCTATTCTGGCTGCTGTAACAAATATCTTAGACTGGGAAATCTGTAAACTACAGAAATGTATTGTTCATAGCACTGGAAGCTGGGAAGTCCAAGGTCAAAGCTCCAGCATCTCTGGTGTCAGGTGAGGGCCTGTTCCTCATAGATGGCACCTCTGTGTCCTCTCATGATGGAAGAGGAAGAGACGGGCCCTGCAACCTGTCTTATGAGAGCTCCACCCTATTCATGAGGCAAAGCCTTCGTGAACTAATCACCTTCCAAAGGCCATACCTCTTAGTACTATCAGAGTATTGATCACACTGAGCATTAAGTCCCAACAAATAAATTTAGGGGGAATCCCAACATTCAGACCATAGCATTCCACCCCTGGCCCTCCAAAATTCAGTCTTCTCACATGCCAAATATGTTCATTCCATCTCAATAGTGCCCAAAGTCTTAAACTGTTCCCGGCACCAAATAAAAAGTCTAAAGCCCAGAGTCCCAGCTCCACATCATTTAAATCAGATGTGAGTGGGACTCAAGGTAAATGTCCTCTTGGGGCAAATTCCGTCAGCGGTGAACTTGTGAAGTCAAACAAGTTATGTGCTTCCAAAATGCAAGGATGGGGCAGGCACAGGACAGACATTTCCATCCAAAAAGAGAAAAATAGGAAAGAAGAAAGGGATAACAGGTCTCAAGTAAGTCCAAACCCCAACAGGGCAAAAAGGATCATATCTTCTTTGACTCCATGGTCCCACCTTCTGAACACTCTAAGGAGGGACTTAGGCCCCCAGGGCTCTGGGTGGCACCTCCTACATGGGTTTGCTGGGCACAGCCCACACTGCAGCTCTCATGGGCTGGAGTCTCCTGCCTGTGGCTCTCTCAGGCTGGAGGTGCACGTCAGTGGCTCTGCTAGTCTGAGGTCTTCAGGTGGCCCTGCCCCCACACCTCCACTGGGCATTGTCCTGGTGGGGGCTCTCTGCAGTGGTTCTGCCCCTGTGGCAGTTCTCTGCCTGGACCCCAAGGCTCTCCAAAGCGTCCTCTGAAATCCAGATGGAGTTAGCCATGCCTCCATAGCTCCTACCCTCTACACACCCATGGAGATGGCCCTGCACAGATGCCCAAGGTTTGTTGATTGTGCCCTCTGAGGGAGACACACTGCAGCAGGTGCTGAAGCACTCCAGGCACCTCTGTGGGCACAGTTCTGTCCCCCAGACCTCAGCACCCTGGGCCTGTGATGGGAGGGCAGCACCAATAACCTCTGAAACGCCTTCAGGGTTATGCCGTCACTGTCTTCATGCACAGCACCTGGCTTCTGCCTGTCCATGCTAATCTCTGCCTGAAACACTAGTTTGGCTACACCCTCAATCTCCCAAACATGCTTTTTTATTCTTTACAGTATGGTCAGGCTGAGAATATTCTGCAAGTTCTGCTTCCCTTTTGACTATAAATTCTGTCTTTAGGCTGGGCGCGGTGGCTCATGCCTGTAATCCCAGCACTTTGGGAGGTCAAGGCGGGCGGATCATGAGGTCAGGAGATCGAGACCATCCTGGCTAACATGGTGAAACCCCATCTCTACTAAAAATACAAAAAATTAGCCGGGCGTGGTGGCAGACACCTGTAGTCCTAGCTACGCGGGAGGCTGAGGCAGGAGAATGGCATGAGCCTGGGAGGTGGAGCTTGCAGTGAGCCGAGATCGTGCCACTGCACTCCAGCCTGGGCAACAGAGCAAGAGTCCTTCTGAAAAAAAAAAAAAAAATTCTGTCTTTAATTGATTTCTTGCCTTCTCACATTTTACCATAAGCAGTGGAGAGAAGCTAAGCAGTGTCCTCAAGACATGGTTTAGAGTGTTTCTTCCACCAAATATTCAAGTTCATCCCTTGCCACTCTGACTTTCACAGAACATGAGGACACACACAGTTCAGCCAAGTCCTTTGCCGTCTGTCACAAGGATGGCCTTTCCTCCCATTTCCAGTAACATGTTCCTCATTTCTGTCTGACACCTCAACAGAGTGGCCTTTATCATCCATACTTCTATCAGCATTCTGATCACAGCCACTTACATAATCTCGGAGGCTCTGTGTCCTCTTCTTCTCGGCCCTCACTAGGATCACCCTTTATGTCCACTCTTGGCAGTCCAGGCCTTTTGAGCCTGTTCCTCTAAACTCTTCCAGCCTCTGCCCATTACCCAGTTCCAGAGCCTCTTCCACATCTGCAGGTCTTTGTTTCTGCAACACTCTGCTTCTTGGTACCAATTTCTGTCTCAGTCCATTTGGACTCCTATAGCAAAATACCTTAGACTAGGTAACTTAAAAACAACAGAAATTTATTGTTCACAGTTCTAGAGGCTGGGAAGTCCAAATTCAAGGTGCCAGAAAATGCACTGTCTGGAGGCCTGTTCCTCATAGGTGTGCCTTCTGTGCCCTCCCATGGTAGAAAGGAAAGGGGCTCCTTTCAACCTGTTTCAAACCATTTAATAAGTTCGTCAATCCCATTCCTCATGGCCTAATCACTTCCCAAGGACCGCATCTCTTTTTTTGTTTTTGTTTTGTTTTGTTTTTTGGTTTTTTTTTTTTTTTAAGACAGAGTCTTGCTCTGTCACCCAGGCTGGAGTGCAGTGGCACAATCTCAGCCCACTGCAGCCTCTGCCCCCCAGGTTCCAACAGTTCTCCTGCCTCAGCCTCCTGTGTAGCTGGAATTACAGGCGCATGCCACCGTGCCTGGCTAATCTTTTTGTTTTGTATTTTCAGTAGAGATGGGGTTTCGCCATGCTGGCCAGGCTGGTCTTGAACTCCTGACCTCAGGTGATCCACCCGCCTTGGCCTCCCAAAGTGCTGGGATTATGGGCGTGAGCCACCAGGCCAGGCCCAGGATTGCATCTCTTAGTGCTGTCACAATGGGTATTAGGTTCTAACATATGAATTTGGGGAGGATACCAACATTTGGATCATAGCAGGGAGAAAGAAAGGAAGGAAAGAAGAGAGGTAGAGACAGAGAGAGAGGAAGGAAGGAGGAAGGGAAAGGTGAGTGGAGAAAGGAGGAAGAACAGGTGCGGAGGCAAACCATGCCTTAGCCCTTCAAGTGGAAGCCTGGGAAAGTGGGTCAGACACAGAGACCATGTCATCAGGGAGAGCAGCAGCAGAAGGCTGGTTGGATACACCAAATAGCAACTCTGTGTGTTGGTTCATTTGAAAGAAATGGGAATGCTGAGGCCAGGTGCAGTGGCTCACGCCTGTAATGCCAGCACTTTGGGAGCCCGAGGCGGGCGGATCAGGAGGTCAAGAGATTGAGACCATCCTGGCCAACATGGTGAAACCCTGTCTCTACTAAAAACACAAAAATTAGCTAGATGTGGTGGCGCATGCCTGTAGTCCCAGCTACTCCAGAGGCTGAGGCAGGAGAATGGCATGAATCTGAGAGGAGGAGGTTGCAGTGAGCTGAGATCATGCCACTGCACTCCAGCCTGGGTGACAGAGGGAGACTTGGTATCCAAAAAAAAAGAAAAGAAATGAGAATGCTTAATCTCCACTGTTTGTTTCCTATTTTGCTGGCACTCTTGACTTCAATGGTATCCTGTCTCCAGCATCCAGATACGCTCCTTCGCTTCCTCTATGTGAGCCAGCCCAGCTATAGAGAGGACCCCTTCTTCACCAAGCGCATACAGCCTGTGGGAGGTCAGTGCAAAGGAGGGGCCATGAGATGAGGGAAGTCAAGGAGGTGAGGGAGGTGCAGGGTGGAGGGAGGGGGGCGGCAGATGCCTGGAAGCTACGGTGGCAAGACAGATGATGAGAGATGGTTTCAGGGGAAAAACTGCAAGTAGATATTTCATAGATTAAGTTGACAAGACAAGTTAAGTATTACAGACAGATTCCTCTTGTTTTCTTCCATTAGCATGGAATCAAGAGTGGCTGGGAAAGATCTAGGAAACCATTTCTTCAAACGAAGAAAGAGTAAATAACATCTGGCCACAGGATGACCTGCAAAGTTGAAGATTAGGACAGCAGTCTCAGAGACAGACACTGGAAAATTACTGGAGGCCTCCTTCCCACAAATAATTAAAAGCTTCCCATCACACCCATAACAGATCCCTGCTAGGAAGTAACTGGAACCACTGTGTACCCCACGTTTCCTCCAAGGAACCTCCCACTCCTGACTCCGTATGGTCAACCATAGAACTCAATCCCCACCTGGAGCCACCTAGAACATTCCATCCCTCTGGCCACTACTGATGTTCTGGAAAAGACACACAACCCAGCAGGGCCATCAGAATTCTCACAGGGACTTCTTGGACCCTAAGAGGGAGAGGGTTTCTTTCCCTATTCCCTTTTGGCATTGATGTAAGGAGAGATTTTGGCTAGGAATTAAGTAAACACCCCCAGGGAAGTAGAGCCAGAGATGGAGGAAGTGACAAAGCCCTTTCATCAGCCCTTTCATCGCTGGAGCCCCTACATCCTGCCCTCCCGAGTTCATGCCCATTGTCCATCGTTGGCCCTTCCCAAATGGCTGGGCAACCATTTTTAACTTTTGATAAGTGCTGGGCCCCAGAGCCAGATGGCAGCTCTTTAAACAAACTCGTTCTTCCCAGTGCCCCTGTGGCCTCAGCTATTAAGTGGGCTGATGATCGATCCTGTTCACCTCAGAAGACTGTTTCAAGGATTAAAGGTGTCAGCATTTGAAAGCCATGGCCGGCACATAGTGTGCATCTTATAAACGCTGCTGCTCATTATTATTATTCTTTGTTATGGGATCCTCTACTCTCCCTTCTGACCTTGAACTAGTATGAATTAGATTTCAGTCACTTGCAGCTAAAAAGTCTTGATTATGATCATCAGTTTGACAAGGAAGTTAAAAGTCAGAGGCCCAAAGCCACTCTATGAGAAAATCCTTACAAGGAGTTTCTAGATTGACCCTCTAACCCTTAGCTTTTTCTTCACCCAGTATATGCATTATCTCTCCAAAGAGATGATAAATTCCAGCATCTCACTAATATTGCTTTGCTCCAACATCATTCCCAGCATGGATCCTAGCTGGAGTAGGTGCTTAACAAAAACCATGAGTTATGTTTGGACAACCTCAGATGCTTTTGAAAATGTTGTAATGTGCATGATTGCATTTTGCCTCAGAATGCCCTGTGGGGTGGGAGGGCAGGTGCCATCGCTGGACCCTCATGGGTTTTACACTTTCACACCAGGCACCAGGCAGCCCACATTTTGCTGTTTCTATCAGTCAGATGATCTATGCCTGGTCCCTCAGAGGCAGCTCATCCACGCCAAGCCCAGGTCAGGCCCAGATCAACTCTTCATGGCTCCAAAGGCCACAGCTCAAGTGTTCAGTGGACTCAGCCCCCTGATCACCTGAGCATTAGTCCTCTTGCCTCCCTGAGACCTCTGAGCTCTCCTGGTGCCTGCAGACTCCACAGCTCCCCTTTCCAGGCTCTGAGACATTTCTCCTGACCCTCCTGCCTCCCTCCCCCAGAACGCCAGCTCTGCATTCCTCCCCTCCAGGAGGGCCAGGGGCAGTCATCTTTTGGAACCTAAGCTTTCAAAAGCAAAAGTTTGATTAAAGATTATCTTCTGCATGCCTGGAAACTTCTGCCTCAGGTCCTGGAACTCCCTAAAGGCTTTAGGAGAAAAACAACTCATTTTAAAAAAGAAAAAAAGGCATGACTACTTTTTAAAGGGAGGGTAAATTTGCTAGAGCAGGGAAAATTAACATCATAAATTATCTCAGTAAATTATCCTGCTACATGAAAATAAGAAAATGGAGGCTCCATGAGGTTTGTAAGCTGCTTAGGGCCATAAAGCCCGGACAAGGATCCAGGTCTCCTGGCACCTGGCTAAGTATCTTTTCCACATGTTCACTGCCATCAAGTATTTATTGGGTGAAGAGGGCAAATCTATTCCAAATGGGCAGATTTCTACAAGGAGCACAATTTCAGTCTGTTCAAAGTCATAGGACAGGCTTGTGGGAAGATGGAATAGACATATTTTTCCCTACTCCTCCCTCTAAGCACAATTCAAAACCTTGGATATTACACAAAGCAAACATAAGGAGACTCTAGAAGATGGGGAAAGGAAGGCAAACCATCCAGGGTTCTTGGGACCCAAAGAGCCACGCTGTAGTGAGGTCCCTGGATTTTTGTTTCGCATCATATATCCCAGATTTTGAGTTGAAGAAGCTGAAAACATGACACGAGGAGGGCAGATCACAACTGCTCAAACAAAATTCAATACTTAGGTGTAAATGTAACAAAACAGGTACAGGACTTGTATGCTAAAACCTACAAAATCCTGATAAGAGAAGTAAAAAAAGAACTAAAGAAAAAAGGAGAGAAATACTGTTTATAGATTGGAAGACAACGTAGTAAAGATATCAATGATCACCAAAATATGTATGTTTAATGCAATTGCTATTAAAATCTCAGCAAAATTTTCTGTATATATAAACAAGAGTAGTCTAAAATTTAAAGAAAGGCCAAGGAGTTAGAATAGTTAAAACGATTTTGAAAATGAAGAATAAAGGAGGAGAAATCAGTTTACCTGATGTCAAGACTTATTTTATAGCTACAATAATCCAGATTGTTTGCTATTGGCAAAAGGACAGACACAAAGACCAATGGAACAGAATAGAAAACCCAGAATCACACCCACTCAGAGATACAAAGCAAATCAGTGGAGGAAGGACGGCTTTTCCAGCAAGCGCTGCTGACACATTTGGGTATCCACGGGCAGAAAAAAAGAACCTGTACTTAAATTTTCTTATATAAAAGTTAACTCAAAATGCATCGTAGATGTGAAATAACCTTTCAGGGAAAAAATATTAGGAGGAAATCTTTAGGATACAGAGCCAAAGAGTTCCAAAAGCATGATCCATAAAATGAAAAATTGATAAATGGGACTACATCGAAATGAAAAGTGTTGACTCTGAGAAACACCCTGTTAAGAAGACGAAAAGTGTTAATAACAGACCAGGAGAAAATATTTGCAAATCTCATCTTCAACAAAGGATTAGGATTCATGATGCCTGAAGAACTCTCAAAATTCTCAAATATTCTACATCTATGATGCATTTCGAGTTAACTTTTGTGTAAGAAAATTTAAGTCCAGGTTCTTTTTTTCTGCCCGTGGATACCCAAATGTGCAGAGCGGTAGGCAATCCAAGCCACCGAGCCGGCCTCACCCCCATGGCCCAGCTGGCTGCACATGCTCACCAGGGGCCGTGGGCAGCCCTTCAGCAGGCCCACCTGAACTTGTGACTCCTCTGCACCCACCATCACAGAAACCGAGTGCAGGAGCCTCACACCGGACCCCAAGTCCTCAGGGTCCCCCTTTCTCCTCCTCATGCCCTGGGCTCTGACTCATTCTCACTGCATCTCCCAAATCCAGGCAGCTCACCAATATTTGGTGTCTGACTGGTGTAATCAGATACTTTACATCACAGTTTAAGTCAGAAATGATTGCTGCCTGAACTAGGAGACATGGCTTACATTTTTCTTAATCTACATCTAGTTAATTATACTTATTCCATACGTTTATATTTAAAAATATTTTCTTACTAGAAAGCATTTTGTCAGTGACTTACCCACAAACATAGGTAGTCCAGCTGCTGCCCTCTGAGGTGACATATATTTATTTTGCAATTAATAAAGGGAAGAAGAAACTCCCTTAAGTGGGACAAAATTTCAGTTTTCACTACTGCAGGCATGTAAACCCCCCCAAACTACAAATGATGATTCAATGTCTGTGTAATGCTACAGGGAGGATTGTTTTAAAATCAGCATAATGCAATTCCATGTGTAATAATATTGCCTAATGTAATTGTTACTGCAGAAAACAGGAAGTGAGCGGGGTTACTAAAGGGCAGTTCTGTTTCCTCCCAAGTCACTGGGCATAAAACAGCACCTAGTACCTGTCCACAGAGGGACCCAAGTGGGAAAATCTACCCATCTCTCACTTTTGGTGAGATTATAAGTTTTACGTTCGTGAACATAGTGGAATTTATTTTTTATAACACACATTGAAAACAATTATGGCAAAAACTGAAATTCCTCCGGGTCTACAGTGTACTAGTTTTAGGTAAATCAAATTTTCGTCTAGATTAACTTCAATGACATCATATCACAATACCTCTAGCCAATGATTATTGCAGCAAAGTGGGGGAAAGTGAGCTGGCGAAGCCTCTGAAATCTCAGCCCTGGAAGGGAGCTTAGCAGAAACCTGGTAACAAGGACGAATGGGATGGAGGCTGTATTAGCTGCTCTGTGCTGAGAACTCTATCCATTAACTCACTTAATCCCCATCACAGCTCCATGAGCCAGACACTGTTATTATTCACAATGGGGAAGTAAGGCACAGATTATTTTACTTGCCCAAGGTCACAGCAAGAAAGTACCCAATTCCAGAGTCAAAACAGGTGAGTGTGGCTCCAGAAGCTGCCCTTTTTTTCCTTGCTGTAAGGACTTACTTTCTTTTTAAGTAAAGTGCACAAATCTTTCTGTAAAGTCTGATGAATATTACATGTCTATACACCTGTATATTCACCATCTAGATCCTGATATAGACCATCTGCATTGTGTAAAAATGTTCCTCTTCCATTTCCTAACCAATTACTATGTCTGCAGGTAAACATTATTCTGGCTTCAATTACCATAGATTAGCTTTGTTTATTCTTGATCTTTATATAATTGGAATATAATATTACTACTTTGTGTCTGCTTTCTTTCATTCATATGTTTTGTGATTCACGCATGTTGGTGCTTGAATCAACCTCCTGGGCCCAGGTGATCCTCCCACCTCAGCCTCCCAAGTAGCTGGGACTACAGACGTGCACCACCACACCCGGCTAATTTTTTGTACTTTCAGTAGAGACCGGGTTTTGCCATGTTGTCCAGGCTGGTCTCAAACTTCTGAGCTCAAGTGATCTGCCCGCCTTGGCCTCCCAAAGTGCCGGGATTACAGGCATGAGCCACCAGGCCCAGCTCTCTGCAGTTTTTTAAAGTTTTCAGGGTTGAGCTCTTGTTCATCTTGAGTTATATTTATTCTTAAGTATTTAATATTTTTTATTTTATTGTAAATGATATATTTTAGTCTTGCTGTCTAAATGTTTGGTGTTAGTCTATAAAAAATAGTATCGACCTTTGTATATTGACTTTATAACCTGCAACCTTGCTAAGATCACTTGTTTCTGCTCTAATCTTTATTTCCTTCTTTCTGCTTGCTTTGGGTTTAGCTTGCTGTCCTTTTTCTAGGTTCTCAGGAGGAAGTTTAGGTTATTTATCTCAGATTTTTCTTTAAATACAGGCATTGGCAGCCACAGATTTGCCTCTCAGTGCTGCTTTTGCTGTGTCCCGGACCTTTTGGTATGTGGTGTTTCTATTTATTTTCATTCATTTTAAAGTATTTTCCAATTTCCTTTGTGATTTCTTCTTTGAACTATTGTTTATTTAAGAGAGTACTGTTTAATTTTCACATTTTAGTGAATTTTCTAAGATGATTTATTAATGATAACAGTTGATAGATTTGTTTAGAGATAGTTTGACTATGTTGTGCCTGAGTGTAATCCTTTAAAAACTTATTCATCTGGCTTGGATCTAATTTCTTGACTCTGTGGGTTGCTGTCTTTCATAAGATTTAGAAAATATTTATCTGTTATTTCTTCAAATCTTGCATCCCCCTGTCTCTCTCCCTCCCTCTCCCTCCCCACTCTCCTCCTTTCTCTAGGACTCCAGTCACACCTGTGTTGGCATTCACTATATCAACATAATGTTCTGTTTTTACCATTTTTTTCTCTCCATGATCTGCTTTGGATATTTTCTATTGATCCGTCTTGAAGCATATTAATCTTGCGTTCTGCTAAATGCAGCCTGCTGTTAAAGCCATCTGCAATACCCTCATGTCAAATATTTATTTGTGCTTCTGGAATGTTCATTGGTGACTTTTGCAGATTCCAGTTCTCCACTGGGCTGCTCTCTCTTTGCACCCCTCATGTCCATCTTTTCCTCTGTTTTTGAGCATGTTTACAAGCATTACTTTCCAGTCTTTGGCTGCTCACTTCCTTCTCTGGAGCATGGCCCCTGAACACACAGCCGTTTCCAGAGGGGAGGAGGTGAGGCTGGCCTCCCACAGCTGCGCTGCCTCTCACCCACAGCCTGCTGCTGGGGTCAGCTTTGTCTTCCCACGTGTGCATCATTTCTTAGAGTCCCCAGCATGCCATTTCCAGGAACCAGGCCAGGAGCTGAATGTTGCAACCCATCTATAATAACAGCAATACAATCACCCAAACTGTGGTGAGGTCACCGGCCTGTGACTGACAGTCGGGGGTGTCTTTCCTTTTCCACAAATGACTTGGGAACCTGTCTTGGGCAAATCACGTCTATACATAAAAATTGTTTTCATCATTTTCTTGAATCAGCCCATCCACATCCAGCAGGACATGCCCTTCAGCCACTGCTCTCTGGCCACCTACCTCTGGGTACACTTGGATTTCTCAGCTCCCCCCATAAGAAGTTGTGACTCCCCCACCCCCAGCTCTCCTGAGGGGCCTGAGCCCCTCAGAGGAGAGCAGGACCCACTTCTGAGACAGCACCTTTCCTGTAGCCTGAGATCAGTGTGGCTCCCTCAGCTGCTGGCATTGTCTGCAGGCCTCTCCGTGAAGCCCATCATGTGTGTGGTCCGCCCATGCTCCTGCAGCGCCTGCCCTTGGCTGGCTCCTGTGGCTTCTCCAGCCGGGGCAGCTGAGGGTGCCAGCACCTCTAATGAGCGCCTCAGGTGGGAAAGGCCTGAGTGTGGGGCTGCCCGGAGGTGACCAGCGCCTCCAGCCACATTAACTCGCTTTAGGGTGCTTGATTCACTCCTGAGAGATGGAGGGTCAAACACTGAGGGTCTCTGTTCTCTGTTGAAGCCACTGTCCTTTCCTGTGTGGCAGCCGAGTGTGATGACGGGGCATTCCCAGCACCTGTGAGCCCAGCCACAGCATCACAGACGTGGGGAGCGGAGGGATGTCCTTCTTTCCCTTTGCTCCATTGCCTCAGGCACTGGGATGATGGCATGTGCCTCTCCAGCCCCGGGTATGCAGGGTCCTTCTTCTCAAATCCACCTCCTGTCCCCCTGCAGGGACCTGGCCCAGGGGGTCTCCAGCTCCCGGAATCCCTCCCCCCAGCCCTTTCCCGATTATCTAACTCCATGCCCCTCCTCCTGCCTATGGCAAGGCCCACAGCCTGGGATCCCTCAGAGATTCTGATGGGGTGAGACTGGGCATCTTCCCAGGTGATTCAAGTCTGCCTCCCAGGCAGAGAATGCCTGAAACTGAATGTGTGCACAAATCGCCCAGAGCTTGCCCAACGCACTGGCCACATTCTGGCTCAATAGGTCTGAGACTGCACATTTTGTTTTTATTTATTTTTTTTGAGATGGAGCGTTGCTCTGTCGCCCAGACTGGAGTGCAGTGGTGTGATCTCGGCTCACTGCAACCTCCGCCTCCTGGGTTCAAGCAATTCTTCTGCCTCAGCCTCCCCAGTAGCTGGGACTACAGATGCCTGCCACCACGCCCGGCTAATTTTTTGTATTTTTAGTACAGACAGGATTTCACCGTGTTAACCAGGACGGTCTCGATCTCCTGACCTCATGATCTGCCTGCCTCAGCCTCCCAAAGTGCTGGGATTACAGGCATGAGCCACTGCCCCCGGCCAAAGCTGTACATTTTGAACCAGGTCCTTGGGTCTAAGTGCCCACAGCACTTCTGTATTCCTTCTTGAAAATGGTATCATCGTAATGTCAGCCCTGGCAAAGCGTGCCAACTCCTTCCCTGTCTGTCATGAACACCTAACCTTCCAGCCCCACCCACACTGGCCAGGCCTCCCTGCCTCTTGCACAGTGACTGAGTGTGATGCCATCACAGTTCTGAAGCCAAGCTGCCCTGTAGAATCACCTGGGGTGTGACTGTCACCCCTGACCCATAAGGCAGGAGCTTGGGGTGTGGGATCCAGGAACAGTGGACTCCAGTGGGTGACCAGAGTTGAGAGCCATGCCTCGGGTCAGTCCTGAGCCACTGGAGCTGGCGACGCTGATGGTCAGTGTCCTCCTTCTCTTTCACCACGCTTTGCCAGTCCCCTTGCACACATACCTCAGGGGCTTTGCACCCCTGCTGCAAGTGACCATCTGCTTTCCTAACCTGGTCCGTTGGTCTAAGCCCGTCAGGCTGCCCTCACTGCCGGCCTCACCTGCTGGTGCAGTCTGAGGTCACTGCAGGCAGGATTTGTGTATGAGCTCAGGCCACGAGGACATGAGGATGAGGGTTTTGCTTTGTTTTTTCCTGATGAACCACAGGATAAGAAATGATTCACTCTTTGAAAAATACGCTGCAGACTATTTTCTTGCTCTGCTGAAAGCTCAACAGGTCTGAGAAGAACCACAAAACAGCGTGGAGACTGTGGCGTGGAGACTGTGGCGTGGTGGCTGTGGCGTGGAGACTGTGGCGTGGTGGCTGTGGCGTGGAGACTGTGGCGTGGTGGCTGTGGCGTGGAGACTGTGGCGTGGTGGCTGTGGCGTGGAGACTGTGGCGTGGTGGCTGTGGCGAGGAGACTGTGGCGTGGTGACTGTGGCGTGGTGGCTGTGGCGTGGAGACTGTGGCGTGGTGGCTGTGGCGTGGAGACTGTGGCGTGGTGGCTGTGGCGTGGAGACTGTGGCGTGGTGGCTGTGGCGTGGAGACTGTGGCGTGGAGACTGTGGCGTGGAGACTGTGGCGTGGTGGCTGTGGCGTGGTGGCTGTGGCGTGGTGGCTGTGGCGTGGAGACTGTGGCGTGGTGGCTGTGGCGTGGTGGCTGTGGCGTGGAGACTGTGGCGTGGTGGCTGTGGCGTGGAGACTGTGGCGTGGAGACTGTGGCGTGGAGACTGTGGCGTGGTGGCTGTGGCGTGGAGACTGTGGCGTGGTGGCTGTGGCGTGGAGACTGTGGCGTGGAGGCTGTGGCGTGGTGGCTGTGGCGTGGAGACTGTGGCGTGGTGGCTGTGGCGTGGTGGCTGTGGCGTGGTGGCTGTGGCGTGGTGGCTGTGGCGTGGAGACTGTGGCGTGGTGGCTGTGGCGTGGAGACTGTGGCGTGGTGGCTGTGGCGTGGTGGCTGTGACGTGGAGACTGTGGCGTGGTGGCTGGCTGGGACGATGACAGGCAAGGGAGCGTCTGGCCTGCGGGGCTTCACCCTGCTGGAGCACCCTGGGCCGTGCTGGGAAGGGCAGGGGCTGTGTCTCTGAGGGCCCCCCCCGAGCCTCCTGCGGGGACCTCCTCTGGTCACCACCCCTCTGCATCTTTGGTGTCCTTGAGCTCGGTCATCCTCTCCTTACCTTTCAGAACCTGCTCTTGGCATCTGAGACCAGCTGTTTGGCCCTTGCTCCTCTCAGGGGCATTTGCATTCAAGCTGTGCTGCGTGTTGTGGAACTGTGTTCTGCCATTTAAAGCCATTCTGGCAGCAGTGGAGGAAGCTGTCTAATGGGGGGTGGGGTGGTGTCAGGTACAAGTCCTGGAGCAAACATGGTCCTTTCCATGTAAAGAACTTGATGAATAAAGAATAATGAAGATAATGACAATTAGCGTTTTTAGCATTAAAAAGATGTCATTCTCCAAAGCAGTCTTTTTCAAACCACTGAGTTGTTTTTTCTAGTCCTCCTGGAGTCTATATTCTAGAATATTCTGGGCAGGAGCCAGGGAGAAAGCCCAGGAGAGAGCAGGGTAACTGCAAATGCCTTCGGTGGGCAGAGCAGGCTAAAGCTCGGAAAGGGAGAGCTTGAGATGTGGGGGATGTTTCTTCTTAATAAAAATAAGGAGAGGTTTGATAAAGGACCCTGCGGGAAGTCTAGCAAATCTGCACCGGCTTGACGCCCCTGTCCTTTTCAATTCACAGAAAGAGCTGCTCTAATCGCTGACTCTGGCCCACTTCCAAAAAGAGAAACTGGAAAGGTGTTAAAAAAAAAAAAAAAGAGAGAGAAAGGTTTGGGAATAGGAACACAAAGAAGGAAGCCAGGGGAATTGGATTTGGCTGCAAGGAGGCAGAGGGGGTGGTGTGGGAACAGGGAAGGCAGGTCACTAATTATTGCACATGGTGGTTTCTGTACAATAGGTGTGGGGAAAGGGTGGGTAAGTGAGGGAAGAAGGGGACAGCCAGGTCCAAAGACAGCGAACACAGGGCCCAGTGGCTTCACTGCTTTGCCCTGAGGCCAGCTGCGCTGCCCTTCCATACTCTGATCTTTGGAGAACCTGCCCAGGCATTGTGATTTAGTGAGCGAGCGTGGCTACGAACCACAGTGACGTGTGAAGGCATGCCTGGAATGTATGCCCCTCTGTTTTACTGGACAGTGCGGGCGAATTTGTCTGCAAAAACAATAACCCATTTTAGATATAGCCCCTAGTGGGAACCCCCCTCCCGGGAGCTTAGACTTGGAGAGAACTGGGCTCCTTCATGATTTCATTTGTAAGCCTGGGAGGGCTTGAGGCGAGTGCAGACTGGCCGCACCTGCTTCCTCAAAGATCTTCACTTTCTGCACTGCTGTTGGCCTTGTCATGTTAACAAATGTCTTGGGCTCCGGTGGCCGATGAGTTCTGGGATGTACGCTGCTGTTGGCAGTGGGATGTTTACTGTGTGTTTTCTACAGAGAAGCAGCTGCTAGGATGAGGCCTGTCCACAGCAGGCCAGGTAAGCATGAGCTGGGACAGAAAATGAAATAGCGCCATCAAAACTAACATAGAAAGTCATGTTGGGGCAGAGCATTTTGCTCCCCAACACGGGAAGAGGGCTCCTAAGAGATTCCCAACTGTCAGCGGCAGAATTTTACAGCCACAACACCTATTAAATAATTGCAGGATGTGGAAAACGGAAAAACCACATAAAAATATCTCACGTAGCTGGGCTTGAAAGGCATATGTGTGTAGTAGGCTGCCATTTGTTATAAATCACAGACTGTTTTTGACCAAATCTCAAATCTGCTCACCAAGACAGTCCAGGTGCTGCCCACATGGCTGGGGCAGTCCCAGTGGCCGCAGGAAAACCAAAAGGCCATTTGTGCATCATGGGAGCCGAGAGGACAGAAAAGCAAACCTAGTCAGTGCCTCCCCAGGGTCCAGAGGGTTTTGAAGGCAGTAAGTGGGACAGCTCGGGGTCTCGATGAATGCGCCTCCTCAGCTTGCTGTGAACCTCCCACGGTCACCGCTGGATGTGGACAGCTGTTCCCTACCTTCAGGTCTCCAGCTGATGGCAAGGGGTCTGGGGATGGAAAGCGGAGCTGAGTGGCGTGGGTTGCACAAGGTGGCATGGAACACCTGGTGTATGGGGCCACAGAAAGCTCACCTGCTACTTGGAACCCATGAGGTCCTGAGCTGCTCAGGGCAGTGGGCAGGGCCCTTCCAGCAGAGCAGAGCCAGAGGCGGCCAGGGACTAACAGTGCGATTCCGTTTCAGCCTTCCTGGCTCCTGGCTGCGCTCTTTAAAAGTCAGACTGGGGGCCCTGTGTACAAATGTGCCCTGATAACAAAGGTTTTGTCTTTAGAAACCATTGAAATCTTAACTTAAAAACTTTGAATATTCAGATCTCTTTATAAAACCTGATGGAGCACTGGAGACAGGATCTTTAAAGTTGCTGGGGCTAAAAGCCCACCTCCTCCTCAGCCCCAGCTCTGCAGCGGGTGCCCCAGCAGCTTGCGGCAGCCGCCACTGTCCACTTCTCTGGTCTGTGGGCAGCGCACAGACCATCCTGTGTTGGCAGTCCCAGGCAAGCCAGTGCTTTCGTGGGCTTATTGTTCAGAAATTAGAATGCATTTTCCCATCTGTGCAAGGGTGAGGTTCCCAACCCAGTCCATAAAAGCCTGTTTTTGTTTCATTTGTAAATAGATTGCCTCACTATTTGGTGATTCCTCATGGTACCAAACTGTAGGACTCAGTATAGAGAGTTCTGCAATGCTGTGGGTGTTGGAAAAATATTCCAAATTTGGCCCCTGGCCTCCAGGGCTATAGGCTTGGTCTTCCCTTCACACGAGATCTCTGGCAGCCCACACGCCACAACCACGCAGGCACTGAGGAATCCACTGGGATCCAGGTGGGGTTTTGTGCAGGGGCAAGTATGGCCCAGCATCACCGACAGGGTGGTTCTTGGCCAGGGGGGCAACCCCAGGGTCGAGGAGGTGAGATGGAGATGACAGGATATTGGTTAACACAGTCATTTCTGAGGGTTGAGACCTGAGAGCTCCGATGGCTTCTAAACTGTGGAGCAAGGGCTGATGAAGTGAACACCAACGGAGCTCCTGTCAGCACAAAGGACCTCACTTGAGGAGGAGGCCATTTGGGTTCATCTCACACGCCCAGTCCGATCTGCCGGTAAGGCCGTCACTGCCTTAATTCCTGTGGAGCCAAGCCCATACTCAGCGGGGCCCGAGGCTCTGATTGATTAGTGATGTCTGCCACGGAACAGGGCAGGGATACTGTGTTGGGAATTTGCCAAGCCTGGCCACATCTTCACTGGGAAAGTTAGTACCTGCCATACTTTTAGAATTCCCCATGGAAAAATGTGCTCTTAAATGCAAGCTGAATTCCCCATGGAAAAATGTGCTCTTAAATGCAAGTTGAATTCCCCATGGAAAAATGTGCTCTTAAATGCAAGCTGACACTTGGGTCATTTTCAGAAGTCCATACTGGAAGCATTATTTGTCAAGGATTCTACAATTGGGCACATAAATCTAAAAATGTTCTATGCCAAATGGCATCTATGCAATGTCAGGGAAAAAGCAGGCAGTCATGTTCTGGGGAAAAGGTTTTTTTTCTGTACACAAAACCAAGTGTAGTCTAGAGAGCTGAAATCACTAGTTTTGAAAAGTTGAATGTTTCCCACTTCTGTGTCCAGAAAAACTTAGCTACAAAGTATATTTACAGCCACTGTGTATTGCACCTGAGTTGTTTCTGTAATTTTATATTGCCATACTTCATATCTCTTCAAAGTTGTATAAACACTAATATATTTTGGGACATTAAATATTGTCAACTGATTTACAACATAATTTAAAAGATGTATTATAACTGAAATGTAACAATTCAATCATTCTTTTTTTTTTTTTTTTTTTTTTGAGATAGACTTTCACTCCTGTTACCCAGACTGGAGTGCAGTGGCACAAGCTCAGCTCACTGCAACCTCCACCCCCTGGGTTCAAGCGATTCTCCTGCCTCAGCCTCCCAAGTGGCTGGAACTACAGGTGTGCACTGCCACGCCTGGCTGATTTTTTGTATTTTTAGTAGAGATGGGGTTCCACCATGTTGGCCAGGCTGGTCTCAAACTTCTAACCTCAGGTGATCCGCCCACTTCGGCCTCCCAAAGTACTGGGATTACAGGCGTGAGCCACTGCACCCGGACCAATCGTTGCCAATTTAAAGTGTTTTTCATCCATAACTGTCCCCTAAAATGATAGGTGTCAGTGAGTCTGGGAACTTCTCCATAAGCAGTTACTGAAAGGCAAACAAATGATTAAAGGTCTCAAGGGGAGTTTCCTGGGTATTCTAGGATAGCAGAGCATCCTTTGCTAACTGCAATATTCATGCCGCCCCATTGCAAGAGCGTGCACCATGGCACAGCTCATCTCAGAGGCTGAGACAGGGAACTGTTGACCCAGAAGCATTCACAGGGCTTGCGACCTGCTTCCCAGCAGATGCAGGTGTTGGGCCTGGGGCTCGTGTGGGAAGGACTGACTTCTGAACCCACAAACATCAACTTTCCACTGAAATCCACTGCAAAATGTTCGTGCCTGCTAAATTAAACAAAAAAATCTTTTTAGCAACATAACTGAGCTCAACCAATATGAAGCAACCGTATGTAGGACATCTCTTTGAATGAAGGAAGGAATAAATCAATGATGAACAGATAGATAAAGAGATAGATAGATGATAGATACATAGATAGGTAGGCAGAGAGAGAGATGATAGATTTCTAAATGAGTAAATGCCTCGCCCAGCCCCCTTCTCCCTGGGCTATGTCTGACTTCCGCTCGTGGTTTCCATCTTAGCCCACAGCCAAAGCTCTTCCTGGTTGCTCAGCCTTAGAGCCACCTTCTTAACTACTGGCTGCCTCGCTGTTGCAGCCTAGGCTGTGTGACTTGATCACAGGAAATACGCTGGTTTCTCTTTCTGGCTGAGTTGTTGCTAACACTTCTGCAGCCCTTCTCTAACTGCAGAAGAGAAGGAGACAGTCAGCGAGGCCTCCACAAACTCTAAAAGCCTAGCGGTTCCAGACTGTGGGTGGTGGACAGTTTCATACTTTCTCCCAAGCAGATGTCTGTAAACTGCTTCCATTATTATGAAAGTAGTAACTACCTGTTACCAAGTGACTGCCCCGTGCTCAGCACTTTACTCTCAGGACACCCTGGCACTGTGGGGATTATTTA
Source organism: Symphalangus syndactylus (assembly GCF_028878055.3). NCBI lineage: Eukaryota > Metazoa > Chordata > Mammalia > Primates > Hylobatidae > Symphalangus > Symphalangus syndactylus. Next base: position 88,236,753 of record NC_072427.2, read on the forward strand.
GGGTGGCTTTGCCAGGACTGGGAAGGAGGGGAGAGGAGCTCCTGGAAAGCGGGAATTTCAGTGCTAAAACCAGGACAAGTTGGTCACTCCAAAGTGATTCCCATTTTCCAGGTGAGGTAACTGAGGCACAGAGGAGCCCCTGGCTTCTCCAGGGCACACAGCCAGTGGGGCAGCTGACTTCTGACCTCGTTTACTCTGATTCTAGGGCCTGTGCTAGGAAGCGTGGACTTCCTCCTACATGTTCTTATCCACATAGAACTGTCCAGTTGTCTTTCTCAATGGTCCAGACACAAGCTTTCGGGCCCTGGGTGAACCGTGAAAGACATAAGGAACAGACATGAGCTGCAGCGTTCAGCCCTCCTGTGGGAAACCCACCTGTCCCTGCTGGGGTACACACACCCTGAGTCAGCTGCCCCCACCAAAGGATGCCTCCCAACCTCCCCCAGCTCTCACCTCTACACCAGGCCTCCCCTCCAAGAGCACGACCCTCACCCTGCTCAAACTCCTGCACCTCCTCTGCCCCAGGGCACTGCCCCGCCCATGCCAGAACAGACCCCTACCCTGCTCAGCCCACCTCATGATTTTAGGACCAAATTATTCAGAAAACAAAAAGAAGCAGAAGATCTCTTTCGAAAAAATAGGATAAATTACAACAAAATAAAGATATACGAAACAATGCTTCTAGCCTTTTTCACTCCCAAGGCACGTATCAGATACTTAAAAATTGGGTGTATTTCTGCTATGGACTCCCAAAATCCCTGTGCTAAACCCCTGATCTCCAATGTGGTGGTATTTGGAGGTGCTGCCTTGGGGAGGAGATAAGGTCATGAGGGTGGGGCTCTCATGTTTGGATTGGTGCTCTTATACAAAGAGAGAGATACCAGCATGTTCGTGCTCTCTCAACCCTAACCACGGGAGGACACAGCAAGAAGTCTTCTGTTGGCCAGTCATGAAGAGGGCCCCCACCAGACCCTGACCCTGCCACCACCCTGATCTCACAGTTCCCAGGCTCTGGAACTAGGAGCCTGTTGCTTATGAGCCACCCAGTCCCCATGGCAGCCTAAGCTGACTGAGACAGAAAGTGGCCCTGAGGAGTGGGATGCTGCTGTAACCAAGACCCACAAATACGGATGCAGCTTTGGAGCTTGGTGATGAGTGGAGGCTGGAAGAGTTGGAATTGCTCAGAGCAGTGGCCAACATTTTAGCATCCAAGAAACAAAATAATTCTTTCAAGCACATGGGACCAGGTTAAATAACTGTAAATAAAGTTTTAAAAAAAGTTTCAGCAAGTTTTTAAAATTTCCACCATTCAGAGCACTTTCTCAGACCACAATGCAATTAAGTTAGAAATCAACAATACAAGCACTTCAAAAGTATGTTAGAAATTAAGGACCGGGTGCGGTGGCTCACGCCTGTAATCCCAGCACTTTGGGAGGCTGAGGCGGGCAGATCACCTGAGGTCAGGAGTTTGAGACCAGCCTGACCAACATGGAGAAACCCCGTCTCTACTGAAAATACACAAGTAGCCGGGCGTGGTGGCAGGCGCCTGTAATCCCAGCTACTCAGGAGGCTGAGGCAGGAGAATCGCTTGAACCCGGGAGGCGGAGGATGTGGTGAGCCAAGATCATGCCATTGCATTCCAGCGTGACTCCATCTCAATAAAAAAAAAAAAAAAAAAAAAGAAAGAAATTAAAATGTCCTCTTAAATGACTCTGGGGTTAGGAAACGGCAATTTCTAACCCAAGAATCATTTGGGTTAGGGGATGCCAGCTCCACCTGAATGGATGGATGGCAAGAACACGTCATATTGTCATAGATGAATATTACCCCTAGAAGCAATTAAAAAATCAACAAATCCAAAAGTGGGTTCTCTGTAAAAACTAATAAAGTAGACAAGCATCAGCCAGAATGACATAGAAAGGGAGAGAGGGGACAGAGAATACGGAGGGAGAGGAAGAGGGAGTAAAGAGAACAGATTATGACCAATGAGAATGAAAAGGGGATTTAATGGCAGTGAAATTTAAAGCACATCTATGAGATACTATGAATAACTGTCCAATGAACCTGAAAGCAGCAATGGAATGGATCATCTTCAGAAAAGTAAACATCACCAAAACCGAATCAAGAAGAAATCAAACACTTGGAAAAACCTATAACCATTAACATACATTGATTTGGTAATCAAAATTCTCCCACCTCCCTAGAGATCCTAGACAGAATTTCAGATGAGTTTTTATCAAATCCTCAAGAAATAGATTATCTTCATCATACACATATACATATATATATATGTATGCTATACATACATACATTAGCATTTATAAAAATGTTAAATCTTTCAGAATCCCTGAAATCAAGTTCGAAGAGTATTGGTAGAACACTATTCTTCATGGCAACGCTTTTAAGATGCTAGTATAAGTTTAAGGGAATATACATGTACAACTCAACCAAAAAGATTTAATATCTAGACTATATAAGAAATTCAGGCCAGGAATGGTGGTTTACACCTGTAATCCCGGCACTTTGGGAGGCCAAGGTTGGAGGATTGCTTGAGCCTAGGAGTTCAAGACCATCCTGGGTAATAAAGTGAGACCAAGTCTCTACAGAAAATACAAAAATTACCTGGGTGAGGTGGCTTGCACCTGTAGTCCCTGCTACCCTGGAGGCTGGGGTGGGAGGATTGCTTGAGCCCAGGAGGTTGAGGCTGTAGTGAGCCAAGTTTGCACCACTGCACTCCAGCATAGGCAACAGAGACCCTGTCTCAAAACAAAACAAAAAACTGATATTTGAAATATGCAATGGATATGAATAGAAAATTCACAGAAGAAACTCAGATATCCACCAAACACATAAAAAGATGTTCAAATTTGTCAGTAAACATGGAGTTGTAACTTAAAACAATGACAGACCATGTCACACTCGTTCACATGTTTAGACGTTTTGAGCCTGTCGACAACAATTGTACCCAAGCATGCCGATAACAGGATTTCTAGCATATTTTTAGTGGAGAATAAAATGGTAAAACCACTTTGGAGGGCAGGTTCATGACATTTGGTGAATTTGAGGATGTGTATCCTCTGTAAGCTGGTCCTTTTAAGGGTAAAGGAAAGGATGCAGGTGCTCAAGATTACAAAACCAGTGCATGGCAGTGCCCAGCTCCATCCAGGGCTCTGCTCTGCCCATTAGGCACCCCTGCCTCTCAAAACAAGGAGATTAATCATGTGAGATGATCAATCTCTAATGGCGTTTGGACATTTTAACAAGTCCACGTTTTGTTCACCCTCATGATCTCATGGTTTGTTTTCTCATACTTATAAGAAACAAACTTCCAAAGTGTTTAATCCAATTGGAAAATCTAATCATCAAATGTTAGCTCCTTGAGTGTGTCGATACAAGGGATGTCAATATTACAAGCAGAGAAGAACAAAAACAAAACACTGGGTGTATTTTTAGCTTTAATGTTAACACAAAGTATTCAGTGCAATCATGTGAGAATGTTTCCAAGAATATTTCAACCACTTAAAAACGGCCTGTTTTCTAAAAAGAAACCAAGTGCATTTTGCTGGAGGAAATCCATGCTTCTATGAAGTCAAATTGGATTGTTCCATCCTATAAGGGCTGAATCACGTAAGGGGCTGCTTTTAAATGATTTCTCACCAATCCTGCCCACGTGTTTTGTGTCCCTAAGATTTTTAGCAGGAGGAACGTGGAGGCTGGGTGCAGTGGCTCACACCTGTAATCCCAACACTTTGGGAGGCTGAGGCAGGTGGATCACCTGAGGTCAGGAGTTCGAGACCAGCCTGGACAACATGGCAAAACCTTGTCTCTACTAAAAGTAAAAAAAATTAGCTGGGCGTGGTAGCAGGTGCCTGTAATCCCAGCTACTCAGGAGGCTGAAGCAGGAGAATTGCTTGAACCCGAGAGGTGGAGGTTGCAGTGAGCCGAGATGTGCCATTGCACTCCAGCCCGGGCGACAAGAGAGAGACTCCATCTCAAAACAAAAAAAAAAAAAAAAGAAGGAACCTGGGAATCCTCATTCCCAGCCCCTTTCTCCAGATGAGGAAAATCCTCTGGCTTTTCCCCTATTTCACTGTGAGTTTGAGGTTAGGCTTTGGCGATCATGTCTCCCCAGTCACCTTGTGATCCTTCTCAGCTCTGGGAAGCACACTGGCAGCCCGGCAGGAAGGCTCCAGTGAGCCTCAGTTCCTCCAGGGGATGCACTGGTACCTCAGTGTTGGGTTTTGCATGTTCAGATCTTGAATCTTAAAGCACGCACCATTTTGAGGTTCCAGAAAGAGACACCAAAGCAGCTGCACTGTCTCCCGCTGTGACTGTGTGGCCATCAAAAAACCCCAGAAGGCTGTGGCAGCTGAGCGGGTGTAAGAGCAGGCTGGTGCTGGGGGTCCTGTGAGCTTCAGATCTGTGAGGGCAAGGTGCAGACCCAGGAGTAGAACAGAAGGAAAATACCTTTGTAAATCTTGAAGCAGGTCTTGAGTTCATTCAAAAGTGTTTATTGAGTGCTGGCTAGGAAGGCACTGTGCAGAATCCAAAGCTCTGGAAAATTTGGTCCCCAACCTCGAGTTGACAGGCTAATTAATGGAGCTAAGTTCTGTGCACTTGCACACACACGCTCAGACACACGAACACGCATGCCCACTCGAGCATCCAAAACATGGCCAACATTTAAGCAGCATTTGATCAAGTGTCCATGTTTTGCAGAAGCCCAAAGGAGACAGAACTTGCTGTCAGATGCAGCAGGACGCCTTCTAGATGGAAGAGGGAAGTGTGTCATGTCCATATTGGGGTTAAATCTGCAAGCATCACACACCCACTGTATGTAGCGAAGAAGCCACTCAGCGGATGGCCAAGTGTGCAAAGGAGCAAGGTTAGGTTCCCTGACTCTAAAGATCTAAAGTGGTTTGTTAGTGCTTCATAAAGCCAACTTCAAAACTGTGGTTTGAGGTCATTTCTTACTAAAATAATCAGATTTTAAAAATCCACATGGTAGCCAAGAGAAAACATGTGGAGCCAAGAAGCTGAGAAGCTTCGAAGGGAAGATGGAGTGATCGGGAGGCTTCTGTGTAGGCGAGTGGCTTGGGTGAAGGGGTGCAGACAAGCGCTTGAGGGGCCACTGGGAAAATTCATTCACATTTTTAAGGCCATTGCCAGGAAGAGTAAGGACATCCATGGAGCTCCTCTGCAGGAGGCATTTCTGGCAGGTTGAAGGTCAGTCTGTTAAGCAATTCAAATAGCCAAGGACAGTACGTGGAACAGTAGAAATTGCCAGGACGTTCCAGTGTTAAAAAACTCACTACTCAGAGGCATTAAGGGATGACTTCGCTAAATCTCTCGAAACTTTCTTTCTTTCCTTCCTTCCTTTCTTTCTTTTTTCTTTTCTTTTTTTTTTTGACAGAGTCTCGCTCTGTCACCCAGGCTGGAGTGCAATGGCGCTATCTCAGCTCACTGCAACTTCCACCTCCTGGGTTCAAGCAATTCTCTTGCCTCAGACTCCCAAGTAGCTGTGATTACAAGCTTGCCACCACACCCAGCTAATTTTTGTATTTTTAGTAGAGATAGGATTTCACTATGTCAGCAAGGCTGGTCTTGAACTCATGACCTGGGGTGATCCACCCACCTCAGCCTCCCAAAGTGCTGGGATTACAGACGTAAGCCACTGTGCCTGGCCTCTCAGAATTCTTGAAATGGAGTTTGAAATGTATATTGCTAGAACAAATGGCCTATATATGAAGAAATAAAGCCAGACTAAAAGCTAAACACAAGGCAGTAACAACAGAGACAGCAGGCAACGAGGTTTTAAAATAAAACAGTGTACAGTTATACATTTATGTATTGAGACCCAGCCTTGTTCCAGGGAGGATTAGGAGGGTGTCATTGGCGTTATTCGTAGGGCTGTCAAGATTAAGGTCATTTAAGACATGAACTAAGGGCCAGAAAAACAGGGGCTGGTGAGTTTTGTGTGTACAGTACCCTTTCGTGTCTTTCTGATGTCAACCAACCCCTTTTCCCAAGAGGGATCGTTTCCACCTGGCCCAGATGGGGCTGACATCTTGCCAACCATATGGTCCAGACCTGACCAATCAGAGCACCCCACCTCCTGGCTATGGTATTGGTTTAAGCTCACTCACGTGACTCAGTCTGGGCCAATCAGACTCTCTCCTGGCCAGCACTGAACCAATGGGAAAAGCTCTCTCCCTTCATCGATGTGTTGCACCAAAGAGAATGTGAAACCCAAGGGTCCACCTGCCTCCTCTCCAGCCTGGCCCAGAAAGCACCTTTGAAAGGTAAGAGGATAGGAAGGGGCTGGGGGAGACTAATGACATCATTAGAGCCTGGCCAAGGGCCACTTGGGTGCACTCTGGACTTTGCATTTGTGTCAGCCAAGGGGCTTCCTGTTTTGCTTAGGCCGGTTTGAGGCGGCTGCTTCTCAGACTAATACAGCCTTTAACCATAATGGGGTGATAAACGGCATTTTAAAGAAACTACAGCTAATAATTCCCCAAAATAGAAACAGAACCGGCTGCTAATTCAGGCCACCGAGAGAGGAATGAGGTACATTTTAGAGGTGTAGAGAAACCTTTCGTTTATACATTATTTCTCCAAACTAGCTCTCTGTGTCTCTCTCCTCTCTCCCACCCACACACAGTTTAGCGAGTGTTATGAGATGAAACCAATGTTCTCAGGTGCTGGAATGTCATTAAATACTCCAGAGTAGTCATTAACTAAATGGTACCTGATCATTTTGGAAGAGTTCATGGAACTTCTAAAACAATACCTGGCTTGCTGTCTTAGAGTAGTTTTTGAATTGGTTGAATTAGGCTGAACACTTCTAGAAAACTCTAAGCTCTAGGGGCGATGGCCTCTTTAAAGGCAAAGGAGATACTGACCCTATCTTCTGTGATAGAGTCATTGGGGGTCTTAAATGATGATCTGGAATGTTCTGGAACAGATGGGTTGCCTCTCCTCTTTGATGAGCCACATGGGGTGTTTTCTGCGGAAAAAGTCCTGTCCCGATTCCCCTTGGAGGATCTCCTGGGCTCACTGCCATTCCCTGGGCAACCTCTAAACGAGAGGTCCCCTCTCCCATGCCATCACACTTGGCAGGTCTCCACACTGGCCAGGGCCCAAATGGACCGAGAACAGGCTTTCTCACGGGATCCTAGCCTTAGCCTTCAAGCTCAGAGAGGTTCTGGGTTCCAAGACCCCCTGGATGCTGGGAGCCCCGGCCACTAATTCAGTGGGTCACCACTGCTCAGCTGGCCGGGGTCTCACCCACGTGCTCAGAGGTGCTGGCGCTTCTCAAGGCATGCCCTCTCCCCCATACCGCCACTGCTGCCCTCTCCGAGAATGCAGGTGCAAGGGAGACCACACCGGCCCAGGAGTCAGAAGACCCCTATGGAGGCCAGCTCTGTCTCGGCAAGGGTCGAGGGAGGGGTGCATGGGACCTTGGCAGGCCACAGAAGCTCACTGAGCCACAGTTTCCCCATGTTTAAATGAAGGCAGTAGCCGAGGTCAGTGGTTCTCCACCGCCCACCGCCCAAGTCTCGGGAGAACAATGGGGAGGTGGTAAGAGGCAGAGCCATGAGCCCTGCCCCACTGCTACCTGCGGCTCCACTTGGATCACTGCGCAGCAGGCCCCTGGGCTACAAAAGAATGCCTGAACCGCCATGGCGCATGGCCTTCAAGGGCTTGCTGGTTCCGTGATGCAGTGGCAGGAGGCATTTCTACATGTGTCCGATCCATACGTGTGTGGGAAACACGGAAGCACATTGAGAGCAAATGCTGATCACTTGGCGGAGACCTTCCTGCCTCCCTTAGCAAGTCACCCCATCGGTCTTCTATCAGAGTCACAGATGACAAAACCCACCTCTCTCCATCAAAAATGCAAAAGAAATCCGTGCTCAATAAATGAAACAGGAAACAGGAAGGCTGTTGAACTTAATTTTAATTTTACATTTGAAAGAAAATTCTTTAGCTTTTTAAATAATGTTATATATACCTTAAAGATCCCTCTATGAAAAAAGTCCTCTTCAATAGAAAGTTAAAACTATCTGGGGGCTGGGCACAGTGGCTCACACCTGTAATCCCAGCACTTTGGGAGGCTGAGACAGGCGGATCATCTGAGGTCAGGAAATCGAGGCCATCCTGGCTAACACGGTGAAACCCCGTCTCTATTAAAAATGCAAAAATTAGCCGGACCTGGCGGCGGGTGCCTGTAGTCCTAGCTACACGGGAGGCTGAGGCAGGAGAATCTCTTTTTTTTTTTTTTTTTTTTGAGACGGAGTCTTTCTCTGCTCTTGAACCTGGGAGGCGGAGGTTGCAGTGAGCCGAGATTGCGCCACTGCACTCCAGCCTGGGTGACAGAGTGATACTCTGTCTCAAAAAAAAAAAAAAAAAAAAAAAAAAACTAGCTGGGGAGGGGAGAGTATTATTTTATTATTTTTGGTTTTTTGTTTATTTATGTAGAAACTTTTATTAAAGCACATTGTGAACATTTTTCTAATCATTCCAACATTCAAGGATTAAAAAATTAGAGAAAGGTCAGTAAAGCAGAGTGAAGTATAACATAATGCTATCATTGTTCTGAACTCAAAATGCTAGAAGAGAAATACTTCCACATCCTCATTTTTAGAACTGAGAACACTGTTTTACACTGCGAGGCAGCTTTCACTATTCCTGTGGCGCACAACCGCTTTAGAAAGCATTTGGGGTATGACTTTAAAGCTCTAGGCATGAAATTTTTATATCCCAAACAATTAACACCCACATTATTAAGTATTCAATGCTCCACTTTAGTTGCAGAGAATTATTTGCAGTTGATGCTGCTGCTAAGATGTCTCAGTTTGCCCAATGAGATCGGGAGTAAGCATCGGCTCTGGGACAGCTTCCAGGCCCAGCTAGAACACGGATCCAGAGTGACCCACTCTGTTTCCAGACCCCACCCACAGTCACATTTGTTAGCCATACAGACACACCCAAGGCCTCCAGACACAATGACGCACCGAATATGGCCACGTTCAGCAGCTCCTGGCAGGCAGCCAAACTTAGGGTCCACCTGAGTCCTATTTGTGACTTTTAAAAGTCTGTTCTCTTTAAGGCACTCTGTGATGGTCCATGATTTCCTCTTTCCTTTTGCCAAATTTTAAATGAGAAGCTGAGCATTGAGAGGTGAGGACAGAGGGGAGGAGTCGCACATAAAAGTTATCAAGGGGGGCCGGGCGCGGTGGCTCACGCCTGTAATCCCAGCACTCTGGGAGGCCGAGGAGGGCGGATCACAAGGTCATGGGATCAAGACCATCCTGGCTAACACGGTGAAACCCCGTCTCTATTAAAAATACAAAAAATTAGCCGGGCGAGGTGGCGGGTGCCTGTAGTCCCAGCTACGCGGGAGGCTGAGGCAGGAGAATGGCGTGAACCCCGGGGGGCGGAGCCTGCAGTGAGCCGAGATCGCGCCACTGCACTCCAGCCTGGGTGAAAAAGCGAGACTCCGTCTCAAAAAAAAAAAAAAAAAAAGTTATCGAGGGGGAGGGTGCTTATCTGGTTGCGTGTGCTAGAGCCTGCCCCAACCTGCGTGTGGTATGTGTGTTTCCGCAGGCTCGTCATTCCTTCATTCAGTCAGTCAGTCACTTGGACAGTCAGGAAATCAGTGATGGTACAGCATTTGTTGACCTCCTGCCGAGCGCCAAGCATTGTGCTAAAGTTACGAGATGAATAGATATTGTTTCTACTCTCAAGGGCCTTATTGTCTAATGCAAGAGAAAGACAAACAAATAATAACAGCATAAAAATGCTGCAACTGAAGTACAAACTGTACATTCCAGAAGCAAGAGGAAGAAGCCGTGTAGTTGCTGTGTCATTTTGACATCTTATGTTCATGATATTTGTATTTAAAAATTATTTTTCCATTAGGTTGTGATTGTAAAAGAAGTGCTTAAAAATGATGTGGAATGTATTGTAGGATTCATGTGTATCCTACATGTGTAAAAATAAAATGTATGAAAACAATAATACAAAGGGAGGGTGGGGAAATGAAAGTACACAGTTATAGTTGTAAGGTTCTTATACTACATGGGGAAGGAGGTGTCCTGTGATTTGGAGATGGCCTGTGACAAATGAAGATGCCCTAGAGCCTGATACTAAAAAGCAACAGAGCAACCACTAAATAACAAAAAAAGTACAACCAACAAGCCAGTTATGGAGATAAGATGAAACACTAAAAAACACTCAATTTAAATTTTAGGTTATGGGTATTTTACTATGATTTTAAAAAATACTGAATATTCAGTTGATCAAAATAGGAGAGGAAAAATGGAAAAAGAAACAAGTAAATGATGGGACAAATGAAGCAAATTACAAGATAGTAGACTTAAAGTCAACCACCCCCAAATTATCTCACATATAAATGGGCTAAGCACTGCAATTAAAAGACAAAGACTGCCAAACTGGATAAGAAAGCACGGCCCAAATTTATGCTGTCTACAAGAAACTGACTTTAAATCCACATAATGACACAGATAAAGATTAAAAAAATGAGAAAAAATATACCATGCATATACTAGCCATGAAATTAGCTGGCATAGCTATGTTAACATCAGGCAAAGTAGACTTTAGAACAAGGAATATTACCAGGGATAGAGAGGGACATTTCAGAATGATAAAGGAAGAAATGTATTATGAGGATATAACAATTCTAAATGTGAATGTACCTAATTATAGAACTTCAAAAATACATAAAGGAAAAGCTGACAGATCCCAAAGAAGAAACAGACAAATCAGCAATTAGGGCTGGCAATTAAACATTCTTCTCAGTAATTGATAGAACAAGTAGACAGGAAGTTAGCAAGAAGATGTTCCTTAGGAACAAAGTACTAGCCACTACCAACCTGCTTGCCCAGTTCACAATTACTGACACTCCACCCAACTACTGACAAATAAAAATACATTCTTTCCAAGTACATGTAGCATGCTTACCAAGATAGACCATATCCCAGGCCACTAAACAAATCATAATACAGGTAAAGTGGTTCGAATTATGTAGTATTTGTTTTTTAACCATAAGATAATTAAACTAGGAATCAATAAGAGAAAAATATGTGGAAAATCTTTCAAGTATTTGGAAATTATAACACACATTTAAATAGCCCATAGGCCAAAGAAGAAATTACAAAGGAAATTAGAAAATATTTTGAATTGAATGAAAATAAAATCACACCATATCAAAATTTGTGAAATGCAGCTAAAGTAGCACTTAAAGGGAAGTTGATAGCATTAAATGTTTATGTAAGAAAAAGAACAAAGGCCTCAAATCAATTATCCATATTTGCAACACAAGAAGGAAGAAAAAAGTAAATTAAACTCAAATTACAGAAGAAAGAAAATGATAAACCTAAGGGTGGAAATCAATGAAACAGGAGACAAAAAATGAATAGAAAAATCAATGAAAATAAAACCAAGTTATTTGACAAGATCAACACAATTAATACATCTCTAGATGTATTAATAAAAAAATTTTTAAAAAGGAGAAAAGACAGAAGTCACCAATATCAGAAATTATAAAGAGGACATTACTATAAATACTATAAACTTTAAAAGAATGATTGATAAAGGAATATTATGAATAACTTTATGCCAATAAATTTGACAAGTTACTTGAAAAACATTTCTTGAAAAACACAAACTACCATAGCTCACTCAAGAAAAAAATCAATAACCTGAATCTATTAAAGAAATTGAATTTGTAGTTAAAAGCTTTCCTCAAAGAAAACTGTAGCCCCAGATGGCTTCATTGGTGAATTCTACTAAACATTTTAGGCAGAAATAACATTAATTCTGCAAAACTCTTTAAAGAGCTTAGCATTCTTTCTTTGTAGAAATTGATAAGCTGATCCAAAAATTTAATATGGAAATGCATAGGACCTAGAACAGCCAAAATTTTTTGGAAAATGAATAAAATTAGAAGTCTTCCACTACATACTTTTAAGGCTTATATCAGGACATTGTAGTATGGATATAAACATAGACATAAAGATTCATGGGACAGGACAGAGAGTACAGAAATATACCCTCAATTAATTGTTGACAAAAAATGCTAAGGTAATCGAATGGGGGCAGGAGGGATAGTCTTTCCAACAAATGGTACTGGAACAACAGGGGGTCCATATGAGAACAAGAAAAAGGAACCTCAAACCTTCCCTCAGGACATATGCATTGAACTGTATACTTGCAATGGGTGCGTTGCTGAATGTGCAAATTACATCTCAATAAAGTTAATTTTTTAAAAAGAGCTATTTTTAACCAATTCACTGATTATTCCAGTGTTGTTATTTGTGTATTTGCTCACAGATGAATGTTTCAAGACTATTATTCTTAGTCTTACTTATCTGTGAGCAAATATACAAATGTTCACAGTGAGCAAATACACAAATATTGATACACAAATGTTCACAAGAACATTTAGATGACAAGAATTCATCTACTCTTTTTTTTTTTTTTTGAGATGGAGTCTCGCTCTTGTTGCTCAGGCAGTAGCGTGATCTCAGGTCACTGCAACCTCCACCTCCCAGGTTCAAGAGATTCTTCTGCCTCAGCCTCCCGAGTAGCTGGGATCACAGGCGTGTGCCACCACGCCCGGCTAATTTTTGTATTTTTAGTAGAGATGGGGTTTCACCATGTTGGCCAGGCTGGTCTCGAACTCCTGACCTCAGGTGATCCACCCACCTCGGCCTCCTAAAGTGCAGGGATTACAGGCATGAGCCCATCTAACTTTTTACTTTATGAAGGAAGATACATGATCTCTGAAAAGCACATGCAAAAATCATCAACGTCAGGAAAATACCCATAAGCCACAAAGAGATCACAACAGAATGGCTAAAATTAGAAAGAATGGCAACACCAATTGTTGGGAAAGATGTAGTATGACGAGAACTCTCACACATTGGAAGGCAAAATGGCACAGCCACTTTGGAAAAATGTCCAGCAGGATCTTATAAAACTAAATGTGCAACAGCCCCATGAGTTAACCTCCCACTCGTAGATATTTACCCAAGACAAGTCAAAGCAAATCCTGGACTCAGCTTGTGTGTCTGTCACCAGGAGAGCGAATTGACAAGCCATGGTGCATTCATACAATGGAGCAATACTCATCCATCAAAGGCTTGGCCTACCATTGCATGCAACAGTGTGATTCTCAGAACCCCATGCCATGTGAGAGAAATCTTACACAAAAGAGTACAGACTGTGCAACTCAATTTATATGAAGGTCTAGAGCCAGCAAAGCTCATCCCCAGGGAAGAAAATTCAACACTGTGTTTGCCTTAGTGGTTCCGTAGTGCCTGGGAAAGGTCACAGGGGATTCTCGGCTAATGTTCTGCATTGTGAGAGAGGTTTGGATGAGACTTAAAGGTTATGCACATTGCTGTTTGTAAATTTTATTTAAAAAAATTATAAACTCATAATGAACTCTAATTAATGATATGCATGCTGAAGCGTTTGCAAAGTGAAGCGTATTGGTGTCTACAACTTACTTTAAAATGCATCTGAGGCCAGGCGCAGTGGCTCAAGCCTGTAATCCCAGCACTTTGGGAGGCCAAGGTGGGCGGATCACGAGGTCAGGAGATTGAGACCATCCTGGCTAACATGGTGAAACCCCGTCTCTACTAAAAATACAAAAAAAAATTAGCCGGGCATGGTAGCGGGCGCCTGTAGTCCCAGCTACTTGGGAGGCTGAGGCAGGAGAATGGTGTGAACCCAGGAGGCAGAGTTTGCAGTGAGCCGAGATCGTGCCACTGCACTCCAGCCTGGGTGAGAGTGAGACTCCGCCTCAAAAAAAAAAAAAAAAAAAAAAAAAATGCATCCGAAAAACCAGTGGATTTGTTGACAGAGGAATTGACAAATATGTGATAAAGCAATAATAGAAAAATGTTCATTTTAGAATCTAGGAAGAGTTTGGTACACTTTTCTATAAAGGGCCAAATGCATGTTGCAGATTTTATGGACCAGACAATCTCAGTCACGATGGCTGGACTCTTCCTTCGTTATTGCAAGAAGCCAGCCACAGTCACTGTGCAAATGATGAGTGCGCCTGGGTTCTGTTGTAAAATAAATGCAACTTCATTTATAGATGTCGAAAGTTGAATTTCATATAATTTTTATGTGTCCCAACATATTTTTTCTTTTGACGTTTTAACCGTTTAAGAACAGAAAAACCATTGTTAGCTTGCAGACCATATAATAATGGGTAGTGGGTGAGCTTTAGCCCATGGGCTATAATTTGCTGACCCCTGACATAGGAGGAGGGCATGTGGGTATTTCTTGTACAATTCTTTCAACTTTTCTGTGTATTTAAAACATTTTCATAGTAAAATATCAGGGAAAATACAAAAAGAAATTAAATACATTACAACAGTTATTTTCTTTAAAGTCTCTTACTAGTATTGTGGCCCTACACGTACCTCACTGTATCTCCCACAATTTTCACCCTATGCACGTTGAAGCACCTTTTTGGTACATAAATATTTGTAGTTGGGACATATCTGTTGTCAATTGCATTCTTTATTATTCTAAAGAACCTATTCTGGTCTTTCTTGGTGTGTTTCTCCCTGAACTCAGCCTTACCTGACATAAAGGATACAAATCCAGCTTCGTTTCTGTTTGAGGCTGTCCATCCCTTCTTCGCCCATCATTTCATTTTACAAGCTCTCTCAGTCACAGAGCTTTAGGACTCTCTCCTGGACAGGCACGGGATTGAGTTTTTGATTCTTCTGTTTATCTCATTTATATTAAATGACCTGACGCGTTTGATCTTGGTTCTCTCGTACGTGTACATGGGACGCTTTCTCTTTTTATAATAAAAAGGTACAACATCAACACACAGCTTCCTCATCATATGGTTTGCTAGGTAATTCTTCATTCAGCCACACATCCTCCACTTCTCAGAACCAACACAGGTGCAGGTGCCCCTCTGCCTGCGCATGGACCTCATCTCCCTGCTGCATACCAGCTTTTGCCTTTGTGATGTGATCCTTCATGGCCTTTTCTGAAATGTGTGGATGCAAGATTCTGTCTCCATTTCTTCCTGCACCCTTGCTCCGCCCAGGCTGGAGTGCAGTGGCGTGATCTCGGCTCACTGCAACCTCTGACTCCCGGGTTCAAGCGATTCTCATGCCTCAGCCTCTCGAGTAGTGGGGATTACAGGGGCCCACCACCACGCCCGGCTAATTTTTGTATTTTTAGTAGAGACGGGGTTTCACCATGTTGGCCAGGCTGGTCTTGAACTCCTGACCTCAGGTGATCCGCCCACCTCGGCCTCCCAAAGTGCTGGGATTACTGGCGTGAGCCACTGGGCCCGGCCAGCTACTGCTTTTGATATCTCTTCCACCTCCATGGCTTGAGGTCTCATGTACACCTAGATTTTATTACAGATAGAGCTCATGTTTCTTATTCCTCTTGTGTGCAGGTCTTCCTAGATGTTAAGGGGGAAATTCTGCCCTTAGACCACTGTTTTTGTTTGTTTTTTTGAGATGGAGTCTTGCTCTGTTTCCCAGGCTGGAGTGCAGTGGCGGGATCTAGGCTCACTGTAACCTCTGCCTCCCAGATTCAAGCGATTCTCCTACCTCAGCCTCCCGAGTAGGTGGGATTACAGGCATGTGCCACGACACCCAGCTAATTTTTTGTATTTTTAGTAGAGATGGGGTTTCTCCATGTTGGCCAGGCTGGTCTCGAACTCCTGACCTCAGGTGATCTGCCCCTATCAGCCTCACACAGTGCTGGCATTACAGGTGTGAGCCACCGCGCCCAGCCTAGAACACTGTTTTTAAACTGAAAGTCTTGCTGTGTATTTTAAATCAGCTTTAATCATCATTAATAGTCTTACTGAGTTTTTTTTCTATTTAAGAAGAAAAACAGATGTTTTCCTTATTCAAAGAGAATCTAAAGCCATTCTTTTATATTGCTGCTGGGTTATTAAAACAAGTTAGTCCATAGGTTAATGTAATATGGTTGGTAAGTAAGCCCAATTTCCTATAAATGAACAAAGCATGAGTAAATATAATTTCTCCACACAAGTAAGTAAAACAAACATCATAGTCTCCAGGTTAAAGTTATAAAACATAAACCATCTGAGTTTGAGTGGATTCTCATAGGGAGATCACTTGGAATAAGTGACTCTGTTTCATGACGGCAAGATGCATAACTAGTTTTAAGTACAGTTTCCCAGAAAACTAAAGGTCTTTTCGTTCTCTGCCACTGATCTACACGTTTCAGCACAGTCTGCCTATCTAAACAATGCCAGACACGTCCACACTGGGACTCGAACTCTCAGATGCACTTGTCTTGCACCTCCGCACCCAAACATTCTCACTTGAGTGTCCTTGCAGCTTCTGGGCTCTGGTGCCAGCCATAATTTTACCCAACATCGAACCAAGATCTGGGGGTCAAATTAGTTTGTTTCTTTCTCCTTCCTCTGGCCACAGTTGCCTGACTTTGGACGGCTGCCTTTGACCCTGTGTGCGGGCTTAGAGGTTGTCAATCAAGGAGCTCCACCTCCTGGCCAAGTGTGGGGCTGGGACACAAGCCAGGCCAAGGAGATTCTAGTTTGAAACCCTGATCAGGGTGATGGAGGGATGGAGGTGAAACTGTCAAAAGCAATTCCTCCCAGGGCAGTGACCTGCAGACTCAACTACCTGGATCCCCACAGCTGCCTGGAAACTGCTCTTTCTTGGTTGGTTCTTTAGCTATTGCCCCGGTTCCAAGTTCCCACATACCCTGGCCTCTTGCATTCTCAGCCAGATCCATATTCTGTGGCTTGCAACCAAAGACCTTGACTAGCTCCTCTGATCACTAGCCCCATTCTAAAACCCAGAGGCCCATGCCAGACACTGGGTCAGGGTTAAGGGTTCTCCCAGGTGGTCTGCAGGTTGGTAGGACAGGCTTTCTAATTAGGTCAAAGATGGCTTAGAAATCCAGGACAGGAAAGTCAGGGGCATGGCCACCATGAGGAGAGCCCAGGGACCAGAACACAGGGCAGAGAGTCCTGAGTCGGGCAGGATGCTACCACGGGCAACGGGAGGTGGGCACATGAGATCTCTTATCTACTCTTCTTTTTTTCATTTGTTTTTTGTCTTTTGAGATGGAGTCTCGCTCTGTCGCCCAGGCTGGAGTGCAGTGTATCTTATCTACTCTTCTTATAATAATTGTCTCAAAATAAAAAGATTTTAATGGCAGAAGTCAACAGGTTCGCACCTATTAACTACTCACCACACTCCCCAGGCCGTGCACTCTGACCTGGGGCTCAGCTCTGGCTACACTGAGGACTGGGCACCTGGCACATCCCTCATAACCAACCTCCACTCCACCAGCGGGCCCAATCCTGCACCCCGCACCCTCCACTGAGCCCTAACATCTGTCCACTCACGTTCCCTCCTTCACCACTGCCTCTCTATCCGAAGCTGGCAGGGACCTCTACTCACAGCGACCCATTCCCCATGTCTCCAGCAGCTGCTCCCCAAGCTCCTCCTCCTCCCCCTCATCCAGGCTGTGTCTTCGCCTCCTGCCCTCCAGCCCACAAACCTGCCCATCTTGCACAAGGCGAAAACAAACCCTTCTCTGCAACCAGGCGCCTCCTCAGCAGCTGGCTGCCTCTTACCATTAGCGACCCAGGTCCTTAAGGAGCAATCTGCTCTTTGCCTCCATTCCTCATCCCTCACCCACCCCTGCCCAGCCATGCGGTCTCAGCCTCACTAGCTCCTGCCCAGCCATGTGAGTCTCCCTCTCTCACACACCCCTGCACAGCCCTGAGTCTCCTCTCACTCACCCCTGCCCAGCCATAGGAGTCACCCCCACTAACCCCTGTCCAGCCATGTGAGTCTCCCTCTCTCACTCACTCCTGCACAGCCCCCAGTCTCCTCTCACTCACCCCTGCCCAGCCATGGGAGTCTCTCCCGACTCACCTCTGCCCAGCCATAGGAATCACCCCCCACTAAACCCTGCAGAGACATGTGAGTCTCCTCCTCGCTCACCCCTGCCCAGCCATGTGAGTCTCCCTCTCACACACCCCTACCCAGCCATGTGACTCACCCCTCACTTACTCCTGCCCAGACATGTGAGTCTCCTCCTCAGTTATCCCTGCACAGCCATGCGAGTCTCCCCCGACTGACCCCTGCACAGCCACGTAAGTCTCCTCCCACTCACCCCTGCACAGCTGCGTGAGTCTCCCCCCGACTCACCCTTGCACAGCACGTAAGTCGCCCCCCGACTCATCCCTGCACAGCCCTGTGAGTCTCCTCTCACTCATCCTTGCCCAGCCATAGGAGTCTTCACCCCGCTCACCCCTGTCCAGCCACGGGAGTCTCCCTTTCTCAGTCACCCCTGCACAGCCATGAGTCTCCCCTCACTCATCCCTGCCCAGCGATGAGAGTCTCTCCCCATTCACCTCTGCCCAGCCATAGGAGTCACCCCCTACTAACCCCTGCCCAGCCTTGTGAGTCTCCTCCTCACTCACCCCTGCCCAGTCATGTGAGTCATCCCTCCCTCACTCCTGCCCAGACATTTGAGTCTCCTCCACACTTATCCCTGCACAGCAAAGTGAGTCTCCCAACTCACCCCTGCACAGCCATGCGAGTCTCCCCCCACTCACCTCTGCACAGTCATGTGAGTCTCCCCCCACTCACCCCTGCACAGCCATGCGAGTCTCCCCCTACTCACCCCTGCATAGCCATGGGAGTCACCCCTCACTCATCCCTGCCCAGACATGTGAGTCTCCTCCTCACCCCTGCACAGACATGCAAGTCTTCCCCCACTCACCCCTGCACATCCATGCGAGTCTCCCCCTACTCACCACTACCCAGCCATGCGGGTCTCCCCCGACTCACCCCTGCACAGCCATGGGAGTCTTCCCCGACTCACCCCTGCACAGCCGTGCAAGCCTCCCCCTACTCACTGCTGCCCAGCCATGTGAGTCTCCCCCCATTCACCCCTGCACAGCCACGCAAGTCTCCCCCGACTCACCCCCGCACAGCCACAAATCTTCCCGCACTCGCCCCTGAACAGCCATCTGAATCTGCCCCTCACTCACCCTCACTCCACTCTGTCCTGACAAGTCCGCCTGCAGAATCCGTGGCTGTGCTGGTCCTCCACCTCACTGGTGGCTCTGAGCCTTCCACTGGGTCCCCCCTCCCCTGCTCCCCTTCTCTGGGCTGCTGGATGCTCTGCTCCCCGCCCCCGCTCTGCCACTTCCTCCATCTTCTCCCAGGCATCTCCTGGACTCTGTTTCTTTGTCTAAGAAAAATAAAATTGGGGAAAGGCAGCCTTCCTCCAGATATTGTTGGAGTGAGGATATCATAACTATTTTGAAAACTCAAACGGGCTGATGAGGGGGATGTGTTTGGCGGTGTTTGTACAGAGAGGCCTGTGAAAGGTGGGTGCTGCGTACGAAGTGTGGCCTCAGGGCGGCGTGTGTGCCTGTGTGTGAGGCTCTGTGTGTCTGTATGTGGCTGTGTCTCTGTGTGTGTGTCTGTATGTCTTCTGTGTGTTTCTCTGTGCATATGTCTGTGTGTGTGTGTTTCTCTGTGTCTGTATCTATGTGCGTCTCTGTATGTGTCTGTGTGTCAGTGTGTGTATGTGTTTGCATGTGTCTCTCTGTGTCTGTATTTGTGTGTGTGTGTGTCTGTGTATATGTTTGGGTATGTCTCTGTGTTTTTTTTTTTTTTTATATGGAGTCTCGCTCTGTTGCCCGGGCTGGAGTGCAGTGGTGTGATCTCAGCTACTGCAACCTCTTTCTCCCAGGTTCAAGCAATTCTCCTGCCTCAGCCTCCTGAGTAGCTGGGATTACAGGCATGCACCACCACACTCAGCTAATTTTGTATTTTTAGTGGAGATGGGGTTTTACCATGTTGGCCAGGCTGGTCTCCAACTCCTGACCTCAAGTGATCCGCCCACCTCAGCCTCCCAAAGTGCTGAGATTACAGGCCTGAACCACCGTGCCCGGCCTGTGTGTATTTCTGTGTGTGTGTGTGTGTCTGTGTCTGTGTCTTTGTGTGTCTGTATGTTGTGCATGTGTAACCCACGGAGGTCAAATACACACCCATTTGGTAGCCCATGCCAGTGAGTCATTGTCACCTGAAGCCCCGGGCTCCTGAGTGGAGGCGTCTCAATCATGTTTGCAAACTCATTGACAATCTGTGATGTTTCCAGCTGGGGCTGCCTGAGAACAGTTCTTGCCCCAGCTTACCATCCACCGCCCTAAATTTCTCTGGACTATAAGGAACTGTGGGTCCTCGTGCCACAGTGACCTTGTTGTCTTCAAAAGGAGACCTGAAAAGTGGGGTTGGCAGGGGGCAGAGGCTGGGCCGAGCTGCTGGAGGCTGAGTGGAAAGGGCCCACCTCTCCCCTCCATCTGTGCTCCCGAGCGACCCTCAGGCCAGTAAAGCTTCCTGGAGAACATCCGGGGGCTAGAGCCACTCAGGCTCCAGGACTCAGAGAGGCATCCAACATGTCCCCAACACGGGTTGTCCCCCTGGCCTGGCACCAGACACACACTCAACACCTGTGCTGCCTCAGTTACTGCCCTGCGGCTCCAGGGAGGGCATTTCCTTCCCAGGTGAGGATGTGGGGAGGGCCCTCACGCTGGCTCAGCAGCCCCCCACCCAGCCCCTGCCCACAGCGCTTGCAGAGTGAGCGAGCACGGGGGTCAGCACCGCACTCTGTCCCAGCGCGTGTGCACTGATTTCACACTCCAAGTAGAAGAAGAGGCAGAGGAGGCGGGGGCCTCCCAGGATGGGGTGCCACCACCTGGTGGGGGTGGCAGGGACAGGAGAGGAGCCCCTGCCTCACAGCCACCAGGGCTCCGGATAGAGCGGGAGGGCAGAGGGTGCCACAGGCGCCCGGGCTCCATGGGAACCACAGCCTCCGTCAGAGGAGCTTGCGGCTGGCACTGAGTGTTTTACGATCATGATATGGAGTATTCTGTGGTGGTTTCAGGGCCTCGATGGAATGGCTGTCCTGGTGCCGACATTCACCAGGCGTGGAGACTTTGGTCTCCCCGCTCATGTGTCAAATGGGCATAGCCCTGAGAGTGCCCATGTGGACTTGGACACAGGGAAAGGGCCTGCCCCTGCCTGGCTTTGGAGGCCACCAGCCAGCACCTCCATCATCACGATGACCTCACTTGGCATCTCTGGGACCCGTCGGGGAGGGGAGCCTCCAACCCCCCACTGTCATCCCATGATAAGCTGCACCCACAACGTGAAGTCTAGATACTCAATAAGACGATAAAATCAAGCCTTGATTTACAGCACATGCTGATTTCCGTGACGTAAATGCTCTTGCGATGGTGGGTTCAAGCTGTGGACACGACGAAGCTCAATGCAGAGACCAGTGTGCCCTAGCAAACCTCCTGTACATAGGATTTCTGCCATACAGATGCAATAGAGGTAATAACTGCCACAGCATGATGATCATAAAATTATATCACAATAAAATTATACCATAATACCATAAAATGTACAATTAATAAATTGTATTAAAACAAAGGTAACAAATGCTCAAAACTCAAGTTACCTTTGTTTTAATGCAATTTATTAATTGTACATTTCAGCTGTTCCCCACTGGGCTCTCACAAGCCAGCGTGAGCTGACTCCAGCACCTGTCCCTGCCAGCAGGGACAAGACTCCAGGAGGACTGCCAGGCCAAGACACAGAAAAGCCATAGAGAGCACACATCTGAATGCGTCAACCCCGGCTGAAGCCCTTTCTGCCTCCTAATCCTGGAACCTGTGACTCAGTTGCCTTACCTGGCAAAGTGAATTAAGGCATCGGGTGGAATGAAAATTGCTAATCTACTGACCTTAACGTCAGGAGTTATCCTGGTAGGCCCAAAGTGATCACCAAGATCCTTAAATGTGAAAGAGCAGGCGGAAGAGGAGCTCAGGGGATGAGATGTGAGAAGGCCTCCACACCAGTGCTGCCTTTGAAGAGGGAGGAGGGGCCGAGGGCCAAGGCCTGAGGGCGGCTCTAGAAGCCGGGAAAGGCAAGAAGTGGACTCTCCCTAAACTGAGCCTCTGAGAGGAACCAGCCCTGCAGTACCTTGATTTTAGCTCAAGGAGACCTGTGTTGGACTTCAACCTCTAGACCTTTAAGAGAATAAACATGCATTGTTTTAAATTACCAATTGTGTGGTCCTCTGTGACAGCACCTAGAGGACCCTAGAGCAGGAGCCCTCTGCATTTATATGTCCCGTTCTTTCACCGCTGTGACCCCAGGCTCTGTGGGCTAAGGGCTGGGAGTCTCGGGCTGACCCTGCCCCACGCTGATCTATCCTGGGGCCCTGGGCAGTTCCTCAGCTTCCTGAAGGGGAGCAGTGACGGCGATATCGACCTTGCCCGATTGTTACGAGGATTAAATGAGATTATAAATGTGTAGGGCTAGTACAGGATGGGGTGCTATGAAGCTCTCCACGGCCGTGAGCTGTGATTATCATGAGTACAGAAGGGTTGTGTCCTTATTAAGCCCGCTTCTCTGGGAAGACTGGGCTCTCTTTTTCCAGAAACAGCAGTGATTGAAAGGCAGCCTGCGTCCTCGGGACAAGGACCACTGTGCATTGTTTCCCAACAGATGCAGCAGAAGTCTGCTCAGCCCCGCAGGCGTCATGGCCCGGAGCCAGCCAGGCTGATGGTGTTTTCGTGTTTGCCTTTGTCTGTCCATGACTTGGGAGAAAGCCATCTTTGGGTGTTATTCCCTTCAAATAGATCAGCAAAGTGGAAAATGCCCCTTTTCTCGGCCACAGCTGGACTGTGGGTATCAGGACTCCCACATCTGGAGTCCCCAGCAGCCCGCATTCTAGGAGCATCTGCAGGTGTCTGCCTCCAGCCTGACCTGCATTCTCATCTGGAAGAAGGCTGGGGAGGCAGGGCTGGTGCCCTCAGGACCCAGGGGCAGAGGCGAGTACCTGGAGAGCAGACCTATCTTCACAAAAGCATCTGCGGAGACAGGAGACAATGAGGGATAAAGACCCAAAATCCAGTCTTCTGTGTCCAGGACACTCCACACCCCGCCTCAACAGACTCCACCCTTTACCCTCTAGTCCCTGCCAAGTTGGTGATCCCAGGTCCTTCCAGATCAAAGATTTGGGCCTCAAAGTCTGAAAAAACTATGGACTGGACTTGCTGCCAGCAGTGTAGACCAAGGGCAGCCAGAGCTGGGGGTCTCAGGTTCCCCTTTTAGTTTGTTTGCATTTTGAGATGGAGTCTCGCTCTGTCCCCCAGCCTGGAGTGCAGTGGCACAATCTCAGCTCACTGCAACCTCCATCTCCCAGGTTCAAGCGATTCTCCTGCCTCAGCCTCCCGAGTAGCTGGGATTACAGGAGACTGCCACCACGCCCAGCTAATTTTTGTATTTTTAGTAGAGACGGGGTTTTGCCATGTTGGCCAGGCTGGTCTCGAACTCCTGACCTCAAGTGATCTACCACCTCGGTGTCCCAAAGTGCTGGGATTACAGGCGTGAACCACCGCGCCTGGCAGGCTCCCCTTTTTGCATCTGCCTCCTGGCCCCTCCTCTGCCCACCCTGGTCTGGTGTCTCTGATCTGTTCCTCTCTCCAGTCTAATCAGCGTCCAGGCAGATCCGAAGTGAAGGTGGTTTGGGAGGGAGGACAAGCTCCGTGACCCTGAGTGTGAGAATCTGGGGGCCACCTCTCCCTCGCCAGCAGGTGGGGGAATGGCCTTTTCTCCAGGGGGAAGCTGGGCCTTAGGAAAAAGGTGAAAGCTTTGCCTGGGGAGGCCATGCAGACAGCTCCTATGTGAGGTCAGTCCTAGAGAGCTGTGGCCTGGGTAGTGAGAGCCTGTGTTGCTGGCTCATCTGAAGTTTGGGGACAAGGTTTGAGTGTCCTACAGATCCCACGCACAGTGTCCGCTACCCAGAATTGCAGGGAGACCTGCAGCCTCGCATTCCCGTGGTATTGCAGGGGGTACCGAAGCTCACTGCAGACAAGGGAGAAATGCCTCCTTGCTCTGCTGCCCACAGAGAAGGCAGCCACAGCGCGCTGTGGGGATTCCAGTGACCAGGCAGCCAGGGGAGGAACCCTCCAGTTGCCGTTTCTCTAAATGCCCGAAGTGTATGCGGATGTCTCTATTTGCAAGTTCAGGCACTGGAAAGATCTTGGGTCTGAATTCAGTAGAGAAGTTCTGGCCAAGCAGAGGCGCCATTTGCAGGGCTGGGCCAGTCCCCCAGGACATGCCCGGCCCTTGCTTGCTGCCCCATGACAAGCTCCAGGGCCAGAGCGTGGGCCTTCCCTAGCTGTCCCAGGCCTCCTGCAGACTGCGCTCCTAATGCCCCTCGGCAGCTGTCTGTCCTGACCCACGTTCTGGCTCCATGCCTCTCCATCCCCCCTGCTCCTCAGAAAGTTCTTTGGGGACAAGGCTGTGTGTCTTGTTCCTCTTTATCTCCCCAGAATGTCACTTTGCTTTGGGCATAGTAGGTGCTCAGGAAATATTCACTTCCCACAGCAGCTCCACATGACCACACAACGCCCCACAGAGGCAGGCCCCGGGGATGGGGTCGCTGAACCTGTGACCCTGATCCTTACCGTTGGCAGCTCCCACATTCCACACCCAGATCCAGTCACCAGGAGCAATGGAGTCCCTCTCGGACTCTGAAATCTGCAAAGAAGCTTCCAGTCTTGCTTGGAGCACTGTGGGGAGAGGGCCGCCTGCCTAATGCCCCCCAAAACACTTGTAAGAAACGTGATAAACCAACAACAGATGAATGGATAAAGCGTGGTAAATACACACATGGAATGCATATATTACACAAAGGGAAATATGCACAATGGAATCTTATTTAGCCATCAAAAAGGAGGGAATCCTGTCATTTGAGGTGGCCTGGATGGAATTAAAGGACATGATGTCAAGTGAAATAAGCCAGGAGCAGAACTGCTGTGTAGTTCACATGCATGAACTCATGTGTAGAAGCTAAAAAAAAAAATCTCGTGGAAGTAAAACGTAGGACAGAGGATGCCAGAGGCTGAGAAGGAAGGGTAGCGGGAGGGAGGGATAGTGAGAGATTTGTTGAAGGATACAAAACTGCAGCTGGCTGGGAGGGGTAAGTTCTGGTGGGTTATAGCTATAGCACTGTAGGATGGCCACAGCTCACAGTAGTGCAAAGTTTCAAATAGCTAGAGGGAGGAGACTGATATTCCCAACATGAAGAAATGATGTTTGAGATGATGGATCCGATCACAACACATCATGGGGTGATGTATCAAAACATCACCAGGTACCCCATAAATGTGTACAATTATTGCGCCAAAAGATACACTTTTAAAAAAAAGAGGGCACCCTCCAGTTTATTGAATTGGAAAGACTGTGCGTGGGGCCCAGGATCTGCCCAACAAGCCCCAGGTGGTCCTAAGATTTGGGAAAGTTTGGGAAGACCCTTTTAGGATCAAGTGTGCGACGTGGCCCAGAGTCCCGCTAAGAGTGTCCCTGGGGTATCACACATTTTAATTATTCTGACTCCACAGATGGGCAAACCTGGGCCGGCCACCTGCCCTTGGAGGAAGGGCAGAGTCCAGCACAGCCTGCATGACCCCGCTACAGAACAGGGAAGGGCTTCCTCCAGCCATTGCCTCCAGTCAAGCTGAGCTTCTCGAGGTTAAGTTCATGGCCTCGTTCTCTGTAGCAATGTAAGCATGTCACATGGACGGTAGAAGGGACACTGGCCCCGTTGGACTCTCCCCAGGTTGTCTCCTCTGGGCCTTCCCCAGGCCCAGCCTCTTTCTAAGCCCCCAGCAACCCCCCAGGGGTCTATGAAGGTGGTGCCTGGGCTGTGCACCCCTGGGATCTCCAGCAGGCTGGCCCCTCTTGCCCCAGCCCCATGGGCACAGGCCTCCCAACACCAGCCTCATGCCTCTTCCTCCATCCATTCACTGGAGCCAGAGAACTTTCTGGACTCCATTTAATGGGAACTGCAAACCCTCAGGAAGGGAACCTCGAGTGCTCGTGGCTTGTCTTGTCTAAGAATTCTAAAATAACTTCCACAAAACATTTGTTTTCTTACTGCCAGCCACAACCCCAGCTAAGACCCCGGAGACTACGTGAACATGCACAGACCCCAGCTCACACTTCCTCGCCAGCCGCAGGCCATGCCTGGGGGCCCCTCTGCTGGAAAACTCAGGGTCTCTAGCTGCCTGCCTGGCAGGAAGTCCCCTTCCCTGTCGCCTCTGTGGAAGGCCCTGTCCTGTGGCTTCTCTGCCCCACTGCTGCTTAACACACCACCCCAGTCATCTCCTGTTACAGGGTAGAGAAGGTTCAAGCCTCAACATCTTCATCCTAACTGGGGCGGGGGGGAGGGGACTCCCACGCCCTCATACCCCACTGTTAACTGACACTCACAAGGCTATAACCTGGTGGTGTCTATCAATTTTCCATAGAAAATTCCGCATGTTAATTTATTTTCTCATACCGTTAGTTCCTTAGAGTTTTGTTGCCGTTGTTTCTCTCTCGCTCTCGCTCTCCCAAAATCCACAAAGACTGGTGTGCACTGCTGAGCGCTGGAATATTCGGGCTTCCCAGCATCATCGCTGTGCAACAGAAGCCCAGGCAGATCATGATTCCGGGCCCAAGGAAGGAAGCCTGGCCGAGCGGTGCCCAGGTCTCTGGCCCTGAGTCCTAGTTGGGTAAAGCCCCTCCCCAGGAAGCTAGTGGTGGCCTCAGGAGACCAGCCCGGGTACCAGCAGCTACAGCCCCTGTCACTGTTGAGGCTTCCCAGGGTTAGGGCAGACACCTGCAGGGAACCTGGAATTCCAACCACCAGCAGCTGTGAAGAGTTTCAATCAGATCTAGTCCGCCTTCAATAGAACCCAGCGTTTAGATCCACGCCTGCGCCCCTCTGTGTCTGCCTTAGGTCATTTCTGCCCAGGGCTGGAGGGCTGAAGTCACCATGGTTACTGACATGTTTATTTTTGCTGGGTTGATGGCGATTTCTGCTACTTGAAAAAAAAAAATTATAAACACCTTCAGAGATGTGTAAAATATGATGCAGCCAAAAACAACGACGGGCGTCTCCTCTCAGCTGTGCGCCATCAGCTGCACACACTTGTCCCTCCAGCAGGCGTTCATCGTTTCTGCACAGCTGAAGTCAAGGAGCTCCCCGATTGAGCTAATGCCCCCTTGACCTTTAGTCCAGCTGCGCCTGGGTGCCTGGAGTCGGGCAATTTCCCCACCCTGCAGGGAAATCACAGCCAGACACAGGAGGGGCTGACCCCTAACAGCCGGGACACGTCTTTATGAGATGTCAGTGCTCAGAGGGCGGCTCCATGGACACAGGCACTCTCGGACACTCATGCCCCTCCCTTCCAGACCCCCTGTCCTCTGTGCGGGGAAGGGCTCGCTCAGTGAGGCTGGGCGTCCAGACCCTGCACATCCCACAGGACTGGGTCCTGCTGGGCCTGGTGATGGCCTCAGCCCTTGGAATATCCCGCCCGACAAGCATGTCTTTGTAGACCTGGGACCTGGGGCCCTGTTGGATGGTTTACCCTAACCAGGGGATTTCGGGTAAAGGTTTGGCTTGGTCCTCTGCGGTCCTGGGCCATACTGTATCAGTTGTGACCTCTTGGGGGCTGGGGGCTGAGAAGCCATGGGCAGACATGTGGGTGCTCCATGCCTTCGTGGCTGACACCCAGTAAAAATGTGGACACCAAGGCTCAGGGCTCCCAGGGTGGTGGCAAGGCACCGTGAGTGTTGTCACACATCGACGCTGAGGGAACGGGTGCTGACTGGTGACCCCGCTGGGAGAGGAGCTGAAAACTCGTGCCCGGTCCCTCCCCACCCTGTGTGACTTTCTCATTTGCTGATTTTAATCTGCCTCCTTTTGCTGTAAGAAACTGTGACTTCTGTGGTCTGTGAGTCTTTCCAGAGAAGCATCAAGCCTAAGCGTGGTCCTGGGGGCCCCCAGCACATCCTTCTTCCCCCATAAACTGCCCCTGACTACAGCCTCTGTTGGAACAAACAGGATGGAGATGATCCTGCCCCTTTATCAGAGAAGCATTTGCTGTCTGAGAGTTGACACATTGTATCATAACGGGGGTTGGGAGGAGGTGGATGCACTGGTCCCCAGTCCCCACGACCTCCTTCCCCTGCCACTGAGACCTGAGAGAGGGCCACGCACACTCGGCCCAGCTCGGGTCCCAGGGCTCAGGCTCCAGAGAATCAGGGCATCAGCTCTCCTGTCCTGTGTTCCGGGGCTCAGTCCCACACAGCCTGGTGCTGCTCCTGTGGATGGGCCGGGGCTCCCCAGCCCGGTTTCTGAAGCACAGAGCCTTGGTGACCTGCCCAGGTGTGGCGTGCTAGGTCAGGCCCGACTGCTCACGGACGACCTTGGCCAAGCTCCCTTTGCTCTGTGCTCAGTTTCTCTGGCTGAAGAATAAGGAAAACCCTTCCTGCCACCAAGAGCACATTCAAGGGCATCATCTCTGTGAAGTGCATGGTTCACCACCCAGCACATAATAAAAGTTCAACAAACATTCTTGTTAGAAACCTTGCCTCTACCCAAGCCAGGGAATAGAGTCTCACTCCTGCATCCCAATCAGCCAGCCTGGCAGTGGACAGTGCTGCCCCTGGATGGGTGTCTCCAGCTGCCTGCCTGCCGGGAAAGCTGTGCTGCTGCCCCCTCCAGGTGCAGCCTGGGTGCTGAGTGTTGGACACACTCCTTCCTTGCAGTGCCACCCTGCGCCCTCTGACTTGGCTTGGCCTTCTGTACAGTGGCCACTCTGCTGAGGACCGAGTCCAGTCTGCAGCTGGGGCCACCCCCAAGATTTGTCCTGATATAGCTCACCCACCCTGCCTCCCCCAGATGCAGTTAAGCAGGGCACCTATAACTGTGTCCAAAGCCACTGCAGGTGGTGATGCCGGGGCTGACGTCAGGGGAAACACAGCGCTGCAGACGCTAAGCTCAAGCTCTGGGGTCAGGGTGCCTCGGCTGGAATCTCAGCCTCACCGAGTTGCTCATCCTCTGTGAGCTCCTGAGTGCCCATCTGTGAGACGGGGGTGGTAATAGTTCCCAAACCGTGCTATTCTTGGGGGGCATCATTGAGATCTTGTATGTAAACTTTTTAGCACAGCATCCAGCTCTAAGAACATAACCAATCAATATCCGCTCTTGCTATCGAGGTTCTAAGTGTACTGGTTATGCAGCTTGATGAGGCCCCTTAACGTGCCTTGGAATCAATTCCTCACCTGGGAGGATGCCTGCTAACTGCACAGCCTTTGTGAGGATCAATGATCAAATGTGCATGAAGGTCTCCAAAGCCCACAGTCCTATACAGCCAACCAATTGTGCTACTCTCTCTAAGCGCATGTGGACAGACTGGGTGGTAGGGTTTAGTTTCGACTAGGCCAAATGCTCCCTGCAAGAGCACAGGTAGGGTCAGGGCCACAGTGGAGGAGCTGGAGCCAGATGCTAAATCAGAAGCAGATCAAGGGGCAGCCCAGAGCACCAGGCAGCATCACAGCACAGGAACCACCTGGCTGGGCAGAGCACAAAAGACATGGAGACTCTGCCTGTAAGAATCATACCCCTGCAGTTCAGAAGAGCTTGAAAATAACTTGAAAGAGAAGCAGAGAAGTTGAATCTAATCAGTTGTACTTCTCCAGTTCAGAAGAGCTTGAAAATAACTCGAGAAGAAGCAGAAACATTGAACCTAATCAGTGGTGAAGTCACCGGGCAATGGGCACAGACTAATCTGATGGAAGGATCGGGGAATGATTTATCTGAACCAGGTCATGCCTGGGAGACTGGCCCCTCTGGAGGATGTGGAGGTCTGTGTCAGGGCAGCTTCCAAAGTTCTCATCAGTGGCATCAGAGAATCATCCGGAAGGCCTATGATCCCAGGTGTCAAGCCCAGACAGAAATGACGCACACTTAGAGAAAGTAACCCCATTCTTGCTACAGGAAATTGCTTCCATAGTGGAGAAAGCTCTTCAGCTCCAGGAAGGTTTACCATTGTTTGCAGATGATGAAGTAAATCAAACCTATCACATTAATACTTTCCTGCTGTGTTCTGAAACAGTCTGTGTGTGTGTTTGAAAGTGTTTACGGTGTGTAAGAGAATGAGGCATACTAGAGGTTCCCACAGCACACACTTTCCTAGTTTATTCCCCAGAATAGCTGATTCTGGTTTAAAATGTGCCATTCTCTACAGACAAGTGATTCTAAATTGAAAGGTGTGAGCAAAACAAACTAGATACATAAGTAGAATTGGAATGTTTCCTGGAATCTGGGAGCCGCCTGTTTACAAAGGTGTCAGTGGTTTTCTCAGAGACCTCTCAAGCACTTGGGTCAGGCAGCTGAAGTGTCTTGAAGAGAAAATCAAATAAATTTGTAAGTTCAGTGTAAATGTCTGAGGGAATTTAATTAACAGAATTGACTGTTTATGAGGGTTTTTTCAACTGAGTTGGTCAAACATTATTCAAAAGTCCCTCTGAAACAGATTGCCAAAAGCTCCCAGATGAATATAAAACGAATAAGCTTCATGAATTGAATTTACTTAAGGAAAACTAATCGTTTTTTTAAATTAACCTCAATAAATTATATATTAAATGTTCAAGCAGCTACGAAGCTGTTTTCTGTGTACAACAGCCTCCTGGAACAACCAAGCCCCTGGCGGCCCTGGGTAGCCCCAGGCAGGAGGCCGGAGCCTGTAAGCCATGGAACCGAGGGCCGAGGAGAAGCCCAGGAGCCAGTGCAGGGCAGCGGGGAGGCCAGGACGGCGACAGGGATCCTGGGGCCACCTCCTCCCCCAGCAGATCTCTCCTGCTCAACTGCAGAGGGGCAGGTGTGGGAGGCACCCGGCAGAGGGACCCAGCGGGCTTGGAGGGTGTAGCTGTCACTTTCATGCCCCATGGATGGCCCAGCGCCTGCCTCTCCCCAGCAAGGAGGGGAGGTCAATGAGGGATCTGTGGCTGGGAAGCCAAGGCATCTGGGCCATGGGGCTGTCCAGAGGGGGAACCAGAAGAATCCCTGCAGATGAACAGGCCGCTAAGGAGGGCTCGCTTGGGTGTGTGGGGTCCTGTCTGCCTGCACAGAGATGCAGCCAGCCCTTGTGAAACCTCAGAGTTTAATGTACCTTCCAGGAAGGAAGAGGATTGCCCAGGAGGGGCCTGATGGGTCAGATATTAGAAATTAGACTCAGTCCCAGGAAATGCTGTGCGTGATCAATAGGAGGAAGTCAGATTATTGTGACTCCGATAAAGTGAAAGGGGACTGCATGAGAGGGGCCTGCCCCTGGGGAAGAGCTCTGAATGAGGTCAGTACCTGCGTGGACGTGGGGGAGCTGCAGGAGCCACAACCTTCCCAAGGCAGCTCCAGGGCACAGCGTGATGACAGTGGAGGCCAGAAGCTACCCCAGCCACCTGGTGATGCTGGCTTCCTGGAGGGTTGAACAGAGAATGCCGGCTCCATCCTCAGCCAGAGCTCCAGTGCTGGCTTCCCCCTAGGTTGCCAGCCTCCCTGACCAGGGTTCCCGCTGTGTTCGGGGGATTGGCGGTCCTGGGAAGGGGAAGTCCCAGCAAGGACGGCCCCTGGAACTGTTGCCAGGCTCCATCCCTCTGCCCAGCCCCTGGCGGATCATGCCAGGTAGTGACCCCCTCCCCACCTGTCCTGGCTCTACCCTGGGGAGGAGGGTCCCAGAGCCAGGGCAGACATGGAGCCAACCTGTACCAAGCCCACTGGGGCCCCGCGTCGTGCACGCCCCTGTGTTATGTCTTTAATATCCTCAGCCACTGCCACAAGCACTCAAAACATGGCTTTACAGAGACTGAGAGTGAAGGTGGAGGTGCAATGTAGCCAGGTGGGAGGGAGGCCCTGGCCTACCATGCGGTACAGGGGCAGAAAATGCCGTCATCAAAACCAGTGTGGTCTTGTTTAGCCCAGACTCCCACCCAACGACGCCCATGGGAAATGGTGCCTAGAACATGACCGTGGGCAGCCTGGGCTCTGGTCTGGCCCCAGCTGTGTGATCTGAGGCAGGTTACTAATGTCTCAGGGCCTCTGTCTTTGTCCTACCATGTGGGGGTGCCAGCACTTGTACCCCAAGATGGTCTCATGGAGAAACGTACATGTGTGCAGCTCAGCAGCTCTGGGCCCCGGAGAGTGTGACCTAAGCATCACCGACCCCTTTGAGGATGAGCACAGGTGCTTGACGCTGAGGGGAAGAGACTTCCTCGGCATCGCTCAGCTGCCAAATGCAGAGTTCAAAGAGGACTCAAGTAGATGACTCCAAGTACCCCCAGACCCTAGACATACCCGCCTCTGCCACCGTCAGGGGCTCCCACCTTCACTCAGGGCTTCCAAGTAGGAATCAGAATGCTTCTCACAAGAACAACCCAATAAGAAGGCACCACTCGCCCACCGAGAGCATTCTCAAAGAACTACTTGATCAGGCTCTGCTATCCTGCTTTCCCTAGCTCCCAAAAAACGTCCTAGGAGATGGAGGCTTCAGAGGTCAGAGAAGCAAATATCAATGTAGACCATTCAAAAGACACTCAAGTCCCCTCCTCCATGTTTGGATGCAGGCTTGGGTGCTGTGAACCCAAAACACAGAGCCTAGTCTCTTTCCCTGGCATGTTACCTGCCTGTGGCTTCTCACTAATGAACCAACAGCATGAGGCCTTTCCCTTTGATGCTGCAAATGGCCCAGGCCTCAGCCCATCAGCAGCACACAACACCCTCCTGGCCAGAGCGATAGGCTTGGAGTTGGGGACATCACGCAGGACATTTCAATCAAGAGATAACTCTAACCCTTTTAAATTTTATTTATTTTATTTTATTTTATTTTTTTGAGACAGAGTCTCGTCTCACTCTGTGGCCCAGGCTGGAGTGCAATGGCATGATCTCGGCTCACTGCAACCTCCACCTCCCGGGTTCAAGCGATTCTCTTGCCTCAGCCTCCAGAGTAGCTGGGATTATATGTACGTGCCACCATGCCCAGCTAATTTTTGTATTATTGGTAGAGACGGGGTTTCACCAATTGGCCAGACTGGTCTGGAACTCCTGACCTCGTGATCCACCTGCCTCGGCCTCCCAAAGTGCTAGGATTACAGGCGTAAGCCACCGCACCCAGCCTAACCCAGCCTTTTAATCAGTACTTGGGGGAAGACCTGTTCTGTCTTCAGCTGGACATGCACAAATGAGCAATTAGTCCTGATTACTGCTCGCAGCTATTTGGGAGCTAAGAGGGAGCTTTGGGTTAAACTAACACCATGGAATGCAGAGCAAAAGGCAGACAAAATCTGGGCCATTGAGAGCTGCAGGAGCAAGCCACACCTGAGGTCCACCCTGGCCTGGACTTCTCACTTGCAAGGGGTCATAAATTGACTTTATCCTTAAAGCCTGTTGGAGTTGGCATTTCCATTGCTTGTTGCCCAAAGTTCCCTAACCAATGCTAACAACACCTTCACTTCACAGGTGGGGTAAATATGAGGAAACAGGGGCTCAGAGAGATTGGGTGACATGCCCCACACAGGAGGGCTGAAATTCAACCTCCAAACTCTCACAACCGCAAAGCCCATGCCCTTAGCCTCCCACAGTCTCACACTAGCTTGTGGGATGCAAACTCTAGCTATTCCCTGGGCTAGGAACCTCCAGGTCATCTGTCACTTTCTTTCCATCAGAACTGAGACAGGGGAATAGGGATTAGGATGACCAAGGGTTAAGGTATAAGCAAAAGAACAGCAGATGCAGCCAGTTCTAGGCAAGATTAGGCAGCACACGGGCCACATCCTCACTCCTGTGATAACAAGACAGAAGTTTCCACTTCAGCTTCTGATTGGTCACAGGCCAATCCTTCACAGGGTCTGACTAATTGGAGGCTTCTAAAGGGTGCCTAGGGGTGTTACCAGATTATTTGAGCTTTACAAAAACCCTAAAGAACGTTGTAATGGGGGCTCTTGAGCCACCTGCTCCAGTCTGCTCCCACTCTGTGGAGTGTACTTTAGCTTCAATATACCTGCACTTTATTTACTGTTATTTTGTTGCTTTGTCTTTCGTGGCTTCTTTTTTACTTTGTTTATGCATTTTGTTCAATTTTTTGTTCAACACAAAGAGCCTGGATGACACACATCTGTTCTCCGGTAACAGAAGACAATCCGATGACACACACCTTTTATCCGGTAACAGAAGCGCTTTGGTGTCATGGCTGTCGCAAGTGAGGATCTACAGTCCTTGATGAGGGGAATGATTTCTGCCCACCCAAGCCTCAACAGTCCAGTCCCAGGCCACCCCCAGGACCCATGGCTCCCCTCGGTGTCCACTCCACTCCCTGCACGTCTCCCCTGCCTGACCGTGATGCCAGGGCACATGGATCTCTGTCGACTCAGAGGGGCATCCAGGCCAGAAGCATGTCCATGCTGTGTCCCTTGTGAGAGCCTGTGGAGTCATGCTGCCCCTTCCCTCTAGTCCTCATCGCTCCTTCCCAGGAGTCCCACTTCGCGCAGGCCATCTCCTGCTATAGGGACAAGCCTTGCAGAATCAGCCTGCCTGGGCGATTGTCCCTACACCCTGAAGCTCTTGGGGATCCCCAGGGCTCTCCTTGGCTCATTCTCCCCTGACAGGCATCTGCTGTGTGTCCACAGCTGGGCACTCACCAGCAACAATGCACAGACCCTCCAGCATCTGCCAGCCAAGGGCCTTTGCTCTGCCCGGGTGAGGTGGGGTGAGCTCCAGGCCAGCACAGACACCAGCAGTAGCAGGGGATGGAGAAAATATCAAGCCTCATTAGCTGAATGATGACTTCCCACTTCAGCCAGTCACCCACTCCAGCTATGTTTCTGACCACACTTTGAAATCTGCCAGGAGATGAGGGGCCGGACTCTCGCCCCTTGCCCACACCCGTGCTGGAGCCCATGGGCTCCTGGGGACATGCAGGGCCGCCGATGCGTGGTGTCCTTCTCCCGGAAGGCTGCTGGACCCGGCCTGCCGCGAGCTTCCCGCACAATCTGGGCAACTTTGGCAGTGCTGGACGCGAAGCCCAGAGCCCACAAGAGGCACTCAGCACCCAACACTGTGCGGAGGAGAGGCCCACGGGCCCGTCTGAGGGCACCGCTGCTGCTGTGACTTTGGCAGCAGGATGTGTGCTTTGCCACCTTAGGAGCCTGTGTGCTGGGCCGTCGGTGGGCAACACTGATCCTTACAAGGGCCTGCAACACGGCCCCATTCCACAGAATGCAGAGCCTCAGCACAGATGAGCAGAGAACTGGGAGGAGCCTGTATCGTGGGACTCCCACTGCAGCCCTCCTCCCCAGGAGGGACAGAGACGGGGTGCAGGGGGTGACTCCCACCGCAGCCCTCCTCCCCAGGAGGGACAGAGACAGGGCATAGGGGGTGACTCCCACGGCAGCCCTCCTCCCCAAGAGGGACAGAGACGGGGCGTGGGGGGTGAACAGCAGACATTTAATACTCCTCTCTGGGACAAAGCAGGTGCTCAAACTAAAGAGGGTTGCTAACCACCTGGTCACAGCTGAGGACAGGCTTGGGGAGCCCCTGTCCAGCCCCTCTTATCTGATGACTTAACGGCATGCAGGGCCGTTCTGGATACTCACTTCTGGTTTAGGTGCTTATGTGGCTACCTCAGCAGACTCCGTCACCCTCCACAATAGACAGAGGTGTCACTGGGCATTGTGGGCATCCCTTCCACATGCACAGGTCCTCTCCTGAGCCACAGGCATCTCACCTGGGCCTCCCCAGCACCAGCTCCTGGGGCTGCTGGCTCCCTGCCACCTGTCTTAGTCACCTGTCCATCTGCCCCTTTCCTCCCAGAAACGGGAAGGGAGGGAAAAGGTGTCTCCCACTCTTGGGAAATCCAGATGGGAGGGTGGACGTCCGTGCCGTGGCCCCCACATAGACTCATTTGTCCTGCACTTCGCAATCACTCAGTCTTTGAAGATGACTAGCCTCACTTTCTGAGCTATTTACAGGGCCTCCAGGGCACCGCCTTTGCACACATGTGCCCCGGACCCTGCAGGTCTGCAGAACAATTTCAGACACGCAAGAGGCTCAAATCCAGTGAAAGAGAACAAACGAGAACCCAGGGATGCCGTTGCTGCGGAAACTCAGGGGACACTCGGTTTCCAGCGTGGACTCCAGCTAATGTCGCCATCTAGTGGCCGGCATGGAGAGATGCAACCTGGGCCAGAGGGCCCATGGAAAGCCCCAGTAATTCTCCACTTCCATCAGACCCTCCCCCGCCATCAGACCCTCCTCCATCAGAGCCTTCACCTCCATCAGACCCTCCTCCATCACATTCTCTTCCATCAGACCCTCCACCTCCATCAGATCTTCCACTTTCCAGTGATTCACAGCTTGGGATCCTGGGCCAGGAAGATTGAGATCCCAATAGTGTCTGAACATGAGAACTTCCAGGGACCCAGAAACCCAGGAGCCCAAGGCCCACTGGCCTTGGGGAACCCCTAATCCCTCTTCCCACATCTCAGAGGTACTCTGAGTTCTAAAGTCTGCAAAGACCCTCCTTCCCATCCCCCACAGAAAGCAGAGGGTGGCATGAACTTTACACCCGATGGGCTTGGTTTAAATTGCAGCTCCCTCACTGGCCAGCTGTTTAGCTTCAGAAAAGTTGCTAACTGTCTCCATTTCCTCAACTGTGAAGTGAGAACAATCATTTGTGGGGGGCTTATAATGAGGCTTGTATAGAATATGTCTATGTCAGTGTCCCCGCTTCCACAGACAGGAGGATTTGAGTCGCCCACTCAGTCTGTTAAGCGATCTTCTGGAGAGTCTCCAAGGCCATGAAGTCTGGCCTCACAGGTTGTGCACTGCACAACCCTGGGGTGACATCTGCACTGGGGAACAGTGAACAACTTCTACAGACGTCCAAGGGCCACCCAGGGGCCCTCCCTTCCTCCTTCTGTTTCCATACACTTTGGGTTTAATCCCTTAAGCCATGCCAGTGGAAACAGGCTAGGATTGGAGGGTTTAAGCTACAAGCAATATGCAACCTGATAATATTCTTAAACAGCAGTCATGACACGGCAGCATCCCAAAGCCCTTCCAATGAGGTAATGGGAACAGGTGTACAGGTCCATATGCATAGACGTGCATTTTTCTGTTTCTCTCTCTTCCTTCCACCAGAGGCCTCCCTGGATTTACTGCACATATTATAGTATCCACAGGGGTTTTTCTTCAGATGGATTGTGAATACTTGAGGGCAAAAACTCTGCCTCATTCTTCTTGTCTTCCTCATGTCAGTATATAAACTGGGACTCAATACACATTCCTTGGTTGGATGGATGGATGGATGGATGGATGGATGGATGGATGGATAGATGGATGGATGGATGGTTGAGTGGATGGTCGGTCAGATGGTTGGGTGGATGGGTGGGTGGGTGGATGGAGGTGGATGGATGGATGGAGGGGTGGATGAGTGGGTGGATGCGTGGGTGAGTGGTTGGATGAATGGATCGATAAATGGTTGAGTGGATGAATGGATGGATGGTTGAATAGATGAATGGATGGTTGGATGGATGAACAGATGGATGGATGGGTGAACGGGTGGATGGATGGGTGAATGGGTGGATGGGTGGGTGGGTGGATGGATGGACAGATGAGTGGATGTGTGAACAGGTGGACAAATGGGTGGATGGGTGGGTGAATGGATGGGTAGATGGTTAGATGGCTAGATGGGTGGATGAAGGGACTAGGTCAGGGGCATCTCACAGCACACATGCAATCATCACTTTCAGTACTTACCATGGCTCTCGCCATCTGACTTCAGCGTTTCCCTCCCCCACAAGACCGTGTGCTCTGTGAGGGCAGGGCTTGGTCTGTCCCTCTCATCACTTTGCCCAGAGCACTAAGCTCAGGGCCTGGGGCACTGTGAGTGCTCAGGAAGTGTTTGTCGAAGAATAGACTTGAATGGGGGAGGTAGGATGACAGGAAACCAAGTTTTCATTATTACAGAAAACACAAATGAACAGACGTGGCATATGTATTAAGATTACATGAGGCCGTGGCCGGGCGCGGTGGCTCACGCTTGTAATCCCAGCACTTTGGGAGGCCGAGGCGGGCGGATCACGAGGTCAGGAGATCGAGACCATGGTGAAACCCCATCTCTACTAAAAATACAAAAAATTAGCCGGGCGTGGTGGCGGGCGCCTGTAGTCCCAGCTACTCGGAGAGGCTGAGGCAGGAGAATGGCGTGAACCCGGGAGGCGGAGCTTGCAGTGAGCCGAGATAGCGCCACTGCACTCCATCCAGCCTGGGCGACAGAGCAAGACTCCGTCTCAAAAAAAAAAAAAAAAAAAAAAAAAAGATTACATGAGGCCAGGTGCAGCGGCTCATGCCTGTAATCCCAGCACTTTGAGAGGCTGAGGTGGGTGAATCACCTGAGGTCAGGAGTTCGAGACCAGCCTGGCCAACATGGTGAAACCCCGTCTCTATTAAAAATACAAAAATTAGCTAGGCGTGGTGGCAGGAGCCTGTAATCCCAACTACTAGGGAGGCTGAGGTAGGAGAATTGCTTGAACCCGGGAGGCGGAGGTTGCAGTGAGCCGAGGTCACGCCATTGCACTCCAGCCTGGGCAACAAGGGTGAGACTTTGTCTCAAAAAAAAAAAAAAATTACTTGAAAACTGTAGATGAAGTTTGAAAGACAGGGTTTTTAAATATATGTCAACGACTTTATCTGA
Source organism: Symphalangus syndactylus (assembly GCF_028878055.3). NCBI lineage: Eukaryota > Metazoa > Chordata > Mammalia > Primates > Hylobatidae > Symphalangus > Symphalangus syndactylus. The sequence continues at coordinate 88,275,451 of NC_072427.2, forward strand.
AATCCAAAGAGCCACACAGTCATGGGGCTCAACAGCTGGTTTTACTGAATATGTGTCATGCTTTTCCAAGAAAGGCAAGTGAAAGCTCCTCAGCTGACATCAGAACAGCTGGACATGACTTGGGAAGAACCAGAGATGCTTTCCTGGCCTCCCCAGAGTGCCCAACACAGCACCGGCCCTAGCTAGATGCTCAGTGAGCCTGTGATGGACCATCCCAAATGGAGCATCCAGCACAACCAGCCACATTTCAGTGTCTTATGCTATTGATTCTACTTGATCAGAATCTGCAATCTACACATATTACCCACTGTCATTCTTTACTGACTCTGAGAATATCCAGTAAATCAAAATACTCCTTTCCCCAAATGTTCTGTATGAATGACAATTAATTATATTCAACAAAATTAGTATCATGGGTTGAAAACTAAGGCCATGTTACAATTCTAAGTTCGTTGAGGAAAAACACTCTCCTTTCAGGTGTGACCTATCTAATACAATTCCAATTTATTTCAAATAAAGTACAGAGCATTATCTCTTAGGATGATATAACGGAGAAAATTCTAGACTAAAATACTTAGATTTTAGAACCATTTTCTTGCTAATTCATTCTGTGACCTCAATTAAGTAACTCATCAGCTCCTCTGGTTTCTCATTGTGTAATGGATAAATCACACCTCCCACTGTGGTCAGATTATATGAAAAAACGGCTGTGAAAATGCTTAGAAAAATGTAAAGAGTGATGTGTACATATGTTATTTCTATTTATTAAAAAGGTTGTCACATTAATAGAGTGCCTTTTGAGTCGCTGTTGTGTAAATAAAAGCAATCCCTTGGTACACAGGAGAAAAGTCAAAGAGCATAAACATCCACTAAAAATAACATTAGCAGTATATTTCTAAGACTGACCTATTTTCAAAAGAGCATCAAGAGCACGGTCGGGTCTCTCTGAGGATGTGAAATATTCTATATTTGCCAAAGGGTGACGGACACCAAGGGAGGGCAAGCCCAGGAGGGTTCTGTGGGCTGGTGTGGAGGGTCACAGGTCTGGGAGGTCTGGGCTGTGGGGGCCACGCAGGTGGTGGCGTAGCCGGAGCACCCCCAGCACTGTCCCTGTCTTCCGTAGCCCCTTCATCTGCCTGTGGGCTGTGGCTCCTCTAGGACCTACAGGACGGCCTGCCTCTAAGGGGCAGACGGTGGCTGCTGTCTTCCTTTCTGGGCTCGCCCAGGCTCTGGCAGAGCCCACCCATCAGAGCAGACCCCCATTAAGGCTTGAAGACTGAAGAACCGAGGGATGGGTGGAGGTGCAGAGAGACACTGGGGATCCCGGGGGAACCTGCCAGGGAAGCTCTGAGGTTCTGGAGGCAGGTTGACTCGCGGCGACCTGTGTGGAAAAAAAGGTCGCCTGGGTCAGCTTGCATGCAGGAAAGGTACAGTTAATACAGAAAACCCCGGGAGGATGGGTAGTGGAGGAACCACCAACCCGAGGACATGGCGTCTATGTTTACTGGAGAGGGACAGATCAAGCCCCAAATGAAAAGGCAGCCACTCCCAGAGTGCCCAGTGGAACGGGGACCGTGGGGCTGTGCCTGCCCTCAGGTGAGCGATGCTCCCGCCACGCCAGCTGGTGGGGGTGGCTGGTGAAGATACCTAAGCCGGACAAGCACACCTGGGGCCCCCGCATCTTTGCACCATCCGTGGAGAACCCACCAGGACTCTGGGAACATCTCTGAGTGGGGCTGCCCAAGGGTCAACCTGGTGGGGGTGGGTGGGTTGGCTGATGCTTTTCAAAGAGCAGATGTCTGCAGGAACTTTAGAACTGGTGAGACGGTTCTCACTTCAAAAGACAGGAGCCCAGGAGAACAAAGAAAGACGAGAGGCCAATTTTCCCTCGGATGTTTTAATTTTGAGGAGGGGGAGATTCAGCATGACCTAGGCACCAACCCACCAGATCTCCTTAGAAAGCTAGCGGGATAGTGTTGGCCTCATGGCTGGGATTCACATCTTAAATATTCAGTAAAAGGCACTGACATTTCCTCGTAACTCTATCTAGGGAGGTGACTGGCCTCTAGCACTGGCCCCGTCTACGCTGTAAGGGTCCTGAGACCCCAGAATCATGTGCACGCTAGTTACCAGGAGTGCTGGCAGGAGAGAGGGGAGAGACAAAGCTAACACAAGCATCCCCCTCGCATGGGCAGAATCACATCCACAAGCGGGTGGCGTTTTCTCTGAAGTTGCCCAGCAAGGGCAGCATGGAGGTTGCCTTTTGGAAACATGTGCTGTAGTCTGGGCTTTGCTGGTGACCTGGGGGGATTGGCTTGAGTTCTCTGGGCCCCATTTCCTCATTTTAAGATTGGGGCCAGTGTCTACTACACTTTGCTGAGTTGTTTCAAAAATCTGTTATCTCAAGAAAGTAAGGACCTGAGCACAGGGAAGATGGGCTTGGCTGGGGAAGCTGCCTGCCGGACAAAGAGGGGGCGGGCTGGTGTTGATAACGTCTCCTGCCCGGGATGGGAGGCAACGGGGTTGGTGAGGACGGGGTCTTCACGGCCCAAACCCCATGGGCCCCAAACCAGAGGCCAAAAGCTACCAAACTGAGGAAGCTTACTTATTTTTCACTATTAGAGTGTAAAGTTGAACTGAAACTTCACTGTTGTTCCCTGCCCCTTTGGGATCCCCGGAGGTGGCTGAGGACCCAGACCACAATTGAGCAGCAGCGCCTAGCAGAACCCTTACAGCATAGATGGGGCCAGTGCTAGAGGCCAGTCACCCCCTAGATAGAGTTACGAGGAAATGTCAGTGCCTTTTACTGAATATTTAAGATGTGAATCCCAGCGATGAGGCCAACACTATCCCGCTAGCTTTCTAAGAAAATCTGGTGGGTTGGTGCCTAGGTCATGCTGAATGTCCCCCTCCTTGAAATTAAAACATCCGAGGGAAAACTGGCCTCTCGTCTTTCCTTGTTCTCCTGTTGGCTTAGAGGGTGGGCAGTTGATATGGTGTGGATCTGTGTCCCCACCCAAATTTCATGTTGAATGTGATCCCCATGTCAAAGGTGGGGCCTGGTGGGAGGTGGTTGGATCATGGGGTGGATCCTTCATAAATGGTTTAGCACCATCCCCTTGGTGCTGTCTCATGATAGAGTTCTCATAAGATCTGGTTGATTAAACGTCTGTAGCACCTGCCCCAAACCCTTCCTCCTGCTCCAGCCATGGGAGACGTGCCTGCTTCCCCTGGCCTTCCATCATGATTGTAAGTTTCCTGATGCCTCCCGGGAAGCCGATGCCGCCGTGCTTCCCTTACAGCATTTGGAGTCAGCAGTCTCACATGCTGCCAGATAAGCCTCGTGATTGCTTCTCTTCTTCTTCTATTATTTATTTATTTTTGAGGCAGGGTTTCCCTCTAGAGTGCAGTGGGGCGGTCTTGGCTCACTGCAACCTCCACGTCTCAAGCTCAAGCAATCCTCCCAGCTCAGCCTCCCGATTAGCTGGGACCACAGATGTGTGCCACCACACACAGCTTATGTTTGTATTTTTTGTAGAGATGGAGTCTTTCTATTTTGCCTAGGCTGGTCTCGAACTCCTAGGCTTAAGCGATCCTCCTGCCTTGGCCTCCAAAAGTACTAGGATTACAGGTATGTTCTTTTTTTTAGAAAAATCTCAAAATTTGGCCGGGCACGGTGGCTCACGCCTGTAATCCCAACACTTTGAGAGGCCGAGATGGGTGGATCACCTGAGGTCAGGAGTTCGAGACCAGCCTGACCAACATGGAGAAACCCTGTATCTAATAAAAATACAAAACTAGCTGGGCGTGGTGGCGCATGCCTGTAATCCCAGCTACTCGGGAGGCTGACGCAGGAGAATCGCTTTAACCTGGGAGGTGGAGGTTGTGGTGAGCCGAGATCGCACCATTGCATTCCAACCTGGGTAACAAGAGTGAAACTCCATCTCAAAAAAAAAGAAAAATCTGAAAATCTTTACAAAAGTCCCAGTCTTGGCATTTCCCACTGAAGGTTTATTCTGACGATACTGCCCTCCATAATGCTTGTCATTCATTGTAGTGAACTATGTGCAGGCCCAGGAAAAAACAAAAGTCCACGGGGCAGATCAGAGAGGCATCTTCAGCCTCAAAAGGTCATACGTAAGTCGGGGCTGCAGGCCTGAGCAGCAAGGTGTGGGGGGTCCACTGTGGCATCCACACCACATGTGACAATCCCTACGAGCGTCAAGTTTCAGGGACACTCAGCCAAGGACCATCCTTAGGATCCACCAGCGATTGAGGGCGTCAGACCCCATAGCGGGTCCTCTTGGGCATCTTCTCATTTGAATCTCACACCCTCCACGTGGCCGAAACTGTTACCATGCTTTCTTTTACAAATGATGAAACCGAGGCACCAAGAGGCTCAGGACCTTGCCCAGGCAGCCAAGACAGTGGGTGGCAGAGACGGGATTTCTGGTGGGCCCCTAGGTCCTGTGGTCACCCACGTAGCACTGCCGCTGGTATCGTGGAGCCAGTCCAGTGGGTGTGTGAAGCGATCGAACCTTCACCAACCTACCTGTAGTTTCCCCTCTCTGCCTGCTCGTGGTTGCTTTTTCAGAAGGGAGTCTGCATGCTCCGTAAAGGGCCACAAAACACAGACACACACAAATCTACCCTTGGCCGAATCCTGCTTGGCCATCCCCATCACCATGGATGGCAAGGCAGGACACGCACATCAGATGCCCCCACTCCGCACCCACCTTCCCGTCAGCCTGCACCTACTACCCCATACTGCACCCACCTTCCTGTCAGCCTGCACCTCCTACCCCACACTGCACCCACCTTCCTGTCAGCCTGCGCCTCCTATTCGTAGAACACCTGGTAGCTGAAGTTGTTGGACTGGATTTTAAAGTCGTGTCTCCCATTCATTCTCTGGTAGCGCACGATCAGAAGGGTGGCTGTTCCCGCCACCAGCACGAAGATGGCCGCCGCAATGAGGACCACATAACCGGCACCCAGGCCTGCTTCTGCACGTGGAGGCTCACCTCGGGGAGGAGACAGGCACAGGTGAGAGATCTGCCCAAACGGGAGGAAGGCGATAGAGCAAGCCCTCCACTGGATCGGGGGCTGATGGATCTGAAGCACGGAGAATGCAAGGCCCACGTGTGCACCCGTGTGCCTGTGGGTTACCAAAGCCGAGGGAGGTGTCCAAGCCCAGAACAGCATTGGAGTCAGGACAGCGCAGCCTGGGGAGGCCTGGGCCACGAGGGTGGGGCTGCATGGGACCAGCAGGTCCTCCTGGTGGGAGGGGGAGAGCTCAGCCCGATTTCCTGCATGGAGCCACAGTTGGGCTACACAGGCTCCACAACACAGAGGTATGAGCCATCCCCAGACCCAGAGGAGCAATTAAAAAAGAGAGAGAGTGTGGGCTGGGGGCAGTGGCTGACGCCTGTAATCTCAGCACTTTGGGGGGCCAAGGTGGGCGGGTCACAAGGTCAAGAGATTGAGACCATCCTGGCCAACATGGTGAAACCCCGTCTCTACTAAAAATACAAAAATTAGCGGGGCATGGTGGTGCATGTCTGTAGCCCCAGCTACTCAGGAGGCTGAGGCAGGAGAATCACTTGAACACAGGAGGCGGAGGTTATAGTGAGCTGAGATCATGCCACTGTACTCCGGACTGGTTACAGAGCAAGACTCGGTCTCAAAAAAGAAAGAAAAAACAAAACAAAACAAAAACAAAAAAAAGAAAAACAGAGTGTGGACCCTAAAAGATGTGAAAACTGATTCAAACAGCTATTTGCACACCCATGTTCACAGCACCAGCCAAAGGGTGGCAACAACTTAAGTGTCCGCCAATAGGTGAATGAATCCCTACATTGTGGCCCCACCGTGCAATGGAACGTGATCCAGCCGTGAAAGGGGTAAAGCGCTGACCCACTGCCACATAAATGAACCTTGAAGATGTCACGCTGGGTGGAAGTACCGAGGGAAGGAAGCCAGGCCCCAGAGGCACCAATCGCATGATCCTGTTCATAGGAACTACCCAGAACTGGACAGAAAGCAAACGAGCAACTTTCAGGGACAGGGGGAAGGTGGATGGGGAGGGACTCATGCGTATGAAGTTGCATTTAGGGTGAGGAAAAATGTTTTGAAACTACATGGATTTGGTGGCTTTACAACACTGTCAATGCACCAAACACCACTGAGTCGTTTACTCTAACACAGTTAGCTTGAGGTTACGTGAATTTCATCTCAGTTTAATTTTTTAAAAACTGTGCTGCCTGAGAAAGATGCCAGCTGCCTGCTGGCTCTCCAGCCGGCCCCCATGAGCCCTGGGGGAGATGTGACCCTCTGCCCACCATGTGTGGGTATAATTCGTTGTCAAGGGCATCTATAGGCAGGTCACAGCCACATCCTGCACCACCCAGTCCTCTCCATCTCGGGGTGTTCATCCCCACATATCAGGAAGGTCTGCATTGGAAACAGCCTTTCTGTGCAACCAGGAGCATCTGAGATCCCATTTTCATTCCCTGTATTGATTTCTGGGCAGTCTGCCCAGAGTGGACGCGCTGTGCGTCCCCAGGGAACAGCATAGTGTCACCATCAGCAAAGCCATCCAACAATGGCACTGTGGGATCCCTGGGGTGCTGAACATAAGCCAGCTAGAACCACACCACCCCTCCTCCAGAGAGAGGGACAGGGAACACCTCCCCCGCTCCAGTGACTCCACCCTCCCCAACCAACTGAGGCCCCCATACCCCGGCCGGCCACTTCCCCAGACAACCCCTAAATCACGATGGCCACTAAATCCAGCCCCCAGGGGCTCTGTAGTGGACCTTCCTCCTGGGCCTCGAGTGACAGGCCACCTTGCCAGCACAAGGGGGGTGCCGCCCTGAGGATGCGGAGTAGAAAGACCAAGGAGACCCGCTCTTGCTGGCCCCTTGCAGCCCGGAATGGCCCCAGACTCTCAGCCGTGGGAAAGGCCCATCCCTGTTCAGCTGCCACCTCTCCAGCTAGGTGTCTGTGACCTGCAGCTGTGTGCTCTGAACTGAACCACTAGCTCAGGGCTGGCCACAGGGGGTCCGCAGGCCAGTGCTGCCCACTGACTGACACCAAAGTCCAGGAATGGTTACTCCCCATGGCCAGATTAGCTAGAAGAGGAGAGCAAGCCCTGAGAACTGTGGATGGTAATTTCCCGCAGCCACTGGTGAGGCATCCTGCCAAACAGGGCATCTGTCTCCCTGTTCAGGGAGGCTCCATGCATGTGGCGTGAGCTGCGTATGCATCATGACCGTCGGACCACATGTCAGTCCATGATGCGGGGGAAATTTAAATGACGGCTGAGACTCAGCAATGGCTGCTTTTGTAAAGGGGGATATAACCCAGTGAGGGAAAGGGAAGAATGCATGTGGGGCTTAAAACCTAGATGATGGGTTTGATGGGTGCAGCAAACCACCGTGGCACATGTACACCTATGTAACAACCTGCACGTTCTGCACATGTATCCCAGAACTTAAAATAAAAAATTGCCAGGCAAGGGGGCTCATGCCTATAATCCTAGAAGTTTGGGAGGCCAAGGCGGGCGGATCACAATGTCAGGAGATCGAGACCATCCTGTCCAACATGGTGTAACCCCTTGTTTACTAAAAATACAAAAATTAGCTGGGCCAGATGGCGGGCGCCTGTAGTCCCAGCTACTCAGGAGGCTGAGGCAGGAGAATCGCTTGAACCCGAGAGGCAGAGGCTGCAGTGAGCCGAGATCGCACCACTGCACTCCAGCCTGGCCAACAGAATGAGACTCTGTCTCAAAAATAAATACATAAATTAATTAAGTTTAAAAATTAAAAAAGAATCTGGGTTCAGAGGAAACAGGGCCCTTCCAGGGGTTTGAGTTCCAGCTCAGCCACCGCCTGGGGCTTCTTAGTCTCCTCACTGCTGAGCAGCCACAGTAATCGCTCCAGGCCCTTCCTGCTGGGACACTGAGCACTCCCTGGACACTATCCTCGAACTTTCTCGGCCTTTTAGCACAGGGACATGCTCATGAATGTGAAATAAGGGCCAGCTAGGAAAATAAAGGCCATGGAAGATTTCCAAAAGCTGAATATGCAAAAATTATGATGCCGATGTACTACTTGTTGGTGGCAGACATTTGGGGAAGATGCCCAGATGGATTCTTTCTTAAACTGCCAATATACAGGGTTATCTATGTGTTGAATTGTGAACCCCTCACCCCCTGCAAAAACAGATATGTTGACACTTTGGGAGGCTGAGGTGGGTAGATCATGAGGTCAAGAGATCAAGACTGTCCTGGCCAACATGGTGAAACCCCAACTCTACTGAAAATACAAAAATTAGCTTGGCATGGTGGCCCACAACACCCGTAGCCCCAGCTACTCTGGAGGCCAAGACAGGAGAATCGCTTGAACCTGGGAGGCAGATGTTGCAGTGAGCTGAGATCATGCCACTGCACTCCAGCCTGGCAATAGAGTGAGACTGTCTCAAACAAAACAAAACAAGACAAAACAAAAAACAGATATATTGAAATCCTAACCCTTAGTACTGTGGGGCATGGCCTTATTTGGAAATGGAATTGTTGCAGGTGCTTAAGTAGGTAGATAGGTCCCTAGTCCAACATGACTGGTGTTCTTATAAAAAGAAGACCATGTGCAGATGGGGGCAGAGACTGGAGGGAGGCAGCTGCAAGCCAAGGTCCACCAAAGATTGGGCACATCCAGCAGAAATGAGGAAGCGGCAAGGGAGGACTCAGCCCCACAACGTTGCGAGGGACTGTGGCTTTGCCAGCACCTTGATTTTGGACTTCTGACCTCCAGAACTGAGAGAGAACAGATTTCTGTTGTTCAAGCCACCCAGGCTGTGGGACTTTGTTATGGTGGTGCCAGGACATCGTGAGTGTGATGTGAGGGCTGGGGTGGAGGGAAGCCTCAAAATGAAGCCAGCCCAGTCCCCAGGGGACAGAGAGAGGAGGGCAGGTTATGAGCAGCCTGGATCTGCACTCGCAGGCCCAGCTCACACAGGTACCAGCTGTGTGAGCTTAGGCACATTCCCTAAAATCTCTGAGTTGTTCTCATTTCTTCCCTGAAGTGGAGGTGATGGCGATGGCAGGGACAGAGCGTGGGAGCTCAGAGGCCGCGGATAGCAGTGAGGTCCTGAGGAAGCTGTCTGCCAGCCTCCTCTCATCTCTGCAGTCTCCAACAGTGTTTCTGTTAATATACACTATTAAAATGTAGCCAAGTCCCCACCACCTGCGAGATTCCATGTGTCTAAATGATTTTGCTGTATATTTGTATGATAGTCATGGATCAAACAAAAGCTACTAACACAATGAGAAAGAATGTTGAAGAACATGAATATTTACAGTCCTTGTTCTTGAGCGTGAGCAATTACACCCTTATTACATTTGGTGCTTCCTGCTTTGGTTATGCCAGTGTGGTGCTCTACGGATTACAAGTGAAAAGTAGCACTTATTCAATAATTTCTATGGGCCAGGCACTTTATGAAGTAGGAATTATTATTATTCCCTTTTCACAGATGAGGAAAATAAGGCACAATTCATATGCAGCATGCACAAAGCCACAAAATTGTTAAGTGTCAGAGCCAAGTTGTGAATCCAGGGAGCCTAGTTTCAACCTCACAAATCTTAGCTTCACAAAGAATTCTTAGTTACCATTAGACACTCACAACAACCTTATGAGGTAGGCAGGGCATGTTGCAAAGAAAAATCAGAGTATCTGAAACATAGTAGATGAATGAATTAATGAATAAGTGGGTGGATGGATAGATGGATGGATGGGTGGGTGGATGGATTAATGAACAGATGGATGGATGGAGGATGGATGGATGAATGGATGGATGGATGAAGGGACGATAGAAGGATGAATGATAGACGGATGAATGGATGATGATAGATGGATGATGGATGGATAGATGGCTGATAGTTGGATGGATGGATGGATGGATGGATGGATGATAGATGAATGGATGGTTGGATGAATGGATGGATGGATGGATGATGGATGGTTGATAGATGGATGGATTAATGAATGGGTGGATGGATGGATGAACAATGGATACATGGATGGATGGATGGATGATAGATGAGTGCACGGATGGATGGATGGATGATAGATGAACAGATGAATGAATGGGTGGATAGATGGATGACCAATGGATAGATGGATGGATGGATGATAGATGAGTGGAGGGATGAATGGATGCATGGATGATAGATGAATGGATGATAGATGGATAGATGAATGAATGGGTAGATGGATGGATGGATGGATAAATGATAGATGGAAAGATGAGAGATAGATGTATGGGTGGATGATGGATGAACCACACAGCTCATAAGTGTCAGAGCCTATAATCAAATTCAGGTGTCCCAAGTCCAAGTCTAGTGCTTTTCACCCCCTAGTCACGACATTCCCTATGATATCAATGAATGAAGGAGGAAGTTTAATTTCTATTCACGAAAGAACAGATTATCTATTAATGAGAACATATTTCACATATGTGTTATTTCTTATAGGGTGAAAGAAATAGGCTGACCTGTTCTTTCCAGGAAATTAAGAAAATGAAGAGTGAGGAGAAGCAGGTTTTCCCAGCACCTTGACCAACAGTCACCTGATGACCAGCTCAGGGGCCTGGGACCCAACTCTAGAGATTCTAAGTGTGTAGGCCTGGGGTGTGGCCTGGGACCTGTGTCTACTTTTTTTAGTTTCCCAAATGCTTTAAATGAGAACCAGCAGCTGAGTCACTGGCCAAGACCTCCCTCCTCCTGTTCCCCAGCTTCATGGCCAAGACCTGAGCAGCATTCAGATTCTGGCTCACACTCTGCATCCAAACCTCAGAAGTTCTCATACAGGGAAAGAGAGAGAAGGAAGAGGGTCATCAAGATTAGGGAAAAAAAACAACAAAAAAGGAAAACCAACTAGGATTAGGCTCAGCAGCAAGCAAGAGAAAAAAATCAAAATAGCAGTGGGTTAAAGGACATGGAAGTTTCTTTCTTTCTGTCATAAAAGTGGGGGTCAGGCCGGGCGCAGTCGCTCACGTCTGTAATCCCAGCACTTTGGGAGGCCGAGGCGGGCGGATCACGAGGTCAGGAGATCGAGACCATCCTGGCTAACATGGTGAAACCCCGTGTCTACTGAAGATACAAAAAATTAGCCAGGCATGGTGGCGGGCGCCCATAGTCCCTGTTACTCGGGAGGCTGAGGCAGGAGAATGGTGTGAACCCAGGAGGCAGAGCTTGCTGTGAGCTGAGATCACGCCACTGCACTCCAGCCTGGGCGACAGAGCAAAACTCCGTCTGAAAAAAAAAAAAAAAAAAAAGTGGAGGTCAGAACCGAGGCCTGCCTTGGCCGCTTGCCCACAGTGTCCTGGGGAAGCCAGATCCCTCCAAAGACTGGGCCCCACAGCCCTAAAGAAGAAAGAGGCAGAGGGTAGGCACAGATGTCTTTTAAGGCGGGTGCACCTCTAAAAGTTGTCACGTGACTTTCCCACTTACATCCCATTGGTCAGAACTTACTCACATGGCCACATTTAGCTGCCAGGAGGTTGGAATTGCAGTTTTTATTCCTGGCAGCCATGTACCAGCAAAACCCGGGGACGCTATTCCTATGAAAGGGGAGGAGAACAGATACTATGGGACAACTAGCGATTTCTCTCTTAATACCCAAAGGACACAATTTCCCCCAAACCAATGTATTTTTTTTTTCAAAATAAGATGATGGACCATATAGAAAATAAAATATTTTTCTGGAAAGTTGATGTGGGGTTTTCAAAATACATGCAATGTAATTGGCTGATGGAAGTTTTAAACTGAGAGGGAATAGACACGCCATTTTTTGCATCTTTTGAATAAAATAGCTTTTTCTTGTACATGTATATTTGTGTGCACACGCGCACACACACACACACACACACAAGTTGACATGGCCTAATTATAGCTTGAGTTCTTATCTCTTAACAGCCCACTGGATGTATTTACTCAGTGTCAGAAAACTTCACCAGCTTGATATTATGCAACTCAAAACATTTCATTATGTAACTTTGTGCCTGGCCTCTTGAAGCCTCAGTCTTTTCATCTGTAGCATGGGTATGGTAATAGCCCATGCCCCATAGGGTTGCTGAGAGGAGCATATTACACTCTGCATGTAAAGAACTTAGCGCCAGGCTGACACGTAGCAACTCTCAGTGAATATTAACTATTACTATTTCTATTATTATAAGCTTCTTAGAAGTCTCTCAAGAGTTCTGCATTTCACAACAGTTGCTTTTTTGTTTACATGCTGGTGAAAAGGAATTGGCTGCATCTTTTCTTTCGTTGTCTAAACCAAGTCATCAACTCACCTTCAGACCGGATGAGGGGTCCCCAGGACATCTGGTGTGTGGCAGAGGTTTCACTATTTTGCAGCAACCGAAAGTTATTGCAATTCTGTTTTTTTTCCAAGGAGAGAAACATCAAATTAACTGAACGACATTTATGAGAAAGGAGCTACTATCAAGGATGCTAATGTGATGCATGCGATTTTATCCTGCTAGAAGTTGCAAGGCAAGGGGGCTGAGTTTAGGCAGAGAAGTGGGAGACCTGGTGAGACCAGGGTTGTGGGTCCTGGTGGAACAAGAGGCAGGCCCAGGCATCAGCGGGGAAGGAGATGAGGTCTGCAAGAGCAGCAGCCTGGAGAAGACCCCTTGAGCTGCTTTTGGTTCCTAGAGCTGCTTCCTTGGGTCCCTTGAGGACTGTGTCTTGGTCACAGCCCTCAGAGTCCCTCTGTGTTCTCCAAAGGCTGCTGCAGCCATTTGTTCCCCTTCACACCTTTGCCTTACAAAAAAGACTGCCTGGCTCAGTGACATGGTGGGATCTGCTCACTAGATGCCTGAGATGGGCTGCAACATGTCCTCCAAAAAGGGATTGAAGTCCTAAATCCCAGCACCTGTGCATGTGACCTTATTTGGAAATAGATAATCAAGCTGAGGTCATCGGGGTGGGCCCTAATCCACTATGGCTGGTGTCCTTCTGTAAAGGGGAAATTTGGATACAAACGTAGATGTGTACTGAGGGAAGGCGACACAGAGAGACAGGGCAAATGCCATCTACCAGCCAAGGAACGCCCGAGGCCACCAGAAGCTGGGAGAGAGGCCTGAGACAGATTCTTCCTTCAGAACTCTCAGAGGGAACCAGCCGGCTGACACCTCCGTCTTGGACTTCCTGCATCCAGAACCGAGACGATAAGTTTCCACTGTTTAAGCTGCTCAGTTTGTGGTACGTTCCTACAGCAGCCTGGAAAGCTCATACACTATCCATCCCAACGGAGCTTGAAAAAAACACTGTGTGCCACTCCTCTTGTAAAGAATCCTCTCGTAAAGAACTTGAGAGCCAGCCGCTCCCTGCAGAGACGAAGCCTGGCGGTGGCCGTCCGTGCTCCTGTCATCTCTGAGGCTCCAGTGGAACCAGCGGCAGGCTCCTCGTGTGTGGCCCTCAGCCTGCTTTCATTAGGACCTGAGATTCCTTCTGTCCCATTGCTCAGGAAGATCTACTGTTTGAGCAAAACGGACATGAACAGAATCAGCCTTCCTTGTGTTGCTTCTCTATCCACGTCCCGCAGATGCTCAGAGCTTGGTCACCAGGAAAACAGCCACGTTCTGCGACGCATGCTCAGATGAGAGCAGGAACAAGCACTCCCTCCGAGGAGAGAGAAGCATTCAGTCACTGAGCAAAAAGCAGTGGAGCCCCCTAAGCTGTCCCCTGCCTCAGACAACAGGCGACCAACACGTGGGAACCCCATGTACTTGTCTGTGACATAAAGCACAGTTTTGAAACCTCAGGATTACAAAGCATATTTCAAATTCAAAAGTCTAAGGAAACAGGAATGTAAAATTATCCCTGCACGAATGTTGAACAAAGGAGAAAAAACTTTATTAAATAACCGAGTGGCTGATATTTAGTATGTTCCATCGATGTTTTTAACAATAATATTTAAAAAACATTTTTACACCTATAAATCACGTTAGAAGCACTAGGTATCATGGCAAGGCAGTGCCGATGTGACAGCCAGTTGAATATTATGGCCTCAAGAAGGAACTCAGCTCAGCCATTGAGAAATGGGAAATGCCCACCAGTCCACGTGGGTCCTCCATCCAAGGGCTGCCTGCTGTGGAAATACCATTTCAGACGCGGAGTCTGCAGGACAGGCACAGCGACTCCTCCCAGAGGGTGGCCCCGAGCCACTCGAGCCCTAGGCCTTTATTAACAGAGCCTTGCAACGTGACAATAAGGAACCTGAATCCAACCAAACGTTTAGAAAACCAAAAACCACTTACGATTTTGCACGTGGCCCCGGGGGATTCCATGCAGATGCGGAGTCTGCAGTGCAGGTAGACGATGGAGTTGTTGATGAAGGAAAAGACCCTCAGCTTGAACTGGGCCTTACTAGAGTTGCCGTTCTCAATCACGTTGGTGTATGTGTTGGGCACAGGGCAGCTGAGGAGAGAGGAAATGGGACTCCTGGCTTGTCAGCGAGCCCCGCTGTCCTTGTTCCCAGATGAGTTTACTCACGACTCCACCTGATGACGTTCGCAGATCCCACAGGCTCCGTGGAAGTTGAGGACCGGGCACCTCATTTATTCCCCAAAACCCAGGTCCGTGACAGCACTTGCCTAGGAATCCTGCAGAGCCCAGAGCCGGCCACACAGCAAGGCCAGGCAATGGCAGTGCCCGCCTGAGCCCTACCTGTTCTTAATGAAGCCCTGGGCATTGCTGGACAGGGGTGCCTGCACTCCTGAGCCCTACCTATTGTTAATGAAGCCCCAGGCATTGCTGGATGGGGGTGCCTGCACTCCTGAGCCCTATCTATTGTTAATGAAGCCCCAGGCATTGCTGGACGGGGGTGCCAGCACTCCTGAGCCCTATCTATTGTTAATGAAACCCCAGGCATTGCTGGATAGGGGTGCCTGCACTCCTGAGCCCTATCTATTGTTAATGAAGCCCCAGGCATTGCTAGATGGGGGTGCCTGCACTCCTGAGCCCTACCTGTTGTTAATGAAGCTGAAGGTGACCGGGTCCCAGGCGTTGCTAGACGGGGTTGCCCAGCACTCCGTCAGGACCACCTTGAGGTTGCTTTTCAGCCTGTAGAGCCCCACTTCGATCTTGACGTCGTCACTGGCAGACACGCTGTAATTCTGAGGTATGGGAGAGTCTCCGATAAACAACTGCATTTCGGTAACAAAATTCCCAGCGCCATGGAGGTCCTCGATGACGGTGTAAACCCTGCAAGAGGAAGCAGCTTGCAGGAGACGTGTTTCAGGAGGCGCGTTATCATGGCCCCTCCCATTCCCGCTTCTCCCCTAAAATTCCCACTTCTCCCCTAAAACACAGCTCCAGAGGAGCGTGCAAATGAACGAGAAGACCCCCCACCCCACCCCAAATGAGAGCACTTGGAGGCCATTTATTCAGGACTGGCTGGTCCAGAGGTTGCCTCCCTCACTTGCATTGGTGGAGACTCAGTGGCAGGTGGGGGGCCACCTATTATAGAAAAAGTGGTGCCTGATGGAGGCTTGGGTGGCAGCCCGCTGGGGGCTCACTGGAAGCGGGGCCATCCCATGGGATTGGCCATAGGACATATTTGGCCTTCTCTGGCTGGCCCTGAGTGGGAAGAGGGAACAAAGTTTAGGGAGCAGCCCGGCCACACCTATTTGTATATTCCGTCTCAAGAAAGGGTCCTTAAGTGGTTGAAACCCTGAAGAACTCTCCAGTGCAGGTGCTCTGGAAGCACGCGGCTGTGGGGCAGCCGGGGCATTCCTCCCTTACCCCCACTCCAGGGTGAAGCCGGAGGATGTCAGCAGGTCATTCTGGAAGGCGCAGTAGATGGGGCTCAGGATCTTCAGGTGGTGGATGATGCCCTCCTGGGACAGGTCGTTCCTCAGCGTAGTCCTCACCACGGTGTTCGTCACGTTCTGAGCACAAAGCGGAGCGTGAGGAGCTCCCAGGCCCCAGCCGGCCCCCCACGCCCTGCTGTGGGCCACGGCTCTAGGTGCTGGGGGGATGGGGGATGGGGGATGGGGGTTCTTCTCTAAAGCCTCTCCCCAGGAGCATCGAGACCCTGGTGATTCTCCCAACCATAAACTGCCTAAGAGCCTAAGGGCTCGGCCTCTGCTCATTCCCTATTGGCCAGAGGAGGCCGAACCTGAACCTGTGTGGATTCCATGGCAGCTGCACAAATAAGTCTTTCTGGGAAACTTAGTTTTTGACAAGTGTCAAAAACTGTCAAGAGCTTCTGTGGATGTCAGGGACTGGGTGACTCATCAGAAACAAATTCCCTTTTCTTTCAACATGCCCCAAACCCTGCTGCATTTAATAATCAAGCCAAGCATTGGTCTGGCTCAGAAAAACACAGAGGGAGCTGCCAGCTGCAGGCTCCACCCGGGGCCCCAGTCCTCAGAGGTGCTGCCTCTCCACTGGAGCTGCCAGTGTGTGGGTGGTGCTCTGAGCACCAGACAGGCTGTCCTGCACCCTCAGCCCCTCCACTTGGCCCTGCAGCCCTGCAAAGGCTTGAGGATGCTGCAGTGGCCCCACCCATGTGCACCTCTCACCCCAGACCTCCCTCACCAGGGAAGCTGCCAAGAAGCCACAGGAGCCACTGATCACTGCCCATTCCCCTTGCAGACACCCCCCTGCTGCCAACGCTCGGCCTCCAGGTGGCCGTCTAAGAATCTTTGAGGGAGAAAACTAATTCTGGGCAGTTCTGCTTAAGTTGTGCCGTTTGAGGGGCTGAAGGGTGGGGAAGGTTTTGTAGCTGTTGAAACAGTGCAGGTCACTCCTTCAGCCCAGGGAGGATCCGAAGAGCCCGCGAGGGGGCGGAATGAGCCCAGCAGAGTGACCTGTACCTCCCAGGCAAGCTTGTGCTCTGCGATGGCCTTGGACGTGTCCGCGTGAATCCCTCAGCTTCCTGGCCACCCTCAGTCCCAGCTCCAGGCTCCAAGCAGGCTCCACACTGTGGAATCACCTTATGCCCCACCTCCCCACCTCATCCCTCAGCCCCTGGGGCTTTCTGGCCTCTGCTCCCAGGGCTAGCTCCTTACTCAGCTCAGGACGCCCACCCGGTTCCCACTTTGTCGGCTCCCAGACGTTGACACCCCATGCCGGGACTCTGGGTTTCATCTGCCAGCTTTGCCCCATCCGGTGCCAGAGGCCACCCTGTCCCACTGGGGAGTGTGTCCAGAGCCCCAGCCAGAAGCAGCGCCCCCTCAAGGCTCCTCGAGAGGCAGAGCCACAGGGACGGGGCTGCTTCTTGGCGTCAGGGTAACTTTCACCCTGAACTCCCGTGGACCCTGCCGAGCACCCAGGGCTCAGCCGCAGAGCGTGGATGGTGATGCCTGACCCATGGGGTCGCTAAGGGACTAAACATCATCACGCAGGTAGAACTCTCAGCCAAGCAGGTCCACGGTGGTTTTGGGGCACCACCCCTCCCAGTACCTTTTTTTTAGAATGCAATGCCTTGGACTGCTCAAAGGTCCTGAGGGACAGAAGCCCAGGGCCCAGAGTTCCTGCCAACGACCAGGAACCACCATTCCTGCCTAGCTCCCGAAGAAGACAATGGCCCCATTAGGAGAGCCTTCTGGCCCTAGCTCCTAAGCCAGGCACTGTTCCCTGCTCCGCCCCATCCACAGCCCCACCTTTCCCACCAGGCCTCACACCCCACCCTGCCCACGAGTCCACCCTTCCATCCCTGCCCACCTGGCCAGAACCACCCGGGCAGACTCTTCACTCCGCCATGGCCTCCAGCCTCCCTCATCTAGCCACCCCTGGCATGGCCCTTGGATACGCTCACAGCTCTCTCACTCACCCTTGGGACGATGCTGGCCTTCTTTCTAAGTCGAGCCCCTTCCCAGAAGGCCACTTCCCCAACCCAGCGCCGGCACGGGCTCCCTCTGAAGCCGCCGGCCCCTCCATGCAGCCTCCCTGATCGACCCTGCACGCCCAGGTCCATGCAGCCCAGGCCCCTGTGCCCAGTACTAGGCTGAGCTGGTGGAAGGTGCTGGCTGTCTCCTCCTCTTGTCCCCTGAGCAGGGCCCTGAACACGAAGCCTTTGTGCTCCATGTGGCCAAGTGGGTTTGGAGGTGAACAAGGGTCTGCATGGGGGCATTCACTGTGACACAGAGGCACCCTGGGAAGCAGGAGGACCTGGAGCCAGGTCAGCCGCCTTGTGGGTGCCACACACTGGAGGCTCAGAGTAGACCCAGGACCCACTGGCCCAGAGTCACCTGCAAGGGGAGGTGCCAGAGCCCATCTGTGAATACGGAGGTGCGAAGGCCTCAGGCCAGGAAAACCCACTTTTCCTACCTGGGCTCCCTCTGTCCTAGGAGCCCCGCGGCCCATCCAGGACCCTGAAATAGAGAATGTTCACTAGGAACACAGTCCCTCCGACAGGGCAGTTCTGACTAATGCCACCCAATGCCCCCCAAACACACACCCATACATACACACTCACACAGAAACACATCCACACATGCTCAATTCACGCATACATGCACACATGCACATAGACACATTCTCACATTCACACACACATTCATACACGCATGCACACCCACATGCACACGATACACATGCACACACGCACGTACATACAAGCACAGCCATACATACACACATACACATTCGCACACACAGATTCACACATTTACACACATTCACGCACATGCACACCCCCACACAGATATATTCAGACACATGCACACATGCACACATGTACACTCACGCACACACACTTTCACACACACACTGTCATATCCACACACGACTCCTTGGCTTTCCTGCCTCTTCCTGTCCCACTACCTCTCCATTCTGTCTGTGCAGGGAGGAGTTTTAAGCCATGACTCTGATGCCTGCCCCAGCACTCTACACCAGAGTCCCTCCTGGGTGGACTCACAGCTCCCTTCTGATTCTGGGGTGCAGGCTGGTCCCTGGTTGAGAACTCAACCCTGTCCTCACCCCCCTTGCTGGGTTCCCCTCGGGGTGCAGTCTTGCCTGGCCCTCCATATCGAAGCCCACGCGCCCTAGAGCCCCCTGCGCCCTAGTATACATCCTGAGCCTGGCTCTCCTGGTCTTACGCTCTGCATGACGGTCCCGCACTCGCTCCAGCCGGCCTCCAGGAGCACGTGTGTGCCATTGCTGTGGCTCACGTTGCAGGAGGGGTGGCTGAGGTACAGCGAGGACTCAGGGATGGATTCCTGCTGCAGGAAGCGCTTCTGGATGGCGACAACCACCTTCTCGATCTCACAGAGCACCCTGACTGCTCCGGTCAGGTTCAGCCGCTGGGGCAGGCCTTGTGGGGTGGGGCTGGTGCCTTGCACAAAGGCAGTCTTGGTCCCTGCTGTGGTGAGAGGCCTCTCTGGGCTGGTGGCCCAGGTTTCATTGCCAGGAGAGTCACCTGCAAGGCACAAGGAGGAAAAGGCAAAGAGTGGCTCTGTGTTTGGGGTTGGCATGGAGGGGCAGGGGTAAGGAGCAAACTGGAGCTGCCCTGCACTCTGCAGCAGTCACACCTGGGAACTGCATGTTCCAGCCACAACTACACACGTGCACACATACACACGCACACATATGCACACACGTACACACACAGAGATATGCACACACGCGTGCGCACATACACACATGCACACACACGTGCACACAGATGCACACACCCATATGCACGCACACATGCACATGTTGCACATTTCCACCAGCTCAGGGATCCAGGCTCACCATGGGCCCCTGAGGGCCAAGGACCGAGGGACCTGATGCCGGGGATGTGCCAGGCCAGTGGACACAGGGTGAGTCTTCTGCCCTCAGAGCCCTGAGTCTGTTCTCTAAGACGGGGTAATGATGCCTCCTCTTGAGGTCCTTGTGCCCAAACTTCCCACTCCAGCTCCCTTCTCGCCCCCAGAGCAGGTTCAGTTTCAATGCCTAGGAGAACAAGGGGCCCGGAAAGGTTTCCGATCCACCCACCTGTTCTCGGGGTGGTCTATACGGAAGCAGACCCCAGACACAGCTCCGCACATGCCCTCCACCCTCCTTCCGCAGTGGCTCCAGCATCTGTGGGCCTGGTTTGTGCCTTCTTTTATCTCAGAGTGGGGCTTGCCCAGCCCCAGCACCCTGCAGCTCCACCCAGCTCACTCCTGTCTCTGGGCCATAGTCCAAACCATTGCTGAGGACTTCACAGTTGGCTGCTGCCTCACCCGCCTCCCTGGGCAGCCTGCTTCTTGCTCTCTGCCACCCACCTCCTGCAGGTCCCTCCATGTGAGATCATGCCCGTCACCAGCTCTGTTCTCACCACGGCACCCAGCCACCATGCCCTGCCCTCCCTGCTGGGTGCCGTCTTAGCTATCCATTAAGACCAGCTTCAAGACACCACTTCCAGGAAGCCCTCCCTGGCCACACTCACTGGACTGAAGCAACTTAGCCTCCTCTGTGCTTCCTGATTCTACCTCAAGCAGGACACGTTCTATAGCCCCCTGGATACCACGCTCACTGGTATAAATGTCCGCCTCCTTTCACTTGACGCAGATTCCTGGATAGCAGTGGCCATCTTGGGGTCAGTGCTAAATCCACTAAGACCCTGTTTAACAGGAAAAGAGCTGGGTGGAAAGAGTGGCCAAGAGGAAACATTCCCCTGTGTCACATGTCCCATGGCTGCGTGTTTCACAAAACGGTCGCTCAGCATCTGCACGTTCACACCTCATGTATGTGCGTATTTTCTCTCAGAAAAATCCACATATCTCTGTGGATATCAGAGCTAGCACTCAGAGAGATAAGGCACTGCCCAGAAGCCTGGACACATATGAAAGAATGGGAAGGAACATGCACATGCATGTACACACACATGTACACATACATCACACACACACACGTGCACCCACATCACACACACAGGAAACTTCCCCAGGACATAAAAATATGACTTCAGAGGGACAAGAAGCCCTTTGCATGTGAATGTCCTTAAAAAAAAAAAAAAACCGATTATGAGACACTATTCCAGAAAAAGAAACTCTGACAACATTACCTTCACAGGGTCTCTCAGAATATTCCACGGGGAAGTCGGGGGCTCCTCCCTCGCAGCTACAAGTGAAAGACCCGAGGGTGTTTCGACAGGATGTCCCCGGCACACAGTCATCCTCCTTCCTTTCACACTCATCATAATCTGCACAACATTTAGAAGACAAAACAGAAGAACATCCCTGGGGGCTTGAGGGCTCACAGCAGCCTCGTTGGGGGAGAGTGCATCTCACAGACAAAGCTGGAAACTCCAGCCTCAGCAGACTGCAGTCAAGCTCGCCAGTTCTGAAGAATACAGGAGGCTTCCTGCAGCCGGGGCTGGGAACGGCTAGGTATGTCTGCAGGGGCTGTTCTGGAAGGATGATTCTGGCCCAGGGCTGGGAGGGGGATCTGGGCAGAGCAGGGCCATCCCTTCAGTTCCTGGGAGTAACCAGGAGATGCACAGGCCCCCAGACCCACCTCGGTCCAGTCCAAGGGACCCAGGCCACAAGCCCAACCCCCGGCAGAAGGCCCTCAGGCCATTTGCCCTTCACCATGATGCTGGGTTGATTATTGACAGCAAAACAGGTTTACTGCAGAACATGGATAAGAATCAGAAAAGCATGGCCAGGGGCAAGTTAGCATGTGGACGTATTTCCCTCCGGCCTTTTAAAATGCAGGCATGCTCTGAGAGCATAGCTTGCCTCTGCCACCAACTAGCTCCATGCAAATCCACAAACCTCTATTCTCATCATTGCACAACAGCCTGGGGCAGGGACACCTGCTAATTTAGCACCTTCTTTGTTACTGGATGACTGGTGACTTCCAACTCTTTGGCTTTTAAAGTAACACTGAATACAAAGTAACATATTTGTATTTAAACTACGGTCCAAACTGAGATCAAATTCATTAGGACAAAGTCGTAGAGGTGATATATCAGAATCCAAGTGGATGGCCACTTTGAAAGTGCTTGATTTATATCACCAAACTGGTTTCCAGGAAGCGTGAGCAAATCCTTCTTCCACCAGCAATCTGTGCAAACACCTGCCTCACTACACTTTCACCAGTATTCATGTCAGCAGTAAAGAGACCTTTTTTTGCAATTTGATGGGCAAAAAGTGCAATGCATTCTAATGGAGATGTCTTGGGTTACCACATCTTTGTTAGTCATTCATATTTCTTCTTTTATACTTTGTCTGTGTAGAGCTTTTGTGCATTTATCCATCAGGTTCTTAATATTTATCATCTATTTGTATGATCTCTCTATATATTTGGGATACTAACACTTCATCAAATTATTGAAAAATTTTTTGTTTGCTTTAAAATGGTGCCTTTATTTTGATTTCTCTCTGCATGTAGTCAGCATCTCATCCTTTTCCTCTAAAAATTGTATTTTCTTTAGGAAGTCCTTATTCTAAAAATCAAAAAATTAATATGAATCTTCAATTTTTAAAAGGTCTTTTGTTTCTGATACATGTAACTGTAAGCCATTTATCATTTATGTTCAAGTATGATAGGAGAAAAGAATCTGAATTGTCTTTTGCTCCCTGCTTTTCTCATTAATTATTTTTACTGGGATCTCCTCGGGAACTATGCTTGAGAGTCTGGCTGCAGAGAGGGATGCATCTGCCCTCAGCCCATGGAAACAAGCAGCGGGGGAGCAGTCGACCCAGAAAGAAAGCAGCACCCCTGGGGATCTGCAGGTTCACCCGAAGATGTTTTCAACACTTCAACCTTTACAAAATTATAATCACAATAAGAGGGACAGACAGGGTCCTATCTATTTCACATCTTCATCTAATTCTGGGGGAAGAAGGACCACATGGGCACAACACAACATCTTTCAAAAGCAAAGGGTGGTGGCTGCGCTCTGGCTGCCTCTGGTTCCGGAACATGGGAGAGGCTTCATCCCAGCCTCTCGTACCCTGTATGAAGGTGTCGCCTCTGATCACCTCCAGCAGAGGCGCGGTCTGGAAGGCAGTGAGAAATGCAGCTGACACCTCCTGGACATCCACATCTGCGATTATCAGCAAGTGAAACTCCACCACGACGCTGCCGTTGGTGATGCCAATGACTTCCATCCTGACCCCGCCAGCGTCCATGTGCTGACACAGGGTGGCTGGCAGGGAGCCCCGCACCTGCGGGGAAAGAGGCCATGTGAGGAGGTCCCCACGCTGAGAGGAAACAGATGCCCGTCTCAAGGCGGTTCCTCCTGCCAGTCTGCCCAGCAGCAGGGCTGGCCCGTGGCACAAAGGTAAAAGCCACAGGTTGGTTCTGGGCCCCTTTCCTGTCTGCCGTGTTTTCAAGCCCAGCACAAATGCCTGGGAGTATCTGTGATATGAGAAGAGCCCTTGTTTCCCCCCCAAACCAGTAAACAGCTTCAGAAAGATGCCTGTGGGGTGAGGGTGGGACTTGGGGCACAGGCAGAGACCCTACCTCACGGGGCTTAAAATTTGCTGGGGGCTCACAAGGGCTTCTAGAACCTAACACCCCTGGTTTGTAGCCACCGAGGGCAGGGGGCTGAGTGCGGGGTGGTGGGGAGGGCAGGGGGCTTTGTGCGGGCTGGTGGGGAGGGCAGGGGGCTGAGTGCAGGCTGGTGGGGAGGGCAGGGGGTTGGATGCGGGTGGTGGGGAGGGCAGGGGCTGGGTGCGGGTGGTGGGGAGGGCAGGGGCTGGGTGCGGGGTGGTGGGGAGGGCAGGGGCTGGGTGCGGGGTGGTGGGGAGGGCAGGGGCTGGGTGCGGGGTGGTGGGGAGGACAGGGGCTGGGTGCGGGGTGGTGGGGAGGGCAGGGGCTGGGTGCGGGGTGGTGGGGAGGGCAGGGGCTGGGTGTGGGGTGGTGGGGAGGCAGGGGGCTGGGTGCGGGGTGGTGGGGAGGGCAGGGGGTGGATGCGGGTGGTGGGGAGGGCAGGGGGTTGGATGCGGGTGGTGGGGAGGCAGGGGGCTGGGTGCGGGGTGGTGGGGAGGGCAGGGGGTGGATGCGGGTGGTGGGGAGGGCAGGGGCTGGGTGCGGGTGGTGGGGAGGGCAGGGGCTGGGTGCGGGGTGGTGGGGAGGCAGGGGGCTGGGTGTGGGGTGGTGGGGAGGGCAGGGGCTGGGTGCGGGGTGGTGGGGAGGGCAGGGGCTGGGTGCGGGGTGGTGGGGAGGGCAGGGGCTGGGTGCGGGGTGGTGGGGAGGGCAGGGGCTGGGTGCGGGGTGGTGGGGAGGGCAGGGGCTGGGTGCGGGTGGTGGGGAGGGAGACCACTGCCCGCTGCCTTCTCTGGAACAGCCCTTTCGCTCCTGACAGTGCAGAACATGTCTCCTTTCATTCTCCCTCCCTACCTGTCCCCAGACTGCTTCCTGTGAGCATTTCCAACATCCCTATTAGGACACGGGGTTCCTGCCCCCGAACGCCCCGCTTTCTACTCTGTCTCTTTGGACAGAGTCACACACCACACACTATATGATTCCACGCTAACCCATCATGGTCAAAGCACCCAGAAAGGCAAACAATCTTATAATGAGCTTCAATCATCCTCAATGCAAATCTCCTATGGGCACTTCCAGGGTTTGTCCTCACAGGTGCGATGGCTCAAGGCCTGGGTGATGGACTCACTTCCCGGCTTCTGGGTCGCCGAGGTGAACAGATCCATTGTCCCTCTCAGAGACTGTGGACCCCAGGGAGACCACAGCTGCCCTTGGTTGGCTCAGTAGATGACTGTTGTCGTGACCATCTTCACAATCAGTTCTTCCCTCTCTCTTTCTCTCAGAGGAATCTGGCATAGTCTTGGATTAATGTGACTTTTAGCTGCATTTCAAACCAACCTCTAAGCAAACTTCCAGGCCCCTTGCTAGGAAGTGGTGAAGAGCCAGGTACCAAGGCATGCAGCCAACACCTCCTGGACATCCGCGTCTGAGGTTATTAGCAAGTGAAACCCCCGAAATTTCTCTTAACATCCTACTTCTGTGATTAAGTTGTATAATTATTTGCTGTCCTGAAATTCTAGGCAAACAGAAAAACAACATCCCCCAAAATGGGCAAAGGAAGAAGTGGTTCAAAGAGGAAAGATTAATCAAGAAAGTTGGGAAGGAAAGGGAGCTGCCTCTTTTGACCACTAGAGCCTGGTGGAAGGATTCAGTGTTAGTTGTTTAATATTCTAACTACTATTTAACCTTATTAATGAAATCACATTATTAATCAAACCATATTATTAGTCAAACCGTCAGCAACTCTTGAATGCACAAACCAGGAGCAGGGAATGAGCTAAGCTGCCGAATCTTCTCATCTGTGGGTGAAGGGCTGGGGTTTGCAGCCCTGCTACGGTATTACCACGACAGGCCACTAGGTGGCAATGTCAAACCCTCTCTGTGCTGAGCCCAGACTCAGGAAATCTACAATGTGAGATTCCGTGCAAACAAAATCACTAGATTATGACAAGGGCACTCCCTATACCTCAAAAAGTCCACAAGAAGGCACGTCACTAAATGGTAACAGATAGCGTCCTGGAAAATGCTGAGGGGATGGCAGGGAGGAATGCAGGAATGAGCAGGAAAAGAACTTTGAGGCAGGGACATCGCAGCACTATTTATAACAGACAGAAGGAGGGAGCCGCCCAGTGCCCTCGGTGAATGAATGGATGAGCCTGCACGGGTTATGCCCCAGCCATAACAAGGAATCCAGTGCTGACACATGCTGCCACGTGGATGAAACTCGAAAACCTCATTTTAACTGAAAGAAGCCAGACACAAAAAGTCACATATTGTACGATTCTATTTCTGTGAAATGTCCACAATGGGCAAATCTATAGAGATAAAAAGCAGATTATTGATTAGCAGGAGCTGGAGGAAGTGGCGAGAGGGAGTGACTTTTTTTTTTTTTTTGAGATGGGGTCTTGCTCTGTCGCCTAGGCTGGAGTGCAGTGGCACGATCTCAGCTCACTGCAACCTCCGCCTCCTGGTATCAAGCCATTCTCCTGCCCCAGCCTCCTGAGTACCTCGGATTACAGGCATACACCACCACATCCGGCTAATTTTTGTATTTTTAGTAGAGATGGGGTTTCGCCATGTCGACCAGGCTAGTCTAGAACTCCTGACCTCAGGCGATCCACCCACCTCAGCCTTCCAAACTGCTGGGATTATAGGCATGAGCCACCACACCCAGCTGGGAGTGACTTCTAATGGGTGTGAGGTTTCTTTTTGGGTGATGAACATGTTCTGGAATTAGTAGTGATGGTTGCACAATTTTGCAAAATAGTCGAAACCACTGAATTGTACAGTTTAAAAGTAGATTTTATGGTCTATGAAATAAATCTCATTTTTTACAGGTTTCAAAAAAAAACCTGGAGGGACTTTCTGCTTCATAGTTTCCACAACTGAAAAACAGTTTTCACCGGACAGAAAGTGAAGTGTGAAGTAAGGATGCAGCAGAGGAAGAGTTGTGCCTCCTGTCTGCTAACCATGTCTTTGCCAGGGCAGATACAGGGACACTCAGGGAGCCAGGCCAGAGCTTAAAGTCCTGGCTTCCTTCAGAAATGAGGAGCTCATAGGACCTACAAGTCAGATTCCTAGTTGGATGAGACTAGAATTCTTTTTTTTTTTCCGCAGGGTCTCACTCTGTTGTCCAGGCTGGAGTGCAGTGGCTCGATCTCGGCTTACTGCAACCTCTGCCTCCTGGGTTCAAGAGATTCTCCTGCCTTAGCCTGCTGAGTAGCTGAGGTCACAAACATGCGCCACCACGACAGGCTAATTTTTTGTATTTTTTTTTTTTTTTTTTGGTGGAGATGGGGTTTTACCATGTTGCCCAGGCTAGTCTCCAACTCCTGACCTCAGGCAATCTGCCCGCCTCTGCCTCCCAAAGTGCTAGGATTACAGGGGTGAGCCACCGTGCCTAACCTAGAATTCTATCGGCCTTCCACCCTTTCCCTCCTGAAAGGAATTAAGGGCTGATATCACCAACTCACCGTCCTGAAGAATAGTTCTAGGAAATCTCGATACTCCTGGCTGCTTGCGTTGCGAAAGGATTCTGAGTACCTGACATTTGTGATTCTGACGTTTCCAACGAGCTTCCGGGCTGCTGCAGGGTGGAGGAGAAGCGCATTTGGAGTTGGTGATGTATTAGATAACAGACTAACATTTCAATATTAATAAATGTATTTTCACGTCCAGGAAGAGCATCACACCAATGCCGACCTGTGTTCTAGAAAGAAGGAATAGTGCCAGGGCTCGGGGACACAGCCCATCAGATTCCAGAGGACACAGGACAAAGCCTGAACACAGTGGGAGAACCTTCCAGAGGCCACAGAGCCAGCTTGGCCCTTGCAACTGTCTTCCCACCACACACAGCCTTCCTTCCTTGCTGCCATTCCCCTTGCTGGTGTTCAGACAATTTCCCAGCAAGCTGGCATGACTTGAAGCATGTGGAGGCACCATTAAATAACTTTTCCAGGGCCACGGGTGCAAACTGGGCTGTCCCAGGTATACCAGGACTTAGGGCCCTGGCCAGGCCCCTGCTCAGAGTCCACATGGCCACAGGGTGCCCAGGGGTCTTGTTTAGAGCCAGCCCTTCTTACTCCCCCAGCAGCCCCACCTCCCCTGGTCTATGGGCAGTCCCTGTTTTGGCATCATCTGTTCCATCTGAATCTTTTCCCTCCACAGAGGGCTTCTAGGAGTAGGTGGCACATAAATGTGGTCCAGGAATGTCGCCACCCCATCCTGGCCCTGGCATGGCAGCCACCCCAGTGTTTAGTCAGTCCCTCACCAGATATTTGCAAAGCGCCTGCCACGTGCCAGAGGCATTCTAGACAGTGAAGGAGAAAGACACAGCTCTCCTCTCAGGGGGCTTAGAGTCCATCTCCCCAGAGCTTCTCACTCAGGCTTAAGATAAACCACAGAGCCATTCTGCTATGCATTCCTGGGTGAACCCCAAACTCTACATCCTTCAGATCATTGTCGTTGCTGCCCCTGAGGGCCTCTGGTTCAGTCTCCACGGCTGGCATGGGCAACGCAGTCTGAAAGCCATCAGTAGCAGGACAGGCGCACAGGTGAGAGTGGGTATAAGTGCACTCACAGGTTCGGGGTCCCCCATGCAGCCTGTCCCGTCCAGAGCAGCTGAGACCTTCAGAGGCCCAACTCTGGCTCTCAGACCCCAGAGCCACGCTGCCGGACCGTCCAGCCAGCACTGATCTCCCTCCTCTCCAGTTGCTCATGAACGTGCACAATTCATGTCATGCACTCCATCTGTTCTCTAATTTCTCAGGCCATGGCTGATTAGTACTTTAAAGCACATACATAGAAGTTCTCAACTTCTATTACTGCATCCCAATAGGCCATCTTATGCCTCTCTCAAGGGGTGTGCGCCCCACTGTGCAGACCACTGCTATCAACGCTGCCCACGGTGTGAAACCATCTTACACCTCCCTCGAGGGGTGTGCCCCACCATGCAGACCACTGCTATCAACGCTTGGGAAGCTGCCCACGGTGTGAAAACCAGCCTGCAACATCAGACACGCCCTTGACTACCCAGGTAAGGTACACATAAGAAAATACCCAGGTAGCGATGCTAATGAAAAGAAAAGAGGAATTTCATCCAAATATGTGTAATATTGTCACTGTCCAGCTCGAACGCAGTGGAGTCTATGTTTGATTCGTTATTGCTCAATTCTTTACTTCGTGGCCCCAGGCTCTGGCAGGCTGCTCACAGATCATCCGTGTGACTGCTGATTGTCTGTTGATGTCCTTCCTGAAAGCCAAGTCCTCTGTACGACTGTTGAGATCAGAGGGAGTGGATGCAGCTCAACAGATGAGCACCGCATGCATTTTCCATGCTGCCTCCCCACGAGGACACGGGGGAGCCGTACCCGCAGCCTCCCAGGCGCAGTCTGTGGCACTCTGCTGCCGCCTCCGTGCCCGCAGGCTGCCTAATGCCTTTTCCTGAATAAGCCGCCTCTTGCCTGGCCATGGTTGCATGCCTGCTGAAGCCAGCCGGATGTCCCTAAGCTGAGAGGAACAATGACACCTAGTAGCCCACAAACAAATCCAGCTCTCTTAAGCCTTAACCCGTGGAAAGTCTTTCTCATGCTTTTTGTTCCTCTCTTTAAAAACAAATGGAAGCCCATTACCTGTCCTCACTTTCAGATGAGCTCTGGCACCTTCTTTCCCACATGCTTTGGCCAAGATCTCAACCAGGTGCAAGACCCCAGGCTCCAGCCCCGACAGTGTCACACTCGTGTTCCAGGTCTCTAGGACCACAGTGGGGCTCCACGTGGAAGTCAGAGTGAGCTGGAAGGTGGAGTCCAAAGCAAGACCTGCCTCCCATGCCAGGTGGAAGCCGGTGCTGGTCACATTGGAGATCACGATCCTCCCAATGGAGACAGGAACTGGGAAGTGGAACATAAACAGCAAAATTAAAATCAGGCCATTTCTAGGAGAAAAGAAGCCTCGCCCAATGCCAAGAATCAAATTCGTCACCATGGGGACATGAGCGATTTGCAGGTGATGGCCGCCAAGGTGATGGGTGCCAAGGTGGTGGGTGCCAAGGTGATGGCCGCCAAGGTGATGGGTGACTAGGATCCTGTACAAACCTCCCAAGCCCGGGCTTCCTGGGCCTGCACCCTTGCCCCTCCTTCGGATGATAGCAAATGGCTTCCGGTTTTGTTTTGTTTCAGCAGATGGTTCATATACATCCCTGAGGCCCCTGGACTCCCCAGAATGAAGGCCTCTTGAGCAGGTTCTTGGTGGCACCTCAGACGGACTGTCTACTCTTGACCCCTGGGTGGATTTACCCAGGGTCCAACTAGGAGTTGACACTGGTGACAATGCTGGCTAGAGAGCCATTCTTACAGGAGGACCCCAAGCCCCTTGGTAATACTGACTTACACGGGCTTAAGAGTTTAGTCTTAGAGCCTGTGCTGCTTAGTGCATTGAGGAAGATCACATTTAACAGCTCATTTGGATGAAATCCAGAGGCAGGCTAGCTCTGCAAGCTCACAGGGCTGTCATGGCCGAGACCCAATTCCTGCACAGAGCTGCTGTGAATCTCCTGAGATGTCACCTAGGGCCTTGGTGATGGCTAAATCTCCTACAAGTAACATGGAACTGCTGGGGGTTACAGTATGACTAGAGGTGCAGAACAGCTAGGGGTGCAGGAACTCTGGATGTGTAGAGCAGACGGGGGTACAGAACACTTAGGGGGTAAAAAAACAACCGGGGGTGCGGAACAGCTGACAATCCAGAGCATCTGCGGAGGTTCAATATCTGGGGTGAAGAACAGCTGGGGAACTACAAAACTGTGGGTGCAGAACAGCTGAGGGGGCACAAAACAGCTGGGGAGGTACAGAACACCTATGTAGGTGCAGAACAGCTGGGGAGATACAGAAGAGCTGGGGAGATACAGAAGAGCTGGGAGGTACAAAACAGCTGGGGGTGCAGAACAGCTGGGACGATGCAGAATCTCTGGGGCATATAGAACAGCTGGGCAGATACAGAGCAGCTGGGGAGATACAGAACAGCTGGGCAGATACAGAACAGCTGGGCAGATAGAGAGCAGCTGGGCAGATACAGAACAGCTGGGGATGCAGAACAGCTGGGGGTGCAGAAGAGCTGGGGAGGTGCAGAACAGCTAGGGGTGCAGAACAGCTGGGGAAATGCAGAATCTCTGGGGCATATAGAACAGCTGGGCAGATACAGAGCAGCTGGGGAGATACAGAACAGCTGGGGAGGTACAGAACAGCTGGGAGTACAGAAGAGCCGGGGGTGCAGAAAAGCTGGGGTGCAGCACACCTTGGTGTGCAGAGCAGCTGCAGGACTGCAGAATGCTTGTCAGGGTGATGGAACAGCTGAGGGGTGCAGAACAGCTACGGAAGTCCAGCATCACTAGGGGGTGCAGAGTTGTTGTGGGGGTGTCATCACACTGATCGGGGCTGGGGCACAGCTCTGCTAGGAGGCAGGACAGTGGGGGTGGTCAACACCTCAGGGGATAGCTCCAGCACCTAATGTGACAAGCCCCAAAGCCTGCTCCTGAAGGCAGACCTCTGCCCCAGCTGCTGCAGACAGGGAGCCCTAAGAGATGGGGAAGAGAGGTCTGGGACAGGCAAGGGGACCAAGCTGTCTTCCAAACTCAACTAGAAACCAGCTGCTGGATGCCTCCGTTTCCTCACGCACAAAATGAGCAAGCCGCCTGGGCATTGCGAGCAGCCTGCGACTGCACGGCTGCGGGAGCTTTGCCCCCAGAGGCTCACACAGGCTATGGGTCCTATTAGTCCTAGTTCCCATGCACCATTCGAGGAACTCACCACAGGTGGGGGTCTTCAGAGCTGTGAGGGTGGGGGTCAATGGCAGGGCTACAGAACCGGAGGGTCCACTGTCCTCATTTCGCAGCCACGTGAGATTCAGAAGTGTTTCCCGGGTGGAACGGGTGGCATGCCACATGACATGACCGGCGGGGTCCTCAGTAGGGGAAGGCCAGGAGGGTGGCTCCATGGTGGAGTTTCCCTGTAGCTGTCCAGGGAGGGCCAGTGGGCCATCTGTGGCCCCAGGAGGGAAGCTGTGGGTTGACCCGGGAGCCTTCGGGGAGGAGGTGGTGCCTATCACCCCGATAGTGTTCCTATGGCTGGGGCTCCCCTGGCTGGGGCTCGCCTGGCTGGTGCTCGCCTGGCTGGGGCTCGCCTGGCTGGGGCTCGCCTGGCTGGAGTTTGCGTGGCTGGGGCTCGCCTGGCTGGAGTTTACGTGGCTGGTGCTCCCCTGGCTGGAGTTTATGTGGCTGGGGCTCCCCTGGCTGGAGTTTGTGTGGCTGGTGCTCCCCTGGCTGGGGTTCACCTGACTGGGGCTCCCCTGGCTGGAGTTTGCGTGGCTGGGGCTCGCCTGGCTGGGGCTCCCCTGGCTGGATTTTGTGTGGCTGGGGCTCGCCTGGCTGGTGCTCCCCTCTCTGAGGCTCCCCTGGCTCAGGTTCACCTGGCTGGGGCTCCCCTGGTCCATCCCCAGACCCGGGGCAGTGCTGGCCACCTCCTGCTCCACGCCTTTTCCTGTGTTGTTCCTGTCATACCCAACCACACTGCTGCCCCCTCTTCTGGGTGGGGGCTCTGGGGTCCAGGCCTGGCCTGCTGCCGGGGTGCCCTGAGGGTGCCCAGGGCTGGGTGACAAGGTGAAGTTTTCTAGGCCGAGGGCTGCTGTTCCCGTGCCAAGAGCTGGGACCGTCACCCCTGCTGCCGCAGACAGCCCACCGCCCGTGGGGCTCACCAGGTCACCTGCCAAGACACATCCACTGTCAGAGCCTGCTGGATCCCGCCCATGAGAAACAGCCCTCCCAGGAGGGCAGCATGGCCGTCCAGCGGGACTGCTCTGCATCCCCAAGTGGACCTGGCCAGGGACGCAGGCGGCCTCAGCCGGCGTTCAGGAGTGTTTCACGGGCCCATGTTTGCAGGCTCCCGGGGGCTCTCCGAAGGCAAATCACGCCTCTCCACTGGATAAATGAGGAAACCGAAGTTGAGGGTGAGGGAACCACCCGGGGAGCTACAAAACCCGGACCTGAATGCAGGGCTTGGTTCTCACAGGCCTCAGATTAATCCATCGGGACTCTGGGAAAATGGGACAATTTCCCCCAGATTTGTGCTCAGTGTGGGACTTGCTGCTGGATGCTGTCATCGACTTGCAGGACATTAGGAAAATAAGAAAAACAGAAGACAACGTGTGGGATGTTACGAAGCAGGACAGCACACGCAGTGTCTAAGGAATATTCTCCCCAGGGAACTGGTCTCGGCTGCTCCTTCCAGCTAGAAAGCCTTCAGCGGGGCCTGGCAAGCCAGTGGCTGGGCGCCTCTGCCACGCCCGTGTCCGGGCTGACATTGCTAATCAGTCACTGCGTTTTAGGACCCTACATGGCCTCCTCCTGCTGCTCAACTCAGCATCCCAGGTATCCCCAACCCACTCATCAGAACTGGCCCACAGAAAAGACTGGGGACCGATACAGCAGGACTAGAGCTCAGCGGCCCCCATCGAGCCTCTCTGTAGCTTCTCTGGGCTTCCACACCCTCTCGGGCTCCAGGCCACACCCCCTCGGGCTCCAGGCCACACCCTCTTGGGCTCCAGGCCACACCCCCTCGGGCTCCAGGCCACACCCTCTCGGGCTCCAGGCCACACCCTCTGGGACTCCAGGCCACCTAGGGAGGAATCCCCCCCCCACCCCCCCGACCCCGGGCTGCATCCTGACTTCCGGGGGCCCAAGGAACTTGGCCTTCATGGACCCCTGCACCCCTCCACTTAAAAATCTATCAAAAATTACATTTTATAATGGCATTTGGATAGAGATGAGTGTAACCCAAGCTAGATTCATTGTTTTATGTATATTTACTATGCTTCTATTAATTTCTTTCTTCTGATTTTAAAAGACATTGAAATGAAAACATTTCTGTAGGCCCCTAACATTAGCGTAGGTCCTCAGCGCTGTGCCTATGGAGAATTGGACCTTGCCCCACCCCCAGATTCTCGGGCAGGGGGTCTTCCCAGAGTCGGCAGAGGGGTCGACACGTACCCTCACAGGCCCGGCCTGCGCGGGAGGGGGTGGCGTCCCTGGCGGTGCGGCACTGGCAGGTGTAGGAGCCCTCCAGGTTGATGCACCAGGCAGCCGGTGAGCAGTCGTGTTCCGCGGTATCCGCACACTCGTCCCAGTCTGCCAGGGGGAGACACAAGTCAAAACCCATGAGAAAACCACCAGAGAGTGATCAGAACACAGACCCATGCTGGAAGGAGTCCTTCCTAGCCGTCTTTGCAGTGAACGGCCGGGAGCAGAGGCACTTTTGGGGCAGAGGTGGGGCATCCGTCCAACACTCTCATGACAAGCTTATGGCCTGCCTGTGCCCACCTTCACATTGGTTGGCTTATTTGGGGGCAAAGATTAGGAAGTGTTCATTCCTTAAATATTAGGACCCATGGGTATACATCTAACCCTCTCTTCTTTATTCTCTGTTTCCACACCCAAAAGTTGAAATGCTTTCTCCTCTTTCTTTGATGTGCCAACATTCTCCAATACTTAGTGTCTCAACCAAGAAATAGAAAAGTAACTGAGCCAGGGGTGGGGATATAGCTGAGTATAACGTGAACTTTCTGCATGGGGGGTGGGGGTCCAGCTGAGTATAACATGAGCTTTCCACGCCGGGGGTGGGGGTCCAGCTGAATATAACGTGAGCTTTCCACGCCGGGGGTGGGGGTCCAGCTGAGTATAAAATGAGCTTTACACGCTGGGGGTGGGGATCCGCCTAACATGAGCTTTCCACGCCGGGGGTGGGGGTCCAGCTGAGTATAACATGGACTTCTCTCGTGGAAGGTGGGGGCCAGCCTGAATATAACATGAACTTCCCACGCCATTCTAGAGCAGCCAGGTGTCTCCACCACAGGTATGCCCCTCCTCCTGTGCCCCAAAGACTTGTGATGTCATGTCACCGGGGGCCCGCCTGAGGGGAATGAAGGTGAGGACAAGGATGATGTAGTTCCCATGGGGTGGCTGAGCTGAGGTCATCAGGTGCCAGGCCCTGCTGGATGGTGACAGTGCCTTCTGTGCGTGCTTCTGCAGAGCTGCAGGTGGAGGTGCTCGGGAACGAACCCACACCCGCCATGCCAGAGAGGTTCCAGTTCAGCTGGAATTTAAGCCACGATGCGGGACCAGTTCAGTTCTGGGCAAAGAAAACCCTGCTGCTGAGTGCTCTGAGGCTCGTTTTGTGGTTTTTTTCTGTTGTGCTTCCTGCGGTCTCCACAGCAGCAGCTTCCCTGGAGAACAGCAAGCTCGTCAGCTGCCACAACAGCTATGCCACCACCCTGGCATGGCCTGGGGGCTGCCTTGCCATCAGAACACTGCTGGTGCCAACCCACACCTCTTCCTGGGGTGCTGCTCAACTTCCAGCCTACAGGTGACTCTCCTGGGGGTGCTCCGGGTTGGGGTTGGAGCCCCGGCTGGCTGGGCTGCAGTCCACGGAGGACGGCAGAGGCACCAGTCAGGACGCTGGCTCAAATCACCAAGCACCTGGTGTCTATTTTGGTGCGTGGTGATTCACCTAGTCTTCACTCCTCCGTCCCCCCAGACAGCTCCCAAGCGAGCTCAGAGGAAGGCACTGACAGCTGTATTTAGTCTTGCATTAAGCCTTGAGGCTTGCCGGTCCTCCAGTTCAGAGGAAGAGGCAGGTGTGGGAGCAGGAAGAGCTGCCAGTGAGCCTCTGCACCCTCCCGGGCTGGCCAGGCGAGGGCGCAGAGCCAGCGACAGCCCAGGGCAGGACGCTGCACACTGCTCCCACTGGCGCCACAGCCGGGACAAGGGCTGAACCCTCTCCTGGAGCAATGGGGGCAGCTGCTTCAGAGACTCCCAGCCCAGGTGCCCCTCCTGAGCTTGCCCCACCCAGAACAACAAGCTGGAGAGGGTCCAGGAGCAGGTACAGACCCCAGATCTCCTGGGCCACCCTGTCCCACCAAGGTGCAAGCTCCTCAGTTGGACCATGAGCTGTCTTTCAGGGCCCAGGGTGTCCTCCGGAAGTGATGCCCCTCAGACTCTCCTGGGGGCATGTGTCAGATTCACACTGGGAGAAGGAGGGCACAGAACACCTTGTCCTAATGCCACCGCAAATGGACGCTGGTCAAATAGCGGTGCCCACGAACCTAAGGAAAGGAAGCAGCCTGCAGTAGGTTAGGCTGGCCAGCAGGTGAGGGGGATGGCGACAGCCCCAGGATCCTCACTCACGGCCCTTCTCTCATTCTGCAGAGGGGATGGAAAGGGCTCGCACAGTGGCGAGGTGGGTGGGAGCAGGCAGCCAACTGGAAGCTTTGGGGAGCTCAGCTCCACCTACTCTGGCCCCAGGAAAAGCGGCGTTGATTCCAGGGCCCCAGAAGACCCACACGGCCTCACGCAGAAGGATGCCGGTGGGAGTCGTGCTCGTCTGGCTGAGATCAGTGCAGAGGGTTCACAGTGCTGCCTCCCTGGCTATGCACAGCCTGAGGCGTCACCATCGCTGGCCACACAGCTGACCCCCCAGCTCAGGAGACCTGCCCGCAACCAGCACTTCAGCTCTGAAATGTGCAGGAAGCAGCCAACAGCCTGCCTGGGACCCTGCCGGGCAAGAGCCTGCAGAAGGAGCTTAACAACTTCTGTAGGGCCACTGGAACTGCGTGGGGAGTGGGATGCTGGGAATGATTAAAATGGATTCATCCAGTCCTAGAGATGCAAGACATGAGTCTCCTGTGGCTGCCATCACAAACACACCAGCTGGGGGGCCTGAAACAGCACAGATGTATTCCTGCTGTTCCGGAGGCGAAGTCCAAACTCCAGGTGTCAGCAGGGCCACCCTCCCTCTGGGGCTCCAGGAAAGGGGCTTTCCCAGGCCTCTTCCAGTGTCTTATCTTGTGGCTCCAGGAGTCCCTTGGCTTGTGGCTGCATCACTCCAATCTTGGCCTCTGTGTCTGTCTCCTCCTCTTGTCTCGTATAAGGACACTTGTCACTGAACTTCAGGCCCACCCAAATCCAACGGCAGGAGGACCCCATCTTGACATCCCTACCTTAATCATGTCTGCAAACACCCTTATTTTAAATAAGGTCACACTCTGAAGTCCCAGGTGAACATATCTTTTTGGAGGGGGCCACCATTCTACCCATGACATCCCTGCTGCCAAGGTTCTCATTTGGCAGGGATCTGGAATCGCCTGAGCCATGGTCCCAGAGGATGGGAGGAGGGAGGCAGGGAGGTGTGGAGGGCGGGCTGGGCGGCATCCACCTGAAGGCTGGATTCACCTGAAGGTTGGATCATGGGGTCACACACTGAGGACCCTGCTGGGGGCATACCCTGCGGACCCCACCCTCAGGCCATACCCTGCAGCCCAGCTAGCTGGGATCTTACCAGGTACAGGGGCCACTGCAGTATCTCCATCCTTAGTGAGTGCCAAGTGAACAGAGTGGCCCCAGGCTGAGGTTTCCAGGCATGACTTCAAAGAGCAGGTCCCCCACACCCAACCCAGTTATTCCCGGCACCTCCTGGTGGGGAAGGTTGGGACAGAAAGCCAGCACGTGGCTGAGCTCTAAGACCCAGCACCCCAGGAGACAATCAGAGAGGCGCCCACTCCACAGATTGAGCCCAAAACTGGAGCTTGTGGATCTAGAGACAGTGTGTGCCCTCACAGCCAGGAGAGAACTTCGTGCCTGCTGTAGGATGGCAAAAACCTGGTTTCTGTGCCTTTCTGTCTCTCTATCTCTCTGTCTCTGTCTTTTTGTCTGTCCTGTGTCCATGACCTACTGCTTCAAGGCAACACCAAGTAAAATGAAATAACACACAGGGTAATGAAATAGACCCACAGAGGCCAGGCGCGGTGTCACACCTATAATCCCAGCACTTTGGGAGGCTGAGGGAGGTGGATCACCTGAGGTCAGGAGTTGGAGACCAGCCTGACCAACACAGTGAAACCCTGTCTGTACTTAAAATATAAAAATTAGCCAGGTGTGGTGGCAGGCGCCTATAATCCCAGCTACTGGAGAGGCTGAGGCAGGAGATTCACTTTAACCTAGGAGGCAGAGGTTGCAGTGAGCCGAGATCATGCCATTGCACTCCAGCCTGGGCAACAAGAGCAAAACTCTGTCTTAAAAAAAGAAAAGAAAAAGAAAAAAAGAAAAGAAATAGACCCACAGGTGGGCAGTTGTCCAGCTGCCCAGAAGTGCTGGGGGGCCCTGACCACAGACACAGTGAACTCCGGTCCCTTTCCCCCAAGGGGACCTTCCAGCCCCGTTTCACTCAGTGTCCTGGGCTGACCAATGAGACACAGGTGAGCTAGTTATTCAGGGCTACTGCCCTGGCCCCTGGTTCCGGTGGAGGAAGATAGAATAAGGATTTGCATTTCTTTACCCCTTGAAATAAAGGAAAGATTGACTCAAATAAAGTCACCAAGAGGATTTCTGAGCTGGAGGACACCAGGCAGCAGGGCGGGTGGCCAGGCCATACCTTGCACACGTGTCCCCTGCCGGTCAATCTGGAACACTGTGCTTGCCAACAGGGGCTGGAGCATGGGGGCCAGCGTGGAGATGCCCACGGGAAACCCGGGGTCCTGCACAGTGAGCTTGAGCCTCACGACCACGCTTCCCGCCTGGAGAGACACGATCTGCATTCTCAGTTTCCCATTTTGGTACAAGTCAGACACCGCCGGTGGGAAGGAGCTCTCGACCTAGCCAAGAAGAGGCAACAGCTACTCAGACAGGGCAGACATCCATCAACGTCTTCACGACCATTAAGCAGGGTTCCAGGTGTGACCGATGGATGGTGCTTGGAGCCATTTCTCTCCTCTACAATCAAGAGGAGGTACCTGACAACCGACCTCTCAGAGCACGCAGAGAAGTCCGTTCACAGCACCTTAGCTGGGCTTTCCCTGGGACGGCCGGGCCTGGCCTGGTGTCTGCTGGGGACTCACAGTGACCACTGCAATCAAGCTCCCAGTTGTGGAGCATCAGATGGACAATCCCCTCTGAGTGTCCTGAAAACTGGTGCGAAGGTCATTTGTGTGAGTGTGTGAGAAGGACTATTGGATTGATTGATAGATGGAGAGGCCCACCAAGGAAAAATGCCTATGGCTATTTGGAGCTGTCCGCCCTCTTACTAGGCTGTATCCCACAGAAAACACGCACGCAGAGCCAGGTGCTCAGAGCTACCCATGCCCAAGCAAGGGAGATACCAGCCTGGTTCCCCGCCTTTGTGCCAACCCATACTTGCACACACAAGTGAGTTAACATTTAAAAAGGGAGGGAATTCTCTGAAAACATTGAAAACCAGATTCCCCCTGCAGGCGAATGCTGGGAAGCAACACTCTGTGGGTCTCTGGCATTTCTACACATCTTGCAAGTAGATGCACTAACTGCCCTTTTGTTCCAGAATATCTTTCCAAGGATGTTTGCATAGTGAACAGCCTTGGGAGGGAGAGATAGCAGCTCCCTCCAGAGCAAAGGGCAGGTTTGTTACTGTCCGATGTAACAGATAATGTCTCCTTCTGGAGCCAGTGCTTGCGCCCATTATAAAAGATTCAGGTTCCCTAGAGTTGGGGTTCCTCAGCTCAGCTGCAGACCCACTTTGTGTGCTTCATGCCCCTGGGCCCCTCTGCATCACCTCTGCAGGACTCGGGTGCAGGAAGGGGAACTGGCACAACAGCACATGCATGCTGCCTGCTGTGCTGTGAGTAATACAGTCTTCCGTCTCTAGCCCAGGAGTCTCGTGTCTTCTGCCAGCATCCATGCAACTGTGGCAGACTCACTTGTTAGTTTGCAGGGAGGGTAAAACCTCAGACCTTATGTGATTCTTGGCAGCTTAGGAAGTCACTTTTCCCTCCAATGCATCATCTGTGAATAGATGGTGCTTTCCACTGGCTTGCTTCTCCCTGGCTGTCTGCTGATGTCTCCCTTTAGTCACGAGGGAGGAATGGATGCCGTGATTGCTGGTAAATGCTTCGCTAAGGAAGCTACCCCAGAGCTGGAAGACAGAGCCCTCAGACAGAAGGTTCCACAGAAAATCCAACAGTAGGATTAAGTGGTGTATACCATTTGAATAAAGGCACATATTTTAAAGACGGATTGGCCCAGTATCTGGATTAAGTACCCCATAAAAGCAGGGGGGAAGCTTTTGACTAATCACTGTGCGATGTGGGCTTTGGGCTTCATGTCTCAGCAGAGCGTACAGAGCATAGAAGTTGCTGCATAAAGAGCATACCGGGGCCTTTCTCACTCACAGAGGTTAATGCTAGTGACAGTGAGTGGTGGCGGAGAATGAATGGCGGAATGAGCAGACCTTCTGTGGCTCGGCCCTACACACTTTTCAAACTGATTTGGGGCAGACCTCAAACCAAGTCCTCATAGCAGCCAGCACGGGCATCCAGAAAGCCCTCAAGCAGCCTGGCCACCCTCGACACAAGCCCTCCACTGTGCATGCGGCTTCCCATTCCAAGCTGACTCCATCTCATCTCATTTCATTTCCAAAGTACGCCAGGACTAAAGGGAGGGACACTCTTTTCCCTTTTTGGAAACTGAGGCCTGAGAGGCAGTTCCATTACAGAGCCATCCTCCAGGGTGCAAAATTGATCTCTACTGGGAAATGCAATAGGAACTTGCAGCTCCCTCCCCACCCCAGCAACCCTGAGTCCTCCTCACCCTCCCCACCCACCAACCCTGTGTCCTTCTCACCCTCCCCACCCCAGCAACCCCGTGCCCTCCTCACCCTCCCCACCCCAGCAACCCTGTGCCCTCACCCTCCCCACCCCAACCCCGTGCCCTCACCCTCCCCACCCCACCAACCCCATGCCCTCACCCTCCCCACCCCACCAACCCCATGCCCTCCTCACCCTCCCCACCCACCAACCCCGTGCTCTCTGGAAAAAAAAATACCTGCATTCCAATGTCAGGCACAGATAATTTGGAAGAGTAAAGAAGACTCTTGAATTACCAACCTATTCCACTTCCCAGCTGCAGTAACATGTATTTTTGCCACAATCCCAGAGGAAGAGCTGGGCAGGAATTAACAGCTTGTGTTTGATGTCCTCACTCAGAACACCCAAGAAAAGATTTCTATGTCTGCATTGTGGCTTTACCTCGTGAAGCAGTTGTCTAGAAAAGTCCTGGTACTCCATGCTGCTGCGGTTCAGTAACTTCTCCGTCAGGTTGTGGTTTACAATCCTTATTGTGACTTCAAATACCTGGGCATCTGAGACAGACAGTGAAACAAATTAGCCTGTGGTCAAAAGTCACATGCTTGTCTATTAATGTTTTCTATGAAGCCTACTCTTTGGCGGATAATTTTAATAGATTGAGGCATGAATCTTAGATTGAGGTATCCTAATTGGGGGAAATGAATGTAAGAAACGAGAGAATAAACAAACACTTTTATGTCCAGGGCAGAGACACCCCAGGAAGGAGGTACAAACGTCACACACAGCCCGTACCCATGGGAACTGGGATTCAACCAGCACATGGAGGGTCCTTTCCCGTTGGGTGGCTGCTGCTTTCCTTTGCCCTATTCAGAACCACAGGTCCCAGCGGGTACTCACACGAGGCCCTTACTCAGGCCCCCAACATCAGGGTGACCAAGGGTTCCAACCTGCCCGGGAGGTTCCAGAATTTAGCTCTGAAAGTACTGCTTCTCAAGAACATACTCTGCCAGTCAACATGGTAGGGTTGCTCACTTACAAGGGAGGTTGCGTTATTTTTGGGCATAAGCAAAGATGGAAAAAAGGTTCAAGATGGGACACGGGAATATTCATCTTTCATTACTGAGAGGAAATCCAACATGCACAACTCAAGCGTCAGTGGGCACAGGAGCAGGTCGGCTGCAATTCTGCACGTTTCTCTAGTTATCTAACAGCCACCCGCAGCTGTGCCCCACCCTGGCTCTCTCCCAGCTGGCAAGCTACGGGCCATCAGTGTGTCACCTATGCATGCCACACTTAAGGCCGCAGAAATGCCACCAATGTTATATATTGTATATTTCCCAGTTGGGGCCCCTGTGAATCTCCCATCTTAGCAAGAGGGAGGAGCACTCCTTGTGGCCTCCGATTCTCAGGCCCCGACGTATCGCAGAGCCCCGTGGACTGGTGGCCTCCTCCAGGGCCCTGGGAGTTGGACTTCCTGGAGGCTCTGGGCATCAGCTGCCACTGTAACACCTGCCCTGCTGCCTCCCAGCGTCACAGTCTCATGACAAGTGGAATTAGACGAGGCTTTTAAAGCAAACTGGGCTCCTTAAAAAAGGGCTCTACAAAAAAAGAGCATTTTTATAATCTGGAAAAGGAAAGAAAACCAAGGCTGGGAAGTGGAATAGGTTGGTAATTCAAGAGTCTTCTAGACTCTTCCAAATTATCTGTGCCTGACATTGGGATGCAGGTATTTTTTTTTCCAGAGGGCACGGGGTTGGTGGGTGGGGAGGGTGAGGAGGGCACAGGGTTGGTGGGTGGGGAGGGTGAGGGCACGGGGTTGGGGGGTGGGGAGGGTGAGGGCACGGGGTTGCTGGGGTGGGGAGGGTGAGGAGGACACGGGGTTGCTGGGGTGGGGAGGGTGAGGAGGGCACGGGGTTGCTGGGGTGGGGAGGGTGAGGAGGACACGGGGTTGCTGGGGTGGGGAGGGTGAGGAGGACACGGGGTTGCTGGGGTTGGGAGGGAGCTGCAAGTTCCTATTGCATTTCCCAGTAGAGATCAATTTTGCACCCTGGAGGATGGCTCTGTAATGGAACTGCCTCTCAGGTCTCAGTTTCCAAAAAGGGAAAAGAGTGTCCCTCCCTTTAGTCCTGGCGTACTTTGGAAACGAAATGAGATGAGGTGGAGTCAGCTTGGAATGGGAAGCCGCGTGCACAGTGGAGGGCTTGTGTCGAGGGTGGCCAGGCTGCTTGAGGGCTTTCTGGATGCCCGTGCTGGCTGCTATGAGGACTTGGTTTGAGGTCCGCCCCAAATCAGTTTGAAAAGGGTGTAGGGCCGAGCCACAGAAGGTCTGCTCATTCCGCCATTCATTCTCCACCACCACTCACTGTCACTAGCATTAACCTCTGTGAGTGAGAAAGGCCCCAGTATGCTCTTTATGCAGCAACTTCTATGCTCTGTACACTCTGCTGAGACATGAAGCCCAAAGCCCACAGCCCAGGGCTCCCACTGGCTCTACGTCAGGGACACGCATCGGAACCCAGGACCAGAATGGAGCCCCAGAAACCCCACATTCATACCCCACAGCCACGGATGCCAGCCTGGGGGAGAACTTCCACCAGCCAGGCCTCACCTGACCAAGTCTAGGCACCACCGGGCACCAGGAAAGTGGGGAGCAAGACACGGGCAGAGCCAAGTGGGCTGCCCAGGACAGACCCAGATGGGCCACACCGGCTGCCTTCCCGACACAAGTCCCAAGTTCTTGTGTGCGTCGTGTGTGTTTTGGAGACAAAAGTTTCCTCCTGAGATCACTTGAGCCCAGGAGTTTGACACCAGCCTGAGCAACAAGGCAAGACTCCATCCTTATGAAAAATAAAAAATTTAGCCTGGTGTGGTGGTGTGTGCCTGTGGTCCCAGCTACTAGGGAGGCTGAGGTGGCAGGATCACGTGAGTCCAGGGGGTCGAGGCTGCAGCGAGCTGTGATCATGCCACTGCACTCCAGCCTGGGTGACAGAGCGAGACCCTGTCTCAAAAAGAAAAAAACATTTTGTCCCAGCACAAATGTGGTGGGCACGGCATTCACTTTACATGCATCATGAGGGAAGCAAGGCGTGAAAACGTCAGCGATGCTCCCCTCTCGGGGAGGGAACTTAGATGGCTTCAGTGCTGCAGGGTATGCAGACAGGGTCCTGATCTGCCTGCCAGGAGCTGCCGCCTTCTGCTTTATTATTATTATTTTATTCCTTTGCTTCACTCTAGCTGATGCCTTGTTGGTGCTTCTGAGTCCACATGTTGTCCCCTCACACGGCAGAGTGAACCCCTAACAGGACGAGATGTAGGGAAGCGAGGGAGCCAGTGAAGGCACCAGCGGGCCGGTGCAATGCCGGGCAGGCAGTGGGATGACTGGGAGGGGAGGGAGGAAGTTCAGGGCGGTCACTGACTTCTGGTGCCCTGGTTATAGGAAGAAGAACACAACATGCTAGGGCCACAGACCTGGGATAGAAAGACAAGCTCGCAAGCTAATGTGGGTCTCTGACTGGGGGCCTTACCGGTTTTGACGGTCAGCGTGGTGGAGACATCGGCCCCGCACCCCTGGTAGCTGGTCTTCACCCTGTACAGCACTCCAGGCTCCAGCCCAGCCACCACCAGTGCCTGGCTCCGTGTCCTGGCACTCCTGAGCAAC
Organism: Symphalangus syndactylus; assembly: GCF_028878055.3. NCBI lineage: Eukaryota > Metazoa > Chordata > Mammalia > Primates > Hylobatidae > Symphalangus > Symphalangus syndactylus. The sequence continues at coordinate 88,319,238 of NC_072427.2, forward strand.
TCCACACCCCAGTAAACCCGGACATGGAAAGTGTGGTTCTGCGTAGAATTTAAGCGCCAGGATACTTGAAAACTGTCACTGGTGACGTTGAGGACCACGTAGTCACTGAGTGGAGGACAGTCTACGAAAGCACAGAAAGAAGATGAGCAAAGGGTCAGTGAGGGCGGCTTTATCTTCTGAAGCAGATAACACAGCCTCGTCTCAACTTGGTTCTCACCGATTTATTGATCAAGTTGACCCATCCAGGACAGCACTGGCTATTTTTTGTTTTTTGTTTTGAGACAGAGTATCACTCTGTCACCCAGGCTGGAGTGCAGTGGTGTGATCTCGGCTCACTGCAACCTCCGCCTCCCGGGTTCAAGCAATTCTCTGCCTCAGCCTCCTGAGTAGCTAGGATTACAGGCACTCGCCACCACGCCCGGCTAATTTTTTGTATTTTTAGTAGAGATGGGGTTTCACCATGTTGGCCAGGATGGTCTTGAACTCCTGACCTCATGATCCACCCACCTCAGCCTCCCAAAGTGCTGGGATTACAGGTGTGAGCCACCACGCCTGACCCACTCGCTGTTTTTTTTCCCAATAATAAATGAAACCCATTCATTCAAAACAGAGGTATCAATCTTCTCTCTCTCCAGGCTTCTGAATAATTTTGGAAGGTAACTCAGGATTGCATTAGGTGATGGGGATATTTGAGATGAAATGGAGAAGCAAGAGGTCTGAAGTTGAAATCCCAGCCTCTCTATCACTGAGCCAAGTTAGAGGGTGGGAGTCATCCAAGTGTGCCTCTGTCTACACAGTGAACAGCACTGAGTCGTGGGGCTCTCTGGGATCCAGAATCGGTGGTTACTAGAAAGTCAGAACAGTCTCTCTGGGGACCCGTATACAGTCATCGTACAGAAAACATTTGTAGCAATGGCCACGACAGTGTGAGGTTTCTGTGCCACATCTACAAATACTGACTTGACAGCCTCTCCCAAGGCCCTGGGCTGCTCTGATTCATGACAAGCACTTGATCATTTCCACGAGAACTTCTGCCCTGGGCTGACTCATCACACCGTAAACGATGGTCTCATCAGGAAGCCGGACTCAGAAATCAGGCTGAGCTTCCTTTATTGCCCTTTTTATGCTTTCCTACTGAAATCCATGCCTCAGAGAGCAAAGCTCTGATGTACCAACCTATATATATTCTAGTGCTCAAATAGCATTGAAGCTCTTTTTTGGTTAAAAACATTCTGGCTGTACAGCAAGTGTCTGGGCAGTAAGAATTATATAAAAAGTAGACGGCTCCCAGTCTACGCACCAAAATTTTCACATCAGAATTTAAGTTCTATAAAAATAAGCAACGAAGAACTTTTAAAAATACATTTTGCAAAACCATGGTAAAGAAAATAATAATTTTATAATGTGTGGCTTCCCAAAGACTTTTATGTTAGGACTGGTAGGATATATGCTTTCTAGTATCATGAAAAAATTCTGTTTTTAGACACATGTGCCTACTTTCTCTCAATAACAAAAAAAAAAAAAAAACAAAAAAACCAACACTATCCAACTCATTTCCCTTTTCACCTTGGCTGCCGAGAGGCTCAGAATCCAATTTAGTGCCCAGTCACCACCATGCAACATAGCCCTGCTGTCTCCTCCTTCCAGTCTGAGACTGAGCTGCCTCTTTGGAATCTTGGTCCCTGTGTAGGTGAGCTCCCTCACTGAGAACCCTGCCGCTCCACCTCCCAGCAGATGAGCATCTGTTACTGGAATCTGGACGGGCTTCACTGGGACAGGATCAGTGACATCCATCCAAATTCTGATGTGTCCTAATAACACTTCTAGGATGTGGGGTAGAATGTATTTTTTTAAAAGACACATCTATACTTTTCACAGGATTGTCCAGTGATTTTCGGCATACTGGTCAGAGAAACAGACATGGATTCATTCTTTATGATATTTTCTTTAGTGGCAAGAAAAGCAGAAATGCTTCAACTGAGGGTGGCCCAAAGCTTGGAACCTGAAATTGTGGGTGGCACCCCCATCTCCAGGGTCACCAGAACCCTGGAATCAAAGAAACCCCCTACTCACTGCCTGGCCTTCTAACAACCACCCAGCTTTTTAAACTCTATTCCTTGGGAACATATGTCTCACTGAAAAAGGAAGGAAGGGCTACAATTTCTTTTCCAAAAAGTCTGCTAAAAGCACTGACTGTTCTATTTTTGTACAGTCAGGACACAGCTCCAAGCATTTTTTTTATCCACGTTGGTGGAGGATGGTGTGACAGCAAAACGCCCTGCAAATAGGAAAGTGGGGCGGCCACAAGCAGGCGCAGCAGCTTGAACAGCAGCCCCCAAGCCCACACCCAGGGCTCCAACCTTGCCTCCTTGTTGCCGTTCAGATATCAAACTTGACGCGGAGCAAGAGAGCACACGGGTGGGACGACAGATGGCCCACCCAGATTACAGGCCATTTAAAAACGCATTCTATAAGGAGTGCTTCTGAGCGGAGCGGAGTTCAAATTAAAAGGGCACCCATACTTATTTGAAAAGAACGCAGAGGAATGGTGTTTGGAAAGAAGTCTCAAAGGGTACCGGGCTTTACCTCTTTTAATAAGTATATTTACTCTTTAAATTAAGATGCCAGGGGGTTTTTGGATCACTGGATGGGGGACCTGGAAACCTGGCATTTCAAATGCTGTGAAACCCTCCGAGGCATCTGCAGAAGCTGCCATCAGTGACTTCTGCAACTAAGAGAGATTGTGAGCATTTGGGGAAAGAGAATTTCATCTAATCCAAAGAAATGCATTATCCCTGAGGACAATGTTCCCATCCAATATCTGTGTGGCACTTTCTCCAATGTGTTACCCTGAAGCATTTGGAATTGTCCATATTTGACCATGTTTGACCAATAAGGGCACCAGTTTCTTACGGCTCATTTTTTTTTAAATTGAGCATCTACTATGCACCCAGCATCACCATAAACACTGAGGGAACAATGATGAGTTAATGTCCACAGTGTCCAAGCTAGTGCAGCATGCATTATAGCAGCGGTAGGAACTTGCAGGGAGCTATAAATTAACTCCCTGGTGTGAGCCCCCTGCAGTACTCCCTCCCATGACACACATGTCACAAACCAGCCAAGCTATCAGCGACATGTTTACAGGTAATGTTTCCTGGATGCTGTGTGCACCAGGCATGTTATCCTATTTAGTCCTTACAGCAATCCCAGGTAATAGGTTCTTCTAGGATCCCCATTTTACAGAGGACAAAACTGAGGCCTAGAAAGGTCAAGTAGGTAGTAAATCGCAAAGCTGAACAATAGGAAATAGCAAAGTTCACTTGCCTTACTACTAAGCTTTCCTATCACCAGTAGCAGGCTGAATAATGAGCTTCAAAGACATCAAGTCCTAATCCCTGCAACCTATGACTGTGACCTTATTTGGAAAAGGAATCTTTGCAGATGTGATTCAGTGAGGTATCTTCAGATGGAAAGATAATCCTGGATTTCCCAGGTCCACCCTAAATGCAATCACAAGTGTCCTTATAAAAGAGAATCAGGGGAGATTTGCGCACACACACACACACACACACACAGAGGAGAAGGCAGTATGAAGCTGGAATAGAGAAAAAACAAAGATGTTCACCTTGAAGATGGAGTAGGGCTGGGCGTGGTGGCTCACATCTGTAATCCCAGAACTTTGGGAGGCCAAAGCGGGCGGATGGCTTGAGCCCAGGAGGTTGAAACTAGCCTGGGTAATATAGCAAGACCCCATCTTTACAAAAAGTACAAACATTAGCCAGACGTGGTGATGTGTGCCTATAGTCCCAGCTACTTGGGGCGCTGAGCTAGGAGGATCAATTGAACCCGGGAGGTGGAGGCTACAGTGAGCCAAGACTGTGCCACTGTACTTCAGCCTGAGTGACAGAGCAAGACCCTGTCTCAAAAAAAAAAAAAAAAAAAAAAAAAAAAAAAAAAAAAAACAGCAGAAGATGAAGGAGTGATGCGGCCACAAGCCAAGGAATGCTGGCAGCCACCAGAGGGCAGAGAGGCAAGGAATGGATTCTCCCAGAGCCTCCTGGGAGCACAGCCCTGCTGGCAACCTGATTTAGGCCCAGTGGTAACTATTTCAAATTTCTGGTCCTCAGAACTGTGAGAGGATACATTTCTCTTGTTTGAAGCCACCCAGTTCATGGGCCTTTGTTAGGGAAACCCGGGAAACTTACATATCTCCCAACCCTTCTTTAACGAAATTTCACGGCAGCTGTTCCCATGGCTGGACAGCTTGGAGAATTTTCTTTGTGTTGTAAAACCAACCAACCAACTTCTAACGTGCTAAGGCCAATCTCTCTTTTGTTGGACAGACCTTGGGGTATTTTAAAACTAGAAATCTTCCTTTTACCCCTGACTCCTCTCTTCCAGGGTAGGCCCCTATAACTTGGTTTTTGGTTTTTCATTAGCCAGGACACCCTCCTTTGGTTACCCTTAAATAGGGACCCTTTTCAGTGTCCCCCTTAAATGTGGCCCTAGAAAATGATGCTCTTGACTCTGTGTTTGCATGACCCAAGGCCACGGCGATGCGGATAATCTAAACTTCAGGCCCCAGAGCCCTTGCTCCACAGCCCTCCCCATCCACAGCTAGGAACACAAGTTCAGAACTTTGCCTCTATCTGGGTAAAGCACCCTGGGTTCTCCACGTCTGACGGTCTGGCCTTGTTTCTTCCGGGCAGCTGTGACTCATCTCTGGTTCAGCAGAGAAGGTGCTGGGGATGCTGTTTCCTTTAGCAATATGCAATTGGAATTCACTCTAAACTGCTGATCTGGAAACACTGGATTAGTGTGTCCTGACCTATTAGAAGTGAAGCTGGGGCTGCACAGCCTCCCCTGTTTGTGTTTGGCGGTCGCTCGAGCGTCCCTGTATCCTGACGCAATCTGGCAGCTCACCGTGCCAAGCAACACGGCAGAGTGTGACTGCCAACGAACCTAACCGTAAATAGAATCTAATATTTTTCCAGATGACTGACCAGGGTAAAAATAACTATTCGGAAAATACCTGTTTTCCAACCTTCTGTGCTCACGAAAGGGACAGGATTCTCGCCCTGGAAGCCACAGAGCAGGAATCTATAGACGGTTCTCTGCAGAGCTTAGTGGGGTGCCATGGGGTGTGGACGCAGCGCGAAGTTCTAAGTGGATCTCAAGGCCACATGCTGCAGGGTACAGGAGTATTCTCAGTGTTTTGCTGCCAGAGCTGGGCTGGAAATTTTTAATACTTGGAGACCCTGGGGATGACCACTGTGAAAACCTCTCTTTCCGTGATTGATCCAGGAAACGTTTGTAGAGTGCCTGCTCTTTGCGGGGCACCAGGGATTCATCTGCCGGCGGGTGGAAGGCAAGTCCGCTGTCCCCACATAGCCTCATTCTGATAGGAGGGGAACATTCCTGGTGATGGGGGGAAGATCTGACCCTGGAGCCTGCCACATCCACAGCTGGCTTTGGGAACTCGTCCACTCCCTCCACCCCTCGCCCACAGGACAACGAGAAGAGCCAATCAGAACCTTAGGCTGAACACGGGGTCTCCTGCCTGCAATCCCAGCGCTTTGTGAGGCCAAGGAGGAAGGATCTCTTGAGGCTGGGAGCTTGAGACCAGCCTGGGCTACTCAGTGAGACCTCGTCTCTACAAAAAAATTTAAAAGTGAGCCAGCTGTGGTGGTGCATGGCTGTGTTGGTGCATGGCTGTGGTGGTGCATGCCTGTGATCCCGGCTACTCCAGAGGCTGAGATTGGAGCTTGGGAGCTGGAGGCTGCAGTGACCAGTGATCATGCCACTGCACTCCAGCCTGGGTGACAGAGTAAGACCCTGTCTCTATAAAAAACAAAAAATAAAATTAATTAAATAAACCAGAACCTTAGACTCCTTTTCCTAGTTGGGTTCTGGAACGCCAAATAAAATAATTCAGCTCTTCTGGAGTTCTACCCGACTCTTGGTCCTAAGCACTCATGAAGGTAGGAAAGGGCATGGCGGTTGTCCTGAGTGCACCAGGACAAAAGGCAGCCCCCGAGGACGGGGGAGAGGCCATCACACTCTCGGGCAGGTCCCCGCCAGAGGGCTCCTAGGGAAGATGGCCTTGGGACACGGGGGCGGCAGGGAGTCGTGAACAGCTGGTTCATGTGCGTCTGCAAAGGACCAGCCTTAGGATCTGACGCAAGAAAATAATCTTTCTCTCCCTCAATTTCCTCTTCTGAAAAAAATGAGCTTAAGAAGAGTAGTTGCCTCTTGGGGTTATTCTAAGAATTTACACGAAGCAATACCCACAGAGTGCTCAGAGCAGAGCCCAGTGTGCGTGAAGTGCTGTTATTGTGAACAAAGGGACGGTCCTCACTCTTGAGTCCCTTTTAAGGAAAAAGAACATGCAAATTAAATGATTAATGAATTCAAATTGGATATAAAGAGATTCTCTGTAATCCCTGTCACAATGTTACAGTTCCAGACTCTTGGAAGCAACAGAAGTGCTCCCATGAGGGGAAAGAATATTATATGATTGCCTTAGAAAGCCACTAGTTTTCAACCACCAATAATTATCATGGTGAAAACCAGGCTTCTTCTTGAAAACTTTATACACACTATAGGAACTGAAGAAAGCAGCTTATAAAATTACACATGTAGCAGGATTTAAATAAGGTTCAAAAAAAAAAAAAAAACAAAAACACAACCCTGTATTCAATAAGGTCAAACCTGGAAAGGAACAGGGACTAGAAAGAGCCAGGATCAGCTTCGCCTGTCTTTTGAGAGACCCCCTGGGAGTGCACAGCCTCCTCCACATCAGGCTTTCCTTCCCTCAGCCTCTTCATAGTCAAGCTTCCCTGTGGGATTCTCGGTTGTTCTCTCTTCTTTCTCTCCTCCAGCTGTCTTCCTAACCCGGGCTGCTGGCTGCTTCCCTTCTGCTCTCCTGAAGTCTACACTGGATCCCCACGATTCCCACGGGCGCTTTCCTGCCCCGCTGTTACCCACGCGTGTGCCTTCCCTGCTTGCCATCCAGCTTACCGCTTGCTCTCTTGGGGATTGCTGAGCCTTCCCTGCTGACCTTGCTGTGCACGCCCTTCCAGCTGTTTTCCTGCCTTACCCACGTCCTCTGCAGCCTCTCCTCCTGCACTGACCTGGCACTGTTGGGGTTCTCTGGCCACAGGCCCCAGGCCTCTTCCCTTCTCTCAGCCATACCATGGTTTAAGTGTCACCTGGAGGTGACCCTGGACTCACGTATGCAGCCCAGCCCCACCTCTGCGCTCCAGCACCACGTGTCCAACTCAGTCAGCATCCTGGCACCTCCACTCACTCCATCTCAGCTGTAACTATTATTGACAATAGCAACAGCTCGCATCTTCCCCTTCCCTTCCAGTGGAAACACCCTCTACTCCATTGTTCAATCAAGATATCTGGATTCCGTCTTCTTTCCTTTTTCCTCTTCTTGACTGAATTAATCAGTAAGTTCCAGAGGTTCTACCTCTAAAATGTTGCCTGAATCCTTTTCTCCACCACCTTCCACACCCTAGACTCCTGCACTCAGAGTATCGTCTTTATAGCACCTTCCTACATTTCAGATTACACAGTTACTTCTTATTCCAAGCTGCTTGATGGCAGAGCCAATCCCGTGTGCCAGTCCTGGCTGGTACATCCCTCCCCACTCCCAACAGGAACAGACCTGGGCACGTTTATCTACGTGCTTCCCCCCACGCCCAGTCTGCTCTTCTGCTCTCCAGGCTGATCCCGCGATGCTAGGGATGGCCCCAGCCTATCCTCGTGGTTCCAAAGCAGACATCAGTCATGCCCTTTCATGCGCCAAAATGTCTCCATTTCCACAATTCACTAGACAGCCAGAGATTAGGACCTGCTTCTGCATGCTTCCATCACCAGCACCTAGCACAGTGAATAGCACCTAAATCAACATTTCCTAAGCCAAAGAATGGATGCAAGGGTGGCCCACTAGGAGATCAATAATGGTTGAAAGAACTAAGTGTATTCTGTGCCTGTGAGCCAGCCGTTCCCTCTTGGCAAGAAGAGTCCCTGTGGTCTGAAGACCATCCAGCCTTTAAAAAATGCCTTCACCCTTTTCCCGTTTCGTAGAAAAAAAAGGGCAGCTCGCTGCCAGCACTCATTTAATTTTACATAAACACGCTCTTTGGGGCTGAAGCAAATCTAACTGATTTTCAATATGAAAACAAAATATAAAAACTGTTCTTAGAATTAATTCTGAACAGAACTAACATCAGAATTGTCTGAATCATCAGAATCATCTATTTCAGAAAAACAGGTTCAGCAAATGAATCATCGGCCAACAACTTGTTCGAGAACAATGTTAACAACACACATGGGACTGCTGTTTTCTAGGATTTGACATTTTCAGTGATTGAGAATCACTATATGTTGTAAATGGAAATACCACTACTAAAAGCAGAATGCTATAAGTAGAATCGTCTCCTTTGTTTCCAAAGTCAATATACCAGAGTGATGTGAAAATAATAATAAAAGCAAGATCTTTCATGGCAGAGTTATCGCGGGGTAAATGCTGCAGCTGTAAGCACTGCCAGTGAGTATTCCGGGGGCAAACAGGAATTAAGCCATTCCCACACCATCTGAGAGAGCCTAGCCATTACCTTCCCACTCCAGGTTCAGCTTCCGTGGAGACGTGGCTGGAGCTTCCTGGTGACAGACGCACTGGTACGAGCCCTCCAGGTTTGCGCAGAGTTCCCTTCCAGAACAGGCATTGAGCTCCTTGTAGGAACACTCATTGACATCTACAGGGAAGGAGAGCGGGACCCAGGCTCAGCAGTCGCAGCTGCCTCGTCATCTTCATCTACCTGCACACACACGGCCTCTGTGGACTCGTGCCATGGATTTGTGCCATGTCGGTTGAGGGGTGCCTTGGGCAGTGATCCCAAGGGGGACTATGGAAGCCTCGTCTTAGAAGGCCCTGTGCGGCTGCTGACCATCTTCATCCGAGCAGCAGCCCATGTTCAGGCAGGACTCACAGCTGGCTCATCGGACAGCCTCACGTGAGCAAGTCACTCCGGGCTGGACTGAGTCTGAGTGGTCATGAAAAGACGGGGCCAAAACAACCCACCCCAAGCGTAAAGCAAATCAGTGGGTGTTTTCTGTGCCAACAAGGAAACCCGGAGCCACCCCTGACGTTCTGACGCTGGCCCAGGCCTCCCAGACAGAACCATCTTGCAGCAACCAGCCTCAGACAGGGCCTCCTCCTAATGCTGTCTAAGTACAGACAGCGAGAAGCTCATGTGTCACTCACAAAATACTAATACCCCTCTCTTGGCCCAAATGAGTGATTATTAGTTCTTTACAAACTATGGCTTATGTTTATGCAATTGTTCCCGTCTCTTTTGCTTAGATGTATTGAGATTCCCAAACGTGGAGTTGCCTCCATTTTCTGACAGCATTCAATTCAGAACAAAATCACACTTCCCTAGACCCTCCCCAAACCACCCAATCAAAACCCACATCCTATAACAGGTTCTTTCTAACAATCTCTTACTGAGAGACCTCATGGTTCTCCATGGTGTGGGTTCTCCCTCGCTGCCTCAAATAATAAACTCAAGTGGTCCACCCACAGGTGTGCTCCTGCCACCTCTGGCCAAAGGTCATTGACAGAGCAGATGACAGAACGAGCACTTTGCTTAATGGCACTAGAGCAATGCAGCTTGGTTTTGAAGAACATGTGCTGATCTGAAGGGAGATCAATGCAATCGCTAGAGCTTTCACACAGCTCTGAGCCCTGGCTTTGTCACGTGCCTCCTCAGTGTCATAGAAGAGGCTTCACCAAGGCAGCCACCCTCCCGCAAAGCCCTGGGAGCAGCAGACTAGCCTGGCTGCCTCCTGCTTGGGTACAGGAAGCCATACGGGAGCCCAGCGGTTTGCTTGCAGACTGTCTGTGACTGCTACAGCAGCAGAGCTGAGTCGTTGAGACAGAGACCACATGGGCCCACAAAGCCAAAAATATTTACTATCTGATCCCTTTTAGATGAGGTTTGCCAATTCCTGACATAGAACAACAACAACAAAGAATAGGTAATTTCTTCCCAGAAACAAGGCCACGTCTATGTGCTTTGCCAGATACGAATTCAGCTTTAGACAAATTGTGCTGAAGGAGCCTTTGGAGTACAAGGATGTCCTTGGCGAGGGTGGGAAAGAGGCGACAGGGAAATTTAGGAAACCAAAGAACTGAAGAAACAAGTTCTTTGTGTGTGGCTCTGGGATTTGCACTCCAGTGTCCACTAGGATGGAAGGAGAAGCCTGCCGAGGGGGCAGGAGGCCAGAGGGATCCGAGGAGAGATGGAGGGAAGGGGAGAGGGGCGGGAAATGGGGGGCAAAATAAGTTCTCGAGGTCTGCACTTGGGGACTTGGAGTTTGCAGGGTGAGCTGAAGATGGGTCCCACACCTGTGGGATGAACACACTTGAACCAGTTATTCTTTTGCTCCTGAACTTAAACCTCCTTTAAAAGACAAAGGACTGGTCTGGCTTTAGCGTCCACCTTGCATTTTGGCTGTTCAGGCACCGCCCTGTAGCCTCCCCAGAGGGAGGATCAAGGGAAGCCCAACCTTGCACCTGGACGCTGATCACTTCGTAGACACGCTTTGCAATGTCACCCAGCAGGGCGGAGACGTTGGCCACAGGCAGTGGCCGCGACAGGCCCAGTAGCAGCCGTGACACTGTGGTGGAGGCATCCCCAGGGGCTGAGTGCAGGTGGTGGATGGTGGAGGCCATTGGTTGCAGGGCGCTGGTGACCTGTGAAGCCAGAATCAGAGCGTCACACAGCAGAAGGACACTCCGTCAGAGAGACGAGAAGATTGAGGCCCACAGAGCTGAAATGAACTGTCCAGACACACACACCATTCTGCTCTTCAGCAAAGAACCTCTACAGTACTTATATATCCATCACTATCCCAATAAAAGTCCTACAAACCAGAACTATCAGTACCTTTCAGCACCAGTTGTGATAAGCCGAATTCTGTGCCCTAAAATCCATATGTTGAAGTCCTAACCTCCAGTACCTCAGAATGTGACCTTATTTGGAAACAGGGTCACTGCAGATGTAATTAGTGAAGGTGGGTTCTAATCCAATATGGCTGGTGCCCTCACAAAAGGGGAAATTTGGACACAGAAACAGACATGAATGGGGGGAAGACAATGTGAAGAGACAGAGAAGACAGCTGTCTGCAGGCCAAGGAGAGAGGCCTGGAGGCCTCAGGAGGAACCAGCCCTGCCGACACCTTCATTTCAGACTCTTCAGCCCTCAGAACTGTGACAGAATAAGTTTCTGTTGTTTGAAGCCCCCAGTCTGTGGTCCTTGGTTACAGTGGCCCCAGCACACTCATACAGCAGCCGGCCCCAGGACCCTCGGTCTTCCACCCTTGCCAAGACTGCAGGTCTCTTGCAGCTGACAACAGAGAATTAGAACTAGAATTAGACAATTCGAGATCAAAAGCCACGGTCTCCTGTTGTACACATCCAATTACTTTTTTGAGGTTTAATAATCACTTTCCTCATTTCATATGCATTATTTTTATTTCAGCTTAGTATCTTGAAATCTCAAACTTTGGGAAGCCAGGCAAACCGGCAGCTGCACAGCCAGACCAGTGGTCACCAGAACAAACTTTGCCAGCAAACCCCCAAGTCTCCACTGGGAACTCCAAAGGAGGTTTGGGGAGAGCTGGAGTCCTCCGATACACACTTGAAGCCCCTTCCTGGGAGGAGATGCAGCTCATAATTTAGCATACAGAACTGGGAACCAGCCCCGGCCTCATCGGAACCCCTTATTCAGCAGCAGAAGCAGGTCTCAGAGCCCAGCCCCTGCTGGTGCCTGACCCCTGTGCAAGGCAAGGCGCTTCTGCGGGGGTAATGGGCTGGTTGGAGACACGAAACCTGCGTGCACGAGGAGACAGCAGGTGGCACGCAGCAATACTGAAATCACAACAGCCACAACATCTCAGGCCCACACACACCAGGAAGCTCAGGAACCATCTCAAGCTCTTTACATGTATGATTTAAACTCATGGCCCTGTCTCAGGCAGGGTGATGATTATTTCTATTTATTTACTTATTTATTTATTTAGAGACAGAGTCTCGCTCTGTAGCCCAGGCTGGAGCGCAGTGGCACGATCTCAGCTCACTGCAACCTCCGCTTCCCAGGTTCAAGCAATTCTCCTGCCTCAGCCTCCCCCGTAGCTGGGATTACAGGCACGTGCCACCACGTCTGGCTAATTACTGGATTTCTAGTAGAGACGGGGTTTCGCCATGTTGGCCAGGCTGGTCTTGAACTCCTGAACTCAAGTGATCCGCCTGCCTTGGCCTCCCAAAGTGCTGGGATTACAAGCTTGAGCCACCACTCCTGGCCGATTATTTATATTTAATGGAGGCGGTATCTCAGGCACAGAGAGGTTAAGTGACTTGCCCAAGGTCACACAGCTGATGAGTGGCAACACTAGGGCCAGGCAGTGTGGCTTCAGAGCTAGTTTCTTACTGGCCAATTGGGCAGTCCCCTTAACAAGCTAAGAGGAAACAGGAATCACTCCTAGCCCGGGCTGTTAAGGCCGAGGCTGCAGACTACCCGTCTAGCAGCTCACTGGCCAGCAGCCCAGAACAACGTGAGGTGCGCACCATCTGATCTGGGCTCCCAGCCAGCTTAGTCTAACGGCCAAGGAGCGCCCCAACCCTGGGTTTGACACCAAGACACCCAGGCACACATGGGACACACAAAAGATCTGAAGCACAGAACAGCTACACAGATGCTGAAGGAAAATGCGGGGCCCCTTGTCTGAAAAGTGTTCGGCATTTCCAGAGGCAACAGCAGCAGCACATTAGACCAAGCTGAGGCCCCTCTGAGCACAGGCCCTGTCAGCAGCCGGCCCTGAAGCCAGACCATCCCCCAGGGAGGGCCGCCTTGGGGACACGCAGCACCCTGTCCACGCTGGGATTCCCGAGACTGATGGTGGCCTGAGCTGGAGAAGACATCCTGGTTGGAAATCACTGCTGATGGGCCAGAAAGCATGAGCTGTGTCATCAGCAAGGGTCAGCCAGGGTGTTTGTTTTTATCCCCAGGGAACAGTGGGTGACGTCTGGAGACAGTTTTGGATGTCACCTTGGGGTGTGCTTCTGACTTGTGTGGAGAGGCCAGGGGCGCTGCTAACCATCGGACCCCAGGGTGCTCTCCAGCCCTGGGCTACGGTTCCCATCTCGGCACTCCCAGGATGGTGCTGGCTTCCACGAAGCAGGAGCCAGAACTTGAAGAAATTGGGAGTGAGGGTGGTGAGGGAAGAGCTCGGGGCTTAGGCTGTCTTTGCTGGGACTGCAGACCCCTGCAAGCTTAGGGATCCGTGTTCTCCACCACAACAGGCGGGCCTATGAGGGTACACACATCACAACTGAGCCAACTACACGCTTCAGTTGTGTGCATTTTGTTGCATGTAAATCATACCTCTTTGAAGCTGATTTTTTAAGAACTAGAATTTGGTTCAGAGTCAGTCATTTGGGGCCATTTGTGGAACATCACCCTGCCCAACCCCCAGGTCCCTTCCAGGGCCCCATACCTGGGTCTGCCTGAGCAGCTGCTGCAAGGAGCATGCAGGTAGCCCCTGTCCGTGTCACCTACCAAGGAATGCAGAAGGCGCATGTGGTTGAGGAGCCTGGGGTCCACTTGCTGGAGTTCCTCGAAGTCCATTTTCACCACTATGGTGACATTGTACCAGGAGCCCATGGGGTCCCTCTCTGGAGCTGCACAAGCGAAAACACTGATGATTATGGACCCAGGACAGGTTGAAGTCACAAAAGCCACTGGGGTGGGAGAGGGGGCAGGAGAGGGAACAAGAGGCCATGAGAGGCCCTGCCCTGCATTTACCTCCCTGCAAAAAAGACATCTACCACAGGACACGGGGGATGTCCTCACTGCCCGCCCCTTGCTCCTCTCCATCCTAATGTCCCTGAAGACCACCGATCCCTGCTCAGAGGTGAGCTGGGCCTGGGACCCACAGCAGCGGGCCTTCCCTTGAAGAGATCCACTTAGGAGGTAGATAGAGCCTATCAGCCTCATTATACTCTCATAGCATGTTGATACAGAAAATTGCTTTATACTGTGTCATTATTTTATTGATACTACAAATATTGGATAGTATAATCATATGTAATATGATATATACTATATAATAGCATGTAGTATAATGATATAGTATTATCATATAATAATATTTGATATTATGTATACTATTGCTTTATTACTGCATACCATACTAATGCTATAATATATAGTATTTTAAATATTAAATAATATGTAACATTATACATATATATATGTATAGGCCATCCCATTCTCCTGGATGCAGACCCCAATCAAAAGAGAGTTTTCCAGACCAGCAGGCGCACATTTGAGGTGGCAGGGCCTGCCTACGGATGCTGTGGCGCTCATCAGGCCCCTGTGGCACTGCAGGCACAGCCAGCTCCACATCTGCAACAAATCTACCTGGAGCTCCTCACCTCTCCAGGCAAACTGGGAAATCCGGGTCTCTGCTCCACCAGAAGCATCTTCCCATTTCAGGGCCCCTAAGAGCACCATGAGATTTCTCCCCCGAGAGTTCAGTGGCCAGATTTTGACTAAGAAATTATCTCAGAGCAGGCGTTGCCTGTGCACACAGTGGGGGCTCCTGGTGAAATCGGTCACTGCTCCTAGAAACACGCTCCTCCCCACACCTTCACACAGATCAGGCCTCACCGAGACCCCCCTTTGCTGCCTGTCCATGAGCACGGCCCGCAGCAGCCTACCTTGGGGTGCAGGGGCCACGCAGCAGCGCCCCGCTGACCGGGAGCAGCACTTCTCAAGTCCAGGACAGTCGGTGTCCAAGCTGCAGGGGGAGGTGGATGGTTCAGGCCCCTCTGCGGGGCAGACCCCGGGTCTTGATGTGAACTCCCTGGACTGATTCAGGGCTGGGAGAAAATGATACAATTAATGATGCTGGCGATGAAGGACAAACCTGATTTGCTGCACAGGGACCTCGTGTCGGTGCTTCCTGATGCTGAAGTCTGCCTATAGGTCCGTGGCCTTTTCGGGGCCCATCCCCATGCCTGGGCAGACACCCACCCCAATGGAGGGCCGTTGGCTTTGGCTTTCATATCCTCTGCCCATCTGTCCTGCCAGGGCAGCTTCAGCTGGGGTCCTAGGTGTCTCTGTTTCCTCTAGGCCTCAGAAGCCCAGGTCCAGGGGGCTCCATCACCCCCTGAGAGGGCCCCTTGCTGCTTCAAGTCCTGATAGCTCATTCATTCATTCATTCAATATTTGTTGAGCACCTGCTATGTGCCAGGCACAATGCCGGGTGCCCAGGGCCCAGCCTTCAGGGAACTTATATTCCAGTGGGGAAACAACAGTGCAAGGAGATCTACAGATATTCAGATGGGGTGAGAGCCTCAGGGAATGAAGCAGTGTGGGGGGTTGAAGGACACTCTGGAGAGGGGCTCATGCCCAGGCTGGGTAGAGGGGAGCTCGGAGCAGCTCTGCAGACATCAGCCCTGGCGCCCACGAGGCGAGGTACAGGCCTGGTGTGGGGTGTGGTGGGGGCCGGCCTAGGTGACAGTGCAGGCGAGTGCAGCATGGGACCCTGGGGAGATCAGGTGGGGGCGTCCACAGGATGTGCTGACAGACAGGATGGGGTGTAAGAGAAGAAGCTTCAGGAAGGCTCCCGGGCTTCATTCCTGAGCTGGGGAAAGCTGCAGGAAGAACGGCCTGGTGTAGACCAGGAGTGTAGCAGTGCAAATGTGAAGTCGGACATGTCCACCGCTCGCCCATGTGGAGACGCATGGCAGAGTGGCCCTGGAGGCGGCCACTGAGGCCAGCCCGCCGGCTGTTGGCTGCACAGCTCCCCAGACCTTCACAGTGTGAGTGCAGCTCGGATGCAGCTCCAGACACAGAAACGTGGCGAGCCTCTGCAGGAGGCAAAGATGAAGAAGGCAAGAGGCCAGCCCGGTGGGGTCCCCCTGGGAGGTGCACTGGTCCTGGGGACCAGACCTCAGCCAAGGCTGCAGGAGGAGGCCACGGTGGGCTTTCCAGAAAAGGGGCTTGTAGCGCTCTCAGAAAGCACTGCAGGAGTCTGAGAATCCACCCAAAGGGAAGCTGTCAGGAGTCTGGGGGCTGACGCTCAGGGCTCTGAGAAGCACAAGAGGAGGGCAAGGAGAAGAAACCGAACCCCAGGGGACAGGAGACAGCGGAGCATGTGCCCGATGCCGCAGAGCCTGCAGTGTGCCTTTGCCAAGATGGCAGAGGTGGGCCCAGGGCAGGAGACGACCCCATCTCCCAGGACGGAAGGAAGCTGAGAAGATGGGAGCTCCAGGAGGAGGCTGAGGGCAGCCATGAGGAAGACACAGAGGGAGGAGGGACCCCATTGCTGGGCTCCAGAGAAGGCTTGCCCAGCTCTGTGGCCTCCATGGCCAGCCACCCTGATGGTGGGTGCCATGCCCCCCTGGGGCTTTACTCAGAAGACTTCTCAGAGCCCAGAAGACTAGAGGAGGCCAGCTGGTAACTAGGTCCTGGACTCACCCCCGCGAGGGTGGGGAAAACTCGTGGGATTGGCCAAGTGGAAGGGCAGCCTCAGCAGGCTGCAGTCCCAGGGACCAGCCTCTCAGGTCCCCCAAGTTCTCGGCAGAGCACTCTGCAACCAAGAAAGAAGGTGGCGGCCCTGACTTCTGTTGGGACCACATCACCAAGGACACTGCTCAGCTGGCCAGAGCAGGGGGAGCCAGAGTCAGGGAATATACAGATAGCCTGCATCCCCACTCTTCTCACACAGCCCTGTCTGCCTGGCGCCCAGCCTTGCTGTGGGCATTCCTCTCAGCCGCACTCTCTTTCCTGCGTTGTCCCTGACTCACTCTTCATCTCCTCATCATCCAGGCAGCTCTACCAATGGCCGTGCATGAAAAATGAACGTTGGGTGCAGCTCGAGGAGGGCAATGCCAGGAGCCTGGTGGAGGCTTGCTGAGAATCTGAAGGTCTCTGCTTTGCCTCCCAGTGCAAAAAGCAAAGGCCTCAGGGTTAAGCAGACATGTGGACTAAAGAGAAGGTGGGCTCCTGGGACAGGAAAAGACATTCAGGGGAAAACAGGGGAATCCAAATAAACTATGGAGTTTCCTGACAATGCCCAGTGTCGGTTCCTTAGGACAAGTAGCCCCGAGAGCTGTAAGATGCTAACATTAGGGGAAGCTGGGGTGGGGGGTACAGGACCTTTCTGCATTATCTTTGCAACTTCCCTGCAAATCTAAAACTATTCTAAACTAAAAGCCTATTTAAATAGAAACAATCCCCCCAAAACTGGCTTCCAAAAATAGTTGCCTAATCACCAGAAGCGTGTTTTTGAGTGAAACGTTTGCGTCTTAACTGGGTACTGCCGGGAAGCCCCTCCATCCCTTGGAGCCGGCCAGCTGACCGAGTGCCCTGAGAACGCTGAACAACTCCAACCTGATAGAAAGTCAAAAATCTCCTTCTTCCCTAACTCAACGCAAACAATAAAACAGAGCTGCTCAGCTCCTGGCAACACTGTTAGTCATGGTCCAGTGAGGCAACAGGGGAGCTTTCTGTTTGAGCAACAAAACCCAAGGCTCCCAGGGCTGAGGACTGGATGGGCTGGGGAGGAGTCGCTCCTGTCTCCCTCCTCCTTCTTTGGTGTCTCTTCGCCTGATCGGAACAGGAGGTTCTCACCAAAGGGCCCCTGGTCATCAGCACGCGGGGACAGGAAGTTTGGGGAGTCTCCTGGTCCTCTGGGGGTCCTGGACTTGCCTAATGAGGCTGAGTTTGCCAGGAGGTTGATCCTGTGCAGAACTGGGGTGTCACTGGAGTTACGGAGCACAGCTAAGATGCTGGGTTCCACTTCTCAGAATTCATCCTCAGCACATAATCCACCCGTGTGCACAGTCGTGTTTGTAGCGTATGATGTTCATCACAGCATTATGTATGATAATGAGTAATTAGAAGCAACTGACTGTGAAGTGGCAAGAGCTTGCTCAATGAATGCTGATGTGCGTATGAGGTAATGCCACGTGGCCGTAAAAGCATGCAGTGGAGTCATGTTTATGGGCATGAAAGCTGCTGTGGATACATTGCTGAGTGGTAAAATCACGCTACAAATGTTTCGGACACAGTGGCCACCCTCTTGTGAAATGTCTGCCCTGGATAAAGAACATGTGAAAGGTGGTTATTCGTGAGTGGCAGGCTTGGGATCGTTTCCTCCTCCTGTTCTTTTCTGTGTTTCCAAATTTTCTGCATGGCTTGTGTGTTCATTTCTGTAATTATATTTTTAAAAACATAAAATAATGCACCAATTGTCATCGCATTCCACGTGCTGGACTGAAAAAGTTGAAAAAGTCACTGAAAGTCGTATCACGTGTGTGTCCACGCTTCCCTTCCCTTTTTTGCATAAGTCATTATTGAGTGGGAGGAGAAAGGAGGAAACATGTCTGGCATTTTACCACTGTCTGGGGCATAGGACTCCGAGGCGCAGACCCCTGGGCGGCTGAGGTGTGAGTCACCCACACTCGGGCGACCTGGAGGCCCCACCGCAGAGGAAGGAGCATCTCCTGCCCTTCACGCCTCCCAGTATTTCCAGGGGCCTCCAACATCTGCCAGGTCCTGCTTCATTCTGTACAAATCAGAGTCATGGTGCTCAACAGGCCACTTACTGAAACCATCTCACATCCAGCTCCAAGGAACCAACCTGCTGTGCGGCATCCCGGAAAAAAGTGGCTTTGATCAAAAGAGCTGTGCAAGCATGGAGAAGGTTGCGCTGCCAAAATCCAGGGTGTAAATCCACCCACCACAGGCGCCTTCACACCACCAGCATGATGTCTCTGACCTTGGGGCTGGGAAGAAATGGGATACAGGCCCTCCAGTGGCAGGAGTTGCAGAAACCTCGTGGGCTGTGCCCTTCACCAGGCCCTGGCACAGGCAGGGATCTTTCTGAGAAAGAACTCCATGTCCTCAGTGCCCTGAAATATTCCTCCTCCCACAGTCACCACAGCCACAGCACTCAAATGCCACAAACTCCCTTACACTAAAGTGCAGCTTGGTAAACCCCCAAAAATCTGCCTGGGGGTCAGAGAGCCCCAGGTCCACGTTCCCAGCCTGCCTTCCTGGAGCTGTGCCACGCTGGCGGAGGCACGGGCCTCCCCTAGCCTGGATCCCCACCTGCAGAGCCAGGGATACTCATTCCTTTGGTGCCCGAGGGATTGGAGGGTCTCCTGCCCTGGCCTCTTAGAAAGAATGCACTCAGGCAGTGCCTGTTCCCCTCCCTCTTCTCTTCCTTCCTCCTTCTAGGTCTGCCTCCTCTTCACTGTGCCAGAGTGAGCCTTCTAGAACCTGAGGGGCCATTACTGAGGGGCTCGGGGCCTGCAGGGCGAGTCTACCTCCCCTCATGCCCCACGTCCCTCCCTGTGGCCTCGCCCTCCACTCCCTGCAGCTCCCCAGGGCAGCCCACTCACACCCACAGGACTCCCTGACTGCAAGGGCATCACCCTGGTGAGCCCCTAATTAAAGGTATTAACACTCTAAAAGTGGGGCTGATTCCAACAAGAGGCACTTCCTGGAGGCTGGTCTGTGGAGGGGGATGCAGGGCAGGTGGTGGGGAGGGGCCTCCCTGTCTTCTGGGAGGGAATTAACTTGTTTGTTGCAGCAGGCCAGGGTCTCTTACAGAAGGTGATGGTGGGCATGGGTGGGGCTGGTGTGGCCCTGCAGAACGGGGGCAGGAAGGGGCTGCTGATCAGCCTCCCCCAGGGCCTCCTCCCCTCACTAGTCCTGACAATGCCAACAGGTAGGAAGAGGTGTGGCCTTCACAGGTAAGACCGGACAGGACAGGGCACGTCCTGACTGCAAAGCCCACATGCTCTAAACCGAGGTGCTGTGGCACCAGCACCTGTGTCCTAATGGCCCCCAACCATCCCCTAGGAGTGGAGTTGTTGCACAGCAGCAACTGTGGCTCAGCAGGCCCCTGTGTGTGTGGCCCTCAAAGAAAGGGAAAGTGGAAATGGGGCCCGGCATCAGGACAGGAAGGGTCTCCTTAGACCAGCACCTGAGCAGCATGGCCAAGGCATAGCCTTGTCCTGCCAGTGGCCCTCTAGGGAACCAATGAGAGCACAGAAGGGCCATTGCTCTGGGGTCAGCTGGCCCCACCTGGTTTCTATTGGTGATGGAGGTGTTGCTCTGGGATCAGCTGGCCCTGCCTGGTTTCTATTGGTGATGGAGGTGTTGCTCTGGGATCAGCTGGCCCTGCCTGGTTTCTATTGGTGATGGAGGTGTTGCTCTAGGGCCAGCTGGCCCTGCCTGGTTTCTATTGGTGATGGAGGTGTTGCTCTGGGATCAGCTGGCCCTGCCTGGTTTCTATTGGTGATGGAGGTGTTGCTCTGGGGTCAGCTGGCCCTGCCTGGTTTCTATTGGTGATGGAGGTGTTGGTCATGGTGGTATTGTTTTAACACGCCTGAAAGAGGAACATGCCTGTTAACAGCACACCTGAAACCATCGGGCCCTCTCTCTGCCTGGCCCTCTGAACGGGACAACAGAAACACGTCAACTGTCCCTGTCATCGGTGAAATCGCACTGGGGGCTGAGGGAGGGCCCACTCAGGATGGCCCAGCATGCAGGTCTATGCAGACCCCAGACTCTACAATCTGGGGCCCTTGGTTTCTGGAGGAGGCAGACACCCTGGTTTGCGGAGTCTGCGCTCCATTCTGCTGTTGTCCTGGTCTTGTAATGCCCAACCTGGTTTTTACTAACCCTGTTTTTAGACTCTCCCTTTCCTTTAAGCACCTAGCCTTGTTTCCACCTGAATTGACTCTCCCTTAGCTAAGAGAGCCAGACAGACTCCATCTTGGCTCTTTCACTGGCAGCCCCTTCCTCAAGGACTTAACTCGTGCAAGCTGACTCCCAGCACATCCAAGAGTGCAATTAACTGATAAGATACTGTGGCGAGCTATATCCGCAGTTCCCAGGAATTCGTCTGATTGGTAACGCCCAAAGCCCCGTGTCTATCACCTTGTAATAGTCTTAAAGCCCCTGCACCTGGAACTGTTTACTTTCCTGTAACCATTTATCCTTTTAACTTTTTGCCTACTTTATTTCTGTAAAATTGTTTTAACTAGACCCCCTCCCCTTTCTAAACCAAAGTATAAAAGAAAATCTAGCCCCTTCTTCGGGGCCGAGAGAATTTTGAGCGTTAGCCATCTCTCGGTCGCCGGCTAATAAAGGACTCTTAATTCGTCTCAAAGTGTGGCGTTTTCTCTAACTCGCCTGGGTACAACAGTCTCAGGCCACAAGGATGGGTCCTGTAGGATCCCCTTCGGGGTACCCAGGAGCTGGTGGCTTCTGCACTCTGGAGGTCGCAGCCCTTATGTCTCAGTGACCCTAGCCAGCACCAAGCTGGAGCCACACATCCCCACATCCCTCCACAGTGGGGGTGTGAGGCAGGACCTTCTGACTGTACAGAAACTCACTGCAGATCTGGTATTGACTCAAAATTAGCAGCCATCACACACACACACACACACACACACACACACACACACACACACACACACCCCTCCCCTGGAAGAGATCACCTGTGTGTCAGTGGGCTGTGCCCTGAGTCCCCGCCCTATCCCAACGGCTCAGACCCTGGCCTGGCATAACCACACAGGTCACCCTGGTAACTGGCCCCAAGCATCCTACAGGACAGCAGCTTCCAAACTGCACTGAGGAACTGGGAGGATGTGGGGGCCTCTGAGCACTTAGGGTGGTAGGCTCGGGGCTCCTTCCAGCTCTTTCACGTATTGGAGTTCAGAATAGGATTTTGGTTACGAAAGCATTTCACTGCAGCTTTTAGAAAGAAAAGGCTGCTGTAGAAGAGAGTTCAGTGCTGGCTCTCACACTCAGCAGTATATGAGAATCACTCTGGGAGCTTTGAAAACTCCCGACACCCATGCCACGACCCCGACGAATTCCCTGACACTCTCTCAACGCCCCGGGCCAATTCCCCCACACTCTCTCAGGAAGAGACCCAGGCATCTGCATTTTTAAAGCTGTCCAGGAGCCCTCTGAGAACAACAGAGTTTCTCAAAGTGGGGTCCCTGGGCCAGCAGCGTCAGTGTCACCCGGGAACTTGTCAGGAGGGCAAATTCTTGTACTTCACCCCCACCCACGGACTCAGAAACCTGGGAGTGGGGCCAGGGACAAGCCCTGCCGATGACCCTGCTGTCTGGTCAAGGCTGGGAACCGTGCTCCTAGAAGATCTAGCAAGTTCGGGGCCAATGGATGCCAGCACCTGTCCCATCAGGATTCTCGACGGCAAGGGTGGCCCCGCCCCAGCCCAGCAGCCCTGGACTCACGCAAGACACAGTAGAGGCCGAGCTGTTCATAGCCCTCACAGCAGTCGGTCACGTTCCTGGACTCAGGGACCTCCACTACCAGGTACTGGGTCCAGTAAACCGTCTTGGGGCACCGCCTCCAGGGGATCCAGCCACCGCAGGACACATAGGTCATGTAGGACGTCTGCACCGCCTCCACCTTCTGTACAGTGTGGGTCACACGGTAGCTGCACAGCTGGTAGCCCAACAGGGAGAGGCCTTTTTCTAAAAGAGGCAAGCAAGGAGGCGACTGAGAACACCAGGATCAGATCCGTGCGCGCAGTTATCCGCCAGGCGTCCCTCTGCAACAGCAAGTGAGACCACGCCTCCCGCACTCGGGCAGGCCGCTCAGAAGCTGCCCACCAGCCCTCTCCACCGGCCTTTGCCTGCTAGTGCACCAGGAAGGCTGTTGCTTGAGTGAGCACTGAAGAATAAAGCATAAACGTAGCCTGGCCTGCTAAGAAAGCCGCTGTGACTGAGGAGGAGGTGCCACCTGGGCCCCATGCATACTTCCTGAAGCACAGGGGTCTCACTGTCAATATACGAAGGAGAGAGCACAGCGCTGGAATCAACGCTTAGAGATCACGTCCCTTTGTTCTGCTCCATGTGAGCTGATTCCACAGGCCGTAGAATCTCGTGCACATCTATCTCTTAGTCCCCCTGAGCCTCAAGGTTGCCACATGGGAAGTGAACGTGCAGCACTTCCCTCCACAGTGCAAACTGAAGGCCTGCTGTGGCCAGGACATGACAATGACGGCTTTCTTTTCTATGAGGTGGAAGATAAGTAAGCAGGTACTTAAAGCACCTGTGGAGTGGGGTCGCTCTGTGGCAAGTGTGTGAGAAGTTTGTTGATGATAAAAGACCAGCTCAGGCCGGGCGTGATGGCTCACACCTGTAATCCCAGCACTGTGGGAGGCCGAGGCAGGCGGATCACTAGAGCTCAGGAGTTCGAGATTCAGCCTGGCCAACATGGTGAAACCCCATCTCCACCAAAAATATTTTTTAAAAATTAGCCGGGTATGGGCTGGGCGCAGTGGCTCATGCCTGTAATCCCAGCACTTTGGGAGGCTGAGGTGGGCGGATCACGAGGTCAGGAGATTGAGACCATCCTGGCTAACATGGTGAAAGCCCCTCTCTACTAAAAATACAAAAAATTAGCCGGGAGTGGTGGTGGGTGCCTGTAGTCCCAGCTACTTGGGAGGCTGAGACAGAATGGCGTGAACCCAGGAGGCGGAGTTTGCAGTGAGCCAAGATTGCGCCACTACACTCCACCCTGGGTGACAGAGCGAAGACTCTCTCTGAAAAAAATAAAAAACTGTGGTGGTGGGCGCCTGTAATCCCAGCTACTCAGGAGGCTGAGGCAGGAGAATTGCTTGAACCCAGGAGGCGGAGATTGCAGTGAGCCTAGATCATGTCACTGCCATCCAGCCTGGGTGACAGAGCAAGACTCCATCTCAAAAAAAAAGGCCAGTTCAACTTTTCAGCCGTTACCACTGTGATCAGGAGGAGGCACCATCACCCCCCCTGCAGGACAAGCATCAAGTTTACCCTATCGGGCCCCACACATCTCTCACCGGAGCCTGGTTCCTTTACACAAGGTCCATCACCCTCCATCAATGTGATTACTCCGTTCTCGAGACCCCTGGCCCCATGACATTCATTCACCACGAGACTCTTTGGTCGTGGGCATCCCCTGACATGGTGCCTGGGCTACCCATCTCTCCGGGAGCCCCTACTGCCTAGTTGGAATTGATTGTGTTCCTCCAAAAATTCGCGTGTTAAAGTCCTAAACCCCAGTAACTCAGAATATGACCTTATCTGCAGTAATGTCTTATGGAGGGTATCAAGTTAAAGTGGAGACATTAGGGTGGGCCCTAATACAATATGACTGGTCCTTATATTAAAGGGAAATGTGGAGACAGACAGGCACATAGGGAGAAGGTAGAGACCAGGGTGATGCTTCTACCAGTCAAGGAACACCAAAGATCGCCAGCAGCCCCAGAAACTGGAGGCCCGGAGCAGAGACTCCTGCAAGGGCTCGGGAGAAGCCAGGCCTGCCCGCAACTTCACCTTAGACTTCTGGCCTCCAGAACTGTGACTGAATCCATTTCTGCTGTTTAAGCCGCCCAGGCTGTGTTTCTTTGTTGCAGCAGCCCTAGCCAGTGCACACAGGGATGGTGAAGGGTCCCCTCCAGCTCCCCTGTGGCACCTAGCAGGGGGCCCTGAGTACATGGACTCTCAGTGCAGGATGAACGGAGGATTTGACGTACAGTGCTTGCATTTCAGACACTCAACCCCTGGGCTCTAAGCTTTACTAGAGCGTACCCCCAAGAGGTGGGGCTCAGTATTACGGTTTATTTCCCTCAATGAGTAGCTGGATTGATTTCTGGGGAGGAACACAGAGATGGGAGCAGAAATGATCACAAAACCACTGCTGTCCTTATTCTCTCCACTGGGGCAGCATCTCTGAAGATACCCTCCTTGGACTTCACAGCAACCTACAAGTGTGCAGAAAGCGGGACTCCAGGGGCTTGTTACTCACCCCAGGAAGAAAAGGGGCAGAGCCAGCCCTCAAACAAGGTGAGGGAAGAGGCTGCAGATTTGCTCTGGGCAGAACACAGGTGCTGGACCACACACTTGCTGCAGAGCGACCCCACTCCACAAGCAACAGGGACTGAAGCTGCAACCTCTTCTAGGGGCTGAACCCCAAATCACCTTGAGGGCTCAGCTGGGCCTCTGGGGATGGGGACCACCTGCTGCTTGGCATCACCAGTGGGGCAGTTACTGTGAGCTCTGCAAAGGAACGGGAGGTCCTCGTCATACAGGGTGGAACAGGACAAATCAGCTTCTAGGACCAGGGCAGCTTGACTGAGAGCCTAGAGGTGACTTGCATGAAGAATGGTGGAATATGGCCGGAAGGAACGCGCTCACCTACTCAGTGACCACGCCGAGCAAGGCAAAGGCCGAGGACTTCCTGCACCAAGAAGCAGAGTGGATCTAGCTTGTGTTTTTCATCGTAACCTGAGCAGAGATGCCAACCACATTAAGGACACTTACAGCTCCTTGTCTCTAGAGAGGTGCCAGGGCCCCACCTGATCTTTACATAGCCCCAGCTGGTCCGCAGCAGAGCCCTCCTGCACGCACACGCACACGCACACACACACACACTCGTCTCCTGTAGAACCCGGGAGATGTTTGCCCTGTTTTGTTTTTAACGTTTTATCTGAGGTCATGTGCCATCCCAAGCCTGGCTTCTTGGCCAAGCCCAGAGAAGAAAGCATTTAGCAGATCCTGCCATTCCACAAAGACCCACAAGGGCCATCGGAGCAGGAGCCAGGGGTCTTGGATTCCCGTCTCAGAGACGGGAAAGCCTAATGCTCTGGGGCCGACAAGAGTCCTGGGGTCAGATGGACCTGCGCTCACACCCAGGCTCAGAAACACCTGTTGCATGATTGCGCCCATGTCATGCCCTCCCAGTGCCCCTCTCTTGTCATCCGTGAAATAACAGCCATGCCCTGTGGCTGCAAAAGGCTGAAGTGGGGCCATGCCCGTGAAGGCAGTGCTGGCATACAGGGGAAATTCGGGGCGAGCACATGTGGGGTTGCTGAGGTTCTGCCCCGTGTCCTCATATACAATGAGGGGTTCTGTAAACACCTCCTAAGACCTTCTCCAGCTTCCCAGGATTCCCACTCATTATGCATCTGAACTGTGGGGTCTACACATTACCTGTTCCAATGGGAAAATCCATTCCACAAATCACAAAGCAAAATCCTGCTTCTGGGTGAAAAACTTTAAAGTAGTACAAAAACATAGTTTATTTTAGAAACAGAATGGATTCCTTTAAATTTGTAACTGAATAAGACAGATTTTTAAGAGGAAAATGATTTTAAAATTCTGCACCCCCATTTCCCTGGATTCTGGGGTTTCAGAATCCCCGTGTGTTTTTTAGAAGCTGCTCTGCTCTCCGCATGCCTGGGAAAACTCCGGACAGAGCCCTGGTGCAGCCTCTGGCTCCTGTGGTGACTCTGCCCTGTGAGCTGTGTGGGCTGGGCGAGTCCCTGATCCATTCTGGGTCTCCCTTTCTTTTTGGTTTTTGTATTGTGGCTTTTTTTGTTTGTTTGTTTGTTTGTTTGGGGGCTTTTGCTCTGCCGCCCAGGCTGCAGTGCAGTGGAGCAATCTTAGCTCACTGCAGCCTCGACCTCCCAAGCTCAAGCGATCCTCCCATCCCAGCCTCCTGTGTAGCTGGGACCACAAGTGTGCACCACCATGCCTGGCTAATTTTTTTTTTTTTTTTCGGTACAGATGGGGTCTCATGATGTTGCCCAGGCTAGACCTCCTTTTTTTTTTAATCTATAAGCGGGGACTTGAATGCACCAAGGTTCAGGAGACCTTTCTTCTGTAGGAGCTCACTGTTCTCAGTGGGATCTGAGGACCCACAGCATCTGCATCACCCACAGACATGCAGAGTTCCAGGCCCTGCACCCCAGACCTGCTGGCTAAGAATCTGCATTTTACCCCCACGAACGCCCAGGTGATTCAGCAACAGGTTCCCACTGGGGGAGTCCTCTTCCCAAAACCCTACCTGGCACTCCTGGCCCACCTCCACAGCTGCTAGCATGTGCGCTTACGGAAAAGCTTGTCCACCAAGGAACAGACGTCGCCTCTCCAAGCAGAGGCGTCCTTGCCTGCCCAGGTCTCCGCAGGAGGCTGTCCTCATGAGACCCATGCCAGGGAGCCCCTGTCCTTAAGAACTGCCCATGCCAAGCCCAGACCCCTCACCTGTGAAGCCGCTGGCCTGGCTTGGGCCCACAGCACTGACCAGAGCCAGCAGGGCCAGCCCCGAGGTCCTGAGCATCGTCCGGCAGTGGTGGCAGTACAGGGCTCTGGGCCTCTACCACGAAGCCTGGGTCTCTGCTACACCAAGGCTCATAGGGGCCTGAGCTGCCTGGACCTGGAGAAACGGCCTTTCTGTCCCCTATGCTGCTGCAGGTGGCAATGACTTCAGAGGAAGCACCGCTGGGAGCAGTCCCTTATGCCTGCTCGTTAACACCTACCACTGCCATGGCCGTTTCCCTGGGGGCTCCTGCGTGTCACAGCCTATTCTGCTCCAAGCAGATGGCATCTTTCAGGAAAGGTGAGTACCTAACAGCCCAGACTGCATCGCTGGATCCCATCTCGTTGTTACGCAGAAAACACATTTGAGACCCAAATCTGAGTCTCTCCATCAACATAGACTATTCTCTTACCCTATCGTTCCGAACTGGCAGAAGAAAACAGCATCAAATCAAAGTGGTACATCACGTTCAGAAAAGCGTCCTTCACACGGTTCCACAATGCAGTTCAAAAGTCACAAAAATGTCCAGGTGCTTTGACCCAGTCCTCTCCTCCTGGAGCTTGGGCTGAGAGCACGAAGCTGTGGTCACAGGGATGTGCATTACTTATTATGACTTAAAGTGGGAAATTACATAATTGAACAGCCACAGGAGAATGGGAGAGTAATTATTACAGAGCATCTGGATGCAGTATTATACGGGCGTTGAAATGCTCACCGTGAAGTTTTAGTAGCATAGGAAATACTTAACAATGTGAAGTCAAAACAGCAGCGCATGCAACTTCATCTCCATGAAAGTGACAACTCTGTACAGTTATATAAGCACGGAGAAAACTCCAGAAAGGGCCATGGGACAGGAAGAAAACATTTTGAGGAGTGATAAGGATACAGGTGATTTATGTTTTATTTAAGTAATCATCGTGGTATATGTGAAGTAGATTTCTAAATCTCATGTTAAGTTCTTTCTAGCTCATGATGTGTTCATACCACACTGTTGATTGCCTCTTACTGCTTGGTGCTGACTGCTGAAGCCCAATTTTTAACATTGGATGAAGAAGATCTTGTTGCTTTTACTGAGGAAACATTCAGATGAGTTAACAAAGATTCACCTTGGCTGCATGGTTTGGGAGCATAGTTCCCTGGTGTTCTAGATACAAAACAATTCCTCCAGAAGGGACCTTCTCGCCTAACGCCCGCACCAACGTTGCTACCTCTTTTATTCTCTGTAGATTAATCTCTGAGATGATGAACTGTGGCATTTGCTTGGCTAATGACTAAACGTCAGATGCCATGACAAGAATACAAAAAGGAGGCTGGAAATGATCTCACAGCAAAGGGGTTGCGTACAACCGGTGTCCTTGGAACACAGCAGCTTTTATAGAAAACCAAAAGCTTCACGCAGAATTGGCTCACTAAAAAAAGTTTTCATGGGAAAAGAATAAATGTTAAAGCTATTATATAATACTCAAGAAAGTGAAAATTTATTAACACTAAAAGAAAAAAGTATTATGATTTAAGTAAATCTGAACATTTTAAAATGCAAGATGAATTTGTATTATCTTGTATATATCATCTCAAAATGTTTGCTACTATAATGTATGAATGTCTATAAAATATCAAGGTAAATCAGAGATAATATTACAGGTTAAAACTCAAAATTTGTCTGGTGCACTGTTGTCTCTCATCTTCACGATTACCCTATGAAATAGGTCCTTTGTCCCTATTATATAGGTGAGAAAACAGGTTCAGAAAGGCCACACAGCCAGTAAACAAGAGATTAAACCCCGGCTTGTCCAAGCCTCAAGCCGCAGTTCTTCACACTCCCCTCCACTGCTGGTCTGTCATGATTTAACCACAGACCTCAAGACAGGGGAACAAAGTCAAGACATTTTACCAATTGAGGACTTCATAATAAGTTACAATTGCCCGTAAAATGTCATTGTAACATGCTGTCTCTTTATATTAAATGATTAAAGAAAAAAATCTCAAAATTAACTGTCTGTTTCTAGCTTGGTCTCTCCTTCAACCTCCATTTCATTGAGGCACAATGAAAGAAACCCCTACTGTGTGTGTGTGTGTGTGTGTGCGCGCGCGCATGTGTGTTTCTGTCTGTGTTTTGTCCACAGAAGGCATTTTTCTCCAGTTATCCTTTATGCATATTTTTCTGCATGATGGCCGGAGGGATTTTCCATGTTTGTACTGTCCATGTAAACACTCTGAGGAGAAAAACAACCCTATACTATAACCCAACAGGGAGAGAATTCTCCAGCACTTGGTGTCCAACATGCCCAGAGTGTGTCTTCCACAGTCCATCCGGCGGAGAGCCCCAAATTCGCTCAGTGCCGCTGTGCAGAAAGGACAGCATCCCCCACACAGCATCCAAAGTCCGGAGAGACAATGGAGGCCACTGGTGTGCCATGCTGGCTTTCAGGGCACCCACGCCCAGGCATTCACACCCACTCACACCCACATACCTGCGCTCACACTGGGCGTAAACACAGACACATCCACACTCACATGTGCACCGACACATACAGACACACTCACACAAGTCCACACACATACTGACACACGTTCACACACACACAAACACAAACTCATATGTCACATCACTCACTCATGCATGCCCATTCACACATGCCCACACTAACACATGTACATGTATTCACACTCATACGCATATGGGCATGCACACACACAGACACACATTCACACCCTCACACTTGTGCACACTCACATTCACTCTTTAATCTGCACACCCACACACATGCTCATACTCACAATCACACACATTCACACTCGTACTTGCACACACACAGCTACCCACTCTCACACGCACAACACAGGAGCCAAGGAAGTGCTTCCCATCCCTGGACGCAGCCTCTCCCTGGGCGTGTGCTGCACCTCCTGTCTTGAGCGCTGGTGCCTGGGCCGGCAGCTGCCCTGTTTTCTCCATCTCTAGAGGGAGTGATTTGAACTCAATGGCCTCCGGGGGGCCTTTCTCATCTCAGGTCAGACTTCTAGGACCCTATGTGTGCAAGCTCACAGAGGCTCAACAAGTTATACTGCAAAATCACACGTCTGTCATTACCCTACAGCCAAAATGTTCACAGCCTCCTCTTCGTATCCCCAGGCATTCACACCCACTCACACTCACATACATGCACTCACACTGGGTGTAAACACAGACACATCCACACTCACATGTGCACTGACATACAGACACACGTTCACACACACACACACACACTCATATGCCATACCACTCACTCATGCATGTGCATTCACACATGCCCACACTAACACATGTACACATATTCACTCATACATATATGGGCATGCATGGTAACGGCTGCCAGGCAGGTGCAGGCAGAAAGAGGCAGGGCGGGAGAAGCCCTCATCTCCAAGGGTGGCCAGGTGGGTTTATTTTCAGGGAAAGCTGGTTGTGATGGAGAATGTGAGGACGAGCTACGGAGGAGAGTCATGCAACCGAGAAATGGTTTGGACTTGGAAGAGACCTTGAGTCATCCGGCCCAGCATCCAGGCCATCCAGGTGGCTGTCCGACAGCGGTGGTGACTTAACACCCTGTTTCTCGGGGTGTGGGTGGGGACCACCTGCATGGGGAGGGAACATATAGAAAATGCAGGCTCCCAGCCTCACCCCTGTCTCACTCAGGCACTGGAGGTAGGCCCCCGGCATCCGGGTGACTGGGGTGCTCACACGACCTTGAGTACGGGACTCCGTCCTCCTGAACACCAGGCCACGAATCCAGTGGGATGGCCCCTTCTGTGGACAGATGGCTCTGCCTGAAAATTCCGCCCGATGTGGAATCACGGTTGGCCTTCCTGCTGGAACGACCACACCCGAGAAGCCTGGTCCACCCTCACACTGGACGGTGAGTGCCACTCCTCCATGTGGCAGCCTTCGGACCCTTCTGGAGAGTTCTCCGGGCCGCCTCTGTTTTGCTCCCCTCCCCCATCTCTCTCTCCCTCACTCACACAGACACGTGCCCTCGTCTTTGTCTCTGTTTCCGTTTGCCTTTGCAGAGCTCGGCTTTCTTATCACAGCCCGAATGACTTTTCCTTTTTCACATTCCTCTTCGGAGACTGTCCACGGGCGACAGCTGCCGGGTTGGATGGAAAGTGAGGGTGCGGCCTGGGGTCGGGACGCTGTCTCCAGGCCCCAAGGAGCAGTGTGGGCATGTCGCTTTCTCCTGGTGAGGCCGAGCAGATCGGAAGGCGAAGAGACACAAGAAACTCCCAGAAGAGGTGCCCAGGCCTTCAGAGGTGCTTCTGTAATACAGCGAAGGCATATCTAAGGCCAGGGGCGTGGTGGACATGCACGTGCCGGTGTGTTTTCAGACCCTGCATGCCTCACAGTGGAACCTGGGGAAAGCCCTGGATTAGGAGCCAAATACCCTCAGTCCAGTCCTCGTTCTGCCAACAGCTGGACAGGGTCCCCTGGGTGGCATTTATCCACGCAGTGCCTCGGTTCCCTAAATGGGAAATTACCAAAAGGGAATAGTGATGCCTTCTAATTTAGTGGTGTTTTAATGCCTCCTGATTTTATGAAAACCAAATTAATTAATGTTTGGGAATGCCTTCCAGAACTAGAGTGTATTTTAAGTATCCATCACTTATTGTCATTAAATGTAGGTAAGGCCATTACTGGGGAAATATAATTAAAAATAAAATGTGCTGGCCAGGCACAATGGCTCACGTCTGTAATCCCAGCACTTTGGGAGGTTGGAGGGGGGTGGATCACGAAGTCAGGAGTTCAAGACCAGCCTGGCCAAGATGGTGAAACCCCATCTCTACTAAAAATACAAAAATTAGCCAGGTGTGGTGGCACATGCCTGTAATCTCAGCTACTTGGGAGGCTGAGGCAGAGAATTGCTTGAACCCAGGAGGCGGAGGTTGCAGTGAGCCAAGATCGCGCCACTGCACTCCAGCCTGGAGGACAGAGCAAGACTCCGTCTCAAAAAAAAAAAAAAAGAAAGAATAAAGAAGTGTGTTCCCAACCCAGAAAACCTCTCCACAAAGGTGGAAGACAAAGAAAATTTCATTATTGAATAACCATTAAGCCAGAAGATGATATGCATCACAAGCAATGGCTAAGAGATTGCAAAGAAAGGATCTTATCCTTTTAAAGACTCAAACAGGTACGACTCACTGCATGCGTGTTTTCAACATAAACAATAACTAGTCCTTAAGGAAGAGGCCCTGACAGTGCCGTTGACCATTGACCCCATACACTGTTGACCCCAGAACCACCTGGTCACTGGGGTTACCATCTGTGTTTGTTAATTGTCTGTATCTAGAAGAAGAATGAACTCCTATCTTCATGACAAGAGGTAGTTTTGCAGCCTGGAGCAAGATGGACTAAGTTAGGCTTTTGGCCTCCCTAGGAAACCAGAGAGGCCAGAAGACAGTTTGGGAGGCTGAGCTGGGCAGATCGCCTGAGGTCAGGAGTTCAAGACCAGCCTGGCCAACATGGTGAAACCCTGCCTCTACTAAAAATACAAAAAAAAATTAGCCAAGCACAGTGGCACACACCTGTAATCCCAGCTACTCGGAAGGCTGAGGCAGGAGAATTGCTTGAACCCAGGAGGTGGAGGTTGCGGTGAGCCGAGATTGCGCCACTGCACTCCAGCCTGGGCAACAGAGCAAGACTCCGTCTCAAAAAAAGAAAAAAAAAAAAAGAGTAATGCTCAGAGAAAAAGGAGAGAAAAATCTCTTCCCTTCTTTTCAATCAGGAGACTTAAGCCTCTATTTTTAATTTGTCTCTGTGCTTGAAATCCTGAGGTGGTTTTAAGGGCATAGCACACTTACCAGAGAAGGCTGGCCTGGGTGCGTGCCAGGGCCTCTTCCAACTCTGAGATAGTGAGCATCAAGGATAAGCTTTGGAGCCTATTGATAACAGCATTAGCACCACGATCAGGAATGCTGTCAGTCCTAACAAGTAACGTTAGGACAAAGAATTCACAGTTCATGTAAAAGAGTGAATGCAAGTCAGAAACAAAAGTCCACCTACGTCTGGGTCCTGGAACCTGGCTGCGGAGGGCAGCTTGGTCTGGAGAATAGGGTGCCAGCCAGGTCTGGTGTCCTGACTTCTAGACAGGACTCCAGCCTGTCTGTAAGAGTTGGTGCAGGCCGAGCGCAGTGGCTCACTCCTGAAATCCCAACACTTTGGGAGGCTGAGGCGGCCGGATCACAAGGTCAGCAGATCGAGGCCCTCCTGGCCAACATGGTGAAACCCCCTCTCTAATAAAAATACAAAATCTGGGCATGGGGGAGCACGCCTGTAATCCCAGCTACTCGGGAGGCTGAGGCAGGAGAATCACTTGAACCAGGGAGTCGGAGGTTGCAGTGAGACAAGATCATGCCACTGCACTCCAGTCAGGCTGACAGAGCTAGACTCTGCCTCAAAAAAAAAAAAAAGAGTTGGTGCAGTCGTTGGCCACCTGGACTTCAGGGTCTTGTTTCCGGATGGTGAAGATGACTGGCTCGATCCACACTTGCACCAGCATTTCACGACTGGATCATCTCTTAGGACAGGTCAGACCATGGTGCTTCCAGACCCATCAGGTCCATTCTGCACCCAGTAATGGATATCATCATGTGGCTTTGAAATAATGAAGCGAGAGCAATCGAATCTGAACTGAAATGCAGTAACTACATGAATGAGTTTATAGTGTGGCATGTTAGAAAGCTTTCTGCTGGAGGGTTCCAAATAAGTGACGCCAAACTCAGTGGGGATCGTTCCCCGCCAGCCCTCATCTCAACAGGCAGCTGCCCCAGCACAGTCACTCCTGGGAAACACCAATGTCCCAAGGCGCGGAGTCTTTCTGCCGGGGCTGAGGTTGGGATAAAAGGACATCACAACAGCGAGTTGCCTCTACCTTGAATCAGGCTTTAATCTTTAAGAGGAAAAGAGAGAAGGTGTACATTCCCCCAGCCACAAGGATTTTCAAAAGTAAAAACAGAATACAACAGATTCAATAGCTCCAATAAATGATTTAAAAATTCTCAGATATGCATTCTTTGTCAGGATTCTCCAGAGAAACAGAAAACTGATTTAAAAAAAAAAAAAAGAAAAAGAAAAGAAAAGAAAGAAATTTGTGGGCCGGGCATGTTGGCACACGCCTGTAATCCCAGCGCTTTGGGAGGCTGAGGCGGGCAGATCATCTGAGGTCAGGAGTTAGAGACCGGTCTGGCCAACATGGCAAAAACCCGTCTCTACTAAAAATACAAAAATTAGCCAGGTGTGGTGGTGGGCACCTGTAGTCCCAGCTACTCAGGAGGCTTAGGCAGGGGAATCACTTGAACCTGGAGGCAGAGGTTGCAGTGAGCCGAGATTACGCCTTTGCACTCCAGCCTGGGCAACTAAAGCGAAACTCTGTCTCAAAAGAAAAAAAGAAAAGAAAGAAAGAAATTCGTGATTATAAGAAATTGGCTCACACAGTTATGGAGCTGACAAGTCCAACACCACCTGCAGAGTGAGTCAGCAAGCTGGGGCCCAAGAGAGCCGCCGTGGAGTTCCTGCACCGACGTAGGCAGACTCAAGACCCGGGGAGAGGTGATGTTTCAGTTCAAGTCCAAAGGCATCAAAAAGCTGATGTTCCAGTTCGGAGGCCATCCGGCAGGAGGGGTTCTCTCCTCCTTGGGGGCAGGGGCAGCCCTTTTGCTGTTTTCAGGCCTTTGGCTGATTGCACGAGGCCCACTCACATTCTGCTTGACTCAGTCTATTGATTCAAATATGAATCCAATCAGATCAGAGGAGGGACCTGCAGAGGCACGGCCGGCAGAGAAACCGTTGGGCTGGACTGCCAACTGAGAACGCCAGGGATCTGATTCACCAGCAGCCTTGGGGACATTCACCTCAGGCTCCACAAACTGCCAGAAACCCCCCAAGCCCAAAGGCATCCATACAACAGCCGGGTTATTTCAGATTGACACACGTCCTAGTGCACAAGTCAGCCCACACATCCCACAGGCACTGAGCGTCTCTTGTTGCTCACCCCAAATAAACTCTGGTGAAACTGGGGGGCCGCAGGGTGTGGAGAAGAGGGAAGAAGGGCAGAGGGCAGAAGTGGGTGGTTTGCTCTGCTCCACCCATGGAAGGCTGGTGCACACGGCTGCTTCTGAAAGGGCTTCCTGCTTTAATTGCAGTGCTGAGACACAGGTGGCTCTCACGCCCTCTAATTCAGGCAAAGCCTCCACTGGGGTGAGGGGGAGCCGGGGGACAAGCAAGTGGCCAGTTGGGAGCAATGTTCACAATGGCTCCTTGCATGCACCAGCCCCAGAGTCTTAGAGGGAGGGATTCCTCCAGAGGGACTGAGGCCAGAGGTTTCCACTGCTCCTGTCCTAACGATCAGGTGAGCAGCCTCCCTGGGTTCCTGGGTCTAAGGCATCGCTCAGGAGGAAGGACTTTCACCACCTTTGCCAGGAAAGACTCCTGATACCCAGGACGGGCTGCTCACCTGCTGGGAAGCTCTTTTAAAAATCCCGATGCCTGGCCTCCAGCCCCGGGAAAGCAGCTTAGAATCTCTTTGGGGAACACCTGGGGGGACTCCAAGGGGCAGCAAGGTTGACAGCCTTGACCCAGTCCAAACACAGGGCAGCTTGCCAATGAGGAAGTGAAAGCGAAGGGCCCTTGGCCAAGGTCACCCTGTGCAGCGGGCTGAATGGCAGCCCCACGCACCCCTGCAAAAGATGTGTCCAATCCTAACCCCAGGTACCTGTGAATGTCAACTTATTTGGAAAAAGGGTCTTTTTGCAGATGTAATTTAGATGAGATCATCCTGGATTTAAGGTGAACCTAAATCCAATGACTGGCATCCTTACAAAAAGAAGGAGAGGGAGATTTGAGGTGCATAGAGGGAAGCCCTGAGAAGCCATGGAGATTGGAGTGATCCATCTACGAAGAGCCTGGAATGCCAGGAAGGGCTCACCCCAGACCCTGGGAGAGGCAGGGGACGGTTTCTCCCTCGCAGCCTCCAGAGGAAACCAGTGCTGTCAGCCCCTTGATTTCAGACCTGCAGCCTCCGAGCTTTGAGAGAGTGCAGGTCTATTGTTCAGCCTCCCAGCTTGTGGTTCTTTCTTTGTACAGTATCCCCAGGACGTTGGTTAAGAGTGCAGCCTCACTCACTGTCGTGGGACCCCTCCGTTGGCTCTTCTCACCACCCACTTTTGCCCTCTGCCCATCTCCCCTCTTCTCCACCCCTGCGAGTCCCGCCCCAGTTCCAGCAGAGTTTATTTGGGGTGAACAAGAGACGCTCAGTGCACATGGGGTGTGTGGGCTGACTTGCACATTAGGATGTGTGTCAATCTGAAACAACCTGGCCATTCTCTCGACGCCTTTGGGCTTGGGGGCATTTCTGACAGGTTGTGGAGCCCAAGGTGAACGTCCCCAAGGCTGTTGGTGAACTGATTCAGATCCCTGGTGGTCGCAACTGACAGTTCAGCCCCTCCCTGGTTTCTCTGCCAGCTGCGCTTCTGCAGGCCCCTCCCTTAGATCTAACGCATCTGTAATGCTTTCATCTCACTGAGAACCCTCCGCCTCTGGCAGGTTAAAGTAGCACTCAGGGTTGGATGTATTATCTCACCACATCTGCTTCAGTTTCCCCTGCAGAGGCGGCTCAGCGTTGGCGCTGGCGCTGGCCGGGCACAGCACTAACTAACTTGCTTCTTTGTGATCCTTCCCCCACTTTCATTTGGAAATGTTCTCACATTCTCTGCTTCTTGTAACCTCAACAGTGGGTGATGTTGAGAAAGTGTCATTTTTGTCCCAAGGCCTTTCTCCCTGTTGGACGGTCCCAGGGCTCGGCACAGCAGCCTTAGCAGGGTGGAGAGGGAAAAGGTCAGGAGCCCAGCACGGGGTGCAGTCCAGGGTCCCAACCTAGATTCTCTGCCTGCCACGAGTTCACGTGGGGAAGGCCAATTTGTCCTGAGGAAACCACAGCTCAAGTGCTCACCATGACGTTGATGACAGTGACCATCAGTTGCCACTGTCCCGCTGCGGATCTTGCTGATTTTCTGATACAGAGATGACCTCAGAGCCTCTAGCGTGGAGAGGAAAGCTCCCAAGATCAAAGTCAGGGCCGGTCACTGGCTGCCACTGTGTAGGATTTTACCCTGGAGACAAGTGGAGGGAAATGAGGGCACGAGAAGACGCTGCCTCGCCTGCCACTGAGAGAGCCCTGCAGCCACATCGCCCCCACAGGGCAGTGTTCAAGACCCCGCTTCCCGCAGGGCAGGGGCTGGGGCTTGTTGGGGACGTGTGTGGGATCTGAGCACAGGGACAGCCTCCAGCTTGTAACCTGTTGCCGCTTCCTCCTTCCAGAAAAAAACACGCCTGGCAGAGGCAGGCCCAGCCCTGCGGGGTTTCAACTTCTGAAGCAGCTCAGGCAAAAGGCCGAAAACAGGAAGTGAGACTTGGGCAGTGGGAGGAGGGTGTGGGCAAGCAGGAGGGATGCTGATACAGAAAATTCACATTTGAGAAGAACCCAACGTACAAGAAAGGAGAGGAAAAGAGAGAGAGAAGACACCAGCACGAACTCCCCGTGGGTGCGCCGGGCTTTTCCTCAGCTGCCTGCCTGAGAGCCAGCCTCTGCCCTGCCCCACTCCTTCCACACACATTCGCCGCCCTGCCTGCTGCAGGCCAGCCGGGGCCTCAGTGGGACCCACTCACGGCCTCCAAAAGGCTTAAAGTCTCTTGTGGGCTAAATTGTGTCCCTCAAAAAGGTATGTTGAAGTCCTACCCCTCTGAACTGGTGAATGTGACTGTATTTGGGAACAGGGTTTTTGCAGGTGTAGTTAAGATGAGGTCAAACTGGAGTAGAGTGGGCCCTAAATCTAATATGTCCTTATAAAAAGAGAGACATTCGGATGCAGATGAATGGAGAAGGGAGTACCAAGAGACAACAGAGGTGGAGGGGGAGTGAGGCGGCTGCAGCCAGGGCACCCCCGGGGACCACCGCCCCCGCCGGCACCAGCACAGGCCAGGAGGGCTCTGTCCAGACACCTGGATCTTGACCTTCCGGCCTCCAGAGCTGTGAGGGAATCAGCATCGGTTGTTTAAGCTCCCAGTTTGCACTGCTTTGTTCCCAGCCCAAGCCGACTCACACAGGGTCTAATGGGGAAGAGGTTAAACACGTTAAACATAATCCTCCCGCCTCAGCCTCCCAAAGTGCTGGGATTACAGGCATGAGCCACCATGTCCTGCCCTCACTGCTTTTTTATTTGTTTAGTAATTGGCTGGTTTTTTTGTTTGTTTGTTTGTTTGTTTGTTTGTTTTAGACAGGGTCTCTCTCTGTCACTCAGGCTGGAGTGCATGACAGGATCTGGGCTCACTGCAGCCTTGACCTCCTGGGCACCAATCCTCCCACCTCAGCCTCCCGAGTAGCTGGGACTACAGGTGTGCACCTGTAGGTTAAACATAATCCCATGCCCAATTATGCCCAGACAACAGGGTCCGTGGTACCAACACTGAAGCCTGAAGGGAGAAGGGTCAGTTGGGCCTTCCAGAGAGGCTGGGGCCGGCAGCTGGCCTCACCCAGGAACCCATGCAGAGGGCAGGGACGCCGGAGCACAGGGCACAAGATGCATTTCCACCACCCCATCACTCCACCCTTCCAGCCACTTGCCAGGCCCAGGCCTGCCCAGCCCCCAGGACAATGTAGGTGCTGAGAGCTCTGCCTCTCTAGAAGTGGGCATCAAGGCAGGGCACCAGTGAACGTGGCCCCGGTCACTATCAGTTCCCGTGCGCAGGGTGCGACCCCTCACAGGGGCATGGTGACCGAGGCCTCCAGATCACTTGGGGCAGAATCAGAAGAGGCCGACTTCAATTTCAGCTGGAATTTAGGTCAGATAATGAGGGCTGTTAAGCCTCAGGCTGCCTTGTCTGAGGTGCAGTGATGAGAAATGCTGGCATTGGGTGAATCTGCCAGGCAGGCAGCACTCACTACCCTACCCACCCTGTCTGTCCCCAGTGGGGCCCTCCAGCCTCCGTACCTGAGTGACAGCTTCGGAGCAAGGGAGGCTGCTTCCCGAGTGGGCGGCATCTGTGGAGGGTAGATAAGAAGCTCAGCTCTGAGGCACAAGGACGCACCGAATGGGGAACGGAGACATCAGGAGCTGCTGACCGCTGAGGAAGACGAGGAGGAAGAGGGCTGCCATGGCCTTTGAGTCCTTGCAGAGCCAGGTCTAACCCCAGATCCATTGACATTTGCTTTCTAGGTGGTCTTTGGAAGACACTTGGCCTGGCATCTAATCTGCAAATGGAAGAATAGTACATGCCCACAGGTGGCAACTGAGCCAGCTTGCTCAGAGACCCCAGGATGCAATCAGTGCTTCAGAGAGGCTGGCTTTCTTGCTTCCTCCTTAGGAAGATCAAGTGCAAGAGTGACCCTGAAATCAACCTTCCCTGCAAGAAAGGGATGTGTCATGTCCACTGCAGTCACTGTCCAACCTGCTGTCACTGTCCACGGTCCACTGTCCATGGGACCACTGGCCAGATGGACTCCTTGCCATTGGTGGTCTCTAGGGACAGACAGGCAGGCAGTGAAGGCCTAGCCTAGAAGCGGCCCCCAGTGGACCCCGATGAGAGCCGGCCAGAGCTGGAGGAGCTGTCCCCACCAATGGTCAGGGGAGGGGACACTCAGCCTGGGCCAGGTCAGGGCTTCCAAGGGTGTTCAGCAGTAGCTGGCCAGCGTTGAGGCAAGCAGATGACAGCGTGGTGGGCAGGACAGTGTGGATCACGACACAAGGCCACAGACAGGGGATCGGGGCTGGGGACTAGGCAGCCGGCCTCG
Source organism: Symphalangus syndactylus (assembly GCF_028878055.3). Taxonomy (NCBI): domain Eukaryota; kingdom Metazoa; phylum Chordata; class Mammalia; order Primates; family Hylobatidae; genus Symphalangus; species Symphalangus syndactylus. Next base: position 88,359,271 of record NC_072427.2, read on the forward strand.
GGAAAGTCCTCCAGGGAGTGGCAGGACTGACTCCAGGCCCAGAAACTCCTGACACTGGGACTAAATATGGCAAGAGCCATCCCCAAAGGGGGTGAGCCACTGAGCAGATGACCAGAACCAGAATGCAACAGAGGCAGAGCCAAGCTGCAGCAGCTAAACCCAGGGTCCACGTCAGCCTGGGGTCAGAGGCCAAGTTCAAGCAACATAATCAGGGCCCTGCCTGGGGGACATTAGGGCCACACATCAGCATCAACCCAAAATGGGAGAACCAATATTGACCCATTCAGCGCCAATCCAAATACTCATTCCGATCAGTGCCAATTCAAACACTCATCCCACTCAGCGCCAATTCAAATTCTCATTCCTCCCTGCTGCCCTTCAGTCCTCGGCCCACTGCCATCCCACTTCCCGACACCTAAAACAGCACTTCACTGTCACCTCTCTGAGGTCATTGTTCCCTTTATTCTGTGACAATGTGAGTGAAGGTCTCCCCTACCCTGATAGGTGATGGGCAGCACAAAGGGAGGAGTCAGGGCCTGGCGCAGTGACTCACGCCTGTAATCCCAGCACTTTAGGAGGCTGAGGCAGGAGGATCACTTCACACCAAGAGCTTGAGATCAGCCTGGGCAACATAGTGAGACCCCTGCCTCTACAAAACAATACAAAAGAAAAAATTTGCCAGGTGTGGTGGTGTGTGCCTGTAGACCCAGCTATGCGGGAGGCTAAGGCAGGAGGATCACTTGGGCCCAGGAGGTCTAAGCTACAATGAGCCATGATCAGGCCACTGCACTCCAGCCTGGGCAGCAGAACCAGGCCCTATCTCGAAAACAAAAACAAAACAAAACAAAAACAAAAGGAGGAATCAGGACCTAAGACTACTTCCTCCTGGGGCCCAGCCCATGTCTGGCATACAGTAGGTACTCAATAAGTGCTAGTTGAATGGCCTGGGGTCAGCCCACATACACATTAGGGTAGGACCAGGAAGAAGCAGGCAGAAGAGGGCTCCCCACAGCCGCTCATCACTCCCACATCCCGGGTGTGCATCTTATTTTAAGGACCTCTTCTATGGTCTCACAGACCCACAGCCGTGCTTCCCAGAATAGCTGTGACCAGCAGCAAAACACTTCATTCCGACATTCAAGGCTCAGACGGGTCTCATGTTTCCTGTGGAGATCACAAACCAGGAAAGTCACTTTTTCAGCAGCTCGCTTCATCTGCCTCCTGCCGAGAGGATCCAGGAGTGTGAGGAAGTCACTCCCAGCTGAGAATCGGATGCCCTCTGATGCCTTTGGTCTTGGTAATATATTTAAATGCCATGTGATTATATAGTTACAATTCTTAGAAGGGTGGTGGTTCCCTCTAAAGCTGGCCATTTTACAAACCACTGACCTAGAAAAAGACTCTCACTATTGCGTTGTAAAGATGAGGAGGGACTCAGAAGCTGACGGCCATTCATCCTCCTGGCTGCTCCACCTTTCCACGTGTGCAGAATGCTCAGGCGTTGCGAGAACAGGGCTGGCACTGCACGGGGGCTCTTTCATGGCGGGTAGGGAGACCCACCAGAAAATCCTGGCTGGGAATTCAAATACATAACCCAGACATAACATGCTGCAGAAATCGCTGCCAGAAATTCAGCCTTGCGGCAAGACAATGCCTTCTTAGCATGCTGGCAGGCGAGGTGACCGCAGTCACTCAGGGGTTTGGTTACAGGTCCTAAAAACTTGGAGTTTCCTTCCAGATGAGTAACTTCTTTTCCATTTTCCAAAGGTTAGAAGGTTTTTGTTAAGAAATACCTTTGAAATGATGTTAGGAAAAACAAACCCTTTCCGAAAACCCCAAAGAATGTGAAGAAAGTCCATCCGCATTCAGCACTCAGTGGCTTTCCTGGGGAAGGGCAGGCATGGGCCCCCGTGCTAGCATTTGCATAGTAAATGAGGGAATGTTTACCAAGCAGTGTTCAGTGGTTTGAGGCTTGTATAAATAAAAGATAAACAGATGAGGAAGCCCAAGTGGAAAGACCGGTTTGGAACATCTCACTGATTGACTGGTGGAGCCATCGGGAGCGTTTTTCCATCCCAGAAGGAAAAAGGGAGAGCAGCATTTCCAGCCAGACTTCCAGGGAGTCTGCGGAACTCGTTAGGGAGGAGTGATCTATGCGGTGTCTGGGGAAACTGCCTGGTGTAAGATCTCAACAGAGTGTTTGAAGAGAAAAAGAGTAAGCTATGAGGGGTGGGACACACCCTGAGAAGGAAGAGATACAAAGATATGCTCGAATCGTGTCTCCTCTAAATTCATGTCCATCCAGAATCTTAGGATGGGACCTTATTTGGAAAGGGCTGTTGCAGATGTAAGGTCAGAGATGAGATCATCCTGCCCTAGCTTTGCCCAGAGTCCAGGGAGAGCGTCCTTCTAAGCAACAGAAAAGGACTCCGAGGAGGCAGAGGTTGGAGAGATGTGGCTGTGAGCCAAGGCACACCATGGTTTGCCGGTAACACCAGCAGCTGGAAGATGCAAGGAGGGTGTCTCCCCGAGAGCTTCCAGAGGAGAAGCACTCTACTAAGAATGAGATCTGTTTGCTCACGAACGCTGACGCCTCTGAGATCTGTTTGCTCACGAACACTGATGCCTCTGAGGTCTGTTTGCTCACGAATGCTGACAACTCTGGATGCTAGACTGGGTACAGACATTTAATGGATTTGCCCTCAAGATCACCCAAACTATTTTGAGAAAATCAGATGAGGACACTGTCGGGCTGGCTGGTGGTAAGGGCAGAGGTTCAAGCTCAGGTGTTCTGAAACCCTGACTTGACTTGTAAGTTAAAGTAGGCCCTTCTTGTTTGGCCTATCCTTCCCGTGGTCTATTAGACGAAATGGAGGGACAGCACTTAATCAATCAATTCCGGGAGAGAGGCAGATGACCCCGGGAAGAGAATAGGACCAGAGATACCCAGCAAAGTTCTGCTTGGCCATCATAGCTTTACAAGTGTCAACCAGCCATGTGACCTGCATGACCTCCATGTCTACCTGTGAAGGCTGGGCTACAGGTGCACCCTCCGGGGACTTCCAGAACCCAAACCCAGTGATGTAAGAGGCAAAATAATTTCAAGTCTCCTTTCATCTATTTTTATAAAGTAGAAATAAAATGGCCTTTTGGTCATCCAATCTGTCCTCTAGGAAATACCCTTTCTTGGAAGAAAGAAACACAGGGAGGGAAACACCAAGAGTGATGGTGTCTCCTGGAGGTCGGGCTGTCTTCCTGCACTTCCATTCTGTTCCTCACGTTCGGCACCCCACACCCCTCACCACCTTTAACCCTGGTCCAACTCTGGGTCTTGGTCCCACAGACGGCTCCCAGCCCCTGCGTCTTGGAGTTCCAGTAGAGAATTTCTGTGACTTTTCCCTCCTACTGTATCCCCATCTATTGCTGAGAACCCCCCAAAATGAGACCTTCTGACCGCCTGCAGCCCAAAACCCCAGTGAATCAGGAGAGGGGAGCAGGCGGCATGCCTCCCACCGCCGCATTTCACCTGCTCGGTCCTGCATTCCTCATGTATAGAAAGTCCTGGGGAACGAGGTCCTGAGCAACTTCCTGCTCCAGCACATTTCAGGGTTGTGCTTGTGGTATAATGGACACCATCTGCCCAGAAGCAAACAGGGAGAGACCCCAGATAGGCTGTGAAGTAGGCACTAAGGTTTCACTCCAGTTTCTTGGAGGGGGTCCTCCTTCCTCCTCCTCCCTGCTATTCTGTGGAGTCTGGTTGCCAGGCTCACAATGCCCACCCACCCCACCATTCTTTCCACCCAGGGAGCCAGAACCACCCACGTGTGCATGTCGAGCTGGGTTGGGGGCACAGCAAGGCTTGGTCCACCATCTGCAGCCTGTCATGCCTCCTGTCCACCTGAAGGCCACTCCTTATCCTCCCTCCACTCTGGTTAACACCAGCTAAAATGCAGGTCCTCCTCCCCCTGGATTTGGCTACACCACTGATTAACATCACACAGGCAGAGGAAAGTGTTTGGAGGTCTGTCATAGGGAAGGAATTCATGTTTATTTGGTAGAGCCAAAAATTCAACAAGGAAGTAAAGAAGTTCCCCCAAGGTGGGTTTTGCTCAGGACAGGAAGATGTTTCTTGTGGCTAGAAGTGAGTGGCAACAGGTCCTCCGGCAGTGATGAGCTACCTGGCCTCAGGAGCATTCAAGTAGACCGAAAGCCATGGGAGGTTCCAGAAGCTGGAGCAATAGGCCAGCTTGGATCATTGTGAAGGCCTTGCTGGGGCAGCAGGGGTACACTCTGCTACGTGAGAGAAGTCCCTGAGGGGAGAAGTGAGTTTGTCCAAGGAGTAGGAGAGAAGCTTCAGGGACAGAGGACAGCAACAGTATACTCTGAACTTGGATCACTCGAGAACATTCAAAGACCAAAGCCATCCTCTTACCGCCACTTCTGCTTTCAGGAAGAAGGGGCTGTGTGGGCCCAGAACCGGGTCTGAGAGAGAGGCTGGGCCTGTTTGACATCACACACCCCCACTCCTGCTGGAGAAGGGAGCCAAGGTGGGCTGAGACATTCCCAGACTCAGTGCCCACAGCTCCATCCATCTGGAAGACTTTGGGCCAAATCCATAAAGAATGTGAGAGGGGCCGGGGAGCCAGCCCAGGATGACTGAAAGTGCAGTGAGTTCTCTGTCTGAGCCTCCAAGGGTCTTCTGCCTGGGTGTTCTCTGCACCACAGGCAGGAGTGGCCATCTCTTGGAGGTTTTCTAAGGGCTGAGCAAGAGACAGAGGCAAGGAGTTTCCGTACAAGCCTCCAACACCTGAGGAAGAATTGGAATAACTGCCAGTGGGGCTGCAGGGTCCCAGAGAAGAAGCCCAGGCTCTGAGTCCACAAGGGACTGAGACCTTTGCTTATCAACTCTGCAACCTCAGACAACGATGCTTCCTGGGCCTCAGTTTATCTGTCTGTGGGGAATTGACACACTAGGTAAAGTGGGGCTGTTAGGAGGCACTGAGCATGTTAGTTCTTGTTCCTACATCCCCACGGCAAGACTTCCTCCCAAGGGAGGTGATCCAATTACCAACTCATTCGTACCAAGATGTGAACAGCTGACCCCTGATCCTTCCTTGAAAACAATGGAAGAGGGCTGGACGCAGTAGCTCACACCTGTAATCCCAGCACTTTGGGTGGCCAAAGCAGGTGGATTGCTTGAACTCAGGAGTACAAGACCAGCCTGGGGAACATGACAAAACCTCATCTGTAGAAAAAAATACAAAAAAAAAAATTAGTTGAGTGTGGTGGCGTGCATCTGAAGTCCCAGCTACTTGAGAAGCTGAGGTGGACGGATCACCTGAGCCCAGGAGGTTGAGGCTGCAGTGAGCTATGATGGCACCACTGCACTCCAGCCTGGGTGACAGAGTGAGACCCTGTCTCCAACAAAACAAAACAATGGAAGAGATGAGAAACCAAGTTACCAAATTCCTGGTGCCTAAGAGCACAGAAGTGCCAACAGGGGGCATCCAGCAGTATTAAAGATTAATTTTAGATTTTCCACACAATTTTTGGAGAACTGACTCTGGGTTTACTCTGATTTGGGTTTAGATAAATTTTAACAGGCCTCAGATGGATGGAAACACAGCAGAAGATGATGTTGAATTTTTTGGAAGATTCTATATGCTGCGCTCGGGAATGGCTAACATTTTAAAAAGACTTTAGTAGGCTGCTGTGGAGCAACTGGAACGCACAAGCATTGCTGGTGGATATAAAGTGGTGCAACCATCTGGAAAAGGGCCTGGAAGTCTCTTATAAAACCAGAAATACACCTACCCCAGACCCAACCATTTCAATCTGATATTTACTCAAGATAAAGGAAAATTGATGTCCACAAAAATATTTGGTCACACCAGTTTTATGAATAATAGCCAAAACCCAGAAACAGCCCATTAAGAGGAGAACGTAAAAACAAATTATGATATCTTCTTAAAATGGAGTACTACTCACTAACAAAAAGAAATGAATCCTCAGCACATCACAAAGGACATGAATATAGCACAAAACACACTGAAAGGAAGGAGCCAGACAGAACTGACTACATACAGAACATGACTTCATTTCTATAAAGTTCTAGAACAGGCAAAACAAATCTATGGTGAAGAAAAAATAGGAGCAGTGCTTGCTTCTGAAGATTGAAGGGGGTATTGCTTGGAAAGGGCATTAGAGAACCTTCTAGGGTTCTGGGGATGTTCTAAGCCTTGAAAGAAGCTTATGCACTTGTTGGAACTCAATGAATGTACACTTAGCATTTGCACATTACACTGTATCTAAATTTTACCTCAAAAAAGGACTGTAAACAAATATGAAGCTCTAATTAATGATATGACAGGTGAAATATTTAGGGAAACAAATGGAGGTCCACAAGTTACTTTGAAATGCATTAAACACAAGATGCCAAGGGTTGATGGATGAGAGATAAATGGGTGGGTAGATATGTGATAAAGTACCGCAAATATTCACTGTAGAACCCAGAGCGTCTACTTTACAATTGTTTCCACTTTTCTGTGTGTTTGAAAATTTTCATAATACAATGATGGAATACTACGCAGCCATAAAAAGAAATGAATTAACAGCATTTGCAGTGACCTGGATGAGACTGGAGACTATTATTCTATGCAATGTAACTCAGGAATGGAAAACCGAACATCATATGTTCTCACTGATACGTGGGAGCTAAGCTATGAGGATGCAAAGGCATAAGAATGATACAATGGTCTTTGGGGACCTAGGGGGAAGAGTTGGAGGGGGGCGAGGGATAAAATACTACAAATATGGTGCAGTATATTGCACGGGTGATGGGTGCACCGAAGTCTTACAACGCACCACTAAAGAACTTACTCTTGTATCCAAATACCACCTACCCCCCAATAACTTATGGAAAAAAAATTTCTAAATTGGGGTTTTTAACATAAAAGCCAGCCTGGAAATGTACCTTAATTTTGCACGTGTCCTCAGCCTGCTGGAGAAGCTCACTCCCTGGAAGCAGAGCCTGGAAGTCAGGTCAAGATGCTGCGGTCTAAGTCCCACTGCTGGCTCAGGATGTAAGAGTAGGGCCAAGAGCGATCACATCATCTCTTCTCACTCCCCTTATCTGCATCACACAGGCCCTCAGAGAGATAAAGGCGGCCCACAAAAGGGCTTTGAGGTTGAGGGTGACCAACATCGCATCGGGACAAAGAATGATTATTTGGTTATAGAAAGACAGGCTGATCAAGTCAAAATCTAGCAACTTGCGGCTTTCATTTAGCTGGTAAGTTTTCATTCCTTTGGGGTTAGAACAAATTTTGTAATTAAATTTGTGATCAAAGAGCGTGGCCAGAAATCTGCTTTTTAATCCAAGAGCAGCATCTGAAACCAGAGTCAAGGCTGGAGAACCAGGGGCTGCCTTCTCAGTCATACAGACTCGGAGGAGGCCAGTATCCAGATGGTGTCGCCTCGTACACTGCAAACCTGAAAACAGGCCACCGCGCCCACCTGCTCCCTGGAGGTCAGCCACATGCGGAGGTCCGCCCAGCAGATAGGTTTTTGGATTCTGCTGATCGATAGGAAGGATTTGTGGATTCCAAGCCTTTCAATAAAAGCGACTTTGATGTTGTTGGTTCCAGTTTTGCACTTTCTTTACTAAAGAAAATGAAAATAATCCTTCCCTCAGTATTGTCATGATCATGAGGGCAAATGCAGCATGGATTGGAGAAAAGACCCTCAACTGGAAAAAAAGTGGTTGCAAAGGGCATTATATTTGAATAAGGATGATGGGTTCAAGGGTAGGATATAGCAATGCCAGTGATATAAGAGAATGAATATTCTTAGCAATACACACCCAAGCACTTGGGAAAAGAAACCCGATGTCTGCAACCTCTTTAAATAGTTCTTGCCCTAAAATCTATGTGTGTGTACATATATACAAACATACATACACATACATATATTTGCTTACACATATGTATACGCACATATAAACACACATATACATACACATATATTCACACACACATGTATATGCACATATATACACACACATATATTTACATACACACATATATACACACATACATATACACATATATTTGCATACACACCTATGTATATGCACATATGTACACACATATATATGAAAAGATATGTACATGGACAGAGATGGTACTATATATATGTAAGAAAAGATATGTACATAGAGATTATACTAGAGAGAGGATATTAAGCAAATGAGAGAAAATGCTCACAATTAATGAATTGGTTGAAGTGTACAAACATTTCTTTGTACTATTCTTGCAACTTTTTTCTAAGGCTAAAATTATATATCACAATGGCTAATGTGTGAATCATTATGATAGAAACACGCTGCCTAATCTCAGTAGAGGTGGCCTGGGGACGCCTGGCGTGTGGCTGAAAGAATAAAGGCAGGAGCGAGGTGCCCTGAGACGCATCCATATCTGTGAGTGAAGGCTTCTTGCAGCCGAAGCAGCTGCCCAGAGCTCCTGGGGAGTACACGGGTTTCAAGAGCACTCGCAAAGCCAAAAGCAGTCAGCAGGCCTTCATCAGCTGCTCCTTGCTGGGTTCCGGAGAAAATGCTCCCTTCTTGGAGACATCGGTGACCCACAGAATGCACAGGGATGCTGCAGGCCACACACCTGGGGACAGAGGGTCTAAGGACTGGGCACATCATGCTGGAAATTCTTTCCTCCAGGGCCCCTCTCAGAGCTCTCAGAGCCTGGTTGTGCTCTGTAGCGTGTGCAGGCTCCTCTGTGATGAGAAATGCCCAGTCTCCAGTGGATGCAATGCTCAGGGTGAGGCAGTGCCCTGGACCACACGAACAGCAACTCACACAGAGTATCTGGAGTAGAACACCCGGGCCGGGCCGGCCACCTGGTTCCAAGCCTCACAGTCTGACCCCACAAAGCTATGGCGGTTTCCCCTGGACTGCACAGCTGAATGCCCCCAGGGCTTGCACCACACCCCCGATTTCTCTCTTCTAAGACCCAGACTCTGAGCTGGGCATATTCTGAGTTCCTTCTCCCCACGATAGGTCCACAGCTACTCAGCTCAGAAGCAGGACCACAGAGCAAGGGAAACCAGGCCCAAGGTCCCCTCTAAACAAGCACTGCTCACCTGCCCACGGGTCTGACCCAGCATTACACATAGTGTCAGGCCCTTGTCTCATATTTGTACCTGATTTCCACTCCATTCATTCAAAACATGTTTTCTGAGGGTCCTGGGCTCTGCAGTAGTGGGTGACAGTTCACTGAAGGCTCCTTGGTCCCCAGGAGGCAGGATCAACTCTGCCTGGCTCTCCAGGGCTCAGCCTGAAGTTCAGCCTGAATCTATCACCACCCCACCCTGGACATGGCAACAGGTGAGCACCCCACTTCTGCCCCCTCCCCCGCCAGGTCTCTTTGCAGAGGCCCAGGCCCTGTTCAGCTTCCCCACTGGACCCTGGTGTCCACCTCCATGCCCAGAGCCCCTCATTCTCTTCCTGACTCTCCTTTCTCTCCATGGCTCTCTCGTCTCCCTAGATCTGAGGGCCTCCTACCCAGGCCTTCATAGATGATGAGTAAGTGGGTCTTTCCTTAGGTTCCCACAAATATGGACTTATCGCACATCCACATTGATGCCAGAAAGGTCACAGCTATATGCTGACCTATAATAATGATGGGGACGTGGACTCCAGCACCCAGAGTGGGCACTGCACGATGCTGAGGAGAAGCAATGAGCAAGCCAGCTCTGGATGTCTCCTGGAGTCGAGCGAGGCTTGGGGCCTGGCTGTTCAAAGTGTGGCCCCAGACCAGCAACATCGGTGTCACCTAGGAGCTTGCAAGGCTCCTATGCCCTGCCCCAGACTTACTGAATCAGAATCTGCAGCTCTACAAGATCTACAGGTGGTTCTTGGGCCTATTCATGTTTGAGGAAAAATTGGTGTAGGATATGCCTTTTATGAGGAAAAAAAAAAAAGAAAGAAGACTTTTTTTGTTTTTTTGTTTTTGATTTTGTTTTGAGACAGAGTCTTGCTCTGTCACCCAGGCTGGAGTGCAGTTGTGCGATCATAGCTCATTGCAGCCTCAACCTCCTGGTTGGGCTTAACCAGGTGGGAGGATCAAGTGATCTTCCCATCTCAGCTTCCCAAGGAACTGGGCTACAGATGTAAGCCACCACACCTGGCTAATTTATTTTTATTTTTGTAGAGATGGGGTTTCTGCCTTGTTGCCTAGGCTGGTCTCGAACTCCTGGGCTCCAGCAATCCTCCTGCCTCAGTCTCCCAAAATGCTAAGATTACAGAGCCACTGTGCCCAGCCAGGAGACAAACATTTTAATCAAGGTTGTTAAGCCCAGGAAGCAGTAAAGGAAGGTCGGATACAGATTTCCGATACAGATCCCTACTATCGTCCACTCCATCTGTCCCTGACCCGTGACAAGCGGCTAATATGCCTGTCGTAGAAGAGGTCGGTTAGATGCCCCCGGCAAGTGGTCAGAGCAACCTGCTCATTGTTACTGGGGAAGAAAGAAACATTCAAATGTTTTCCTGAAGCCCCAGGGGAAGCAGACCAGCCCCTATCTACCTGTGTGTTGGCGTAGCTCCTGTTCCCCGAACCTCCGCCCCTTAACAGCCCAGCACCTTGTAGGCTAAACAGCATCGTGCAGGAGCCGGGCACGTGCATCAGCCAGCCTGGTGGCGGGGCTGCCGGGAAGGCATCCACTACATGGTCATAAACCTGCCCTTGGCAGCAGCCAGTCAGTGAGCTCACACGTGGTCTTCGCTTTGGCCTTGTGGTAATGACCTAAATAAAGCTGGAGTGAAGCATTTCCTCCCGAGAGTTTACAAGACAGGCACATTACTCAGAAAATAAAGTGCAGTGGTAATGACTTCAGAATCTTAAAATAAATCCCATTCAGCCAAAATAAATTTCCCCAAGGCCTAATATTCTAGCTTGGTGTTGGGCATTACTTACCCTCTAAATTCTCAGATGCGCAATGGGTATTTTTCCTATAGGTAAGAAACGGTGAGACTCTCTCCCTCGAAGCCGAAAGCCCCCTGCCGCACAGTCACCCCGGATTCAGCCCAATGATGTCATTCAATTACCCGACAGACATGGAAACCGATGGCTCCCCAACTGTTTGGACTAGAGATGCTTAAGCCCAATTGTGGCTTCCCGGAATTCTTCCTCCCCCAGCACAGTCTCTGGGAAACCAAATATTTTTTTCTCATTGAGACAGGTTTTGAATAAATACTGCACTAAAATTCCATGGTACTTCAAATAAACATGGGATAGTCAGTTACCAATGTCTAAATCCTGCCTTATTGTTTTAAAAACAATTTTTTTTTGAGACAGAGTCTTGCTCTGTGCAATGGCACGATCTCGGCTGCAACCTCTGCCTCCTGAGTTCAAGAGATTCTCCTGCCTTAGCCTCCTGAGTAGCTGGGACTACAGGTGTGTGCCACCACACTCAGCTAATTTTTGTATTTTTAGTACAGACAGGGTTTCACTATGTTGGCCAGGCTGGTCTCAAACTCCTGACCTTGTGACCTGCCTGCCTCGGCCTCCCAAAATGCTGGGATTACAGGCCTGAGCCACCGCTCCTGGCCAAAACAAATTTTAAAGACTATGGTTCTCCCACCCTCTCCTTGGCTTGAATCTGTTAAAATGTCCCATCTTTGGTGTGTGCATTTAGAGACACAGAGAAAGGACAAGAGTCGTGGATGCTGCTCCTTGTCTTGCAACAATGCTGCCACTGGGGAAGCAGGTGTTTCTTCCTGAGCAAGCCATCTTGTCTTGGGCAGAGGAAGCCAGGTGGGCACTGAGCAGAGGTTTTGAATAACTACCTTGGCTTGCTGCACTTCTCTTTAGGGGAATGATTAGCAGAAAACTCTAAGGTGCTGCTCTCAAACTTGCTGGGCAACTGGACTCCGTGTGGTTTAAGCAGAGGTGGACGTGGAGATTGCAGTTGTATAAAAGTTAAAGGACCCCCATAGCGACCTAAAGTCACCTGCCCGGTCACCTGCCAGGTCCAGATCCTTTAAGGAAAAAGGGCTATGGTTTGGATATTTGTCCCCTCCAAACTCATGCTGAAATTTGGTCTCCCAGGCCAGGTGTGGTGGCTCATGCCTGTAATCCCAACAATTTGGGGGGCCAACGTGAGTGGATTGCTTGAGCCCAGGAGTTCAAGACCAGACTGGGCTACATAGCAAGACCCCCCTCTACAAAAAAATGCAGAAATTAGCCAGACATGGTGGAGCGCACCTGTAGTTCCAGCTACTAGGGAGGCTGAGGTGGAAGGATCACCTGAGCCTGGGAGGTTGAGGCTGCAGTGAAAAAAGAAATTTGAGAAAAAAAAATGTGGTTTGGGTGTTGAAGGTGGAGCCTAATGGGAAGCATTTTGATAAGGAGGGGAGATTCATCATAAATGGACTAACATCCCTCCCTGAGGGTGAGTGGGTTCTCACTCTATTAGTTCCCAAGAAAGCTGGTTGCTGAAAAGGACCTGGCACTTCCCCTCCTTCCCGCTGGCTCCTTCTCGCCCTGTGGTCTCTGCACACCCAGCTCCCCTTTGCCCTCCCCCATAAGTGGAAGCAGCCTGAGGCCCTCCCCAGATGCAGATGCCCAACCATGGGCTTTTCCAGCCATCTGGAATCATGAGCCAAATAAACTATACATGTATACATACACATACGTACATACATATATGTATATATAAATTACCCAGCCTCAGCACTCCTTTATGGCAGCGCAATGAACAAACTAAGCCAGGCAGGGATGGGAAATAATAAGTAACTATGATTAAGTTCAACACGGAAAGCAAGCGCCTCTAATTCTACTTGATATTATGTAGCTAGCTCACATAGCAGCTTCCCCACTCCCTCGGGGAAAGGGATTTCTGATGGCCATGGACACCAGTGGTTGTGGTGTCATTCAGTCGTGAAGCTGTTATGTCTCCATCTGCTTCCAAATGAGCTTGTGCGGCCCTGGTCCTCCATGTCACTCTTGAGCAGCCAGCACCCCCCCACCTCCCCTCCCCATGCATGCCTCCCTCTTGGGGGGTGTCTGGTGAGGGTAATATGGGTCATATGAGCTTAAGTCAGATAGAGTTAGACGTGCAGAACCACTGGGACAGAGTGGAGGGGTGACATTCAAACACACGTCATTATCGTACCTCCAATACACACTCTACCACTAATTCCAACACTCAAGAAGAGCCGACTGTATTTGAATTCCATTTTCAACTCAAAGCCAATTTTGAATTCTCCGTCCTTCCAGCTTTTCAGACTCAAGGTGCCTCAGCTGCATTCTGTGCCCTGACAGACTCCAGGACACACAGCCAACTACCAGGGACCATTGGAATGTAGCTGTTCTAAGTAGGACAGGAAGAGAAAGGAACTATCCCAAGATGGGCTTCCAGTGATCTGGGAAGGGAAGGGTAGTAAAAACATGAGATTTGGCGGGGTGTGGTGGCTCACACCTGTAATCCCAGCACTTTGGGAGGCCGAGGCGGGCGGATCACCTGAAGTCAGGAATTCCAGACCAGACTGGCCAACACAGTGAAACCCCATCTCTACTAAAAAAAAAAAAAATACAAAAAATTGCTCCACGGCACTCCTGCCTGGGTGACAGAACAAGAATCTGTCTCAAAAAACAAACAAACATGGGATTCATGGCTCTTGAAAGTCTGAAGGTGGGAAAATTTGTACTAATACCCCATCCACCCCCACCCACGCAGCCTTAGGAGACGAGAGGCAGGAAGAGCGGAAGGAGCTGGCATGTGTCTGGCCCAGCCGTTCAGGGTCCTGGAGGAGGGCATGGTCAGGACTGAGGGTCTGCTTCTAGAGGGTACATCCTTCACTCCATCCCCAGCCACCTCCCTGGGCTCATCCTAGCCAGCCCCCAGGGAGACCTCCACACCCCCAAACCCTAAAACAGGTCTGCCTGAGAGGCTCAGGGACGATGGGAAGGAGGGAGTCTGTGTGACCCAGCCTTCACCTCCTCTGGTGGCCACTGGCTGACAGAGGCCCAGAGAAGACTAAACAGAACCAGAGGAGCAGGTCGGGTGGAGCTGAGGTGTGGGAGACGGCCCATGAGGACAAGTGAAAGCCGGCGACTGGGCCAGAGGAGGGTTGGGCTTAGTGTTCATGTAAAGTGTGGCTCACACCGTCATCCCTGCACTTTGGGAAGCCAAGGCAGGTGGATCACTTAAGGTCAGGAGTTCGAGACCAGCCCGGCCAACATGGTGAAACGCCATCTCTACTAAAAATACAAAAAATTAGCCAGGCGTGGTGGGGGGCGCCTGTAATCCCAGCTACTCAGGTGGCTGAGGCACGAGAATCACTAGAACTCAGGAGGCTGAGGTTGCAGTGAGCCAAGATCACGTCACTGCCCTCCAGCCTAGGTGACAGAGTGAGACTCTGCCTCAAAAATAAAGTAAAATAAAATAAAATAGTCCAGGATTTGTGACCAAGAAGATCCTCTTAAAGTTGGAAAGAGAAAAATAAGAAAATTATACAAATTTAATTATCAACTTTTGAAATCAATTTCTCTCTTCTCCCTTCAACCAAACCCATGCTGTGGCTGCCCAGCTAAAGATATAAACAGCTACATCGAGTCCATCTGATGATGGAAGTTGGGGGTCCAGCTTCTGCAGGATTTACCTCCAATGCTGGAGACCACCAGCTCCCAAAGAAACCCATTCCGGGGGCTCTAAGCCACAATGAACAGGAGGCAGGCATGGGGCTGCAGGGAGGTGCCCCGAGGCTGGAATGAGGATCCCAGAATACACCGAGCTGAGGCAGGCTGGGTGGTGAGGAGTGTGGAACGGGATACATGAGGTGGGCTGGAAGCCTCAGGCCAAAACCGTGAGACATGCGGGATATCTTCGAGCTTCTAAAGAGACACCAGTGAAGTCCCACGGTTTCATGTGGCGCTCGGTCGGTCATCTGACAAGTGATGCGCTTGGCTCTTGGGGACTGGACTGGAACTCACAGACGGGGCTGCTGCAGCCAGGCCCACGGGGCCACCTTCGTGTGTACCCACAATTGTCCAGAGAAAGAGCCATTGTCACCAAACCCAGCCAGAGCCCAGCCACGAGGCTCAGAAGGTCCCCTGGGCCCCGGCTCCATCCTTCACTGGCTGGTAGGCCGCACTTAGCTTCTCTGAGCCTCAGCTTCCTCCTGGGTGAAATGAGGCTAAAGAAAACCTCACTCGCAAGCTATCGTCAGGATCAAACAAAACCATGGATGTGAAACACTTTGTAAAACAGAGCATGCTTTTAGTTGCTATTGTCACTGTTAATGTCATTGGAAACACTATTCATGGTATTAAAGTAGATCCCGTGCTGACCACCCATTGCTGGGAGGTTAGAATTCCCTGTGCCTCGCCCCTCAGTGTTGGTGGGCGTCCTGTGGCTCGAACATTCCCCTCCCGACCCTTCAGGCAGAAACCACCAACCCTTGTGCATCACAATTATCAGCGTGTGATTATCACAGCCCTCCTGTTCTGACTTCTTAAACCAAGCAAGTTCCAAGCACTGAGGCAAGGGATCTGTGTGAGGATCAGGGGATGGGACAACCGTTCCATAACAAAAGGGTAAAAAGATGCTCCAAAATATTGTGCTTTTTTAAATCTGTGGTCCTCGGAGTCCTGCTGCCTCCCCCAAGCCTCACACCTGGGCCCCGTAGCGGGATGGGCCTCTGTCACATCCTCAGGCAGCACAGATGAGCATCAAGGAGCCAGCAGAGACTGACCTGCCATCCACCAGAGCAGGCCCAACAAGTATGGACCAGTTAGTCACTGTTACAGGTGAAATATAATTAGTTACGTCATATTGGACAACTTGGCTTGATTCTGCTTTTGGCGGTAATTACATTACAGACCTGGAGCCTTAGAAGGAAAGGTGACTGTGAACAGAGCCTCCGCTTGTCCTTGGCCCTGGGTGGGGCCACAGCAAAGCATCTGCCTTCTTGATTCACCCCTGCTATCAATTTAAAAACCTGCAGCTGCCACAGGCTCGAGAGCACGGGGTGCTTTAGACACCTGCTTTCTGACATCTGCAGTATTTCTGTTTATTTCAGATCTCACCCTGCAGGAGAGACTAGCAGGATGGAACGGAGGGAAGAGGTGTGTGTAGGGGGGCGGGCGTGGGAATTGGAACTGACCTCAGATGCAGGCACAGCTGAAGGTGCCTCCACGGTGTAATTTAAAGCATGTTAGGAAGGTCACCCCGCCCCCAAATCCATGCCTGCGTTGAGTGCTCCCCTCCTCCTCCTCGCACCTAACCTGGGTGGGACGGCAGTGTGCAGCCACGTGTTGTTTTTACATGGCAAATTAATTGAGACACAAGTTTCTAAATGTCAGAAAAATCTAGCTCCAAATAAGTAAACTGGAATCTTTATGACTCAATAAAATGTTTCACCAAGCATTATTCCTAAGATATTTTCTCATTTAAAAAAAACTATGCAGCCGGTGGAGTGACTCACACCTGTAATCCCAGCACTTTGGGAAGCCAGGGCAGGTGGATCACTTGAGCTCAGGAGTTCGAGACCAGCCTGGGCAACATGGCAAAATCTCATCTGTACAAAAAAATTAGCCAGGTGTGGTGGCATGTTCCTGTAGTCCCAGCTACTTGGGAGGCTGAGATGGGAGGATTGCTTGGGCCCGGGAGGTCGAGGTTGCAGTGAGCTGATACTGCGCCACTGCACTCCAGCCTGGGTGATGGAGTAAGACCCTGTCTCAAAATAATAATAATAATTAATAATAATAATGCACCATTACCAACTTTTCCATTAAACTGACAGGGCCAATCATAGTACATACAAATAACTTTCATGAATGTCTTTGCTTCATGTCCCTCTCTTGAAAACCCTAAGACAAAGATTTAGGGGCAAGCAGTTGATTTTGGGGGTGATCCCAGGAAGCGCAGTGAAGGCAGGAGTGCAGGTACCCTAGAGGGAGGGTCCCTGCCAGAGGGAACTTTGGTTCATCCCACTGGGACTGCATTGAGGTCTGAGCAGAACATGCCCCAGAGCTGCCCCATGGAGGGAGGAGGGAGCTGGAACATTTATCCAACACCTCTCATCCTCCACAGCTGGGGGTCACTCCTGGGACCTTACCCTCCTGTCCTTTGTCCTTCAGCCTGCCCTGGGAACAGGGCCAGAGAGAGAACGTCTTCAGGAAAGACAGGCAGGGGGCAGCCCCGGGGGGTGTGGCAGACATCCTGGCCTCCAGCAGGATGAATGACAGTTGGTTTCATCCCCTGCACACAGCAAAGCTTCCATCTGAGTGTGGCTCTGAAGAATGTGAGTGCCACAGAACAGTCGCATCAGGGCCACAGAACAGTCACGTCGGGGCTGCAGAAGAGTCACATCAGAGCCGCAGAAGACTCACATCAGAGCCGCAGAAGACTCACATCAGAGCTGCAGAATGGTCTCATCAGAGCTGCCGAACAGTGGCATCAGGGCCGCAGAAGAGTCACATCAGAGCCACAAAACAGTCGCATCAGAGCCACAGAACAGTCGCATAAGAGCCACAGAATAGTCACATCAGAGCCACAGAAGAGTCACATCAGGGCCACAGAACAGTCACATCAGAGCCACAGAACAGTCACATCAGAGTCACAGAACAGTTGCATCAGAGCCACAGAACAGTCACATCAGAGCCACAGAGGAGTCACATCAGAACCACAGAACAGTCACATCAGGGCCACAGAAGAGTCGCATCAGAGCCTCAGAAGAGTCTCATCAGAGCTGCAGAACAGTCGCATCAGGGCCACAGAACAGTCATATGGGGTTCTCTGAGGCGCCCCCCCTTCTCTCTGCTGCACTCCTTGCTTCCCCACCATCACTCACCCCAGGAGAAGCGGGAATAGGAGCTCACAGCCCCTTGCCCTCACAACTCACTTCTCTGTGCCTGCCCCTCTCCTTCAAGGGACCCCAAGGTCCCCTAGTTGTTCATGCTGGAGACTAGAGGCCCCTGGGGCCCGCCCTGTGCCTCTTCCAGCACTTTCAGTCAACCTTCGGCCCTGCGGCACCCAGGACCTTCTGACCATTCTCCGTTCTTTCTCAGTGCAGCCTCCCTGCTCTCCTGGCCATCGCTCTTGCCCAAGCTGCTACCTTCCTTCCCTCCAGAGAGAAGGGAGTGACCACTCGCTGGCGTCCACTCCCCATTTCAGTCCACACTGCTTCATGCCCCAGCCTGGGGCCTGGCATTGTGGTGCTCCAGGAGCAGTTCCCAGACTGATAAGTGAACGAGCAGTCGGACGTCCTTTCAAATGTATCTGGAATGTGACTTCCTGCCCTGTGGTAAGCAAAAGCACACACACGTCTGCACACACACAGACACAGTCCATTCCCTGCCGCTCAAGTGTCCACTCTCAGCCTAAACATCACACTCATGGATGACCTCACTGGCCCTGAAACCATATGGGCCCTGCCGCACTGCCCTGAACTTTCTCATCACACCCCTCATCACAATGGAATTAGATGTTTGTATAGTTCTGTATTTGGTAGTCTCCATGGCACTGTAAACTCCTAGAGGGCCGGAATAACCACAGAATCCCTAGCCCCTGCTACCAAGCAAGGACTCAACCACGCATCTAGTGATGATGCAAGAATGAGTCAAAAGGAATCTGAAGAGGTGGCTGCAGCTGGTCCTCTGAGCATGGAGGGCTCCCTCCGGCATCATTAGGGTCGGGGTTTCAAAGGAGTGGAGAGCTCAAAGCTACCATCAAGTGGAAAACAGGGACTTGGAAGCAAAAGGGACTGAAGCCCGCTGGGCATGGCAGAAGGGGCTTAAGGTCACCAGACACAGGGAGCTTGGCCCCTGCTCTGTCACTCATGACCAAGGAGGAAGTCTTTGCCAAGACATCAGCTCAGAACATAGACGGCAAAGCACATGAGGCAGAGATCCTCAGTGAAGAAACACCGCCTCCTCTTCCAGCTGCTGAACAGACTCCAGACAACTGAGCCCCTCAGAGGGAGGGGCCCTCTCAGCGCCAGAGCCCCAGGGAAGAGTGGGGCAGGCTGAAACCCAGGAACGAGGCCCCAGGGCTGCTGGGGAAGTTTCAAGGGCTCAGCCAACCTCCAGGGCCTGGAGTCATGAAGGCTCCTGTGAGCCATCCAGAGAGAACTTGCAGAGATAAGCAGGGCCACCTGACAAGGGGGGCCACGGCATTCGCCCTCCTCCCCAGCAGACTCTGAAATGTCGGCAAAAAGAAAACGTGGGCATCCAGCATCTCAGGATGCGGAGGGGCAGGTCATGTGAGCAGGTCTCCTCACCTGCTCATGACAGGTGGGAGAGGCTGGTGCTCCATCAGAACTAGTGGCCAGGCCAACCCCAGCAGCCGCCCTGCAGCCAGCCCAGGGCACCTGGCCCAAGCTCCAACCTGGCCAGGGTTGGGCAAGATGACCCCCCCACACACACACAAGAATTGGGAAACTCCCTGGATAAGTTTCAACCAGAGCGTCAGAGAAGAACCGTGGGAAACAGATCTGGGTCTGTTGATACTGGGGGAAGGACAGTGTCCTCCAGAACTGGTGACTTTTGGGATCTTACAGCTTCCTTTCTTGTGAAACCTTGCCTGTTTCCCTGCCTTTGACAAGGGTAAAACCCATGTGTCAGTTTCCCGTCAATGCTGTAACAAAGCACACAAGCTCAAGGGCTTGGAGGACATGTGCTTATTACCTGCTACAGACTGAGTGTGTCCCACCCAAGTTCAGGTGTTGAAATCTTAACCCCCAAGGTGCTGGTATCAGGAGGTGGAGCCTTTGGGAAGTGATTAGTTCATAGGGATGAGGCTCTCGTGAACGGCATTAATGTCCTTATAAAAGGGCTGGGTGCGGTGGCTCATGCTTGTAATCCCAGCACTTTGGGAGGCCGAGGCAGGTGGATCACGAGGTCAGGAGATAGAGACCAGGTGAAACCCCGTCTCTACTAAAAATACAAAAAAAAATTAGCCAGGCGTGGTGGCGGGCGCCTGTAGTCCCAGCTACTCGGAGAGGCTGAGGCAGGAGAATGGCGTGAACCCGGGAGGCGGAGCTTCCAGTGAGCCGAGATTGCGCCACTGCACTCCAGCCTGGGTGACAGAGCGAGACTCCGTCTCAAAAAAAAAAAGAGACCCTAGAAAGAGACCTTTCACCCCTTCCACCATGTGGGGACACAGTGAGAAGATGCCAGCTATAAATCAGGAAGTGGCCCTCGCCAGACATTAAATCTGCCAGTGCCTTGATCTCAGACCTCCCAGCCTCCAGAACTGTGAGAAATAAACATCTGTTGTTTATAAACCACCCAGTCTGTGGTGTTTTGTTACAACAGCCCAGGCAGAATAACACGTTACCCTGCAGTTCCCGATGTCAGAAATCTAAAATCAGGGTGTCAGCAGCGCCGTGTTCCTTTTGGAGTTTCAGGGGAGGATCCATTTCCTGCTTTTTTGGCTCCTAGATGCTGCCTGCATCCCTTGGTTCATGGCCCCTCCTCCATCTTCAAGGCCAGAGAGCAGCCAGCCTCTTCAAACTTCTCTCCAGCTCTGTTCTCTACTTCCTTCGTTGACCCTCCTGCCCTCCTTCTTTCCCTGCATGGACCCTTGTGATCACATTTGGGGCCCACCTGGATATCCAGGAAAATCTCTCCAGCTCAAGATCCTTCACTTAGTCACCTCTCTCAAGTGCCTTTGCCTTGTAGGTCACTTATCTGGGGATTAGGATGCAGACATCTTGGGGGGCCATTATTCAGTCTACCACAGAATGAATAGTCATTTGTGTGCTTGTTCTCAAGACGACAGAGTGTAGAAGGCCATGAGGGGCTTGAATGCAGCTCCGGGATTGTGGGGCTGAGGGCAGGGGCTGGGGACCCAAGGAAGGGAGAGCCACAGGCCGGTGGGAAGGAAAAGAACAGCAAGCCAAGAGCTGGGTGGAATTGAGAAAGACCCCATCATTCAGCCGGCAGGCAGCCAGGGTTCACCAGCTTGGATATAGGCAGGATTCAGGCAATACACTCTGGAAGGCCATCTCTACCTGCAGGGTCACCGTCATCTTCCTAACGCCATGGCGAAAGGAATGACTTCTCATTTATCCTAAGTGCATCTGACAGGCTTTCGGGCCTGTTTCCATTCTCTAAGACCCAGAGTACATGGCTTCAAATAGAAAGAACAAGATTCATGCAAAGAATGAAAGTGATGGATGGAGTTTAACATCGGCTTAGGAAGATGAAGCTGGCTGTCAAGCCATGTTCCTAACCAACCTCGATGCTGAAAGGTGGAGTCTGTTTATATTCCTGCCACGCATTTGTTCAGTTGCGCAATGGTCACTGCCAGCACAGCTCAGACCTTTGATCAGCTCCCAGGGACTCGGGCCTCTTTTTTCTCCCCTTCTGCTGGGAAGAGCTGTTGCAATGGGGCATTTGTGGCAGACTCTTCCGGAGATTAAGTGACAGCTGGTGGGAGGGGCCGTGGCAGCATGTCTTCCGGGGAAGGGGAGAGCTCCCAGGTGGGCCCTGGGGACTGTGACCCTCCCTGCTCCCTCCGGAGCCGTCCTCCCAACCCTACCACTTTTGTTTGTTTCTTGATTCTTTCTGTTGTAACAGCTTTATTGGGATATACCACACATGCTATTCAATTCACCCATTTAAACTGTACAATTCACTTTTTAGCATGGAGTTGTGTGACCATCCCTGTCGTCCATTTTATAACATTTTCATCACCCCCAAAAAGAAGCCCCTTTAGCTGTCACTTCCTCAATCCTCCCAATCTCCTTGTCACCCTCCACCCTAAGTAACCACTCTTCTGCTTTCTGTTTCCATGAATTTGCATATTCTGGACATGTCATGTAAATTGAGCCATACAATTTTGGGTCTTTTGTATCTGTTTCTTTTACTTAGCCCAATATTTTCTTTTCTTTTTTAATTTAATTTTTTTTATTTTACTTTAAGTTCCAGGATACATGTGCAGAATGTGCAGGTTTGCTACATAGGTATACATGTGACATGGTGGTTTACTGCACCTATCAACCCGTCATCTAGGTTTTAAGCCCCACATGCATTAGGTATTTGTCCTAATGCTCTCCCTCCCCTTCCCTCCACCCTACAACAGGCCCCAGTGTGTGATGTTCCCCTCCTGTGCCCACGTGTTCTCCTTGTTCAACTCCCATTTATGAGTGAGAATATGCAGTGTCTGGTTTTCTGTTCCTGTGCTAATTTGCTGAGAAAGATGGCTTCCACCTTCATCCATGTCCCTGCAAAGGACATGAACTCATTCTTTTTTATGGCTATATAGCATTCCATGGTGTATATGTGCCATATTTTCTTTATCCAGTCTATCATTAATGGACATTTGGGTTGGTTCCAAGTCTTTGCTATTGTAAATAGTGCTGCCATAAACATATGTGTGCATGTGTCTTTATAGTAGAATGATTTATAATCCTTTGAGTATATATCCAGTAATGGGATTGCTGGGTCAAATGATATTTCTGGTTCTAGATCCTTGAGAAATCTCCACACTGTTTTCCACAACGGTTGAACTAATTTACACTCCCACCAACAGTGTAAAAGTGTTCCTATTTCTCCACAGCCTCACCAGCACCTGTTGTTTCCTAACTTTTTAATAATCACCATTCTAACTGGCATGAGATGGTATCTCATTGTGGTTTCAATTTGCATTTCTCTAATGACCAGTGATGATGAGCTGTTTTTCATATGCTTGTTTGCTACATAAATGTCTTCTTTTGAGAAGTGTCTGTTCATATCCTTTGCCCACTTTTTGATGGGGTTGTTTGTTTTTTTCTTGTAAGTTTGCTTAAGTTCCTTCTAGATTCTGGATATTTGACTTTTGTCAGATGGGTAGCTTGCAAAAATTTTCTTCCATTCTGTAGGTTGTCTGTTTACTCTGATGATAGTTTCTTTTGCTCTTGGCACAATTTTTCCAAGGTTCACCCATGCTGTAGCATGTACCTGTACTCCATTCCTTTTCATGGCTGAATACTATTCCACTCTATGGACGTCCTGCATTTTGCCTACCCACGCGTCTGTCATTGGACTTTTGGATTGTTTCTACCTCTTCACTACTGTGTTGCAGCCCTGGTTTCTTGACTTCTGGTTCACCAAAAAAGAATTGTGTTTGTTTGCAGTGGAGAGAGTGCCTTTGTCTGACCTGGCACCAGCTGAAAGGTGCTGACATGGGTGCCTTCTCTGCCTTCCTAGAGAGGAGCTGCAGGGGCACCACAGTTCCTGATGAGGCACCCCAGCATTCTCAACTCTTGGAGCCTGTGGCTAGCGCCTTGCTTCACATACTATCTAAGGACATGCACGAGAGTGGGGGAAGCTGCACCCAGGTCCTGCCCCTGATCGTGCTGTGCATCAGTTCAAATCCTGGAGGAGAGTGTCTAGCAGCCCTCGTGGGAATGAAGGCAGCCACCCTGGGCCTCCACAGCCCAATGACTATGTGATATGGTTTGGCTCTGTGTCCCCACCCAAATTTCATCTTGTAGCTCCCATAATTCCCATGTGTGTTCTGGGAGCAACCCGGTGAGAGATGATTGAATCATGGGGGAGGGTCTTTCCTGTGCTGTTCTCCTGATAGTGAATGGGTCTCACAAGATCTGATGGTTTTATTTTATTTTATTTTATTGAGGCAGAGTCTCACTCTGTTGCCCAGGCTGGAGTGAAGTGGCGCTATCTCAGCTCACTCCAACCTCCGCCTCCCAGGTCCAAGTGATTGTTGTGCCTCAGCTTCCCCAGTAGTTGGGATTACAGGCATGTGCCAACATGCCCAGATAATTTTTGGTATTTTTTAGTAGAGATGGGGCTTCACCATGTTGGCCAGGCTGGTCTCGAACTCTTGAGACAAATTCTCACTCTGTCAATCAGGCTGGAGTGCACTGGCGCCATCTCAGCTCACTGCAACCTCTGCCTCCCAAGTTCAAGTGATTCTCATGCCTCAGCCTCCTGAGTAGCTGGAATTATAAATGTGTGCCACCACACCCAGCTAACTTTTGTATTTTTAATAGAGACAGGGTTTCACCATGTTGTCCAGGCTGGTCTTGAACTCCTGAGCTCAGGCAATCCACCCACCTTGGCCTCCCAAAGTGCTAGGATTACAGGTGTGAGCCACCGCTCCCAGCCCTGATGGTTTTAAAAATGGGAGTTTCTCTGCACAAGCTCTCGCTTTGCTGCCACCAACCACGTAAGATGTGACTTGCTCCTTCTTGCCTTCTGCCATGATTGTGAGGCCTCCTCAGCCATGTGGAACTGTCAGTCTAATGAAACCTCTTTCCTTCGTAAATTGCTCAGCCTCAGGTATGTCTTTATCAGCAATGTGAAAATGAACTAATACACTGTGTTTCACTTAAACCAAGATGGTAAGGCCCTCCTGTCACCATACCATGGAATCTGGCAATTCATGAATGCTAGTGTCTACACATCCAAGAATCAGTTTTCATAACCCCTCAGCAAAACATCATGTTTTCCCATTGCTGGGCACAATGTCTACACCCAAACACTGTCATTATAAAATTCTTGGACCAAAACCTTTCCCCACAGGGTGATGTAAAATTCTCACTTGTGCTTTCTTCACTTAGACCAAATCCCACGGAGATCAATTGATTACTTCTTCTGCTCTCTTGCTGGGAAATGAACAGGAATTCCACCAAGCAACTGTGCAACATCAGGCCCAAGGGAATGAAGGAAACAGTGACCAGCGGAAGGGGAGAAGCAACTCGCTGTGTGTAAATTACAGACTA
Organism: Symphalangus syndactylus; assembly: GCF_028878055.3. Classification (NCBI taxonomy): domain Eukaryota; kingdom Metazoa; phylum Chordata; class Mammalia; order Primates; family Hylobatidae; genus Symphalangus; species Symphalangus syndactylus. The sequence continues at coordinate 88,384,016 of NC_072427.2, forward strand.
TGATGCATGCACGTGCACACGCATCACACATACATGCACACACCAGCACACGCTGCATTGACTTGTCTGCCTGGGCCGTCAAAGGCCCCCTGGGGTTAGGAGGACAAGAGGGAACCATGAGCAGGGTACTCAGTGAACTGACCCAGCCAAGCAAGAGGGGATTTCAGTGTCCACAGACCAAACTACTCAGAAAACCATGGTCAGATTAGCCCGAGGTTTAGAACCAGAGGAAGAAAAGTTCTGCCGATTAGAGAACACCCTGGGAGGAAATAGCGACAAAACAGAGGGTCATTATTATAATTAACCCACAACTTCACCTGGACAGAGCATAGAGTGGGGGAAGGCCCTAAAGAAAGCAGAAAGGCCAAGTTAAGGAAATGTGAAATGTCAGTGGAAGGGGAAAAAAGCAGAGAAGGGGCCGGGCATGGTGGCTCACACCTGTAATCCCAGCACTTTGGGAGGCCGAGGTGGGCGGTCACGAGGTCAGGAGATGGAGACCATCCTGGCTAACACAGTGAAACCCCGTCTGTACTAAAAATACAAAAAAGTTAGCTAGGTGTGGTGGCAGGCACCTGTAGTCCCAGCTACTCAGGAGACTGAGGCAGGAGAATGGCGTGAACCCGGGAGGCGGAGCTTGCAGTGAGCTGAGATCGCGCCACTGCACTCTAGCCTGGGTGACAAAGCGAGACTCCATCTCAAAAAAAAAAAAAAAAAAAAAAAGCAGAGAAGGAAAAACCCACAGGCACCTGCTGGTCTCCAATACGAGCAAACCACAGTACATGGGGAAAGGCAGCGAACTCCCCCGACAGGTGAACAGCTCCCAAAGGAACTGGACAGAGAAAATAGTGAAAATCTCTTTTTTAATTTTATTTATTTATTTTTTGAGATGGAGTCTCGCTCTGTCACCCAGGCTGGAGTGCAGTGGCGCGATCTCAGCTCACTGCAACCTCCACCTCCTGAGTTCAAGTGACTCTCCTGCCTCAGCCTCCTGAGTAACTGCCATTACAGGCAGCTGCCACCATGCCCAGATAATTTTTGTATTTTTATTGAAGACAGGGTTTTGCCATGTTGGTCAGGTTGGTCTCAAACTCCTGACCTCAGGTGATCCACCTGCCTCGGCCTCCCAAAGTGCTGGGATTACAGGCACAAGGCACTGCACCCAGCCAAAAATCTCTTGAAGAAGAAGGAGAAAACATAGTTTAGGAGCTAGGGAAGTCTGTCAGAAGATCAGCAGATAAAGGAGGAGGCCAGCCCAGGGAGCGTCCCGATCTGAGTGTGCGTACTGTTCAAGCAGAAGAGACTCAGGGCAGCGTGGGTCCAGTACTGTGCAAGGCCCCTGCTGCTCTTGCCTCCACTTTCACAGTGAGCCTGCAAGGGGCTGCTGTCATCCCTGGGTACACAGGAGGGCCCTACAGCTCAGAGCAAGGATGTGCCCAAGGCTGCTAATCAGTGAAGACCTATCCTTGCCCAGGTCTCTAACTGCAGCCCGGGCCACAGCAACCTGAGTTCCACATGCTGAAGCTCACTTGCCCTTGGCAAGGCTGGGCCCCTCAAAAGGTCAGGCTTCCTGAGCTGACAGCAGGGCCTTGCTCCAGCACCCACCTGCCCCTGGCTGTGCCCTGTGTCCACATTTGGCAACAACCCTCAGCCCCGGCAAATGCTGGGATGGCAGGGAGCACCCACACCCTCCCCAGGAGACCAGACTCGAGTGGCCTGGGGTGCAGCCTGGCACTGGGCTTTTGGAAAGCTCCCAGGGGAACCCTGATCTAAAGCCAAGATGAGACAGAACTTGGGCCAGAGGGGGCCTTCTGCAGGGCAGAGGGGTTTCTGGGTCTTCATCCTTGTTCAAGAGAATGCTCAGTGGACCAACGATAACCTGGGCATATAATTAAAAAAATTTTTTTAACTCTGCAATCTGGCCGGGCACAGTGACTCACATCTGTAATCCCAGCACTTCGGGAGGCCAAGGTGGGCAGATCACCTGAGGTTAGGAGTTCGAGACTAGCCTGGCCAACATGGTGAAACCCCATCTCTACTAAAAATACAAAAATTAGCCAGGCATGGTGGCAAGCCTGTAATCCCAGCTACTCGGGAGGTTGAGGCAGGAGAATCACTTGAACCTGGGAGGTGGAGGTTGCAGTGAGCTGAGATTGCACCACTGCACTCTAGCCTGGGCGACAAGAGGGAAAACTCCGTCTCAAAAAAAAAAAAAAAAAAAAAAAAAAAAAACTCTGCAACCAGTGACATCTCATGATTCATGGAACTCTGTGTTTCAACATGAGCTTTCAAAGGCCAAGTCTGGAGCAGTATAAGTAAAAACACAGGAGCAGAGAAGAGGCTGCGATGAGGTGGGCTTGCACCTGCTTCCCTCAAACGCAGGCTCCTCTGTCTGAGCCCCTCTGGGGACAGCGTGGCACCTCCAACGTGGGCCAGCACTCCAGAGAGTTGTGGGGTCCAGCTTGTCATGGGCTGCATATGAAGGGAAATTCCGGGATGGCTGGAGATGGAGTCAGCTTTCCCCTGCAGTGTTGAGCCTCAGCCAGTGCAGGGACCCCCAAAGGCCAGACTGAGACCAAGGACTGCCTCCTGGGACCACCTCTTAAACTCCTGCCCTTGGGGCATGGACCAGAGCAGCCTCTGGAAGTGACTGGATTGGCCCTGCCTCTAGGTCCTCACAACATCTGTAAGGAAAGAAGGAGAGCCCAGTTGTGCCTGGTCAGGTTGCTATTTTGAAATAGGCCACCTGGTTCAACCACAAACACCTTCAATCAGCCAACAACGCTATTTCCAGAGTGCTCGCTGGCTCCTTGCTGGGCTCTGCCCTTGTTTGTGCCCATGGATCCCATTTGTAACTAGGCCAAGTTCCCCATTGTTTCCTGCAGTGAGTCTCTGCACTGTGGCTGCCAGGAACCACACAGCTGCCTCTCCAGGGTGTCTTTGGGGTCTCTTCCATGAACCCAGTTCCCAACCCCGGGCTTGTACCTGCCTGGGGGACGGGCAGTCCATGCTGAGGGCCTGGATCCTGGACCACCGGGTCCGGGTTTACCTAGGTCTCAGCCTTCCTTCACCCTACTTATTTTTCCAATCTGCAAAGCTCCAAAGTCACTCCTTTTACAGAGAAAACACATGGAAATGCTAACATGGATTAAGATCAAGCTAAAGCCAAGAAAAGAAAACCCAAGTGAAAAGAAAGGAAAAAGCTACGCATTGTCTTTGCCAGCTGCAGCCCTCTTAGCTGTTTCTAATGGTATGTGGCTGTCTGGGTTTTCAAAGCATTTTCTCCGAGTGGCAAGTGCGGTGCTGCAGAGTTGCTGAAAGGGGCGTGCATTCAGGCTTCCTCTTCCATCATGGACCAACAGAAAGCAGAGTCGTCAATCTGGGAACAAGAAGGACACCCCATGTATCTGACTGCACAAGATTCATGTAACCCAGAGGTTCTCACACCCCTTCAGGGCCAGAAAAGAGGGAGGCGTTTCTAGTCACCAAATGTACACTCAGGTACTTTTTTTAACCTCTTTGGACTAAGATGCCTTCATTCATCTTGAACCACAGACAATGTTAGGATTATGCTCAGCTGGATGCAGCAAAGCTCTTGCTGCGGTGGCTTAAGCACAGAAAGGCTTCATTCTCATACGTAAAACAAGTGTGAAAGCAGGTGTTTCGGGGAAAATATGGAAGCCACCAGACTCCCAGACTGCTCCTGGTTCTGTGTTCTACCACATGTGGCTTCGCTTCTCAGAGGCAACTCATGGAGCAATATGGCTGCTGGAGCACCAGCTATGACATACATATTCCAGGCAGCAGAAAGAAAGAAACAGAGGGATCCAAGAGAAACGTCCCCTCCCCTTGACAAAGACTTCCCAGAATCCCCACAGCACATTTCCGTGGACATATTTTTGGCAGAACATCATATGAGGGCCAAAAGGAACAAGAGGCTGGGAAAAGTGGTCTTTTAGCTGGGCACATTAAACACTCCAGATAAAACGGAGTTCTGTTGCTAAGAAGAAAGGGAAGGTGGAGGGTGGATGTGGGGGTGGCAACCAGCAATCTCTGCCACAGAGATTTATCCTGTTCAAAAGAAAGTCCTTATAGGCAATCATTATCAAAGTTACCTTCCTTTATTTACAAAGTTAACATGTGAAGAGAGGCAGAGTTGTAGTTGGTGATGATGGCATTGTTTCCTAGGTCTATGAGGGTGTTGCTAAACACAACAGCAGTTTCTGCACCCACGGCCCCATGTGTGGACCAATCAGTGGTGACCAGGCGTTTATTTAGCACTTCCTGAGTGCACGCAGCCTCCCACCTTGACCCTGGGCTTGGAGCCCACAGCATTTGTAAGACTTCTAATTGGAAGTCAAATGCCACTTCCGACTGCCTTGTCCCTTGCATCCATTTACTAGGGGCTTCCATAACAAGATACCACAGACTGGGTGGCTTTAAATGACAGACATTTATTTTATAACAGTTCTGGAGGCTGGAAGTCCAAGATCAAAGCATCGGCAGGGTTGGTTCCCCAGGAGGCCTCTCTCCTTGGCTTGCAGGTAGTGTCTTCTCCGTGTCCTTACGTGGCCGTCCCTCTGTGAGTGTCCGTGTCCTCATCTCCTCTTTCGATAAGGACACAGTCAGATTGAATTAGGGCCCAGACTAGTGACTCTGATTTATTCACTTATTTAAAGACTCTACCTCCAAATAGAGTCACATCAGGAGGTATTGGGGGTTAGGACTTTAACATATGAGTTTGGGGTGGATGCAATTCAGCCCTTAACGCTCCTCAAGGCCTGACTGCTGCCACAAACACTATTTAAGACAGAGCTGAATGGAGCTACCCTTCAATATTTCTGCAAACTGTTTCTTCAACTAGTCTTCATTTCACCAGAGCAGGAAACATTACCTTCTGCTTCAAATGACTGGCTCCCAGAAGTTGTAATAAACAGAGCTTATAATAGTCTTAGGACTACCTGTCTGGCGTCAAAGGGTCTGAGTTCTGATCCTGATGCTGCCCCAGCCTCGGTGAGCTGAGCTCTGCATCTGAAAAGTGAGCAAATTGACCTAGAAGACCTCCTGGTTCTTCTCCATCTCCAAAGTCCTCTGACTTTTTTCGAGCCACAAGGATAGGAGAGTTTGCTTTAGAGGAACTGACTTGCTCATCAGCCTTGTAGGGTGTGGTGGTGCCCTTCTTAATCAAAAGTCCGTCACTCACTGTGCTCGATCGAAGGCCACAGTCACTGTCAAGCTGTGTCTCAAAGGTGATTGTGTTCCACTCCCAGGTTTTTGGTGATTTTGGAAAAACAAATGGACTTATTTTAGGGACTGTCATTTTCTGAGATCCATGCAACAGTTCCCCTTTAGGACTACCTGTCTGGAAATAAGTTCGCTCAGCACATTGAATTCCAGCTTTCTCTCAAGGAAAGGAAAGTTGGTTCCACAGCAGTTTGGACAGCTCTTGTTTGTTCCCGTTATGCAAAGCCAGCCCAGGATGAGGCCCCTCCAAATCTGCAGAAACAGACACGCAGCTGACCCAGGCAGCCTAGAGTGGAAGGGCAGCAACACAGAATCAAGCAATCTGTCTGCATTGTAAATACTGAGGAGGAAACAGATGGAAGTCATATTTGAGGGCAGAGGAGAACACGGTACCAGCTCACAACCTCTGGGACAGGTGGCACCAGGAACAGCATAGTAAAGAGTTCCTGAGCTAGAGAAGGGCCACAGAGGAATAGCCAAGGGCACGGCAGGGTCCCACTGACTCCCGGAGACTTGCAACCCAGGCTCCTTACCCCAGGTCACCTTCCCAGAGAGGCTCCGCCTTCACCTCTCTTTGAGTATTTCTCCGCCGCACAGAGGAGGACTTTCCCAAGACTGGGGACAGGCAGAGGGCCCTCTCCAGCCTCCCTATGCTGCGGGCGAAGAGCCCTGGGGTCAAAGGATCTGAGTTCTGATCCTGATGCTGCCCCGGCCTCGGTGAACTGAACTCTGCATCTGAAAAGTGAGCAAGTTGAACTAGAAGACCTCCTGGTTCCTCTCCGTCTCCTAAGTCCTCTGACTTTTTTTGTTTTGTTTTGTTTTGTTTTTTTTTTTTTTGAGACGGAGTCTCGCTCTGTCGCCCAGGCTGGAGTGCAGTGGCGCGATCTCGGCTCACTGCAAGCTCCGCCTCCTGGGTTCACGCCATTCTCCTGCCTCAGCCTCTCTGAGTAGCTGGGACTACAGGCGCCCGCCACCACGCCCGGCTAATTTTTTGTATTTTTAGTAGAGATGGGGTTTCACCGTGGTCTCGATCTCCTGACCTCGTGATCCGCCCGCCTCGGCCTCCCAAAGTGCTGGGATTACAAGCGTGAGCCACCGCGCCCGGCCCAGTCCTCTGACTTTTTTGGGGAGCCACAAGGAATGCAGAGTTTGTGTTAGAGGAACTGACTTGCTCATCAGCCTCATAGGGTGTGGCGGTGTCCTTCTTATTCAGAAGGCCCTCACCCACTGTGCTCGATCGAAGGCCACGGTCACAGCCAAGATGCAAGGGCTCTAGGCCCCCTGTCACCCAGAGGCAACCCAACGCTTCTCATGCCCCAGCCACCTGCAGGGTGTATGGGCTGTAATGGGGCACTGGCAGAGTGGGCCTTTCCTTCCCTCCTCATAAAACGAATACGAATTTATACATACTTAAAAACATCTTCCTTTCTCTATCTCAGTTTGGAAAAAACTAAGAAATATGTGTGTCCTACGCTTTCTGGTTGATTAAAGAACAGCTTGACCTGGAAAATAGAAATTTTAAGCTGCTTACAGGGCCTGGAAAGAAATGAGGAAGCCAATTTGAGCACAGAATAAAAATACCATCTGGACTTTGGTGACAGTGAGTAACGCTGCTGGCTTTTCTGAGCTCAGACAATTATTATGTGAAAAAAGAGTTTCTAAATGCCTGCATGTTAAAATGGTAAAAGATGTTTAATGGGGAATAGAGACGAAAGGGACGCCAGCACCCCTGCGTGACACACACTTGGGTACAGGGCGCTCGCCGCGTCTGAAAGCACGGGAGGAGCAGACGGTGTCGCCAAGGGCATCTCCGGTCTGTGTAGGCACAGAGCAAAACCAGCCATGCGCCAGGTCTGGGGTCTCCCCGCCTGTCCAGCTCACCAAGGAGGCGGAGGACAGGAGGAGCACGGGGGAGGGAGTCCCATGTCGCAGGCACGTTGTCTTGGAATACGTGAACCCTTAGCTCAAGACTCTGCAGCACTGGGAAGGGCCCCATCGTCCATGTGGGCTGCTTCAGCAAAGTACCAGAGGCCGAGTGATTACAAACAGCACCTGGTTCAGATTCCAATATACATGTGACACACCCCACACACACACCACACACAACACACAACATACACCACATCACACCACACACTCACCACAAACACACATGCACACACCACAAATCGCACACACAAAACCACACACACACACCACAGATACACACACATATACCCCACACACCCCCCGCATAACACACCCCACACAACACACACACCCCACACCGCACACACACACCACACATCACACACACAAAAAAACACACAGACGCCACACACACACACCCCCCACACAACACACACACCCTACATACACCACACACACCCCCCACACCACACACACACCACACATCACACACACCCCCCACACCACACACACACCACACATCACACACACCTCCCACACCACACACACACCTCCCACACCACACACACACCACACATCACACACACACCACACATCTCACACACACACACAAAAACACACAGACGCCACACACACACACCACACACAACACACACCCTACACACACATCACAACCACAAACACTCCACACCACACACACCCCCCACAAAACACACACACCACACCACACACACAAAAAACCACACACGCGCCACACATACACACACATATACCGCACACACACCCCACACAACACACACACCCTACACACACACCACACACACACCCACCACACACCCACACACACACCACACACACCCCCCACACCACACACCCACACACACACCTCACACATATGCACCACACATACGCACTCACACACCACACACACCCACACATACACACACATACACCCCACACACACCCCACACCACATATACACACCCTACACACACCACACAACACACACACACCACACATACACCACACCACACACATGCACACACCACACCCCACACACACCCTACACACACACTGCACACACACCCCATACCACACACATCCCACACACACACCACACATACACACACACCCCATACCACACACACACACCCTACACACATACCACACACAACACACATCCCACACCATACACATATCACACATACATACCCACACACACATACATACACCACACATACACATACCCCACACACCCTACGCTACACACACCCCACACCCCACACACATATACACGTTACACCCCACACACATACCCCACCCCACAGACACATACACACCATACCCCACACACATACACATGTACACACATACACACCACACAGCCCTCCACACACATACACACACGCTGTTTTGTAAATATCGATTTTTTTCTAATTTCGCCTGAGGCCTCTCTTGAGAGTGGCTGTAAATTCTAGCCCTGACCAGGAGCGAGTTGGGAAGAGACACAGGAGGCGGCGCTGCAGAGTTCATGAGCTCAGAAGCAGCTGATGTGTCCCAGGGCCGCGAGAGGAGAGGGCAGCCCACCTCGCGGGGCTGACGGGAGTGGGGAGCCACTGGGGACATGCACGCTCAACCATCAGGCAGGGGGAAAGACAGGGAGACCCAGGGGCCAACGCCTTCATGGGGACCAAGGAGTTAGCCAAGCAGGTTTACCACGGGGGTTCTAATCGGTGGGTCTGGAGCGAGCAGGCAAGAGCTCCGTGGGGTCACACTGTGACTGAAGGGTCACTGGGGCATAGGTCTGCACAGTCCATATGGGGTGTGGGGTCTGAGGGCAAGTCAGGCAGTTTGTGTCCAGCTGTCCCATGAAGAGGGGTCACCAGGAGGCAGTGGTGCGAGGCAGATGTCTGGAGTGGCCACCTTGAGAACCTGGGAGGAAGAGGACTGGAAGCTCTGTCGGGGTGAGAAAGTCCAGCTTACATTCAAAATGGATCTGGCACAACATAAAATTATTCACTACACACCCACATACACACGCACAGAAAGACGCACACATTCTTGATGTCCTAACTGCTTCCTCAAATTCTTGAAACAACCCTAATCAGGCTGTCACCTCCACCACTCCACCAAAACAAATCTGAAAGTCACCCAGGACAGCTTGTGATAAATGCAGCACTCACTTCTCAGTCTGCCTCTTTCTAAACTCTGCAGCATTGAACACCATGATCGCTCCCATCTCCTAAGACACCTTTGTTTACCGGCCGTGCCAGGCTTCCAGGATGCCTTTGTGGGGATTAGGAAAAGTCTGTGCTCTGGGCAAATGCAGTTCTGTGAGCATCTAGCCCATGAGGAGAGCAAGAGCGGCCCCTTCACCTGGAGCCTTTTGCAGTGCACAGACTGCTCAACAGTACAGGGCAGTTCTGCAGCGTTACAGGCCAAGGAAGGTCATCCGATGGTGAGAGGCTAGAGACACAGAACAAGGAACCAGAGCCAACCTCAGAAGAGGAAGGCAGCAACACGACATGGCTCATGGAGGAAATAATTGGAAGGAGGAGAGGAGCACCTCTTCCAACAAGTGAGGAGCTTTCTACCAGTGTCTCATTGCCAAGAATCGGCCCCAGTGCTTACATGAGAGCATATTCTGATTCTGAAGGCATACACACCAAAGTAGGCAGCAGTCAGGGTCCTGATGTGTGCAACTGACTCTGAAATGATCCTGCTCTGTGTGTATGGGGTGCCAAGAGAGACAGGGAGAGCAAGGGCTAAGGCAGCGGGCACAGTTGGACAGCAGGTGGGCTGGGGTGAAGCGGGTGGGCTCTCTGTACTCGTCCTGTGCTTACAACTTTTGCAGGAAGTTTGAGATAATTTCCACCTAAGATGCTCTCTCTGAAAATGCTCAGCCTGGATGGCACCAGGGTAACACCCTGCAGAGCCACCCTCATGGACCTCCAGAGGGACAGTGGCCTGGGCACCCTCCATAGGGACATTGGCCCAGGCATCCTGTTCTCCCAATGCCCAGGTCTCATCCTGCTGCAACAGCAGAACAGCTTCGCTGGAGGCCCAGGCACTCTCTGAGGAGCTCCCGTCTCAAGCTCCACCACAGCCTGTGCCCCATGGGGTGGGCTACATGGAGAGGGGTGCTGTGAGGGACAGGACCCGGAATGCCCCCTCAGAAGAAAGCCATGTGCAAGCAACAAGAGGCAAATTGGGGGTGGGGGGCAGCCAGTACGCTGCGGTATTCATGCCTGGGAACGGGGCTCCCAGCACCTGTCCCCAACACAGGATACTCTGGCAAAAGCTGGTTTGGAGGCCACGGTTGAGGCCTGGCGGCTGACCTGAGCCCCCCACTTCCTTCCAGAGCCCAACTCAGCTTGTTCAAGAGCATCTGCAGGGAAGGGGAGATGGGCTAGGCCCAGTACAGCACCTCCTGACCTGACTAAGGTGACAGCCTGGCTCTGCCTCCCAAGGAAATATCTAGAAGGTGGCAAGAGATGGTTCTGGGCACAGGCAATGTGAGTTCCCTGCCAGCATCAGGCTCAAGGCTCCTGTGCTGACCATCAGGGCTGGGTAGCCTGCCCTCTGGCAAACTGTGCCTGGGACCCACCAAAGTGACCATTCTTCCCACGGTGGCCAGGCCTGGGGCAGAGACAGGGAGACCGTGGCACAAGACAAAGACCAAGGGGAAGGCTCAGGAGGCTGAGGGCCTGCCACCCGCCCAGCCCCGCACAACCACAATCGCCTCGCCTTTTCCCTGTTCTGAGGTCTCCATGTTCACCATGAGTTCTCAGTGGATATAATGTTCAAACCAACTTTTTATTGCAGGGCATATAAATATCATGATCAAAGTTTTGACTTTTCACTTCAAAAATACCGGACTAGGGACTGATTTCACATTTCTGCTTGTAGAAATATTCCTAAGAAAACAAGACTCTGAAAGCAATGCTTGCCAAAAATATTGTTTCCTAATATCCTTGTTTATAGAAAAATGAAGCATCTGGACCAAAGGCTCAGCAAAGAGCAGAGGGGCTGATGCTTGCATGGAGGAAGCAGCCACAGAGTCACCGCAAGCTTTATTCCTTCTTATTTCTAGAGAGATGGTGTGGGTTATGCCCAAAACTGAAAACCCGGAAACAAAGATTCGGGAGGGATGGCTCTGAGCTTGTTGTCTCTGAGCTTCTCCAGGGAGCATGGTAAAATTGCAGAGGGCTGCAGGGCCATGTGAGATTGAGCTTTCAAACCTTTTGGAGGTTTTGCATTCTATTTTTGTCTCTCAGACAGATTTACTGAGGTGAGATGCACATACGGTTTAATTCATTCTTTTCGGGTGTACATGCCGTAAGTGTTGACAAATGTAGCCAGTCATGTGACCACCACCACAATCAAGATATAGACCATTCCCATCACCCCCTAAGTTCCCCTTCCCCTGGCCATCAATCACCTCCCCCCATCCTCAGCAACCTTGATTTATGTCCCTATAGTTTTGCCTTTTCCAGAACGGCATACAAATACAGTTGTACCAAATGTAGACTTCAGCGTCTGGCTTCTTTCACTTAGCATAATGTGTTTGAGATCATCCATGTTCTTGTATCAGCAATTGTTTATGGCTGGGTAGTACTCAATTGTTTATTGCTGAGTAGTGTTCTATTGGCTGGATATCACACTATTATCCAAGCACCAGTGGAGGGGCCTTTGGGTTGCCTCCAATGTGGGTGATGAAGCTGCTGTTTTCTTTTCTCTTGGGGAATGAAAGTGTTGGGTCATGGCAGTTTCCTATGCAGTACGTTTAACTGTGGTCCAAAGTGGCTGTATCATTTTACATTCCCACCAACAATATGAGAGTTCCAGTTGCGCTCCATTTTTGCTGACATTTGATCTTGTATCTTTAATTTAGCCATTCTAATCGTGGTATCTCATTATCATTTGAATTTGCATTTCCCTAATGACCAATGGTGCTGAGTACCTTTTCAGGTGCTTCTGTGCTGTCTGATCTCTTCTTTGGTGAAGCACCTGTTGAGCTCAACCCTTAAATGTATTCTCATACCCAGTGCTGATGAGTGGTGGGGGTGGGGCCCATGTGGGAGGCACCTCAACGTGTTTGTTACCGTGGCTTTCCTTCCTGTCACCTCTAATTATGCCCTGGAGGACAATGTTTGACCACAGCCATCCTGTGAAGGCCCCTCAGGGTGAAAGCTCCCAACATTCTGTGTTGATTGGCTGTGAGGTCCAGAGATGCCTTCTCTTTGAGGTTATGGGGAGGACTTAGTCCAGTGACTCTCACATTGTATCCTTGCCTGCTTTTCTGAGCAGGAGAGACAGCGTGATGACCACACAGCCAGCACATTTCGAACCATGCAGAGCCTACGGCCTACGTGATGCTGGGCCCAGAGAGGTGGCCAGATTTGATGGGTCTTAACCAAGTTCTCATGACTGTGAAGGCAACGGGGACCTTGTCAGTAAGTCCACCCATGGGTACTGGATGGGAAGAGCAGGGATGGACCCCACGTGGACCGCAGCAGCCTTGGAGCCTCTCACCAGGGCCCTTCCATGACAGCTGCATGCGACACCGCTCCGGGGCTCCTGTCCACAGGCGCCCACTGCTGCCCTCTGCCAGGTTCACGGTATTTTCCCGTGCAGTTCGTGCAGCCTCCTAACGTGAGCTCAGCATGACCCCGGCTCCTCCCCACCTCCTTGCACCCTGGCTGCTGCTGCACACAGTCAGATGGGCCAGGCCAGTGCTTCCCAGCTGGGGCCAGCTTCCCCTCCTCCCTGATGCCTGGAGATATCTTGGGTTGTTGTGTCTTGAAGCAGATGATACTAGCTAGCATCTTGTTGGTCAAGGCCAGGGATGCTGCTCAACGCCCTACAGTGCATGGGACTGGCCCCCCCACAACCAGGGCATATCCATCTCTGGTGTTGATCGGGTGTGAAGAGTGCTGAGGTTGGGATCCTTGCCCTAGGCGCTTCCTGACTGACGTCCTCCATGGGGGGCCTGTCTTTCCTCAGGGGACGCGTGGCACTAAGCCCGTGGGGGTGTGGGTGGACAGGGAGCTGCAGAATCGAGTGTCACCCACAGCAGGGACTTAGGGGTGAGCAGGAGGAGTGGGGACATTCGCTGTGTGACGAACATGTCCAGGGCACCAATTTGTCATTAATCCTTGTGGCACTTTAGGTTATGAACTGTGGTTTTATCATTACTTCCATTTTATTTTTATCTTCAGCAAGGAAAAAAATAATAAGGAAAAAGGCAAAGATCAAAGAAAAAGGCATGAGTAATAACTACACTCCACAGTGATCTGGACGTCTGCAGGGCTGAGGACATGAGACTGTCTGCTGCTGATGCCACCCCTCTGTGGCTGCCACATCAGAGCAGGCCAGCCCTGTGTGGTCCCCACCTCCTGAAAAAAATCCATCTGCTATTTTTTCAACAGGAAAGTTTATGGATTCTCATTCTCACATCATTAATCTCAATTTGGAGGCTTACAAAAACTTATTTTAAAAGTAAAAGCAAATTAAAAAGCAGATTAAGCATAAGGTGATGGTTAATTTGATGTATCAACCTGGCTAAGCCACAGTACCCAGATATTTGGTCAAACGTTGTTCTAGATGTTTTTGTGAAGGTACTTTCTGTAGATGAGATTAACGTTTAAATCAGTAGACTTTGAGTAAAGCTGATTTGTGTCCATAGTGTGGATGAGCCTCATCCAGTCAGCCAAAGGTCTTCTAGAGAAAGACTGAGGTCCCCCGAACAGGAAGGAACTCTCCCGCCCACGGCCTTCCTATTCAAACTGCAGCTCTTTCCTGGGTCTGCAGCGTGCCGGCCCGTCCTACAGTCTGTGGACACGCCAGGCTGCACAATTGCATGAGCTGATTCCTTAGAATAAGTCTTCCTCCCTCCTTCTCTCTCTCTGCACACACACACACACACACACACACACACTGTTGCTGCTGTTTCTCTAGAGAACCCTGACAAACACGCCATGTTTATTATTTTGAGATTTTTCAGTGGCTGACACTTCATTATCCACATGACATTGGCTCTTTTTCCTTTCACAGTATTTTTTAATTTCACGGAGATCTGGGTCAGCCTGTGGGCATGGGTAGCTTGTGAACCACCATCAGTGGGTATGTTCCAAAGAGGCTCAGTGTTGAGGACGACTGTCCTGTCCACCCAGAGTGCAATCTAAGGCCATGGAGAGAGGGTCGGCCAGGCCCAGCCACAAACAAAACACCCATAGGATCTCAAGTCAACATCACCTCGCTCTTGGCAGGAAGGCTCCGCACAGGCAGGACCTGGGGAGGAGGCCTGGGGAAGCCACCCTGGCCTGGAGAGGAGAATGGGAGACAGAGGAAAAGGGAGCTTGGTGAGGCTTCAAGTCACAGCCAAAACCTGACAAAGTGAGGCACAAAGTCATTTGGGACACAGAGGAGAGCAGCACCCACAGCGTGGTGCCACCCAGGGAGTCCTGGAAGACGATGGTGGGGCTGGGCCATGTCCTCACATCACGTTTTATCTTTCATAGATCATGGAAGACAAAAGAAGGCAATACATGTTTGCTCAATGAACAAATGAATGGAAGAAGCCCACACAGTCAAAACAGAAGAAGTTTTCGTGTATACACGCTCGGCCCTAATTCCTTCACCCTTCCAGCCGTTAAGGAAACGTCACCCAGTAGTGGCTGACACTCAGCAGCTATTCCAACACATTCTTCAGTGGCTGCCCAAGGCTTGCAGTGAAATCCATTCTCTAACATTTGTTAGTGAAAGTTCTTGAAAATGCCCCCCTGACCATTTTTAGCCGTTTTCGTGAGAGGTGGTATTGTGGGTTGAATTGCATTCCACCAAAAAGATATGTTGAAGAAAAGATACATCCTCACCCCCAGTACCTAAGAATGTCACCTTATTTGGAAATAGGGTTCTTGCAGATGTAATTAAGTGACGATGAGGTCATGTTGGAGTAAGGTGGGTCCTGAGTCCAATGACCAAGGACCTTATACGAGGAGAGATACAGAGAAACACAAGAAGATGACCACGCAAAGACAGGCAGTGATTGGAGCACGGCTGGTGCCTGCCAATGAGTGCCAAGCCTTGCCGGCATGCCAGCAAACTGGGAGAGGGGAGGAGGACCCCTACCCTGGTGCCTTCAGAGGCAGTATGGCCCTGTAAAATCCCGCACCTGGATTTCTGGTCTCCAGATTGTGAAAGAATGCATTCTGATGTTTAAGCTCCCTGCTTGTGGTAATTAATTACATTGGCCACAGGAAACTAACAGAGACCCCAAAGAAAAGGAAGGGAAACAAGGGGTCGAATCATCTCTCCAGTTGAGAACTGAGATTTTCTCAGGCTTTCCTTCGAAAAGATGTTAAGTCTGGTTGAAATGGATACTGGTAAAATGTCACAGAACAAGTCTGTGCCCTAAAGAACAGGTACTAATACAGAATCCATTGGGAAACTCTTAAACACGGTACCTTTCACAACACCCAGTGCTCTTGCGGTGCTTACATCATGCTGGGCACCTGGCTGTTGTCTGCATACTTTACACTCATCAACTCAACCCTTCCACAACCCATGGGGAGACCGAGGCACAGAGAGTTTAAGTAACTCACTCAAGGTCACAGAGTTGATCGCTGGCGGGGTCAGGATGTGAGATGTGGGCCCACAAGCTTTTTTTTTTTTTTCAGGGTCTCACTCTGTCACCCAAGCTGGAGTGCAGTGGTGCCAACATGGTTCACTGCAGCCTTGACTTCCTGGGCTCAAGCGATCCTCCCGCCTCTGCCTCTCACGTAGCTGGAACCACAGGTGTGCATCACCACGCCCAGCTAATTTTTTTATTTTTTGTAGAGACAGGATCTTACTTTGTTGCCCAGGCTGGTCTCAAATTCCTGGGCTCAAGCAATCCTCCTGCCTCGTCCTCCCAAGGTGCTGGGATTCTAGGCATGAGCCTCCGCACCCGGGCACAAGCTCTTTCTTAAGCACTAAGTGATGTTGCCTGTATTCATTTTCTGGGGCTGCCATAACAAATTCCCACAAACCAGGTGGCTGAAAACCACAGAAATGTGTTATTTCAAAGTTCCAGAGAGTAGAAGTACAAAAGTGAGGTGCGGGCAGGACCACCCTCCTCTGAAGCCCCCAGGAAGAATCCCTCTGTGCCTTGCCCAGCGCCTCGCGGGCGTCTTCAGTCCTTGGTGCTCCTTGGCTTGGAGCAGCATCGCCCCAGTCTTGGCCTGCATCTTCATGTGGCCTCTCCCTGTGCATCCCCCATTTATAAGGTCACAGCATTGGATTTAGGACCCACCCTAATCCAGGATGAACTCATCTGAACCTGAATACATGTGCAAAGACTCTTTTTCCAAATAAGGTCACGTTCACACATACAGAGAGTTCGGGCTTCCATCTACCTTTCTGGGGACTCAACTCAGCCCACCACAGGGCTCAGGCCTGCCGCAGGAATGCTGCGCCCTCGGGCTGCTCCAGGCTGGAAGGGGGCAGGAAGCAGAGCCGGCCTCCAGGGCTCCGCCAGGGGCCACACTCCAGCCCATGCACTGGGGACCCGGGAGAGCCCAGAGGGAGGACAGTTGGAACAGAGGCTCTGGCTACCATGGGAACAGCTCACACACCTCTGTGCCGCTTTGGGTGTGACCTGTTCCGTCGCTTCACTTGATTTGTCCTCTGTATCTGGAAGCGTCCTCTCCGTAGTGCAGCGGTTTCCCTGCCAGGCGCCTGGGTTATTCCCGATGATGTGCTTTGCTGCCCAGCACAAAGGCTAGCATTTATAGCCACTCTCCAGAGAGATCCCCAAGACCCAACTAAAGCAGAATCACAACAGAAGCCTAGAGAGGTTGCCTGGCAACGACTCCCTATTGTGCCTATTGTGACCTCGCCTTCCCCGGCCTCCTGCAGTGCCCCTGCACACTGCCACTGTCATCAGCCTGAGGTGAATGCCAGTGTGGGGCTTCGCACAGCTCTGTGCCCTGTCACCTTCACCCCAGGGGCTAAAGACCCTGGAGGAGCTCGGAATCCCAGGCTTCCAGAGCCTGACAACTGCCCGTTACCCACTGCCCAGCAAAGTCCAGGCTCTATGTTCCATCGCCACCTGGTCACCTGGTCCCTGCCCTGTTGTTCCTCTTTTGCAGGACTTGGCTTGGCTCTCTTGTCCTCAGTCCACGTCTTGTCTCAAACAAAGGCCATCCCCAGACACAGTACACTCCCCAGTAGTGACATGTGAACAGCTACACGTCCCTGATTTCCAGGGACACTTGTGACTTCGCGTATTCACCCTCCGTTTTAAAAAGACACATTTCCCATGAAGCGCTGGGTACAGCATTCAAAGCGCATCTCCTGGACTGCTGTGTGCTCTGGGCAGCTGCCAGAGGAGACCATGGCAGGATGTATGCCACTGTCATCAGATGAATAACCCCTTCTTAGCATACGTTGCAATATAATCAAATCCCATCGTGCCTGTTTGATGATGTTAATTCCAGGATTTTATTTTACTTGTATTGTGGTAAGAACACATGAGATCTATCCTCTTAAAATGCTAAGTGTCCACTGCAGCATCGTGACTATAGGTATGATGTTGCGCAGCAGATCTCTAGAGCTCATGCATTTGGCTTAATTAAAACTTAATGCCTGTTGAGCAGCAACCCCTCATTTCCCCTCCCTGAGCCCCTGGCAGCCACCTTCCCACTCTTTGGTTCTATGAGTTTCACTACTTTAGCCACCTCATATAAGTGGAATCCTGCAGGATTTGTCCCACTGTGACTGGCCTGTATCACTCATCCGTGTTGTTGTGTATTGCAGAATTGTCTTTGTTAAGGCTGAATAGTATTTCACTGGCTGTACGCACCATGCTTTCTATTCGTTCACATGTCGATGGACGTTGGGGCTGACTCCACATCTTAGCTGTTGTGAATGAACGTGGGAGCGCAAACATCTCCTGGAGAGCCTGATTCCAATTCTTTTGGATAAACACCCAGCACTGATTAATGCAGCTGTGGCAGGGGTTCAACGAGCAGGCGTGTTGGGGCTGGGGGCAAGATTCTGCGTAGAGCTCTGGGGCAGGCACAGGACATGAAGAAGGAAAGTGGGGGGTGAGGAAGCGTCTCTCTGAGGGTAGGGCTCTGGTTACACCTGGTCCCCCAGCCTCAAACCGGCATTGTCGCAGGCTCCTCCCAAGTCTGATAAGCCACAGGCCTGCCCTGGATGCTGGTGTCCATACCATCACCACTGTCTTGTTCAGGCTGTTTAATTCCTCCTTGCCAGCACTGCAGAAGACCCCCACCTCCAACTCCAATTCTAATCTCTTCCTCTCCTTTGACCTTCCACAAGGAGAAGGCTTGTGGAAGGCTCAAAACCTGAACATGTCACTCCTGATCGTGAAACCCCACCCTGTGTTCTTGCTACCCAAGGGGAGTCCAGACCTGGACACATGTGCACAGAGGCCCCCACCTGTCCATCCTCAGCCCTCACACCAGGGCTCCAGCTGGGCCCCAAACCCTCAGGTCCAAAGTGTCCTCTAAGCCCCATGCCAGGCCTTCCATCTAGAACTCCCTTCCTGATGCCCATTCTTTCAAGTATTCACTGAGCACCTGCCATGTCCAGGCCCTATCCTAGGTGCCAGGAATACACCATGGAACTGAAATTTGGGTGGGGTAACTGACAGTAAACAAAGACACAAGAATGCAGCAGATATTGGGAAGAGCTACAATGAGTCAAATTCAGGATCAGGATGCGAAGAACTGAATGAAAGAAGGAGACACAAGAAGAACGAAGAGGAAGGATGTCCCAGGTGGAGAAAAGAGCCCACACAAGGCCCCTGAGCAGGAGGGAAGGCAGAGAACAATGCAGCTAGAGGTGGTGAAAGGGACAGCAGAGATGGTCCAGAGCTAGGTGCCCCTGGAGCAGACGCTTCCTGCAGGAGGTAAATGAGGGATTGCTCTGGGGCTCAACACCTGTGGATGTCCACAAGCACGGAGACTCCATGAGGGCAGGAATCTCTGTTGTGCTTACTGAAGTATCCTAAGGGATGGAACCATGCACACAGTGTGTGCAGCGGGTGCAGCACCATGAATGATGGAATGAATGAACACAAATACATGACTCCGGGATTTGGTCACACAGAGGCTACTGGTGACCCTGACAAGTCGTGGAGACTCCAGAAGACTGACTGGCACTCGGGAGGTGAGACGGAGACAGGGACACATAGGCCTTGAAGGAGACTCAGCACACTGTGTTTAAAGGGTTTGCACGCCCCTGGGCTGGTGTGCTCCCTCGGGTTGGGGCCTGAACCCCATGCCTCTCTGCACCCTGCCAGCCAGCACAGCGTGCAGCCGCCACTTGGCACATGCTCAGTGAATGTTCATCAAACACAGGTATCATGTTGATGAACAATCAGTAGGTGACCAATGTCACTTCTCAGAATCCACCAGCCACCACTGGTCACACAACCTACTTAAGGGCAGGAGGCTGGCCATGTCACTATCATGACTGCCCTGGCAGGGAGGGAGATGACCCAGAGAGAAGCACAGAAAGTCTCTGCTGCTCTCCCCAAAAGCAAATCCCATTCCACCCGTAAATACCACAGGAGCCCTCACCTGGGGCCAGGTGCACACCTGCCTAGGAGCTCATGGTCTAGAAGTAGAGACAGCTCATAAGCCAACATTACAGCCCAGCGCTTTAAGAGAGGTGTGTCCCGGGGGGCCAGGTATTGGTAGGTGCTGCTCCAGTTGAGGGGATCAGAGAGGGAACTACAAGGCAGTAACACTTGCCCGTGGCCTAGAAGGATGGGCTGCAATTCTCCAGCCCACCAGCCCTGGAGATAGGACAATGCTACACTCCTAGGGTGTTACTGCCTTCTAGTATTGCCTAGTGGTAACTGCCTTGCCCAACTGGAGGATCAGAGAAGGGCAACGGTAAGGTCTGTCTTCTGCACTGTAAAATCCTTCCACAGAGTTCTAGTTTTTGCATGTAAAATCTTCTGAGTCATTAACATATTAGAAAACTCTGAAAGATAATTTAGAATTTCCTGATTATCAAAGAATCTACATCCCCCCTCCATTATTATAACCCTATGGTCAAGTTTTAGATCCTCACTATAATTCAGTAATGATTTCCACGACCAAAAATGATTTCGAGATTGTTAACTGAGTGAGTATCATCGGGGTTAACTCAGTGAAGCCTCAGAGTAGCGATTCGTCTCAGTATTGCTGATTGCCTTCAGTCACGTGCTGCTGGGCCTGTGTTCCAAGGGGCTACAGCGACAACACAGCGCAGTTCCACAGTGGGGACAACACTGGAAACCTTCCGTTCAGATCCTGTGATGCGCGTCAAGTGAAGCTTCTTCACTTCCAATACAATTAATATCGATTCTCGGGCCTGAAGGCATTTCAGCTTCAAAGTTCTTTGCAGTAGTTCGACTTTGCTCTGTGATATTTTGTCTTTTATATTTGACGTAATTTTTGTGTGTTTATGGTCTTTTGACATTTTTGCACATATTTGGTCCTATTCAAACCCTCTGAGCAATGTTACTCTGAAGGGTAGCTTACACCTGATAAAACAATTGGTGCTTTTTTACTGCAGCTTTATTGTCATGGTGGCCACCTACCTAGCTGTTTCTTTGGTGGTTGTTGTTTTTGGTACCTGAATCAAGGATAGGCCAGTCACTGTACTGGCCAGTAAAAGACAGTGAATGCAGAAACGGGGATTTCAGTTTTAACAGTGAATTCTGATGAACTAACTTCAAGCCCGGGAGAAAGAACACAGGGCTTAATTTTAGAATAAGTATTACATTGCTGATAATATAATCTAGTAACAATACTACCTTGATAACCATGCCACCATAATGAAATCAAATAATCACTCCAGTCCAACGATTGCAAGGACAGAACTAAAGTTAAAAAGGAAGTCAGATTTCATAGGGATGTTCAGACATTGTTCTCCCTTACCGCCCTTATCACATGCCCTAGTCATCTCATTTTTCAAATTTAGTTGATTTTTGTAAAGCACGATTTGGGGGAATATTTCCAAGAATCATTTAAAATTCCAGACTTAGGCTGAGCGCAGTTGCTGATGCCTGTAATCCCAGCACTTTGGGAGGCCGAGGCAGGAGGATCACTTGAGCTCAGGAATTCAAGAACAGCTTGGGCAACATGACAAAACCCTGTCTCTACAAAAAATACAAAAATTAGCCAGGCACGGTGGTGCATGCCTGTGGTCCCAGCTACTTGGGGGACTGAGACAGGAGGATTGCTTGACCCAGGGGTTGGAGGCTGCAGTGAGCCATGTTCGCACCACTGCCCTCCAGCCTGGGTGACAGAGTAAGACCCTGTCTGGGGAAAAAAAAAAAAAAAAAAGAAGAAGAAAGAAAATTCTAGAGTTATTATAGTCAACAATATGTAAAACAAATTAAATATGCAAACTTCGTAAAACCTCAGATGACATCACTGTGGTTCTTGATCATTGGTCTTCACCAGCTAATAATTTTTAAAGTGCTGCAACATTAGCAATCGGCCTACCTCAGAAAGAAAGCATAAAGAGAACTGAGTTTCTATTTTTAGACATAGTAATTTCACAGATATCAGAGAAGCAGACAGTGTACCAAATCAGTTGAGTCACATTTAAAAGGAGTGGTTGGGGGACGGGGAGAAAGGCTGCTCTATAGTGGAGAAAACAGATTAAATCATTTGACCCAGTTTTTGTGAGAGTGCTTTATAAGCAAACTTCAAGTATAAGTTCTATAATGTTTTATTAAATCTAGTTCTAAAGTGGATGTTTTAATTGAAATTTGAGGGTATATATTTTTTAAGATATTTAAATGTATCAAAGTTACAATATAAGCATGCCAAATATAAAAAAATAGATTTTGGAAATAAAAAAGTACAGTAAACGCTTTTAAAATCAAATTTTAACGCACATTCATGTCTTTCTCAATCAGGTGATTCATGAGTCAACAAAGCTGACTCTTAACAAAAGGAGTAAAGCTCTAAAATCTCCAAGATTTACAAACAAAAACAAACAAAAACCAGCCATTTGTTGTTGTTTTTTTTAATAGCTTTCGGATCAGATGATTTAGTGAGTACTTTTCACCACTGATGCATTATGTGTGCAGGGGCTCATGAAGCTTGATATCCAAATTGAACAAACGGCCTTGGCTCTCAGAACATTGTGGGAAAGAAACACCGCCGTTTGCCTTGCAGATGCACCATCCATGCTGCCGTTTGGAAAAGGCCACATAGACTAATGCCTTCTGGTGACTTCACCATTCTCGCCCACAGTCTGATGTCCCAGCCTGTGAATCCAGAACAGCCACTGTCAGCCCCCTCAGGCCTGTCCAGGAATCAGCAAAGCCTTTGTCTGGGGCAAAGCTGCCTCCGCTTTTCTTGTGGCCACTGCATGGAAGGGGGTAACTGATGGACTCCAGCACTCGTCCTCATCAGGCCCCAGCCCAGGGAGCTCGATGCACTGAGAGGACCAAGGCCTGGCACCACCATCTCCAGGCTCAGGCCAGCTGGATCTGGATCCCTGGGAGAGGCAGAACAGTCTCCCCTCCTCTGTGCCTCATAACCTTGAGCGCATACATGTCTCCAAGCATTTACCACTTGTATCAATAGTTTGTGTCTATTTCCGGGAGACAGAGCTGGTGCCATTTCCTTGAGGTTACAGATCATCTGGAAGTCACCTTTACAGTCCTTGAGGGTAGAAAGGGGTAGCCCCCTTTCCTGGTGTGTAAAATGGGAATTAGTCCTAAAAAGCAGGATCACGGTGCAGATGAGATCACAGTCGAGGACACGTAGCAGATAACTGTAACAACAGAAGCAGTCACTCTTCACCCCACTTCACAGCTTTGGGGATGTGGAATCCATCTTTTTTTTAACCAAAGAATGCCCATGGTGCAGATCTGAATGCAACAGTCTTCCTTACCTTTCATGATAGTAACTTAAGGAATAGCACATAAGAATTTTCTTAATTCATACAAAGTTTATAATCAAATAGAATTACTACTGTTATTACACACACACCAACACACCATCCTCTCCCAATCTTAAGACAAAAGGGTTTCTTAGAAACTGGTGTGGATCTAATGCGATCCAAGTATTATTGGTGGCATTTGTATGCTGAACTGGAGGGATATCCTCCAGGCATCTGCTCTTCAAGAACAACGATGGGGTGGCAAGAAGAGAGAGGAAGAGGTAATTAGGCCCTTTGGAGAAAATCAGCACTAATGCTTCTGGCTGGGAGGTCCTTAAGCTTAGTACCACTTTTCGTTTATGATAATGTTTACAGACAGGGCTTCTCAATTATGAGATCCCAGTGTGATCAACACTTAATCCCACCTAACTTCAACCATGCTGAAGAGGCACTACGGCCCAGGGCACTCCACTTCTGAGCATGTGGAGTGATATTCACTGCGAAGGTGGTTGTTGGAAACCATTTACACAGCAACCCAAAGTGTTCCTACCTTCCTCACTTTCCCCACTTCCCATTCTCTTCTCTTTTCTCTTTTTCTGTTTCACATACCTTTCAAAGGCCTTCCCATGCCGCTACACAGGAATACTGTTCTTATCTGCAGTAGGCTGACTAATGACCCTTAAAGATATCAAGTCCTGATCTCTAAAACCTCCAATGTTACCTTATATGAAAAAAGGGTCTTGCAGATGTAATTAAATTAAAAGATCTTGAGATGGGGAGATCATCCTGGATTCTCCTGGTAGGCCCTAAATGCTTTCCCAAGTGTCCCTTTATGAAAGAGGCAGAGAAGGCCAGGTGTGGTGGTGCACACCCGTAGGCCTAGCTACTTGGGAGGCTGAGGCTGGAGGATCACTTGAGCCCAGAAGTTCAAGGTTACATGAGCTATGAGTGCGCCACTATACTCCAGCCTAGGCAACAGAGCAAGATCAGGTGTCTAAAACAAAAACAAAACAAAACAAACCACCAAAGAAACAGGTAGAGGGAGATTTGACAGATAGAAAAGAGGTCATGTGAACACAGAGGCAGAGATCAGAGTGATGCAGCCACAAGCCCAGTAATGCTGGCAGCCAGCAGAGGCTGAAAGCAGGGCACTTTCTCTATATCCTCCAGGGGAAGTGTGGCCTTGCTCACACCTGGATTTCCATCCCCTAAGACCAACTTCAGATTTCTGGCCTCCAGAACTGTAAAAGAGTAAGTTTCTATTGTTTTAACCCACCAAGTTTGTAGAAAGCTATTACAGCAGCCACAGGAAACTAAAGAATTTTTTAAAGAGATAACTACCCAACCCATAGATTGAGCAAATCTGGACAGCCAGGCACCGATTCCAATGATGTGATGGTTAAGAGAATCAAAGCTGATTAAAACTTCCCACTTCCAAATATGCAGAAGCAGATATGTTAAACCCCATATAGACTTCCCTCCCCCAAATTATGAAAGGGCTGTTTGTTTGTTGTAAGAAATGCAAACCAACCTAATAGCATTAACACTGGAGAATCAGCTACCACTGTAATAGTGTCAGAGAGAAAACTCTAGCCATCGGGAACAGATGGCCCAGGACACAGCCCTAGCAACAGGCCCACAGCTCCGGGCATACACAAGTTAACAGACATGGTCTCTGTGCCAAGAGGCATACAAACTAGTGGAGAAATCGGCCTTTGAGCAGACGGGAATAGGTGAAATAGATGGTATAGTGGAGTCACTGAAGCACAGAGGGAGGCAGCTTCGGTCTGACACTTGAAATTGGATTTGCCTGCAGATTGAATAGGAAAAGGCCATCCCAGAAGTGCCTGTGCCAGGCTACATGGCTAGAGGGGTTGGCAAAGGCGAGGCAAGCAGAAAGCAAAGCCACCTTGGCAGGACAGGCCATGCCCAGTACTGAGGCCGCAGGCATCTGCAAGCCACATGGGATGGTGGGTGGGTATACAGCACCAGTGCAAGTTAACCCGAGTTGCATTTGGAAAGATAAATTTGACTGAAAAAAGACTAGACTGGGAAGGGAAGGAAGCAAAACTGAGGCAGGAACTTGGTTGCAATGGCTACAGATTGGACAGAGATGCTGCAGGCCAGAAACAGCTGAAGTAAGGCTGGTAAGGACAGGTTTAAGTGGCATTTAAGAGGTAGATTGATAGGAGTTAGTGACAGTTGAACGCAGACATTGAGAAATAACCATCAAGTTTCTGGCTTGGGTAGCAAAGCAGACAGCAGCATCTTTAATTAAGTAGGACACAGTCAAGGATGGAAAAAATGGTTCAAGGGCAGATAGAATGTCGATAGGAAGTCCAGCTGTGAGCTTGCTGTGTGCACAGCTGTGGGTTGTCCGCAGGGTGTCTAATGAGGTGGCTGCATAAACAAGGTGCATTTTGTATAAAAGAACATATGTGTCTATGGTGTGAGAGATCCTGTTTGGGATGTTTCAGTGTACGGCTAACACCAAGAAGCAGAGGGAGATTTGACAGACAGAAAGCCCTGTGAACACACAGGCAGAGATTGGAGTGATACAGCCACAAGCTCAGAAATGCTGGCAGCCACCAGAAGCTGAAACAGGTACGGAATTTAGACTGAAAGTCAAGCATTGGGCAGGCAAAGGCAAACAAGAAACCTGTAGGGGGGATGAGAGGGTGCTGGCTGGCAAAGCCAATATCACGTACACGAATGGTGTCAACAAAACCTGCACCAGGTGTTATGGGAGCACAGAAGAGGGAGCACCAACCCTAGATACAGATGAGAAGGTGCCAGTCAGGTGGGGTGGGGAGGTGGTGGAATCCTAGAGGAAGAAACACCAATCAAGATGAAATTATCCTGTTAAAACAGGGTGGTAGTGGTGGGGGCAATAGCTCAGACAGAGGGGACAACACACTTGAAGCCCAGAAGCCCAGAGGCAAGAGACAGAGCAAGACTAGTTTAGAGGCCTGAGTGTCAGAGTGGAGGTGGGGGAGAGATGGGGGAGGCTGGGCCAAGTCCTCAGGCACTTGTGCGTTGTGGTTTGAACTCTCACCTAGGCAATGGAGAGCCATTAAACCCTAAGCAAGGGAGTGGCATGATCCCTTTTGCTGTTTAGAAAAATCGCTTTGGCTGTAATGTGAGGGTGGATTAAAGGAGGAAACCTGGAGGCTGGGAGAGCAGTTAAGTGGTTATGTTACCAGAGAAACATTCAGAAGGTCGGACGGACAGGACCTGGGGATAGATCCAATACTGGAAGTGAGGGAGGAGCCCACCATGGTGCCCACATTCCTGGCTCCAGCAACTGGGCACATGTTCCAGGCATGGATGAGACTGCAAAGGGTGTGTGTGCCAAGAAACCCAGTGCGAGCATGGGCAGGGGCAGAAGGGCCAACACAGCCGGCCCAGGAGGAGCAGTCAGCCAAGAGGTGGGAAATCCAGGGAATGAGGCGTAACTGAAGTAATCAGTGCTGAAGCAATTGGAAGCGTGTCACAAATCAAAGAGAGCAACTGAAAGATGCAACGGTTTCTGCCAGATTTGGCAGTTAGGTCAATTCCAGTGAAATGGTGAGGCCAAGAGCCTGATCATATAGCTCAAAGCAGAGACACCAATGTGTATAGTCCTGAAGAAGGTTGAAAAAACAAAAAACAAAACAAAACAAACAGCTAAGCAGGTGGCTAGAAACGGATCGCTCAAGAGAGGCTGCTTCCAGCATGTGGTAAAGCAAGTCCTAGTTTTCTCTCCTATAAAACTAGGATAGCAGCACACGCTCCCCCAGCCTAATCACAGGGGACCCAAAAACTCAAGGTTCTTTGAAGACTTATAATCACTGTTGCCTTCTACCTTCAGAACAGAGTCACTTTGTGCTTTTCTACCATACAGTTCAAAATACAGACACTCTTTAGGCTGGGCATGGTGGCTCACGCCTGCAATCCAAGCACATTGGGAGGCTGAGGTGGGTGGATTGCTTGAGACCAAGAGTTTGAAACCAGCCTGAGCAACATGGTGAAACCCCATCTCTACCAAAAATACAAAAATTAGCTAGGTGTGATGGATGCACCTATAGTCCCAGCTACTGCAGAGGCTGAAATGGGAGGATGGCTTGAGCCAGGGAGTGGAGGCTGCAGTGAGCTGAGATCATGCCACTGCACGCCAGCCTGGGGGTGACAGAGACTCCATCTCGGAAGAAAAAAAAAAAAACTTTTTAAAGTTTTTTAAAGTTGTAGGAGAAAATTTTTAGGTGCAAGATTCTTTATGTAAGACTAAGAGTCCTCTTAAAATTAGTCAAACTAATAACAATCGTCAACAGAGCTGTTAACTTGGGAACAAGTTTTTAATTTGTCTCAATCTAATGTCTGTCTTTCACATACTTCCAAACATTAAATTATTTTATCTAGTGCATACAACTTTCAAAAACTGTATTTGGAAATTAACAGACGCTTGACAATTATTAACAGGTGTTTTACATTCCGGAGGTTGAGTGTCTGCGGGAGACCGGTCCCTGCAGGAGGCACTCCCCCTTCACCTGCGACCCGGGCTGGGAGAACACGTGGAGGCCTCTGTTGAGCGGTCTCCGCCAACGAGGCTTTCCTCCCGGTCGGTGTTGGCAGTGTGGCATTTCTGTTATCTAATTTCTGGTTTTGACTGAAAGCGAAGTGAATTTTGTGAAAGTTGTAATATCTCTGCAAAAAAAAGATCACAGCCCTCCGATGAGCGGGGCACTATGCAAAGTTTCCGGCTGCCTGCGGGCCGCTGTGGACGCCCCGGCGGGGGTCAGCGCCGGCCCACAGGAGTCACCCTCGGACCGACCCCCATCTGCGCGGCAAACAAGCCCGGACGCCCTGGCCGCGGCCGCCGGGTCCCCGCCCAGGGGCCCGGTGGCCAGGTTGCGTCGGGAGGAGGAAATGGAAGCGCTCTGAGCGACTATCGGCCGGAGCCGCCCCCCGCGGGCTTCCCTCGCGGGCCGGGAGCGTCTGCCGCCGACCCGAGGACCGCAGGGCCCCAATCGCCGCCCGCGCCCGTCAGAAAGCCGCGCGTCGCTCCCGTCGCTGTCGGGGTCGTCGGCTCGGGGAGTCGCCCGCCGTCCACCGGTGCACGGGAGCGCGTCCTCCCCTCCGAGAGACTAAGCGGCCGCGCCACGCATCCCGCCGCGCCGGAAGCGGGGACTACTGGCCCAGCTGGGAAGGACCGCGGCCGAATGACCCGGGGCGACCCCGCGGCAAGGGCGCCTCCGGCAGGCGGCAAAGTCCCCTGAGAATCGGCGCGCTCCTCGCCGCGACGGACTCCACCTGGCCGGGGCGCTCGGCCTCCTCGCCGTGGCCCCCAGCCCGGCCGCCTCCACTAAGGGCCGCCGCAGGCTCCCCTCGGGGACCCAGGGCGCGGGCTTGCAGCGCGGCGGCGTCCGTTCGGCGCGCGGCTCCTGGCAGGCCCGCCCTCCCCCGTCCCCCTGCGCCGCGAGCCCCCCCTCGCCCCGCCCTCCGGCGCCCGGCGCCCAATCAGAGTGCCGCGCACGTGACGAGCGATGCCTGCGATGACCTCATCCCTGGTGTGGGATGACGTCAAATTCAAGATGGATGGAATCACAGCGGCAGCGGCGGCTGCGGCGCGCGCGAGCCGAGTGTGAGCGGAAAGGGGCCCGGCGTCTGCCTCGAGACTGAAGACCGGTGAGTAACTGTCACGCCCCTCGCTCGAGGAGAACTGCGGGGCCTCCTGGGAGGCTACAGCCTCCCCGCAAAACGCGGCCTTTCCTGACGTAACTCTGAGGTGATTTCTCTCCTCTTTTTTCTCCACCAGTGGGTTGCGGGCTCCGAGCGCTTCTGCGCGTGCGCGGGGCCTGGGCGCTCACCGAGCATGCCCCGGGTTCCCACGTAGCCGATTGTACCTTCACACTGCGCACGCTCCCTGCCCACACTTGGCCTCGCCCTCGCGAATGCGCATGCTCCATTCCCTCACGGGCTTCACTCCTCACCCTGGCCGAGCTGCCCCTGGGGTAGGGGACACGCCTGGCCCAGGCGCGCGCCCCGCGCGCGTAGCGGTTGAAACGCCTCGTGGAGAAGGGCGCGTTCTCCCGTTCCGGGCAGGGGTTGGGGGCCGGCGGCCCGGGCCGCGGTGTGCGCGCGGAAGCTGGCCGGCGGCCTTGGGGACCCCGCACCTGCCGCGACCCGCCGCTCCCTTCACGGTCCGGGACCCAGCCCCGCCGCCCCGTCCTCGGCCCGGTGGCCGGAGCGTGACCGCTCGTTGCCCGCCGGACGCTCCCTCCCCGCCCCCGGCCCCTCCCACGGACGCCTGGACCTCGCAGCGCGTTTCTTTCCCTCCAGAGCCCCTGCAGACCTTGTCTGGGACTTCCCGGCGGTCCCGCAGAGCACAGCACCCTCCGCTGGCCAGGAGCTCTGCTGCTCGGCCGGCGACCGTCTCCCCGCTGGAGGAGCCCCCTTGCCCCCGTCCGAGGTCTGCGGCTGGAGGGGCAGGGAGTCAAGACGCCGCCCGTGCCGGCCTTAGAGACGCCCGCGGCAGCCCCGCCACATCGCTTCTCGGCTTTTCGGGAACACGCCCCGTAGTCCATCCTCAGCGGCTCTTGCTTTTCCATCCTAGCACACCCCTGGGGGCTCGCACTCTGCCCCTGGTTGCTATGCGGTCCCAGCCACGAGGGCTCTGCGGTTCAGGAGAATTCTGCAAGAGCGCGTGTTCGGAGGCGGGATGTTTTTAGACAGGTGTCCCGGTGGGATTGCCTGACCGAGAGGACGGGGAAAGTTAGACTTCACACGGCCTGGGGTTTTTCCTTTCGTGCAAGCGCTCACAGCCCTGGCACCGAGCCTCCGAGGGCACGCGTGTATTACAAAATAGTCCAGCGATTGTTCACACGATGACCCTGAGTCCTCAATTAAGCAGCTTACATTATGGTCCTCATACCTTGTTAAAGAAGACAAGAAAGTGGGTTAATCCATTTTAGAAAGATTTCTCATGGAAAATTATCTTTTAAAGCTTTCCTCTTGTACTTGGAGTAAATCATGATCTCTAAGGACTAGTAGTCATTAAGTTTAAATTTAAGCACCCCTAAATATTGATGTTAAAAAGAAAGTCAAAATTTGTAGTGCTGGTTTACCTAAAAGTAACTTTTTGTTTATTTTTCCTTGTTAACACTATTGAAAGTATAATGTGCTTCATTCTGTTGAAATAGATGTTGAAGAAGATATAATCCTTGCCCTCGAGGAACTTACACTGTTGAATATTAGATGTGTACACTGGTAAGGAAAAATTGTAAATAACAAAACTGGGGTTAAGTTATTAAGAAGGTCTCTCGATGGAAATGAGATAATTAAAGGGACAATTTTTCCTTTTCTCTTTTTTTTTTTTTTGACGGAGTTTCACTCTTGTTGCCCCAGGCTGGAGTACAATGGCGTGATCTCGGCTCACTGCAACCTCCGCCTCCCGGGTTCAAGCGATTCTCCTGCCTCAGCCTCCTGAGTAGCCGGGATTACAGGCATCCGCCACATCGCCCAGCTAATTTTTTTTTTTTTTTTTTTTGTAAGTAGAGACGGGGTTTCACCCTGTTGGCCAGGTTGGTCTTGAGATCTCCTGACCTCATGATCCACCCCACTTGGCCTCCCAAAGTGCTTTGATTGCAGGCATGAGCCACTGCGCCCAGCCGAAGGGACAATTTTAGTTGTCCCCAAAGCCAATGGAAGTAGAGAGAGCAGATTATAAGCTATTTAAGAGCTTGGTTTGACCAGGTCACAGTGATAGGCTATAAGGGAAAGAGAAGAGATTTTAGGGGCTGGCAACACACCAAAGTAAATCGGGAATATGTGAGGACAAGCAGATGTGGGAGCAGGGACGAGAGGTGTGGAGTTTAAGTACCATGCTGGACCTGAGGATATACTGTGATGGAACCGTTCAGGAGGTACCTGACAGGCTGGAGCCTCAAGAGTCTAAGCAGAGATACAGATTTGGGAATCATCGTCAGCAGTGATTAAAGTCACAAGGTCTAATAGAAAAAGCAAAGAATACTGCCACGTGTTGGGGCTCTGTAACGGATGCTGGAGAAATAAAGGTGAGCCAGTCCAGGTCTTGAGCCTCAAGTTTGATGATTTCTCTCTTTGCCCAGTACCTAGCTTGCCAGGCCTTGTGCTGGGCATCAGGGATACGTGCGTGCAAACAAGGGTTCTTTCTTTAGGGAGTCCCTTGAGGGAGACACATGTAAAAGCAGATCAATTGAAAAAGTTGTGGTGTTATTACAGAGAGATGAAGTATTGTAGTTTAAATGACTCAGCTGCTGGCTAGGGGCAAATTACAAAAGCTTTGTAGAGTCAGTGACATTTCAACTGTATCTTTCGATAGAATGAGGCAAGTAAAGGAGAGGGGAGAGAGAGATTTTGGGTGGCAGAAGCTGTATATGCAAGTTTGTAGAGTAGATGGTAAGGAGTGTCCAATAAGGGTGGAGAGATGAATTGTAACCACAGTATGAAAAGTCTTGTATGCCAGTCTATAGTTTGGATTTTCTTTAGGAATAGAAAAATCAGTACGGTACTCTAAAGCGGGGCAGTGATGTAATATGCTTTACTTCAGCAAAACAACTAACAGCCATAATTTTCACTCCTGCATTTAATTGGAGTGAAGAGTAGAGAAAAATCAAATCTTTATTGTTGTGGAAGATAACATGCTGAGCGTTGATAAGAATGCCAAAAGATATTAAATAGATGATCAGTCTTTAAATAGCTTTCAGTCCTCGGGGAGACACAAATGACTGACAATAAAGGCAGTGAATAAACATGTAAATGGTGCTGAAGTTGAGGTATTTGCACATTATAAGCAGAAGTAGTCAAGGAAGATATGTTCATTTGCTTGGACTGCTGTAACAAAGTACTGCAGACTGGATGACTTAACAGATTTCTTTTCCCACAGTTCTGGAAGCTGGAAGTCCCAAGATGAAGGTGTCAGCAGAGTTGGCTTCTTCTGAGGCTTCTCTTTGGCTTGTAGATGGCATCTTCTTGTCCCTACTTGGTGCTTCCTCTGTTCGTGTCTTTTTGCTAACCTTCCTGTCCTGTAAGAACACCAGTTACATCAGTTTAGGGGTACCCTAAAGCCCTCATTTTAACTTAATTACCTCTTAGAGACCATGTTTCCAAGTATGATTACGTTCTCCAGGTACTGGAGGCTAAGTCTTTATCATATAAATTTGGGAGGGAAGAGTGGGGACACAATTCAACCCATAATGGAAGATTTTATGGAGGAGCTGGAACTTGACCTGAGCTTTGAAAGGTGATTAGTGTTCTGAGTAGTGTGCTGAGGAGGGGTTTAGGTAAGTTCTAGGACTTTCCAGATTGGGGAGTGGAAGAAGTCAGATGTGCAAGTTAGGTCTCAGAGATAGAGTATCTGGAGCAGGAAGGTATCACTAGGGAATAACTAAGGGAAAGAAAAAAAAATTTTTTTTTTTTTTGAGACGGAGTTTCGCTCTGGCTCAGCCGTCACCCAGTGGTGACTGGAGTGCAGTGGCACGATCTTAGCTCACTGTATCCTTCACCTCCCAGGTTCAAGTGATTCTCCTGCCTCAGCCTCTCGAAGCTGGGATTACAGGCATCTGTCACCACACCCGGCTAATTTTCATATTTTTAGTAGAGACAGGGTTTTACCATGTTGGCCAGGCTGGTTTCGAACTCCTGACCTCAAGTGATCCACCCGCCTTGGCTTCCCAAAGTGCTGGGATTACAGGCATGAGCCACCACGCCCGGCTAAGAAAATTTTAAAAGTCATTTGAAACCAGATTTTATAGAGCCCTTTAGTCATTGTTTTAAAAATTTTAGCCTAATGGAGAACAACTGTTTTTATTATTTTATTTTTAAACAGGATCAAAGTGGTTCTCTTCATTCAGATCTTAGGTCTCAGCTGAAATATTCCATCAAGGTATTTTCTGACCATCCTCTTTAGGCACTGCATCCAGCGATAGCACCTTATTTATTTCCACCATAACACTTAGCAGAATCTGAGGTTATCTTTTTTATTTGTTTCCTTAGCATCTGATTTCAATCTCACTAGAAAGTGGGGGTCTTGTCTGTTTGGTGCACCCCTATATTTCAGATAAATCTAACCATGCCTTGTACAAGATTGGAATTCAGTAAATAAGTTGAATTAATAATAGGAATATTTAATGTGTATGTTGAGTGAACGATCAAAGCTTTGTTCTAAGAAGCTCAGTCTAGAAGCTGTATTAGGATGGGTTTAGAAGGCATGACAGGAACAGTGAATACCACGTGGAAATATATTAGGGTTCTTTAATAACAAGAACAGAAACTGTCTGGCTTGAATGGAAAAAGTAGTTTATTGTAAAGATACAGGGTTGCTCTTGGACTTAAAAGAAAAACTAAAAAACTGGGCCAGGAAGAAGGACAAAAACCAAGCGAACTCCAGGAATCTATGTAGCAGGCACTAGCAAGGTTGCATTTTCAGGCCTCCGCTGAGATAAGTCAGCTTCGTTTATTTATTCCCTTTGTCATTCTTCTCAGGATTCATATTCCAAGGACAAAGTTTCTGACTGGTTTGGCTTTGGTTGTATGGTTAGCCCACAGGTAGGGGAGAGGAGCACATCAGGCTGTAGCACACAGTGGGACAAGAGCAGTTCTTCTATAGCAAAATCATGGGGCTGTTAACAGGAGGTGGAATGGCTGTGTAGTGGCTGGAAGAAAACAGCAAAGGCTGTGACCAGAGTCTGCTCTGCTAAGGTGCAAAGGAGCTTGAACTATGTTAGAGTAGGATCATTCTCCTGAATGTGGCCGAGAACAAACCATCAAACCAAAATCAAACCCCCTTGGTAGAGACTGAAAGTGTGGTGAAATGGAATACAAAATGGTAACATGACTCCTCTTGAAGGATTGGATAAGCTAGTCTAGGTTTGAAATCTGAGGATATTTGCATTGTCACCAAGTGAGTGATGATAAGACCAAAACTCAGAGGCAACTTCCTATCACCATCGAATAGTAAAATCCAATGGTAGGTGTTATGGCTAAATCCTGAGATGAGGGTTTGGGGATAAGCAGTCTGTGTGTGTGTGTTTATGTTCCAAAGTCAAATGTAGATGCTTTGTTGCTTTAACTAGGTGTTTGCCTTGTGTTACATGCATTCCCTCTTTTTTCTAGTATCATGATTGTTAGGACTATAGAAGCAATCCCCAACATTCCAAAGGACCCATGTTCCCAGAGTTGAAATCTAGGTTGATGCTGGATGTAAAGAGCCATTTTCCTGTAGAACTGGTAGTAGCAGTTTTGTGGCTAGTCTGGGAGCCAACTTAATTTATAATGTACCTTAGCTATGACACTAGTCCAAGTAGGTGAGATTATTTTGATCCCTTTCCATCTCTCTTTCTCAACCCCTCACTCACCCCCTGGTACCCTTCTGAGTGCCAACTCGTGCTTTGCTTTCTTCTGCTTCTATCACTAGATGCTCTATATTCGAAATTGCCTACCTTCCCTCTCCCTCAGAAATCTTAATTCCATACAACTGATTTAACACTCTATAAAGAGGAAAGTATTTGCATTGAATTAATTTATGTTAAGATACGAGGCTGGGTGCGGTGGCTCATATCTTACAGGTGGCTGGCCTGTAATCCCAGCACTTTGGGAGACCGTGGTGGGCAGATCGCCTGAGGTCAGGAGTTCGAGACCAGCCTGACCAATATGGTGAAACCCCGTTTCTACTAAAAATACAAAAATTAGCCAGTCCTGGTGGCTGGCGCCTGTAGTCCCAGCTACTTGGGAGGCTGAGACAGGAGAATTGCTTGAACCCAGGAGGCGGAGGTTGCAGTGAGCCAAGATCGTGCCACTGCACTCCAGCCTGGGTGACAGAGTGAGACTCCTCAAAAAAAAAAAAAAAGATGTGAGATATGAGTCCCCCACCCCCTTAGCATTTATTACCTGAGGAATTTGAAGTGATGGTATGAAATAATCTTCTGGAATCCAGTTCTGAAGGGTTTTGTAGCCATTCCAGGGAATTGAAAGTTGAGGCCAGGGCAAGCCCTTGGAAGGTTTTAAGCCCCAGCAAGGCCAGATGAGCATTTCTGAAAAGTGCCTGTAGTAGAAATGTAAAGAATGGAACCTTTAGTATCACAGGTTGACTATCCCTTATCTGAAATGCTTGGGACCAGAAGTGTTTCAGATTTCAGATTGTTTGGGATTTTGAAATATTCGCATTATACCCAGTGGTTCAGCATCCCTAATTCAAAAGTCCAAAATGCTCTAATGAGCCTTTCCTTTGTGCATCATGTCGTTGCTCAGAAAGTAGTTTTGGGTTTTTGGACTAGAGATACTCAGCTTGTATTATAATTGTCAAAGGAGTGATGAGTCCCAAGCCTTCCTTAGGACTGTTCACTCATAGTTAATAGTGAATAGTTCCCACTATTCACTCATGCACCCTCCTACGCCCTGGCCAAATTAATTGCTTCCTGGAATCAGTATCCCCATAGCATTCTTCACATCCTTTATTAATTATTATCTGTCCTACCACGGAAATGTGAGCTACAGGAGAACAAGAAGCAGGCCAGTTACTCATCTCCCCATCACCAGCACCTCTTGTATGCGTGGTGGGTAGCAGGCCCACACAAGCATCTGTGAGGGGAAGAGGAGAAGGAAGGAAGATGTGCATGCGCCACATGGGAAGTGCTGAACGTACTGGGGCTTTCAAACCTGTTGCCTCTTCTGTCCTTCATAAAAATCCTATGTAGTGGGTAGTGTTAGCCATGCTTAACAGGTAAGGAAACTAGTCAGAAAGGTTGAGTCATCTTTAGAAGGTTACATGCCTAATAGGTGGCAGAGCCAGGATTTGAGAGAAGTAGACTGATTTGAAAGGCTTTTCCATGGAACTGTAAGGTCCTCTGTGAATTGTTAACCATAAAGATTCTCTCATTTTGAAATTTCAGAAGACATGAAGTAGAAACAATGAGGCAGGCTTCGGGAAGCTATTTGCGTGCAAGGATCAAAGTGGCAAGCAAGCCGGCCCTATTTCAGAAACTGATTTTCCTGGGGGGTTTTCCTCTTAGTTTTTTCTGTTGCTCATAGATAGACCTTTTCTCCAAATTTCACCCACTTGTCTTTTAAGAGCTCCAAGGTTTTTCCGCCATGACTGAAGTGGCAGAACTTCTGCTGTGATGAGTCAGGTGGAGATGAGCCGTGGAAAGGAGGGGCGTAGACGGTGGTGGCAGCAGTGTGTGTTTATGTGTAAGATGCACTGCTTCTGTAAGTCGGAGGCCCTGATTACTCATAATGAAAACCTGCATGGAAATTTGGAGTGATGTGCCGGCAAACTTACCGATCTAGATCTGAAAAATACACTGAGGAGAAAGTACACCTGGCAACGAAGCTCGCCTTATCTGACAGCAGAAGAGCAGAGAAATAAAAAGTTTTTGAGGATTCGGTCTACACAGCCACCAGCCACAAACAGTCTTGCTGGATTATCTCGTGATCGTCAGCAGTTGTGATTTTCCCCCTTTTTACTTACATTCTTAATGGATGGAGCGTTTTATATTTTTAGGTAATTGTTAAGCTCAAATATACTGTCATTAAAATACAAAAATTGAATAGTTAATTGTCTGTTTGCAGCCAGACTAGGAAAGCGTACATTGTTTTCAAAGCTTAATAATTGGATTAAAATGTAAAAAAAAGCAAGGGCCTTAATGTGAAGGTGAGGGATCTGCATCTCCCAGCTACCCCTCTCTCCTATCTAGACATCTAGAGTCTCTAGATCCTGGGGTATTGGGGAGAATGGACAATGTTGCTTTCCTGTGCAAGATCCTCAGATGACATATTTTAGCCCCCAAGACGCTCATGCCTCCCTCTTCCTCCAGCCTCATGGGCATTTCCTCCCCTATGTGTACCTTTACCTTTCACCAGACAAAGCCACCTGTGGTTCCCTTGGATTCCTCCTGCTCTGTCTTGTCTCTGTAGTGTTGCATGTACTGCAGCCCAGCCAGCTGATGTGAATCCTGCCTTGCTACTTATTATCTGTCTGACACTCAGAATGTTACTTAACCCTCTGTGCCTCAGTTTTCTCATCTGTAGAATGGAGATAATAATAACACCTAACTCCTAGGGTTGATGTCAATATCGAGTTAATACATTAAAAGTGTTTACTTTTGTGTATGTGGCAGAATAAGCACCCAAATTATAGCTGTTATTGAGTACCTAGTTACTGTTCTACTGAATGGAATGGAAAATAAATACTCGTCCGTTGAAATGTCCTTCATCCTTCCTATCCTTTCCCGGCATTCCCTATAAAACTTTCTTTGTAGAACGCCCTTCCTGGCCTCCATCTCACCTGGCTCTGATGCCTGTCATCCATACTGCGTCTGTACCTCTGCAAACATCCTATCTGCTGCTCAGCATACTGGACTAGGCTGATGAATTGACCTGTCCTCTTCCTGTGCAAGACCTTAAGCTCCATGAGGCAGGGCCATACTTGTTAAATTGATATCTTCCATGTCTGGAAGGGTTCTAGCACACACTAGACAGATGCTAGCCATAAGTCTATAACTGTCTGGGTGACCTTAGGCAAATGACTTGACCTCTCAATGCCTCAGTTGTCTCATTTTTAAAAAGGATTGATGACACTGTCTAGTTCAGAAGATGATACAAGAATTGGAAGAGGAAACTAGAGGCAGTGTCGTGTAGGGGTTAAGAGCTTAGCCTCTGGATCCAAGCCAGCTGATGTGAATCCTGCTCTGCTACTTATCTCTATGATGTTGAGCATGTTACTTGACCTTCTGTGCCTCAGTTTTCTCATCTGTAAAATGGGGATGATAATAGTACCTACCTCCTATGGTTGATGTAAATATTGAGTTAATACATAAAAAGTGTTTGCTTTTGTGTATGTGACAGAATAAACACCCAAATTTTAGCTGTTAAGTACCTAGTTACTGTTCTACTGAATGGAATGGAAAATAAATACTCTAAAGTTATTCTGCACTTGTGTATCAGGAATTTGGACATCTCGAGGCACTTTTCAGGCAGGTGTGATGGCTCTAAATGGAGGTTATAGGAAAGTTAAGTTTTAAATCCCCAATAATTTTCAGGGACAGTGAGTATTTCTTTTACAACTTAACTTTGAGTGACTTTATTTTTGTCCCCTAGTTCATAGATGTTTTCATCCAAAGAAGATAGAAGTCTGTGATCCAAGAAATTTGAAGCATGACTTAGAACAGAAATAGGGATCATGATACTTTGAATAATGCATAAAGAAGGAAACCTTTCTAAACAAAAGGGACACAAATGTTGCTTTTTTGGCAACAGGATGCATACGGTCTGTGGAATACCATTTGCTTCAGGTCCAGGGATGTAGAAAACTCCCCTTGGTTTAGTCTTCACGCTAAAGGGCCAGGACAAGCCGTTGGAAGGGAGGTTTTAATGTGAAGTGGTTAGCCTTTACCTGTGCTTCAAGTTCTGTTTGTGTGTTAGTTTGGATTCCCCCAAAAGTAGACCCCAAGACAAGGATTCAGAGGTAGATGTTTATTTGGGAACTGATCCCAGGAAGCACAAGAAAGGAAGTAGGGACCAGTAAGGCAGAGATGGAGGGTCATAAAGGGTACATTGATGAACAGGTTTCTGCTCACATGTAGGATATCAAAACTGAATTCTTTAAAAAATCTGAACTCCTGGTTTTTCTGTCAAACCCCATCTCTCCTAAGGATGCCCTTCCAGTTATTTTGGCAGAATACTTCACACCTTCTGTTTTCTCCTGTAGTCTGTCCACTAGAAATCCTAATGACTCTGCCTTTACCTCTGTTGCTACCACCCTGGTCCCAGCCACCATCCTCTCTCATCCAGGTCATTACAGTGGACTGCAGGCTGGCCCGCAGCTTCCCCCCTAACCTACCCTCTGTTGTCTAATCTCAACAACAGAGCCAGAGCAATCCTTTGGAAATGTAATTCAGGTCTTTGTCATTCCTCTGCTCAGAATCTTCAATGGCTGTCCATTTCATCCATAGTAAAAAATAGTTCTTCTGGAGGTCTCCCAGCCCTAGACAGTCTTACTTCTTATTGCGTCTCAGATGTCATCTTGCATGGCTCCCAGCACACACTGCTCCAGCCCTCCTGTTGCCTTAGCTTCTCCCTTTGTTGTGATGTTCTTCCTCCATTTATTTCCATGGCTCATCCCTTGCCTCCTTCACACCTTCTGTGATCCCATTTTGATGAATGAATGATATGAGAAGTTTCTGGTACAGTTTGTAGTGTAGGTTCCTGTACAGTTAGGTGCTATATAAATGGTAGCGACTATTATTATCTTATTTAGTTCCCACAATAGCATTATGTGGTAGCTGCTAGTATTATCCTTATTTTATGGCGAGGTAAACTGAGGCTCAAAGAGGTTGGTTAGCCTAGAACAGTGGCTCTCAAAATATTTTGACTGACCCACAGGAAGGAATACATTTTACATCTCAATCCAGTCCATGCTTGCTTATGTGGATATGTACATATATATAATAGAAACAAAAGTTTCTCAAGCTCATAATTAGCCTTATGACATTTGATGCATTCTGATATTTTCTACTCTGTCCTAGTCATTTATTTTTTAGTTGCTAGTTTTAAACCACCAAGTTGAGTTTAAGAACCCCTTTTGACAAAGACTATCCAAGCCTTTAATTCTGTATCTTTAATTCTGTGTTACAGCTTTTCCCTGTGGCAACATCTGAACTAGCTTTGTCAAAAATTATTAGTGCCAAAAACTCCTCAGTACCCAGCTGAGTCAATATGTGTAACATTATAAGCTTATGTCTTTTTCTGCTGACCTCTGTAAAAGATGGTAAGGGTTTCTTCATACGAATAGATGTAAAGAAAGTATAGTAGGATTAAGGAAAATTTAAATGACTAACAGAAGAAAAAGGAAGGGAAATTATCAAGTAGTCACAAATAGAATAATTTTTTAAAAAGAAGAATTAAAATTTACCATTTACTTTGAAAGGATGGTAGTTGGGAATGGACAGAAACTTGGTACAGTCTGACCAGAGCAGTTGTTTGTGGACAGGCTAAAGGCATCATCTCTAGAAGAAAAGTCCTGTGTCTCAGTCAGTTAAATTGAGTCTCATCTTATCAGGGAGTCAGAAGGAATTGTATACCGCGTGTGGCCACTCCCAGGTTGACAGCCTAGGAGACTCTGGGCTCTTCCTGAAGAGCCTGGCAGCTGGGGTAACCAGCAAAGGCCAGAAGAGAACCTACAAATGTGCTGGGGTCAAGTTTGGTTCATCTACAGTTTGCCTGCTAGAGAAAGATAAAACCGTCACAAATATTCTTAGTTACTTGGGATACATGTAATCTTAAAAATAAACGTCTTTAACAATATTTGAAAGAAAATACGGCATTATAAAATGAAAGGGATGAGCCAGGTGCGGGGTCTCACGCCTGTAATCCCAGCACTTTGGGAGGCTGAGGCAGGCGGATCATGTGAGGTCAGGAGTTCGGGACCAGTCTGGCTAATGTGGTGAAACCCCATCTATACTGAAAATATAAAAATTAGCTGGGTGTGGTGGTGCATACCTGTAATCCCAGCTACTCAGGAGGCTAAGGCAGGAGAATCGCTTGAACCCAGGAGGCAGAGGTTGCAGTGAGCCAAGATTGAGCCATTGCACTCCAGCCTGGGCAACAGAGCGAGATCCTGTCTAGAAAAAAAAAAAAATGAAAAGGATGAGGTGTTAGAGGAACAGAAGCCTAAATAAGGGGTCAAATACACAGAGTCAGGCATTGTCTCTGCATGAAATGGCTTTGTCTGCATCGAGAGTATGGTGGGGTTAATCTGCCCTGTTTCTTTGATGCTGAATTAGATGCCTATTAATCCTGCAGTTTCTGAAAGTTAAGTGCACATTTGTTGAGTTTTCTTTAGATGAATTCTTTGCAACAACCCTGCAAGAGGAGGGCACAGTTGTCATTCCCGTCTCAGGTGAGGGACCTGCCACACCGAGAGGCTAACAAATACCCAAGGACAATCAGCCAGCCTGCAAGGAGCTGGCATCTCAACCCAAGTGTCTGGCACCAGAGCTTGCACTCTACCACTAGGCCTCCTCTTCTCATGTTTAGATTTGAAGAGCATTTCAGTGAAATCTCAGTTTAAACTCTTTAATTAAATTTAGAACTAGGCTAAAG
Source organism: Symphalangus syndactylus (assembly GCF_028878055.3). Classification (NCBI taxonomy): domain Eukaryota; kingdom Metazoa; phylum Chordata; class Mammalia; order Primates; family Hylobatidae; genus Symphalangus; species Symphalangus syndactylus. Next base: position 88,425,185 of record NC_072427.2, read on the forward strand.
TTTCCTTTGTGCTATTGCTGAAAATGTGATTTGGTAAGAAAATAGTATTCATGAGATTGCAAGGCAAATAGCATAAGAAAACAAACTTCTTTTATTCTTCAACATTTGATCTTTTTTTTTGTTTTTTTGAGATGACGTCTCTCTGTCACCCAGGCTGGAGTGCAGTGGTGCAATCTTGGCTCACTACAACCTCCACTTCCCAGGCTTAAGTGATTGTCATGCTTCAGCCTCCTGAGTAGCTGGGATTACAGGCGCATGCCACCACCCTCGGCTAATTTTTGTACTTTTAGTAGAGATGGAATTTCACCATGTTGGCCAGGCTTGTCTCGAACTCCTGACCTCAAGTGACCTGCCCCTTTTGGCCTCCCAAAGTGCTGGGATTACAAGCGTGAGCCACTGTGCCTGGCGCAAACACTTTCATTAGTAATTAGCAAATAATTTTTCTCTTTCCAAATTCTTTCTATTTTTAAAGGTCTCTTGGCCAAGCTCAGTGGTTCATGCCTGTAATCCCAACACTTGGGGAAGCTGAAGCAGGAGGATCTCTTGAGCCTACGAGTTGGAGACCAGCCTGAGCAACATAGTGAGGCCCCATTTATAAAAATAAAAATAAAAAAAATTACCCAGGTGTAATTAGTCCATTTTCACAATGTTAATAAAGACATACCTGAGACTGGGTAACTAACAAAGAAAAAGAGGTTCAGTGGACTCACAGTTCCACCTGACTGGGGAGGCCGTGTAATCATGGCAGAAGGCAAGGAGTGCAGGGCACATCTCACATGGTGGCAGGGAAGAGAGAACTTGTGCAGGGGAACTCCTCTTTATAAAACCATCAGCTCTCCTAAGATTTATTCACTATCACAAGAACAGCATAAGAAAGACGTGCCCCCATGATTCAGTTACTTCCCACTGGGTCCCTCCCAGATGTGGGGAATTGTGGGAGCTACAATTCAAAATGAGATTTTGCTGGGGACACAGCCAAACTGTATCATTCCACTCCGGGCCCCTTGCAAATCTCATGTCTTCACATTTCAAAACTAGTCATGCATTCCCAAGTGTCCCCCAAAGTCTTAACTAATTTCGGCATTAACTCAGAAGTCCACAGACCAAAGTCTTGTCTGAGACAAAGCAAGTCCCTTCCGCCTATGAGCCTGCAAAGTCAAAAACAAGTTAGTTACTTCCCAGATACAGTGGGGGTACAGGCATTGGGTAACTACAGCCATTCCAAATGGGAGAAATTGGCCAAAACAGAGGCTTACAGGCCCCATGCAAGTCTAGAATTCAGCAGGGCAGTCAAATCTCAAAGCTCCAAAATGATCTCCCTTGACTCCATGTCTCACATCCAGGTCAAGCTGATATAAGAGGTGGGCTCCCATGGTCTTAGGCAGCTCCGCTCCTGTGGCTTTGCAGGGTATAGCCCCCACTCCTGGCAGCTTTTATGGGCTGGCATTGAGTGTGGGTTTTGCAGGCACACAGTCCCAGCTGTCGGTGTATCTACCAGTCTGGAGGATGGTGGCCCTCTTCTCACAGCTCCACTGGGCAGTGCCCCAGTGGGGACTCTGTGTGGGAGCTTCAACCCCACATTTCCCTTCTGCATTGCCCTAGCAGAAGTTTCTCCATGAGGGCCCTGCCCCTCATGGAGGGGACGCAGCCCTGCAGCAGACTTCTTCCTGGACATACAGGTGTTCTCATACATCCTCTGAAATCTAGGCGGAGGTTCCCAAACCTCAGTTCTTTACTTCTGCACACCTGCAGGCTTAACACCACATGGAAGCTGCCAAGGCTTGGAGCTTGCACCATCTGAAGCCATGGCCCAAGCTGTACTTTGGCCCCTTTCAGCCATAGCTAGAGCATATGGGACACAGGGCACCAAGTTCCTAGGCTGCACGCAGAAAGGGGTCCCTGGGCCTGGCCCACGAAACCATTTTTTCCTCCTAGACCTCTGGGCCTGTGATGGGAGGGGCTGCTGCAAAGGTCTCTGACATGTCCTGGAGACATTTTCCCCATTGTCTTGGTGATTAACATTCAGCTCCTCCTTACTTAGGCAAATTCCTGCAGCCAGTTTGAATTTCTCCTCAGAAAATGGGATTTTTTCTATCATACTGTCAGGCGGCAACTTTTCCAAGCTTTTATTCTCTACTTCCCTTATAAAACTTAATGCCTCTAACAGCACCTGAGTCACCTGTTGAATGCTTTGCTGCTTATAAATTCCTTCTGCCAGATATCCTAAATCATCTCTCTCAAGTTAAAAGTTCCATAGATCTCTAGAGCAGGGGCAAAATGCCACCAGTCTCTTTGCTAAAACATAACAAGAGTCACCTTTGCTTCAGTTCCCAACAAGTTCCTCATCTCCATCTGAGACCACCTCAGCCTGGATTTCATTGTCCATATCATTATCAGCATTATGGTCAAAGCCATTCAGCAAGTCTCTAGGGAGTTCCAAAGTTTCCCACTCAAAACTGTTCCAGCCTCTGCCTATTACCCAGTTCCAAAGTCACTTCCACATTTTCGGGTATCTTTTCAGCAGTGCCCCACTCTACTGGTATCAATTTACTGTATTAGTCCATTTTCACACTTCTAATAAAGACATACCCAAGACTGGGTAACTTACAAGAAAAAGTAGTTCAATGGACTCACAGTTCCATGTGGTTGGGGAGGCCTTATAATCATGGTGGAAGGCAAGGAGGAGCAAATCACATCTCACATGGCAGCAGAGAGGAGAGAACTTGTGTAGGGGAACCCCTGTTTATAAAATCATCAGATTTCATGAGGCTTACTCTCATGAGAAAAGCACGAGAAAGACCCACCCCTGTGATTCAGTTACCTCCCACTAGGTCTCTCCCACAACATGTGGGAATTGTGGGAGTTACAATTCAAGAGGAGATTTGGGTGGGGACACCACCAAACTGTATCACCTGGCAAGGTGGCATGTGCTTGTGGTCCCAGCTACTCAGGAGGCTGAGTGGGAGGATTACTTGAGCCCAGGAGGTTGAGGCTGCAGTGAGCCATCATGGTGCCACTGCACTCCAGCCTGGGTGACAGAGAGATACCCTGTCTCAAAATAAAAAAAAAAAGGGTCTCACAAGACCTGCTTTGCAACCAATTGTTAACAGTTCACATTATGTTTAAGTATATGTAGTAATAAAGCTGATTTTCTTTCAGAATTATAGACTTCAGGGGTTTTGATAATTCGTACTTGTTTTGTGAATTGATAAGGAATAGTGCCAAGCATCAAATGGATAAGGACCCTAAATAATAAACCTTTATTTTCAAATATTGCTTCCATATCCACCTGCCAAGTTCTGGCAGCCTTTTTGATGGTATACAAATGCCTATGTTATAGTTCCTGCAATTCTTCTATTTTAATGAGGACCTACTTAAACCACGAGACTTATTTTACATTTTCACCATTATTTAAATAAGATTGTTCATTCATAGAGCTTCTGTCAGCCTACGATCTGCTGAATATTGGTACCTATGCAAAGACAGCTGATGTTCCCTGCTCTTGAGGAGGGGGGAACTTTTCACTGCAATATCTGTGGTAATTTTACATTTTGTCTTTTAGATAAACTCAAGCCATGGAGGGATTACTGCATTACATCAACCCCGCACACGCCATTTCTCTCCTAAGTGCCCTGAATGAGGAGCGTCTCAAAGGACAGCTGTGTGATGTGCTGCTGATTGTTGGAGACCAAAAATTCCGAGCTCATAAAAACGTCTTGGCTGCCAGCAGCGAATACTTTCAGAGTTTATTCACAAATAAGGAAAATGAGTCACAAACTGTATTTCAGCTTGACTTCTGTGAGCCAGATGCTTTTGATAATGTTTTAAACTACATTTATTCTTCCTCTCTATTTGTTGAGAAGTGCAGCCTTGCTGCTGTGCAAGAACTTGGCTATAGTCTTGGGATTTCCTTTCTGACTAACATCGTTTCTAAAACACCTCAAGCCCCCTTTCCAACGTGTCCTAATAGAAAAAAAGTGTTTGTAGAAGATGATGAAAACAGTTCTCAAAAGAGAAGTGTCATTGTTTGTCAAAGTAGAAACGAAGCACAAGGAAAAACTGTTAGTCAAAATCAACCTGATGTAAGCCATACTTCCCGGCCCTCTCCTAGCATTGCAGTCAAGGCCAATACCAATAAGCCACATGTCCCAAAACCAATTGAACCACTTCACAATTTGTCATTAACTGAAAAGAGTTGGCCGAAAGATAGTTCTGTGGTATATGCAAAGTCTCTTGAGCATTCTGGATCTTTGGATGATCCTAATAGAATCAGTTTGGTGAAAAGAAATGCAGTGTTGCCTTCAAAGCCTCTGCAAGACAGAGAAGCTATGGATGATAAACCAGGTGTGAGTGGTCAGCTTCCAAAAGGAAAAGCTCTAGAGCTGGCTTTGAAGAGACCACGGCCACCTGTTTTGTCTCTTTGTAGCTCATCAGAGACTCCCTATCTATTAAAAGAAACTAACAAAGGAAATGGTCAAGGTGAAGATAGAAACTTGTTGTACTATTCAAAGTTAGGCTTAGTGATCCCATCCAGTGGATCTGGTTCTGGAAACCAAAGCATTGACAGGAGTGGCCCACTTGTTAAGAGTCTCCTCAGACGGTCATTGTCGATGGATAGCCAGGTTCCTGTCTATTCACCTTCCATAGATTTGAAATCTTCCCAGGGATCATCTTCGGTGTCCAATGATGCACCAGGGAATGTGTTGTGTGCTTTATCTCAGAAGTCATCTTTAAAAGATTGTAGTGAAAAAACAGCCCTAGATGACAGGCCTCAAGTGCTACAACCGCATCGCCTCAGGTCCTTTAGTGCTTCTCAGTCAACAGACAGGGAGGGAGCCTCCCCTGTGACTGAGGTGCGCATAAAGACTGAGCCCAGCAGCCCGCTGTCGGACCCCACGGACATCATCCGCATCACTGTGGGAGATGCGGCAGCAACAACAGCTGCCTCATCTTCGCCGGTCACGAGAGATCTGTCTCTGAAAACAGAAGATGACCGAAAAGACATGAGCAGACTCCCAGCAAAAAGGAGGTTCCAAGCGGACCAAAGATTGCCGTTTAAGAAGTTAAAGGTGAATGAGCATGGGTCTCCTGTGTCAGAAGATAATTTTGACGAAGGCTCAAGCCCTACTCTCCTTGATGCAGATTTTCCAGATTCTGATTTGAATAAAGACGAATTTGGTGAGTTGGAGGGGACGAGACCAAACAAAAAATTTAAATGCAAACATTGCCTTAAGATCTTTAGATCAACAGCAGGTCTTCACCGTCATGTTAACATGTACCATAACCCAGAAAAGCCCTACGCTTGTGACATCTGTCACAAGAGGTTTCACACCAACTTCAAAGTGTGGACACACTGTCAGACCCAACACGGCATAGTGAAGAACCCATCACCAGCCTCTAGTTCACATGCTGTTTTGGATGAAAAATTCCAAAGAAAGCTGATTGACATAGTGAGAGAGAGAGAAATTAAGAAGGCCCTGATCATTAAGTTAAGGCGCGGCAAGCCTGGTTTTCAGGGACAGAGTAGCTCCCAAGCGCAGCAAGTCATCAAGAGGAACTTGAGATCTCGAGCCAAAGGAGCTTACATTTGTACTTACTGCGGAAAAGCGTACCGCTTTCTCTCTCAATTTAAGCAGCACATAAAAATGCATCCAGGAGAAAAACCCCTTGGAGTAAATAAAGTTGCTAAACCAAAAGAGCATGCTCCTCTTGCAAGTCCAGTAGAAAACAAGGAGGTTTACCAGTGCCGCCTCTGTAATGCTAAGCTCTCTTCTCTCCTAGAGCAAGGAAGCCACGAGCGGCTGTGCCGGAACGCGGCCGTCTGCCCTTACTGCAGCCTCAGGTTTTTCTCGCCCGAGCTGAAGCAAGAACACGAGAGCAAGTGTGAGTATAAGAAGCTGACCTGCCTCGAGTGCATGCGCACCTTCAAGTCCTCTTTCAGCATCTGGCGGCACCAGGTTGAAGTCCATAATCAGAACAACATGGCACCCACCGAACACTTTTCTTTGCCCGTTTTGGACCACAATGGTGATGTGACTGGTTCTTCAAGGCCCCAATCCCAGCCTGAGCCCAATAAAGTAAACCACATTGTCACCACAAAAGACGACAACGTGTTCAGTGATTCTTCAGAACAAGTTAACTTTGACTCGGAAGATTCCTCTTGTCTCCCTGAAGACCTTAGTCTTTCCAAGCAACTGAAAATCCAAGTCAAAGAGGAGCCTGTGGAGGAGGCTGAAGAAGAGGCAGCCGAGGCCAGCACAGCCCCCAAAGAAGCGGGTCCTAGCAAAGAAGCCAGCCTGTGGCCCTGCGAGAAGTGTGGGAAGATGTTCACGGTGCACAAGCAGCTGGAGCGTCACCAGGAGCTTCTGTGCTCTGTGAAACCATTTATTTGTCACGTGTGCAACAAAGCTTTTCGCACTAATTTTCGACTCTGGAGTCACTTCCAATCGCACATGTCTCAGGCTTCAGAGGAGTCGGCGCATAAGGAATCTGAGGTGTGCCCTGTTCCCACAAACTCTCCCTCTCCACCACCTCTGCCACCGCCACCACCACTGCCCAAGATCCAGCCTCTGGAGCCTGACAGCCCCACAGGCCTGTCTGAAAACCCAACTCCAGCCACAGAAAAACTGTTCGTGCCCCAAGAATCAGACACCCTTTTTTACCATGCCCCACCCCTTTCAGCAATCACATTTAAAAGACAGTTTATGTGTAAACTTTGCCACAGGACATTCAAGACTGCATTTAGTCTTTGGAGTCACGAACAAACACACAATTGAAAGACCAACACTTTTTACCTATGGGAGGCAGTCCCCAGATTTCAACCTGAATTGTGAAATGTGTCATAAGAAACAAAATATTTTTTAAACAAGAATAATAAAGGTTGGAGATCGTTACGCTTGAAATTAAGTTTGAGACAAATTGATCATTGCTTAGTAATGTCCTTAATCAACTTTAGAAATACACCTTTTAAAATATTGTGGTTCTGGACCTTACAAGAACAAGATGGTTCGATTTCGTTAATGTTGAAATTGGATTAGTCTTGATTGTGTGCATGGTTCCTCATTCCATGGTGTCAGTATAATCATTTAATTGAGGTTTTTGGTTTTTTATTAATTAGTGGAATACTATCGAAGTATTCCTTCTTTTGATTATTTTAGACACTTGAGTTCTAGTTAAATCTTAACCATGTTCTTAAGTCCAAAATATATCAGGAAGAAGTGGAGTAGTTTGCAGTATTGATTTATATCTTAGACTACTTTAGCAATAAAAGATAAATCTCAACTTTAATAAGTTATCCTGACACTTGAGAAAAATAAATATTTGGTATTTTGTGGTCATGTAAAACTTCTTTTTGTATGAAAATTGTGAGAAATTTAAATCAGCAATAGTAACACTTAGATTTTTATAAACTAACAAAAACTTGCTGTCAGTCAATATAATAAATGATAGTTAAACTCTAAGGAAGACCTGGGAAATGAAAACAATTTATGGAAGTCCCCTACGGTCAGTTTATAAGGGCTTCAGTAGTGATAGACATTGTTATAAAAACCTGTATCATGTTACATGTACACTGCACCAGAGTCTAAATTCAGACCAGCATTTGAAGGACTGCACAAATTTCATTTCCTCTGATTTATGCTGTCACAAATGGAAAATCTGAGTGTAGTTAGGACAAAAAGCTAACCATATGGCACTAATTTTGATTTTAACATTAGTATAACAAATAAGGTTGGGACATGTATTTAAATAGATCCCAGACACTCAAGAGTTAGCACAGCTGATCTAAAATTCTAAATTACCATTTACTTCCAGATAGAGCAGAGGAGAAACACCTCACTGCAGTTTCAACATGCTTTCTAAGAACAATAAATACGACATACACATTTTCCTGCCTCTCTCTTGTGACAATTTCTGTTAGAATTTGTTGAGGGTCTGGTGGTTAAAATCATGGGCAAGGCCATTCTCTACATCATTGCTTAATATTTCAAAAATAGGTATTAGAGCACTATCAGTGGTCCAAAATTAGTTTTAGCTACTTATTTTGGTCCATGGGTTTTGGGCTTTTCAAAGAATACTATGTATAATTTGTAATTAAAAGCCTTTCAGTAGGATATCCAAAGTTCAATGTGTTTCAAAAGGGAAAATTTTTACTTTTGGGGGTGGGAGTTAGATGTATTAAAAAAATGAAACTACAAAATCCTTTTAAGAAAGTAATACCAATTTAGACTCTAGTTTGTGTTACAAAGTATTCTTTCATATTTTTTTAAAAGCCAACTACTGTCATTAACAAATAATTTTAAATTTGTGCTCTAGCAGAAAATAACTCTGTACCCATCAATCTTATTGCCAACATTCCATACCAGTGTTAGGAAAGATATTCTCATTTTTTTTATTGAACCAGACATTTTTATAAAATACTGATTGACTTTGTACATTATGGATATTATATATAAAATTTTGCCTTGTATTCCTTCACTTGAAAAAACTCCAAAATTCCACAATATTTTAGTAGTTACTTCCTATTCTTTCTTAAATTTGATGGAGAAGGGAAAATAAATTGCAGTTATTGATTCTTGCCATCTTTGTTTTCTTAAAGAAATCTATGCATTTTAAGGATAAAACTAAAGCATATGGCTTTACATGAAACATCAAGATGGATTATTGTACATTGAATTCATTCCGTGTGTAATGTGGTATTTCTTACTCTGACCATCTTGGTAGCTGTCACTTCAAAAGAAGACAGTTTCCCTGAGTAATCATCACCTACATGGCCGTTAGAGTATCTGTCGGTGATAATTCCATGATACAGAGTATCTTGGCATTATAAATTCAGTATCCCAGGACTTGAACCTTTATGCTACATTTTCGAAGATTTTTTAAAAATAATATTGTTAATCAGTAAAAAAAAAAAAAAAATATTTTTGATCTAAACATAGGTTCTGCATATCTGTTAGATTTTAAAAATGACTGGTGTTTTGTCTTCACATTTTTGTCTAAGCAAGGAATATAAGATTTCAAATAAAATTTTGAACCAAAAACATTTATAATGCCGTTCTGGTTTTTCTATTACTTTTTATACTATACTTTAAAAGCATTAGGCTGAAAGAGTTTATTTTGGTGGTCAAAAAAATATGCTTCCACTCATGTAACTATTTTAAATGTTAAGAAGTAAAATAATGAAAGATACGTTAATTACTTTATTCAGTAAAGTTTTTTAAGAATGTTTATCTCAGCCAGTAGGCAAATACTTGGTGTAAAACAAGTTGGTCTTAAATTGTTGCAACTCATTAGCTAGTGAAGATATTCATGTAAATATCTTTTAGGATTGTAATTAATTTTGAAAATGTAGAAAGCTCTTTATTCCATGTAAGTATGCAGGATGCCTGCTTTTTTATGCAGTTGTGGAAAGAATGTAAAATGTTTTAATATATTCTTTGTTAATCTGAGAACTTGATATTGAATTGTTTTCTTTATGTGGGAGAAGGAAGGAGTAACCTAAAACATGTTTTTATCACTCAAAGTAAGCAATGGAGATAACAAATATTGTTCATTTTAACAGTAATATTTGAAGATTTGTAGAATATTCACCTTTAAAACTAGTTAGAATGCATTTATAATTTTACCAGAATATACAACTAACAATTCAACAGTGGTGTTCTTTGCATTTGTGGGGAGATGTGTGATGTTCTTGGTTTTCTGGTTTGGAATGGAACGTTTATAGCCTTGCCTGTAAAAATGTGCCCCAGCACTTAATTAGTGACCGTTTGAATCCATAGGTAGTCCCACTGGTGCTAATGAGAGTAGCTGCTGTGAAACAGGAATAAAATGTGTCTGTTCACGGAGGTGCAGTGTGGCTGCATCTACAAGGCCAACTGTCTGATCAGGGTGAGGGAGAGATGGAAGAATTAACAGATCTAAAGTTGGCCTTTGTTGTCTCAAATTGGGTTTGTACACACATGCATGCATGTGTGTATACAACTGTAATCTGGAACTTCAGGAAGTAAAATTATTTGAAGTTTCTTAGTAAAAAGTAATTAGGTATAATTCCAAATAGATTTCTGTATAAATTGTATCTAACTGGATCAGTTTGACAAATTTATGATGTCTCAGTGATGTTTCTGCAATAATTGTGAAATGCATTATTGATTTAAATAATGCTAACACATACTCTTTAAAAGTGTTCTTTAACACTGACTACTAAACTTTAAGTTTTAAAAAATAGATTTTCATTTATGGCTTTTTGTGGTTTTAGCACTTTAAGAAGTTTAATTTTTTGTAATTTTTAATATGCTCTTTCAGTGCATCTCAGCGGGTACTCCAGCTTATGGCATTCCCATGTGACTGGGGAGAAGACAAAATTGGTGTTTAGATTCTGGAGGAGAAGAAATGAGTTACGATGTCAGGTGTTTTTAAAAATTCCTTTTAGAGACAGTCTTTTGGGAACCAAAGTATTTTACTGTAAATCTTTAAAATAACAGAATTCAGTGCTGTTTCATTTGTTAATGCTGTCCAGATTTTTCACACAGTTATACTCGGTTAATACTAATTTTCAGAACATTAGTCCAAGGCTATTTCAAGTTTTCCATTGAATATATGCTTATGGTTAAAAGAAAAACGAATGGTTTTATAATTCTGTATATTTTGTCATATGCCTTAGAGTAAGTCATTTTTCCATTTTACTTAGGAATAAGCTTTTTCGAACTGAAAATTCATGGTAAAATAGGATTTCTATCTAATGTTAATCCATTGCTTATTTGTATTCAATTCTATTGTCTACAGTTTGCTTAAGTGTTGACTAAGAATGATTGGAGTCAATAAATTTGTACTGTATTTTGCTTTGAGTCAGTCTCAATGGTATACTCTGTACTTTGATAGTAACCATGTGTAGCATTTACATTTATGAAAGTAAAGTTAAAATCTTCCTATTTGGGTAATGTGAATAGCTGTGAGAGATTTAATTTTCCCCCGTTCCAGGTTGCTTATAGAATTAAGGTTGTATTAAAGCTTTAGTTATTTGGGCACCGCAAATACACGATGATTAAAACCAGATAGGCAACCATCTTTGCTCATCTGCCCTTTCCTTTACTGTTCGAACTGGTAGTTTTTAAGTTGATGGGGCAGCGGGGTAAATGCAGAAAAAGAACGTTTTTAAGTACCCTGCATTGATATTTCTGCATAGCAATTGATAAACGAGTTTTATTTGATAATCTAAAGAATTTAATGTCATAGCTTTTTTTTCATTCTAATGAGGCTTTTCTGTAAAACCGGGGTATATCTTTTTTTTAATTTTATTAGCTCTCCCTGTAACGTGAACAGCTGAACTGTAGATAATCAAGTTAATGCTACCAAGCTGACTGGAAAATGAAGAATTAGAAGGTACAGGGACCCACAGTGGGTTGATCAGTGCTGATTCTCACCTGCTTGGACTCGCACTTCTTGGCTTCTGACGATTCTGTTTTCCTTTGCTGATATCCTAAACTAGCCTTTCTCGGGAGCCTCTGCCCAAAGTGTCTGGAACACACTGTACCAGGAACAAATTTTATATATATATTATATATAAATATATATTTATATATGATATATATATTTATATATGATATATATTATATAAATATATATTATATATCATATATAAATATATATATGATATATAATATATATATTTTAACCTTCTGCTTTAACCGTGTTATTCAATTCGTCACCAATTATTGGTGGTGGTTTTGTTTTTATTGTTTTTAGGTTTGCCTTTTTTTTTTTTTTTTTTTTTTTTTTTAGCAATAACAGGCTTTGTGAGGTTTGGGATTGCTGCACTCCTTTGCATCCTCTCAATCTTTGGCACATACTCAAGACAGTAAATAGTGTGGCAAAACCATGTCCCCAATGTTTAATATTTTCCCCAGCCAGAGGCAAAATCTTGGCTCAGTTCTTATGAGCGTGAGCTCTATGAACTTGGAAAGTTGAGTGGCAGGTGTTCCTCATACATGGTGTATGTGTGAGATTTGCCATATTGTCATAGAGGCACTTTACAAATGCAGCATGGGGAAACCATGCTGCAGCATGAATTTGGGTATCATGCTATTGGCCATCGGCCCCCGTCCTCCACAGGAGAGCCCTTGGTCAGCTCATCCACCTCATGGTAATGCAAGTCTGCCTTTTGTGCAGTGTCTTATATCCCACTTGTGGTTGGCATCATTTCCTCCAGAAAATACTTCCTGGCCCCTTTCCAGGTGCTCTTCACCCCAGCCCACAGCAGTTGCCCCTCGCAAGTGTTCCCCATAACACTCTGATATTGGCCTGTCATTTGACTTACTACTTTCTATTTCATCTGCGTGTGGTTTATCCTGCTAGACTAGGAGGGACCCAAGGATAGGGGCTATTCTTGCGTTTCCAGGACCTGGCAAAGGGAAGGTGCCTATTAAGTATTTGATAAATACAGCAAAGAAATTTTGTCTGAGGCAACAGTCAACCAATTTATTTTTAGCTAATATAGGAAAGTTAGTGAAGATCTCTGCAAGTAGTCTCCAGATTTTGATTGACCTACACAGTAAGAGACCCATAGTGTATTTTAATTTTCATATGATTCTCAGTAAGCTCATGGGAGAATGGAAATGTTTGAATGGCTGGTGTTAGATTGACAAGTTCCTGGAAGTTTATGAATCCCAGGCACTCCGTGCTGCCATGATTGTTTTGGATGTGTGACAATACGTGTGTATCATTGGCACTGCCAAGGTCCCCCTTAGGACACCCAAGTATGGACAATTGCCTAATAAACTCATCAGTAAACCTAAGAAAAGGAATAGTAACTAATTCTGAGTGCTTATTGTGTGTGAAGCACTGTACAGGTGTGTGGTGGTATTTGTAAACGATTAACAGACTTGTTTTTCTTAACTTTTTACTCCCATTCCCCATTCTCAGGTATCCCAGTCTCCTGCAGTCTGGAATATTCCTTATTCTCTCTCTGGCTTTTATGGCCTTGATCATTTGGAAGACTGTGAACCAGTCATTTTGTAGAGTGTTTCTTAATTGGAGTTTGTCCCATGCTTCTCATGACTGGACCATCACTATGCATTTTGGGGTCAAAATATACGGAAGCTGTATTCTCTTCATTTCAACCTATGGATGGCATCTGATGCCTGTTTGCTCTGTTGCTGATGGCATTCATTTTAATCCTTTGACTAAGGTGGACTTCTGCCAACGTCTCCACTATGTTTGCCCCCATTTGTAGTTAATAAGTATTTTGTGGGGAGATATTTTGAGACTATGTAAAATTCTACTCCTCATCTCAATTCTACCCACTAACTTTAGCATCTCTTGATGTTCCTTGCCTGAATTAATTTATTTTTACAGTTGTTGCCAAATGGAGGTTTTCTCATGCCATTGTTCCCTCTTCATTTATTTGTGGGCTTTCTACTGCAAGAAAAATGTTCTGTAATTCCCCTTAACTTACTCATTTACATGTGTATGTGTTGTGGATTCATAGATTCCTATTCTGTTCAATGGTTTCTAATCAGTTGCTACCTTTTTTATTTTTTTGATGTTCAAATTATCCTAAATTTAATAGTAGGAGTTTCAAACCAGGCTGCTGCAAGCTTTGACATGTCCTCTCGGCAAAGTAAGAAAAATGCTCAAAGAGCTTGAGTTTTTTTTTCTTAATTTCTGGCACAACAAGATGTTCCAGACTCATCTCCCTCTTTCCCTGCCAGAGCCCTGAAACCAGCCATTTTATTTTTGTATATGTAATAAGCTCCAAAATACATTGTTATTATTTTTGCTTTAAATAGTCAATTGTCTTTTAAAGATATTTAATTAAAAAAACAAAGTTTTATAGTTACCTATTTAAGTTTCCATTTCTGGTACTCATTATTTTGCCTGCAGATTCAAGTTTCCTGTGATATCATTTTACTTCTGCTCAAAAGACATTAACATTTCTTTTAGTGTAGGTCTACTGATGCTGAATTCTTTCAGCTTGTGTATATCTAAAAAATATTTCTTTTGCCCACCTTGAAAGCTATTTTTGATGGGCATGGAATTCTAGATAGCTTTTTTTTCTTGTGGTCCTTAAAATACGTTGCTCACTGTCTCTAGCTTTATTTCCAGTGAGAAATCCTACTGTCCTTATCTTTGTTCCTCTGTATACAGTATGTCTTTTTTGCTCTGGCTGCTTTTTTAAAGTTCTCTTTATTACCAGTTTTATGCAATTTGATTATGATGCATGACCTTATATTAGGCCATTTGAAATTGTCTCAGAAATCACTATTGTTCTGTTGCATTGTTCTCTTTTTTCTCTCTGTTTCATTTTGGTTAGTTTCTATTGTTATGTCTTCTAGTTCACTAACCTTCTGCAATGTCTGATCTGCCACTAACCCCATCTGGTGTATTTTTCATTTCAGACATGTAGTTTTCATCTCTAGAAGTTTGATTTGAATCTTAGGTATATATTCTGGTCTCTACTTAACACATTCCATCTTTTCTCTGGCTTCTTTACCATATGGGATACAGTTAGAACACCTTTATAATGTCCTTGACTACTAATTCTATCATCTACTCCATTTCTGGGTTTGTTTTATTTTTATTTATTTTTTTATTATACTTTAGGTTTTAGGGTACATGTGCACAATGTGCAGGTTTGTTACATATGTATCCATGTGCCATATTGGTTTGCTGCACCCATTAACTCGTCATTTAGCATTAGGTATATCTCCTAATGCTGTCCCTCCCCTCTCCCCCCACCCCACAACAGTCCCCAGAGTGTGATGTTCCCCTTCCTGTGTCCGTGAGTTCTCATTGTTCAGTTCCCACCTATGAGTGAGAACATGCGGTGTTTGGTTTTTTGTCCTTGTGATACTTTACTGAGAATGATGGTTTCCAGCTTCATCCATGTCCCTACAAAGGACATGAACTCATCATTTTTTATGGCTGCATAGTATTCCATGGTGTATATGTGCCACATTTTCTTAATCCAGTCTATCGTTGTTGGACATTTGGGTTGGTTCCAACTCTTTGCTATTGTGAATAGTGCCACAATAAACATACGTGTGCATGTGTCTTTATAGCAGCATGATTTATAGTCCTTTGAGTATATACCCAGTAATGGGATGGCTGGGTCAAATGGTATTTCTAGTTCCAGATCCCTGAGGAATCGCCACACTGACTTCCACAATGGTTGAACTAGTTTACAGTCCCACCAACAGTGTAAAAGTGTTCCTATTTCTCCACATCCTCTCCAGCACCTGTTGTTTCCTGACTTTTTAATGATGGCCATTCTAACTGGTGTGAGATGGTATCTCACTGTGGTTTTGATTTGCATTTCTCTGATGGCCAGTGATGATGAGCATTTTTTCATATGTTTTTTGGCTGCATAAATGTCTTCTTTTGAGAAGTGTCTGTTCATGTCCTTCGCCCACTTTTTGATGGGGTTGTTTTTTTCTTGTAAATTCTGGGTTTGTTTTCTTTTTTTTTTTTTTTTTTTTTTTTTTTTTTTTTTTAATTGATGTATTTTTCTCCTCATTCTGGGTACCTTTTTGTTTCCTCTTGGCATGTCTGGTAATGTTTTGTTGAATTGCAGACATCATGAACTTTACCCCATGGGTGCTGGTTATTTTTGTATTTCTATAAATATTCTGGAGCTTTATGGGGGGGATGTAATTAACTTACTTGGAAACCATTTTATCCAGGTTTTACTTTTAAATGGTATTAAATGGGATCAGAGCAGAATTTAAATGAGGGCTAATTTTGTTACGTTACTGAGGCAAGTATACCCCCTGTACTCAATGCCCTTGAATTACTTCAAGCACTGTATGAACTCCAGGGATTGTTCCTTCTAATGCTTATGTGTTTTGTTGAGTTTTTTTGTTTGTTTGCTTTTTTTTTTTTTTTTTAAACCATCTTCAAGAAGTTTCCTTACAGGTTGAAGAGTCAAGGGACCTCTCTGCAGACCTCCAGAGTTCTTTCTTGTTCATTTGCGTGCTCGCTCGCTCTCTCTCAGGCTTTCTCTTCTCCAGCACACTATGCTTAGAACCCTAGCCACCTTTCCCTCCCTGGACTCCCAGCTCCATCTCCTCAACTCAGGAACACTGCTGGTTTATCCCATCTCTTTCTCATCTCCCAGTGATCACTGTTCTTTGTTGCCTTATGTTCAGTATTTTGAAAATCACTCATATGCTTTGTCTGGAATTTAGTCATTTCATGCAAGATGGAAAACCAAGGCTCTATGGTTTCATCTTGCCCAGAAGTGGAAATGAACTTGTTATTTTGTTATGGATAAGTTAGCTAATATGGACTAAAGCACCTAGCCCTCTATGTCTGGGGATGCTATGCCAGAAGTTTGCCAGTGGAAAATTCTCCCAAATTCTAAGCAGCTCATTTATGAAAGAACTCAGTAGAGATTTTCTCAAACTTAACAAAAAAAATTACACACATCTCACTGAATTCAGACTAACTTTATCTCCTCCTCAACTCACCTTTAGTCAGGTCTGAAAAAGCCTATGGTCACTTCAGCAGCAACCATCATGAAAGAAATTATGGGAGAGAAGGTCAGGATGGAAAGAGACAGGCATCTCTCTCCCATTTGGTATATGCACGGTCACAGTTTTACAAAGCCATAAAATATTACAAATTATAAGATAGTGAGATATTTATGACCTGGAAATTTCCTGACAACTGAGGCACCTGGAACTTCAGCTTCACAGTAAATCTGCCTATTTTATTCATTCACAGTGAAAAACCTTGGTCACAATCCAGTATGTGGATTTTATAAGCTGATAATGGGTCACAATCTGCCATTAGCCCTTTCCCTCGGCCAGGTCTTCAGATGACCTAGGTGGCAAGGATGGACTCTACAAAACCAGGCTGGGTTGGTGTCCAGCTTGCTGGCTGGAGGAAGAGCCGTTGCTTTGGGTTCTCAGTGTTTTTGGTGACAGATGATATGTAGTTAAAATGGCAGAAACACTAGATCTTTTCTTTCATGTGATAAAGACATCAGGAAGTTAGGATGCAAACTTGATTTCTACCACTTGAAACAGAAATTGGTGTGTAAGGAAGCAGAGATTTTGTTCTGAGGGTCCCCATTATTATTTAAAAGTAGGTTTTCACGGGCATGAAAGTTGGGTTTCCAAGTGGAGTTCATGGAACAAAAGAGCCAGTTTCTGTTCACAAAACCGAAGACCAAAGATAGATTACTGAATAATGTATAAGTTTGATGTTATAAAAATAACGTCTGTCTTTTTGTTAGGTGAAAGCATTAAGTACAAAGTAACCTACTAGCCCTTTAAATAAAATGATTTACATCAACTGCTGTTGGGCCTCTAAGAAGTGTTAGGCTTCATGTCTAGCCCCTACACAGCCATATTATTTTAGAAACATTGAGTGGGAGCTTTTCCTGATTTGTCAGAGTGAATAGTTTGGAAAAATCTCTAGCCTGTCACTAAGAAAAGGCTACCAATAATTGAAGAGCTAAAGCTCTTTCGCTGGAAACTTACTTGATGATCTAAAGAGTTATAGTTGAAGAGTTACCAGAGCTCAGGAAAAATATTAAAATTTATACAATTTGGAAATTCTGTTATTTCTGTTATTTGGAATAACCATATTTCCATTGCCAATGCTAGGACACAGGTCTAGGAGCATATTATGTCCCCAGTAAGTGGTTTTAGTTTTTTTTTTTTTAATACCTTGAAGGCAGGGTCGCATCATAACTTTTGTGGGCCCTAGACACTTTGGGGACACATTTCCTCCACAAAATATATACAAAATTATATTTTGCAACTACATTGGTATAAGGGCAAATATAATCCAAGCTGTATTAAAAATAAACTTTTCTTCAACCCCTAACAACTCATTTTTTTCCTTCTGATTTTAAAATAAACTAAAACATTGTTGTGGTCCATTAAAAAAAATTTATGGTTCCCTAAAAGTACCAGGGGCTCTAAGCACTTTGTCTACTGTGCCTAATGAATAAGTTGGCCCTGATTAAAGGAAGAAATGAAGCAGGCATGCAGCCAGCAGGGAGAAACAGATTCCAATACAGATAAATGGATACTTGGGGTTCTAAAGTTTCTTTTGGAAAAGTTGTCCAGTGGATGACAACCTCCCAACATTGATGTGTATTTTTTAGCCTGGATAACTGTGACTATGAATTCTTTTTGACATTTTCTTATCCTCTAAAATATAAGAGGCTTTTATAGCTGACACAGGATGAATTAGGTGCTCTGAGAAGCACTCAGATTCTTGACAAGACATACTTTTTGATGAATGCCAGACTTATAAGAGTAAGGAGTTTTCCAAGCCCTTCCTCAACTTACCTCCAAGAAGCCAACAAAACTCTTGAGCTAGGCAGAGCTCAGTGGCCTGATGGTGGACACTCCTAGTGTCACTGTCTGGGCACACTGACAAAGTAGAGGAGTTGAGCCTGTGACACCCACACTGAATTGGGACCCTGCAAGGTGGGTGGAGGCTGACAAGGTGTACAGAGAAGAGTAACCACAGCTCTCCTGGGAAAGGAGGCAAGGTTAGGTCTTGCCTGGCATCTAGGAACTTGGATTTTGGGAGGTTCTCACTGTCCCTGATAAACCCAGTGGCTTACTGTGCCTAAACGTGTACAAACCATACACTTCATGCTGAACAGCCTCTTTGCTTCCAAGAGTCTGGAATGTTGATGCGTCCTGGGCAGAAGACACCTACATGACTAGCCCCCAGTAATGACCCTGGCACCAAGTCTCTAATGAGCTTCCCTGGGGGCAACGTCTCATTCATGTTGCCACAAGTAGTTCCTGAAGGAATTAAATGCATCCTGTATGACTTCACTATGAGAGGGCTCTTGGAAGCTTGCTCCTGGTTTCTTCCAGATTTCATGCCCCTTTTTTCCTTTGCTGATTTTGCCTTGTGTCCTTTTACTGTCATCAGTCACACCCATCAGTGCAACTCTCTACCAAGTCCTGTGAGTCCTCCTAGCCAATCAGTGAATGCAGGGTTGGTCTTGGGGTTCCCCAACTCATGGTTTCAAGTCCATGACACCCATGGCTTGCAGTGAATCCAACAACAATTGTATTTGTGAAAGCACCACAAATTTAGACTTTCATGATTCCAGCAGATCAAGCCAAGGGCTCACACTCAACACATGAACAGGCAAGCAACCCCTTGAGTAAGAGTCAGCAGAAACAACCCACAACAGAACTAGACCATCAGAGACTGCTGACATCACCACTGTCATGTGCCAGGTACACAGCAGATACTTATGAAATGTTTAAATAAATGAAACGTGAAACAATAAGCTGACAAGTAATTGGACATTATCAGTACTGAACAGGCAGATTTGAGAAAGGAATGAATGGAATTTCTAAAAAGAAAAGAGGTTTTAAGTAAAAAGTCTCAATGAATGAGTTAAAGAATAGATTGCATATGACTGCAGAGAACTAATGAAGAAGCAGATATATCAGGAAAAAAATTACACAGAATGAGCCGAGACAGGATTGAAAACATGAAGGAAAAATTCAGAGTTATGGGGGATTTCTGCTCTGACTAAGATAGAGTAACAAAGACTGCATATGCCTTCCTACCTAAAACAATTAAAACAGCAGATAAAATATATAAACCAATAGTTCTCCAGGCAATAGGACCCCAGGCAATAAAGTGACATTTTAAATTATTTTATTTATTTGTTTGTTTTTAGAGACAGAGTCTCGCCATGTCACCTGAGCTGGAGTGCAGTGGCTAGTCACTGGTGCAGTCTTACTGCATTTCAGCCTTGAACTCTTGGGTTCAAGTGACCCTCTTGCCTCAGCCTCCCAGTGTTAAATCATTTTAATGTTAGTAAAACTGTAAATATTTAGTATTATTTAATATTAATATTTGATAATAATATTTAATGTTAATGAGAGATTGCCACTTGTAATATCTCTTAATCAAGGGACACTTTAATTTTTAATGCTATTAAAATACTTCATACTTAATGTTATTAATATTGAAAATAATATATGAACTTAAAATGATTTGAGATCATCACTTGGTCAAGAGAAATTATCAAATATAGCAGCTATCTGAATTGAAAATGAGGTAAGCGTGGCCGGGTTTATCTCACGCCTGTAATCCCAGCACTTTGGGAGGCTGAGGTGGGTAGATCACCTGAAGTCAGGAGTTTGAGACCAGCCTGACCAATAAGGCGAAACCCTGTCTCTACTAAAAATACAAAAATTAGTCTGGTGTGGTGGAACACATCTTTAATCCCAGCTACTCAGGAGGCTGAGGCAGGAGAACCGCTTGAACCCAGGAGGCAGAGGTTGCAGTGAGTCGAGATCAGGCCGTCGCACTCCATCCTGGGTGACAGAATGAGGCCTCATCTCAAAAAAAAAAAAAAAAAAAAAAAAAGAGAAAGAAAAGAAAATGAGATACACAAAGAAGTAGATGTTGAAAATGCCATTGATGAGTTTGTTTCCATTAAAGCCAGAAAAACAAAATTATAATAAATTTGTTTACAGTGTTAGTAAAATATTTAAACTTGAAACAATGTTACGATAATGTTACCTACTTTTCCATTTTTCAAGATTTTTCAACTTCTTCAATGTTCTAGAATAAAACAAAACCATTCAAAATATAAAACATACGTATAGGGGTGCACATCTTTCCTTTTGCCTGTGATCCAGCATGGGTCAGCTCAGCACTGGTCTTTAGTTAAAATGATGGGGTTTTTTGTTCATAATGGATGTTTTGCATTAATTTTGATTTTTTCTAATATTACATTAAAATATTTATCTTGATGACTGAGTTTCTGGCATCCTCTTGCATTTTACACCCAGACAGGTACCTCACTCCCCTCACCCATCTCTGTTTGGAAGCGTCAGCCTCCTGGGAGCAGGGAGCCTGGGCAGGGTATCCCACCGCAGCCCGTTCCCTGGCCAGATGCCTGGTGACTCTTGGGCCAGTGCGTAAGGCAGTGTTCTTCAAATCTCTTGAGTGTGACTGAAAGAAAGTGAGGTAGAACTTTAAATACCCCACGGCTCCTGCTGTCCTGGAAGAATGCAGGGGCTTCTGAATGTGGCCATTTGTCATTCTTGGGTGGCAGGACACAAAGATAGAGCAGTAGCTGCCACAGTAACTCGGTGGTCTCTGAAGGTGGAGCTGACGGGAAAGGGCCCCAGGTCACCACAAAGGTACAGGCTGTGTCCAGCAGGTGTGGTGGCATCCCGTGGCAAACCTAGCTCTATATAAAGTTCCTAGGGGAGCTGTTGAGACACAAGTTGCCATATGCATAATAGCCCCACAGTGCCAACCATCCAGTGCCCATCAACAGCAGTACAGAGGGATAGACGGGTGTCACACAATGACTTCTGCTCGGCAGGGAGTGTGGATAAGCCACATGCTGTATCCCACACCTAGTGAGCCAAAGACAGACACAGAAGAGTGTTTACTGCATGATTCTGTTGTGTAAAGAACAAAACAGGCAGAAACACATATGCCATAAGGAGTCAATACCTGGTTATCTTTGGTGGGGGCCAGGGATCTCGACTGGAGGCAGTACAGGGGTCCTGGGTGCTGGTCACCTTCCCATTCCTGTTCTGGCTACAGAGGTTTGACCCACTGGGGAAAACTCACTGAGCTGAACACATGATATTTGCCCGTTTCTTTACATATATTATACTTAAATAAAATACCTTAAAAGTAAATATAGGGTGTTTGTGTGCCCAGCCTCATTGCGGACAAACCAGAATTTCTCAGGGTAAGCCCCAGACATGAGAAAATTTTGTTAACTCTTTGGATGTTTCCAATAAATTTTAATATGCAGCCAAGATTGAGAACCGCTGATCAATCAAGGCCTGTTCTTAAACTTCCAAGTGGCCGGAACCCCCGGGGAGCTTGCTATGGGGCAGTTTGGCTTTCCCAAGCCTGGCCGGGGCCCTGGCGTCTGCATTTCTAACAAGTGCCCAGGCCAAGCCCAGGCTGCTGGAAGCAGGCCCACACTGAGCAGCTGTGTTAAACGATTCATTGTCCTCCCCCAGGAGAGCCTGGGAACTGCATTTTTAACCAACGACTTGGTTATTCTTGGTTAGGCAAATTTGAAAAACACTGATCAAGTTCCAAATGGCCTCATCAGATGGTGAGGAGTTCCATAACATTCACTGTGTTTCTTCAGGTGAGAAAGTTGACTTTTCAGGGATTTCACAAACTGCTTTAAAAAAATAATAATTTTACGGCTGGGGGCGGTGGATCATGCCTGTAATCCCAGCACTTTGGGAGGCCGAGGCGGGTGGATCACGAGGTCAGGAGATCGAGACCATCCTGGCTAACACGGTGAAACCCCGTCTCTACTAAAAATACAAAAAATTAGCCAGGTGTGGTGGCGGGCACCTGTAGTCCCAGCTACTCAGGAGGCTGAGGCAGGAGAATGGAGTGAACCCAGGAGGCAGAGGTTGCAGTGAGCTGAGATCGTAGTACTGCACTCCAACCTGGGCGACAGAGCGAGACTCTGTCTCAAAAACAAAAAAAAAAAAGAAAAAAGAAAATAATAATAATAATAATTTTTTAAAAATCAACAGGTGGATTTAAAAAATCAATAATTTTTTTTATTATTATACTTTAGGTTTTAGGGTACATGTGCACAATGTGCAGGTTTGTTACATATGTATCCATGTGCCATGTTGATTTCCTGCACCCATTAACTCGTCATTTAGCATTAGGTATATCTCCTAATGCTGTCTCTCCCCCCTCCCCCGACCCCACAACAGTACCCGGAGTGTGATGTTCCCCTTCCTGTGTCCATGAGTTAATTTTTTAAATTATTTTAAAAATCAATAATTTTTTAAAATTATTTAAAAATCAATCTTTTTTTAAATTATTTAAAAAAATAATTTTTTAAAAATCAACAAGCACATGTTCCTAGCTGGGAGGTGGCCGAGAGCTGCAGGGCTTGGTAGGCGCTGCCCATGCTGGCCTGAGAGAAGCAGAGGACAGGACCCTGGAGAGCGGCGGCTGGAGGAGTCCCAAGGGCAGCTGGGCCCTCATTGCCTCAGGAGGGCCCCGCAGGGCTCCAGGATGATGGATACTTGTCCAAGATCCTAGGACCAGCCAGAGACGACCAGGACTATCCAGTGCCCAGCACGCAGCACATGTGTCTCCTCAGGGTCAGGAGCTTGGGGGCAGCTGTCCTTGGAACTCAGGGCTTCCATCCTCTATTCTGACTTTGCTCGTAATCTCCTCACTAAAGACAGTGGCGCACAAGGTAAAATCAGTCTGCAGGGACCAGAGCGGGGCAGAGACTAGAGAACCGGGATGCCTTCAGACGCTGCTAGGGCCAGGCCTTTGGGCCCAGGTGGACCTGCAGGAAATGCTGCCAGAGCTTGCAGGTGTGGCAAACTTTCCCACCACACACCCGACCTTCACCTAGAGGTCAGGTGAGTAGTGGAAAAGCATCCCCCAACCCCACATCTCCTCGGGACAGGGGCTCTAATTGCCCATCTCCTGGCCTCCAGTGACTCCAGGCTACCCTGCTCCTGGGGGGAGTTCTGGAAGAATATTTGATGGGCATGGTTAGGAATCTGCTGCCTGCAGAAAGCCCGTCGGCCCCATCAGCCCTGCTAGTGCTTGGGTGTCTAGATCTACCCGATTCACAATCCAACTTGACCAGGAGATCTCAGGCTGCATCCTCAACTTACCTTCATAGGACAAATGGTGACAGTTTGCTCCCTGGGTACTCATTACTTCACTCAGCTTATTCAACTTATCCAATATCTAACGTCTCCAGCACCCAAGTGAAGAAGAGGGGTGCTATTTACTGGGGCCCCATACAGGGACCTTAATATAAGTTGCAAATGAAAAGGGAAAACATAAATATCCCACTTGTCTACAAGATGACTCCAGGAATTTCAGTCTGGTAATGTTGACAGTGATCTCTGAGAACATTCTAGACCTAATCATTAAGCAGATGGTTTGTAAAGATTTGGAAAATAGCGAAGACTTAAGGGAAGCAAGGATTCACTAAAATCACTCCCGGTGAACGTCTCTGGTTTCCTATCTCCATGGACACCTTAGATGGGGCAGCCCCAGGCAGAGCCCATCGCCCCCTCCCCTTTTCCCCCCACCCTGCATTTCCATGAAGCATGTCACCCCTCACCCATGGATGAGACCTGGCAGCGTCTTCTGGCTCCTCCCTCTGCCTTACCCTCCCCAGTTCCCAGCAGGTGCTGTGAGTCCTTCCTCTCCTCTCTCGCCAAAGACCCTTTCCCTTACAGAACTCTGCTGCCCTGCCCCAAGCCCAGTCAAAAGCATCCTCTGCAAAGTGCCCTGGGACGGGACTTCCCAAATTTTAATATGCATTCAAAACCCTAGGCTCTTACAAAACTGCGGGGTTTGGTTCCACAGTTCCGGGCGAGGCCTGACACTCTGCATTCCCAACATGCTCCCAGGTGGTATGGAAGCTGCTGTCCTGGCCCACACACTGGAATTAGCGAGGCTGTAGGGGACACACAAACTTGATGGCAGTTCTTCCTCGCTTGATCCCAGGGTGGGAGTTCCTCATGCCCTCTGAGTAAAACTGAATTCTCTCCAAGGTCACTTTGCACTTTGACCAGGAAATGCCTTCAGTTCCAAACTCATCTCAACCAGGTCCAATCAAACGTGCTGGATATCCGGGCAGATCTACCAGAAGCACAGGGCCCAGTCTCCACGGAGCCTGGCCTCCTTGCATTTCCTGGCCTTTGAACTCACTGCTCCTGCGGTCTACAGTGTCCCTCCCTCCCCCACTTCCTCTTCAAGATCCAGTTCAGCCTTCCCCTGACCTGCCCCAGGGGACCAGGCTGGCTTTCTTCCGTGCCACAGGCTCTGGGAAATGCCTCATGGCCCTCACCACGTGGGTTGAGATGGTTCCTGGGTGCCTGGCTCCATCTCCCTACACTGTGAGCTCCCTGTGGCTGCCTTAGCTACCTTCCTCATATAACAAGAGCTTGTGGCCTAGTGGTGAGTTCTGGAAAGTGATTCCAGAAACAGGTCCAGGCTGGGAGGAGGAAAACAGGAAAGAAGGGAACCCACACTGGATTACTAGGCTGTGGGCAGCCGGGATTCGCTGCCTTCTGCTGGGAACCCTGGAGACCCACAGAGAAGCCTCTGAGAAGGGAGATACAAGTGGCAAGTGTTTGTCCTTCGTCCTCCATCTCTTGTCACTCACTGGTCAAGGTTGGCCCCAGGGAATTAATGTTTCATCATTTCAAGATCTACCTGTCCCCCAGAATGGTGATGCCAGTCCCACGCAGGAGCAGTAGGGAAACCCGAGGCAAGAAGCAGGACATACGTGGGGCCGCGTAGGCACAGGGCTGCCAGGCCCCACCTGTGCACTGCCAGGTGCCAGAGCAGGGCTGAGGCAGAAAGATAGGTCAGGAGGACACGAGGTAGGGCCTAACGCCTCCAACAAGAGGCAAGGATTGCAGCTCTTCTCAGGTGTGGCCCAGAACGGACTGCACCTGCGCCCCGTGGCTGCCGGTTGTACTCCAAGGAATGCCGAATGAACGAAGGAATGAATGCGTGAGCAAAAACAAACAGCCTCCTGTTCTTTGTGGATGAAGCTTCCAGACTGATAACCCAGGGAACGTTCGTTGCTTTGCAAGCAGAGTCCTGATGCGCTGGCGGGCGGATGAAGCCTCATGCAGGAAGCGTTCAGCTCCACACCCCCTGGCCCCCTAAAGAACCAGCCTCAAGAACAGGGCTGGGGACCATGTCCCTCTCAGCCAACTCTCTTCATCTTTCCCATGCATCATCCAATGCCAGCGTCTGTTTCTTGACAAAGACTTTGAAATCATGCTGATGCCGATCAAAGTTGATCAAAGTGGCAGATAAAATAAAAGCTGGAAGACTATCAAGTGTCTCGTGGGCAAGGCCTAAGTTAAAAAGAAAAAATAACTTAGTGGAAAAGAGGCTGTACTTCCAGAAAAGACTCTGCACAACGGCTTTACACAAAGCCTGGGAAGTTAGGGTCGGCCGGCTGAGACCCTGGAGTCCATCTGCCCCTCAGCGTGGTCGGGCACGTGAAACACCTTCCCAGGTGCATGGGAAGCAATGTCTTGGCAGAGATGCGAGGGGCAGGCTGGCCTGGGGAACACGCTTGAACTGGGACGAGAAAGAGTAGGAATGAGTAGGCCGGGAGTGACCAGATGCCCGTGACAAGCACAGAAAGGACAGCAAACATGGACCAAAAGCAAAAGATGGAAATGTGAATACGCCAAATGAAAAACAAAATTAAACATTGCTTTCTCGCATGTTTGATTTGGAAGAGCATTGTTGTGGCACTGTCTCCTAACCCCCGGCCCAATCCCACCATCTCCCTCTCCCAGGGCGACAAGAACAGACTGAGCAGCAAGGTGCAGCCCCAGCTTGGCCGGTGATCCCTGAGGCCCTGGCACAATCTATAGAGCCGGAGGGTTCCTGGCACTCCCTTTATCAGCCAACATCTGGCTCTTACCTGAATTTTATTTTCTGTAATAATCTAGATACTTTGGTTTATAGGTCGTGTCCTTTTATAAGGAGCCTTATCAAAGTTAACCAAATATAAACCAGAACAACTAACAATCCAAGAACTGGCTGGGCTCAGGGACTCACATCTGTAATCCCAACAGTTTGGGAGTCTGAGGCGGGGCATCACTTGAGGCCAGGAGTTCGAGACTGTACTGTCCAACATGGTGAAACCCTGTCTCTACTAAAAATACAAAAATTAGCTGGGCATGGTGGCACACGCCTGTGATGCCAGCTACTCAGGAGACTGAGGCAGGAGAATCACTTGAATTCAGGAGGCAGAGGTTGCAGTGAGCCAAGATGGCACCATTGAACTCCGGCCTAGACAACAGCTCAAGACCCTGTTTCAAAAAAAATGAATAAAAAGAAAAATCCAAGAGCTGATCAAAACCAATCAGGAGTAGGCCCTTGAAACAGAACAGCTGTTGATCAAGAGGCATCTGGGGAAACTGCCTCATGATCGCCCAGTCACAGTAACCTCTTATGTTAAACTGGGGAGACTAACTCCAACTAATATTAAAGGAAGAGTTTATTATACACTTTAAAGGGGTCTTGGTAAAACAGCAGTCTTTTTTTTTTTTTTTTTGAGACGGGGTCTCACTCTGTTGCCCAGGCTGGAGTGCAGTGGCACGATTTTGGCTCACTGCAAGCCCCGCCTACCTGGTTCACGCCATTCTCCCACCTCAGCCTCCCAAGTAGCTGGGACTACAGGCACCCGCCACCACCCCTGGCTAATTTTTTGTATTTTTAGTAGAGACGGGGTTTCATCGTGTTAACCAGGATAGTCTTGATCTCCTGACCTCGTGATCCGCCCGCCTCGGCCTCTCAAAGTGCTGGGATTACAGGCATGAGTCACCGCGCCCGGCCAAAATAACAAAGTCTTTTAAGACCAAAATATTCTTCACACAAATCGTCTTTATACTGGACCTCATTAAAAGCAGAAGGTATGTCATTCATATCAGATCAGGGAAATTCTTTCCATTCGGTGCTGAAATAAGGTTTGGGTTTTTATTCCTCATCATCTAGCGTCATGCAAGCGCAGAGACTACTCCCTTGTCCCCCGTGTGTCCGTCTCTTGGATGCCAGATGTCTTCTGTGGGCCTCTGCCCCTGAGGTCTCACCGCATTCCTGGTGGAATTCATTGACTGGGGCCTAAGGAACCCCTGTTCTGTGCTGCATTTGCTCCTGGGAAAATGCCAGCAAGCCCCTCCCCTGCCTGGGTAGCAGGCGGGCACTTCCTCCCAGCGGGGAGAGGGGAGCACTGGCTCCTGCTCCTCCTTGCAGGGCCTCAGGGAGACTTTTTGCAAACAGAGGCTGCTTTGACCTGGGCGCCTCTGCACTGCGTTTCCAGCTGGAGGCGGCTCCAGCTCATCTCCTCTGTCTTGTTTGTCTCCGTGGCCTCTACCGGTGACCCTGACCGAGTTATCTCTGCTCCTTTTATCCAGCATGGAATAGAGCACAGCTTTCCCAAGCCCTTCTCTCCTGAACACAGCTCCCCCGAAGTCGGCTGACAGACCACCCAGCCCCAGTTTCTTGTGCATCACTGGGGGTCTCAGACTTCCTAGCCAGCACAGCAGCCTCAGAAGCCCCTGAGTGCAGTGCCATGGTACTCCCAGGAGGACGAGGGAGCCAGGGCTTCCACTGGCTGGACAGGCCTCTGCCTGCATTAAAAAGACACCCCTTCCTCCAGGCAGATGCAGCCTTCCACCAGGAGGTACACTGGCCCCACCGCTCCTTCTGCCAGGTGTCCTTGTGCAGTGAGCAGCCTGAGCAACTGAACACAAATGTGGTAGCAGTCAGGAGAGCTAAGAGACTGCAGCCTCCAAGGCTACTACCACCACCTCTGTGCAGTGCAAAAAGGCATGAAGCAGGTGTCACGAGTGGGAGACCTACAGCCCCTAACTCTGAGAAAAGAAATGGGAGCAAGAAGAAAGAACAATTCCTACTGTGGTACATCTAAGCCAAGGACAAAAGAATATCTAGAAACAGCCAACTATAGGCTGGCACCTTTATTCTAATCATTTTCCATCTTTATAGATTTAAAATAAATGTAATATGTGGAACTTTGCTTTGATGTGTGTTATCCACACTCTAGCAAGATGAACGGCCTGAAACTGCTCTGATGAAGAGGCTTCCTACCTCCAGACACAGCAGTGCCATGACCCATGATTTTGAAGCCAAGATTGTATTTATTTTAAATAGAAGCATATTGAATTGGGGAACACATTCTAACATCCCAGCTCCATGGGGAGGAGGAATTCTGCACTGCAAACCTCTCACCAGGGCTGATTTGCTGTTGTGTCCCCGCGCTGTGGAAGCCATGAGGAACGGTCATGAGGATGTTGACCCTGGCCCCCTCGGTGTGCTAGTGACTAGCAGCAGTGAGGGACAACCAGCTCTGTGTGTGTGTGTGTGTGTGTGTGTGTGTGTGTGTTATCACTGCACAGGCTGAGCCAGCCAATACCAGGCTAGCTGTGGGCATGCATGCATATTTACAGGCGTGATCTCAGCTTTGGTTCTGCTTGAATATTCCTGACAACTGCACACTCTCCTTTCTGCCCTTCACAAAAGGGCTATTACTCAGAGGCACTGGCCAGGAGACTGAAAGCAGCTTTTGTCCCACTAACCCCCCGCCCTGAGTAAGATGCAAAAGGAAGTTCATATTTTGCACCAACAGGATGACCTTAAATTCCGGGACTCCAAACAAAATTGCACTTGAAAACCCGGCCAGGTGCGGTGGCTCACACCTGTAATCCCAACACTTTGGGAGGCTGAGGCAGGAGAATCACGAGGTCAGGAGATCGAGACCATCCTGGCTAACACGGTGAAACCCCGTATCTACTAAAAATACAAAAAAATTAGCCAGGTGTGGTGGCACGTGCCTGTGGTCCCAGCTACTCAGGAGGCTGAGGCAGGAGAATGACATGAGCCTGGGAGGCAGAGCTTGCAGTGAGCTGAGATCGTGCCACTGCACTCCAGCCTGGGCGACACAGCGAGACTCCATCTCAAAAAAAAAAAGAAAAGAAAACCAGCTTCTTGGTTTTTGTCACTTGCATTCATTCACTCACTCATTCATTCATTCACCCATTCATTCAATTACCTAACAACCATATGTTGAGGCTACCCCATCTGACCAGTTCCCCATCCCATGCTGGGATACAAAGTGGAACAAGACAGTGAGGGAAGGAGACAGACCTGATCTTGGGGTGACCATCTACTGTATACCGGGAGCCGATGGAAGTGACCTGGTGCCAGGCCCTGTGCTTGCACATGTGCTTATTAGTTATCTGGTCCTCACAGAGACTGTAAGAAGTGGGCAGTCTCATTCCTCCCATGTTACAGATGAGGAAACTGAGGGGCAGCGAGGTGAAATGATTTACCTAAAATCACAGCAGCCAGAATTTGACCCCAAACAGTCAGACCTGGAGTCAGGGGTGTTAATCCATATGTGACACTTCCTGCTGAAGGAGATCATGTCTACGGTGTCCATTTCCAAGACAAAGTGCCTTGAATCAGCTTAGGTCAGCAAACTACAGAAGAAACAGGATACACTAGGCCCCTGCTTGGATTATCAACGCCTGCTTATCTGCTTCCTCTGCCCTCAGTTGCTGTCATCCGAACCAAAAAAGTTTAGTCTAAGATGAAAGTTTACTAGCCTTCAAAATAACTCACTTTGTCTGTTCTTATCATCCTGCCGGGCTACTTTGGTCATAAATACTTGAAGAGCCCCTGAGCTAACTAGGATTGCAATGCATTGTGGGCTGCAACAAAACGCAGCAGGACAGTCCTACAAAAAACCTGAAGCCCCTGCGCAACAACCGATAGGCAACATCTGGGAAGATTGTGACCCCCGGTGAGCTAGTGACTAGCAGCAATGAGGAAGCAGGGGAGGGATCTGCACACCAGGGGATAAATTACTTGTTAAAACCGTGCTGGGTGTGCCTGCCCATCAGACACTTGATTTTGCAAGACCATCATTAAGAGTCTCACTCTCAGGCCCAGTGGCACAGGCTCAGTGGCTCATGCCTGTAATCTCAGAACTTTGGGAGGCTGAGGCGGGCAGATCACCTGAGGTCAGGAGTTTGAGACCAGCCTGGCCAACATGTTGAAACCCGTTTCTACTAAAAATACAAAAAAAATTAGCAGGGTGTGGTGGCGCAGGCCTGTAATCCCAGCTTCTTGGGAGGCTGAGGCATGAGAATCACTTGAACCGGGGTGGCAGAGGTTGCAGTGAGCTGAGATCGTGCCATTGCACTCCAGCCTGGGCGACAGAGCAAGACTCCGTCTCAATAAAAAAATAAATAAATAAGAAGTCTCACTCTTGCTGTTTTCTAGGTCTCTGAGTCCGTTCTTTGGGCTTGGACAGGTGAGTTTATTTCTCACACTGCTAAGGGGTAACCATGATCTGATTCTTGGAGGAAGGAGAGAGATTTTCAGGTGAGGGGGGAGGGGGATCTGCAGGCAGAAAATGGTAGGGGTGATGCCAACAGCTGGGCAGGTCGGGTTCTGAGGAGCCCTGCAGGAGGCTGGATGTGCCTGTGGAGGGTCAGGGTTGCAGGGAGCAGAGGGATTATCTGAGAAGGGAAGCCTGGCATTGTTTTCCAGGCTGAGGGGCTTGAGCGCTTCCCTATGGTCTCATGAAGCCTCAAAGCCAAGGAGTGAGTGGTCGCTTCTGCACCCCAGAAAGACACCCGGTCCCCACGTGAGGACTGACCCTGAGAGGGGAGGGAGCAGGGCAGCCCCAGCCCAGCACTGGAGGGCCTGGCTGCTGCAAGGCCTGTGCACACCTGGATTAGTAAGTACGTCTTGCAAACAGCAGCCCTAGATCCAACTTAACTTTGGTGCTAGAGCTGCAAACCTCTAATTGAAATCAAGAGATGTTTCTGGAAAACCTGCAGATTTTTGAGGAGGAATTCAAAGGACCGTAAGGCCTGGTCCTAGTCCTGAAGGAACTGAGTCCAGCCGGGGCGATAGGCACACACATGAAATGTGAAATAGCAATCCAGGTCCCCATGACATTCCACAGGATAGAGGAGGTGCCTCTGGACAGCACCTAAGGAGAGTTCAGGAAGCAGCAGGTGCAGGCGTGCAGGTCACTGCAGGCAGCCGGGTCAGCAGTGTGTTCAGCAGGATGAAGCCCAAGGGAAGGGAAACTGTGGCAAAGAGCACTGGCCAAGGATCTAGCGGACAGGTCTGGGGGATGGCGAATGGAAGGTGATTAAATGTGTATGTGGAGGGAACATAGGGGAGCCCCAGTGCCAGAAATTATTCCTAAGTAGCCTTGGGCAACACTTGCATGAGGTAGGCCCTGGAAACCTTCCCTGCCCTGTAGCCTGTGTTGGGCACCATGCAGGAGCTTCACGCCTCCTGCTGTGGCCTTCCATCCCTCCCACAGCCTGGTGAGCGAGGCAGCTTCATGCCTGTCTTATTGATGGGGAAGATGAGCATTAGGAAGGCGAGATAACATGTCCAAGGTCACACAGCTTGGAGGCCCCCCAGGGGGAATCCACAGCCAGGTCTGTTCCAAAGTCCCGGCTGCTGGGCCAGCAGGTGGGTGCGGGATGGTGTGGAGAAGCTTCCGGCTAGAGAGCCAGCAGATGGACCCAGTGGAGAAGAAGAAAGAAGCTGCAGTTCGATCACAGAGAGAGGGCTGGTGGGATTTGGTTTCTGATTGGTCGGATGGGATGGGATCGAGGTTAGAGAAAAGGAGGCTGGTATAGAGATGATTCCTGGGTGTGTGTGTGAGAGGTGGTGATTCTGAGACCTGGATAGAGAAGTCAGAAGCAGGAATATCTTCATTGCTGAATAAACCTTTAAAAGGGTATTTATACGTGGTCTGTCTAACACAGTGGATGCTCAGTCCAGATGAGCTGCATGAATGAATGAATGACTCTCTATACTCTCTTCACTTGTATTTAACAAAAAGAAGCATCACCAGCCAGGGGTGGATTCCTCTGTTCTCCTTTTGACTAATTTTTAATGTTTTTTAAACATTCAACAGTGGAGGGGGCCAGCTCACCATCCCAGATCAGCCTCCAGGGTCACCCCCTTCCTCCCATTATCTCCTGGGGCCATCTTGGTCAAGTGCAAATATGATCTCATCTCTTCTCTGCCAAGTCAGCCACTCCTTTCTTTTGCTGTAGGAACAAAACCCAAAGTTTGTTTTTGCTGCTTATTCATCGAAGTTAAATACGCTTGGCATGAAGGGTGCACTTAGAGCTAAACGAATTCTTCCCTATTCTTGGCTCTGTGTAACAACAGCCATTATTCCTGTGCTGTATGGAGAACCCGCCCTGGGCCAGGCGCCGTGTCTGTGCACATGTGTTACCTCCAACCCCATAGCAGCTCTTTGCTGCAGGACTGGCTCCCACCGTACAGTGGAGGAGGCAAAGCCCATTCCCTTCATGCTGCAACCATGTCCTCTCAGAGCCCTGAGCCCTGGAGGCAGGATGGGGGCAACCTGCATGCCAGGGAAGGTGCCCAACCTCTCCTCCTCACCCGGACAATTGCACGATGGCCCCTCTGGTTGACCTCACTGGTCTCTTCCCATTTGATAATTCATCCCAAGATTTACTAATTACGTCCTTTCCCAGTGTTTTGTGATGTTCACACCCAGGCATCAGTTTCTAGAGTCTGCTGTGTTGGGGAGCCTCGCCATTCCATTTCATGGTGCTGCTTTATAACATGTGCCCACAGGGTGGGCGCCTGGCACTGGCTCAGCAATCAGTCTCTGCCACCCCCACCGTGGAATCCTTTCTTCTCCCTGACTGTTTTACACCTTTAGAATTTCTTAGCCCCCTCCATGATCCTCTCCTTCGTTTCTTTCTTCTTGCATCTCAGACCAACGTGATACTCCCGTGGGCAGGCATCGCTTTATCCCTGCTGGGGTGGCCCCTCCTCACAAGCCCTGCCCCACACACCCACTATGCTGCCCAAGGGAGACCCCTGCATGGCACCCTCTACAGCCCACTCCCACCCACCACCCCCTGAGGGGCCTGGCTCACCATCCCAGGTGAGCCTCCGGGTCACCCACCTCCTCCCCCTACTGTCTCCATCTTGGTCAAATGCAAATATGATTTCATCTCTTCTCTGCCAAGTCAGCCACTCCTTTCTTTTGCTGTAGGGACAAAACCCACAGGCTCATTGCAGTCGTGCCTGAGCCCCCTGCCCACCCTCCAGTGGCATCGCAGGGCTTTCCTTGGACTCTTCTTGGCCACTACTCCCAGGTGCACGGCTGCCCTGCCACCCATGCAGTTTACACAGTTACTTGTGGAATAGTCCCTCTGTCTCCTCTGCTGAGTTTAGGTCCCGTGAGAATTGATTTAGCTTATCACTAACCCCCCAGCGCCTAGCCCAGCACCTGACACACAGCAGCTGCTCAACAAATATTTGCCAAATCAGTGAACAAACCACCACACCCGGCCCATAACAAAAGCCAATCATAATATTTGTTAAACTAACCGGTCAAGCTCTGTTTTAAATGGTGGTAAGATACACATAACATTAAATGTACCATTACCACCATTTTAAAGTGTATCATTTGATGGTATTCAGCACACTCAAAATGCTGTGCATCCGTCACCCCTATCTAGTCCCCCAGAATGTTTTCGTCTCCCCCAACAGAAACCCTGTGCACATCAGCAGTCACCCCCTGTCGGCCCACCCCTAGCTCCAGGTAACAACTCACCTGCTTTCTGCCCCGTCACTCACCTATTCTGGGCATTTCATGTAAATGGAATCATGCAATGTGTGGCGTTTGAATCATGCACTGTGTGGCATTTGAATCACGCGATGTGTGGCATTTGTGAGTGGCTTCTTTCACACAGCATCACGTTTTCAGGTTCACCGTGTTGTAACCTGGGTCAGTGCTTCATTCCTTTTTACGGCTGAATAATGTTCATCACATGGATAGACCACATTCTGTCTGCTCGTTCATCTGCTGATGGACTTCTGAGCCTCCCCTCTCCAAAGGCTGGTATGACACTTTGCCTTCTTGCAGCTGGTCCCAGAGCTACAGGAGGAAGGCGAGGATGCCTCCTGGCACAATGGACATTCTCTCTTTTGCCTGCCCCCCCCTTTCCCTCCTTCATCTCAGGAGGGGCTCATTAAACACCAGGGACGGACCAGCAGGACTAGCAGCTCTGCCACTGTCGGCGTGCACCAGGACAACCCCTCCTGTGGCCTCCTGGGACAGCTCCTGCAGGGGACTCTCAGCTATGGCATCAGCAGTGGCCAGGCCAGCTCTCCCCAACACAGAAGGATACTCCCTTGTCTCTGCTTCTCACCAGAAGCTTTGACTCTTATAAACCTGTAGGCAAGAAGCATCTCCATGTTTTCTCTCCATCGTTTGGGGGGGAGGAGAAGCTCTGATGAGGAGATGGCTATCTAGATCACCTCCCTTGGTCCTCACCAGGGAGCCCTCCTGGGGGGATTTAGAGAGGAAGGAAGCATTTTCTGTGTCCACAGTGTCCACAGTACTGGATACTCTCTGTGCAGGAGGACCTCGTGTGCTGTCGCTGACAGGCGGAGGGCTGGCCCAAGGCCAAAGTGTGCAGGGACTGGAGCAGGCACAGTGCCATGGCCACATGTTGACCCAGTCTCCAAAGGACACATTTGCACACTGGACACACCTCTATCAACAAGAAAACTTTGCTTCAGTTGCTCTTCAATTCTGCATCATTTGTTAGATCAATTTTTTAAGAAGACAAAATAATTTTTTAAAAAAGGATCATTTTCTCCCCAAGAGTAGTGGATTATTGCACCTGAACAAATGCTTAGGCACAAACCCTTCAGTCATCCGGGGCCTCCCCATGGAGGCCTGGCTTGCGTGCTTTGACTTCTCACTGCAGAGCAGCGTTGAGAACATGAGCACACATGGATTTATTATTGGAGCAAATAATGCCAACCAGCCCTTTCTAACACTTGGCTGAATATGAAATGATTCCCAAAGACATATCTGATGGAACTGATGTCTTAGAAAAATGCTCTCAGGACTGAGGCTTCGCTGCTTTGCAGTCACTTGTCTTCACAGAGGCGTATGTCTCAGCTAGTAAAGGGGTTACCTGTTTGGCGTCCAAGCTGTGGACACACCACGTCAGCCCCAGCTGAATTTGTAATAAGTGGAGGGTCCTTGATGAGGACTTCGGATTCCTCACCTGCAAAACAGTGATAATAACATCTGTTTCATCCACCTCATAGCATTTTTTTTTCGGTTTTGAGATGGAGTCTCGCTTTGTTGCCCAGGCTGGAGTGCAGTGGGGTGAACTCGGCTCACTGCAACTTCTGCCTCCCAGGTTCAAGCGATTCTCCTGCCTCAGCCTCCCGAGTAGCTGAGATTACAGGCATGTGCCACCATGTCTGGCTAATTTTTGTATTTTTAGTAGAGACAGGGTTTCACCATGTTGGCCAGGCTGGTCTCCAATTCATGACCTCGTGATCCGCCCGCCTCGGCATTTTTATGAGGGCTAAAATAAAAATGTGGCAGTATCTAATTCCTTTTTCACCATTTCAATTCCCTTTAAAGGATCTTTGGTCAGTCATTTATTGGACAGCCCAGGGTCCATCGCACTGGCTGAGATTCTGGGTGCTTTAACCCGGCTCCTCGCTATTTCTGCAGACTTGCCCTGGAATCTGCGTTCTTTGGAGCAGCCTAGCCGAGGAGTCTCTAGGCACCAACTAAGGATCTTGCCCCACAGAGGGTCCTCTGCCAGGTGCCCTGAGCGTTCCCACCGTGACATCCCCTACAGAGGAAGGACCCTTCGTGATCCCCCAAAATTCACATGTTGACCCTTCGTGTTCCCCCAAAATTCACATGTTGAAGTCCTTACCTCCAATGTGATGGTATTAGGAGCTGGAGCCTTTGGGAGGTGACACTGAGGTCATAGGGTTGAGCCCCCGTGAATGGGATTAGTGCCCTTGCAAAACAGACCCCAGAGAGCTCCCTCCCTCTCTTCCCACCACGTGAAGAAACAACCAGAAGGCGGCAGTCAGCAGCCCCTCACCAGAACCTGACCCTTCTGGCCCCCTGATCTCAGACTTCCAGCCTGGTGACAAATAAATGTTGTTTACAAGCCACCCGGGATGGTATTTTGTTCTAGTGGCCTGAGCTAAGACACCTTCTGTTTT
This sequence comes from Symphalangus syndactylus, assembly GCF_028878055.3. NCBI lineage: Eukaryota > Metazoa > Chordata > Mammalia > Primates > Hylobatidae > Symphalangus > Symphalangus syndactylus. Next base: position 88,461,794 of record NC_072427.2, read on the forward strand.
TAGGAATGTTTGCATGGATGTATGAGGTTGTGCAGCTTCCCTGACTTCACCTTTTAGTCCTGGAACATTCTTTCTCCAGTTCCCTTTTGAAGGGTACTGTTCAATGTGTGGAGCTAGCGTCCAGCGGCTCAGCAGCAGCCTGTGTTCTGGCCTACAGTTTCCTTTTTCTGCGATTTTCCTTTCTACAGACCCCCTGCTCCTCAGTGACAGAAGGCCACCAAACCTGTCCTGCTTCAGAACACCAGGGACCCAGTGGGCTTAACCTGGCCACCCTTTTTCTGTTTTGTTTTTTTTTTTGGGGTGGGGAGAGACTGGAGACTCCTTTTAAAATCAAGCCCAGCCATGCATTTGGAAGGCTGCTTTTGTGAGTCCATGCAGCACCCTGAGATGGGGGGAGGACAGTCCCCACCCCTTTGCTGGACACAGAGGTACCCGGTTCAAACAACAGTTGTGAGGATTATGAGGACAGCCGCGCCTCACCCACCGGCGAGGAAGGCTGTGATGCGCTTCACAGACTGAAAGACAAGGGCTTGTGAGGCTGTTTTCCCTCCCACCGGGACCCACCAGTGCCCCTCTCCCTGTCACCTGGGGCTTCTACTAGGTCGGTGCAAATGTAATTGCAGTTTTTGCCATAATACTAACAAAAGGAGAGCCCGGAGGAGGAGCTGGGGCTGCTTCCTTCCTGAGGGTCCCTGGCTTCCTCTTCGTTGCCCCTTTAGCCAACTGGACAGGAGAACAAGCTGGGGAAGGGGCTGGACTGGCAGGCAGCATGGATGCCCCGCTTGTGGTGACCGCCCACTCTGCAGGGCCCATCCCTCCCTCGGGCCCCATGAGCGGGAGCTGGCAGAGCTTCCGGAAGGTGACTCCGCGGGGAAATGACACACTGAGAGAATATACACAATGACTTCACGTACTATATTCAGTCCCGGCTCCCTGCTCTGAGTACCTAGAGGAGATGATGATCCATCGAAATTGGGGGAAATGACGCATTGCAATGTACCTGTGTCAATGAGCTGCTCTTCTCTAAGTCCACGGGGGTGTCGTATAGACTTGCTGCTTGGTGCAGCTGGGAGATCACGCAGCAAACACCTGGTCTAGCTCCGCCGCTAACCCTAACCCCAACCACGTTGTTGTTGTCCCTGGCGAGTCGCTCAGCGTCTCTAAGCTTCCACCCCTCATTCCCACGATGGGGGTGATAATTCCTGCCTCTTACTTGTTATAGGATTTCTTACAAAGTACTAGGCAAACAGAAGCATGAGTATTTCCTGGAGCAGCAAAATTATTCCCTTCATCTTTATTGCACTATTTGGCGTAACCACTGGCATATATAATAATTATTTGTAATTAGTACTTAGTTATGTGTAGATACATGCATGCTCCTGGATTGTTTTTAAAAGCCCTTTAATGGGATTTCCTTTAACTCTTTTTTTTTTTTTTTTTTTTTTTTTTTTTTTTTTTGAGAAGGAGTCTCGCTCTTCCACCCAGGCTGGAGTGCAGTGGCGCGATCTCGGCTCACTGCAGGCTCCGCCCCCCGGGGTTCACGCCATTCTCCTGCCTCAGCCTCCCGTGTAGCTGGGACTACAGGCGCCCGCCACCTTGCCCGGCTAATTTTTTGTATTTTTAGTAGAGACGGGGTTTCACCGTGTCAGCCAGGATGGTCTCGATCTCCTGACCTCGTGATCCACCCGCCTCGGCCTCCCAAAGTGCTGGGATTACAGGCGTGAGCCACCGCGCCCCCAGCCGATTTCCTTTAACTCTTAAAGAGACTAAATATCCCTCCAGGTATTTAGTTGGTTCTACTCACTGTGCTCAATGAAAACAAAAGCAGAAAGGAAAACTGTAGCCTAGAAGACAGGCAAAGCACTAATTACAAGAAATGTGCCTTGTCCTGCAGGGAATAAGGGCAGCTTTCCTGTGTCCAGTGTCGGGTAAGGGGAGACCCCTCTGGCCCGCGGGGCTTGGCTCTTTTCTAGTGGAGCCGCGCATAGATCAAGTGTTATTCCAGAGCCAGTGCTGGGAATGGCCAGATCACTGGAGCTGCAGAAGCAGATCCCACAGGTTCTGAGAAGCTACGAGCAGCTCTTGTCCTGCAGCCTAGGGGCTGTCCCCAGCGAGCAAGGCCCCACTGTGGCCACCCCTAGCTGGAGGCTGTGCATGGCATTCATTGAGAGTCTCAGCATGGGGAGGGGTCATCTCACTCCAGCGAAGTCATCTCTCTCTTCCTCCATGCACCCTCTCTCCAGACTCTCGCTGCCACCTGACACATCCCTACAAACTCAACTTCTACATGATGAACACATCTTTTTTTTATTTTTTTCAAGACAAGTTATTTGCTCTGTTGCCCAGGCTGGAGTGCAATGGTACAAACATGGTTTACTGCAGCCTCAACCTCTTGGGCTCAAATGATCCTCCTGCCTCAGCCTCCTATGTAGCTGGGATCACAGGTGTAAGCCACCACGCCTGGCTAATTTTAAATTTTTTTTTTTTTTAATAGAGAAGGAGTCTCACTTTGTTACCCAGGCTGGTCTTGAACGTCTGAGCTCAAGCTATCCTCCTGCCTCGGCCTCCTTCCAAAGTGCTAGGATTACAGGGGCCTGGCCCAGGAACGCATCAGGAGGTCAATTCCTCTAGGTAACAGTGTGATTTGGTTATCAGTGCATAGGTGTGGGACCAGCATTCTTTGGAGTTGGAGAAAATATGCAATTTATGCAACTGCCTCCTTGGAATTATATTCAAAAATTGGGGGCAGAGGCCGGGTGCGGTGGCTCACACCTGTAATGCCAGCACTTTGGGAGGCCAAGGTGGGCGGACCACAAGGTCAGGAGATCGAGACCATCCTGGCCAACATGGTGAAACCCCATCTCTACTAAAATACAAAAAATTAGCCGGGCATTGTGGCGGGCACCTGTAGTCGCAGCTACTCGGGAGGCTGAGGTAGGGGAATCACTTGAACTTGGTAGGCGGAGATTGCAGTGAGCCGAGATTGCACCACTGCATTCCAGCCGGGCGGCAGAGTGAGACTCCATCTCAAGAAAAAAAAAAAAAGGGAGCTGGAGGATCTCTTGAGCCCAGGAGTTCAAGACTAGCCTGGGCAACACAGTGAGACCCAGCCTCTACAAAAAAAAGAATCGAGGTTAAATATTTTCATTCATAAAATTGGTCCCAGCCTTGGGTACAGGCAAAAATGTCAAGTCACCTTGCTCCTGGGCATTCCCAAGGGAGGCTTAACTGAGTGACCTGGCAGAGGTAGGGCAGCCATCTGGGCCACATTCCTTAGTCTGCCCGGCGTGGGCACAGACTCGCAGGATGCATCATCAGGGTTGCCTGGGGCAGACTCTTGGCAGGCCTGGCTGGCCTGCAGCAGGCTGGCAGGCCCTGCCTCTGACGCTGCCCGGCCGCCTCCCAGCATCATGGCGTGACTCAGGCTCCCTGACGGGCCATCACCAGGGTGCGATTTGAAGGAGCGGCGTATCTGTTGTTCACTCTTAGGGTGGGTGGTGGACATCCTGGGAGGCTCTCCTAGGTGGGCGCCTGTGCAGAGACACTGATCACGGCAAATGCTAGGGCTGGATTCATCTCATGTCTTTCCCAGAAAGGACCTGGGACTTCACAGAAGCTCCATGAGTGAACTTCCCCTCTGGGTTTGAGAGGCCATGTCTCCTGGACTTCAGAACACAAAAGACAATTCTTCAGGCAGATCTTTGCACATGAACGTTAGCAATGGGGCCTCTATTTCCAGCTTCTAACATTTTTCTCTTTTCGGAGAATTTGTTTGCCTTGACCTTTATGAAAGGAGATGGAGAGAACATGGCCCCTGGGGTCAAACCCTGGCTCAGCCACTTTCTTGCTGGGTGGCCTTGGATAGTTACTTAGCTTCTCTGAACTCAGTTCCCTTATTTTTTAAATGGGGCGATGCTCTTGTTTGCATGTTGCTGTGAAAATGAAGTGAGTCCATGAAGTTGAGTACCCAGGTGGTATTTGATGGCGGGAGATGCTCAGTACACACAGCTATGACTTTCTGAACGCCCGTCAGGTGCATAAGGGTGCCTGGTGCATCTGTGGGGACCCGGGAGGGAGCTAGAGGGAGGCAGGGGCTCAGCCGATGGCACTACCATTTCCATCAGTCAGTCCTGGGAGGGACGGCAGGCGTGCGGTCTGGTCTTCACTCTCAGAGACTGTTCACGCGGCATCTGAGGCTCACCTGGGGAGTTAGTGCAGTTACTCAGCATTGCTGCTTTCCTCCTGGGGAAGGCATCATGAACAGCATCTCCATAAGTCATGCAAATGACTACTAGGAGAACTCACGGCCCCTCTTGGAGGGGAAAGCCCTGTCTGGCGCCGGGCCAGGCTCTGGCCACGGGTGACCTTTGGTTGGGTCTGCCGGCTCCGGTATTGACCCCGTGAGCAGTACAGGAAATAGACTCAAAGCACATTCCAGCCTCCAGGTGGTGGAAATGACTAAGCCAGTGAGATGGAGCCAAGGAGATTGGGTCAAATGTCTCCACAGCCTCTCTGGTCTCCAGAAATCTCGCTTCCCACAGCAGCTGCTGAGGGCACTGAGCCAAGTGCTAAAAGCATTTTGCTAAGAGGGAATTCTTGAAACGTCTGCCCCAAGTGCTGCTGGGGGGAAGCTGTGTATTTCCACTGGCTAGAGGTCCCTGGTAGGGCCTGTGAAGTGACTATCACAGCCCCCCGGGGCCCCCAAGGTGCTGGTCTCAGAATATTGGGGCACAACTTGATAATTCAAGCAATACTAATAATGTGAACTGCTTCAGGGTGAAGGGGAAACTTTTCACTCAGAGACAAACTATAAACGTTTTGGACCCTCTTCTTTTCCCCGCTTCGAGAAATTTAAGAATTACATTGAAAATTTAACAAAAGTCCCACATTTTTCTAAAAGTATTTTTTAAAACCCCGAAGTATAACAAAGTATAACTGTTTATAGATGTGCGATACATGACATACATGACACTAGACATATCTATTAATTTCTAAAAATGTCACATCATCCCAGAACCTCCTGGGATTGGTAGAGGAAGACGTTCAAAGACTTCCAGCTTTGATGCAGGGATGAGGCACTGCACCCAAGACTGGGTGACTCAGCAGAGATCATCCAACAAACAATTCTCATCTCCACCACGAGCATTTTAGAAATGTTTTAAAATGAAAAATAGTGCAGTGGATCTTGACTATGGCCTCAAACCCAGCTACTGTAAAGCATTATGAAGAAGAGTTTAGAAACGTGGCTTCCTCCTTCCCGCCTGGAGGCCTGCCATGCTAGCGAAGGAAGCCCTGGTTCAAGGTTTCTGGTGGACCCAGCAGACTGATGGGAAGTGGGCTTAGCTTGACCTAAACAGCTAGGAGCTGGGAGCTCAAGGTGAGCGTGCAGGAGGCGCCACAGCCACAGTGCTTTCCCTTTATGAGCAGCTAAAAATAGCAAACAACCACCGCAGAGTGAGTGACAGACCTATTTGAAGGTTCTGGTGGAGACAGAAGCCCTCCCTGGGCAGAGCTGCAGTCTCACTCCTTGGGTCGAAGGGAGATGGGGTGGAGAGAGAGGTGCCGGGAGCAGGAAATGTCACTGGGGGTGAGGGAGAATCCTGTGCTCTGGGAGAACCCAGCCCTCCAGTGTCTTCTGCAGTGGGAGAAGGGGACTGGGAGTTGGTGGATGTGTAGGGCTGGGAGCTTATGTAAAGGGAGCCTGCTCTTTTTCATAGATTTATAAGATGTTTCTGTTCCGATTTCGTGTTTTGGCCAACTGCGTTGTCCTGCAAGCCTGCATCATTCCTTATTTTCCCTCGATTTGCTTCTACACACAAGTAATCCAATATCTATATGTTGACATTATCTTTGAAAACACTTAACGGGGCCGGGCACAGTGGCTCACACCTGTAATCCCAGCACTTTGGGAGGCTGAGGTGGGCAGATCACCTGAGGTCAGGAGTTCAAGACCAGCCTAGCCAACATGGTGAAACCCCGTCTCCACTAAAAATACAAAAATTAGCTGGCGTGGTGGCAGGCGCCTGTAGTCCCAGCTACTTGGGAGGCTGAGGCAGGAGAATTACTTGAACCCAGGAGGTAGAGGCTGCAGTGAGCTGAGATCGTGCCACTGCACTCCAGCCTGGGCGACAGAGCGAGACTCTGTCTCAAAACGAAATTAGCCAGGCGTGGTGGCACACTCTTAAAATCCCAGTTACTTGGGAGGCTGAGGCAGGAGAATCACTTGAACCTGGAAGGCGGAGGTTGCAGTGAGCCGAGATTGTGCCACTGCACTCCAGCCTAGGTGCCAAAGTGAGAATCTGCCTCAAAATAAATAAATAAAATAAAGAAAGAAAAGAAAATTTGTCACACGGAAGTGTGACAAATTGCAAACTAGGGGTGCTGGTTAGTTTACAGTTTGTTACAAGCCTCTAAATAAGTAAGTGGGATGGGCCAGCACACCTGAGACCTGAAGGAATGAGACAGGTTCCACCGGTCACACAGGACAGGCTCTCGTCACTGCCCACACAGCCGCAGGCGGCCTGTGTGCACACATGGCACGGGGGACACCGGGCCCTCGGATTCCTCACCCCGGCTATTCTGGCAAGGGCACCAGCAGGACCGCGTCCACTGTGCAAGAGGAGGGCACAGGGGCACGTCCCACACACCACACACACACACACACACACACCACATGCACCACACTGACACACCACACACACACCACTCGAATTATCTGACTGCATAGGTCTAGCTACAGGTCAGGACATAATTAGACTTTTCTGCCAAATAAGAAGGGATTTCTTTTGTTTCTGCCTAAAATAACACAGAATAGAAGAAAAGAAGAGCAGTTTCCCCCACCCTTAAGAGGCTGCGGCAGACTGGAGCGCTCGTGTGTAACACATGGGGGTCACTTGCAGGACGCTGAGTCTCATTCTTTTTTTTTTTTTTTTTTTGAGACGGAGTCTCGCTCTGTTGCCCAGGCTGGAGTGCAGTGGCGCGATCTCGGCTCACTGCAAGCTCCGCCTCCCGGGTTCACTCCATTCTCCTGCCTCAGCCTCCCGAGTAGCTGGGACTACAGGCGACCACCATCAGGCCCGGCTAAGTTTTTTTTGTGTGTGTTTTTAGTAGAGACGGGGTTTCACCATGTTAGCCAGGATGGATAGTCTCATTCTTATTTCCACTTTCTGATAACAGACCTGGCTCGCAAGGGTCCATCCCCAGCTCACCTGGGCAATCCCCGTCTAATTTCACCTCCCTGACAGCTTCCTATCCTGTTCCCCACAAAGCCTCTCTGTCCAGCTGCTGTGCCATTCCTTCCTCTTTCCTGAAGAAAATCCGGGCCCACGGATTCAGGGCCAGAATCCCCTCTGATGGACCATCCACTGGCCCCGGAGCAGACTCCTGGCTAGGGAAGAGAAGGCCAAATGCTCAGTCTTATCTAATTCCTTTCAAGGTCAAGTCCCCTTAATACAGCTGCAGAAAATAACAGGTGAATCACTTTTTTATGGTTTAGGCCTGTGTTAGGCCCCGGAGAATCTCAGGCTAGTATGTTTCTATGGCACTCCCTAAGGACCGCGTCCACTGTGCAAGAGGAGGGCACAGGGGCACGTCCCACACACCACACACACACACACACACACCATACCACATGCACCACACTGACACACCACACACACACCACGCCACATGCACCGCATTTGCACATTACACATACACACACTCCACATCCATGCACCACACATACACACACCACCGTGTGCACCACACACACACACCACATGCACCGCACTTACACAATACATATACAAACAGCACCACACCACACCCATGCACCACACACACTCACATCACCCTGTGCACTACACACACATCACATGCACCACTGACACACCACACACACCACACCACACACCACATGCACCACACTGACACACCACACACACACCACACAGCACATGCACTGCACTTACACATCACACACACACACCACACACCACATGCACTGCACTTACACATCACACATACACACCCATGAACCACCCATACACACTCGCGCCACTCTGTGCACCACACACACACCACATGCACCACACACACCACACACACATGCTGTGCACTTACACATCACACATACACACCCACGCACACTGACACACCACACACGCACCACACCACATGCACCATGCTTACACATCACACACACCACATGCACCACACTGGCACACAACACACATACCACACCACATGAACCACGCTTACACATCACACATACACACATACCACACCCATGCACCACACATACACACTCACACCACCCTGTGCACCACCCACACCACACTCACAACACATCACACCACAGGCACCACACACATCACACCACATGCACCCCCGCCCCACCCACACACTGAATGAATAACACAGCCACACAGAGCAGGGCCTGGGCGGGCCCGGTGCTGAGCCCCTCCTTGCCTCTGAGAAGCACACCCCCTAAGGCAGGCCCAGCCCCCGGCTCCAGGGGCAGCCACGATTTCCAGGGACTTTCCGAAGACTGAGCCTGGAGCCTGTATTGCTGGCGAGCAAATGGCAGTCCTCGAAATCACCCTGACTGCGCGCTGTGCACACGCACACTCACACATGTGCACACACACGCACTTGTGCAAGCGCGCACACGAGCCAAGCCAGGCAGCCACACAGCAGCCGCCGGGGTCGGGCTGATGAAACCGGAGGCCCGGGTCACCTCGCGGCCCGCGGGCAGTCGCCGGAGGGGCGGGCGACGCGCGCACGTGGCGGGGCCGGGCGGCCGGGCCTTTAAGGGGGCGGGGGCACGCCGCGTTAGGAGCGGGGGGGAGGACTGCGGCCCCCGCAGGCCCGGCCGCGCCCCCTCCCTCGGGCACCGCCCCCGCCCCGCCCCGCCCCGCGGCCAGAGCCTCCTCCGGCCACCACTGGGCCGCGGGCGGGACGCCCTGGGCGGCGCGCGCAGGAGGAAGCGCGGCCGGCAGCGGCCCAGGAACTTCCCAGACGCCGAGTCGGGAGCGCGGGCCGCGGGGTCCGCTCGCGCCCCTGTTCCGCAGGTGTGCGGGGCTTGCGCCCAGCCCCGGCCGCGGCCGCCGCGCGTTTCCTCCCCGCTTGCCCCGCCCGGAGGCCCCGGGCCACGCTCCTCGCCGGGCTCCGACCCCGCCGCGCCCCCTCCACGCCCCTAGCGCGCTGCAGCCGCAGCCAGCGCGTGTCTTGAGTCCGCCGCTCCGGCCCGGGGCTGCCGGGGAAGTTGGGGCGAGGCGGGCCGGGGATGCGCCATGGCCATGGCCCGGCTGGGCTCGTGGCTCGGGGAGGCGCAGTGGCTCGCGCTGGTGTCGCTCTTCGTCGCGGCCCTGGCCACGGTAGGCCTGTACCTGGCGCAGTGGGCGCTGGCCAGGGCGCGACCCCAGCCCCAGCGGCGGACAGTGGAGCCTGGAGAGGGGCCGCGCCCGGGGTCCGACGCGCTGCTCTCCTGGATCCTGACTCTGGGCAGCTGGAGGAGCCAGTGGCAGGCGGCCTGGGTGACCGCCCTGAACGAGGAGGCCGAAAGGAAAGGGGTGAGTTTCCGGGACTGCGGGCCGGGGGGCCGCCGATGCCGGGGCGGGCGGTCCGGGCCGAGGTCTTTCCTGGAGGCGTCGCTGCAGCCCCTGACCCAGGCGAAGTGAGTCCTCCCCCCAGCGCAGACCATCCTCCAGAGTTAGGAGAGAGACGGGGGAGCGAGGCCCCTTGACGGAGAGACAAGACAAAGTGATTGATTTTATTCTCCAAACGGCAGGTGCTCCAGGCCCTGGGCTCCGCGAGGGACAGGCTGGCAGTTGAAGGGACTGTCAGAAGTGCTCATCCGCGCCAGCCAGTACCTGCCTTGCCTGGAGTCCCGGGGCGAATTCCCGTGCCCGATCGGACACTTACTGAGCTTGCATGTGATATATGAATAGCTGTGACCCCAATGTGCTTCCGCCTCTCATAGAGCTGAATTTTACCAAGAATTTATCTCCAAAGACTTGCATTTCTTGGCATATAAAAATAGTGACCGTTTGCTGAGGGCCAGCCGCTGGGCAGACATCCTAGCGAGGCTTTTGGGGCGTCTGCCATCTCTGAATCCTCACAACTCCCTGGACATGGGTGTTATCGCTGTTTTACAGATGAGGAAACCAAGGCCCGGAGAGGGCAAGCAGCCTGCCCAGTGCCACACAGCTCGTGGGCGGCAGAGCTGGCATGTGAGCCCAGCTGCCCTAGCCTGCAAGCTAAGGGCCTCGTGTCTTACCTCTGCTGCCTCACAGTCCTGTGGGTGTTTCTAGTCGCTGATTACTCGTTGACTTATTTTTGCTCTTAAGACATCTTAGTTTAATGACAAGCTCCTGGCGTGTACTATTCTTAGGCATTTCACAGAAGGAGTTGGAGCCTGGGTGGGTTTGGGGAGGCACCCCTAGTCTTGGCCGCTGCTCCGCCCTTCCAGGCCACAGTTTCCTGCAACTGCCTGTGCAGCTCACTGGTCATTCGCTGTGGAAATAGCAGAATTGCTAATTTTCAATGTCCGGCCCCATCAACCTTCAAAATATTCCATGGCAGGCCCTGTGCCTGGTCCTTGTGCCATGGCCTTGGAAGACACGGCCATGGAATTAAAAAACAAAAAAGCTTTGACTATCAGTTAACAGCCATCCAACAAATCAAGAGACCTTGTTTTGAACTCTTGAAAAAGAACATAAATGACTTTACTTTTTGGAGGAAAAAAGGCTTCAGGGTCAGTTGACTGACTTTTGTCCTGGTGCCCAGAATCTGTGCCTCAGCTGTCCAGAGCTGGACAGTGTCTCAGGGAAACCAGCTGTCTCTTGTGGGAGACTTCACCCCTGTTGGCCTCACATCCAGGAGCAAATGCAGGTATTTCCCCAGGAAGCTGCCATCACTGACCCCTGATTGACCTGGTATCAAGGCTTCTGAGGCTGAGGCCCCTCCAGGCTGGTGGCGTGATTGGGCACCAGTCTCATCTGTGTCCTTTGTAGGAGGCAGGCAAGTGTTGGGTGAATGACCTGTAAGTTCAGCTTCTAACTCTGGAGTTTCAGGCTTAGAGGCGGTGACCCTACCTCCTGTATATTTGGGATGGTTCGTTTCCTGACATCTATGGATTGGCTTCAGAAAATATGATCCCGTTGGATATGATCCTTCCATATTCCCATCTGCCTGAAGAGTCGAGAGGCAGAGAAGAGGATGTCCCTGGCAGCTGTCTTAGGCCGGTCAAGTCAGTCTGAGAACACTGAAGGAAATATTTGAAAGTTTTGGATGAAAACTTTTTACTTGAGTCTTTGTGTGGGAACAGGGAGGGTTTGCGTTCAGGGAGAGGAGAGAGGGTCTCACCTTGTTTGCGCCTTCACTGTTCTCTCTCTGCTCTTGGCCACCCACTGCAGTCTCAGACACCTGTCTCTCCTGACCTCCTGCCTGGAAGAGGCAACAGTGTCCTGGATTCACGCTCAAGCAACCCAGGGCCATCTCTGGAATTTTTGCATGGACATGGTCCATTAGTTCTGTGATGTCAGTTTTTGGTATTGCTTACTTTCCTGGGGATGGGGGTGGGGGAACACAGCCCTGATGCCTGGGAATGTCATTTGATTTGCATTCAAATGGAAGGTTTTGCAGGCAGATAGGATCTGGGTGACTGGGCTCCGTGTGAGTGATGGTCACACACCCTCCCAGCATCCTGAGCCATCGCTGCTGTGTCAGTGATGGCATTGTGGGTGAGCAGGTAGTGGTGGTTGCATTCCTGGCCGCCCTGAGTCCCGCGATTATCACACACATCCCAGCATCCTGGACCATCGTTGTTGTGACATTGATGGCAGTGCAGGAGAGCAGGGGCTGCTATGTCCATTCGTGGCTGCCCTGACTCTGGCAGGAGTTTCTCGATGCCCTCCCCCACCTCGATTCCCCCTAATCCCGGATTAGGGCTGACACTCCAAGCCCGCTCTCGCCCGGAGAGCCACAGCTTAGTGCTCCCCCTCCTGCTTCTGCCTTGTCCTGATATCACTCTGTCCTACCCAGGGAGGAGACCAGTTCCTAGCCTGTCACTTAGGGATTGAGAAGACACTGGTAATAACTTAATCACATCCAGCATTCTGTCTGAAAAGTGGAATTTTCTGTCCAACGGAGACAATAACTCCTCCCATTCCAAGTTTTACCCCATCTTTGTATTTTAAGATGGAAAGAAACCCTAAACTTTTCTAGCCAAGCCCCTTCCTTCTCCAGAAGGGGAGACTGAGGCCCGTGAATTGGCGGAATTTGCCAAGGTCTGCCCATCGGTGGCTGCAGCCTGTTCCCTTGTGGGAAGCAGTTTCAACTTGGAGACCTGAATGTTTCCTTTAAATGAGAGCTGGCAAGGAGAGCTCGGAGAGTAGACTTGTTAATGTGTTATCCCAAACGGTGGGGCTCGCACCTTCCAGGATCCAAGGACTGGTCAGCACCGGAGGAGTCCTCCTGGTCTCTGAGGACCACTGCAGCAGCACTGACTCCCTGTATCGCAGGGGACCTCGGATTCCCACCCTCACTCCAGAAAGGGGTCTAAATTATATGTGACAGTGATTTGCACTGACCTCAGGGGAAACCATTGCTGATCTGCCTGCTGGCCAGGTGGACGCCAGGTGTGCAGGGATCACAGGAGTCTCGTCCAGAGAGCTTAGTGACACACATGCCTGCCCCCCACATCCGCCTCAGTAGGCTTGGGGAGCACACTGTGAGGGTGTCCCATGGCTGAGAATCACTGGTGAGAAGCTGCTAGTACACACCTGCTATCCATCAGAGTTCCTCTTTCTTTCTTTTTTTTCGTTTTTTTTTATTATTATACTTTAAGTTCTAGGGTACATGTGCACAGCGTGCAGGTTGTTACATAGGTATACATGTGCCATGTTTTGGTTTGCTGCACCCATCAACTTGTCATTTACATGAAGTGTTTGTCCTAATGCTATCCCTCCCCCAGCTCCCCATCCCCCGACAGGCCCTGGTGTGTGATGTTTCCCGCCGTGTGTCCATGTGTTCTCATCGTTCAACTCCCACCTATGAGTGAGAACATGCGGTGTTTGGTTTTCTGTCCTTGTGATACTTTGCTTAGAGTGATAGTTTTCAGCTTCATCCATGTCCCTGCAAAGGACATGAACTCATCCTTTTTTATGGCTGCATAGTATTCCATGGTGTATATGTGCCACATTTTCTTAATCCAGTCTATCATTGATGGGCATTTGGGTTGGTTCCAAGTCTTTGCTATTGTGAATAATGCTGCAATAAACATGTGTGCATGTGTCTTTATAGTAGCATGATTTATAATCCTTTGGATATATACCCAGTAATGGGATCGCTGGGTCAAATGGTATTTGTAGTTCTAGATCCTTGAGGAATCGTCACACTGTTTCTACAATGGTCAAACTAATTTACACTCCCACCAACAGTGTAAATAGAATTCCTCTTTCACCCAGCACCACGTAAAAGCAGTTGTTTGAGCTTTGACTCTTGCCTCTCCACTTGGTGTGGTGTTGCAGACCCCTAATTCCCATTGATGTGATCACTCTTTGGTCACACAGAAGAGAAGATCCCAGAACTGGCTCTGTCTCAGGTCAGGCTGCTTAGACTGAGAATTAATATTATGGTATCCAAAAGCACCAGTTGAGATTTTCCTTTTGCTCCCCTGTGATTTCATCAATATTTACAAAGTGGTCCATGATAATCAGCTACACCCCCGACATCCCCTTGGGAGTCTCTGGGACTGCTGTCCTACAGTCTCCTCGACTCTGGGATCCAGCATGCTTGCCTTCGATGGCCCCTGCCCATGGGCTGCTCAGCACTCCTCCCAAGGCTGATGCTGTCTGGACCACGTGTGGGCAGCACCTGTCCCGAAGCGAGGCCTGTGTTCTGTGGCCTGTGCTCAGGGCTTGTCTAGTAGCGGCCCACCTGAGTGGGATGAGGCCCCGGACTAGGAGGGTCCCTAACGCTGTTTGTTTCTTTAGTCCTTCAGCCCAGGGTTTCTTTAGAGGAATGTTCTAAATGCAAATGATCAAGACTATGATCATTGTGGTATTTGTTAAAAAAAAAAAAAAAAAAAAAAAGAAAGATTCTGTGTGGACTTGGAACACATTATTAATAGCACTGACTTGAATAGGAGTTTCTGCATTTAAAAAGTAAACAAAGTGGCCACCAGACTTCAGAGTCTTTGCATTATATAATGACCTTCCAGTTGTGCTCACGAAGTCCAAACTCCTTGACCAATGACAGTGGCTGTGGTGTAGGAAGCCAGTTGGTAGAACTGTGGTGGCCACTGTGGGGAAGGGCCATGGAGCTGCCCTTCCCTCCCCCAGTAGAAGGAACCTGGGCCTCTTTGGGGCTGTGAACCCTGCACCCTCCACCGTGACCCCTTCTGTTGCTCCAGTGTCCAGGGACCTTTCCTGTGTGGGCCTTCCCGCAGGTCATTCCTTTTGTTTGGAATTCTTATCTTTTTTTTTTTTTTTTTTTTTTTTTTGAGACGGAGTCTCGCTCTGTCGCCCAGGCTGGAGTGCAGTGGCGCGATCTCGGCTCACTGCAAGCTCCGCCTCCTGGGTTCACGCCGTTCTCCTGCCTCAGCCTCTCCGAGTAGCTGGGACTACAGGCGCCCGCCACCACGCCCGGCTAATTTTTTGTATTTTTAGTAGAGACGGGGTTTCACTGTGGTCTCGATCTCCTGACCTCGTGATCCGCCCGCCTCAGCCTCCCAAAGTGCTGGGATTACAAGCGTGAGCCACCGCGCCCGGCGGAATTCTTATCTTTTTTCCTGCTTATTTAACTTCTCTAAATCTTTTGGGTCTCAGCTAAGAGGTCCCTGATCCTCCCCTTCAGCGAAGATGCTCCCTGCCCTGCCCTCCCCCCGACCCCCCCGGAGTCACTTATGCCCTGGTCGGCTCCCGGCATTGTGAGCTGGGGCAGAGCCAGACCCAGTGCCCAGCACAAAGCCGGCTCGGGGCAGGCCCTGGTCTCAGTGGGGTGAATGATGGGCCTCTGGACGGGGAGAAACAGTGGTGATGCCCATTCCCCCATCTGGACTCAGGCCTTCTGTCTTGGGAGCCAGCCAGGCCTGGGCAAAACAAGCTGTTTAATGTGCTTTGTTTTTCACTTCTAAAGCATCAACATTAAAGGAGGCTCTGATGACTTTGCAAGTCATCAATGCAAAACCCAGGAATAGGCGCCAGTTCAGTTTGTTCTTTGCACTCACCCATTCTCCCAACAAGACAGGAATTCAGGAAAGTGTGGGTGTAGTGTTCACATCAACTAAAATTCCCCCAACGCTAACTTCCACTCCCGCGGGCCCCTGGTAGGTTGCTGAGGAGGGAAGGCACTTCTTCAGCCCATGGAAGAGCCCGTGGGGAAGCTCTGGAGCTGGTTGCGGGCTGGCTTTGTGCTCCAGCTCTACCCTCCTAGCTGTGCGATCCTGGGAGACTCTCTGTGCATCATCTGCAGAAGGGAAAACTTTGGGTTCAATCCAGAAAACAAAATCCACTCTCCTAGAGGTGAGATCAGATCTGTGTGAGGCATGTAGCAAAATGCCTGGCACATAGTGAGACAATAAAGGTGGGCTGGTCTCTTTAAAGTCTTATTTTTTAAACTTTTTATTTTGAACTGCTTTCACAGAAAAGTTGAAAAAATAATTCAGCTTTCATATATTCCTCACTCAGCCCTGCGTAACCACAGCTCAATGATCAGAACCAAGAAATTAACATTGGTGCCATGTTACTATGATTCATAACACAGTGAGATTAATGTAATGTAATAGTTCAAGAAATTAGGCCAGGCGCGGTGGCTTACGCCTATAATCCCAGCACTTTGGGAGACTGAGGCGGGCGGATCACCTGAGATCAAGAGTTCAAGACCAGCCTGACCAACATGGAGAAACCCCATCTCTACTAAAAATACAAAATTAGCTGGGCGTGGTGGTGCATGCCTGTAATCCCAGCTACTCGGGATGCTGAGGCAGGAGAATTGCTTGAGCCCGGGAGGCAGAGGTTGCAGTGAGCCGAGATCGCACCATTGCACTCCAGCCTGAGCAACAAGAGTGAAACTCCATCTCAAAAAAGAAAGAGAGAGAGAGAGAGAGGGAGGGAGGGAGGGAGATAGAGAAAAGAGAAAGAAAGAAAGAAAAGAAAGAAAGAAAAAGAAAGGAAGAAAGAAAGAAAGAAATTAACATTATCACAATGCCTAACAACTAAAGCGAAGGCCTTCTTTGAATTTCACCAGTTTTCCACCTGTCTCCTTGTATTGTTCTAGGGTCCCATTAAGGGTACCTGTGGCGTTGAGTTGTTCCTTCTTCATCACCTCAGTCTGTCAGGCTTTCTCAGTCTTTGTTTTTTATGACCTTGATAACTGAAGACTATTGATCATTATTTTGCTGACTGTCTTTCCATTTGCCTAGCATTTTCATATGGTTGGAGTGAATTTATACAAACTACAGAAGTGGTGTGCACTGTGTCTGGGGCTTGTGATGTCAGTGTGTCTTGTTGCAGAGGATGCTGAGCTTGGTGCCTTGGTTAAGGTGAGTTCCGCTGGGGTCATCCTCTTGTATTTTATGTCTCCTCCTGTATTAGTCCATTTTTGCATTGCCAGAAAGAAATGCATGAGACTGGTAGTTTATAAGAAAAGAGGTTTAATTGGCTGATGGTTCTGCTGTCCAGGAAGCATAGCAGGTTCTGCTTCTGGGGAGGCCTCAGGAAACTTACAATCATGGTGGAAGGTGACGATCATCTTCTATGACCCAGAGCAGGAGGGAGAGAAAGAGGCGGGAGGTGCTACACACTTTTAAACAACCAGATCTCATGAGAACTCACTCACTGTACAATACCAGGGGGGATGGTGCTAAACCATTCATGAGAACTCCCCCCACCATGATCCATTCACCTCCCACCAGGCCCCTCTGGTAACACTGGAGATTAAAATTCGACATGAGATTTGGGCAGGGACACAGATCCACATCATGTCACCTCCTTTATCTTTCCTGCTGTGGTTAACAGGTAGTGTGGGGAGATACTTTGAGCCTGTACAGGTCCCGTTGCTCCTTAAACTTTTCCTCACTGATTTCGCAACCATTGGTGTATCTTGTGTGCAGTGATGATGCAGGTGCAGTTCGCTTGATGGTGACTTTCTGTTTCCTCTTCCTTACTGTCTTTATTATTTGGAACTCTACTATAGGAGAGAACTGTCATTTCTCTTCCAATGAGATATTTATCTGATTGTTTAGCTCAGTATGGACTCATGGATATTTATTTTATTCTGTGAGTTATAATCCCATACTATCACTATTTATTATATTGTTGTATCAGTTTGTTTTCACACTGCAATAAAGGACTTCCCCAAGAGTGGGTAATTTATAAAGGAAAGACATTTAATGACTCCCAGTTCCACATGGCTGGGCAAGCCTCAGGAAACTTACAATCATGATGGTAGGGGAAGCCGTCACCTTCTTCACAAGGCGGCAGGAGAGGGAAGAAGGAAGGAGGAACTTCCAAACACTTATAAAAGCATCATATCTTGTGAGAACTCACTATATGAGGACAGTATGGGAGAGACTGCCCCATGATCCAGTCACCTCCTTCCTCTGCAAGTGAGGATTACAGGTCCCTCCCTTGACGCATGGGGGTTACAAACAGAGCCAAACCGAATCCGTTGCTTCAGTTGTTCTCCTTTGGGCCATCAGGGTGCTCCTTTGAGAGTAGCCTCTTGTGTTCTTCCATCAAGCCTACTTTTTTTTTTTTCATTTCCTTCATGTTTCCACAAAATGCTTGTTTTTGGCTCCCCACAGGCCCTGGATTCAATCACTTCTTCAAGCAGCCCTGATTCCTTTTATTGGAGAAGTGTTTAGAAACCAAGACCTAGGCATTGGGTGTGTTCATTACCGCTTGGTTCTCATTGCTCCCCTTCAGTGTTCAGCAATAGCAAACATACATGTGAATACCAGCACGTGTGCACATGTCTATATTTCTGTGTATTTCTCTCTGTGTTTATCTTGAAAACCATGATTGTATCCTGTACCTTGGGTTCTAGTCCAACAGTACAGAGTTCATTTTAGTTTTTTCACTTTCTTCTTCTTAACTCCCTTCTCCAAGAGTAAGACATTGCACACCTGCTGTCTTATTTACTTACTACTTATGTGTTCAGTTCTAGTATATGCATAAAGTAGTTTCTGAGTTCCCAACCTATGAAACACATTTACTTGGATTATAGCATTTATATGCAGTCAAGATACAGTTTTCCAAGCTTCTTAGGTTATATCCGTGTTTTTCCCATCCCCTTCAGGGTGGTTATATTGTTCATTTGTAGTGTATATGTTTGTTGGTGCACCAGAGCCACACAGTTTTAATTATGGGGTTTCTATTGTCTGTTTTAATATCTGGTGGAGCTAGTCACCCTTGTCTTCCTTTTTCAGTGTTTTCCTGGCAATTCTATGTTTCTTTTTCCATGTGGACACAAAGTCTTCGTTTAGTCTAAATGGAATGGAGTCTGGAATGAGGGTTCTCTCAGCATTGACACAGCAGCAGAGATGCAGAGATACCTGAATTTGTGGTTGTGTGTGGCAGGCAGGCACACCCTGCTCCTGAAACTCAAGGACTAGGCAGATCAGAAAAGGAAAAGCAATCTCTCTTAATAACTTATTTTCTTTGTGAGACCACCCCTTGACCTTAAGTTTTCCAGCAAACTCTTTTCTTTTTTTTTTTTTTTTTGAGGCAGAGTCTCGCTCTGTCGCCCAGGCTCAAGTGCAGTGGCGCGATCTCGGCTTACTGCAAGGTCTGCCTCCCGGGTTCACGCGATTGTCCTGCCTCAGCCTCCAGAGTAGCTGGGATTACAGGCACCTGCCACCATGCCCGGCTAATTTTTTTTTTTTTTTTTTTTTTTTTTGTATTTTTAGTAGAGTCAGGGTTTCACTATGTTAGCCAGGACGGTCTCAATCGCCTGACCTCGTGATCCGCCCGCCTCGGCCTCCCAAAGTGCTGGGGTTACAGGCGTGAGCCATGGTGCCCGGCTGCAAACTCTTTTCAAGGTTTGAATTCAGAAGGTAGCAAGGGAAGAGGGTAAACACTGCATCTGCCGCCCCAGGGGAGCATGAGTCTGCACCCAGGCTGGTATAAGGCAACATCGTATCTTTAGGCTACTACAGAAGGTACATTGTTTCTCCACTGCATCCTCCGAGCTGCTGGCATGTTGCCTGCTCGTGCTTCTCTGCCTGGCACTGGCCTCTGTGCTAGGTTCTGTTCTCTCAGGTCAGAGAGCCTGGTGCACAGAATCGTCTTATCACCAAGCTCAGAGCATGGCCCTGGCCAGCAGGTCCCACTCAAACAAGCTCCCACCACAGAGAATGCCAGCAGAGCAGCCCTGAAACTGTGATTTCAGCCCTCTCGAGCAGTACATTTAATTCTCTGCTGATTTTTGGGGGATGAGATAGACAGTGCAAGAACACGGTGAGGTTAGAAGTGTATAAATCAAAATGTCCTGTCCCTTTTAGGTTTACACGGGTCATTGGGAATTCTTGAGAAATAGCCACAGCATAACCTCATCGCTTGCTCACTTGCACCATGCTTGCTGGAATCGCCACGGCAAGTTTTTACACCGCTTCCCCTCTCCCACCCTCGGTCACGCCTTGTAGCTGGACCCAGCTCACCACAGCGGAGATGAGATACAATGGGAGCTTGTGGGGCTGCTTGTTTTTTAACACCCAGTCAGAGCTTTTTTAAACATGGTGTACTTTCTACAGCATGTCAGGAACAGAGTTCAAGGAGAGTTTCGATCCGGGGTTGTGTTGTTGACATACACGTTTGGCCTCTCGAGAGCTTAGTTTTGAAAGGACAAGACTTGGTTGGCCACATAAGCCCTGGTTTCTTTGTTATAAAACGTTGGCCTTGTTGCCTTGTGGTCCTGTTCATTTAATTGTGCATCACTCGTTTGGAGATTATTTTTTCTTTTTGAGACAGGGCCTTACTCTGTCACCCAGGCTGGAGTGTGATCTCAGCTGAATACAACCTCCGCCTCCTGGGTGCAAATGATTGTCGTGCCTCCCCTTCCTGAGTAGCTGGGAGTACACGTGTGCCACCACACCCAGCTAATTTTTGTATTTTTGGTAGAGGCAGGGTTTCACCATGTTGGCCAGGCTGGTCTCGAACTGCTGGCCTTGAGCGATCGTCCCGCCTTGGCTTCCCAAAGTACTGGGATTACAGGTGTGAGCCACCATGCCTGGCCTTGCTTGGAGATTTTTAATTGGAAGAACCAGAACAGGCATGAGCTGACCGAGTTTCCTGGAAGGATGCTGGGGGAACATGCAGAGCCACGGGCACAGGTGAACCTTGGGGCCAGGTGGCTCCAGAGGGCTGTGAAATAGGGGCTGAGGAGTCTACTCTGTGGGCAGCCACCAGGCGGGTTCATTTCCAGCCAAGGAATCTTGGCCACCCTCTCAGATCCCAGGGAGAGACCAGCCCCTGGGGGGTAGGAGAGGAGAATCGGGGGTACCCTAAGTAACCGTGCGAGAGCAACCACACGCAACAGGGAGAGGTGCCTCTCCTAGACCAGAATAGAGGACTGTCCGTAGCAATCAGGGAGGACACAGCCTGGAGCCCGCTGTGCTGGGCAAGGTGCACTGCTGGACCCACATATCCTCTGATTTGCATGAAGCAGCCCTGCCCCAAGAGTCTGTTTCTTTCCTTAAGCTGTCAGCAGGAAGATTCAAAACACCCTTCGCTGCCTTCCTGCCACATCTTCAGGTTTGCTCCCGGGTTCCTGTCCTTTCCCAGCCTTCTCCCATAACTGAATCCTGCCCACTGAGCACAGTCTATTACCAGCTGCTCCTTGGATTTGCAAACCTACTGATATTTAGCCATTGCTGCTATTTAGAAGCACAGAGTTAACAGAAAGATGTGCTAGTACATTTTCTTAATTTTTCAGAACTTTAAACAGGTACGTAATTTAAAAGATGCATCCCCTCCTGTGCATGCCCTCCTCATGCTGCCCCTGTGTTCCAGGGCCCGCCTTTCCTGTCCTTTGAGGAGGACCCGCGGCAGCAGGCACTGGAGCTGGTGGTGCAGGAGGTCTCCAGCGTGCTCAGGTCGGCCGAGGAGAAGGTGAGCCCAGGAACCCTTTCCCTGCAGGAGGAGGTGAACTTGATGTCAGGGGCGGGGAGTTCGCTTTGTTTAGAATCATCGAAAATGCAGAACCCTTACACTAGGGAAAAAATCAAAACAACCATCTGGCTCATCAGCTGATGGGTAGATGAAGAAAGTGTGATCCGTCCACATAATGGGACGTTATTCCGCCTTCAAAAGGAGCGAGATTCTGACACTCGCTCCGGTGCGGATGAACCCTGAAAATACTGTGTCAAGTAGAAAAAGCTGGACACAAAAAGCCTCATATTGTGTGATTCCATTTATACGAACTATCCAGAATAGATAAACCTGCAGAGACACAAAGGAGGTTCGTGTTGCGGGGCCTGGGTGAGGGACTCTTGGGGGAAAATGGAGAGTGACTGCTGATGGGTTGAAGGTTTCATGTTGGGGTGATGAAATGTTCTAGAACTAATGGTAGTGATAGTTGTAGAACTCTGTGAATATATTAAAAACCATTGATTTGTACAGCTTCGACAGGTGAATCATATCTCAGGACATCTGATATCTGTTGCTCAAATATGCATGTCATGTTGTAGACTTTATATATTTATGATGTATCTAGATTTATATACATATATTTATGTATATATGAACTATGTAGATGTTATGTAGAATTCATTTTCCTGTTGCTAACAGTTTATATGTTCGACTTACTAGACTGGTCAGATACCATAAAGCGTAAAAGCTTCTGTAATAAGTCCTAAGACATTTTCTCTCTCTCTCTTTTTTGGCTTTGTTTTGTTTTGTTTTAGGGATGGGATCTCACTCTGTTGCCCAGGCTGGAGTGCAGGGGCATCAGCTTACTGTACCCTCAAACTTCTGGGCCCAAATGATCCTCCTGCCTTAGCCTCCTGAGTAGCTGGGACTACAGGCGTGTGTCACCGTGCCTGGCTAATTTTTTAATTTCTTTTTTTGCAGAGATGGGGTCTTGCTATGTTGCCTAGGCTGGTTTTGACCTCTTAGTTTCAGGTGATCCTCCCACCTCAGCCTCCCAAAGTGCTGGGATTATGGATGTGACTCTCCATGACCAGCTGAAATTTTTTCTTCAATACAAATCTTACCCTTGTACTTATTATATTATTGTTGTTGTTATTATTATTATTATATATTTCTTACTCTTGGGCTCTGAATTTTCCCCATTAATAAAAATGGTTTATTTGCCAGTTACGTTCAGCATAACTAGCAAATCCAAAGACCAGCTCCACATGGAGAAATACAATATTCTTGTTGGCTGCTGAATGCACAGTCTAGAGTTGCAGTTAGACATGAGGGTATGGTCTCACTTTAGGAGAGAAAAGAAGGAATCAGTGCTTCCCCCCTTCCCCATAACTCACATGTATATTTCCCATATGTGTATATGAAGAATCTATTTTTGAAAGCATCATCTATAATGAAGTTCCATCCTCCATTCCTCCTCTTCCTACCTATAGTGATGACTGTTCTTCTAAAGTTGGGCTGCTCTTCCTTCATTTTCAGCCTGTGTTTATATGTTACCTGTGTTGCTGTATGATGTTTATGGCTCTGTCTGCATTTTATTATCAGGTTAGGTGTGTGGGTACCATTTAGCAGACAGCAAGGAGGGGACGCCTGTGTGGCCCCAAATGGAGGAGAGTGTTGTCAGCCCCTTCACCCCACCTCTTATGTATCTCTGTGACAGCTGGGGTATTTGTGTGTTTAACATTTTTATCATGTTTTTATGTACACTTTTGCAACAAGCTTTCTCTATGTAGATCACCATAATTTTGAGACCTCTCCAGGTTGGTTTTTGTAGTTCTTTTCTTTGTAGTTCATTTTGCTTCAACTATGATTCAGGATTCCAGATGAACCCGAGCTCACTTACCCATCTCCTGTTGCTGGATAATGAAATTATTTTCTCTTTTTTGAAAGTACAGGTTGAGTATCCCTTATCTGAAATTCCTGGGGTGAGGAGTGTTTTGGGTATCAGATCTTTTTTTTTGGATTTTTGAATATTTGTATTATTTTTTTACTGGTCAAGCATCTCGAATCCAAAATACTCCATTTAGCATTTCCTTTGAGCATCACATTGGCACTCAAAAAGTTTCAGATTTTGGAGCATTTCAGATTTGGGATTTTCAGATTCGGGATGCTTAGTCCGTACAGACAGTGCTGCAGCGATTGTGTCTGTTCACCGCCTCCCCACTCCTCAGACAAGCACCGGAGGATCCCGAGGGCAGGCACGAGCCTGGCGGGTCACTGGTGTGCATACTTCAGCTTGACCAAGTATTCCTGAGTCAGTCACCAAACTGCTGTTCCCGGTTTTCTCTGCCCCAGCAGCATAGGAGAGCTCTCCTTCCTGCATACCCCTGTCAGTACTGGAGTCACACTGTTATATAATCCTTGTAATTAATGTGAGGAAGTCACTGTAAAGTACTGGGGTTGCAGGAGGAAGCCCATGGCAGCGGTGCGGGATGCTGAGACTGGCACAGCCTGGAGAGCTGGGAGGGCCCTGCGGCAGGTGGTCCAGTGCCCATTTTACACTCTGGGGAGCTGAGGTGCAGAGAGCCGTGGGCCTGCCTTCCTGGAGCCCGCTGCTTTGGAAGTGCCTTCCCGGGCGGTGAGCACCCTCTCTATTTGTGGCAAATAGGGACTGAATCCCTTTGTGGCTGGGTGGTTTCTGTATGGTGTTTTCTGATACTTTCCCAGTTAAGAGAGGAGTGGAATGTTCAGGGCTGGTCTGGACAGGGAGTGGAGGAAGCGGGGCTGTGGAAATAGCAAGACTCCGTCTTTAAAAAACCTTCATATTGCCAGAAAAGTGGCCTTAGACAGTATGTAATTCAATTGTAATCCTTTTAATAAATACAATTCCGGACATGGACATGACAAAAATAGTACATGTAAATTAAAAGTTAAAAACAGCATCGTATTTGTATGGCCATGACCATAGCAACATTTTTCATAACTGCTGAAATGTGGAAGGAACCCAAGGGCGCATTGATGGGCGAGTAGATAAGAAAATGTGGCTTGTCCACGCAGTGAAATAGAATTCAGCCATAGAAAGGAAGGACATTCTAGGCCGGGTGCCGTGGCTCGCGCCTATAATCCCAGCACTTTGGGAGGCCGAGGTGGGCAGATCATGAGGTCAGGAGTTCGAGACCAGCCTTGCCAACGTGGTGAAACCCCATCTCTACTAAATATACAAAACAATTGGCCAGGTGTATTGGCATGCTCCTGTAATCCCAGCTACTTAGGAGGCTGAGGCAGGAGAATCGCTTGAACCCGGGAGGCGGAGGTTGCAGTGAGCCGAGATCACGCCACTGCACTCCAGCTTGGGTGACAAAGTGAGACTCCACCTCAAAAAAAAAAAAAGAAAAGAGAAAGAGAAAGGAAGGACATTCTGACATAGGCTGTAACATGGATGAACCTTGAGGACATTATGCTTAGTGAAATACACCAGATGTGAAGGGACAAATGCTGTATGAGTCCACTTCTCAGCGGTCCCTAGAGCAGCCTGATTCAGAGAGACAGAAAGTGGAATGGTGTGTGCCAGGTGCTTGGGGGAGGAAAGCGGGGAGTTAGTGCTTAGTGAGGACAGAGTTTCAGTTTGGGAAGATGCAAGTTCTGGAGGTGGATGGTGATGATGGTTGATACAACAAAGTGAATGGACTCAATGCCACTGAACTATGCACTCAAAAATGGCTAAAATGGTTAATTTTATGTTATGTGTAGTTTACCACAATAATTAAAAATATAGAAGGGTATAGAGATTTCTTAAGGTTTCATTATTTCACATACAAGCTTTGTTTAATTTGTTTACCCTTCCTTTACCTGAGCTATGATTTGTCAATCCTTGTCAGGTGTCAATGACTTTGTTTTTAAAATTTATTTTTTTAATTGACAAAAATTATACATATTTATGGTATGCCTCATGATGTATATATATAGACATAGACCTGTTGGCCATATATATGTGTGTGTGTGTATATATATACACACACATGTGGAATTGCTAAATCTAACATATAGATGATGTCATATACTTACCATTTTGTGTGGTTAGAGATTTAAAATCTACTCTTTTAGCAATTTTCAGGTATATAATGTATTTTGATTAACTTTAGTCACCATGGTATGCAATAGATCTCTTGAACGTATTCTTTCTAAATGAAATTTGGTATCCTTTAACCAATACCTCCCCAGTGTCCCCAACTCCCCAGCCCCTGGTAACCACCATTCTGCTCTCGGTTTCTTTGAGTTTAACTTTTTAAGATTCTACTTATAAGTGAGATCACGTGGAATTTGTCTTTCTGCGCTTGATTTTTTTCCCTTAACATAATGTCCTCCAGGTTTATCCATGTTGTTGAAAATGACAGGATTTTCTTCATTTTTAAGGCTAATATTCCATTGTGTATATCTGCCACATTTTCTTTATCAATTCTTCTGTTGATGGACACTTAGGTGGGTTCTATCTCTTGGCTGTTTTGAATAATGCTCCAGGTCTCTTTTCCACATACTGATTTCATTTCCTTTGGATCTATAATGGACCCTTGAACAGCATGAGGGTTAGGGGCACTGACCCCTTGTGCCATCAAAAATCCATATATAACTTTTGACTCCACAGAAACTTAACTGTTAATAGCCTACTGTTGACCGGAAGTCCTACTGATAACGTAGTCAATTGACATATATTTTGTATGTTATCTGTATTATATACTCTATTCTTACAATGAAGTAAGCTAGAGAAAAATGTTATGAAGGTGGCTCACACCTGTAATCCTAGCACTTTGGGAGGCTGAAGCGGGTGGATCACGAGGTCAGGAGTTCAAGACCAGCCTGGCCAACTTGGTGAAACTCTGTCTCTACTAAATATACAAAAAAATTAGCCGAGCGTGGTGACGGGTGCCTGTCATCCCAGCTACTCAGGAGGCTGAGGCAGAGAATTGCTTGAACTTGGGAGGCGGAGGTTGCAGTGAGCCGAGATCACACCACTGCACTCTAGCTTGGGTAACAGAGCAAGATGCCATCTCAAAAAAAAAAAAAAAAAAAAAAGTGCTGGGCGCGGTGGCTCACGCCTGTAATCCCAGCACTTTGGGAGGGCGAGGCGGGCGGCTCACGAGGTCAGGAGTTCAAGACCAGCCCGGCTAACATGGTGAAACCCCATCTCTACTAAAAAGACAAAAATTAGCCAGGCATGGTGATGCATGCCTATAATCCCAGCTACTTGGGAGGCTGAGGCAGGAGAATCACTTGATCCCAGGAGGTGGATGTTGCAGTGAGCCGAGACCGCACCATTGTACTCCAGCCTGGCAATAGAGCGAGACTCCTTCTCAAAAAAAAAAAAAAAATCATATGGAAGAAAAAACCTATTTACCATTCATTAAGTGGAAGCGGATCATCATAAAGGTCTTCATCCTCATCGTCTTCATGTTGAGTAGGCTGAGGAGGGGGGAGAGGAGGGGTTGGTCAGGCTGTAGCAGGGGTGGCAGAGGTGGGAGAAAATCTATGTATTAGTGAACCTGTGCAGTTGAAACCCATGTTGCTCAAGGGTCAACAGTATACCCAGTAGTGGAATTGCTGGATCATATGGTAGTTCTCTGTTTAATTTTTAAAGGAGCTTCCATATTGTTTTCTGCAATGCCTGGAATAATTTACATTGTCACCAACAGCCTGCAAGGGTTCCCTTTTCTCCACATCCTTACCAGCACTTGTTATTGCTCCTATTTTTGCTAATAGCCATTCTCACAGGTTTGATGTGATATCTCCTTGTGGCTTTGATTTGCATTTCCCTGATGATCAGTGATGTTGAGCCCTTTTTCATAGACCTGTTGGCCATCTGTATGTCTCCTTTTGAGAAACATCTATTCAGGTCCTTTGCCCATTTTTTAATTGGGTTATTTGTTTTCCTGCTGTTGAGTTACTTGAGTTGCTTATTTATTTTGGATATTAACCACTTATCAAATGAATGGCTTGTAAATATGTGATTCCATTCCGTAGGTTGTCTCTTCTCTCCGTTGCTGGTTCCTTGGCTGTGCAGAGTTTTTAGTTTTGATGCGATCCCATTTGTCTGTTTTCGTTTTTGTTGCCTGTGTTTTGGGGATCATACCAGAAAAAAAAAACATTGCCCATTCCAGTGTCTTAAAGCTTTCCTTCTATGTTTTTTTCTAGTAGTTTTATAGTTTCTGGTCTCACATTTAAGTTTTTCATGCATTTTGAGTTGATCTTTGTATATGTGTGAGATAAGGGTTTAATTTCATTCTTCTGCACATGGATAGCCAGTTTTCCCAACACCATTCAAGGTGTCAGGACTTTTTTTTTTGAGACAGAGTCTTGCTCTGTTACCCAGGCTGGAGTGCAGTGGTGTGACCTTGGCTTGCTGCAATCTCTGCCTCCCAGGTTCAAGTGATTCTCCTGCCTCAGCCTCCCGAGTAGCTGGGATTACAGGTGTGCACCACCATGCCCCGTGAATTTTTGTACTTTTAGTAGAGATGGGGTTTCACCATGTTGGCCAGGCTGGTCCACATGATCCACCCACCTTGGCCTCCCCAAGTGCTGGGATTACAGGCATGAGCTACCGTGCCTGGCCCTCAGTGTCAGGACTTTTCTGGCTGTGGAGGTCAGGCTTCAGCAAGCACAGCCGGGCATGTTGCAGTTTGCAGATACTCCCACATTCTGGCAAGTTCAGACCTCAGGCTGCCGTGGTTCCATTCTGTCTCAAACACAGGAATTCTGCTATTATCATAAAATCAATACAAGTTCATTGATGAAAACTTGGAAGACACAGAAGAATATTTAATAAAAACACACAGTAGTGGCGTGAACTGGTGATGAGCTCTGTTCATGTGTTGATGTGCGTTGCCAGTCTTTTGCTTCTGCATTTATTTTTTGCTACAATTTACACTATATTCCATTTATATTCTTTCCCCCATGTTACTAAAATTCCTCAAAAATTCTAACGAATGAACACGTAAGAGTCAAGGCTGGCCGGTGCGGTGGTTCATACCTGTAATCCCAGCACTTTGGAAGGCCAGGGCAGGTGGATCACGAGGTCAGGAGTTTGAGACCAGCTTGGCCAACATGGTGAAACCCCGTGTCTACTACAAATACAAAAATTAGCCGGGCGTGGTGGTGCACGCCTGTAATCCCAGCTACTCGGGAGGCTGAGGCAGGAGAATTGCTTGAACCTGGGAGGTGGAGGTTGCAGCAAGCCGAGATCGTGCCACTGCACTTCAGCCTGAGCGACAAAGCCAGACTCTACTCGGGAAAAACAGAAAAAACAAACAAACAAAAAACCAAAAACGAGTCAAGGCTGTGAAGCAGCAGCCGTGTAGTCCTGGTTAGGAGCAGGGTTCCTTGCTCCATTCTTTCACTTCCTCTGTGTGGCTTGGCTTCTCACCTGTAAAGGTAGAGGGTACTATCCACCCCTAGACAGGCTGTGAGGATGGAGTGAGTTACCGCAGGTACAGCACATGCAGCAATGCCAAACCTGTGCCGGGCGCAATATTTTCGCCTACCTCTGTTGTGATTTTTGCTCACGTGTTTATTTCCTCACTGTTCCTAGAAGTAGAAGAGTAGAGGTACTTGAGAAAGAGTACGTGCATTTTTAAGGATCTTGATACATATTGTCAGAAAAGCAGCCTTAGGAAGTGGACTGTTTTTTATTTTTTGAGACAGGGTTTCACTCTGTCTCCTAGGCTGGAGTGTACTGGCACAGACACTGCTCACTGCGGCCTCCACCTCCTGGGCTCAGCAGTCCTCCTGCCTCAGCCTCCCGAGTAGCTGGGACTACAGACATGCAGCACCACGCCCGGCTAGTTTTTTTTATTTTTTTCTGTAGAGATGGGGTCTCAGTTTGTAGCCCAGGTTGGTCTTGAACTTCTGGGCTCAAGTAATCCATCGTCTTCTGCCTCCCAAAGTGCTGAGATATAGGTGTGAGCCACCTCACCCAGTGAAAGTGGATGATTAAATTGTATTTGTTTTGATATAATTACAGAAATAGTTCATGCTCATTAAAAAGTTAAAAATGTCCAAACTTTTTTTTTTTTTAACCATCTACCTCCTGCTGCCGCCTGCTGGGATGGGGCTGCTGTTAACAGTGTTCTCGGAAGCTTTTTCCTGCCAGAGGAAAAGCACTCACACGGACTCTTGTTTTGTTTTGCAACAATTTTCCACGTAGCTCTTGACGTTTATGTTTTTGTGCCCAAATGAGGAAAGGAGCCCTTGCCACTGCCTTGTCGTGGCTGTGGCTCGCACTGTCCTTTGAGGTGGAGTGAGCCCACCAGTTGGGTAGACGGGTGCCCTCCCCTCCCCTCCCCTTTCACGGGGCTGTGAGTGTGGGAGGAGGAGCCTGGTCGCTCTTGCCAGCCTGGATCCTATGCATACCCACAAGGAGGAAGTCCTGCTGGGATCTGCCCGGGCTCCTGGGAAGGGTCAGTTGGGAGTAGAACACCCTCGGGTGCTTGGATTCTGTACGTGGCCTTTTCCATTCTTGGACGAGCATCTTGGCCAAACACGACACATTTTTAGAGCACTGTTTTTGCAAAGGCATCCAGGGTGAGACACTGCATCCAGCCAGCTTAATCTCCTGTAAAATGTCCAGGGTGAGACACTGCTTAACGTTCGTGCGTGAAATGAAAATGATAAGACACCAAGGCCTCTTTTTGTTAATACTGTTCTGTGAATTCAGCCCTGGAACTGCCGTGTAGGGCAGCGGGTTCACAATGGTGTTCTTCTTCTCTGGTATCTAAGCCACACACCCCCATGGTCTCCAAATTTACACTGAATTCCATGTCAGCACCGCCTCGGGTTCCCTCCGCTGGGCATAATTCTTGAGAAGGAAAAAAAAAACTGTAACAGAACTTGAGGACCTGTGACAAATAAGAGATAGAAAAGAAACAGGAACTTCTCATTGCAGGGCATCGCCCCTCCCTTTCAAAGCTCACACTGTGGTGTCAGGTTGCCCCTTCCTATCTTTCTAACTCAGCCTTGACAAGGGACATGTGGTTGGCATTTGAGCCAAGACAGGGGCAAGGCCGCCGGAACCCAGCCTGTCTGTTATGTAATGCCATCTCTGATCAGAAGGATAAGGCCGAGGACTGGCTGGCCTGAGCTCCCCACCTCCTCTCCGCCAGCAAACCCCTCACTGCTGTTCCATCTGGAGTCTCCCAGTGAGTCCCTCTCCCGGTGGAACCGGCTGCCCTGCCCACTGGATGCCTTTTTCTTGGACTTTCTCCTGCCACCCCTGAAGGCCTCTATGTGTCCAGGTCATCACCTTTACAAATATCTGGCTCATCTGCAAAACCCTCTCTGCATAGTCTACACAGAGTACGGTCTTCCAGAGCTTGGAGCAGCTTGAGTCATCCCGCAGGACCAATGATAGATAAGTGTGGAGTCCACACCCGGCCCAGCCGCGGCTGTGGCGAGGAGCAATCTCAACTATGTTTACTCACGACACTTTGGACACCAAATGTGTGGGGGTTTTTCTCACACCAACTCTCAGTTCTTCAACTCTGGTGCCAACTGGGTGTCCTACACTTCAACTCCATTCTGACATTACTCAGACTTAACACAGATCCCACAGGCCCGGGGCTGGGTCCCACAAGACTGCCCCCACTTCAGACACGAGGCATAAGCTCCGGGTTGCCCCCGTTCTTCTGACTGTCTGTAGATGGGAGATTTCCCCAACCCACCCCCCTGAGGTTCACATATCTTACTAGAGTGGCTCACAGCACAGAACTCAGGAAGACAGTTTACTAAGTATTACTAGTTTATTGTGAAGGATATGACTCAGGATTGGCCACGTCGAAGGGATGCTTAGGTGGGCGGAGGGGGAGGGCAGGGACTCCAGCAGCTTCATGCCTTGCCTGGGCGAGCCACCCGCCCAGCACCTTGATCTATTCACCACCTTGGAAGCTCCCAAACCTATCCTTTCAGGGTTTTTATGGAGGCTTCATTCACTAGGCATGATTGATTACATCATTGGCCATAGGTGATTGAATGCAACCTCTAGCCCCTCTGCCCTCCCTGGAGGTGGGGTGATGGGATGCTGGAGGTGGGGTGGTGGGATGCTGGAGGCGGGGCTCAAAGTTTCTCAAGTGACCAGCCCCCATCCTAGTGCTATCTGGGGTCCCTCCCAACACCCCTCTTGTTAGCATATAAAAGACACTTGGCCAGGCATGGTGGCTGACGCCTGTAATCCCAGCACTTTGGGAGGCCGAGGCAGGTGGATCACGAGGTTAGGGGATCAAGACCATCCTGGCCAACATGGTGAAACCCCGTCTCTACTAAAATACAAAAAATTAGCCGGGCGTGGTGGCATGCGCCTGTAGTCCCAGCTACTTGGGAGGCCGAGGCAGGGGAATTGCTTGAATCTGGGAAGCAGAGGTTGCAGTGAGCCGAGATTGCGCCACTGCACTCCAGCCTGGCGACAGAGCAAGACTCCGTCTCAAAAAAAAAAAAAAGGACACTCTTCTCAAAAGATGCTGTTATCTGTCGGGAGATTCTAAGGGTTTTAAGAGCTTTATGCCAGGCATCAGGAACAAAGACCAAACACCTGTTTATCACAGGCAGCAGGCCGTGCAGGGCTGTGGCATTTTCCTAAGGGAATTCTCCTGGGTGCCTGCCTTGCAGGGTGTCTGCTCAGACCGGGTGTAGAAGCACGCTCCTGCCCACAGCCGCTGTGAGCAGGCTCCAGTGAGGTCTGGCTTGGAGGCAGCAAAGCATGGCCTTTAAACTTTTCTCCGGGGGCTCTGTCTGCATTCTCTTCTAGTCCCAACATGCACCGAGTGCATTTATTTCTCCTAGACTTTAATTACGTTCTTACACAAGAGCAACAAGTTTCTACCTATGTTGTCTTTCCTCATGTCTTGGGAGAGGTTTGCTCCAGAATGTTTGACCTAGAAGGAGGAAATTCTTATTTCCGTATCTCAAGCCACCTGAGAGGCAGCCCTTCCCTCACAGGGTCAGCCACAGCCCTTCCCTGGCACATGGGGGTTCAGAAGCTTTTCATGGCCCCTTCCCTGGGGGTCTGAGGTCCACACGTTGGTAAAAAGATGAATGTGAATCAGGGCTTAGGAACTGTGCTGTGACAGGTCGCTCACCGAAAAAGAGTTGCATTTCTTCTAGGAAATATTGTAACCGAATACCCTCATTTTCTCTTTCTTTCTCTTTCTTTCTTTCTTTCTTTCTTTCTTTCTTTCTTTCTTTCTTTCTTTCTTTCTTTCTTCCTTTCTTTCCTTTCTTTCCTTTCTTTCCTTTCTTTCCTTTCTTTCCTTTCTTTCCTTTCCTTTCCTTTCCTTTCCTTTCCTTTCCTTTCCTTTCCTTTCCTTTCTTCCTTTCTTTCTTTCTTCTTTCTTTCTTTCGACAGAATCTCACTCTCTCGCCCAGGCTGGAGTGCAGTGGCACAATCTCGGCTTACTGCAACCTCCACCTCCGGGGTTCAAGTGATTCTCCTGCCTCAGCCTCCTCAGTAGCTGGAACTATAGGCACGTGTCACCACGCCCGGCTAATTTGTTGTTTTTTAGTAGAGATGGAGTTTCACCGTGTTAGCCAGGATGGTCTCGATCTCCTGACCTCTTGATCCGCCCACCTCGGCCTCCCAAGGTGCTAGGATAACAGGTGTGAGCCACTGTGCCTGGCCCTGAATACCCCCATTTTCTAAGAAAAAGAGTATGAGTTATTGTTGGTTTATTATTATTTTTTTCTCTTTTCTTTCTCCACTTCCCCCTGCTCCCCACTTTTTACTTAGCCCTTCAGAAATGCAATTATAGCCTCTTACCTCCCTTTTCCCAGACACTGCCTACCGGGAAAGCTCCCCTAACCCTGTGCTCAGGAGAGCCAGAGTGAAACCCTTGCCCACCAGGAGGTTGCCTGGAGAGAGAACAGTCGATTTACAACCCAGACTGTGCCCATGATGAAGCTCTCTCCCACCGGAAGAGTTTCGGCTGTTACAGCCTAGTCCTGCCCACTAGGGTACCACTGGTCACCAGCCTGGACTCAGTAGATAAGGCGCCAAAGCAGGTTATGCGAACCCTCACCTGCTCGCTTCCTTCCTTTGATGACATTCATGCCAAGCCCCCTTTTGAAAGTGCCTGCTTTCTGCCCCAAAAGCAAAGTGGTACCCTTAAGGCAGAAGCCTGTTCTTCCCCTAAGCTAAGCTTTGGAATGCAAAGTCACTGCCTTTATACCAGACCTGCTCTTGTTCATCGTACTCCGCTAGCAGCCACTGCCGGACTTTTGGTTGCAGTACGGTAACTGTGGCTTTCAACTTAAGGTTCATTTGGAAAAGTTGCTGATGAGGGCAGGAGCTGAGCTGGACACTTGGTGATCTTTGGAAACTTGACTGATGTCGCCTGGCACGGTGTGGAGCCAGGAGTCCTGGACATGCGTTAGTTGTCTGTTTTCAGTTTCGTTTCCAAATAAATGGAGGCTCCCAATGGTATAACCATCAGCTGGAACTGAAAGTTTTGAATAAAAGTTATAACCCACCTAGCCTGGGAAAGGCCCATCTCAGAAGCCAAGGAGACCCTGATTGGATCTGGGCTTGTTTGGGGCATTTCCTTCTTCCTCTGAGCCACAGGTTCTGTGTCTGTTGTGTAGAGGCCCCTCCCTCGCAGAGCTGTGGGAAGCAGGGCAGGCCTGTGCCCGTGCAGTACCCCGCATGGCACCTGCCATGTTGTGGCATGTGATGGCATCAGGTGTGACCAGGCCCTGGGTATAGAGCTTGTATCCATTCTCAGGAGAGTTCACAACACTCCTGTGTCAGAAGCATCATCCCACTGTACAGAAGGAGAAACTGAGGCAGGGAGGTACAGTCACTTGGCCAAGGTATGGAGCTGTGATGCAGCAGAGGCTGGAGTGAACCTCATTTGGCCTCCAGAATCTAGCTCCAACCACTGCACAAAATAAACCATGCTGTTAGTGTGATTTTTTTGCATCTGTGTTACTTTTTTTTTTTACTTTTTAAATATTTTGTAGAGGTGGGATCTCACTGTATTGCCCAGGCTCGTTTTGAACTCATGGACTCAAGTGATCCTCTCACCTTGGCCTCCCAAAGCGCTGAGATTATAGGTGTGATATTATCACTTTTATTATTTCACTTAAGCTCGTGCTCCCACCACATCCTCACCATAAAAAAGACAACAGAGATAGGGAAAGCAGAACTGGTCAGCACTATCACCCTTTGCGTCTGTAAAACCACAGCTACAGACGGAACTGGATGAACGTGCGGAATTTCCCCCGGAACCTTATTCCATATCCTCTCTAGGGGAAACCCATAGCTCGCCCTGGGTGTGTGTGGTGTGTTGTGTGCACGTGTGTTCTATCTGATGCTGAAATATGCCCTGACAGCTGCGGGGTTGGGGGGTGGGAGGCGGTCCCCTGCCCTGTCCATAACTCAGGGGGCTGCCGGTTTGGTACGGGCACCATGATTTAAAACTGTCCACATTTGTCACTCTAGCTAGCTGTAAACAAGAAGCCGGGCTCAGTTGCCTTTTTTTTTTTTGCTTTGCTTTGCATGATTTGAAATTCCAGGTATTCCATTAACCTGGAATTTATGCTAAAATGCTAACAGGTTGTGAAATTGTTTTGAATGAGGGTCTTTCCTAGGGCGGGTGGTGTAGGTTCCTCATTGGAGACCCCGTCCTCTGAGATCCAGGGCAGATGCTGCCCCTGAATGCGACTCCCACGAGGCCACCTGTTCGTCTGGATGATGGTGTATGGAATTCTGGGCCGAGCCAGCCTGCAGGTGCAGCCCGACTCTGGCCTGGAGGAGACAGAGTGAAAGACCTGTGGTGGCCCCGAGGTTTCATCGGATGGTCGGAATACAGAGCATGGGGCGTAGGAGGTTGGTGTGGCCGAGTGGCCTGGCCCTGTCCGGAAGCACTAGCTGCCAGCCTGGAGAAGACCCACTTCCCTTCTGCCCTTCATGTTAAAGGAACTGTCTTGATTATGTCTTTTAGTGTAAACTTGATGAAAGACAACATATTCACAAACAGATCTTTCTGCTGTAGAATGCCCACGTTAAACCGTGGGATGCATTAACAACACCTTGCAGTGCAGCATTACTGAAAGGCTACCTTGTTTAAAGTATGTAACAAGAAAAGGGAGGGAGAGTGTTGCTGGGGGCGGGGTTGGAGTCAGGTTGGCGCAGGAGCCCCATGTGGTCGAGGCTCCCCACAAAAGAGGATAAACAGCAGCTCTTGGGGTTGGCCGCCATCTTGTTTCCAACCCTCTTCATCTCAGTCCCCTGCGAGAATTTCTTATAAAAATACATCTTTGGCCAGGCGCGGTGTCTCACACCTATAATCTCAGCAAATTGGGAGGCCAACGTGGGTGGATCATGAGGTCAGGGGTTTGAGACCAGCCTGGCCAACATAGTGAAACCCCGTCACTACTGAAAATACAAAACTTAGCCAGGTGTGGTGGCACGTGCCTGTAGTCCCAACTACTCGGGAGGCTGAGGCAGGAGAATCTCTTGAACCCAGGAAGCAGAGGTTGTGGTGAGCCGAGATCCTGCCACCACACTCCAGCCTGGGCAACAGAGTGAGACTCTGTCTCAAAAAAAAAATAAATAAATAAATACATTTTTAAGCCGAGTGCAGTGGTTCACGCCTGTAATCCCAGCACTTTGAGAGCCTGAGGCAGGCTGAGGTCAGGAGTTTGAGACCAGCCTGGCCAACGTGGTGAAATCCTATCTCTACTAAAAATACAGAAATTAGCTGGGCATGGTGCGGCATGCTCGTATTCCCAGCTACTTAGGAGGCTAAGGCAGGAGAATCGCTTAAACCCAGGAGGCAGAGGCTGCAGTGAGCCAAGATTGCGCCACTGCACTTCAGCTTAGGGGACAGAGTGAGACTCCATCTCAAAAATAAATAAATAAAAATAACATCTTTGGCCGTTTATTTTGAGTTAGTGGGCAAACAGGATTAAATGTTGTAGATATTGAGATAATCTTTAGCTCTAATGGAGTTTACTTTTTAAGTTGAGTCCCAGTTCCAGAGTAGAAATAGTATTTTATATCCAGTTCATACTGTCTTAAAGAATATTTACAGAGGTGAGACTCGCTTGCAGAGTGGGGAAAGACATCTGACTAGGAAATCCAAATGATTACTGAAGGGTCTTTGCCTTCATTTTACTTGGGAGTTCTTTCCTTGGGTGTTACAGAACGTGATGAAAGTGAAAAATATTCAAGTATATAAACCTTTTGGATACATTTTCTCAGCTGCATTGCTAGTTTCTTTGGAGACAAAAGTAATTACATGATTTCCAGTTCTCTAGAGTGTTCTAAGAGAAGGAGCCGAGGCAGCTGTACAGGAAGCTTAACTGAAAAGGAAAGTGAAAGGGCACAGTGAGATCTGAAGATCAGGGCCTCTCTTGTTGGTGAACAGTAGCGAAATCTGGAGTAACTGTGCCTAGAATTTTTTGGCCCCAAGTCTAAACAAAGGAATAGTTTGCAGATAAGTACTATTTGCATAGGTATGTGAGTACATGAGGTCAAGATGTTGAGGC
Organism: Symphalangus syndactylus; assembly: GCF_028878055.3. Classification (NCBI taxonomy): domain Eukaryota; kingdom Metazoa; phylum Chordata; class Mammalia; order Primates; family Hylobatidae; genus Symphalangus; species Symphalangus syndactylus. The sequence continues at coordinate 88,498,393 of NC_072427.2, forward strand.
TGGAGAGAGCACCGAGAAGGTGAATGAAGGCCTCCCCGCTCAGCCTGCTCTTCAGCCTTCAGTCTTGTTTTCCCCTCCCCGTGGCGCTTCCATCTGCTGCCCAGGGCTCCCCGACCCGACCCAAACCCTCACCTGCCAAGTATGAGTCTCCGCTTGGGCTTTCCACGTGGAGACCCTGACTTACCGTGAATAGCCCCCACGCCAAAAAACACTCTGTCACTTATACAGAGAGGAAGCTGTTTATTTGGAATACAAAGTTCACCCTTCTGTTGCTTGATTTTCAAATGCTTTATGTAAATAATCTTTGCTTGTTTTGGGGAAAAAAATCTCAAAAAAATGCAGGTTGGGGGATGGTTGGTTGTTGTCGAGGGAGCTTGCTCCTGCGAGCGGATGCAGACCTGGGTTCTGCGGAGTTCTGCCCTGGGGCTGGGGGTTCACTCCTGTCCTCTGAGGAGTTCACTGTCACTGCCGCCCATGCTAGATAACTGCTTCTATTTAACTTTTTAAAATTGTGTATTAATAGCAGACTGTTTCAGACGGAAACACTCAGGGCCCGGTCTGTCAGTTCAATAGAACTGGAATTCCCCAAAGAGCTCACTTGGAAAGTTAAGAAGAGGCTCTCATGACCATAGCTGATTGGGGGAGGGAGACTCTAGGGTCAAGATCAGGGTCTCTACCCACTCATGGGTATTTAGCTAGATGTTAACCCTTGACATCTGGCCACTTAGGAAGGCTAACTAGAGAGGAGGAGCTGCTTACCTGTGTCAGGTGATCCTGACTTCTGCTGTGATGCGAGGAACCCCTCTCAGCCCGTGGGGCCTTGCCACTGTTGGCATGGGTTGGGAGAATTTAATCCTCATTGTGGATAACACCTTAATACGCTAAAAGAAGATTACTTGTTTTTAAAATCTCCTCTCCATTTTGTCCCCGTCCATTTGGCAAACGGGGCATTATTTGTTAGGGTGGCAGAGGCAGGGGCTGGTGCTGGAAGAGAGCTTGGCCCTAATGGTTATCCCTCCAAGTGGAGCAGGAGCAGTATTTTGTTTGGCCATGTAAAAATTTGAGGCAGGTTCAGAGTGTTTCTTTCTGCTGGAATGCCATGGCACAATCACAGCTCACTGCTGCCTCAAAGACTTGGGCTCCAGTGATCCTCTCACTTTACCCTTCTGAGTAGCTGGGACTACAGGTGCACACCACCGTGCTTGGCTAATTTTTTTTTTTAAGAGATGGAGTCTTGCTATGTTGCCCAGGCTAGTCTTGAACTCCTGGACTCAAGCAGTCCTCCTGCCTCAGCCTCCCAAAGCGCTGGGATTACAGGCGTGAGCCACCACACTCGGCCTAAATTGTTTCTTTGATGAACTTTTCTAGCCAAATTCCGAGGGGAGGCTAAGAAAGGCTTGGTCTGCACTCTAGGTTCTATTTAGAGGGTAGGGAAGCCCTAGGGCTGGGGAAGACACGCCGGGGTGTCACCATGAAAAGATGTCACACATTTTGTCCTAGAGTAGAATGTAGAGATTACACTACCTTAGTGATGGGGCTTGAGGGATTACTTATGAGCTTTGGAGTCCTGCATTCTAGAAGTTTTAAAGTCCTTTTATCTATTTACTTATTTATTTGCTTGCTTTTAATCAAGTGCTTGGTTCTCTGTGTATCAGGGAATGGGTGGTGGGAAACTTTCTGCAGAACTGGATACGAAGGGAAGTGAAATTGTTTCTTGCTTGGGTTGAGGCTTTAAGTCTGTTTTCTTGGTACAATGCTGATTAGCCCAACAGAGAAGACTCCAGAGGAATTATGCAGTGCTCAGAGTCAGCGTCGGGGTTTTAAATTTATTTTTATTTTTTATTTTTTACTTTAAGCAGTAAAAGGCGTGGGCTGTTGAGACCAAGGACAGGGAATTTTCTCAGTGTCATGCCATTGGTGCGTGTAACTCATCTGGCCACAAAGCATGTTCCTCCGAAAAGGACTGTTTATAGATCATTTATTTTTAACATGAATAGACAACATTTCTTATACAAACATTTTTTTGTTCTGGCCCTTTGTGAACTCTGGAGATGATGGAAAGATGTAATTAGCTCATGTGAATCCGTCTTCTGAACGTGGCGGTGTAAGAACCGGTAGAAAGAATTGCATGACTTTCTGCCGATATTGAGAGAAGGCAGGATTTTCTTTTTCTAGCTCTGTGGCGTTGAGGTATTTGGTTGTGGATATTGGATGTTGACCCCTGCCCGGGCCTTAGTGCCCAGGTTCCGTTTTTGTTCCAGAGTGGGATGGGCCAGTGGTGGGAAGAGCTGGATCCAGGGCTTGGCTGCGGCCAGGAGCCAGCAGATGAGAAAGTACAGGGGAATGTCCTAGCCCTGAACTTGGGGGAATAGCAGGCCCCGACTGAGTAATTATTTTGATAATCTTTCCATTTGGTATTTTAGATTCTGATAAATCCACCAGAGAATTAAGGAATTTTCTCTTCCTGTCCAGTGACTCCCTGCAGTGGAGTCAGTGGTTCTTTTGGGAATGAGGAAGTCAGTCTGACTTACCCTCAGCCCCTGATAGCTTTGCTTTTTGGCCAAACACTGGCCACTTACGGAACCCCCTTGTGCCTGCCCTGTGGTCCAGCCCAGTGTGCCCCTGGCCTCCCCTCTCCTCCTCCTGGCCAGTGCACACCTGGCACCTGGCCTGGTAATTATCCCACACGTGTCTGCTTGGCCCTCTGCCCCCGGGAGGGGAGTGGGGAGGAGAGAATGACCTCTCATTCTACATCAGCTTCTGTAGAGGAATCTGTGGCAGAAACTAGAGCTCTCTCTGTGCCATGGTAGCTGTGAAAATCACCCCTCTTAATACTGTATGATTTATGATTTATGTCAGGAAACCACAGTTTGGTTTATTCCTGATGTTATTATCTTTCTCTGTCTGACAGGTTCTTGAACGAGCTCATTTTATAATTCTGGTTTTGGTACGGCTGCATAATTTTATAATTGTTTGATACTTTGTATGTTTTTCCAATTACTCCCTCCTTTTTGAAAACCATGATAGCCTCGAAATTATTTAGGTGGAAGCAACCTCTTGTGTTCTGGGTAATTTAAGAAAACTTTTTTTACTTGTAACATCTATAACTTACTTTCTCTTTAAGACTCATTTTTAGCAAAAGAAGATGGCTAATGGCTTTGACTGTGTATGAATGTGGAAACATTTGGGGAATTAAAAATCAGCTATTATGGAGAAATAGAACAAGATGATATTTAAAGAAAAAGACTTTGTTGGCCGGGCACGGTGGCTCATGCCTGTAATCCTAGCACTTTGGAAGGCCAAGGCGGGTGGATTGCGAGGTAAGGAGATCGAGACCATCCTGGCTAATGGTGAAACCCCGTCTCTACTAAAAATACAAAAAATTAGCCGGGAGTGGTAGCACGCGCCTGTAATCCCAGCCACTTGGGAGTTTGAGGCAGGAGAATCGCGTGAACCCGGGAGGCGGAGGTTGCAGTGAGCTGAGATTGTGCCACTGCACTCCAACCTGGGCGACAGAGTGAAACTCTGTCTCCAAAAAAAAAAAAAGGAAAAAGACTGTATTATATGTGGAAAGCGCATGATAACTAGATTTGGTCAAGACTTTAGCTCCTAAGAAAGTCATCAGGAAGCAAAGATTTGAAACATTGTTTCTGGTTTTCAAACTATATTATAGAAAAGATTTTGATCTGAATATTTATCCAACTTTGAAACTCTAAATTTGTATCATTGCTAACGTATAAAGTCCAGATTGTTTTGATATAAAAATGCCTAGGCCAGGCGTGGTGGCTCACGCCTGTAATCCCAGCACTTTGGGAGGCTGAGGTGGGTAGATCAGCTGAGGCCAGGAGTTCGAGACCGGCCTGGCCAACATGGTGAAACTTTGTCTCTACTAAAAATACAAAAATTAGCTGGCCATGGTGGCACGCACCTGTAATCCCAGCTACTTGGGAGGCTGAGGTGGGAGAATCGCTTGAACCAGGGAGGCGGAGGTTGCAGTGAGCCGAGATTGCTCCACTGCACTTCAGTCTGGGTGACAGAGTGAGACTCCGTCTCAAAAAAAAAAAAAAAAAGATGCCTATGGCAGCTGAGCGCAGTGGCTCATGCCTGCAATCCCAGCACTTTGGGAGGCCAAGATGGGAAGATTGTTTTAGCTCAGGAGTTCAAAACAGCCTCAGTAATATAGGTAGAGCCCGTCTTTACAAAAAAGACAAAAACAAAAACAAACATTAGGTGGGTGTGGGGGCACACCCCTGTAGTTTCATGTACTCAGGAGGCTGAGGTGGGAAGATCGCCTGAGCTGGGGAGGTGGAGGTTGCAGTGAGCTGAGATCGCGCCACTGCACTCCAGCCTGGGCGACAGAGGGAGACCTTGTCTCAAAAAAAAAAAAAAAAAAAAAATGCGTATGTACCGCTGTCCTTTGTTTTGAACACAGTTTTCTCCCTTACCTGTGCCTCCTCCAGGTGGTGGTCTGTCACGTGGTGGGCCAGGCTATTCAGTTCTTGGTCAGCGAGATGCCTGCCTCGGCTGCTGAATGCCGGCTATACGACGTGCAGCTCTCCCCATTCCATTTACAGGTAAAGATGTTAGACTTTGCAAGTTATGAGACCTGTCACAGTTCTCAGAAATGTGAAGAGTGAGCATGGTGTGAGTCACAGGGCTGTAACATTCATGTTTTTATTAATTATCGTTCATGTCATAATTTTCAAACTGTAACCTTCCATATAGGATTTTATATGTAGGAAATGATCACACACGCTACACATTACACACACACACTACACACATACAGACACACATACATTTATAATAAACTCAGGGGTTGCCTCTTTCGGGCATTTGAATGAGGCAGGGTGTTGTTGACGGATATGATAAGGCAGGTGGCATCTGAGAGGAGAAAAGTGGTTCTGGTTCCGAATCCAGCGCTGGTTGCAGCTTGGAAACACAGCTGAGCGGCTGCGGTGGGGCATTCCTCTTTTCAGTTTTTGACAAAGTTGATTTAAAAAGAACCCCCTTATTATTTTCACAAGTTAAAAAATTAGTATTACCTTTATTCCATGTTTTCATAATAGACTTATAATAATAAAGACATATATATAATTATACACATCTCTATAATTTTATAGAGAGACTTACGGATCTCTAATAGTTACAATAAGCCCAGTGAGACTTTGGTTGCCCAAATCATCAGAGAGCTGTGCGTCTCTCCCATCCGGCCAGATATTCACTGGAGTTCCTCTTTAGCTGGTATTTAAAAATTGCAGATGCCTGGGCTTGTTTCAGGGGTCACTGCCAGTTCAATGCCCTGTCTCATCTCCCGTGTCCTTGGACTTGACTCCTAATTTGGGGGATGAGCTCAAGTCATGCAGAATTCCCAATCACAAGGGAAGATGACATCCCGTATGCTTTTCCTACAAAGGCATGGTTTTAAATAGCCAGCACTAACAAGATTTCTTGGCTACCTAAGTGGCTTTTTTCTGAAATCCACCCCCTAGTTCCTCAGCCCCACTCCAGCAGCACCCCCTTTGAGGGAATTGAAGAGGTGAAGAGTTGGCATCATGGATTCGTGAGGCGTTAATGCTCTCCTACATCCCCCGGATGTTTTGGACAATGTGATTAGAAAATAACCCGCAAAGTCTGGGTCATATTTACCCAACATTTGATGCATGTTTTGGAACTGAATGAGACCAGAGAGGATCACAAACACAAATGAAGAAATGTCATTTCTGACATTGTGTTTATTATATCAAAGTGTTCATGCCATTTTAAGCAGCTCACACAGAAGGAACACAATTGTATCTTTGATCTGTTAACACAGTTAGAAACCAATGTGTGGGTTACCTCTCAGCGCAGAGGCAGCTGCTAGAGATGGGTAAATAATTGATGCTAGCAGCAGGAGGCGTTCCCGCTTCTCTGATATTCCTCCAACCAGCGACGCCAGAGTGGTCTCCATCGACTCAGCCGTCTGTGTCGAAACAATTAAAGTGCACTTTTCCACTAGAATTACCTAATTTTTTCCTAGAATTACCAGACAAGGAAGGCAGGTTGGAGACGGTTATGAAGTAGCAGTCATCGTTTTTCTCTTACCCTGTTTCTAGCATGAGGTGAGAGTCCACGTACTCAGATAGTCTGAAGTCGTTCTTCCCTTTTGTATAGGAGTGGAGAAGGAATGGAGATCTGCAAAGTTAAGATTTTTGCTTTGGACGGAGCATCTAGCTGAAGAATAAAGGATGCAATATTAGCTTTCTATGGCTGTGGAAACAAATGACCCTGAACAGTTTGAAACAGCACAGATTGGTGATGCCATCGTGAAGGAGGCCAGGTGTCCGGCCAGGCCCAAATCCAGGAGCCGTCAGGGCTGCGCCTGCCGTAGCGGCAGTCACGGGGGAGTCTGTTCGTTGCTTTTGGGGTTGTGGGTAGAATTTCATTCCGTGGGATTACGGGACTGAGTTCCATTTTCCTGTGGCTGTCAGTGGAGGGCCATTTCCGGCTCCTTGAGGCACCCCATTTTTCGGCTCAGGGTGCCTTCCGCCACCTCCACACCAGCAGGGATGCCTGCAGTCCTCACGTCACATGCCCTGGCCCCTCTTCTCCCGTGCTCCCCCACTCTTCAGGACTCACGTGTTTCCACTGGGCTCTTCGGAAGGACCCAGGGTCATCTCCCCATCTTGAAGTCCTAGCCCCTGGCGCACCTGCCAAGTCTCCTGTGCCCTGTAGGGTCTCACAGTCACAAGTTCCAGGGATTAGGGGGCGAACATCTTTGGGGGCCGCTGTTCTGTCTCCCAAATGGACAGGGTGGGATGAGGCATCCTTAGAGATTGAAATCCAGTTAGAGGCTGCTGTGGCGGCCCCGGGAAGAGACAGTAAAGATGCCTTTGTGCCGCACACAATCTTCAGGGCTGTGTGAGTGTGGGACGGGGGAGCCCACGCCCAGGATTAGAATGAGGCGCCCTGGGCCCTTCTCCGACTCCTCTTTCCTTTATGCCTTGCGGATACTCCCAGAAGGAGAAATGCAAAGCACAGCAAACTATTTATGCTAAATAGACTGCAAGGTTGGGTGACATCTGGTTGTTGACCACCAATGCTGAGGCTCCTCTTTGAGGGGTAGGTTGAGGCCAGAGAAGGGGCAGGAAGGGCAGGGGGTAAAGAAAGTTTGGGGTCCTGCTTTCCATTTTGAAAGCACATAGTGTGCCAAGTGGAAAGCTAAGCAGTTTTCTGTGAAAATATGTGAATAAATGAGCAGGTACACACATACATACACACATGCACACTGATGCAGACATGTGCACACATACAGGCACACATGCTCACACGCACACTTCCGCACACGCTCAAATACACATGCACACGCACACATTCACACTCACGTGCACACACATGTTCATACATGCACACATGAGCACACATGCTCGTATGCACGCACCCACACACACATGCACACACATGCACTCACGTACATGCTCACATGCACTCATATACATGCTCACATGGACACACACATGCTCACATGCACACATACATGCACACACGTGCTCACATACACAGTCACATGCACACACACATGCACACGCACATGCACATTAAGGCTTTGGTGGAAAGAGTGGCCCTCTAATAACTTGTTTTTAATAGCTGGAGTTCCACATGAAGGAGAAGAGAGAGGACCTCCAGATTAGCTGGTCTTTCATCAGTGTGCCGGAAATGGCTGTTAATATCCAGCCCAAAGCACTGGGGGAGGTCAGTCCGTAAGTTTTTATGATTCTTCCATTGGTGTGAGAACGCACATATGTTAGGACAGTCTGTGGTGGGGAACTGAGTGCATGGCTGGTGTTGGTGGCCTCCTTCCCTATCCCAGCCACCCCTTCTGGGGCTGGCTTGGGCCTCTCAGGATGTGGATGGGCCCTTTGGCTTGGCAGGGCCTGCCGGGGGATGGCTTTGATGGCTCGGATGCAGGGTTCCCACCTGAGCCGCACCTGCAGTCACCTGGCCATTTAAAAACACCCCGAAGCCTTCCCTGCCCCACCCCAGATGCGAGTTTAATTGGCTGGGGATGATTTTAGCACTCATATGCAGCCAAGGTTAATGACACCGTAGGTACCCACTTGACGCTCCGCCATGTCTGACGATCAGGCCCTCTCTCCCACGGTGAGGGCGCTGCACTCGTAACTTGGGCTGAGTCCAAAGGCTGCTTCCAAGGGCAGGGCCTTCTTTCTTTCCACAGTTTTTGCAAAGACAGAGCTAAAATCTGAAGGTAATTTCTTTCCTTCCTACTTTGCATGATTCTAGTCACCTGAAGACATGAGGTTGGGAGCAGGGAATGGGCTTGCAAAGTCGATTTGTCAACTTTCTCCTCTTTCACCAGGACCAGGTGGCTGAGACAAGTGCGATGTCTGACACTCTCAAGGACATCTTGAAGCATTTGGTTGGTTCTGCCTCTCCGTCAGTGGTTCTGATCACCAAGCCCACGACTGTAAAGGAAGCTCAGGTAAATTCATCTGGGTGCTGTGGGTGCATCTGAACCCCGTTAGGCATCATGGCCCACCTCTCTTGGAGAATCCGTGTGTGTTTCCAGCGTTCCTCCACCTCCCATGGTAGAGCCAAGATGGCTTGGGTGCTTGCTGAAGATAATAATGGTGGGTGTGGGATAAAGCCTTAGGTTTGGAGCACGGGGCTGCAAAGCTTCATGAAGTGGAAGGAAAACCTGACATTTCCCTGTCCATTCCGAACCCTAGACCTCATCCTTCCGGGACCAAGGTACCTGGGAAAGCAGCCAGTGTTGAGAACATTGCCCCAAAAGCAAGCAGAGCCAGGTGGGTGGAATAGACAGAGATGGTTTAGCCTGGGCTAGGGCCGGCCTGCTGCCCTGGTCCTGCCTGCGACAGCTCCTGCCTCTTGGAGGTCTGTGTCCTTTGGGGGCCCATGATAAAGGAGGCTAGTCTCGTCTGTGCGACCCCCTTTTCCATATCACCTGCCTCCCTCCTCATGCTGGAGCCCCGCTATTCCATCTGATTAAGGTGCTACTCACTCTTCTGGTTAAATTCTTATCCAGAGCATTTGCCCTGGTCAACCTCATGGGCCTAAATAACACATCAGTAATCCTTTGTTTAAGGTGAGTTCTCTCAGTCATACGCCGATCTTTTTATCATGATTATGTAAAACAGGCACTTATAGTCCCTGAAGTTCAAAAAATATATTTTTTTGGCAGTGGTTTTATGTAGCATGATAAAATACATCTTTATTATAATGTCCATCTTTATTATCTAGCTCTTGGTGAAGTCAGTTTGAAAATATAAATTCTTGTGTGATGTCTGTCCTTGGTCTGCGGATGTCACCAGCTGTCAGTAGGTAGAGTCTGAAGACTTTGTTTCACTGGACAGATACCAGTTGATGGCAGTGTTTGCTGCCAAGCCCTGGCCATGGGGGTCACAAGAGTATAAGGAAGCACCATCACCCTCCCAAAGCCTGCAATATGCAGAAGGGGCACCGGGCCAGCAGAGCAGAGCAGAGCAGGAGGGGCGTGGATGTCTGGGGGGCTTCCCAGGGGCCTGAGGCCTGGGGGCACTCGGCCTCTCCAAATGGAGGGGACCAGGCCGTGCCTCTTGGGAGGTGAGAGGAGAGTCCCAGTGCTATCCCTTTCAGTATTTCTGTCACAGTAGCTTATTTCACATCGGAGGTGACTGTTCTGAATATGACAGTCAACTTTGAATGTCAAAATGTATGCAACTTCATAAAACAGCCGTATATTTTTGGAATCCATGAATAGGACCCAGACGATCATAACTTCAATCATGCTTTTCCATAAATTTGTACAGTTTATTTAATCGAAATAGCATATATATATTATATTGGTCAGGATTTTCCAGAGAAACAGAACCAATGGGAGTGTGTGTGTGTGTGTGTGTGTGTGTGTGTGTGTGTAATCAGCTCACACAGTTATGAAGGCTGATAAGTCCTGAGATCTGCATTTGGCAAGCTGCAGCCCCAGGAGAGTCTGTGGGGTAATTCTAGTTCGAGTCTGAAGCCCTGAGACCTAAAAGAGCCCATGATGTACGTTCCAGTCCAAAGGCCATTGGGCTCAAGACCCATGAAGAGTCACTGTTTCAGTCCAAGTCTGAAGGCAGGAAAAGGCCCCTTTCCCGGCTCAAGCAGTGAGGAAGAGGAGTTTCCTTTTACTCAGCCTTTTTGTTCCATTGCGCCTCCAACTGACTGGATGAGGCCCACCCACGTGAGGCAGGAAAATCTGCATCATTGGGTGTGCCAAGTTAAATGTTAATCTCATCCAGAAACACACTCACAGTCACACCCAGAATCATGTCGGACCAGACATCTGGGCACCCCATGGCCCAGTCAAGTTGACACTTACAGTTAACCATCACCCTCAGCAACTGAAAAAAAATATTTCATCTCTGTCCCAGACAAGTAGATTGCTCTGTCCCCAGTGCTCAGGTCCTTGGATTTCAGGGACTTCGGCAATTCCTTCTTGGGCTCCAGCACCCTCAGCTCAGAACAGTGTTTTCTAGGTGGGAAAGAACACCTGTGTCTCTTAAGACATTAGTGAGTATTCCCCTGAAGAAGTGTTCAGTCAAATCAGTACCCAGGGTCTCTGCCTGAAAACTTCTCACAGCATGGGGGCTGGCGCCACCTCCGAGAAGCCCGTCTGGGTCCCTGAATGCTTGCAACGAACAGAGCCTCTTTAACAAACCTGCACGTTGTGCACATGTACGCTAAAACTTAAAGTATAATTTAAAAAAAAAGAAAAAGAACTTAAACAAACAAAGTAAATAAAATAAAAGAACACTCTTGGCCAGGCATGGTGGCTCATGCCTGTAATCCCAGCACTTTGGGAGGCTGAGGCGTGCAGATCACCTGAGGTGGAGATTTCGAGACCAGCCTGGCCAACATGGTGAAACCCCATCTCTACTAAAAATACAAAAAGAATTAGCCAGGTGTGGTGGCGGGCACCTGTAATCCCAGCTACTCAGGAGGCTGAGGCAGGAGAATTGCTTGCACCCAGGAGGCAGAGGTTGCAGTGAACTGAGATCGCACCACTGCACTCTAGCCTGGACAACAGAGCGAGACTCTGTCTCAAAAAAAAAAAAAAAAAAAAGACCACTCTTGGCAGTGGGTGACAGGTGGAACCCAGTTTGGGAAATGCTGGTTTGAAGCTGGGCTCTTCCAGATTTGGGGGTGCTTTCTGTTTGAAATGCCCTGGTTCCTGTTGGAGGATGTGATGTGGTGGAAGCTGGTCCCAGCTGCCCCTGCCTCTGTCCCCTCACCTGTCCCCTCACCTGTGCAGTGCTGCAGTATGCATAGACATTCCTCATGTGGACGTTGGACTCTGTGTGGAGGTGGGAAATGGGTGTGGGCTGACAGCCCTGGCCGTTCCCATCTGTCTGGTGTCCTGCTGTGTGCCAGCAGGCCTTGAGTGCCCGCAGCCAGCAGAAGAGGTCGTCATGCTCTTAAGCTCCTGCCCGGGTCAGATAGTTTAGACCCATGGCAAAGCGAGCTCCATCTTCCCCTGTGGTAAGTTTCGGGAACCCTGTCTGTGGATGAATGCATTGCTGCTTGTACTTGCTGTATTTGGGATAGAAAATGCCCCCAGGCAGGAGGATGCCGATGGCTCATTGGCTCCCTCCCTTCCCATGAGAAGGGAAATTGTTTCAAAGCAGACCCCAGAGCTCGGGCTCCCTGTGCAGGTTTTCCTGTAGACACCCCACTGCCACCACCCCCCATAACAGGAGTCCAGCGGCTACTTCCTTGGTCCTCAATCTCCCCATGAAGACCAAAAATTAAGTGCTCTTTATTTTTTCAGAACTTACAGTGTGCTCCATCTACTGCTCAGGAATCCTGTCCTCCTAAACCTCCAAGGGCTCACGAGCTAAAGCTACTGGTGAGGAACATCGGCGCCTTGCTGCTCAGCGAGCCCGGTGCCTCAGGTGGGTGACGATGGGAGCCTGCCTGCCTGGAGGGGCTGCTCTGTCCCTGAGCAGAGTCAGGGGCTCCGGGGGGCCTTGGATTCTCTGGTGGCTTCCTCCTGTGGGGGTGCAGCGGGAGCCCTGCCATGGTTGCAGAAAGCACCTGAAAATGTAACGGGAACAAGAGATGGTAAAAAATCCAATCCTGTTTCTGCACGTGTGAAGGCCAAGGGGAGAAAGGAGTATAATTGGTTTGGCCTTTTTCATTTGTCTAGAATTGTCCTGCCTTTTTTATCTTTTCTTTCCTTTTTTTTTTTTTTTTAACTATTGAACCCCTGTGTATGTGTTAAGCATCTCTGACCAAGGTGCAGCTTCTGCTTTCTTTCTTTTTTTTTTCTTTTGAGACAGAGTTTTGCTCTTGTTGCCCAGGCTGGAGTGCAATGGCACAATCTCGGCCCACTACAACCTCCACCTCCCGGGTTCAAGTGATTCTCCTGCCATAGCCTCCCTAGTAGCTGGGATTACAGGCATGTGCCACCACGCCCAGCTATTTTGTATTTTTAGTAGAGATGGTGTTTCTTCATGTTGGTCAGGCTGGTCTTGAACTCGCGACCTCAGGCGATCCGCCCGCCTCAGCCTCCCAAAGTGCGGGAGATTCTGCTTTTTTAGAAAGTGGGTGAAGGGGGATGTAGGGAGTTGATGGGCATCAGATGGCTTCGGCCACACTCGGAACTCCAATGCTGGGAGACCATGGCTGCTGTTGGAGCCAAGACAAGCAACACAGAATGGATAACCCCTTCTGTGTGGTTCTGAATCACTGTTGAGGCCCCAGACACAGAGTCACTCAGGCCAGGGCACCTCTTTACACCGCGACTCCATTTTGCCAAGAACAGGAGCGAATTGTGTTGCCCGAGTATGTTAAAGCTGACTTATCTTTATTTGCAAGCGGCTTCCTCCAGTTCCGAAAGCACAAATGGGCCACATCTAGCAACTGAGACTGTGCAGAGCTAGCTGTTGAGGATTTTTTTTTTTGTAAAAGTGCCCGCATGTTGCTCTTTCAGCCTGTACTGCTTAGTGGCTAAAAGTGGGCTCCCTGGACTCGGCCGGTCAGAGTTGGGGTCCCAGCTCTCACATGTACCTGCCCTGAGGCCAGGCCCCGTTCCTGCCTCTGCTGGATGTCCCCACGTCTGGGTCTGAGTCTTCCCTTGAAGAGTGACTGAAAGCTCAGTAGCCAATGTGTGGAGGCTGCTTCACCCTGCTGCTGCGTGGTCCAGCGTCCACACATTCCAGCAATTACTGATTCCACAGTGTATTGGGGACTTTGTCCTGCAGGGAGAAGCATTGTCTCCAAGCAGAAACAGCTGTTCACTAGTGACATGTCCTACTACCTGGATCAAACACCCTGACTAGTATCAGGTACAGCACCTGTCTGGTGTAAGTCGGGAAATGGGAACTCTGTGAGGTGTATTTCCAAATTTAGGAGTCAACGTGAACTGATGTTTAGGCTTTAGCAAACTGTTAGTCTTGTCTAAAAGTGGGGACCATGCCTCTGTATATAATGGTGCTGCCTCTCGGGAAGGGTACCCATGGGAGCCCACACCTGTGGCCAGCACTGACGGAGGGGGGCGAGGCACTTGGGGTCAACAGCCCAGGGGTGTTGATATCAAATGTGGGAAAAAATTATTTAACTCCAATAAAGGCTGGTGCTATGGGCATTTGAAAATGGCAAAGGAAAGAATTCCCACTCTCTGAAGTGGGTATTTAGTCATTTAATTTAGCCTTTTTTTCTATGCATACAATGTCTTCATGCAATTTAAAAAATAAAATAAAAATAATGCTGGGTGCAGTAGCTTATGCCTGTAATCCCAGCACCTTGGGAGGCCGAGGCGGGTGGATTACGAGGTCAGGAGTTTGAGGCCAGCCTGGCCAACATGATGAAACCCCGTCTCTACTAAAAATACAAAAATTAGCTGAACGTGGAGGCGTGCGCCTGTAATCCCAGATACTAAGGAAGCTGAGGCAGGAGAATCGCTTGAACCTGGGAGGCAGAAGTCGCAGTGAGCCGAGATCGTGCCACTGCACTCCAGCCTGGGTGACAGAGCGAGACTCCGTCTCAAAAAAAAATAAATAAATAAAAAATAAAAATAAACGCCAACACGATGCCCTTCTATTTAATTACAGGCCACATTAACGCAGTGTGCGTCGTGCAGCTGAACGATCCTGTTCAGAGGTTCTCCAGCACCCTCACGAAAAACACTCCGGACCTCACGTGGAAAGAGGAATTCACTTTGTGAGTCCGGCCGGGTTACGGGCCTGTGTGTCCACGGCCGTGTCTGTTCAGGAGTGCCAAATCCTGAAATCATTCTGCAGCACCGTTTAGGCTAAAACACTAAACCAAACCAGTTAACAACAAATGATGTCTTAAGCATCTTAAAGGTAGCTTTAGGTCAAACATGGGTTTCGTTGTAAAGGCAGCTCTTAGAGTCCGTTTTCTCCTCCTGCCCCGATAGGATGAGAGGGAGCTATCGTGGGGTCTCTTACAGACACACACATCATCCAGGGTGAAAACGGAGGGAGCCTCTGACTGAATCCAGAACCCAACGAAGAAAATAGAAAAAGGGGCTGGGCGCAGAGGCTCATGCCTGTAATCCCAGCTGTTTGGGAGGCAGAGACGGGAGAATCGCTTGAGCCCAGGAGTTCAAGACCAGTGTGAGCAGCATAGCGAGACCTCTTCTCTACTAAAAGTTTTTAAAAAATTAACCGGGCATGGTGGCCCTTGCCTTGCCTGTAGTAGTCCTAGCTATTTGGGAGGCTGACGCAGGAGGATCGCTTGAGCCTGGGAGATCCAGGCTGCAGTGAGTTGTGATTGTGCCACTGCATTGCAGCCTGGGTGACAGAGAGATACCCTGTCTCAAAAAAAAAGAAAGTCTGGGAACAGTAGCTCACACTTGTAATCCCAGTACTTTGGGAGGCTGAGATGGGTGGAGGTCAGGAGTTCGAGACCAACCTGGCCAACATAGTGAATGAAACCCTGTCTCTACTAAAAGTACCAAAATTAGCCAGACATGGTGGCAGGTGCCTGTAATCACAGCTACTCAGGAGGCCGAGGCAGGAGAATCACTTGAGCCTGGGATTCAGAGGATGCAGTGAGCTGAGATTGTACCGCTGCACTCCAGCCTGGGCAACAAAGTGAGACTCCATCTCAAAAAAAAAAGAATAGAGATAGGGAAAAATGTAGGCCATGCATAAATAATGGTGTGTAAGAATCATAAATAAAATATTATCAAACAGAATCTAGCAGCACATGAAAAATAAAGCCAGCTGTGTTCATACCAGGAATGTGAGGATGTACGTGTGCTTTCACATAAGGAAATCTGTTAATGGTGTTCATTGTATTACTAGATCAAAAGAGAAAATAAATGTATTTTCTCTACATATGTCCAAAAGACATTCAGTGACATTTAATACCCATTCTTAATTTTTAAAAACTTAATTAGAACAAAATTTATGGATACTTCTTTAATAAGATTTTAAAAATCACCATAAATGGTAAATACCAGAAGCAGACTCACTAAAATCAAGAGAAGGATGCCTATTGTTCTGTTCTAGAAGTATTGGTTAATGCAATTAGATAAGGGAAAAAACCATACACAAATACCGGAAAGGAAGAGGCAAGACCAATCATTGCTTGGAGATGATATGACTGCATATCAGGACTATGCAAGAAAATCAACCCAAGCTATTAGAATAGTGGATATGACGTAGAAATGAATATTTTAAAAACTAATAGACATAATCATTTAATGAATTAGCTGAGTACCAAAGTATTAAAATGAATCATAATCTAATCCTTAAAAAATGAACAATTAGAAAAAGTAATGGAAGAAAATTTCCCTGTGTGTGTGTGTGTGTGTGTGTGTGTAGCTTTTATAAATCATGAATGAAAAGATGACAGCTGCCTTAGAAAACTGAACAAAATTCCTGAACTGGAAATACAAAAGCCAGAGCTACCAACGGCCATAAACTTCTAAAAAGATGTTCAGAAATAAGTAAAGTCATGCAAACTTCAGCAAAAGAGAGAGGTCATTTTTCCACCTCACAGCTTGGTAAAGGATAAGAGAGTGATAATGGCATTGGCGGTGTCACGGGGAATAAGCATTCTGGATGCCATTAATTGGCCTAAATGAAAAACACCTCTCACATGCACATGCCATTTGACAGGCAATTAGAGTTTTCCTAAGGAAATAGTCACATGGCATGCAAAGATAAATGTGTAAGAATGTGCCTCTCAGCTTGTGTAGAGTTATGAAATACTGGGGACCACCAACACATTAAGAAGGGTTGTTCAGTAAAGAGTTGGCTGAATAAAATCTCCTAAGGCCAAAGAGCAGAATACTAGAGGCCCATCAAACATGATGTTGCTCTGTAGTTATACAGAAAGACATCCACAAAATTTTTGGTTAAAAGAATAGGTTACAGGCTGGGCACAGTGGCTCACACCTGTAATCCCAGCATGTTGGGAGGCCGAGGTGGGAAGATGGCTTGAGCTCAGGAGTTCGAGACTAGCCTGGGCAACGTAGCAAGACTTCATCTCTACTTTTTTTTTAATGCCTTTTTAATGAAAATAAATAGGTTACGAAGAAGGAGGGAGGTATATCATGTTCCGTATTTTGTCTTTAGGTCATTATATAGCTGTGCTTTCAATATGGCAGCGACTGGCCACATGTGTCTCTTTAAATTAAATTAATGGAAATTTTTAAAAATGACGTTCAGTTCCTCAGCTTGCACTGGCCACCTCTCCAGTGCTCTGTGCCTACCGCATTTGACAGCTCCTCTGTCACTGTCATCACAGAACATCCTGTTGACTGCTCTGGAAGGCTAGTCACCGAATATTAACAGTAACTGTTTCCGAATGGGGAGGTTGCAGATAACTCTTTCCTTTTTTTTTTGCTTATATGTCTTGGTGGTTTGTTGAATATTGACATCTTTGTCTTCCTTTCTATAATGAGAAAAAATACTCTATTTCATAAAAAGAATCAAGCATTGCATTTTTTAGGACTCATAACTTTTTTCTCTTCCAAAGCGAGTTGAATGCCAAGTCGAAGGAGTTACACCTGCAGATTTCAGAGGCTGGGCAATCCTCAGAAGGTGGGTTGAGCAGGAGGACAGAGGCCCCGCCCTCTGGAAAGGTCCTCCGCTGCATGACCTGGGCCTCAGGAAAGGGCGGTGGGAGATCCAGCAGAGGAAGCTGACCCCTCCTCTAAATGACTTTGGTTTTCCCATGGGAATGTTTGGTCGAAAGGCAATTTGAGTTATTAACAAGGTCATACATTTTGGGGAAATGTTCAACTGGATTTTTTGTTTGTTTTTTTTAAAAAAAATCCAAAATCTTTTATGCAACAATTCTTGGCATAGACAAGTAGTTCTGAACCTTCCTAGCCCCAAGAGACCTCCTTTTTTTGGAAAAAAAAAAAAAAAAACAAAACCTTTTAACTGCAGTGAGATAAACAGCATAAAATGTATCATCTTAACCATTTCTAAGTACATAGTTCGGGGCAGTAAGTACATTCACACTGTTGTGCAACCATCACCCCCTTCTATCTCCAGAGTTTTTCATCCCACTCTACTGCCTGTATGAATTTCACTGGGTTTTTCCTTGTAAAATAAACTACAGAGGTTTAAATTGAACTCAGGATTTATACACAAGAAAGCAACAGTTAGAGGTAAAGTCACTAAAACACTGGAATGAACGTGGGCCTGTATGTGTGCGTATGTACACATCAGTAGTTTCAATATTTGTTAGGTTTTTAAAGATACAAATATTTTCTTAGATTGTAAAACTCTCCCTATAAACATACCAAAATTGAGAAGCCCTTGCCCAGCCTATCCAGCAATAAAATCAAGCCATTTGGTTACCTCCTAAAGTGAGAAGGTTGTTATTTCTCCCAATTAACTAGTTTTATATCCTAGTTGTTAGCAAGAATCCTGAGGCGACTTCCTTGATTTTGGAGTCCCGAGAAAACTGGGATGCCCACGAGATAAGAGTCCCCAGAGAGAAGCGTAACGCAGGTCGGGGACCTGCACAGCATGGGGGTGCTGTTTACCAGAAGTCAACTTCTGATCCCATTCCTGGGTCCCCACTCCTGCTGGCCTCACTCAAATTTCATTCTAGCCCAGCCTGATGGAATCTATGAAATTTCGAACTTTACGAAAACAATGCAAAGAACAGCCACATAACCTTTACTGAAACTCACGTATCCTTAACATTTGCCCAGTTTCCTTTACTATTTGTGCTCATGCTTGGTCTCTCTCTCTCTCTCACATACTCATTTTCTTTTTACACACACACACACACACACACACACACACACAACTTGAGGGTAAATTATATGCATCTTGGCCCTTTGTCCTTAATTCTTTAGTGTGTATTTTCCTAGGAATGGAGATACTCTCTGCTGTGTCCACAGTACAGTTGTCAGCTCCCTGAATTTACATTGCTGCAATTCCTTAGCTTATGCCCATCTTCCAGTTTTTGTCACTGGACGACCCCATGATGTCCTTCAGAGCAGTGACCTTTCCACTCCGGCGCAGGGCCGGACATTGCCTGTCTTATTGCTTTAGCATCCTCTGTCCTGCAGCGTTTCCACAGCCTTCCTTTGTCTTTTATGGCATCGACATTTTTAAAACGTTCTGAAACGTGAGCACTTTCCAGTGGGCTGGATGCACGTGAGGAGCACAGTGTTCCGGCTGCTGGCCGTGTGGGCCTTTCCATTCTCACGGAACCCCGGGAAACATCAGCGGCACCCCTTGCCTGTCTCCTGTCTTTTCAGGTCTGCTGGCGACGGCGACAGTTCCTTTGGATTTATTTAAGAAGCAGCCTTCTGGGCCACAGAGCTTCACGCTGACCAGCGGGTCTGCCTGCGGCAGCTCGGTGCTGGGCTCGGTCACAGCAGAGGTAGGGCGAGGCTGTCCGCCGCGGCCGGGTTCCGGCTTGGGGCACTTGCCCAAGGAGCGTCTTCACTTATGTCTGCAGAGTCTCACTCCTGCTTCTGTGTGAAATAAGACCTCCTCTAAGAGGAGATGCTGTTTCATCGTATGCAGGACTAGACTCGAATAGAGCACATTCTGTCCACTGTACAATTGAGTTGTCTGCTGGAGGAGATAGCTTTTCAGGATGCCATTTTATGGGCCTACCCCAAAAAGGCCTTTCAAAGTTTTGCTTGGTTCCCCAGCTTCTATTCTGTTGCCATCATTACATGTTGAGCTGGCTGTGTGTAAGGCTGGGTCTGTGTCCATTCTGGGAATATCCAGGTTAATTGGAAATGCTAAGTGACCTTAAGGGAAGGAATTATGAATTAAGGTTATTTCACAAGAAGGCAGCGTCATGTGGCTGATCAGCCTGTGCAACTTCCACAAAACCAGAAACAAGTAACGCGTCTTCTCTGCAGTTCTCTTACATAGAACCCGGTGAATTGAAATCCTGGCCCATCCCTCCCCCTGTTCCTGCTGCAAAAATAGAAAAGGACCGCACGGTGATGCCCTGTGGGACTGTGGTCACTACTGTCACTGCTGTGAAGACCAAGCCTCGCGTTGACGTGGGGAGGGCGTCCCCGCTGAGCTCTGGTGAGACAACAGGAATGCAGTCGAGGACCTTTGTGCGTGACGCCTGCCTGTAACCACCTCGCCCCCACAGACTGCAGAGTTCTGGAGCCTGCAGCACCAAGTGTTAGGAAAATCTCACAGCACAGGAAGGGTGCTGATTGGCCACACTTGTGCTTAGTTTGTTATTGTTATTGGATGACAGTTATCTTTCTCTTCTGCCGAACACATATGCAATAAACTGAAACAAGGTTCAATTCCCATGGTATATTCTGAAGCTAAAATCTAGATAGTGTAAATAGTTGCACTTAGGTGTAACTCCAACTAAGTTAAATTAAGAACTCTATTATAGGGCTGGGTGCAATGTCTCATGCCTGTAATCCCAGCACTTTGGGAGGCCGAGGCGGGCAGATCACCTGAGGTCAGGAGTTTGAGACCAGCCTGACCAACATGGTGAAACCCCATCTACTAAAAATACAAAATTATCTGGGTGTGGTGGCACATGCCTGTAGTCTTAGCCACTCTGGAGGCTGAGGCAGGAGAATTGCTTGAACCCAGGAGGCAGAGGTTGCAGTGAGCCGAGATCACACCATTGCACTCCAGCCTGGACAACAAGAGCAAAACTCCTTCTCAAAGAAAAAAACAAAAACAAAACAAAACACAAACTCTATTACCTGTACGTGGGGACAGCACACACTTTTTTCTTGAAAAGTTCAAAGTGGACTTTCTTCTGTTAAAAATCGTTTGCTAGAAGGCTTGACTGGCTGTCATTTGAGATCCAGCTGAATTCTGTACCTGTCTCCGCAGCCACTGCCTTGGAGACAGAAGTTTCTGTATAAGTGTATGCTTTACTTCTCAAAATTCATACTGCATCTCTGCTTGTGCAAAAGCATTATCCTCCCAGAGTACGTGAGTTGGCACAGTTCAGGGATGCAAAATAGAATGGGAAATTCTGGCCTAGTTGAAATGTTTCTGAAATTTTATTTCAACCTGGACTCCAGACACCACTCTTGCCCCTCCTCCCCTCAAAACGGCTTTCGTTGAGCTTTGCCTTTACCAGCTGCACACACCAGAGTTGCAGTGAGGGCTGTCCTTTCACTTTTCGGTAACTATTGATCCAGTCAGCCACGGGGCCACCTTTGTAATCAGGATCTTCCTCTGGCAGATTCTCCGGTGAAGACCCCCATCAAGGTGAAGGTGATCGAGAAGGACATCTCTGTCCAGGCCATCGCCTGCCGCGGCGCCCCCGTCAGCAAAACACTCTCTTCTTCAGACACAGGTAACTGAGACATGCCCACATCACTCTCCCTCTTAGCACCTTTGGGCCTTTTGGGCTGTTCTGATATGAAGTATTTTCCTTTCAGAGTTTAGAAAAAGTTGTTTTGGGCCTGGTGCAGTGGCTCACACCTGTAATCTCAGCACTTTGGGAGGCTGAGGCAGGTGGATCACTTGAGGTCAGGAATTTGAGACCAGCCTGGGCAACATGGCAAAACCCCATCTCTACTAAAAATACAAAAATTAGCTGGGCGTGGTGGCGCATGCCTGTAATCCCAGCTACTCAAGAGGCTTAGGCAGGAGAATTGCTTGAACCCGGGAGGCAGAGGTTGCAGTGAGCCGAGATTGCACCACTGCACTCCAACCTGGGTGACAGAGCGAGACCCTGTCTCTTAAAAAAAAAAAAAAAAAAAGGTTTTGATTTGGTTTTGTTTTGTTATTGAGTGATGAGTGAAGGAGAGGGAGAAAAGGGAACTCCAAATTGATCAGAGACCATTAGCGGCATTCAGGCATTCATATTCCTGCTACATTTTAGGGAATGCTTTAACAAAATAAAAAGCCAGCTGAGACTTTGCGTTTTAAAATTTCTGATCATTTTTCTCTTGCACAACACGCTAGCTACATTAATAGCAAATAAGTAGGACTCGGGACATCATCATCACGGTCACTTTAATTTTATTTCCCACTTTCTGCTTAGACCAGCTTAGTAGAAGTAGTTTTCCCTTCTACTAGGAAATGGTCACTACGAATAGGAAATGCAAATTTCCTATTTTATGGTCACTTTCAGGTAATAGACATTTTTGAAGAGATGACTTACTGACTTATTAAATCACTGCGCAATCTAAATTTGGGGATTAACTTTCTTCCTTCGCCTCCTCGTGACCTGCTCTCAGGGGCAATGGATGCTTCCTTCTTGCTTAGCTCTCCCGCATTCGCTGAGTCCTGTGTCTGACCTTGGCCAGGTCAACAACTAGGCAAGGTGGGGCAGTCAGAGGAGTGGAAAGTTCTCACTGGAGGGGCACTGTCTTAACGTGGTCTTGGATTCTCAGCCTGGTGAAAGTTTATCACTGCGTCCTCCTCTTGTGGGAGGTTTTATGGTGTTTTGGATACTACCCTGCTGGGTCCACCACCTGCAGTTCTGGGACTCAGGCCCTGCCCCTCCTTTCGTTACCAGAAAAGCATCTTGATCTAGACCCCAAGAGAGGGTTCTTGGATCTGGTGCAAGAAAGAATTCGGGGCGAGTCCACAGAGTAAAGTGAAAGCAAGTTATTAAGAAAGTAAAGGAATAAAAGAATGGCTACTCTGTAGGCAGAGAACCCGTAAGAGCTGCTGGTTAGCTATTTTTCCGGTTATTTCTTGATCATATGTTAAACAAGTGGTGGATTATTCACGAGTTTTCTACCAAAGGGGTGGGGATTTCTCAGAACTGAGCGTTCCTCCGCTTTTCAGACCACACAGGTAACTTCTTGCCTTTGCCATGGCATTCGCAAACTCGTGGCGCTGGTGGGAGTGTCTTTTAGGATGCCCATGCATTATCCTTAGTGTATCACCAGCAGTGAGGACAGCCGGAGGTCACTCTCATTGCCGTCTTGGTTTTGGCAGGTTTTGGCTGGCTTCTTTACCACATCCTGTTTCATCAGCAGGGTCCTTGTGACCTGTGTCTTGTGCTGACCTCCTAGCTCACCCTGTGAGTAAGGACACCTCACCTCCTGGGAGTACAGCCCGGGGGTCCCAGCCTCATTTTGCCCAGCCCTTATTTGAGATGGAGCCACTCTGGCACTAATGCCTCTGATGCTTTTGCCGCTGCCCCTGATGCCCCTTCCTCAGTTTCTTCCCCTGGCAGTGCCCCTACTGCCCATGCTGTGGGGTCCCGTCACCTGGGCAGGATCCCTCCTAAAAGACCCAGGCTGATGTTCCCACTGTGGGTTCTGGTGCATGGGCCATGGAGCCGGCCCCCAGGCTTACCCGCCACGGTGCAGCCAGGCGCTGTAGCAGGTGTCCAGGCTGCCCCTGGCACCTGGACCGGGCTCTTGGGGGACTGAACAGAAGCACTGGGCCTGGCGTGAGGAGGACGCGCTCCCGACGCGTCTCCCTTGGTGGCTTTGGGAATCACAGCACGGCTTTCTCTTGAGGAGTCCTCCCCAACTCCTTTCTCCAGCACTTCTCTCTTCTCAGTGTGGGTCAGTGGCTAAACAAAAACCGGTTCCTCTACTCACAACACTCCTGACGCCAAATGTATAGATTTTCTATGGCAAGCAATTTTCTGTTTCTCTGCAGACACCAACTGGGTGTCCTACAATTTAATTCAATTCTGGCATGACCTGGAGTTAGCTCAGATCCCACAGGTGAAAGGCTCAGCCCCGCGAAACCACCCTCCCACTTTAGATGCCAGGCACAAATAGTGGGTCCCCAGGTTACCACACTTTTGTCCCACTTGGCTACAAATTGGGGTTTCCATGACACCCTCCTCGGGGTCTGTCATTTGCTATAATGGCTCACAGAACTCAGAGAAACACTTTACTTGGGTTTACCAGTTTATTGTCACACAAATGCACAGCCAGATGAAGAGGGGCGCAGGGCACAGTCTGGAAGGGTCCTGAGCATAGGAGCTTTGATCTCCGTGGAGTCGCCTCTCTCCCAGTACATGCATGCGTTGGTTCACAACCTGGACGCTCCCTGAGCCCTGTCATTTAGGGGTTTATGGTGCTTCTATGAGTAGATATGTAGGCATGATTGATTCACTTATTGGCCTTTGGTGATTTGGACTCAGTCTCTAGCCCCTTTCCCTTCCCCACAGGCAAGAGGAGGGCAGAAAGTTCCAGCCTTCTAACCACAGGGTTGGTGCCTCTGACATCCAGTGCCCGTCCGCATTAGCATTCACTCAAGTGGGGTGCAGGGGCTTATTAGGAATAAGAAAGATGCCCCAGCTCAGTGGCTCTGGAATTCAAAGGGGCTTTTTTTGTTCTCTGTGCCAGGAACCAGGGAGGAAGACCAAGTATCTATTTATTGTTCCCCGGTGTCACTGTTGTCACCGGTTCTTGGCCTCTGTGGTCTTATCTTGACTCCCTTTGGAAATGCAGCATCTGTAAGCCTCAGGCCATGGCCAAAACTGAGACAGAAGTTCCTTTTACCATCCTGCTACTTTAATAGCTTTGTCATTTTGACCTTACCTGAGCAGGAAAGTGTAAGTTACAAGCATCAGCTCTGAGTCAGAGAGACCTGCTGTTCATCTCAGCTCTGGGGCCTCCTGGCTGCTGGACATCCTCCGCAATGGTCAAATGGGATAAAAGGAGGGACCTGCTCATGGGGTGCGGAATAGGAGTAAATGAGAGAATGTGCACAGAGCTCTCTCTCTGAACAGCACCTGGTTTGCCGTAAGCATTCTATTGATGTTGGCTGGTGTGTGTTGTTATTAACCTGGGGAAGGAAGCGCTTTTATTAACTGGCCCTTCATAGCTCTAGTTACTATTCTATGTGTTTAGCCACTCTTGGGAGGGAAAAGGAGTTACTACCTTGCCTTTCAAAGTTCAAAATCTTCCAAAGGGTTAGATATTTTTTTGTTGTTGTTTGCTTGCTTTTGCCATTTTCCATCAACTTTATTCAGGTATAACTTAAATAAATAAAATCGGTGAATCTTAAGCAGACACTTCAGTGAGTATCTTGTAACCACCCAGGGAATCAAGTTGTAGACCAAGGGTCAGCAAACAGCAAACTATGGCCCACAGGAAAAATCTGGCCCGTCACTTGTTTTTGTAAATAAAGTTTTACTGAAACCCAGCCATGCTCATTTATTTACCTGTGGTCTCTAGCTGGTTTCACTCGATAAAAGCTGCATTGAGAAGTTGTCGCAGAGACCACCTACAAAGCCCAAACAATTTACTCTGTGGCCCTTTTTAGAAAATATCTGCTAACCATTGCTTATCGACCATTTCCGTTATCCCTGGAAGTTCCCATGGAAGTCTTTAATTTTTGCTGATAAACTTAACACCGCCTTCCTTCTGGCAGAATTGTTGGTGTTGAATGGTTCGGATCCAGTGGCTGAAGTTGCCATTCGACAGCTCAGTGAATCTTCGAAGCTGAAACTCAAGTCGCCACGGAAGAAAAGCACTATTATCATATCAGGGATCTCCAAGGTACCATCGTGGTGGCTGGGGAGGTGTTTGCATCTGTCAGTGACCTGCTGCTCCTCTGCCCTTTGAAGAAGTTAGCCCAAGCACTTGGTTAACGTCCAGAGAGTTCCATTTACAAATGTCAAATTATGTTCCTCACCCCACAAAGGAGTCATGTGTGGTGTTGTGTTTATGCAGTTTATCCTATTCACCAAGGACACGGGAGACTTTCTAATCAGGGACGCTTTACATGTTGAGAGGTTGGCAAATCATTTCAAGAAAAATTATCAAAAGAGAGGAACATGATGTAAGGCTCCCCTTTGGTACAGAGCCTCTGCTCTCGTCACCACCCAGTCACGGGGAACTTTCACTTTCCACGTGACACGTTTCCAAAGCCTTTTACTTTTTTGCAGTGAATGTTTATTCCTTTTGTAATCAGAGAGAAATGAACATTGCGGTGTCCCCCGTGGACGTCGCACTCCCTTTCTTCCCCTTCTCCTGCTCCGGGATGTCTGCTCAGAGCAGGTGGTGGCAGGCGTGTGGTTCCGGCGGCGGAGAGGCCAGCCCCTCAGGTGAAGGGCCATGTTACAGATCCTTACTCTTTTTATTACATTTTTTTAATTGATTTTTAATTTTTTCTCTATCTATTTATTTTGAGACCAGCTAATTTGTTATGAGACTGGCTAATTTTTGTAATTTTGGTGGAGATGGGGTTTCACCACATTGCTCAGGCTGCTCTCGAACTGCTGGGCTCAAGTGATCCATCCACCTTGGCCTTCCAAAGTGTTGGGATCACAGGCGTGAGCCACTGTTCCTGGCCCTTACTCTTTTTTGACATTTCCAAATGAACAGGTGGAGGGAGGGTTGGGAGATTTTGATCTGGAGTAGGAGGGGGATGAGGAAGAATTCTGGACAAAAGAGTGGGTGGGTGGGCTAGAGGGCACGCAGAAGATGGATTCCTCAGTGGCTGGGAGACGGGCCAGAACAGGACCTCGGAGGTGCCAGAGATGAGTCATCAGCCTTGCCATCGTACCCAGAGGGTGGCCTTGCCCCACATCCCAGAGGCAGTCGGGTGGTGTTATTGGAGCTTCCTGAGCTCCTCCAGGGGCTCTCAGCAGGGATCCATGACCTCTCTGGAAGTCCGGGGCCCAGTAGTTGGGTTTTCTTTGGTCTTGGGTGAATGAATGAGCAAAATAAGGACAAGACTCATGGTCATCTCCCCTATACTTTTTCTAAGATCGTATTTAAAAATCACAAGGAACTCCTGGATCTTAGTATTTAATGTTCTGAATCCACTGCAGTGATTATTTTTATTGGTGATCAGATTATCTAATCTTTATTATTTTTTTTTTTGAGATGGAGTCTTGCTCTGTCTCCCAGGCTGGAGTGCAGTGGCACAATCTCGGCTCACTGCAAGCTCCGCCTCCCGGGTTCACGCCATTCTCCTGCCTCGGCCTCCTGAGTAGCTGGGACTACAGGCACCCGCCACCACGCCCGGCTAATTTTTTGTATTTTTTTTAGTAGAGATGGGGAGATTATCTAATCTTGAGTCAGTGGGCGCTTACACAGGCTGGCACTTAAGTCAGAACAGCACAGTTGTCCCTAAGCAAACACCTGTGTCACTGCCACCCACAGCAAGAACAGCATGATTGGCCCTCAGGTAGCCCCCGTGCCCCCCTCCCCAAACTTTCCCCCCTCCAAGGAAGAGCTAGCCCGACTCTCAGAGGTTCATTTAGTGCTTAAATATTTTTACATAAAATATGATTTTTGAGAGGATGTGCTAGTGAATTTCCACTTGCAGGTAACATAAACATGTATAGGAACAAAGACAGCTAAACCCGAAACACCATGGCCACTTCCTTTATGCTGTCGTGGACTCTGCAGGACGGGCTCTCTCTCTCGCATCTCATTTCTGCAGCTTGCCACAAACGCTCCCATCGCTAGGCCCATCTGCGGGAGGAAGAGGGTTAACCTCTAAGCCCCAGGGGCCTGAGCCCTGGCTGTAAGGGAGACCTTTTTGAGCCCAAGCATGAGCAACGGCCGTGGTGTATGAGCGCCTTCTCTGAGGCCCACTGCTGCATCTTCTGAGACTTTGAAATCAGCTGTCAGAATGTTTTGGAGAGTGCTTTTCAGGTCTTTTCAAACCCTCCCTTCCTTTCATGTATCGCTTGTCATCTTCCCCACTGCCCCTGACAGACCTCACTATCTCAGGACCACGACGCTGCCCTGATGCAGGGCTACATGGCCTCTGTGGACAGCACCCACCAGGAGGACGCCCCATCCCATCTGGAGAGGACGGCAGCCTCTGCCCCGCCAGAGGAAGCCGAGTCAGCCCAGGCATCCCTTGCCCCCAAGCCCCAGGAGGACGAGCTAGACTCCTGGGACTTGGAGAAGGAGCCACAGCCTGCAGCATGGAGCAGCCAGGTCCTGCTGGACCCCGACGGTGATGAGCTGTCAGAGAGCTCCGTGAGTGTCTCGGAGCCGGACGCTGCCAAAAAGCATAAAGGTACCTGCTCCCGGGCCCCCCACTTGGTGGCTTTGCACTCATGCTGGCTTCCAAGCTGAAGTCATCTGCTTTCCTTCCCTTTGTCCCCTACAAACTCCCTCCCAACTTCACCCCCTGCCCCTCCAGAATCGCCCTGTGCTGAATGTTTGAACCCATGGGGGGCATCTGCAGGTCCTTCTGTGTGAGGGTTGGCGTCATCTCTGCATTTGGGGTCAGTGTGTGTCCATGCATAGAGGCCCCTTCCTCAGTCCGGGCTTGCTCCACCTGGCTTCCCGAGGGGTTACCAAGAGCCCTACACAATGATGGGCCACAGAGACTCAGAGCAAAGCCAGGCAGAGCCTGGGGCTCCTTCCACTGCCGACTTGGACATCTTTGCTCCTTTGTGCCTCTCAGAGTCTCCCTGCACCTGAAACAAAACCAGACCTCACCACCTGACCCTAGGAGGCTCTACAGGGAGAAAAGCGCCTGGGAATAATGAATCAATTAACTTAATATGTGGGTGGTGAGGAGGTGATCATTTCATTAGTACTGATTGCTTCCATTAGCCCTAAGTCAGTGCTTTAAAACTATAAATTCCTTAAGTGTGGGCAGATTTGCTGAGACAGTGCCTTGGCATGAGTAACCTGAATGTAGTTGCTAAGGACATATAGTCTAGGGGTTTGGGGTCAGTTCCAGATGTGAGACCCACCCACCGAGCCTCAGCATCCTCCCCCATGAGATGAGGAGCATGGCCGCTGCTTGCGCCCACCTCACTCCACCATTCGGGGGACAAAAGGACATCTCGGTGCAGAAGACAGGACTGGGGGCAAGGCAGGCCAAGCCGTGAGCTCAGGTGAAGCTCAGCATTAACTCCTGGCTCTGGCTTTTGTGTGGGGCTCCAAGGCTTTCAGCAGGAATCTCAGGATGTCCTGAGACCATCTGTGTCGGGAAATCGAAGGGGTTCCTTGGGGGAGCTTTGTTCAGCACTGCTGTCGCTGCCTTTTGTCCTCTGTTCTTGATGCCATAGACCAGTGATTCTCAAGCCCAGCACTTTTTTCCCCCAGGGAATATGGCAGTGTCTGGAGACACTTTAGTTGTCACAGCTGGGAGTCGGGTGCAGTGGGCATCTAGTGAATAGAGGCCAGGGATGCCACTCATCGCCCTGCTGTGCACAGGACATGCCCCCACAAGGCAACCTCACAGTGCAGCATGCCCTGGTCCCAAATGTCCCTGGTGCCAAAGCCCACAGCCTGCCGTGGGCTGGACTGTCTGAGTCTGTCCTCCTACCCTCTCTCCCTGTCTTTGCTTCGTGTCCCTCAGCCATGGCATGGTGGCCTCCCTCTCGCATGCCCACCTCCTTGCCAGTGCAGAGTCGTGATAGGTGTTGGGGGAAATGGGAAGTTAGAAGAGGAAAGGGAGAAGGAGGAAATTTCCTGGATAAGATTTCAGACCCCTTGGACTCCATTTGCCACTGCCTAGCCTTGGGACGCTTTATGCATGGACCCCCCTCCACAGAGCACTTGAGGGCTGTAAGCTGCACGCTGACCTCTGTGGCAGGCTTCTGTGCTCCTGTTAAGAGGTCTTGGCTTGGGTTATGTCAAAGGTGACCTAGTCACCTGACACACACACCTGTGGCCTATTCTTTGTCTTGGAGACAGTGAGTGCTGGGTGAAGCGGGACAAACATGGGTGCAGGGTGGGGTAGCTCTTCCTCTCCCTTACCTGACTCGATGGCCTGTTTCCTCTTGTCTTGGCAGAACCCAAACCCCCGTCCGCCCTCCTCGTTCCTTCTGAAGTGCCAAGCCTCGCTCACTCTGTTCATGCAAAGATCTGTGTTCCTTCACACAGCCCCTCCTCCTTCCCCCTGTCTGGTTTCCCTTCCAGGAGGTCTTTCCCTGGGTTTCCATCCTTGCTGTGTCACCCACCCTGCTCCTCTCCCTTCACGGGCCAGGTGGATGAGGGATCCACCCTTTGGGGACTGGGTGTTGGGCAGGTGTGCTGGGGGCTGGGGCTGGCCACCTACAGCGCAGGCTCAGAACTTGTCGGAGCCTCGGCATTTGGGAGTGCAGCAGAGAGGCTCAGCCGTGCGTGCCGTGCGTTTCACTCCTGCGGCCCTACCGCATTGACCCCAGATTTTTGAACAGGACGTTCTTGGCAGCAGTTTTAAATGTTTCCTTCCAGTGTTTTTAAAGAGACTTGTAATTAGCATCTCTATGAGATGTTGTCACAATCTGAGACGATTCTGTGTTATGGGTGCTAAGTCATTTTCATTTTTCAACCAAACATTTTTCAAAACTGGTGATAGAGAGTGTCTTTTTTAAAAACTAAAGCTTGTTTTTTTTTTTCGGTTTAAGAACCACCTGTATCTTCTGTCCTGCTAAGGAGTTTGTATTCGGTTTCTGAGAGTGCCTGTGTATTTAGAATCCTCCTGAGGTTCTGCTGGTTGGAAACCAGCCCGCATAGGAAATGTATTCCCCAAATTTTTATTTACTTTTAGTTTAAAAAAAGATCAGTGAAGTTGGTTGTGGATAAACTCGGCACCACTGAACTGTGTAGGTAGAGATGGTTAAGAGGTTACATTATGGGTATGTTACCACAAGTAAGAACAAAAGTTTCAAGGGAGGTTTTGGGAAAAAAAACTTGAACAGTAAGAAACCTTGCCAAATACCCTGCACAGTGGCGTCCTGTGTGCGTGTGGTGTCTGTAGATGGCTCAGAACCCTTACCCACGTCCACTCTGATGTTGCTCTTGCATAATTCTTTCTGCCTCTTACTTCTCTTCATCTCATGCTCATTCCCTTTAACTTAAGAGGATCGCTATGCCAACCAGAATTAATTGCCTGCACAGTAAGTTATTTTTGTCATTTTTTTTTCACTTACACGTAGACGTCCTAGGAGTGCAGCCCGTAGCTCCGCAGCCAGCCGACCTGCCTGCCTCGTGTTCCCTCCCCTCTCCGCCTTTACCCTCCTAGGTTGCTAGTTGCCCATGTTCCTCCTGAAAGTGCTGTGGCTGAGGTTGTACAGCACCTATCAGGTGAGGGCGCTTGCTCTGGTACCTGATGTGGCCAGGCGACCTTGCTGTGACACCCACAGGAAGAGGCTGGTTCCCTTTGTCATCTTCCAGAGCTAAAAAGTAGTCACTTCTGTCAATGGACCATCTGTGGTTCCAGTTGAAATCCGATGCTGTTCTTGGGAAGCCAAAGACAATTTTTTTTTTTTTTCTGATCATTGTTTTTCCTATCTGCTGGGTTTTAAGAGAGATCCTTCAATTAGCTATTTATATCTGTTAGACTCTGTAAAGACAAATAGGAATAAATTTGGAAATATTTATGACATTAGAGCTATAATTTAGATTAATTATGTTTAAATTCTTTCATGTATTTGTTTACACTTCAGCCTTCTTGTGATTTGTTTTTTAAACCTTCTTAGAACCAGGGAAAGACTTTTTTTCTTCTCCCTGTCTCCCATTTAAAATCTTGGTTACTTGCCTCAAATTTCACATAACCACTCCCCAAATTATCTTCAGGAATCTTGAAGGTTGTGGATGAGGTCTAAATCTTGCTTCTTGCTGTTGGCGTAGAGAAGGTAGCCTGGAGTCAAGTAGTCAGGCTTCATGAAATCAACATGGCCCCGGCTATTCTTGCCCATAGTGTGAACTTCACTATCAGCAAAGGGCAACAGATTCTGCAGGCTCAAAGTCAAGCAGATGATCTGCTTGATCCACACCATCAGTTACTGGATCAGTCACGGTCCTGCAGAGAAGCAGAACCCATAGGTTACATATTTAAGGAACTGACTCATGGGATTGACAGGTCTGAAATCCGCAGGGCAGGCGGCAGGCCAGAGACCCCGGCAAGCGCTGATGCTTCAGTCTTGAGGCAGAATTTCCTCCTCCCTGGAAAACCGGTGTTTGCTCTTAGGGCCTTCAGCTGATTGGATGAGGCCTACCCCCATTCTCCAGGGTAATCTCCTTTCCTTGAAGTCCACTGGCTGGAGTTGTTAACCACATCTACACAATGCCTTCCCAGCCGCACCTCAGTTCATGTTCTGTTGAATCTCCGGGTGCTGCGGCCAAGTTGACACAGCGACACCTCACAGGCGTTGCTCGTGGACCTGGGCAGACCGGTACATTCCATGTGGGGTTACTGCCCAGCAGACAAGGGCGTGCTCCCGTCTCAGCCTCCACCCTCACAACCACCATGGGGCGGCTGTTTAGCATGCACTGGCAAATCTGGGGCCCTGTTCTCCCTGCATCGTTTACACCAAAGGTGATAGTGAACAATCTGCTTCCAAGTCGAGACGGGCTTTCCCATTGCTATTGAGAAAGGGAATGGAATGGCCTCTGTCCGCATGCTGGTCCTTGATGGCTGACGAGTCACACACTGCCCGAGATGTCTGCATGGCCGGAATCCTCCTCCCCCGCCCCCTGCATGCCTCTCTGGAGATGCAACTCGTTCTGGGAATCCCGCCCAAGTCCTTGCGGGATTAGGGGGCTTTGCTCCGTGAGACCCCAAGGGCTTTGATGTATCCACACTCCCCAGAGTCTCCTCCCCAGGGGCCACAGACTTGCCCATTTTTCCAGACACCTGGCTGGCCACTTCTCAGACGCCGTCCTTAGCAGCACGGAAGAGCAGGGCCTGGGAACATGGACTTCAGAGCCAGAAAGCGCAGTGTCACACACCCGCCCCATTAGTGTGCGACCCCAGACAGCCACCTCTCCAAACCTTAGCTTCCTCATTTGTCCCTACAGAGTCTAGCAAACATAAATAGCTAATTGAGGAATCTGTCTTAAAATCCTATAGGTAGGAAAACAGTGACCAAAAGCAACCCTAAAAATGGTAGGGATCAGGCCTCCTTCCTCAGAGGCGGCTGGGGAATATAATTGAGGGTCCGGTCTACGGAACTGCAAACCTCAGTCCCCACCCGCACATGAGCGTCCCCTGTACGAGAAGTTGATGCCATCCCCCTAGAAGCTGTGACAAATTATCGGGTTAGGGGAAAGTGTGCAAGTCACACAAATGATTTTGGGAAGATTTGCACACGGGCACATATGACCATAATCTGGTTTCTGGCATTGGTGTTGAACTATGAAATTCAACAAAACAGGCCAGGAGCTGTGGCTTACACCTGTAATCCCAGCACTTTGAGAGGCTGAGGCGGGCGGATCACGAGGTCAGGAGTTCGAGACTAGCCTGGCCAATATGGTAAAACCCTGTCTCTACTAAAAATACAAAATTAGCCAGGCGTAGTGGCATGCACCTGTAATTCCAGCTGCTTGGGAGGCTGAGGCAGAAGAGTCGCTTGAACCTGGGGGGCAGAGGTTGCAGTGATCTGAGATAGCACCACTGCACTCCAGCCTGGGCGACAGAGCGAGACTCCGTCTCAAAAAAAAAAAAAAAAAAAAAAAGAAATTTAACAAAACAGCAGACGTGCTCTGGAGAGCGTGAGTGAAGATGGAAGAATAGAAAATAACCTTGTTACCAGCCCCTCGCAGTGGGGTGTAAGAAGAGGCATAGGGCTCCGGATCTGCCACTGAAACAAGTTAGTCCCTCATGGTATGGACAGACAACAGACTGGAGCCAGTAGTGGGGTTAAAACAAACATGCTATGCAAATCTTTCTTGTCTACCATCTTTTTACATGCAGGCTGCAATCGCTGCTATTTCGTCTTAATATGCCAAGAATTCAAATTTTAGGCAGTTTTTATTTTTATTATTTTAGTTTATTTTGAGAGACAGGGTCTTGTTCTGTTACCCAGGCTGGAGTACAGTGGCAAGATCATAGCTCACTGTAGCCTCGAATTCTTGTGCTCAAGCAGAACACTTGCCTCAGCCTCCCAGGTTTAGGCACTTGTAGTACAATTTCACTTGCATAAATTATAACAACTGCTTGAAAATGTGCATATCCCATTTTATTTCTTTAAGAAAAAAAGTTTAATTTTTTTATATTTTAAAAATAGAGATGGGGTTTTGCTATGTTGCCTAGGTTAGTCTCCAATTCCTGGGCTCAAGGGATTCTCCAAACCTCAGCCTCCCGAAGTGCTGGGATTACAGGCCTGAGCCACCGTGCCTGGCTCCTATTCCTGTTCTAAGGTCTTTTGAACACAGCCGTGCCTTGCCCGTCTCCACACCCCACTTCCCTCTTAACCTGGGCACACCGCGCGTCTCTGACGTGGCGCCGGGCCCTGCGGGTGGGCTGCGTCAGCTTCTACCCACACAGCCCTGTGGTCTGCAGGCCCCCAGAGTGAAGTGTGAAGGAGCGTGAGCAGCGGCACACAGGAAAGCAGGTGCGGTGCCTGTGTCCTCGGCCCTGGCTTTGCTCCCGCGTTGTCGGCTGTGGCCTCCCGGTGCTCTAAGCACTAGTGACATTTTGGCCGGACCCGGGCTAGCAGTGGACAATCCCAGCTGCGTGTTCGAAAGACCTGGGATCTTTTGAAAAATGCTCATGCCCGGTGTCCCCGGACCCCCATCATGCCAGATTCTCTAGGAAGGGCCTGCGCACCTGTTGTCCTTAGAGGCCTTGGGGCTGGGGATGCCGCTCCACTGTCCTCTCCGCCTCCACTCCTCCATGTGGCTGCCTGGGTTCTAAGGACTGAACAGGAAGACATGGTGGACATTCCTGGATCCTTAAGCCAAATGCGCCCCCTCCCCTCCCAGGGCTGTATCAAAGTACCACACACTGGGTGTTTTCAACACCAGGAGCCGATTCGCTCCCTGTTCTGGAGGCTGGAAGTCTGAGATGCTGCTGCTAGCAGGGCCACCCCTTCTGAGGCCCTGTGGGAGAGCCTGCTCCCGCCTCTCCAGCTCCTGACAGCTGCTGACAACCTTTGGTGCTCCTTGACTTACAGAAGCATCACCCTGTGCTCCGCCTCATCTTCACGTGGTGTCCTTCCTGTGACCCTTCACAATGTCTTCCCCTGTGTGTCTGTCTCTGCTTCTAAATTTCCCGTTTTGATAAGGACAGCAGGCATATTGGATCACGGGCCACCCCAATGATCTAATTTTAAGTTGATGACTTCTGTAAGGACCCCATCTCCAAATACGGTCACATTCTGTGAAGTACTGGGGATTAGGACTGTAACATATGAATTTGGGTGGGGGTGGGGGAGCCAAGTTCAGCCCATAACATTGACCCTGCTCATACCTCAGGCCTGACTCCAGACCCCAGGCCAGCTTCGGTGCAGGGACACCTATGAAATGGACTTTGGAGATGGAGCAGGAGGGAACCTCTCACTGCTGGGGGTTCTGAGTCCTTGGGTCTGTGGTTGACCCGGGGGGTGGGTTGGCGTTCCCTCCCCCTAGGCCACCATTTCTCCTGGAAGTGAAGGGGGTGACGTTGGAGCAGTCCAGGTGAAGCTGATGGATCCACCACTTCCTCTCCCCTGTTCCACTGGGAGCCCTTGTACCTCTCCCCTGTTCCACTGGGAGCCCTTGTGCCTCTCCCCTGTTCCACTGGGAACCCTTGTACCTCTCCCCTGTGACACCTGGGAGCCCTTGTCCATAGGCCCTTCAGGGCCTCCAAGATCAGCCTAAAGCAGAGCTTCAAGGCAGGTGCAGGTGCCTATAGATCAGAAACACCACTGAGGGCCCCCTCATCCCCCAGCCTCAGGTCACCTGGTCAGCCCAGAGCCCCCTGACAGCTAGGGGTTCCTCTGCCTGGGAGCCCCTATCGCCATGCCCAGGGCATTTCCCCAGTAGGTGCCCTCTGATACACCAGGCAGTTAGCCACATCGGCACTGCTGCATCTGCCCCACTGGCCAAATTCCAAAGTCATGTCCAGTCGGGGGTCATTATCCAGCCGTCAGAACACACCCTGCTGATGGCTGGTTTTTCACGATGTGCTGCATTTTTCAGGGACGTGAATCACTCCAGGAACTGACACTGACGTCCCACAGGTGTACCATTAGGCCTGCGGACAACAGGGACGTCATTTACACGTTGATACTACTTACCCACCTTTTTCATTCCTTTTCCAGCAGTCCCTGAAGCCCCTGCACACAGGATCCTAACTTTAGATCACTGTAAAAAATGTCCAAATGATACATCATAAAAAGTGATTTGGTTGTATTGAGAGGGTCAAGTTTTTAAAAAATTATGGCCGCTTTGATCAAATTAAATTCAGTCCATTGGGGCCCTTCATCTTCTCAGTTTCTGTCCTGTAAGCTGGGCAGAGCAGATGGGACACAGTAGTTCATGCTTAAAGTCAGGCTCAGGGGCACATGCTTCTTTCCCCATAGTAGGCTTTGATTATACAAAGATTCATAGGCAGGTCTAGGTCAGGTTTCTCCGACTGCCCTCAGATAACACAATTGTTGTTGTGCATTTCATTTAGAAGAGGGAATTGATATTCTTCATCCCCTCCTTTAACCTCCTCAACATGGGTGGCGATTTGCATATGTCATGGCTATTGAAATGTTTATTCGATATGCCTATCCCAAAGGGAATAAATTATCACATTAAGTATAAAGCTCCTCTTCATGATGATCAGACCTGTCTTCTTTCAAAGTCATTACCACCTACATGCCAGTGGTAATGAATTTCACAGGCTGGCCTGAAATGCTTACTCCCTCGACCTTGCCAGCCTTGGTTAATAGGATGTTAAACTAATTTGTGAAAAAGCAAATTAGTGGGCTCATGCACCTACTACATTAGCTTGTACTTGATCTTTAAGGAATCATTGCTGTTGAAATTATTGTTGCTGCTGCTGCTAATTTTTTTCTATTCCATATTCTACTACCTGATGGATATCTATATCCAGGTAAATATTTGTATATAGAGATCTGTATCTATCTGTAAGCAGATAGATCGAACCACACAAAATTGAGGTTTTGTAGGCCAAATATGCCCAAGTAACAAACTTCAGATGGCATAGCCTAATATGATAGGATCTGGAATTGTTTTTTAATAAAATCTTATTCCCAAAATAGCAAATATTATTTAACATTCCTAAGAAAGGGAATACCATTGTTCTCAAGGTCTTAATTGAGTTTTATGAGTGTGACCATCCTTTCTGGGACACAGTACTGCTTTGCCACCTATACCCTTCCTAATGAGGGGAAGTGGGTGGCACAGAGGGGACCCAGGTATCCCAACCAAGGCAATAGCTATCTGCCTCCATTTGGTCTGATAGAAAATCAGGGATATAAGCCAGGTGTGGTGGCTCATGCCTGTAATCCCAGCTCCCAGCACTTTAGGAGGCTGAGGGAGGGGTGGATCACCTGAGGTCAGGAGTTCAAGACCAGCCTGACCAACATGGTGAAACCCTGTCTCTACTAGAAATATAAAAACATTAGCTAGGCATGGTGGCGTGCACCTGTAATCCCAGCTACTCGGGAGGCTGAGGCAGGAGAATCACTTGAACCTGGAGGTGGAGGTTGCAGTGAGTCAAGATCGCGCCACTGCACTCCAGCCTGGGCGACAGACAGCAAGACTCTGTCTCAAAAAAAAAAAAAAAAAAAAAAAATGAGGAATATAAATATTGTCCTTGGAAAGGGATACCAAGCGATAGTCCAGGCTTACTGCGTCTATTGTTATAATCTCCTTTCCATTTCATCTTGAAAACTCTCGTTTTGTACAAGCCAGATTCCAGTTGTTTTTCTCATGCCGATAGTGACAGCACATTGAAGTAGTAAACGGCCCTTCGTTAGAGGCATTCAGGCCTCCTTTTCCCTTTGTCCCATTGGACCAGTCATTCAGCCCCTCATTCCCCGCCCACTTGACCAGCCCCTGTGCTTCCCTCTTCCAGGAGGAATTCTAAGGAAAGGCGCAAAGCTGTTCTTCCGCCGGCGGCATCAACAGAAAGACCCGGGCATGAGTCAGTCACACAATGACCTTGTGTTCCTCGAGCACCCAGAGGGTTCCCGGAGGAAAGGCATCACCCTCACCAGGATCCTGAACAAGAAGCTGCTCTCCAGGCACAGAAACAAGAACACCATGAACGATGCCCCCGTGGAGCCCTGCACGTAGGGCCTGAGGTCATCACCTCCAAGCCAGAAGACGTGCACCCGCGTTAACTACCCTCACCAGGACGCAGCCAGTGTGTCCGCCAGATGTCCAGATGCCCAGCTTGTCTTGCTGGGTTTCTTCCAACCATCTCGTCATTTAAAGGGAAAACAAAATCTGAGTCTGCGGCCAGGAGGCTTCCCCCAGAGAGGACGAAAAAGCCTAACTTGCCACCAGATGCCAAATGAGACTCGACAGCCGCAAAGCTTGGGCTGTGCTCAAAGCTAAGGGTTAGGGTTCAATATTAGAAGGAGATTAACATTATAAGTGAAATAATATACTCTAATAGATTGTGGAGGGCAGGTTTGAGGGACTCAGTTTACCTATTCTACACTAACGTGTTGTTTTGGGTCCATGCCTGGACCATGTCACAAAAAGGAGGTGCCCCCCTGTGCTGTCACTGTGAATGGAAAGGTTGGGTCACCTCTCTTCATCTGCTGCTTGGAATAAAAAATGCAGCTGGCCCTGAGTACAGGGAAGTGGAACGTAGGCAGGATTTTGGATGAATAGAGAAATTTTGATAGGAATGGAAACGCTACGACAGATGTGGGAAGTCATCTACCTTTGATATTAGCCATAGAACTTGAACACTAACTATATCCTATGCATAGTATGCAGAACACTTTTCTAAGTTTACTTTGAGGCTACTTGCAAGTGGAAGAGATATATATTCTCACATGGTTTTTACATTTTTCTCTATCACGTTAAAAGCTCTAATAATGTTAGTGGAGCAGTTGACATCCAGGTTTTTGTTTTTCCTGCCTGTCATAGTTGCTAAACAAGAGCACAGCAGGCCTGTCAGATGAAGTCAGGAGCCATACGTGACCGCTCGTAGTACACGGTAACCAAACACATACATGGATTTTGCCAAATGCTGCCAGTAGCCAAAACAAAGTCCTTTTAGGGCAACAGAGGAAATTATTTTGTGTCTCAGGTGTCAGTCTTAGGAATGGAAGCTTAATAACAAATGGGCCAAACTTGCAGGACATTCCTTCTATGAGCGCTTCAGAATTTTGCTGTGAACAGTCCTCTTGGACACAGGTTGGGGTGCCCTTGTTTGGTGGAAAACGTGATAAACCTAGCACACCATTTGAATATCCCTATGTATCATTCCAGTCGCTTTCCTCATCAGTTGCCTTTCTATTTCAGTTCATTCACAGATTTCACTTCTGAATGTGCCACTTCCAGGAGACATGCTGGTCAAAGAGCAGTCATCATTGGGGTGAAGTGTTTTTGACAGTTTAATATGATTCACTTTTCTCCAAAGACATGTAAAAGGCTGTTATGAAAGCTTGGCTTCTGTCATGGAGATGGAAATGGGCAAGCTTCCTTCCGTAGGCTCTTTTGTTAATCCTTAAACATTCACTATTTCAGGGGTAATAGAGCCACTGGTGAGTAAAAACCTATATAAAAACCAAAATTATAGGATTTTTTCTTTTTTTAGTAAAAATCTATATAAAAACCAAAATTATAGGATTTTTTTCTTTTTTAGTAAGAACCTGTATAAAAACCAAAATTATAGGATTTTTTTCTTTTTTAGTAAAAACCTGTATAAAAACCAAAATTATAGGATTTTTTTCTTCTTTTT
This sequence comes from Symphalangus syndactylus, assembly GCF_028878055.3. Taxonomy (NCBI): domain Eukaryota; kingdom Metazoa; phylum Chordata; class Mammalia; order Primates; family Hylobatidae; genus Symphalangus; species Symphalangus syndactylus. The sequence continues at coordinate 88,537,356 of NC_072427.2, forward strand.
TAGAGGGAGAGATCAGAAAACGGCATTACGAATTTCACTTTAAAATGCGCATTACCAACTTCTTAAGTGTTCCAGGAATTATCAAGTGACTTTAAAATGACTTTTCCAACCTGCTTTGTTTTTAAAAATTATATTCCAGTTTTAATCATTGTAAAAAAGCACCTGGAGTTTCAAAATGCGTGAATACTACCAAGTTTCTGTCCCCAAAGTCAGGCATCACTGCTAGTCTTCTGGGACAGATGGGACAGATATTCACTTTAATGTTTTACTTGAAGTTTTACTTGGCCATGTGGTAAAAAGAGCCTGAGACATATTTAAGAATTCCAAGAGGATATTATGTGTCAGAATTTCAGACACTGATGAGAAGTTTTTAATCTTTTTTATTTGATTTTAGAATTCAGGTGCACTCTATTCAAGTGCAAGGATATCAGAAGTGTTTTTTTTATTTAAAAAAATTTTTTTTCGAGACGGAGTTTCACTCTGTAGCCCAGGCTGGAGTGCAATGGCAGCTTACTGCAACCTCCACCTCCTGGGTTCAAGCGATTCTCCTGCCTCAGCCTCCCAAGTAGCTGGGATTACAGGCACGTGCCACCACACCTGGCTAATTTATTTGTATTTGGTAGAGATGGAATTTCACCATGTTGGTCAGGCTTGTCTCGAACTCCTGACCTCAGGGGATCCACCCACCTCGGCCTCCCAACGTGCTGGGATTACAGGCATGAGCCACCAGGCCGGCCCCAGAATTTTATATTAAGCCTTCTTGCTCTCAAAAAAAAAAAAAAAAACAGTTTTTAACTATTCCATTTCCAGATGAATCCCATGAGCACTGCTTACTGTTGAATACTGAGGTCTAAGGCTCTGCTTCCTGTGGACACGCTCACGTTGTCTCCATCCAATGGCCTTTTCTGAAGTTACAGAAAACACCGATGTGGGAGGGAGTTTATGAAGCAAAGGCAAAGGAAACACGTAGGCTAGCTTCAGGGTAGCACCGTGAGAAATGAGCTGTACTGATACTGTGAATGTTTCTTTTCCAAGCTGTTTTATACAGGTTTGTTTTTTCATGGTGTAGGGTATTTATGACAAAGTAAATGTTGTGAAGGTTAAAGATAAATTAAGATTATCCACCAAATGCTAAACATACTGATGTGTAAATCACCTTTATCGCCTCACCTCTTCTACAGGCTTTTGCGGCTTGAGGGCTTTTGTGTTTGGCTTTTGTCTGGATGAAAGTTTTGCCCAGTGGTGTTTTAAAAGCGATTCCTCATGAACACTAAGATTAATTGTGTCTGTGTCTCTGGAACTGGGTGCTCATGTTGGTTTTAATGAGCTTGCAACCCTTCCCCGTTTGCTTTGTTTAAGGAGGTGCCTCTGTTCTTTGTGGAGGAGTGAAATGGAGCTTTAAGTGTGTGTGTGTGGTATGTGTGTTTGCACACACGTGTGTGTTATTGTAGCAATAACAAAAGTGGCCATCTCCTTGTTCCAGCTGAAAACCTGCTGTGAGAGTTTTGACAGAGCACTTTATTTTAGTCAAGTTTCAAGTCTGAGTTCAAAACCAGCCCTGATCCCTTATGACCGACTGCAACTCGACCAGTCGCCACTCAGTGGCCACTTGGTGCCCATTTAGATTTTTGCTTGGGTTTTACTGGCCACCTCTATAGACGAGAGTTGCAAAGTTGCTTTGAGCAGAGAGGGAAAGATTAATTTACACTGCTGGCCGCCGAAGACAGGTGTTTCCTGGGTAATAGTCTCACGGCTCTTGATCTGCAAACTTCAGAGTACAAATTGGTGGATGGTGGAAGTCAGGACATGTATCTCTGTCCGATGGAAAACAGACCTCGGGGCTGGCATAAACCCTGCTGCCAGGCCCTCTCCCCACTGCCCCAAACCGGCCTAGACACGAAGACCAAAGCAGCCTGCACAGGGCAAGGCCCCCGCGGAATCCTGCAGAGCAAACTCAGGTTACCTTGGGTCCATGACCGTTTGCATTCGAAACACAATACACTGCCCCGTTCTCTCAGCAGCTGGGCAGTAGTGCACCATTCATCATTTAGGCTTGTGGTTTGTTGTTTACTCTACCAATGTTATGTTGAAACTGCATTGTAAAAAGAGAAGAAAATGGCAGGTTTTCCAGGTCCACGGAAAGGTTTGGCCTGACGCTGGAGTGCGGTGATGAACTTACGTGACAATGATTGTATTCCTCAGTAGCACTTTAAACACCGAAGACAGCCCTGCGCCGAGCCTGCACACGGGATTGGGTGGGTTCCTTTGGAGAAGATGTGGCTGGAACACAAACAATCTTTGAAAGAAATAAATGTGCACACAGAACACTACACTGAGTTGTTTTTCCTGAGTCCTGTTCTGTCCTCGAAGTCCCAGGGTCTTCTCTGAGCGCCCCTTTCATCAGGTCACTGCAAGTGACCGTCACAGCCAATTAACGTAAAAGAAGAGGCAGGCCGGGCACGGTGGCTCGTGCCTATAATCCCAGCACTTTGGGAGCCTGAGGCAAGGGATCACTTGAGGTCAGGAGTTCGAGACCAGCCTGGCCAACATGGTGAAACCCCATCTCTACTAAAAATACAAAAATCAGTATTAGTGGTGGTGCATGCCTGTAGTCCCAGCTACTTGGGAGGCTGAGGCAGGAGAATTGCTTGAACCTGGGAGGCGGAGGCTGCAGTGAGCCAAGATTACGCCATTGTACTACAGCCTGGGCAACAGAGTGAGACTCTGTCTCAAAAAAAAAAAAAAAAAAATTTCCAGTGACCCTTGGGTCAGGGTGAATTGTGGATGCTACATGTCAGAGACTGTTGGCCTGGACTCCCCCAGCAGCAGAGCCCAGCATGCGGTGGCCTGGGGGTGACATACTCGGGAAGTGCCAACAGAGTGCCAAGGTCCGGCCAAGGGAGAAGAACGGGAGGGGCGAAGCCCACACGAGGGTGCGTGTCCGGTGGTCCATCTGTGAAGGGCAGGCATGTCCCCACGCCATCCACAGGAACCTTCTGAGGAGCTCTCTTCACCTGGGGTCGGGGGAAGCATTCACCCATCCTTGGACTTCACGGTCCATTCCCCACCCCAGTGGGTGGCCCGGGTGCATGCAGAGGGGGACAGGTACCTGGCTCAGCCACAGGTGGAACGGTGTCTGCACTTGGCTGGGGCTCACGGTGGTTCTGGGATGGAGGCGGTCGAGTCGGGTCACAGACGTGTCCTGTGGGCCCCATGCAGGCATCTTGCCTTCTTTCTAGTCATCAGTTCCCGTGGTCTCCCTCAGTCTTCATTCCCCCTGCGGTGCCCAGACAGCAGAGCAAGTGGAGAGCTGGTGTCCTGGAGAAAGCTACTGGACAGGCCCAGCCTCCTGCCCCAACACTGCCCACCCCTCCTCTCAGCTGTCCTGCCCACTCATTAGACACAGTGTAGACCCTTAGAGGGAGCCTGATGCTTCCCAGCTGAGTTCCAGGTCTTCTGCTCCATTTCCTGGGCACTGCGAGGTGGTGATGGCAGTGCCTCTTGTTTGGAGTTAGAAGTGGTTCAGGACCCAGTGATTGAACTGTTGCTTCCTTTGTGTGGCCAGTGGGACCCACTTTGTGCTGATGCTCCAGGAGGAGGCTGGATTGAGTTGCTGGAGGCCAAGCTTGTCCTAATTTACCAACTTTCCTAAGCTGGTCACCTCCAGGTAAGCACTGTGTTTGCCAATGCATCTCCACTGCCCAAATTAATCCAACTCAACCACCCTCGGTCATTCTGGGGTGTGCATCCTTGTGCCCAGCAGTTCACACTCACTCTTCCAATGGTCTAACCCAACTCAAGCCCTGCCTTCCCCACGAAGGAGCTTCTATGCAGGCTGCGGAATCGGCATGCTTGCAGTGACATGGTTCAGGCCGGCTCTCGGGCTTCACTGTCCTGCATTGTTCTCGTTTCCTGTATCCTCCAGGGCTTCGTACAGTCACTGCCCACCTAGCAGAGCAAGGACAAAGGTCAGCTGATGACCCTTACGTGAGCACAGACAGCAGCTTTGCTTCCACCCACCTCACCCCCCATCACCCAGGACCCGGTGCTGGGGACTGAGCAGGACACTGGAGGGGATGACCACATGCTGTTTTGACCTCAGCACCTCTACAAAGACAGTGTGATGTGTGTATATGTCAATAAAGTTTATTTTTAAAATGCAGATCGCTCACCAAAGGGGGCTAGACACCAGGATGGCTGACATAGCACAATGATCCCCCTAGAGAGAAAGCTGCCGAGGCCAGGCCCCCCTTCTCAATGATGACCTAGAAACATCAGCTTTCCTCCACTGGCCTTCCCCAGCTCCACACTGCGACTGTCCACAGTGGAAACTGCGAGTCACACCCTGCTGTAACAGGCATTCAAAACTAGTTGCCTATGTATTTATAGATCGATATTAATGTCATTGGTATTTATAAAGTTGGATGTGCAGGTACCTTGGGCACCTTAATAGAAGGGTTATCAGCTGGTGATCATCATTGCTGTACCAGGTGAAGCATTGGACTAAGCCCAGGGGATGTATTAATTTATAGTCTAGCTCAGTAGGAAGCATAGCTTTTATATAATAGGCCGGGCGCGGTGGCCCACGCCTGTAATTCCAGCACTTTGGGAGGCCAAGGCAGGCAGATCACCTGCAGTCAGGAGTTCAAGACCAGCCTGGCCAACACAGTGAAACCCTGTCTCTACCAAAAATACAAAAATTAGCTGGGCGTGGTGGCGCATGCCTGTAATCCCAGCTACTTGGGAGGCTGAGGCAGGAGAATCACTTGAACCTGGGAGGCGGAGGTTGCAGTGAGCTGAGATCATGCCACTGCACTCCAGCCTGGGCAACAGAGTGAGACTCCATCTCAATAAAATAAATAAAATAAAGTTAGAGAAAGACTTGAGATCACAACAATAGCTAATAATAATTGCACACTCACTATGTGCCAAGAATTTTTCAAATAGTTTTATATGTAGTGACTCATATACTCTCTGAAACAACTCCATGGGGCATGATCTATTTCAGTTTTACAGGTTAAGAAACTGAGGCACAGAGAGGTTAAGTAACTTGCCCAAGCTGACAGCTGGCTAGACCAGAATTTGAGTGCTGGCTGTTTGCCTGGAGAACCTCTGCTCACAGCCGTGAGTCTCTGGCTCTGCTTGTGTCAATCGGAGAGATTAAGGACTACGGTCCTATATGTTTTTTTGTTTTGTTTTGTTTTGTTTTGTTCTGAGAAGGAGTCTCGCTCTCGTCATCCAGGCTGGAGTATAATGGCGTGATCTTGGCTCACTGCAACCTCCGCCTCCCAGGTTCAAGCAATTCTCCTGCCTCAGCCTCCCGAGTAGCTGGGATTACAGGTGCCCGCCACCATGCCCAGCTAATTTTTGTATTTTTAGTAGAGACGGGGTTTCACCACGTTGGCCAGGCTGGTCTCGAACTCCTGACCTCAAGTGATCCACCAGCCTTGGCCTCCCAAAGTGCTGGGATTACAGGCGTGAGCCACCACACCTGGCCAAAAATTTTTAACAATTTTATGTTTAAAAAAACTGGTGTAGCGGTGTCAGGCATATGATACATTTCATTTGTTGAGTTAAACAAATGTTTAAAAACCACCAAAGACTGGCATGAGGAAAAGGCTGGTCTCCTTCCCTGGAACCAGGATAAATCACTGAGGAAGTCAGAGGCAGGGCCAAGACTAAAATTCAAGTTACACAACAGCATTCCATGGAGAATCTACATACTCCTATGATAAAGGTCTACTAAATAGTCCAGATATATCATCCCCTAATTTGTGGGTATGTAAGCAAATGTGAAGCATGTCTCTAACCTGGTCATTCATTGTGCTATAAGGCCCACTGCCAGTGAATAAGGTCAGCAGTTACTCTCCAAGGATATATGGTCTTTTTTGAACTTTAATGCTGCCTGTTTTGGGTCAGAATAACATGAAGTGAGAGTCAATGTTTCATATTTAGTAGGAATTAACTTATTTGCTGATGATCAGACTTCCCTCTTTATGAGAAAAATTAGCCAATTTTTTTTTCCTTAAAAGCTGGAGGTAGCTGGGCGCGGTGGCTCACACTTGTAATCCCAGCACTTTGGGAGGCTGAGGCGGGCGGATCACGAGGTCAGGAGATCGAGACCACGGTGAAACCCCGTCTCTACTAAAAAAAATACAAAAAAAATTAGCCGGGCGTGGTGGCGGGCGCCTGTAGTCCCAGCTACTCGGAGAGGCTGAGGCAGGAGAATGGCGGGAACCCAGGAGGCGGAACTTGTAGTGAGCCGAGATTGCGCCACTGCACTCCAGCCTGGGTGACAGAGCGAGACTCCATCTCAAAAAAAAAAAAAAAAAAAGGCTGGAGGTGGCTGTAGAGGTGATTAAGGATGTCTATCATGCTTTGCACAGGAATAGGTTTGTATTTAAATTATAACAAAACCAGAGCCAAGGAGACATGCTAATTGGAAAAGTACTGATCTAAGGCAGGCAGGCGGTCCACAGGACAGTGGGCGTAGCCCTCAGTGATTAATTACATCTTAATCCCATCTAGTATCTTTCAGGAAGAATTAAGTGTTCACAAGGAAATTCACTGATAGCCATGGAAGCTCTTGTCTGTTGTTTTTTAAATTTTCAACTCATTTTTTTTTAATTTCAAACCTACAGAATAACCCACATAGCCTTCACCTAGAGTCACCAATGTTGCCACATCTGCTCTCTCTCAGTCTCTATCATGTTTGCAGATATCATGATATTTCACCGTAAATCCTTCAGAACGATTTGCTGAGAACAATGAATGGCATCGGCTATCATACTTTCAATACAATGATCACCCTTGGGAAATTTAACATTGATCCAATACTATTATCCGGTATCGCCGTTCATGTTCAAATTTTCCATTTTCCTCAATAACAACCTTTTTAGTTGTTTTTTCTTTCTGCCCATTATTCAAAGTTGTATATTGCATTAGTTGTTAATAATGAAAATTTGACACTTTAAAACTTTTTTTTCCTTTAAAATTTTGGAGATGAATCTGCCTTAAGAGGTATTATTTCTAGACTGTACTGAAGGATTATAGTGGACACGTTGACAATCCTCTTGAAGACGAGATATGACGATTGTTGTGTAAGTGAATTCCAGCCGTGGGCTATATGTAGTAATAGGAGAAATGGCTTGTTGAAGTCTTTGGTTTACTTTCAGTTATTCGCACTTGCTGTGGACCTGTCACTTCTTTAGTGTAAACAACCTTTTATTCACATATGCCGAGGACTATTTCATGTCCTGAGGCCCAGACAACCAGTCATCTGGCCATTTTGGAACTGTGAGTGATGTCACTGGAGGTGCGTGTATACAGGGAATGTCCATTAGCTATAGTGGTGGTGGTGGGAGTGGGGTTGGGCAGAGACCTGAATACAGAGAAGGTTGTGGAAAACCTGGGAAGTGTTTGAAGATAGAGTACGGAAGGCCTTGGGAACAGGCTTCAGGGACAGGAGGCTGGAAGGATGCGTGAAGTCCCAGGTGGGGACAAGCAGGGAGACGGTGGACACTGGGGATGCTCCAGAAAGGTCTGGGGGGCCATGGGATGGCCTACTATAGTGCAACATGGAAGCCACTGTAGAATGCTGGGCCAGGCAGAGAAACCAGCCTTCACAGAGCAACACTTGCCTAATCTGTCTCCAGCTGCCCGGCGTTGCATCCTATGGATGTGCCCAGGTGCATCTAACACTTCCCATGGGATGGCATGTAGTATGTAAGAAATGTGATGATCACATATGCCATTCATACAAGCGAGTCCGTCTCTGGCATCATTCCTGCATGTGAGTCAAAGGCTATATGCATTTAGAATTTTTATGGATATCCACAAATATCTGAATGGAAGCTATGCTAATTCATTCTCCTACCAGTAAAGGAGCTTGTTTCTCTAGTTTCTTCAAAATTAAACTTTTTTCTTTTTTTTTTTTTGAGACAGGGTCTCACTCTGTTGCCCAGGCTGGAGTGCAGTGGCACCATCACAGCTCACTGAAGTCTCAAACTGTGGGACCCAAGTGACCCTCCTTCCTCAGCCTCCTAAGTAGCTGAGACTACAGGCACGTGCCACTGAGCCCAGCTAAGTTTTTTAGAGACAAGGTCTGGCTATGTTGTCCAGGCTGTATTAAACGTTTTAAAAAATCTTTGCTAATCTAATAAAAATGATCTCACTGCGACTTTGTTTTTTCTCTTATTACAACATAGTTGAATAGCTTCTCATATGCTTAAGAACCATTGAATTTCCTACGAACTGTCCATCCATATACTTTGCTCATTTTTCTATATACATATATATTTTTATTGGTTCACAAGAGTTTCACATACATGAGGGAAACGAGCCCTTTTGTGGCATCAATTTAAGATCATTTTCCCTGGTTCATCACTTCTCTTTATGAATGTAGGTTTTTGCCAGGCAGCAATGAACAAGACAGTCGGCCTCTCTGAATGTGGGCGGCCAGGACTAAAGTGAAAAGTCTGTCCCTTCTCCGTCTCACGTTTTGTGATGGCACACACACTTGGTGGAAGGGGTCAACAGAGGCCACACAGGCCCCCGGGGAAGAATGGAGAGCCAGGTCCGCGGCTGGGCCGGTGCTCACCCGTCGCGTGGCGGAGCCCGCCAGGCCAGACTCCCCTCCCGGCCCCTCGCGGGCACAGAGCTCGTGTCCCAGGGCCCCGCCGGCCAAATCCAGAGGTCACCGTGAGTGGGGGCAAGTCCTAGGCCTGTTCTAGAGAAAAACTCGACCCACCTACCGCCACCACTCCCCAACTCCGCAAGAAACGCGTCCGAGGAGAGGTGGAGAGGGAGCTGCCCGCGCGCGTGGGCGGCAGGGCCGTGCCACGTGGGAGGGGGCCCGCGCGCGGAATTCCCTCCGGCCAGACCAGACCCGCGCGCGCCCGCTGCCCCGTCCACGCCGCCCGCGCCCCGCAGTCCCACCCGCAGGACCCCCGGCCGCGCCAGGGTCTCGCCTGCGCTCCCCCGCGCCCGCCCGCGGACTACAAGTCCCGCCGTGCCCCGCCGCCGTCCCCCGGCTTCCGGTGCTGCGCAGTTTCCGGAGCGGATTGCAACCCGGAGTCCGGATCCGATCCCGCTCTGCACATTCCAAAGGCAGGTAAAGCTCCGGGCCCTGCGCCCGCCGCCCGCCCCGGCGTGCGCCCCGCCGGCCCCGGTCCGCGCCCGCCGCCCCCGCGAGCCCCGGCGCGCCCTGGGCCCGCTGCCCCCCGCCCCCCGCGCCCGGCAGCCGCGCGCCGCCCCGGTCCAGCCGCCATGCCGACTGTTCTTTGTTACATTCGCCGGCTGCGGGCACCGTTGGCGATCGGAGTCAAAACCCGGCTGGATTTCCCGGAGCCGCTCCGGGATCGCCCTGCGCGCCGCCCGCCCGCCGGGTCCCGCCGCCGCGGGCGCTCCTGGCCGGGCTCCGCGCCCCCGCCCCCGGCTTCGCGCCCCCCGCCCGCCCGCCCGCCCGCCCGCGGCCAGGCCCAGCGCGGGGCCGCGGGGCTGCCGGGCCGCGCTCGCCCGTGGGCGCGGCGCAGGGTCTTCGCCGCCCCCGGCCCGCGGCCCCGCGGCCCCTGCCGCCGGGCGGCCTCGTCGCCGAGGGCCCCGGGGATGTCATTATCCCCCGCCCTCGGGTACAGCCCATGCGGGTCGCACGGGAGGGTCCCTGGACCCCCACCCCCGCGTTTGGAGAAGCTGAGTCCTGGTGATGGGGTCTCCCAGACCCCATGTGCCTTATTTTCGTAAGCCTTTTGGTGGCAGAGAGAAGGTAGCGAGGTGGATGGACAGGTGACGCGTACCTAGCCGGGGTGGGTGGCCGTGCGGGGACGGGGCGTGCCCGGCCGCTCAGGTGAGGCCTGCCTCGCGCGGACAGGTGGGGACGGGGGCCACGCGCGGCCTCCGGCTAGAGGGGAGGTGTTCACGCAGGGGTTAGCCTTGAGAAAATAGAAATGAAAACTCGTGGAAATAAATACTCCTATCTGGTGGTTAGAGTTATCACCCATTTACCTTTCTTAGCCCCCTAATGTAGTGGATGGGTTTTTTTCCCCACAAATGCTCAGGAATTGCCTCTTACCCCCAAGTCCCCAAAGGGAGTTTAAAACGGTAGAAACAAGTGTGTGATCAGAGACACGTGGACCTGTGTGTGTATTTAAAGCTGCCAACACTCGTTTTAAAAAAAACCACATTGGCTTAAGCCAGACTCAAGTGAATTTGGAGAACCCAGCTTGGTTCCTGAAGGGTGAGATGTGAAGGAACCACTGGTTTTGTGATGAACCTTAAAAGGTAGCAGTGACAGTTCTCCTTGGAGAATGCAGTGATGTCAACACTTGATAAGGGCGGTGATCCCTCCCCGGTGCACACACCACTACCGTATTTTGTTTCAAGCTCAAACATTTTCACGTGTTCCACGTTTTCACTGCTTCACTCCTTCCCCAGATTTCCTGACATCGCTGCCTCACGGTGAACGATTAAGAAATAGTAGCTCTATAATTTAGATTTTCAAGAGCAAAAACACCATTTTTTTAATAGTTTGTTTTTCTTCTTATATCTGTGATTCATACTTTTTGCCGCAAAGTAGCCAGCAAAGAATAAACTAATATGTTCCATTTTGGAAGCAGGCGGGACGGTTATTTCTCCAGAAGACAAATAAATAAATTTAAAAATCAACTGTAGTTGGAAGGCTGCTAGCTTGTCTTAGAATAATTATATTTGACAAAGAACTCTGTTCACTTAGGACGTGGCTCTCATATCATTTTCGATGTCATTATCTGTACAGAAGGCCAGGAAAGAACAGTCCTGCCATTTTGCAGATTGAAGGGAGATTTAAGGCATCTGTGTCTTCCACCCGTGCGCTCAGAGGTTGGGATGGTGAGCGGTGACTTAAATGCTTTTTCAGACTCTGTTCCTCATTTGCAAAGTGTGAACGGCCCTGCTCAGCTCCCCTCACAGTGCTGGTGTGTGCAGATATTCATTCATTCGGCCATTCATGCATTCTTGCCACCTGTGTTTACTGAACACCTGTTACGTGCCCCGCGCTGTAGTGAATGGAGAGAGGGCTGCACCTGGGGGACCTAATGTTCTGGGCAGGGGAGTGGAGGTGGTGTAGACAGAAAATCATAAAACTCTCAGGTAAGACGATGGGAAGAGCATGAAGAAAGGAAGGAGGGCAGGCAGGTGGCGGGCAGGGGATGGGGCACTCAGGGGCTGGGACTAGAAGGGGCTGTCTGAGGAGGGGCCACAGTGGAGACCAGTGCTGTGAGGGAGCCTCTAGTGGAGGTGGGTGCGGTGGTGCCTGCCTCCACCGGGCAGATGGTGGCAAATGCAAAGGCCCTGGGGTGGGATGAGCCCAGGATGGGACAGGCCAGTGTGGCCATGGAGGTGGGGCAGCAGGGGCCGTGCACCAGGAAAAGATTTTATTCTGACTGCCTTGTGGATGCCACTGAGGGGCTTTGAGCAGTGGTGGGGCAGAGTCTGCATCTTTTGGCTGTGTGGGGGGAATGGAGCTGGCATCACTGGAATCCAGGCCCTGCGTGATTCCACTCCACAGAACACGGAGGCAGAAGGGGAGATGGGGCAGGACAGAGCCTAGTTCCAGAGCCAGGCAGGCCTGCTGCTGGTTTGGTTGGAAATGCATGGTGGGTGACTGGAGCTGCTATTTACTGAGGTGCAGGTGACCTGAGGCATTCAGGGGCACTGTAGACCAGGCATCTTCAAACTCTCCCTCAGAGTGGGAGAAGACCCTGCCCCGGGGCCACATCCACTCCTCAAAAGGCTCCTCCTAAGGAAAGGTCCCTCCCCTTGCAGTCATGGCCCTGGGGTGTGGGAACTGCGGGGTCCCAGCAGATGTAAGGGTGTTGGGGAATGGCTCCCCCGTGGGCCACAGGTCTGCAGCAGCTGCGGGAGCCTCTACACCAGCGGTGTTCATGGTGATCGTTGATGACAAGTTGATCTTGGATGAATTCAGGCTCAGAACTCAAGAGGATGTGGCATTGGGGGACTCTGCTGTGACCAAGCCCCTTCTGCTCCCATCTCCTTATTTCTGGAACCAGCTTCTCTGTGCTCACATTTCTAGAAAAAGGAATAGGGACAGAGGTGAGCATTTGTCCATGCTATGTGAACTGATTAGGGGAAAAAAGCTCTTTCTATTAAACACAGCTTTTATGTTAGAAGATGGTTTATCAAAGCGTAGACTATTTCTGTTTTGATCAGTGGTGTTCCTATTGTTGTCATACCACGAAAAGGAGATATGGTTCAATGGTGGACCGCATATACGATGCTGGCCCTGTAAGATGATAGTACCGCATTTTTACGGTACCTTTTCTATGTTTAGATATGCAAATACTTACTATTATGTTACAGGTACCTACAGTATTCTGTTAGTTAAGTGCTGTACAGGTTTGTAGCCTAGGAGTCATAGGCTGGGCCGTATAGCCTAGGTGTGTAGTAGGCTATACCATCTAGGGTTGTGTATGTACACTCTGTCATGTTTGCACAACTACAAAATCCCATAGCAATGCATTTCTCAGAATACTGTCGTTAAGCAACACGCGACTGTACTGCGGTGATGATTCAGGACATGTTAGCACAATCCTATGGTTGTAGAAAATCAAGACGAATTCAATTTATATGCATGTTTGTGTTGCAAAAAGTTACAGTAGAGTGAATCAATAGAGTAATTTCAATCATGAATATATAACGTTGGGTTTACATTGTAGTAACAGAAATAGGAGTTCCTAGAGGAAGAAGTGTATGCTTCCTGGCCTTAAAGAAGAGCTTGTTCATGTGCGTCGTGAGTGGATGGCCATGGCTGTCACGTCATCGTGCCTCGATTCTAATAGATATATTTACAAGAGTGAGATGGCAGCTTTATTTTAACTCGGTATTTACAGTATGCTGGAAATGATGTCCCTTGCAGCTGTTTAAAACAGGGATGAACAGTTTATACTGTCAGCTGAGATGCAGGGAGTAGCATTTTAGGAAACACTTTCATGGGGATACTGGCAAAACTCAAAGAGCCTGGCTGCTCCTGGTTCCAGGCGTCAGGTGGAGCTACCAGCTACCGTCCGGGGCCTGGGAGGGCGAGGGGCTGCCAGGATGCTGGCTTGGGAGTTGGGGGTGGCAGGTAAGTGCTGCATCTAGAGGGATGGAGGTCTAGGTAGCCAGCTTGTGGTACCCCCTGTGGAGGCTCTGGAGGGGAGGTGCAGACAGCAGAGGGGCTTAGGAGGGAGCACGCAGTGAGAGGGACCCTCCAGGGCAGAAGGGGTTTCCAGAGGAGGCAGTAAGGATGGCTTCGGGTGGAGAGGAGCCTGGATTGGGCGGGGACCCTGCTGAAGCCACTCATCCTACATGAATCCTACTCAGAGCAGGAGAAGCCAAGATCAGCGATCCTCCCGTCTTGGCACCCCAAAGTGCTGGGATTACAGGTGTAAGCCTGTCCTGGAGTCCTCCAAGCCTGTGGGGTCTGATGAGCACAGACGGCTCAGCTCTTCCTTGCTTCCATACCCTTACATAAAACTGGAGCTCGGCTTTCTCAGAGAGGATGCTTTTCTTTGCCTGAGATGCACCATCTGTTACTGGCTCCGTTTGACCGATCTCCTTGTTCAGCATGGCCCAGGTCTCCACTTGACAGCTCTGAGTGTTGACCTACTGCAAACATCATCAGTAAACCTTGACTAAGTGATGCAGCTCGCGGCAAACTCATTGTGAGTTCAGGGTCCTTAAGTCTTGATGTGGGTGGGGCCTGCAGGATGCAAATGCGGTTCGACTTTAACTGCCCACTCACTGGACCAGAGTCTGCTTTTGAGAAGGGGTGTTTCAGGTGTCTCATAACCCTCTGGCCTCTGGCCTTTTGTAAGTTTCAAAAAAAAAAAAAATATATATATATATATATACATGCTACTTAGTTATAGTAGGTTTGTCTTTTATTGTGACCAAAAACATAAATGTTATTTTAGCACCACGTTAGGCAAGAGGTTAACAGGGTCCTTGTTCTGAGCAGGCTGCCTTAACTCTGACTGTTAGCTGGTCCTGTCATCTGGATTCCTCTTGTCTCCCTGGGTCCCTATCCCCCAGTACATCTGACTTCTCCAGGCTTTGCTCTCTGCCTATGCTCATTCTTTCCGCTTTTTAAAATACGCTAAACCAGCACTCACAGCCTCTCCACCATCCAAGCCCTGTAGGGTCGCACAAGCTTCATCAAGTAGGAATCAGTCCTCCCACCCCCCCTTTTTTTTTTTTTTTTTTTTGTTAAGCAAACACAGGACAGCCAGTTAGGGCAGCCATCAGTGTGGTAGAGTCTACACTACCTCAGTTTGCTTTTTTTTTTTTTCCGAGACAGAGTCTTGCTTCGTCACCTAGGCTGGAGGGCAGTGGTGGGATCTCCATCTCGTCTCACTGCAACCTTGGCTCACTGCAACCTCTACCTCCTGGGTTCAAGCAATCTTCCCACCTCAGCCTCCCGAGTAGCTGTGACTACAGGCATGTGTCACCATGCCTGGCTAATTTTTGTGTTTTCTGTAGAGATGGGGTTTCTCCATGTTACTCAAGCTGGTCTCAAATTCCTGGGCTTCAGCAATCCCCCCGCCTTGGCCCCCAGAGTGCTGGGGTGACAGGTATAAGCCACCGCGCCCAGCACAGTTTCCATTTTTAAGATGGTAGAGGCCACACCTTTCTCTCCCTCTTAAAGAACCAGATGTGAAAATGAGAAATATAGATGTCATCTTTGATGAAACTAAGAGGTTCAGAAAGTGAGAACGGAGAAGCAATCGTAAACAGTACAAGGAAACGGCAGGGCTGAAGGGCAGGGCTGAAGGCCCAGTCAGTGCACAGCATCAAAGCAGGGCACAGAATTTCAGGTCACAGGAGCTAGAACAAATTCTGAAAGATTCTGGAGGTAGAGAGCTGCACAGAGGAGATTTGCTGGCAGGAAAGACACCAGATGCATCAGCCACGATGCTGGAAGCTGATGGACCATGGAGTCCTTCCTTGGACATTGGGCGTTCAGAGTGGAAGTGACCAGTGGCCGTGTACCCAGGCAGCCTAACTGAGGTGTGAGGGTAGAATAAGGACATTCACAGACATGACAAATCCTCCCACAAGATATACCCCCATGCGCCCTCCTACGGAAACTACAGGAAAATGTGCTTTCCGGATCCGAGGAGTAGACCAAGGAAAGGAGAGCAAGGAGGCTCGAGGCTCAGGAAACAGCTTCATTTGCAGGAGAAGGAACCAGGCGCCCCCAGGCTGATGTGGAAGGGGAGGCCCAGGATGCAGCTGTTGTCAGACCTTGAGGGCATGGGACAAGGAGGGGAGGTGCTAGGAAACACACCTGAACCCGTGGTCCATCTTGTTGGTCTGACCCGGTGAAAAACTGTAAGGAGAAGCAATCGCAGGGTGCGGGAAGTTATAGACATGGGTGTCTTCCCCTCCTACCACCACCAGCAGCAGAACCTGTGCACGTGCGGCATACAAAACCTGCACATGGGCAGCAAAGACAAGCCGCGTGCATATGAAGCCACCTAGCGCAGTTCTATAAACTGACTATAAACCCTTCTCTCTAATCTTATTCCTCGCTAAATACGGTGCTTTCTTCCAGCTGAATCCAGTGGTTCCGCGTGCCCAGGAGCGTGCATTTTGCACTCTCTTTGGCCCTCACCGCCCACTGACCTCCTGCACCACCTCCTCTGCCCCGCACAATGGTAGCAAACAAAATGTGTGCCCAGCATGTTGAATGTTTCCGACACAAAGAGATGATACATGTTTGAGATGATGGATATCGCTTATTCCCCTGATCTGATCACTATCCATTAGAAGCATCAGTTTGTACCCCACAAATAGGTACAATTGATTATGTGTCAAAATAAAAGTATAAAAAAATAAGGCCTAAGCAAATATAACAAATCAATTAAAGTTATTGATGATGAAGTTGTTTAAGTTCATTTCATCATTTCTTTTGAAGAAAAAAATGTATTAATAATGAACTTGTTAGGGCAGTGAATATTTTCAGAGTCATAATATATATATCGATTTAACTATAATCATCCTGGAGAATGAGGGGAGGGGAAGAGAATGTAAGTAAGCTAGCCCTTCATCTGCCATAAGAAGTAAAAATGCAAGATCCAACTTTGAGAAATGAGGGATCTCAGAGAAGCGTGTTATTTTGAGGTGTAGGAGCAGATACAGCAGAAAGAGGCTTGAATGGCCACCCTGGGGAATGGGATAGCAAATGGGGAGGGGGAAAGGGGCACTTTTTGTTTTTTAAAGCTGTTTATATAGATACCATTTGGATGAAACCAAGAGGTTCAGAAAGTGACAAAAAAGAAGAAATCATAAAAGAAATACTCTTAAGAAAACATACTATTTCTAGCTATATAATAGCTATTTGCTTTATTTTAGAGAAGACAAAAAGAAAGACTTGGACATAAAAGGCCCGATGTTCCATTGTATCCTGGGGCCTTCCTGGCAGATGGGAGGGGCTGGGCCAAGGGGGGTTCTGGTCGTGTCACGTAGGTGTGCGCAGGTCGAGGCCGGCATGCTACAGGAGAGACTGTACTCAGCAGGGCCGGTCAGAGCACCCGTGTGTCACTATGTGCTGAGCCTGGGTGCTGGAGAGGTGATGAAACGCAGCAGGTCTGGAGGAGCAGCAGCCATCCCCAGGAAGGAGGCTGCGGATTGGCTGTCAGTGGTAACAACAGAGGACCATTGTTAGTTTCTGTCGTGTTTCAAGACACGTGGAGAGGGACAGTGGGCTTCTCATGTCTACTTTCGTGACCCACTGTTGGCCTACAGGTCCCAGATTGGGAACCAGAGGGTCAGTGAGCGGCTCTGGGAAACATCTCTAGGCAATGAGGTGTCCGACATTGAGCCAGTGAGCCCTGTGAGTGCAGGCCTGCGATGCAATCCTGCCCTACTTCCTGGTGGGCTCACTCCAGTCGGGAAGGAAGGATATGGGCCCAGACAGGGACAGCCTGTGGCTTTAACAATGGCAGCTGCTGCTCAAGAGGGACAGTGACAGGGAGGGTGACCTCAGGCAGAGGCAGAGGTGGTGGTGCAGGAGGTCGGGAGGGGGTGAGGGTGGGGGGAATGGAGAGCCAAAGAGAGTCCCCCAAACACTCCTGGGGCATGCGGAACCCCTGGATGAGGCTGGAAGAAAGCATTGTATTTAATGGGAAATAAGATGAGAAAGAAAGGGAGTTACCGCCAGCTTGCAGAATGCATGCCTTTTAACTGCTGGGCAGCAGGCAGTGAGGAGTGGTTGCTGTATTGTGCCATTTCATCACAGCCTTGGAAGCTGGGTGAAAAACCTCTGTCTACCCATCTGTATCTGTATTTTATCTACATGTCTGTATCTGTGTTTTATCTGTATGTCTGTATGTGTGTTTTAACACTACTTTATGAGATGGTAGCAACGAACTGAAATTTGGAAGTTGTGCCAGCTGAAAGGGACTTGGTGAGTACTAGGCCACCCCTCTTATTGTAAGGTAAGGAAACAGAGGCCCTTGGAGGGGCCATAACTCACCTGAGGTCTCTCTCATCTGGTAAACAGCAGAGGCAGACTCACACCCTGGGCCTGGTGTCTAGTCCTCTATCTTGCAGCAAAGCCAGGCCCTGCCCCTTTGCTGACCCCGGGAGTCTGCAGTGTGGACCATCCTTCTTTAGCACGTTCATCAGCGTGTGCAAAAGGTGCTCTTTGCCCAAATAAATTCGGGAACCTGCTGGACAGAACACATCTCAGCAGAGATTTTTGTTGAAGGACTTTTCGGTGCCTCTCCTGTGCTGGTGTGTGTCGTGACTCCAGAGTGGGAATCTGCAGGGTGTCACAAACTGGCTTAGTCAGAGTCCCTCTCCACCCACCTGCTAGCCCCCTGAAGCCCACCCACAGCATTTTTCGGGATGGTTCTGCAGCACATATTTTTGAAAATACGTTTGCTTTTTCCATTAGTGGGTTTTCCCTGAGTGCTTTTAATATTGTCACGAGGGCATGTGCCCAGTGGGAAAGATGCTCCTCCTGCTTCAACAAAAACTCCCTGAGCCTCCAGACCAGGGCTGGCTTCTGAGCACTTGAGATGGGCCTGGTCCAAATTAAGAAGCTGAAAGGGTAAAATACACACTGGATTGCTAAGGCTTCGTATGAAAAAATTCCTTAATACTTTTTCTATATTGTATTTTTTCTATGTTTATATTAATAGATGTTGACATAATATTTTGGGTGTACCGGATTAATAAAATGTTACTAAAATTACATATGTGAATCTGAGCAAGAATTTTTATGGCTTAAACCCAGATTGTTCTAAAGTTTATATGGAAAGGCAAAGGAACTAGAATAGAATGGCTGGAACAACTTTGCAAAAGAAGCATAAAGTGGGAGGAACCATTCTGCCCTGCTTTGAGACTTGACTAAAGCTACAGTCATCAAGACTGCATTGACTGGGCTCCGCCGAGCATGGTGCTGCTGGAGAGATCAGTGGACTAGAAGGGAGACCCAGGCATAGATGCACGTAAGTGTGGGCGCCCGGCTTTGACAGAGGCGCAGAAGCCAGTCAGCAGTGCTGAGGCCATGGGGCATTGTAGACAAAAAGGTGGACCTCAGCCTCAGCCTCTCAGCTTATACAAAAATTAATTCAGATTGGATAACAGATTTAAATGTAAGATATATACTTATAAGACTTTTCTAGCTGGGCCTGGTGGCTCACACCTGTAATCCCAGCACTTGGGAGGCCGAGGTGGATAAATGGCTTGAGCCTAGGAGTTCAAGACCGGCTTTGGCAACATGGAGAAACCCCGTCTCTACTAAAAATGCAAAATTAGCCAGGCGTTGTGGTGCATGCCTGTAATCCCAGCTACTCCAGAGGCTGAGGCAGGAGAATCACTTGAACCTGGGAGGCGGAGGTTGTGGTGAGCCAAGATCGCACCATTGGACCCCAGCCTGGGCAACAACAGTGAAACTCCATCACGTCTCAAAAAAAAAAAAAAGAAAAAAAAATAGCCGGTGATGTGTGCCTGTAGTCTAAAAACTCAGAAGGCTGAGGCAGGAAGATCGCTTGAGCCCTGGAGGTGGAGGTTGCAGTGAGCCGAGATCGCGCCGCTGCACTCCAGCCTGGGCGGCAGAGTGAGACTCCCTCTTCAAAACAAAGACTTTTCTAAGAAACATAGGAGAAAGTCTTTGGAACCTTAGGCTTGGCGAAGAGAGGTCTTAGATGTGATAACCAGAAGCATAGTCTGTGAAAGGGAAGGTCGATCCACTAGACTTCAACAACATTAAAAACCATTGCTCTGCAGAAGACCCTTAAACTGGGAGTGGGAGGAATGGAAAGACAAGCCCCAGACAGGGAGAAAATACTTGCAAACTACACGCGACAAAGCATCTAGATATACAGATAAGGAACTCTCAAGCACAACCGTAAAATAACCCTGTCAGTCCAACTAGAAAATGGGCAAGAGGGCTGGGTGCAGTGGCTCATGCCTGGAATCCCAGCACTTTGGGAGGCCGAGGTGGGTGGATCACGAGGTGAGGAGTTTGACACAGCCTGGCCAACACGGTGAAACCCCATCTCTACTAAAAATACAAAAATTAGCCAGGCATGGTGGTGGGCACCTGTACTCCCAGTTACTTGGAGGCTGAGGCAGGAGAATTGCTTGAACCTGGGAGGTGGAAGTTGCAGTGAGCCGAGATCACGCCACTGTACTCCAGCCTGGGCAACAGAGTGAGACTCCATCTGAAAAAAAAAAAAAAAAGAAAAAGGAAAATGGGCAAAAGATGCGAAGAGACCTTTTATTGAAGAGGATTTATTAATATTAATACATGTGGCCTACAAGCACGTGAAAAGATGTTCAGCGTCTTTAGCCACTAGGGAAATGCAAATTAAAACCACAAGGAGACACCACTTCACATCTGCCAGAATGACTAAAATAAAAAATAGTGACCCACCAGATGCTGGTGAGGCCGCCAAGAAACTGGATCTCTCCTGTGTCGCTGGTGGGAGGTGCAAAGTGCTGCAGGCTCTCTGGAAAACAGCCTGTCAGTTTATTGAAAAACGAAACATCCTCCTACCAGATGACCCAGTCATTGCACTCCTGGGCATTTATCTCGGAGAAATGAAAACATGTACAAAAAAACCTGTACACGATTGCTCCTAACAGCTTTATTTGTAACAGCCCCATGTGGGAAAAATTGCAAGCGTCCTTCCGTGAGTGAGTGAATTGCTAAACAAACGGTAATGCACTCGAACCATGGAATATTATTCAGCAATATAAAGGAATGAGCTTTTGATAGAGGCAACATCCTGGAGGGATCTCAAGGGCATTATTTCAGTTAGAAAAAGCCAATCTCAAAGGTCACAGACTGTCTGATTTCATTTATATGGCATTCTTTTTTTTTTTTTTTTGAGACAGTGTTGCCCAGGCTGGAGTGGATCTCGTCTCACTGCAGCATCCACCTCCCGGGTTCAAGTGATTCTCCTGCCTCAGCCTCCCGAGTAGCTGGGATTACAGGCACCCGCCACCACACCCGGCTAATTTTTGTATTTTTAGTAGAGATGGGGTTTTGCCATGTTGGCCAGGCTGGTCTTGAACTCCTGACCTCAGGTGATTCACCTGCCTTGGCCTCCCAAACTGCTGGGATTACAAGCATGAGCCACTGTGCCCAGCCTATGTGACATTCTTGAAATGACAAAATTATACAGATGGAGAACATTTTCTTCAGACATGTGTCTTTTAAAATCACGAAGCTTTCATTTCCTAATATTTCAAAACCAGTAGCTTTTTCTAAACCTGCTCAGCCTTTGCAGATCATATTAATAAATAATCCTCAAAACTGTTTTTCAAGCTGGGCACAACAGCTGTACTCCCAGCTCTGTGGAGGCTGCGGCAGGAGGGTGGCTTGAGCCTAGGAGTTTGGGGCTGTAGTGTGCCGTGTTCACGCCTGTGAAAAACCACTGCGCTCCAGCCTGGGCAACATAGTGAGACTCTGTCTCTTCAACATGTTTGTTTCACCTGTTCTGCTGAAGTGTGTAGAGCCTCAGCTTGCTTTCCTTTCACTGCTTTCAGGACCCTTTGCACAAAACTTTTCCTGGGGGAACCAGGAAAATCTGCCCCCAGCCCTGGGGAAGATTGTGAACGGAGGAGATCAGGGCTAGAGTAGAGAGGAGTTGCATCTTAACTCCTTTCAGTGTTAGGGAGTTTGACTACCGGCGCAGCAGAGGCCCCTGAGTGGCTGCCTTCTGCAGGGTCACTCTGTGTGTGAATAGAAAATCTGTGTAAAACTCAGATAGTCAGTGAGGTTTCTGGGCTTTCTGAGCTGAGGGTGTCGGGCATCTCCCCACATCTCAGAGCTCAGCACAGAAAGGAGTCCCCATTCCCTTAGCCCTGCCTGGGGAGGTTACCCTCCCAGGCAAGCAGGTTGTGGTTGAACCCATCCATCCATCTGGTAACAACAGAAAGTTCGGATTCCTTGTTCTGGACCTTTCCCTGTTTGTACTGAGAAGGGAGTGAATAGGGTCTCCCCAGGGAGTGGAGGTGTCTTGCTTCTCCCCAGGAATCAAGATGCGGGTCAGGTGGTCCAGCCGGATCTGGGCTCTGCCAGCCCTCTCTGGCTTCCCCTGTGCAGGCCCCGGTCGCACCCTCTGTTGTGTGGTGTGTGTGGAAGGGGAGAAGCGTTGTGCTCGTTCTGCTGCCCCAAATGAACAGCCCTTCAACACCAACTGGCCATGGCAGGTGTCCCACGAATATCTGGACAGGAAATGGACTTCGTTTTGTTTGAGCTGGTAAGATGCTCTTGTGGGTGCCAGGCTGCAGATTCCAAGAACAGCATCATTGGCTTGCAAGGTTTCTTCAGTGGCACAGGCTTTGTTTGAACTTTCTTTCGAGTACGTGAGCTGGGAAACCCGTAGACAGGCTTAGTGTCAAGTGGAGGGAAGGCAGCGGCCTGGCCAAAGCCAGACCAGGGTGGTCCCTGGAGGCCACTAAGGAGAGAGACCCCAGGCCGGGGCCACCTCCTGTCGTGGGCTGGGGATGGCAGAGGCCAAGCGCAGGTCATTGTGGTAGCATTGGAACCTTGCTTAGGTGCTTTGTAAATATCGAAAGCAATGATATAAAAGTTTAAAATCCCTTTTTATATGGAACGTGTAAAATTTCTCTTCCAGATCTTAGTGCTAATCTAACTAAACTTCTGAAGTTTCTTGGCATAACTTGTGCAAATGAAACATTTGAAACTTTCCAACCACTCTTAATTATCTGGAGGTGAGGAAGGTGTCAGGTCAAAAGATTTATCAGGGCTCTCTTGTACATAGGGGGCTACATACAAAATACATAAGACTTGAACAAAGGGAGTGAGTGGAAAAGTCACTTTTAAGCTTCTGTCTTTCATGGTTAAAGATCTAGTAGAGGCTGCGCATGGGGTCTCATACCTGTAATCCAAAGTGGGAGGCTGAAGCAGGAGGATCGCTTGAGGCCAGGAGTTTGAGACCAGCCTGGCCAACATAGTGAAACCAAATCTCTACAAAAAATTAAAAAATTAGTTGGGCATGGTGGTGCGTGCCTGTAGTCCCAGCTACTTGAGAGGCTGAAGCTGGAGGATCACAGGAGGTCACGAGTTTGAGGCTATAGTGAGCTGTGATGGGACCATTATACTCCAGCTTGGGTGACAGAGCAAGACCGTCTCAAAATAAAATGAAAGAAAATAAATCCAGCAGAAAAAACAGACCACGTGCATGACATTATGTGAAACTGAGATAGTGGTTTAGGAACAGCCAACTTTTTGGGGGGAATCACAGAGGATATGAGAGTAATTGAAGGGAGAAAGGTGTCAGGGAGGGTGAGGTTGGGGCTCTGTCTTGAAAGATGGTGGAACCCCCGTGGTGGACTGAGGGGAAGTGGCTGTGCCTGGGGTGGACCTCGCGTCCTCAGCCTGGGGTGTGTTAGGGGGTGTACCAGGAAGTGGCAGATTCTCTTATCAGACATCAGCCTGTCCCGTGTGCCGGTGCCGAGGAGGGTCCAACTATATTCCACTGTGCAAGGCTGCCACAAGTCTTGCCCTCTTGGCCATTGAAGTGTGGTGGGAGAGACATGAGATCAGTCACACACAGGCATGGCTACATGGGTGACAGTGCTGTAAAGGAAATCGCAGAGTGCTTTTAGAAGCATGCCACGCTTTGGACAGGTGGATCAGGGAGACCCTCCCTGAAGAAGTGATGTTAAGCTAAGACTGAGGAGTGAGCAGGCATGGCAGAGAGGGCTGGGGAGTGAGGAGTGAGCAGGGGAGTGGGGAGTGGGGACTTGCAGAGAGGGCTGGGGAGTGAGGACTGAGCAGGGGAGTGGGGAGTGGGGACTGAGGAGTGAGTGGGCATTGCAGAGAGGGCTGGGGAGAGGGCCAGCCTTGGAGGGGCGAGCATTTGCAAAGGTCCAGAGGCAGGACCCAGCTTGGCGTTCCGGGAAGCGCGGCTGGAGAGGGTGGGGGTGGGGAGGTGGGGTGAGAAGGCTGCCGAGAAAGGCAGTGCCTGGTCACGTGCAGGAGTTTGGGTTTTGTTCCTGGGACAGTGGGAAGCCAGTGAAGCTTCAGGCTGGCAAGCGATGTGATTGGATTTATGTTCTAGAAGAACCGCTCTGCAGTGTGCAAAATGGGTTGGCGGCCCAGGCAGAGGAGGAAGAGTTGTCTGGAGACCCTTGCAGCCTTACAGGTGGGAGAAAGTGGGGTGTGGCCAAGGGAGGTAGTAAGGGAGGCTGCAGGTAGTGGGTGTGATGGGCAGGTGTGAGAGGGAGGCGAGAGAGGTCACAGCGGTTCCAGGTCTCTCTGACAACCAAATCCTAAGATGTAGGAGGTGGAGGCAGAGAGACTTCGTCAGGAGTGTCCAGATGTTTTTACTTTTGACATGTTGGTTTTTGGGTTGCTTGTTGCCTTCTGAATGAAGATGCAAATGATTTTCCTCTTATAGATTGTGTTTTTGGTGACAAGTTTAAAAACTGTGGCTTGCCCTAGAGCCCAAAGATTTTCTCTGTTTTTCTAAGTTCTATTATTATTTAATATTTTTATGTTTTAAGACTGTGATCCATTTTGAGTTAATTTTCTAATAAGATATGAAGTTATAGTTCATTTTATTCCCTGTGGATGCCCAGTTGTTCCTGCACCATCTGCTGAAATGGTTGCCCTTCCTCGCTTGGATTTTAAAATCCAATCCGCTTTTGTCTTTGTAAAAAAAATGCAGGCCGGGCGCGGTGGCTCACACCTGTAATCCCAGCACTTTGGGAGGCCGAGGTGGGCAGATCACGAGGTCAAGAGATCGAGGCCCTCCTGGCCAACATGGTGAAACCCTGTTGCTACTAAAAATACAAAAATTAGCTGGTGGGCGTGGTGGCACGTGCCTGTAATCCCAGCTACTCGGGAGGCTGAGGCAGGAAAATCGCTTTAACTTGGGAGGTAGAAGTTGCAGTGAGCCAAGATCGTGCCACTGCACTCCAGCCTGGGCGACAGAGCAAGACTCCATCTCTTAAAAAAAAAAAAAAAATGCTTTGGGCATGTTTGTTTAGGTCTATTTCTGGGTTGTCTGTTTTGTTCTATTGATCTCTGTCCACCTTCTCACCAGTATCAAAGTTTTTATGATGGTAGCTTGATAATTAAGTGTGAAGTCAGGTAGACTGAGTCTGTCACTTCAGGCTTGTTTTTCAAAGTTGTTTTTAACAGTTGTCTTCACTGAGCGTTCCGTGTTAAGGAACATTTGCCTGAAGTCACCCCCCATTTCCCGTTTACCACCAGGTTAGATGCAGATGGTCCTGGTCTGAGCTTAATTGACATTTGTGATAAGTTTGGTTTCCTGATATTATTACTGTGGTCTTCTTGTGATGGCAGTTGCGTTTAGTTATTGTAGTAGTAGTCATATAAATTTTAGAGAGATTTTCAGGCAAAGCAGTGGTTCTCAGACTTGAGCTGCATCTGAACCACCTGGAGGGCTTTGCAAGCAGAGTGCAGGGCCCTTTGCCAAGCCTGATTCATCAGGTCTGGGGGTGGGAGGCAAGGATGTGCATTTCTGAGATGTTCCCAAGCAGCGCTGGCACTGCTGGTTCCTGGTCCAGGGACCACATTTTGAAATCACTAATGTAAGGTAAGTCTTCCCAGGATTGGTGGTTGAGATAGGGGGACCTCGCACTTTTTTTTTTTTTTTTTTTTTTTTTTTTTTTTTTTGAGATGGAGTCTCACTCGGTTGTCTAGGCTGGAGTGCAGCAGCGCGATCTCAGCTCACTGCAAACTCCGCCTCCCTGGTTCAAGCAATTCTTCTGCCTCAGCCTCCCAAGTAGCTGGGATTACAGGCATGTGCCACCACACCTGGCTAGTTTTTTTTTTTTTTTTTTGAGACGGAGTCTCGCTCTGTCGCCCAGGCTGGAGTGCAGTGGCGCAATCTCGGCTCACTGCAAGCTCCGCCTCCCGCATTCACGCCATTCTCCTGCCTCAGCCTCTCCGAGTAGCTGGGACTACAGGCGCCCGCCACCACGCCCGGCTAATTTTTTTGTATTTTTAGTAGAGACGGGGTTTCACCGTGGTCTCGATCTCCTGACCTCGTGATCCGCCCGCCTCGGCTTCCCAAAGTGCTGGGATTACAAGCGTGAGCCACCGCGCCCAGCCACCTGGCTAGTTTTTGTATTTTTAGTAGAGATGGGGTTTCCCCATGTTGGCCAGGCTGGTCTCGAACTCCTGACCTGAAGTGATCTGCCCGTCCTCGTCTCTCGAAGTGATGGGATTACGGACGTGAGCCACGCACCTGCCCGGGATCTCAAACTTCTAGTTCTTTTTTCTTCTCCTTTTCCCTGAAATAGTACTTCCTCTGTGCCTTGTTCTGGGATGTCTTGTGTGCCTTAGAGGTCTGGAGACCACACTTCCGCTTCTATAAAGGCACTTTCTGAGTGTTAAAGGGAGTTTTGCCAAGACAGCAAAGACTTTGAAGATGCTCCATTTCTCAGGCCTGATCTGCAGCCTAGGGTGGCTGTGGTCTCTGATCTTGGGCCCAGAGGAGCCGTTTTAGAGAGGCCACGTTTTGGGGACCAGCTGCAGCTAATCAGGACCCTTATTGCCAGGACTCAGACATTTACATAGAATCAGAGTGTAGCACAGAGGCTAAAACCCTGCTCTCCTGCTTCCCTCACCCCTCTCTTCTGGGTTTCCTCTCCCAGCAGCTCCGCTCAGAGGGGACCTTCTTTGGGGGCACCTAGAAGGGGTGGGCAGTCTGTGAGAGGTGCAGGCCAGAGGCAAGGTCTGCCCCCGGGAGAGGCGGCCACGCGAGGCCTCAGGGAATTCGTGCAGGCTCCCAAGTAAGCAAGGCCAGGACGACCTCCCTCCATCCTCCCACTCCGATTCTAATAGCTTTGTTGGGAGTCTGTGTTCTGCGGTGATCTGACCGCAGTGTAGGGCGCCTCTTAAGGCCTGTCGTTCCCATTGCCCAAGCTTCTGACCGTGAGTCATGTGGGTTCCTGCAGGGGGCACACAGGTCCTACACCTCCAGTAGCACAGCAGCAACTCATGAAAGCGTGCACCCTCCCCACCCCACCCTAGGTTTCTTCTGCCCTTTGTCCCTATTCATCTCCTGCTCACTGCCCAGCTGAGCCCCCATCCCAGGCTGGTCCCTATTCACACCGAGGTGCCCATCCACAGGAATTGGGGCAGGCGAGGCCGAATGTGGCTGTGAAACTGAGTCAGACTTGCTAGAGCCGCACGAGATACCTTTGAACGTGAATGTGTGTTCCCAGGAAAAGAAGATACAGTGCTGTTTTGGGAGAAAATTTCACCCCCCTCCCCGGTTATTTCTGGCATTTTAAGGGCAAATTGGAACTCTGTCTCCTCTGCCTCACTTCCTTGTAGCTAACTCACTCTCCTAACTTGAAGTTTTCAACCCCGCACTGCTTTCAAACACACATGTTCAGTGACTGTGAGTTCCCATATGAGTGTTGCATGGTCTACTTTTCACCCTTCAAGCTGCTGGGGATGAGCGGGGTGGAGGGCGTGTGGAATCAGCATTCAAGAAGTGCCAGCATGCATGCTTTCCTAAACCACCCAGCAACGGGCATCAGAGAAGCAGGTTGCAGGAAGGACATGCCGGTGGGCACAGTTGAGGATGGGGGTGGGCAGAGGAGGAATAATTATTTGGTGGCACATACTGTGTGTATCTCACTTTATGCTCCTCCCAAACTGTATGAGGTGGGTGTTTTTATTTCCATTTTACAGCCTAGGAATGTGAGGCCCCAGAATGAACAATGTCTAGATCCACTCTGTGAATATATGTGTGTGGGGGTGTCAGTTTATGCTCATCTACCCACTATGCAAGTGTTTCTGGAGGTGAACCTCAAGGATGGATAGGGAATAGAATTGTTGGATCTGATAACAGCTTATGTGGGAGCACAAGAGTCCTCCACAACGTCACGCATTGATTTAGTCCCCAGAGAAACGAGTGTTTATGGGGCACCAGGCATAGGTTAGGAGCTGAAGAAAAAATGTTGCATTAGCCATACGTGCCCTTGAGGAATTCACGGCGCAGTGAGTGAGGGGAAAAAAAGTGACAACTGGCTTTTTAAAAGTGGTGGTATAGGTGGGCACGATGGCTCATGCCATAATCCCAGCACTTTGGGAGGCTGAGGTAGGAGGATTGCTTGAGCCCAGCAGGTAGAGGCTGCAGTGAGCCTTGATCACGCCACTGCACTCCAGCCTGGGCGACAGAGCAAGACCCTATCCCCAAAAAAAGGGGATATATTTGTTTTAAAAATGGAAATTGATGGCTAATATGAAAAGATGAAAGTCTGAGTTCATGAGGCCATTCAAATCCATTGCTTTTGTTAAAAATAACATTATTTGAGGTGAGAAGATGTTTCAGGGACCCCAGCCCCATTCCACAATAAGAGGAGACCCCACTGTGTGCTCTGTTTAGAACACTACATAATGTCCCCATACTGGCTGGAGGAGGCCTTTAGTAGGAATTGTCTTTAAACATTATTTTGGTAAGAGGCTAGGCACGGTGGCCCACACCTGTAATCCCAGCACTTTGGGAGGCCGCGACAGGCAGATCACAAGGTCAAGAGATCGAGACCAGCCTGGCCAACATGGTAAAACCCCGTCTCTACTAAAAATACAAAAATTAGCTGGGTGTGGTGGCTCACACCTGTAGTCCCGGCTACTCAGGAGGCTGAGGCAGGAGAATCACTTGAACCTGGGAGGCAGAGGTTGCAGTGAGCGAAGATCCTGCCACTGTACTCCATCCTGGGCAACAGAGGGAGCTCAATTTCAAAAACAAAACAAAAGTGTTTTGGTAAGAGCTTGTCATTAATGAGGCTCTCTTGTGTCCTGACAGGTGTCAGAGATGGCCGAAGATGGGAGCGAAGAGATCTTGTTTATCTGTAAGTGACCTGGGGACCTGCCCGAGGTCCGAGACCAGCCCTATGTCATAGAACACAGATGGGTGTGGTGCTTGCTCTCTGGGCAAAGCCACGTCCACATTTCGTTTTGTTAATATAGAAAAGCTATATATTTAAAATTTCCCTATGAAACATTTATTTCATAAGCAGTACACTACAGGGGTATGGTTTTAATAGGATCACCCTTCTCAGAACTCCTGGCTGAGGGCACTTTGCAGGGGGTAGCACTTGATTCAGAAAAGTAATCCAGGGCTAGGCAGGAGGGATGAACCCGCTAACATTGGCCATTTTCATTTATGCTCATTCTTTGGGGAGGGTCTTGGTCTTCGTCACCATGGAGGTGACCGTGCTTGATTTGAGGTGTGCGGCGGAGCTAGAGCTTTCCCTGGGGGCGTGTCCTGCCTTTGCACTCCTCGTGTGCGTGAGCGCTGACGGAGGCCTTCGGGACACAGGCCTTGTGCCATCCAATGCACCCTCGCTTGCTTGTCTTTGCAGTGTCGGCATGCATGTATCTCATGACTCTGGGTCACCCTCATGGGGCCAGGGTCCCCATTTCCCAGGTTTGTGTTCTTTAGGTGTCTCCCTCCCTGCGTGCTCTAATGCCCACATGTCTACTTGCAGGGTGTGAAGACTGCAGCCAGTACCACGACTCCGAATGTCCTGAGCTGGGCCCCGTGGTCATGGTCAAAGACTCCTTTGTGTTAAGCAGGGCAAGGTGAGTGACCGCCGTGAGCTGCTTTCACGGTCCCGGGCCTTCCAGATGCCAGCTGCGGCAGGAGCCTAGCGGCCTTTGTGTCTGCACATGGGCAGGAAGGAGCCTGAGGGAGAGCAGAGGCACTCTGAGTGAGAGCCAGCGATTCTGCTCCCACTGTGAACTGAGCAGCCTTGTTGTCAGGACACACCAAAACACGTGCTTCAAAGCTCCAGAGTGAGTTTCTTTGATCCACTCCAGGGTTCTTAGCTGGAGCCCAGCTGTTCCCGACACAGTGTGTGGAGGCTGCAGAAGAGTGGACTGGCCAAGGTGGTTGATGTGCTGAGCACCAGCAGCCAAGTTGGAGGTCTGCTCGTTGGCTTCTCTCTGCATTCCAGGTCTTGGCCTGCCAGCGGACACGTGCACACCCAGGCGGGGCAGGGGATGTGGGGTTATGAGGACAGGGACAGGGCTGACCCACAGCAGCTTCCAGAAGCAGTCCCTGCAGGCCTGGTGAGGCGGCTCAGTGGGCAGCAGCTGCCCTGCCGTTCTACCCTCACCTGGGGGAGGCTGTGCCACCTGGTGGCCCAGGGCAGGTGAGTTTGGACAAGGCACTCCTCTCCGGACCTCGGTGGCCTCTGTAGAGGATGGCAGTTCCTGTGGGGTGGCTGTGGTGTTGTGGGTGATGGTACCTGGCACGTGCTGCTGCTGCACAGGTGGTCGCTGTCTTTCCAGAACTGTTTGCAGGAGCCTTCCCACTGCCCCACAACACTGTTCATTTACTTTTTTTTCTTAGTGTGACTCAAAACAAAGAGATCAATGTTTTGGCCTAAAGTAGACAGCGGATCAACCCCCCTCTTCCCATCAACCCCCCTCTTCCCCAGAACCCTCAGGGACTGCCTGTTGCCCATGAAAATTCAGCGGAAACCCTTGGTCCCGCAGTCAGACCCTCCGTGCCGGCTCCTTGTCTCAGCGGCCTCCTGCCCACCCTGAGGGGCCTGTGCTCTGGGCACCCCATGTCTGCCTCCGTCGGAGGGGCCTGTGCTCTGGGCACCCCATGTCTGCCTCCGTCGGAGGGGCCTGTGCTCTGGGCACCCAATGTCCGCCTCTGTCGGAGGGGCCTGTGCTCTGGGGACCTCATGTCTGCCTCTGTCCGAGGGGCCTGTGCGCTGGGCACCCCATGTCTGCCTCTGTCGGAGGGGCCTGTGCTCTGGGGACCCCATGTCTGCCTCTGTCCGAGGGGCCTGTGCACTGGACACCCCGTGTCCACCTCTGTCCTGGACGTGTCCTGGGCTCGTCCCAGCTCCTATGCCTTCCTCCCCAGAACCCCGTCCTTGACATTCTTCTACTTCAGTTAAAGAGGTCACATCCTCAGTCAAACTGGCCCGCTCCACTTGGCTGGAAACCCTTTCTGTTTGGGACTTCCGTGGCCCTTGCGTCTTTCTCGGGGTGTTCTTCATATGGCTCCTCAGCAGGGAGTTCCCTGTGGTCCCCCCTCCATCGCTGGACCCCATACCAGTCTGACCCTGTTCTGTCCCGTAGCAGCCCCACCAGGGATGCACCTGTTGGCACTGTCTTTCCCACGGGGAATTAAACCCATCCTTCAGTACACAGCCCCGCCATGGTGTGCTCTGGGTGAATCTCACCAGGGCCCTGTGGTCGGCCTTGTGTAGCTAAGGCCACAAGATTATGGCTAGTTTGCCACAGCCCGAGGGCGTCATCACAACCTCAGCCTCAGTCATCATCATTCAGCACCTATCAGGAAGGCTTCTGTTGTTTTTTTTCTTTTCTTTGAGACAGGGTCCTGTGCTGTCACCCAGGCTACAGTGCAGTGGCACAATCTTGGCTCACTGCAGCCTCAAACTCCCGGGTTCAGCCATCCTACTGCTTTAGCCTCCCGAGTAGCTGGGGCTACAGGCACATGCCACCATGCCCAGCTAATTTTTTGTAGAGACAGGGTTTCACCATATTGCCCAGGCTGGTCTCAAACTCCTGGGCTTATGCAATCTTCCCACCTCGGCCTTCCAAAGTGCGTGCTGGGATTACAGGCGTGAGCCACCAAGCCTGGCCTGGAAGGCTTGTTTTATCACCTGGAGGATTTTATTTCAGAAGACCCCTGGCGGTCAGTGAGGGCGAGCTTTTAGGTTACCTTAACGAGTCGGTCCCTGGGTGTGAGTGCTCTCTTTTGAGTCTTGTTTTATTCCATTTCCAGGTCATCCCTTCCTCCCAACTTGGAGATCAGACGACTGGAAGATGGAGCTGAGGGGGTGTTCGCCGTCACTCAGCTCGTCAAGCGGACACAGTTCGGTCCCTTTGAGTCCAGGAGGGTCGCCAAATGGGAAAAGGAGTCCGCGTTTCCCCTGAAGGTAAAGGCTGTTGTCAAACAGGAGCTCAGGAACTGGGTGCTTTTCTGGCGTTCCCACGTGGGAATGGGGAGCAAGGACCACGGAGTTTCCATGATTTATAAATGCCTCGAAACAGCTCTAAATATTGTAGGTCTGCAGAATTTCCAAGAAAATGTTTCTTTCTACATTGCAAGAGCATCAGTGTTAAGTTAGTATTTTGTAAGTTTCAATTTTGCAGAACATTAAAGAGTTTATTTAAGACATATGCAGGAGAAACCCAAAATGCTGACTGCAGCTGTCTCACGACCTCCATTGCTGTCGCAGGCTTTATGAGGCAGCGTCTTGCAGGGGCCCGTCGCTCTAGTTATTTCCACACCTGTGCAGAGCGTATGGTAGTTTGCAAACCTCTTTCAAAGGGAAGGTGTTTGTTTAGGCAGTGATGAGACATTGGGCAATAGTACGAAGTTTGGCTACTCTAAAAAGCACATCAGACTGAGAGAAGACAGTGGTTCTCTACTTTGGCGTGAACTCGAGAAAACTAAGATATATGTAAATTGCAAGGCAGGCTTTAGAATACATAAAAAATAAGCCCTCTGGAAGGCTATGAGGCCAGGCGAGGCTGGTTTTTGACTGTTCCCATGCCTGCCCTCTGTATCGTACCCCAAGCCAGCCAGTCTTCAGAAATATCTGTGAAATAAACAAATGAGGAATGGGTTGTTAGTCAGCAAACTTTTCTTCGAGACCCTTGAAATGGATCTGCTTGTTTTAGGACAGGCAGATGAAGTCAACAACCTTGGGTTTTTGGAAGTCCTTTGGATAACTGAGCTTGTAAGGCAGATTTCAGCAAAAAGGGGGGAAAAAGGAAACGCACTTGATTTGTTTACAAAAGAAAGAAGGGAGGGAGGGAGGGAAGGAAGGAAAGGAAGGGAGGGAGGGAAGGAGGGAAGGAAGGAAGGAAGGGGAGGGAGGGAAGGGAAGGAAGGGAGGGGAGGGAGGGAAGGGAAGGAAGGAAGGAAGGGAGGGGAGGGAGGGAAGGGAAGGAAGGAAGGAAGGAAGGAGGGAAGGAAAGAAAAGGCTGTTTTAAGTTGAAGAAATATGTAACAATACCTAAAACATCCTGTGAAAGGCCGTTGGCTACCTGCCTGTCCTTCGCAGCACCCATCCGGTCAATGTACACAGTTGGTGTGGGTGCACGGTTGGGGGAGAGGCCCCCTTGAAGAAGTCTTTTGTGCCCATTTTGGTGGTCTTTCAGCTACGCAATTCTGAAGGTCATCGCCTGGTACTGGGTTGTTCTCAGTGCACACACCAGTGTTCAGCTCCTCTGTGCCCACAAGAGAGAGAGTGCTGCCAGTTGGGAGCACGCCTTCCTCAGCAGCTGGTGGTCATTAGGTGCCTGGTGGTCCCCCACCCCTGCCTTTCACTTCCAAGGGCTCCGTCCTTAGAGAGGCCTCTCTAGGAAAAGCTTAGGAGAAGGGAGAGCTCTCTTCCTGCAGGGAGGAAGAGACCATAACATCAGAAAATAAGGAACAAAACCCTCCTATAGTCATGCAGTTGATTTGAACTTCAAAACATCCAAGTTTTTCTCCCTGCTGCCTGCCTGCATTTAATCCATAAAGCAATAGTGCTGTTTGATAGATGGGGAGGCAGCTCATAAAGCCTGAGGAGACCAGCACCCCTTGGCGGAGCTGGGAGTAGAACTGGGTCCCAGTTCCCAGTGGGCCACCTGGAGAGCCTAGGTGTCCCCGTGACACCTGGACCGGGAGTGAAGCCCAGGTAGCGCAAAGCCCACCTGGACCAGGACTAGAACTTTGGTGTCCCCATGCCCACTAGAACCCGATTAGAACTTGAGTTCCACACGTGGGCTGTGAGTAACACTCAGGTACCCCGATGACACATAGACCGCTGGCTGTGTCTGCTGCTTCCTTTTGCCTGTGACTAACCTGACCCGTCCAAGCCACGTGGTCTACCTGTGACCCTCCTCACCATTGTAAACACCTCAACATCCCGTACAGGAGCCCTTATGGCCTCTGACGTGGCACTGTCTAAATGGGTTCCTCAGCACCTGCCCC
Source organism: Symphalangus syndactylus (assembly GCF_028878055.3). Classification (NCBI taxonomy): domain Eukaryota; kingdom Metazoa; phylum Chordata; class Mammalia; order Primates; family Hylobatidae; genus Symphalangus; species Symphalangus syndactylus. The sequence continues at coordinate 88,570,838 of NC_072427.2, forward strand.
CCACACGCTGACAGGCAGATGGGTAATCAGCCGTTTCCCCGGCTTCTCCGTGGGCTGACTCACCTTCAGGTGTTCCAGAAGGACGGGCACCCCGTGTGCTTCGACACCTCCAACGAGGATGATTGCAACTGGATGATGCTGGTGCGGCCGGCGGCGGAGGCCGAGCACCAGAACCTGACGGCCTACCAGCACGGCAGCGACGTGTACTTCACCACCTCCAGAGACATACCCCCGGGCACCGAGCTGCGCGTGTGGTACGCGGCCTTCTATGCCAAGAAGATGGACAAGCCCATGCTGAAGCAGGCCAGCTCTGGCGTCCATGGTACGTGGCGGCCCCTGATCCGGAGCCCACCTTCCCTTGTACCTCGCCGAAGGGGTTATGGCCCCTTGGCTCCGTGCTGACCCCACACTGATGAGATGGGTTGTGCTGGGCCAGCTGCTGGGATGCGGAGAGTGGAGGAGTGGAGAGTCGGGTCTGTCTTTCTGCTTGTTTTAAACATCCTTGGTCAGTTTGGGCACGTGGATGTAACACAAGTTAACACAGTGAGGCAGTGTTTAACAACAGAGATACATTCTCAGAAATGTGTCCTGGGGCGATGGCATTGTCATTAGCGCATTATAGAGCGCACTCTCGCCCACCTTGATGGCCTGGCCTGCTACACACCCAGGCTGTATGGTGTAGCCTGCTCTAGCTACCAGCCTGTCCAGCATGTGACGGTGCTGCATGCTGTGGGCAGCTGTAACACATGGTAAGTATTTGTCTATGTAAACATAGACAAGGTAATAGAGGAGAAATACTGTATTAGAATCTCATGGGACCACTGTCTTTGACTGAAACCTTACCACGTGGCGCATGACTGCTTAGCTCTGCCCTTGGGGCTATGTCCAGTGAGTGACTCATCTTCCTAATCCTATGAGGCTGGGATACTAGTCCTGTCTTTGGACAGAGGAAACAGCACAGAGAGGTTAAGGAACTGAACCCAGGTCACAGTGGAGTAGATGGAAGAAGTCAGGATTGGTCCATGGCACCCGGCTGCAGTGTTGCTGTTCACTGTGCAATGGCCTCCTCCCAGATTTGGGGGGAGTGTGTGTGTGTGTGTACACACGTGTGTAGCTGTGTGTGTGTGCATGCATGTTCAAAGAAAGCCCTAGTGAAGGTTATGTGTGTGATCTGCCCAAATCTAGCATTCCTGCTGGAAAAGCAGATCACAGCACCTGTCCTGCTAAGCGGGGGTCGGGGCATCACTTTGCCCATCAAGCGGGGCTGTTGAACTTTAAATCTTTCTCATCCATGTTATGGGTCTTTTTGATATAGATCCTCCTCATAAAACCTGAAGAAACTCTATGAAATTCCTGGTATTTGATGTCTTTTAACCTGCAAAACAGCAATTTCATATGGCCGAAGCTGACACTACCCAGGGGAGCAAATGTTATTTAATGTTGCTGTGAAGATTCTTTGCTCGAGGGGGAGAAATAGATATGGACTCTCCTGACCCCCCTCCCAAATGACCCGATTCTCCTACGAGCATTGTTTCCTGGTTTTATAAATGCAGCGTAATCCAAAATATTAGTAGCTCGGTAGTGTAAGATTCTTAACATATGGGAAGGCTCTGGTCTGTCCTGTTTGTCAGTATGATTGAGGCTTTGTAAAATGCCCCTGGTTGTCCCTAATCCCAGGTCTGCGATGGGCTGTGTGGGAGTGTCCCGGCGCTGCGCTGCCCCCATAAAACACCAGCAACCCAGTGGCTTCAGTCAGAAATGTGCCTCCCACAGTGCTGGAGGCCATAGGCCCACGGTCAGGGTGTCAGCAGGGCTGGTTCCTTCTGGGCAACCTGAGGGGGAATCTGTCCCGGGACTCTCCCCAACCTCTGGTGGTGGCCGGCACAGTAGCCTTTTGCGTCCCTTCGCTTGTGGCTGTGTTACTCCAGTCTCTGCCTGTCTTCTCTCCCATGTCCCTGTGTCATCTCTTCATAAGACCTCCCGTCATTGGATTCAGGCCTCCCCAATCCGGCATGACCTCACCTTAACTTGATGACATCTGCACACATCCTCTCCCAAAGGTGGTAGGTGGATGTGAATTTTGGGGAGCCACTATTGAACCCACTATGGGCCAGTGAGGGCTGGGTGGAGAGGGGCCGCTGGGGATGCTGCTGGGGAGGGTCGGTGAGGACCCAGGCCGGGCGGCTCCCTCTAGGGCCTGCAGCAGTGGCAGCGTCCTCTTCCGCCAGGTTGGTAAAGTGAGCCGAGTGTACTGGGGGCTTCGCACCCTTCACAGAGAGACTGTGGCTTTGTGGGGAGTTATTTAAGAATGAAAAGGACAAAAAGAACTTGGAGAAACCCACTGCTCTTCACCCAGCTGCTCCTAGCCCCACCCTCGTGGCTTTGCCAAAACCAGGTGCCTGGCCTGGCCCAGCACGAGAGAGGCCCCCGTGGCGGTGCCTGCTGGATCAGGGGCCATTTCTAAGTCCTGCGAGGCTGGGCTCTCCGAGCAGACCCAAGTAACTGTGATCTTCGGGACCTGGGTTCCTTGTGTCTGGAATTCCTGAAGGCCCAGGCAGCTGGCAGCACGTGTGCCCATGGCCAGCCCGGGCTGCAGCCACGCTGGGGTTTGGGTTCTGAGATGCTGGCCTTGGCCGTTTACCCCCTTGTCAGCTTGTATCCTGGGGGATGCCCTCACCACCGTCAAGGCTAAGGTCAAAGCAAAGGTTGCCACCCCTTATTGGAGCTACAGGTGTTTTGCACTCATTTTACCTGCTGGAGACCCTTCAATCTGGAGCTCAGTTTGAAACAATAGATTTAAATGAAGTCAGCCTGGGACTGTGGTGTTCAACAGAGTCGCCTCCTGATTTCGGAGATCCTAGGGTAATTCCCATTCCTCCCTGAAACCTCTCAGAATAAAAGGACCCTTGTAATAATTCTACCTGGACAGTCTGTGTAAATGGGAACGTATGGTCACCTGAGCATAGCTTAAACCTAAACAAGGTTTTTAATTGGGGAGATAAATAAACAACTTAGTTACTCTTAGATTTCAGAAATGCTTTTTAGGATGGTCACTTGTGTTTGGGGACAAATGGCAAGCAGTTATTTCTGGAGAGGCAGTGAACACCGTGATTCCACTCACTGGCCGGTTGGGTCCTTCCTTCCCTTTCCTTCCCGAGAGAGGCCACTCTTGAGCTCTGGCTTGGCCCTCAAAGTGCCGCCGGCTGCCCTGGGGAACTTGCCCTGGGGTCCACCTGCTGATTGTTCAAACAGCAACCCAGCGGCCACGTCAGCGCCCCCGCCACACACACACACTGCCTCTCACCCTCTGCCATGTCAATGCCCCCGCCACACACACACACTGCCTCTCACCCTCTGCCACGTCAGCGCCGCCACACACACACACTGCCTCTCACCCTCTGCCACGTCAGCGCCCCCGCTACACACACACACTGCCTCTCACCCTCTGCCACGTCAGCGCCCCCGCCACACACACACACTGCCTCTCACCCTCTGCCATGTCAATGCCCCCGCCACACACACACACTGCCTCTCACCCTCTGCCATGTCAATGCCCCCGCCACACACACACACTGCCTCTCACCCTCTGCCATGTCAGCGCCCCCGCCACACACACACACTGCCTCTCACCCTCTGCCACGTCAGCGCCCCCGCCACACACACACACTGCCTCTCACCCTCTGCCATGTCAATGCCCCCGCCACACACACACACTGCCTCTCACCCTCTGCCATGTCAGCGCCCCCGCCACACACACACACTGCCTCTCACCCTCTGCCACGTCAGCGCCCCCGCCACACACACACACTGCCTCTCACCCTCTGCCACGTCAGCGCCGCCACACACACACACTGCCTCTCACCCTCTGCCATGTCAATGCCCCCGCCACACACACACACTGCCTCTCACCCTCTGCCATGTCAATGCCCCCGCCACACACACACACTGCCTCTCACCCTCTGCCACGTCAGCGCCGCCACACACACACACTGCCTCTCACCCTCTGCCACGTCAGCGCCCCCGCTACACACACACACTGCCTCTCACCCTCTGCCACGTCAGCGCCCCCGCCACACACACACACTGCCTCTCACCCTCTGCCATGTCAATGCCCCCGCCACACACACACACTGCCTCTCACCCTCTGCCATGTCAATGCCCCCGCCACACACACACACTGCCTCTCACCCTCTGCCATGTCAGCGCCCCCGCCACACACACACACTGCCTCTCACCCTCTGCCACGTCAGCGCCCCCGCCACACACACACACTGCCTCTCACCCTCTGCCATGTCAATGCCCCCGCCACACACACACACTGCCTCTCACCCTCTGCCATGTCAATGCCCCCGCCACACACACACACTGCCTCTCACCCTCTGCCACGTCAGCGCCCCCGCCACACACACACACTGCCTCTCACCCTCTGCCATGTCAATGCCCCCGCCACACACACACACTGCCTCTCACCCTCAGCCACGTCAACACCCCCGCCACATACACTGCCTCTCACCCTCAGCAGCCACGTCAACGCCACCGCCACACACACGCTGCCTCTCACCCTCTGCCACCTATCTGGCTCCTTCCCCTGAGCCCCTCCTCCCTGACCTCCCAGGAGTCCCTCTCCAGGCACAGTGGCGCTTCTAGAGCCCTGCCCGCCCAATGCACCCAGGGCCCACCAGAGTCTGAGTGTGTGGAGCACGTCACCCAGCTGAAGCTATGCACTGGAGCCCAGCGCTGCCTGCGTCTCAGAAATGAGTATCCCGATAGATAACAAGACCTTCGAAGAGAGGCTAGAAACGTCCAGAAAGCTGGCCGCTTGCCCGGTTCTTACTGTTTAGACTGGATACGTGAAGGCCTGGAGTTCTAGGGTAACTGCGTAATCCCACTCCTGCTCAGCGACGCGCCCTCTGGGGTGGACACTCCCAGAGAGAACACTGCCGCATGGTGGGAGGAAAGGAGGCCTTTTGTGGCATTGTTGTACCTCTGGCCCAGTGGGAGTAGGGAGAGTGATGTGAGTGGCCTCCGGGGCCATTGGTGTGCTCCTAGAACCATATTGGCGGCTGACGAACCCAGGAACCGTCTTCCTGTAAAGTACTTACTGTGGTGGCCGAGTCTTCCTTGGTGAGCGTGAGAGCTCCTAAGACTCATTGACTTAATTCTGTCTCTTTCATTTGCTGCAAACATGCCTCTTTGTGTAGAAATCAGTCAGTTTTGCAGATCGGTGGCGCGGTCTTCTAAATACAGAGGAAAGTTTGGTTATGTACTGAAGGAGCAGTAACACATCCCTTTAAAAGTTACCTATTATTTTTTTCTGGTAGTGGATTTACTTTTCTAGTTCCATCTTTTTCTTTTTTTGTAGTTTTTTGTGATAGGGTCTGGCACTGTCGCCCTGGCTGGAGTGCAGTGGCATGATCGTGGCTTATTGCAGCAGCCCTCGTGGTCTCAAGTGATCCTCCCACCTCAGCCTCCCTAGTAGCTGGGACCACAGGGATGTGCCACCACACCCAGCTAATTTTTTTAATTTTTATTTTTAGTAGAGATGGGTCTCACTATGTTGCCTAGGCTGGTCTTGAACTCATGGATTCAGGCAATCCTCCCACCTTCCAAAGTGCTGGGATTCCAGGGGTGAAGCACTGTGCCTGGCCTTACTTTGTTCTTGAGCTCGCATTAAGATTGATTTTCTTTCTTTACAAGAACCTGAACCTGCTGACAGATGGAGGGGGCAGCCCAAGAAACATCCTGGATCTTCATGGGAGAGAGCATGGGGCCCAGGAGGAGAATGTGGGGGGGCACCAGGAGGAGAGTATGGGGGGGCACCAGGAGGAGAGTGTGGGGGGGCACCAGGAGGAGAGTGTGGGGGGGGCCCAGGAGGAGAGTGTGGGGGGGCACCAGGAGGAGAGTGTGGGGGGGGCCCAGGAGGAGAGTATGGGGGGGCACCAGGAGGAGAGTGTGGGGGGGCACCAGGAGGAGAGTGTGGGGGGGGCACCAGGAGGAGAGTGTGGGGGGGGCCCAGGAGGAGAGTGTGGGGGGGCACCAGGAGGAGAGTGGGGGGGGGCACCAGGAGGAGAGTGTGGGGGGGGCACCAGGAGGAGAGTGTGGGGGGGGCCCAGGAGGAGAGTGTGGGGGGGGCACCAGGAGGAGAGTGTGGGGGGGGCACCAGGAGGAGAGTGTGGGGGGGGCACCAGGAGGAGAGTATGGGGGGGCACCAGGAGGAGAGTGTGGGGGGGGCACCAGGAGGAGAGTGTGGGGGGGGCACCAGGAGGAGAGTGTGGGGGGGGCACCAGGAGGAGAGTGTGTGGGGGGCACCAGGAGGAGAGTGTGTGGGGGGCACCAGGAGAAGAGTGTGGGGGGGGCACCAGGAGGAGAGTGTGGGGGGGGCACCAGGAGGAGAGTGTGTGGGGGGCACCAGGAGGAGAGTGTGGGGGGGTCACCAGGAGGAGAGTGTGGGGGGGTCACCAGGAGGAGAGTGTGGGGGGGTCACCAGGAGGAGAGTGTGGGGGGGCACCAGGAGGAGAGTGTGTGGGGGGGACCAGGCGGAGAGTGTGGGGGGGTCACCAGGAGGAGAGTGTGGGGGGGGCACCAGGAGGAGAGTGTTGTGGGGGGCACCCTGCCAGCAGGGCGTTGTTATGGGACATTCTGTCCCCACCAGCTTCTGTTCCCTTTTACACTTGCTCTGAGAATCTGCTGCTTGAAGAATCCCATAAGATTGTGGACAAATGGAAATCAGAGCCAGAGTCCCATTTCTCCCTCACCTTCTCAAACACACATGGGTTCCAAAGAGAGAAAATTTTCAAAATCACCTTTCTGATGAAAAGAGTAAAATACAAACACATTTTATAACATTGGGGAAACTGTTCAGTCGCATATAGCATCACTGTTCTAACTCAACTGTTGTTGCCATTTGATTCGCATTTTCTAGTATTTTTTATTTTAATTTAATTTTATTTTTTTGAGACAGAGTCTTGCTGTGTCACCCAGGCTGGAATGTAGTGGCCCAATCTCAGCTCACTGCAACCTCCACCTCCCGGTTCAAGCAATTCTCTTACCTCAGCCTCCCCAGTAGCTGGGATTACAGGCATGTACCATCACGCCCAGCTATTTTTTTTATTTTTAGTAGAGATGGGATTTTGCCATATTGGCCAGGCTGGTGTTGAACTCCTGACCTGAAGTGATCCACCCGCCTCAGCCTCCCAAAGTGCTAGGATTACAAGTGTGAGCCACCTCACTGGCCCCTGTATTTTAAAAACCAGCACTGATGACATATAGTTTACATACAGTAAGACTCAACAATTTTAAGTGTACAGTTCAGAGACTTTTTTTTTTTTTTTTCCAGACAGTCTGTCGCCCAGGCTGGAGTGCAGTGGTGTGATCTTGGCTCACTGCAACCTCCACCTTTTGAGTTCAAGCAATTCTCATGCCTCAGCCTCTCAAGAGCTGAAATTACAGGTGCATGCCACCACGCCCGGCTAATTTGTGCATTTTTTAGTAGAGACGGGATTTTGCCATGTTGCCCAGGTTGGTCTTCAGCTCCTGGCCTCAAGTAATCCACCCGCCTGGGCCTCCCAAAGTGCTGGGATTACAGGCATGAGCCACTGTTCCCGCCAGTTTAGAGACTTTTGAGTGTCTACAGTTGTATAAGCTCCACCACAGTTGAGTTACAGACCTCGACTTCATCCCAGCAAGTTCTCTCGCGCTGCCCTGCAGTCAGGCCTGCCCACTGGAATGCCAGGCTGTTTGCTGTGCTGTAGCTTTGCTGTTCCCTTTTTTTTTAAACTCTGCATTTTTGCATAGCGGAGCTCTAGCCGCACCTCCCATCTCACTGCTTACTTTTCTTTGCGTGCACAGTCTGGCTCACCACATCTTAAGCCTTTTCCAACTGTTATTATCTCTGGCATCACTTTAAAGCTGTATGATGTTAGATTTTGCTGAGACACTTCTCTTTTGTTGGATATTTAAGTGATTGGCAGTCACGAATTGCCTTCTGACTGTTAACTAATATTTTTTTCTTAAGAATTCTTATCTTTTACAATTACTATTCGGAAAATCCTGAGTGCTTCTCTTGATGAGTGGGCAGTCGTCATGACAAGTTTTTCTAGTCCTCTTTACTTAGCAGCAGAGCACCAAGTTGAGGAGAACCGACACTCGTGGGGGTGTGGAGGCTTATTGCTGGAGACAACGGCCCACGTGGATTAGAAGAAATTCCCCTTATTCAGAAGTGGTGGCTTCCAGCTAACCTGGGCCCTTGTCCTCTTTTTCTGAAACTCACATGCGAGTGTTTTTCTCTCTTTGGAGCCCATGTATGTTTGGGAAGGTGAGTGAGAAATGGGAATTTGGCTCTGATTTCCATTTGTCCTTGATCTTTTGGGATTCTTCAAGCAGCGGATTCTCAGAGAGCAAGCATAAAAGGGAACAGAAGCTGGTGGGGATGGGGTGTTCCGGAAAAATGCCCTGCTGGCAGGGTGCCCCCCGACACGCTCTTTCTGCCCTTTCTTTATTTTTAGTATGACAAAAAATTTCATATTGCATTTATGCCCCTTCTTGTTATCTTATGAAAACTCAGAACATGCATGCAAACGGTGATAGCAGTAACCTATATCTTTTTCTTTCACTCATTGCGTCCTTAGTGCTGGTTGTGGATATGAAAAGATACATGTTTTTTTCTAGTGCTGAACCCATATGCAGTTGTACTTCTGGATTATTTTTTTAAAGACCCAGGAGTTTGTCTTTGTGAGTGGCCCCTGGAGTTTGCCGTGGGTGATGAACTTCAGTGCAGGCTGTATCGTGATTAGAGTCGAAGTGATGGGCAGGGGTCCTGCCCTGGGCCAGCCCACAGAGCTGCCAGACGAGGTGTAGAGAAACTGGCCTGGGCCAGATCGTGGTACACTCACTTAAAACGCCTCCCAATTTTAGGTTGCACAAGAGCATCAGTGACTTTTTTGTTAAAAGGTGCCGGTAGTTCTCTTTATAGCCAGGCTTACACCGCATGCCATGTACCCCCAGCTTAGCTCTCCCTCCTCAGATTCCTGTGTGGCATGGACTGAGGGATAGAGGTGCTTCCTGGGATAGCGGCCCCCTACCTCAGGTGCCTGTTTAAAATTAAGTTCAAATTTAGTAAGATTAAACACTTATTTCCTGGGACATGAGCCACATCTGGTTACTGGCTGCCTTGTTGGATACCAGCTGTGGAGCACGTCAGTCATCCACAGAAAGCTCTGCTGGATAGCGCTGGGTGGGAGCAGCAGCCCAGGCACACACCAGGGCGCCACTGGCTGGCTGTTTTGGGTTCCACTGTCTCTTATTCTATGAGCCAGTGAGAGGTTGAGGAATTGCACTTGGTTCTTGAGGAATGCACTTTTTTTCATGAAGTCATATAAGGGATGAGCCTGGTCCCTCTGGACTGGCTTCTTGGAGGAGTTCTCAGCTCTGTGACTGGTGAGCCTGCAGCAGGCATGTCTCTGTGCTCAGTTGCCTCATCTGTGAAAAGGGGACAGTCACACAACCGAGTCAGCCATGTTAGTAAAGCTCTGAAAATGCTATCTGTCATGTGGAGTGACCACAGGCCCATCAGCTGCTGTCATCACTGTCATCACCACCTCTCAGCACACACCCCTTCTCTGCTGGGCCGGGATTCATGGAGACATATGAGGTGCTTGGGGGTCACCTTTTTCTCCTCTCATGTCTTTTGAAGCTGCAGGCACCCCAGAAAACAGCGCCCCCGTGGAGTCGGAGCCCAGCCAGTGGGCGTGTAAAGTGTGTTCTGCCACCTTCCTGGAGCTGCAGCTCCTCAATGGTAAGGAAGATGTGTGGGGAGCCCCAGATATAAAACTCCTGTGTTGCGCTCCCTCTGACTTACGCTGTCACCCGTCTGCGGTTGTCAGGATGTCCCAAACTTTGTCCTGTCTGCCCCATTGCCCCACAATGTAGTCGCCAGAACCAAGGCTTTCTCAGGGTTTAAAGCTTCTGGGCAGTCCCGCTTCCCAGCCCCGACCCCCGCAGGCCTCCCTCCTCACTCCTCCTGGTTGTGGAAGTTGCATTTCAGCTGGGCGCCTTGACTGAAGCGCTGGCAAGGGCCGGGAGCCAGCCATGGCATGTGTTGTGCACTCTTGCCTTTGTTGTCTGTACAGCCCCTTCCATTGTTTCGTTATCTGCCAGACATTTTTCTTTTTGAGACAAGGTCTGGCTCTGTTGTCCAGGCTGGAGTGCAGTGGCATGATCGTGGCTCACTGCAGCCTTGACCTGACAGGCTCAAGCGATCCTCCCACCTCAGCCTCCTGAGTAGCTGGGACCACAGACATGTGCCACCACGCCCAGCAAAGTTTTGTATATTTTTTGTAGAGACAGGGTTTCAGCCAGGCTGGCTCAAACTGCTGGGCTCAAGCAGTCCGTCTGCCTCGGCCTCCCAAAGTACTGGGTTTACAGGCGTGAGCCACTGCGCCCGGCCTGCAGAACATTTTTATCTACTCAGGTTGACTTACCAATTTAAGGCGGCCAGGAAAGAATTGAACACATTTCCAGCTTCTGCAGTGCTCTGGGAACTTTCTGTTTATTTCTCTTAGGGAGCTAATTTTTCCACAAGCCTCTTAGGAGGCTAATGTGTAGTGAAGAAAGACTCGCGTCAAATAAACCATGGGGAATCACATAGAAACAGTTTGTGGCATTTGTCACATGTGGAACGTGCTCAGAGGCCCCAGGCCTGGCAGGGTTCCAGGCAGTGCAGTTGCGAGGAGTAACTGGGACAGCCACTGTGCTGACACCAGCAGACTTTAGCTACCTGGTCACACGTTCCGGAGACATCCTACTCATCTTGGCTTTAATGAATTTACGAATGTGTCATTTTGCCCTCTGCTTGGTGAGAAGCATTTTGTGTTTGTCACCAAGACATAAATAGCAGAGCAGGACGGTTGAGTTTTCTAGAAACGCCGCGTTTGTGCAGAGTCCACCCCGGACCTCATGGAGACCCGTGGTACGTGCTTCACAGCGGGAGGGTGCGGCCTGCGCCAGGCGGCCCCTCCACAAAGCCGGACAGACGTTGCTGCTCATTTGTATTTCTTCCTGATAACTAGTTTTGAGTGAAGAGAAAAAAGAAATTCCTTCATATTTTCAGTGAGATTCTACTTGTATATCATCAACTACATGAGACGTGGTACTCGGGCTCCCCTTACAATTAGGCTGATGGTGACTAAGACCCCTCAGTGCCAGGTCCTCCAGAAACTTCCTTGTATCAACACCATGAGGTACAACTGTGACTCCGTTTCAGGGATGAGTAAACAGAGGCAGGAGTCCCTGCCCACAGCACGGCAGCCTTGAGGGCTGGAGCCAGGTACTTGGGCAGCCCGGCCTCTGCCACCTGGATTACTGGAGGGGTCCCGAGCATTCCTTCCAGGTGACGGCTCTGCCTTCTGCAGCAGCCTCTCGCTGGGAGGCTTCTTGGGAACATCCATGGCTCAGGAGCCTAGGAGTGGGAAGCAGAGCCCAGGAAGGAGGAGACTGAGGAGCAGCCCCAAAGGCCGGCCTGTGAATGGGGAGGGGCTCTGTGTCCCTGTGAGGGGGGAGGGGCTGTGTGTCCCTGTGAGGGGGAGGGGCTGTGTGTCCCTGTGAGGGGGAGGGGCTGTGTGTCCCTGTGAGGGGGAGGGGCTGTGTGTCCCTGTGAGGGGTGAGGGACTATGTGTCCCTGTGTAGGGGCAGGGGCTGTGTGTGTCCCTGTGAGGGGGGAGGGACTGTGTGTGTCCCTGTGAGGGGGGAGGGGCTGTGTGTCCCTGTGAGGGGTGAGGGACTATGTGTCCCTGTGTAGGGGCAGGGGCTGTGTGTGTCCCTGTGAGGGGGGAGGGACTGTGTGTGTCCCTGTGAGGGGGGAGGGGCTGTGTGTCCCTGTGAGGAGGGAGGGGCTGTGTGTGTCCCTGTGAGGGGGGAGGGACTATGTGTCCCTGTGTAGGGGGAGGGGCTGTGTGTGTCCCTGTGAGGGGTGAGGGGCTGTGTGTGTCCCTGTGAGGGGGGAGGGACTGTGTGTGTCCCTGTGAGGGGGAGGGGCTGTGTGTCCCTGTGAGGGGGGAGGGGCTGTGTGTGTCCCTGTGAGGGGGAGGGGCTGTGTGTGTGTGTCCCTGTAAGGGGGGAGGGGCTGTGTCACCTCCCTGAGATAGGAGGGGCTGTGTTTCTCTTTTTCGGGCTGAGGGGTTGCATGTTCTCTTGAGGGCAGAGGTGCCACACGCCACTTTGGATATCCTCAGTGGACTGGCGCTGAGCGCTGTCCCAGAGCCACATGACAGACGGGTTCTGCACAAGCCTTCAGAGAAGGGACTTCACTTGGCTCTTTCAGTGCTGCTGTTCTAATGAGACAAACGGTGTCCATTTGTCTCATTTCCTCTCTGATCTCAAGGGATGTGAAGCTGCCTTTTGTGAGTTGGTGTAGGAAGTGTTGGAAGGGCTGTTGAAGAGATTTGTAGTTTTAGAATCAAATTTGACAGATTTTTGCTTCTTCTTTCAAGCTGGGTAACTTCCAAACCAAACCACCAGTGCTCTGAACTTAAACTTTCTTTCTTTCTTTTTTTTTTTAAGATGCAAGGTCTTGCCCTGTCACCCAAGCAGGAATGCGATGGTGTGATCTTAGCTCATTGCAGCCTCAAACTCATGGGCTCAAATGATCCTCTCATTTTGACCTCCCAAGTAGCTGGGACTACAGGTCAATGTCAACAGGTCTAATTGTACAGACAGGGTCTTGCTCTGTTGTTCAGGATTCCATAGCAAGGCTTCCCAGACAGGCCCACATGACAGGGACATTGCCACCCATACTGACGATGGCCTCAAGGCCAAACTTGTGCTGTCTCTGAAAGCCCAGTGCCTTCACCATGCCAGAAAATGTGTTCTCAGGCCCCCTGCAGCCTCACACTGCTCACAGAGCTATGGCACAAACCTGCATTCAGGGCAGGAGAGTTTGGGAAAGGAGCGTTTTGGGAAAGGTGGGGCTCGGAAGTTAGCAAAACCTGACAAGGATGTTTCACAGTGCTGGATGGCCAGAAAAGATGGCACACGTCCACTGCGTGTAGGACACAATAGAGGAGGCTTTGCGGGAAAGGAGCAAAGGGAATGCCCAGGTTGCTGGTGAAGGAGATTGTAGGACAAGAGATGTTCCCTAGTTCAAGGATAGATAACTGGTCCAGATTGCAGCAGCAGCAAGGGCTCCAGGAAGAATGGCTCAAAAAGGAAAAGAAATAGAGCATTAACTGATGTGTTTGTAGAGGAAAGAGTTATACTTCTGGCAGAGTTTAAGGATCAATTAGTAATATAAACACAGGAAAAAAATAAGCAAATGTTATTAATAAAAAGTAAGGCAATAATTAACTCCAGAGGAAACAAAGGATATATATATACTTAAAACAAAAACAAACAAAAAACAAACAAAAAAACAAATCAGGCCAGACACAGTGGCTCACACCTGTAATGGCAGCACTTTGGGAAGCCGAGGCAGGTGGATCACCTGAGGTTAGGAGTTCCATACCAGCCTGGCCATCATGGTGAAACCCCATCTCTACTAAAAATACAAAAATTAGCCAGGTGTGGTGGTGCATGCCTGTAGTCCCAGATACCTGGGAGGCTGAGACAGGAGAATGGCTTGAACCTGGGAAGCAAGGGTTGCAGTGAGCCGAGATTGCACCACTGCACTCCAACCTGGGTGACAGAGTGAGACTTTGTCTCAAAAAAAAAAAAAAAAAAAAAAAAGGCGGGGCGTAGTGGCTCACAGCTGTATTCCCAAGACTTTGGGAGGCCGAGGCAGGCGGATCACGAGGTCAAGAGATCAAGTCCATCCTGGCCAACATGGTGAAACCCCATCTGTACCAAAAATACAAAAATTAGTTGGGCATGGTGGTGCACACCTGTAATCCCAGCTACTCAGGAGGCTGGGGCAGGAGAATCGCTTGAACCCGGGAGGTGAAGGTTGTAGTGAGCTGAGATCGCACCACTGCACTCCAGCCTGGGCGACAGAGTGAGACTCCATCTCAAAAACAAACAAACAAAAAAAGAATCATAAACATATATTGGTGCAGTTGTCAATACATTTTTATGGTCATAATTATGAATACACTGATTATTGATTTACCCCAAAATAGTGATATAAATATGTTGGTGAGATTGTGGAGAAGATAAGCGTTTGGGAGGGAGAGTATAGTCTATAAGAAAGCTAAATCCTTCTCCATATTAAATAATAGATGCCATCTAATACTGAAAAATGGAAAGGCAATAGTAGGTGGGGACGAGTGGTTACAGAGAACTGCTGTTTTCTGTTTTGCAGCTAGGACTGGTTATTTGTGCATTCTCTATTTTTTCTTGCCAGACTTATCAATATCATTAGTCTTTTCAAAGCACCCACTTTGGGCTTTGTTGATCCTTTTTATTGTATATTTACTTTATTTCTGCTCTTATTTATTATTTCCTTTTTTACTTTTCATTCTGTGCCTTTCTAACAAGTTGGATGCTTAACTCATTAATTTCCAGCTATTTTATTTTCTCATGTAAGCATTTCAGATTTTTTCTTAAGAACCGTGTTAGCTGCATTCCACATTTTGATTATACAGTGCATCTGAGTTTATATGCACTTAATAACATAGTCTAATAATAAGCAAAAATTGGCAGATCTACGAGGAGAAATAGAAAAATCTGCCTCCATAATGGGAGCTTTTAATACATACATCTTAATTTATAAATCAGACTAAAAAATCACAGGGATATAGATTTGAAGCACACAGTTAACACAATTGATTTAATAAGTATATTTAAAATGCTGCATCTAACAAGTAGAGTATATATACATCTCTTTGATGTGTGGGCTCTCTTCCTCCCATATTTTAGTTCGAAGTATTTTCTAATTTGCTCTGTTTTTCCTGTTTGAATTTATAATTGTCTAGAATGATGTTTGCTAATTTCCTTATGTATGGCTTTTTTTTTTTTAACTTTAGTTCCCTTTGTTTTATATTTCTGACCCTCAATCTAAAATCACTCTTATTGCCTTTCAGAATTTCCTCTGGGGCAATCTTTTCAGTCTTTATCTCAAAATATCTTTCTTTAACCATCTGCATTGGAAACGGTTTTCACTGGATATTGAATTTTGGGTTTATTCTTATTCTCTTTCTGCACATTGGGGATGTTGTTATGTTACTTTATGCCTTCCATTATTGCTCTTGATAAGTCTGCTGTCACTGCAGTTGTTCCTTCATAGGTAATCGCTGCCTTGTACTTGGTTGCCTTTGAAACCTCCTCTGTCTTTGGAGTTCTGCAATTTATAACAGAGTCATCATTTATGTCTTTATTTTTATTTGTTTTCCCTGTTACAGATCTTGAATCTGAAGAGTCATGTCTTTCATTCATTCTGGATAATCCCCCACCCTTATCTTGCCTATTGTTTAGCCCTCCTTCCCTTTTTCTCTTTGTCCTATTGTACATGTTTTAGACCTTCTTGTTATATTACACTTCATGTCTTCTTAGCTCCTGCTCATATTTTTCTAGCTCCTTGTCTCTTTTCTACATTCTGGGTAATCTTTGCAGCTCTTCCTTTTAGTTTATGAGTTCTCTCTTCAGTTGTGTCTAATTTTTTGTTTAATTGATACATTGTGTTTTTATTTTGGGTCTCTTTTTTATTTTATATAAGTTTTATTTGGTTATTTTTTCATAACCACTTGTTATATTTCAGCATGCCCTTGCCTTTTTTTAATGTGGTTGTTTTTTTTTTTTTTTTTACCCTCCTTTACTCATTTAAATGTATTTTCCCCCGGTTTTCTCCTCTCAGCTTGTGTTATTATCTAGGAATTCCATTCTTCTTGAGTTTGTGTGTGTGTGTCTGCTGACGCCCTGATGGCTTATTGCTTAATTTTTTAGTTTTCTTGGGGCTTTTATTGCTTTTGTTGTTGTTGTTTTGGCAAGCTCTTTAGCAAGGAATCTTCTTTTCTCCCCTGCCCCTACAGTGGCCCTTCCATGCACTCTGGAT
This sequence comes from Symphalangus syndactylus, assembly GCF_028878055.3. Classification (NCBI taxonomy): domain Eukaryota; kingdom Metazoa; phylum Chordata; class Mammalia; order Primates; family Hylobatidae; genus Symphalangus; species Symphalangus syndactylus. The sequence goes on from NC_072427.2 coordinate 88,586,814, forward strand.
TGTGGAAGTAGTGTTACAGAGTGTTTTGATTTTGCTTCTGCTACGTCTCCCAGGGCTTTCACAGGTCTAACGCAATTCTTTTTTTTTTTTTTTTTTTTGAGACAGTCTTGCTGTGTCACCTGGTTGGAGCGCAGTGGTGCTATCTCGGCTCACTGCAACCTCCGCCTCCCGGGTTCAAGCAGTTTCTCCTGCCTCAGCCTCCCCAGTGGCTGGGACTACAGGCGCACACCACCACACCCGGCTAACTTTTTGTATTTTTATTAGAGATGGGTTTTCACCATGTTTGCCAGGCTGGTCTTGAGCTCCTGACCTCATGTGATCCACCTGCCTCAGCCTCCCAAAGTGCTGGGATTACAGGCATGAGCCACCGTGCCTGGACACATTCATATTTTGATATCTCCTTCTCAGGTTTTTGCTTTGCAGACATATGTATGTGTGTGTCTGCTTTTTTCACTAAACTGCCCTCATGGTGAACCTACTCTTGCTTTTACCACTTAATTTACTTTTCAAAATAGCAGTTGTGTTTGATGCAGAGGAAATAAAACAGTAGAAATAAAGTTTACTTGCCTATACAAAGGTTGGCAAACAAGATTGAAAACAAACACACATAGGAACCAGAGGCCAGGGTGGGTGTGGACGGTGGCAGTCTTCCTAATTGTGTGGTGCATTCGCGTCTCTCTTTGCAGAACATCTGTTGGGCCACTTAGAACAAGCCAAAAGCCTTCCTCCAGGCAGCCAGAGCGAGGCGGCAGCTCCCGAGAAGGAGCAGGACACACCCCGGGGGGAACCCCCTGCAGTGCCCGAGAATGTTGCCACCAAAGAACAGAAGAAAAAGCCTCGAAGGGGGAGAAAACCCAAAACATCCAAAGCTGAGCAGCCTCTAGTCATCGTGGAAGACAAGGAACCCGCAGGTGATGAGCGGGTCCCGGGGATGAGTGCCTGCGTGGGGCACAGCCCTCCTGGCGCCCGAGGGCTGGCGGGGCAGGGGGCAGAGGGCAGGGCAGGCAAACTTAGTGTAGAAAGGCCTCGTGGAAGGTAGATTCTAAGCCCTTCTGTTTTTCTCTCCATCAACTCTAGTAAAGTACAATTTCCATTTAATACATTTCACACTAAAAAGGATACAGGTTGTGAATTTTGACAAATGGATATAGCTGTGAAACCAGCACCCCCGTCAGGGTAGAGGACGTCTCGTTAGCCACTTTCCTGACTGTCTTCTGTACGAGTTCATTCCACCCATCCTGGAATTTTTCACGAGTGGACTCTGTCTGCCTCTTTCAGGCAGCATACAGCCTCGAGACCCGCCCACGTGGTTTATCTGTGGCTCCTTCTCCTTGATCGCTGAACAGTGCTTAATCCGTCACCTGTGGGTGGGCACTGAGTTGCTCCCAGGACCTAGCTAGGGCTCATCCTTTGATTGTGCAGTATCCTCAGTTGGGTTTGAAGAGGCATTTGACCCTCTTCCAGGGTGTGTAGTCTCTGCAAGGCTCTTGTCCCTGTGGTCCTCACACAGCCCCCATCCAAGACACTTGCAGCACACACCTGGTGGGCCTCACAGTGAGGATGAGATCTGATGCTCAGCCACTGGCCCCTTCACCTTTGTTACTGACACCAGGCAGTTTTTCTTTTTACTGTCTGGGATACACCAGGATTTCTTTTGTGAGAGTGAAAAGGAGTCCTTATTGCTTCTATGAATTAGACAGAATTGGGAAGAGCAGCCATCGTGGAATGTTCTGAGCCTCCCCTTTTCTGTTCTGGGTCTGCAGCTTCTAGGCTGTGCACTGGTGGGTGCTGATTTAGGAGCGCCTGAAAGCCCCCTGGCCAGTTTCCCCAGGTCTCTGTGAATAGGCAGAGAAGATGGGGGCGGGGGAAAGCGTGTCAGGTAGATATTTCACTAATTCTTACTTGTGTTGGGAAGACATTTAGTAGGCAAAGTGGTAGAAACCAGTGGTTGAATTTTTTTGTGTAATCTTCCCCCATTTCATTTATCTTGGGTTTCTGGCCAGGGTCTTCAGTATTGGCGATGATGTGACCTTTAACTCTTGTACAAAATGGTTAGCTAAAATGGTTTTACTAATGTTGGCACATTTAATTAGAAACATTAACATTTCTAAATCTCTGTCAGAATTGATGTAGTAAGTTCAAAGTTTCTGCTATATATCCAAAATGTTTTTGGTTGGTTTCATGAAGAGGGATTGAAGTAATGTTATGATGTTGTGGTTTTTAAAAAGAATAACAAATTATAACTTCAGTTTAGGCTAAGAAAAACATTTTGCTTTTCTGTTTATACTGGTAAATGTGTGGATCCCAGAATATTGACAGTTTTTTTTTTCCCCTGTGTAAACCTCAACATTTGTGCCTACTGCTGTGGCCTGGCTGTGGTCCCCATGGGGCAGTGTGTCACTATGGTTTGACTGTGTTTGTCCCCTGCTCTTGTGGTGACTTAGCTTATCACATCCCCTTCGTACAGAGCAAGTGGCAGAGATCATTACCGAGGTCCCTCCGGATGAGCCTGTGAGTGCAACGCCGGACGAGCGGATCGTGGAGCTGGTTCTGGGGAAGCTGTCCACCACGACCTCTGACACCAGCTCGGTTCCAAAGTAAGTCCTGCCCGGCACCTGGGGCTGTCCTGTGGACAGACAGTGCTGGCAGCAGCCAGGCCATTCTGGAGGGAAGGCACCTTCCCAGCAGGAAAGCCCCAGGGGAGGAGATGGAAACGGACCTGCTGAGGAGGCAGCAGGAATGTTCTGGAGCTTAGGAGTTTAATGGTGTATCCACTGTGAAAACAGCTTTAAAAAATGCTTTATTTTTAAATACACATGGCATAAATTTAACCATTTTCACCATGTTTAAGTGCACAATTTAGTGGCATTCAGGATATTCACACTGTTGGGCAACCATCTCCCCCATCCATCTGTGGAACTTTCCCATCTTCCCAAGCTGAAACACTGTCCCCACTAAGCACCCGCTCCAGCCTCCTCCCCCAGCCCCTGGCACCCACCATTCTACTTTCTGTCTTTGTGGATTTGATGACTCTAGAGATGTCTTACAAGTGGAGTCAGGCAGGATTTGTCTTTATGTGACTGGCTTATTCCACCCCAGCTCATCCATGTGTAGCCTGTGTCAGAATTTCCTTCCTTTTCAACACTGAGTAATATTCCATCGTGCATATGCCCCGTATTTTCTGTATCCATGCATCCATTGATGGACAGTTGGGTTGCTTCTAGCTTTCGTGACGCTGCTGTGATAAAACATTTTGCTATTTGAATTTCAGTAAATTTAACAGCTTGCCCTGTGTTTTAGTTATGATTCTTGGGTTATTTTTACCCTGGAGTTGGGTAAGTTGGTGGTCATTTTTTTTTTTTGGCCCTTTTTGGATCACCTCTTATAGTTGGCAAAAGTAATGTCAGAAATGATGTTACCTGTTTGTTTATTTATAATCTTATTGCCCAGAAGAGTTCAGGTGGCTTACCATCAAAAATACATTTAATAGGGAAAAGAAGTTTTAAAAATCAGGTTCAGATAATATGTAAAACAGAGGAGAGTTAAGACAGAGTGACAAGAGCAGAAACAGATGTGGTTATTCTAATTGAGGCACAAATTGACCTCCATGCTTTCTGGTGGCCAGAGTTAGAACACAGTCAGGTGTGTGGCTGTTGCAGCTAAAGCTGCCTAATGTCATTATCTATTCAAGGTGTCCCTTTCAGATGCCCTGGAAGCTGGGAGTGACGCCCGGGTGCATTCCCTCCTTTCTCACATACAGGCTCGAGATTAGCTGGGAAGTTTTGGAAGGAGGCCTTTTCCATGCTGCTTGTAACCTGGAACTTTTTTCCCACCTGTCTTTTCCCAACTTATTGACGTCCCCGGGCAGGTTCACCCATCATCAGAATAACACCATCACGCTCAAGAGGAGCTTAATTCTCTCGAGCAGACACGGCATCCGGCGCAAGCTCATCAAACAGCTCGGGGAGCACAAGCGGGTTTACCAGTGCAATATCTGCAGCAAGATCTTCCAGAACAGCAGCAACCTGAGCAGGCACGTGCGCTCGCATGGTGAGTCGGCGCGGCGCGGCTGGCGCCGGGGGCCGGGGCCGGGGCCGGGACTGGGGCTGGGAGGACAGCACGGAGTCACCCCTCCTTGGGTCGTCTCCCACGAGCTGCGCCAGTGAGAGGCTGCGGTTGGTGGGCGATCATCTTTGCAGCCCCTTCGCACGGAGGGAGTGAGGTGGCTCGTGGGGCATTTCCCCGGCGGGCTTGCTTCTCTCGGTAAATGCTCTAAGTAGTGAATGAGCTCTCTCTTGGTTGGTTCCTCAGGTGACAAGCTGTTTAAGTGCGAAGAGTGTGCAAAATTGTTCAGCCGCAAAGAGAGCCTAAAGCAGCACGTTTCTTACAAGCACAGCAGGAATGAGGTGGGTGGAAACAAGCCCGGGGTTCTCTTCCCAGTTGTGTGGAGGACACAGACAACTGACCAAATCACCATGTTGCAATGAGAAGAAAGAATCCCAGGAGGGAGGAGATTGGGTGGGGGCTGTGGGGGAGGAAGGAGAGTGGGCTAGGGCTGTGGGTGCCCAGGTGTCCGTGAGAAGAGAGCCCCAGGAGGGATGAGAGCAGGTGAGGGCTGTGGGGGAGGGAGGAGAGCGGGTGGGGGCTGTGGGGGAGGGAGGAGAGCGGGTGGGGTCTGTGGGGGAGGGAGGAGAGCGGGTGGGGGGCTGTGGGGGAGGGAGGAGAGCGGGTGGGGGTCTGTGGGGGAGGGAGGAGAGCGGGTGGGGTCTGTGGGGGAGGGAGGAGAGCGGGTGGGGGCTGTGGGGGAGGGAGGAGAGCGGGTGGGGGCTGTGGGTGCCCTGGCGTCCCTGAGAAGAGAGTCCCAGGAGAGATGAGAGTGGGTGAGGGCTGTGGGTGCCCTGGCATCCCTGGGCAACCTGTCAGCCCCTGGTCCCTGTCAGATGCCCACAAGCGCAGCAGGAAGAGTCAGGAGAATGGGGGTGTTTGGCGCTGGGAGTGGGGCTCCCTGAGTGTGGGGTTCCCTTTCTAGGGCAGGTGAACAGCAAGAGCAAACATCCTTTGTGTTCCTAAATAGAGCGGGAGGGTGGTGGAGGTCAGAGTCATAACAGACACAGGCGTGGAGTCGCCCTGGCAGCACGTCGGGGGCTCGGCATATGTGGACTCTGCGCCGGGCCATCTCACTCACGGCGTGTCCCTCTGACCAGGTGGACGGCGAGTACAGGTACCGCTGCGGCACTTGTGAGAAGACCTTCCGCATCGAGAGCGCGCTGGAATTCCACAACTGCAGGACAGGTGAGGGCGCCAGTCAGGTCTCCCCTCGGCCGCTGTGTAGTACGGATTCTAGATACGCTGCGGGGGCCGTGGAACTTTAGGCCGAAGTCAAGATTGTTTTCATGAATAGACAGCCTCACTTTTAACATTTCCCTCTGTCCATTTTGCTTCAAAGCAGTTGTTATCCTAAAGATACACACATGGAAACTTTCCAGTAAAAAGGGATTGATTTTCTTCCTGCATTTGTCAGCCAAGCTGCGTATGGCCCCACATTGGAGAGCATTGTAAAGCCGGGGGCCGTTCTGGCTAAAAACGGAGCAGCAGTGTCCGATGTTTGCTAGGGCCATCTGAGGAAGAAAGGAAAAGATCAGGATGATGGCTGGAGGAGTGTGAGCGCTGCCTCGCTTGCTTGCAAAGCTTGTTCCTAACCGCGAGCCCTCCTCCATCCACATCTCCTGCGGCATCCAGGGTGGAATGGGGTTGCCCCTGCACGCATCCTTTTTGTTCTGAGCCTGCTTGTGTGCACCAGCTTCCAAAAATAAAGCATTTTCCTTGTGAGAGGCCTGAAGCCGGGTGTGCCTGGACCAGCCTGTAGTGGAGAGGTGGCCTCTTTGGGCCTGGGGGGCGTCTGAGGCCCCTGTCTCTCTGGCCGCAATTTGCTGCTGGCAAGTAAACAGACCAAAGGAAAGCAGACACCACAAGGAGGCCAAGGCCGTCCTGCCGGCTGCACTTCTCCACGTGGCCCGAGGACGCCCCTGTATTCTGCAGTGATGACGTGCACCCTCTGGGATGTGGGAGTCACGCCTTCCCCATTCCCAGTGGTGGGTGGCACTGGAGGCCCAAGCAGTGGGGGTCCCCAGCGGGGCACAGAGGGATGAGTCACTGTTGCCTTTGTGTCCCCCTCTCTCTAGGACTCATAGCACACCCTGGAGAGGGGGGGCCCGGCGGCAGTCGGCTTAGAGACCTACCAGGTTAGCCTTCGACGCCCACCCCGTCCTTGTCCACCTGCTCTGTGTCTGTCACTTGCATCTCTGTGTTGTTCTTGTTAAGGTGCCACCCGCCCCTGTGTTGAGAACAGGGCACCTGCAGCAGCGGACTCCCAGGGGCTCTGACCAGGGCTGCTGCACGTGGGCTGTGTGAGAGGCCCTGCTCCCCTGCCGCAGCTGCTGGGGGCGGGGGGCCCTTGGTGGGGTTGGCTAGTTCTACTCTGAGGGCTCCTGTTTGAAACCAGGGCTTGGTTCTTCCTCCCTGATGCCTTCTTCCCCAGGTTGGACTGTTCCAAGGGGCAGGAATGAGTCATGTTTTGCCTAAGCTTTAGCAGCTCTGAAGGATCCGTGTCTGGCATGAAGTGGCCTCCAGAAGCTTCTGGATGAATTTCCAGTGTGCTGCACCTCCTGCATTTTAAGCCCTCCTATCACAAGAATTCCCAAGAAACCTGGGGCCCAGCCCCCTGAAGACTTCCACTTAATGCAGCCCCGGCCAGACAGATGAACCTTCATCTTGTTTGCGAACCTCCCCTTGGGGTCCCCGCAGTCCTGCAGGAGTGTAGCAGGCAAGGGTTTCGGGGTTCCCAAGAGTGATGCTACCATCTAAGGCGCTTTGATGAGGCAGACTCAAGGTTGAGGAAGAGGCATTGCCTTCTGTTATTTTTAACTATTTCTCTGGACCCAAATAAAACAAAGTACTAGAAGCGGCTAAGGCAGCAGCAGCTTCCTGTCAGCCAGAGGTGCTGTTAGGCCAGGTGCTGGCCTTTGTTAGTGACCCAGAACGCACCAGGGACCTGCATCGCACCACCTCTTCCCCGAGACGCTCTAGTTTCAAAGGTTACCCGTTTTAGGCTGAACAGAAAGGATAAAAACCTTGATGTGGAGCTTGTTTGCATAATATATGATTTGCATGCTCTTATACTTACTTATAGTATTGAAGTTAAGAGAATGTGTATCTTCCTTAGACAATTAAACCAAGAATTTGTACAATGTGGTGGAAAGTTTCAAAATGTTACAGTCTTGTGGGTTTTTCTGAGGCTCCCTCCACGGGACCTGTTGTGGTGCCTGTCCCTTTTGGTGTGACCAGGTGCTGGTGTAACTCATCTTCGTGTTCCTTGTGCTGTGTCTGACCATAAGTACTGTGCTACGGAATAGCAAAGGCTCACGTCCAGGCCCTCAGGCAAAATGTGGCCCACTAGCCTCCCCCAGTAATCCCCTCTCCATCCCGGGGTGCGCTGCTCCCCTCTCCCTTCGTCAGACCCCAGTAGGCAGCTGTTCTCAGTGGCTCATTTATTCAGACATAAACCTAGACCTCCTCGGCGCAGGGTTATTGGAGGGAGAAGCATTGTTGGGACCCAGTGCCCATGTGGGTTCCTGAACTGGCAGTGAGTGGGTGGCTGCGGGAGAAGCCACCCTCGGCTTGGCAGAGTTATCCAGGACAGCTGGGGAGTGGCCTGAAGTAGGTTCTCTTTCCATGGTCAAGAGGGGCTTGCGAGGGAGAAAGCTGAAGCTCTTGGCAGCACCATTGCCTTCCACGGGGCTGCAGGACTAGTGGAGCCACCTGCCCAGGAGGGGGTGCTCATGGGTGCTGTTTGGCACCTGCCTGGGAGGGGGCCTCACTTGTATTGGTTGGCATCTGCCTAGGAAGGAGGCTCACCTGTATAATTTCGTACCTGCCTGGGAGAGAGGCTCATCTGTGCTGTTGAGCACCTGCCCGGGAGGGAGACTCGCGTGTGGTGTTTAGCACTTACCCGAGAGGGAGAATCATTTGTGCTATTTGGCACCTGCTCGGGAGGGAGGCTTACCTGTGCTGTTTAGCACCTGCTTAGGAGGGAGGCTCACCTGTGCTGCTCAGCAGATACCCAGGAGGGAGGCTCACCTGTGTTCAGCACCTGCCCGAGGGGGAGGCTCACCTGTGCTGTTCAGCACCTGCCCGGGAGGGAGGCTCACCTATGCTGTTCAGCAGACACCCAGGAGGGAGGCTCACCTGTGCTGTTCAGCACCTGTCTGGGAAGGAGGCTCACCTGTGCTCTTTAGTGCCTGGCTGGGAGGGAGGCTCACCTCTGCTGTTCAGGAGGCCCAGGTTGAGGGGAGGGTGGTGATCCGATGCCACAGCACTGTAAAGGTGTGGCCTGTGGTGATCCGATGCCACAGCACTGTAAAGGTGTGGCCTGTGGCGATCCAATGCCACAGCACTGTAAAGGTGTGGCCTGTGGCGATCCGATGCCACAGCACTGTAAAGGTGTGGCCTGTGGCGATCCGATGCCACAGCACTGTAAAGGTGTGGCCTGTGGCGATCCGATGCCACAGCACTGTAAAGGTGTGGCCTGTGGCGATCCGATGCCACAGCACTGTAAAGGTGTGGCCTGTGGCGATCCGATGCCACAGCACTGTAAAGGTGTGGCCTGTGGCGATCCGATGCCACAGTGCTGTAAGGTGTGGCCTGTGGCGATCCAATGCCACAGTGCTGTAAGGTGTGGCCTGTGGCGATCCGGTGACACAGCGCTGTAAGGTGTGGCCTGTGGCGATCCGGTGACACAGTGCTGTAAGGTGTGGCCTGTGGCGATCCGATGCCACAGCACTGTAAAGGTGTGGCCTGTGGCGATCCAATGCCACAGCACTGTAAAGGTGTGGCCTGTGGCGATCCAATGCCACAGTGCTGTAAGGTGTGGCCTGTGGCGATCCAATGCCACAGTGCTGTAAGGTGTGGCCTGTGGCGATCCGGTGACACAGTGCTGTAAGGTGTGGCCTTTCACAAAGCCCTTGGCTCTAGTGGTCCCATTCCTAAGAATTCATGATAAAGAGATTTGACAGAAGAAAACAATCTACATTACTCAAGATTCCATCACTAAATTATCTACAGTGTCAAAGATAGCAAAGTGAGTTTTGAGAAGTGAGCTGGATGGAATATCATGTAGCCATTAAAGTGATCATGAAAATGTCCAGCGTTGTAAACACGCACGCCACAGACACAGCGCGTGAAGGACGCATACCATGCGGTTGTGTGGATCTGGACAGAGCCCATCAAATCTTAAGCCAAAACGAAACTGAGGGCAGTGGCTGTATGGATAATTTTCACTTTATAGAAGGAAGGCAAGCAGTGTGTTAGGCTGGGACTCAGCGTGGCATCTGTCACGGTGCCCCTTTTATGGCCCAGGTGAGGATGGCTCTGGGCTGAGGTCATGCTGCGGGTGGGGTGGGATGTGGGCAGGGGAGCCTCGCACAGGGCCACCTCTACTTGTTCAGCCCTGGCAGAGGCCACCTCCCACTGTCCTGCCATGGTTGGAGCTGTGGGAGGGGACTGTCCCCTCCCAGAGCTTCCCCTGTCCTGAGGGTGGCACCCATGGGGCATAGATTTCTCCACTGCTGCCTCCTGTCTTCACAGATGGCCATGCCTTGTCCGTTCCCAGCTGGGAGGAGATGAGAGCGCCTGGCTCTCCCAGGGGAGGTTGTCTGCTTCCCTCACCCCCCACCTGGGCCGCACATTGGGCTCACCTGAGCGAAGCCAGACAACATGCGGAGGCCCAAGGCCCACCCCAGAGAGTCTCATTTTGTGAGCCCTGGCCAGTGAATCTCTGCCTGGCGGGGGTGGAGAGTGGAGGGTGTTTGCCCCAGGGGATACCGTCGGCAATGTCTGGAGACACCTTGGTGGGGAGGGGTGCTCCTGGCACCTACTGGGTGGAAGCCCGGCATCTGCTCAGCATCCCACAGGGCAGCCCACAACAAAGGATCTGGCCCAAAACGCTGAGGCAGGGAAACCCTAGACAGTGGGACCCTCAGACACTCTGTGGCAGCTCCCTCGGGCAGCAGAGAGGGAGAGGCGCAGGGCGGCTGCTTTGCACAAATGGCAGCTTTCAATGCAGTTTTGAGGATTTGTATATTTGGCAAACACTGATCCTGGGAGCTGATCCGTGGGTAAGAGCCCAGGGGCCCAGAAATGCAGTCTGCTCTGGTGCCCCGCTCCTGGGTCACCCGGCTGTCATGTCCTCCCACGTTGGCGACGCAGGGAGAAGAATGCAGCTCTGCTGGGCCCCAGGGTCGCCGACAACCGGTGAGGCATCTGATGGATGGGGGCAGGGCGAGGGGACCTGGGGCTGATGCTGCAGGGTGAGGGACTGGGCAGTGAGGACCCCCCGGGTGCCTGTGCGAGAGTCGGAGGGACAGATGGCACTGGGGGGCTGTCAGTGTCCTGGGCGGGGCAGAAACCACAGTTTGACTGGCTACCTTCCAGGAGGGGCTGGAGATGAGGTCTGGGATGCAGGGATGTGGGTGTTTCTGGAAGCTTCGTGGACTGTGTGTGGGCGTGTGGCTGTGTATTTGTGTGGTGTGTGGATGTATTTGTGTGGTGTGTGGATGTATTTGTGTGGTGTGTGGATGTATTTGTGTGGTGTGTGGATGTATTTGTGTGGTATGTGGATGTATTTGTGTGGTGTGTGTTTAGTATTTGTGTGGTGTGTGTGTTGAATATTTCTGTGGTGTGTGTGTTGTGTGTATGTATGTGGTGTGTGTTGAATATGAGGTGTGGTGTATTTTTGTGGTGTGTGTGTTGAGTGTATTTGTGGTATGTGTGATTTGTATGTATTCGTGTGGTATGTATTTGGTGTGGCGTATTATATGTGTGGTATGTGTTCAGTGTGTGTGTGTGGTGTATGTTTGTGTTGTATGTGTTCAGTGTGTATTTGGTGTGTGTGATATGTGATTGTGTATTTATGTGTGGTGTGTGTATTTGTGTGGTGTGCTGAGCGTATGTGTTTGTGTTGTGTGTGTATTTGTGTGTGGGTTGTGTGTGTGGTGTATGTGTTGAGTATGTATTGTGTGGGGCATGTGTGTGGATGTGTGTGTTGAGTGTGTACTTGTGTGGGGGTGTGTGTTGAGTGTGTGGTGTGTGATTGTGTATTTGTGTGGGGCATGTGTGTGGTGTGTGTATGGTGTGTGATTGTGTATTTGTGTGGGGCATGTGTGTGGTGTGTATGTGGCGTGTGTGATTGTGTATTTGTGTGGGGCATGTGTGGTATGTTGAGGGTGGTGTGTGTGATTGTGTATTTCTGTGGAGCGTGTGTGTGGTGTGTGTGTGGTGTGTGATTGTGTATTTGTGTGGGGCGTGTGTGTGGTGTGTATGTGGCGTGTGTGATTGTGTATTTGTGTGGGGCATGTGTGTGGTGTGTGTTGAGTGTGTTTGTGTGGTGTGTGCTTGTGTGTGTGCTCAGGATTTGGGTGAGGGGGGGAATATGGGCACATTGATGCCTGCCCACGGGGAAGGAGTCTGGGAGGGGCCACCACCAGGGATCCTGGGGGCAGGGGCGGCCACATTGGTCGGGTGGTCAGTTGGTGGGGTGGTTGGTTGGTTGGTAGGTAGGTCATTCTATCTGTCAGTCAGTCATGCTGGATGGAGGGTGCAGGCCCAGGGGAAGCTTTGGACTGGGCAGCTTTCCTGACGGAAGTGGAGTCATCGTCCCCAGGTGCTGTGGGACAGGGTGGCCTGGGAGGGAGGCGGCCGGCGTTGCTTGGTGATGAAAGGTGAGCTCCGTGTCTGCTTTTCAAGCACTGGGGTTCCCATCTCTGCATCGTGTGTTCCTGGGGTAGACAGTGTGTGACACACAGGTGCTGTTTTCTTCCTGGCCACGCGTCCCTGTGACTCTCATGCCCGTCACCCGCGCTTTATTGACGTTCGGGCCACACGTGCGTGCCTGCGTGAGATGTTATTTACCTCAAAATCGTTGTGTGTTTGTTTGCTCTCTGGACAGATGACAAGACGTTCCAATGTGAGATGTGTTTCAGATTCTTCTCCACCAACAGCAACCTCTCCAAGCACAAGAAGAAGCACGGCGACAAGAAGTTTGCCTGTGAGGTCTGCAGCAAGATGTTCTACCGCAAGGACGTCATGCTGGACCACCAGCGCCGGCACCTGGAAGGTGAGGCCGCCCGCGCACCTGCTGCGGGCCGGGAGAGGTAGCTCCTGCGGGGTGGGGCAGGGCGGCGTGGAGCGGTCAGCAAGGCCTTTGGGGAGCAGTTCGGCACCACCTGCTCCTTTGCCTGGAAACGCCCGCCATCCGATGGGCTCATCCTCTTCTGAGAACCCGTCTCAGGAGAGCAAGTTGCTGAGACACAGGTGTCAGACCTGCTATGCGCAAGGAGAAACAGCTGGAAATACCCTAAATGTTCCACACTGGGGAAGGAGCTAAGAAAACCGGACGATTTGTAGGGTCGAGTGTTTTACTGTCATTAGAAGTGTTTTTTCAAAGATATTAGATGTTGTGAAAAATGCTTTCAATATGACAAAGTGGGAAAAACCAGTACAAGAGCAACTAAGAGCAGCAGCCCTTCAAACACCTTTTCGTTAAAATTTGGAAAAAATTATTTTATAATTACAAATGAAGCATATGCTTGTTGAAAAGAAAATGTGAGGCCACAAAGTCCTGTGTAAAGTAGAACCCTCCTGGGCATGGTGGCTCACGCCTGGAATCGCAGCACTTTGGGAGGCCGCAGCTGGAGGATCACTTGAGGCCAGCAGTTCGAGACCAGCCCAGGCAACATAGCGAGGCTCTGCTTCTACAAAAAATTAGCTGGGCATGGTGGCACATACTTGTAGTCCCAGCTACTCAGGAGGCTGAGGCAGGAGGATTGCTTGAGGCTGGGAGGTCGAGGCTGCAGTGAGCTGTGCTTGTACCACTGCTTTCCAGAGCAAGACCCTATCTCAAAAAATATACATAAAAATGAAAAACGAAGTATAACCATGTCCGTCCAAATAGGCATACACATGTGCCTTTTTCCCTTTTTTAAAAAAACAAGGCTGGAATTGCATCCTGTGTACATTTTAGCACTTTCCTTTTTTACTTGACTCTTTTCTTCATGTTGATTCATAAAGACCCACAACGTTTTTCTTTGTGGTTCCTTGGGTGGTATACTCAGGGCCTCTCGAATCAAACCTGGACTCCACTTAGTGACTGGGTAGCCTTTAGCAAGCTACTATGCCTCAGTTTTCTCACCTGTGCAGGGGAGACAGTACTCAGACCTGAACCCCTAGCATTGCTGTGATGGTTGAACCAGACCCTGCTCTTGAAACTTCTCGCACAGGACCCCGCACATGGCAAGCGCCCATAAATGCCGGTAACTGTGGATGCTGCCAGAAGTCAGCTGTTTCCAGGGACACAGTGTAGCTGGGTTGCATTTTACAGTTTAATGTAACTCGGGTCGTCTTCTGTGGGAGTAAACTCACATTTTTGTGACTGTTTTATGGATTTGTCCCTCATATCAGAGCTTAGTCTAAGCTGCGCCTCAGACTCCTGTGTCTGTCACGCTGGGAGCCTTTGGAGAACGGTCCCTTTGTCCAGCATCCAGCTTGCTGGGCATTGTTAAGTCCAGCTCTGCACTTAACACCTGGCCAGGCAGGAATGGTCCCAGAATGGGTCGGCAGTGTAGAAAGAGATCCTGAGAAGTGGGCTTCTCTCTTTTGGTCAAAACTTACCTGTTTTGCGTGAACATTTAAAAGTCTGTCTTGATCCCAATTTGGAACAATATGCCTCAAAACCATAAAGGTTTTATTTACCAGCCTGATGTTGATTTGACTAATGTTAATTTGCGAGAGATGAACATTAGTATCTTTTAAATAAAAAATGCCTGCCCATTTCACCATCTATAAGAATCATAACTTGGCTTTGGGCCTTTAGATGGAGTAGAAGTGCCTTCTTCCATAGGTGCTCATCATAGCTCTGCCACCTAGGAACATTTAGCACTCGATGCCATTATATTTCCAAATGTTTCAGATGCAAGAACTGTCTCTGCAGATCCCACGTACATTGTGCCATCTCCCTTCCTTCCCTGGGGCTGCTTCAGGAATGGTGGTCAGTGCTGATGCCAAACAGTGTGCAAGTGATGTTACTTACACTGCCACGCTTTTGTCCCCACTGTGGGCAGCCCTGGCCTCCTATGCGCTGGAAAGGACGCTGGCTGAAGTGGAATCTGATGGACCTTCGCGTGTTCTGTGTGTATTCACTGTCTTGCTGGTGGGGTTGGCAATTTCAGGAGTGCGGCGAGTGAAGCGAGAGGACCTGGAGGCTGGCGGGGAGAACCTGGTCCGCTACAAGAAGGAGCCTTCCGGGTGCCCGGTGTGTGGCAAGGTAATGCTTGCAGTCCACGTCGGAAGCTGAGATGGAAAGCACATCATTTTCTTCAGTTAAGACTCTATGAGCTGTACTTATAGGGTATTGCAGGGAAGATTTGGGGGGTAACGATGGGTGCTCAGGTTGTCTTAAACTGGTGTCCACCCATTTTAAACACTTGCCATGTGGATTTCTTTGGTACTTAAGATGGGTTTCCAGTGAGTGGGCTGAGAAAGAAGGGTTCTTCCTGGACAGCCTCTTTTCCTCCTTGCCATGATTTTCCACCTGAGCTGCTCCCTGGCTCCCGCTTTCCCGTATAGCATTGTTGAGACAGTGACCTTGTGGTCAGGACTGGGGCACAATGAATGAGGACGGGGGGGGACCCAGTGGCTTTATTTTGCCTGTCAGTGCCGGTCTCCTCTGTGCAGTGGATGGCTGGCGTTCTGTAAGTGGAGCATGACCGATCCCATGGCAGGTGCTCCCAGGCACGTTCAGTGGGTGCCCGGCGCTGCCCAAGAGAGGAAAGGGTGATGTCATCCATGGGAGCACATCCATCTGAGGGCTGTGCGGTGAGGGGGCCATCCTGGCAGTAGCTCAGGATTCAGACACCTGGCTGCTTGGCGGAGATACTGGATCCTAAACGTCCAGCAAACACGCTGCCCCTCCCGGGAGAGCCCAGGGCCCATGCCGTGGCCCTCACAGCTGTCAGGCTGCCATGGCCCCAAGTTCTGTGCATAAGCACCTTGGTTGTGACTGGAGGTGGCATCACTTCTTCGTTACTTAGCTTTCACTCAGGTGACTATAAGATGTCATCTGTCCTCGGAGGCCTAGGAACTGTCCCTCACAGGATGCAAAGCTCATGCTGCAGATTAAGGGCTCTGAGCGGCTCCCAAACGGGCTCTGGGCCCAGCAGCTCCAGCATGTCGCTCAAGTGGCTTTAGGAGCCGCCGAGAGGAGGGTGCCCCGGCCACGCACAGCTCACGTGAGCCCTGGAGTGACGCTTATCCAGCGTTTCAGCAGCTGGGAGCACAGGCCCCCGCAGGAGGCCCACTGTCACCGTCCCCGCTGTCCTGCCTTCCAGCATGCAGCACCATCACCCAGCTTTTGACCTTTTAAAGAGAAAACGGAAATCTCAGTGTTGATGTGAAATTTCCTGATTTTTTTCAAACCGCAGAGCGAGCCTGAGCAAATGAGTGAGCAGGGAGGTGTGGCCGGGGGTCCAGGTGAGGCTCCAGACTGTGGGCTGGAGGCCAGGGCTGCGGTAGAGCAGGGGAGTTGGAGTGCCTTTGCGCGCTGGGCCAGCTGTGCACAGGGCAGAGGTGGGCGAAGCCTGTGTCCCTTATCTCCCATCCCCAGTCCTTCTGCCCACTGACCTCTGCCCCTTGCGGGGTACCAGCTCCAAGTGTCTTCCATGCTGTTGAGAGATCGTATGTGCAAAACCAGCTCTGTGCCTGACATCCAAACACGTTTTTATTCTGCGCAGTGTTTATTGAATACCCACTGAGGGTTGAGGCAGGTGTGAAATAGCCTGTAGTTTGGGTGACTGAATTCTTTGTTGTTTCCAGTTATTTGTCGTCTTCAGCCCAGTCTTCCCTGTAAAGACCATGACACCTGCAGACTCTGTCCTCTCCTGCTCACCTTTCACCCTGTCGCATTGCCCCACCTAGCATCCCTGGGATGGGGCACAGCGCTGTCAGCCCCTGAGTCATCTGCACATCTTGGAAAGAGATGTTGCCTGGAGATGCCGGCATCCTGTCCCTAGCAAATCATTCATTCCTTCTCATTCATCTCTTATGTTCTCTTCTTGACAATGTGGGCATCAGGCGAACTTTAGGAGGTCACACCCCGGGTTACTTGGCCACTGGGAATGGCCATCCAGATAGAGACCCGCAGAGTTCTGTGGAGCTCTGGGGTTTCTAGGGCCCTAGCAGTGGTCTCAGCTTCCAGCCTTGTCCACTGCTCTGTGCCAGTGGGGCCACATCTGTCATGTGGACCACCGTATTCCCAGCGCCAGCCCCAGCCCTGGTCACAGAGGTGACCCCCTTGGATGGGTATTGGATGAATGGGCGTATCTCTACGCCCATCATGCCAGGCTGGAAAGAGCAGGAAATCAGAGACATTGTGAATGTGCATTAAATACAATATAAAAGCCAAGGGGGTAACTAGCTTTCTTCTTTGATATCTCCCTTCAGAAAATTGCAAGTACTAATGTGATTTGCTGGTTCCTTGGTAGTCCATCCTAGGAAAATATTTAAATAAGCTAAAAAAAATGGAGCTGAACTAACGTTTATAATAAAGACTAGGAAATGGTCAATTTTCTATTGTAACGTAAGCACCTGTTTACACAATTCAGCAAGTAACCCTTATTCTGGCATCAGTGGTTATTTGTGTCTCTCGCACACTGAGGAACTGTTGAGATGCAAGGCCTGGAGCACGGTGCTGTGTTTCTGTCCTGGGTTGTGGTTTCCCCAGAGGAGCCTGATGGAGAGGCTGCTTCCCATCACGAGACGCCGCAGCCCCTCACCATGCGGCTCCTCTGCCACAGGTGTTCTCCTGCCGGAGCAATATGAACAAGCACCTGCTCACCCACGGCGACAAGAAGTACACCTGTGAGATCTGCGGGCGCAAGTTCTTCCGCGTGGATGTGCTCAGGGACCACATCCACGTCCACTTCAAGGTGTCGATCGCGTGCTGCCCTCACCCAGGCATGCTCATGGCAGGCCCCCAGGCCAGCGTCTGTCATAGTCAGCCATAGCAGAGTTCTGCAGGCAGACATGGGCAGCTTCTGGGCAGACATGTGCTGCTCACGGTTCTGGAGACTGGACCTCAAAGCCCCCATACATTCAGTGTCTGGCGAGGCTCACTTCCTGGTTCGTAGATGGCACCTTCTCACTGTGTCCTCACATGGTAGAAGGGTAGGGATCTCTTCTATAAGGGCCCAAATCCCATTTTTTTTTTTTTTTTTTTTTTTGAGATGGAGTCTCATTCTATCGCCCAGGCTGGAGTACAATGGCAAGATCTTACTGCATCCTCCACCTCCTGGGTTCAAGTGATTCTCCCGCCTCAGCCTCCCAAGTAGCTGGGACTACAAGCATCCGCCATAATGCCCAGCTAATTTTTGTATTTTTGGTAGAGACAGGGTTTCACCATGTTGGCCAGGCTGGTCTTGAACTCCTGACCTCAAGTGATCCACCTGCCTCAGCCTCCCAAAGTGCTGCGATTACGGGCGTAAGCCACCATGCCCCACCCCAAATCCCAATCTTGAGGGCTCCAGCCTCATGACCTAATGGCCTCCCAGAGGCCCTGCTTCCTGATACCATTTCCTGGTCGGTTAGGATTCAACATGGGAATTTGGGAGGGTTCAAGTATTCAGACCACAGCAGCATCCTCAAATAGTTGACAACTGGTCACATTTCATCTCTCCAAAATGAACTCTGTGACTGCATTGGCCTCACCTCCTGTGGCCCAACTGCCAGGCTTGAAGTACAGCTGTCCGGCTGTGGCTGCTTCCCAGCCCGGTCCTGGCATTTGTGTCCCTCCCCACCTTTGAGGAAAGAGAGGAATGGAGCGGAAGCCCTGGGAGCAGGGAGGACTTGGGGTGTGATAAAGGGTGGGAGAAGCGCTGATCAAGAACTGAAGAAGTAACAGGTGGTATGGGAGACCCACTCGGGGGACTTCCCAGCAGTGCCTGGCCGTGGGCACAGATTGGGATCTTGCTGGGCACGTGTGAGAGGAAGCCACGGGCAGCATGGAGAGTGAGGGCAGCTTTGGCGTTTAGGTGGGGACCCCTGGGGACAAGCTGGGATGGGCTGGGGCACAAGTGTAGCTCGTTAGGGCGTCACGGGCATCAGAGAGGCATTTTCTTCTGCATCTGGGGAAATGATTGATCGTCCCTGTGGTATAGATAACTGAGTGAAGCGTCTGCTGCGCTGTTAGAAACCGGAAGTGGTGACTGTTTTCCAGGACATCGCGTTGATGGATGACCACCAGAGGGAAGAGTTTATTGGCAAGATCGGCATCTCCTCGGAAGAAAACGACGACAATTCTGATGAGAGCGCAGACTCGGAGCCTCACAAGTACAGCTGCAAGCGGTGCCAGGTATGGCGGGTCTGCCCCGTGGTGCCTGGGTGGTCTGGAAAGGCAGGTGGTCGTTTCAAGGCTGCGGGCCCCACACAGCAGGCACCTTCGTGCATCTCGGAAGCAGCCCTCCCTCCCCAAAGGCTCGGGCCGGTGGTCCTACTGCAGACTGGGTGCCTGTCCATCACCTGTGCCTGGGAAGGCCAGCCCGTGTCACCTTGGTGCTCAGGGATGGTCTATGTGGGTCTCACAGGCACTCTCCAGGAACTTGCCTTGTGACAGGGTTCAGGAACACACATGAAGCGTGGGGATCGGCCTCCTAGAAGGTGGCTGTGCTGGCTGCAGGCTAGGGCGCCTCTCCCCTCTCCCTCTCCCCTCCCCCTCCTCCTCCCTGCTCAGGCCTGAAGCCCTCACAAGTCTCTCCTGTGCATGGAAGGGGCTCACCAAAAAGGAGGGTGGTTTGTTTCTGAGGAGACTCACGCTCTTGAGTTTTGGGCATGAGGCCTTATGGCTTCGGAAAAGTTCCCCATCAAGCCTCTGAGAGTCCTTTCCGCCCTGGCATGAGTCGTGGGCTCTCAGGGCGTGTCGGGTGCCCTGGTTTGTGGACACGACCTCATTAGCTAAGAGGACCAGGGACCTCATGCGGGTGTCAGCAGTGCCTTGTCTGCCCGGCCCACAGCTCACCTTCGGCCGGGGGAAGGAGTACCTGAAGCACATCATGGAGGTGCACAAGGAGAAGGGCTACGGCTGCAGCATCTGCAACCGGCGCTTCGCGCTGAAGGCCACCTACCACGCCCACATGGTCATCCACCGTGAAAACCTGCCGGACCCCAATGTGCAGAAGTGAGGCCTGGTCGGGGGCTCCCGGGTTGTGTCAGGAGGGAGGGGACATGCTTCCTTGCAAAGAGACATGTGCTTTAAGGAGCCATTTGTAGCTTCGAACAAGTGATGTCCTCTGGGTCCCAGGGCCAGGGCTAGGGGGTGCAGCAGGGATTGGGGGCAGCAGGGCTCGGGGCAGCAGGGCTGGAGTTTATCCTGTGCTTCCGCATAGTCTCCTGGAACCAGCTGGCCATGTTACAGGAAAGTAGTGGGGTTCCTGCCCTGCCTACAGAATGACCCAAAATGCTTTTTCCTGCAACAATTAGGTTTCATTAATGCCAGGCCACATCTGACATACAGCCCATAACCCACGCGGTGTGCTGAGTGAGTGACTAAACAGTCCTGTCCAGGGGCGCTAACGAAGAACCACAGCCGGCACAGCCTAAACAACAGACACTTACCATCTTCAGTCCTGGAGGCGGGAGCTCAGGGGTCACGGTGGCGGCAGGGCCACCTCCTCTGACACTTCTCTCCTTGGCCCGTAAATGCCGTCTTCTCCCTGTGTCCTCATAGGGCTGTTCCACTATGCGTGTCTGTGCCCAATCTCACCTTCTTATAAGGACACTGGTCAGATTGGTCAGGGACCACCCTGATGGCCTCGTTTCCATGTCATCACCTCTGCAAAGACCCCATCTCCAAACATAGTCACATTCTGAAGTGCCGGGGTTAAGACTTCCATGTAGGAATTTGGGGGGTTACGATTCAGCCCGTGGCAGAGGCTCAAATGTTTGCTTCTTTTATCATCCCCGTGGCACCTTGTTG
This sequence comes from Symphalangus syndactylus, assembly GCF_028878055.3. Lineage (NCBI taxonomy): Eukaryota > Metazoa > Chordata > Mammalia > Primates > Hylobatidae > Symphalangus > Symphalangus syndactylus. The sequence goes on from NC_072427.2 coordinate 88,606,888, forward strand.
CCTCACCTTTGCAGAAGAAGGTGCTGGGGAAAGTGCCCTCGCTGCCATGGAGCCCCGAGGCTGTGCAGCCATCCTGAGGTTGTCTCTGGTTTCAGGTACATCCACCCCTGCGAGATCTGCGGGCGGATCTTCAACAGCATAGGGAACCTGGAACGCCACAAGCTCATCCACACAGGTGCGTGTAGGTCAGGATGCGGGGTCCCGGCCCTCGCTGGAGGGGGCTGGCAGGGAGGGATGCCGGGGGGTCTCTGCGTATTCTACACACAGAGCCGTCGCACCTTGCCTCCCCCGTGCCTTCCTCTGTTTCTCCAGCTTTTCCCGTCCTTATCAGCCCTGCCACTCACAGCCCAGCGCCCCCAGCCCCCTCACCCCTCCAGGTCCTCAGGGATCTACTGGAGTCACAGGATCCCCGGGAGGGCTCTGTAGAGGCCGCTGAAGAGGTGACCCCACCCCTGTTCCTGCACTTCCAGTTGCTGGGGAGGCTGGGCCCCTCTCCTTGGTGCATCCTTTTTGCGGCCACCACAGGTCGGTGCTGCTCGGCTCTGAGTTGCAGATGCCTGTGTTCTCAGGTGTGAAGAGCCATGCCTGCGAGCAGTGTGGGAAGTCCTTTGCCAGGAAGGACATGCTGAAGGAGCACATGCGTGTGCACGACAACGTCCGCGAGTACCTGTGTGCCGAGTGTGGGAAAGGTGGGTGCGGGTGTTGGGGACACGGGCCAAGTGTGGGAAAGGTGGTTGCAGGCGCCGGGGCCATGGGCCAGGCTCAGCCAAGCCACCCGGCTGCAGGGTGCTGGAAGGGGACATGAGCAAGAACTGGGAGTGTGGGGAAGGTGGGTGCGGGGGCCGGGGCCACGGGCCGAGTGTGAGAAAGGTGGGTGCGGGCACCGGGGCCACGGGCGAGGCTCAGCCAGGCCGCTCAGCTGCTGCAGGGCGCTGGGAGGGGACGTGAACGAGAACTGGGAGTGTGGGAAAGGTGGGTGTGGGCGCCAGGGGCCACGGGCCAGGCTCAGCCGGGCTGCCCAGCTGCAGGGCTCTGGAAGGGGACGTGACCGAGAACTGGCACATCGACCATAGTGCGAGAGGCATTGCCAGAGTGTGGCCCTGGAAGCCCATAGGCTTCAGTCACTTACTTAAAAGGAAAGAAGGACTCGAGGCAGGATTTAAATCTGGAATCTGCAAGAAAATTCAAGTAGTCCAGAAAGCAGAAAGATGTGATAAATTTAAAGGCACAATCAAATCGTTTTAAAAGTAGGAAAATAATGCAGGATCTAATTGTTTAAAGTATAGACTGATTCCCAAAGCCTCCGTGGTGTCCGACAGTAGATTCAAAACCCTCAGCGTATTCACTACGCAGACTAGAATCGGCTGTGTGGTGAGAAACTCACCACGGCCGAGGAATCTTCATTGTAACGACAGAACATTCATTAATAACAAACCTAGTGATAAAATGTCTCAACTTAGTAAGCAAAATAAAAAGATAATTCCAGTACACATCATAATTTTAACACATTCCTGTTTTTTTTTTTTTTTTTTTTTTTAAAACAACTTCCTAAAAGTTTTGGAGCGGCAGGTCTGTCTTGGGCTGTTTCAGGTGACCCTGCTCATGCTGTCAGGGTGACAGTGTGATGGAAACACAGGAGCTCCATGAACTGCACTCGCTGGGTGACCCCTATGAGCACCCGTAGAATAACACTGCGTGTCAAAGCCTCAAACAACTTCCTGCAGAAAAGGCCAGAAGGGGGGTCTTTCCTTTCCCCACTTCCTGGCCCTCTTTTCCTCACCTCAGAGGCCAGCACAGGCTCTTGCCCCTCCTCCAGGGTAACTGCGCAAGGACGGCACATGGGTGGTTATTTAAAAAGCAGCGCATGCACCTCGCCAAGACACATTTTTTAAACAATACAAACAGGCTGGAAGGTGGCATAGTTACTGTCCCCTCAAACCCCAGCCAGTCCTCGCAGAGCCACTGCGGTGGTTTCTCTGAACGGAACGTCAGTAGCAGTGTCTGCCTGCCTTAGCGGGACAGGTGGTTTCTCTGAACGGAATGTCAGTAGCAGTGTCTGCCTGCCTTAGCGGGACAGGCTGGCTTGCTCTTTGTCCGTGTCTGCCTTAAGCTCCCAGCCCCTTTCACCACCTGCTCCTGCCCTTTCCTCCCCCATGCCCCTAAGAAGTAAAATGTTTAAGACGGTGGCTGGAGGGGTCCTGAGTAGCGTATAGAGACAGGAGGGCCAGGGTGGGGGCTTATTCAGGGCCAGGCCTCTTAGGCAGGCAGAGAGGAGCCACACCTGGGTCCCCTGCAGGTCCCCAAATGCCACCAGATGCCCTGGGAGGCGAGGGGTGTGGGATAAAGCCACATTTTATGATGTAGACATTTTAGTGTTTGAAATGAATTATTTAGTTGCATGGTTTTTTAAAATGAATTCTGAATAGTTGAAATAAAATGCTGGCATTAATACATTAGTTGCCAGATTTATTTTACAGAATACCAAATTTCAGCATTGTCATCTTGCTGTCATGTAACAGTTGCGAGTACATACCAGCACATGCTTGTGCTCATTTGTTTTTTTGATACTTTGCTATTTTTTTTTTTTACTTGAAAATACATCTTGGAGATCTTTTTATATCAGAACATGTAAATATTGCCTGATTTTGTTTTTCAAACCCTTGGTACGATTCCGTCATGTGGATTCATATAACCAGATCCTTTATTTTATAAAGTGTCTGGTTGTTTTGTTATAGCCATTTATTATTACAGTGTTGCAAGAAACACTTGCATATTATTACTTTACATTTTTTTCCAGAAATTCCAGCCCTCACCAGGGACTTAGTGTCAGGGACCAAGTGGGAGGCTGTTAGTAGTCGTGAGAGCCTGTCACCAGTAGGTGGGGGCAGGGGCCCTGCCAGTAGGTTTTCTGTGTGTGTGGAGGAAAATGTCTTGTTCAGAATCACATCATGGGCCTTGAACCACTCAGGAATGATTGCAAGAACTTAGTGTGGCCGGTGAGAATATGACACCAGGTGTTGAAAGCTATAAGAAAGGCATGCCCTGTTCGGAATTGGAAATTATAAGTATTTAAAAAACATCAGTTTTCCCCGCAGTAATTTGTAAATGGAGTGAATCACAATCCCAGTAGAGCAAGCTTTAAAATTTCCTCTGTGTGGCAGTTGTGTTTATTCTGAAACTGTTGGCAGATTTTTTTTGTTAAATGGAAGAAAAGCATTACTGTCACCAACGCTGGCTGTGGTGGGGAGGTCAGAATGTGGAGGTGCCACCTCTTCTGTTTTTGCTGGTTTCTCTATGACTGTATTCGTTTTTAAATTTGGAATACGTTCATTTTAGAAGCAGGAAGAGGGAAGTGCTGGGGTCTGGGCATGTCAGCAATGACCAGCACTCTTTTTTTTTTTTAATCAAAAAGATTGAAAGTAACTTTTTCAGGTGAAATCACTCTTCGGTCATTGGTAATAGGCCTGCAGGTGCCGTCCCCACCCGAGGCCAGGAGCCCTGCAGCTGTGTGTGCTGGCGGTGGGCTTCATCGCGGGGCGTTTGCTCCCCCTGCTGGCCCAGCCGCGCAGTTTTCTCGTAGCCAGGGAGGTCTTCTGGCCCGGCCTTTAGAATTCTGGCAGGAGCTGGTGGACGGTCACCCCTGCATATGGTGAGGGTGGAATCAGAGGGGAACCATTGACCAGCTTACGACAGAGCTGTGTTCAGGCTCAGTAGTTCTTCACCAAATGTGGAGGGTACACGGTGGCCTGGGAGTGCAGGCTGCCCACCGCCCTGGGCAGGCACAGTGAAGGCTCCTCTTTTGGGGGTGGGGAGGCTGCCTCTGGGCTGGGTCTCCCTGTGCCCTGGTGCGTGTCAGCCTCCCGGTCAGGTGTACCAAGCCGCACGTGCCTGTGCCCCCTGCGGAGGGCCTTGTACAGTGCTGTCCCTGACAGTGCACCACACCCTCTGACTCAGCCCCTATGCCAGGGCCATCCTCTCTCCACTGGCTGTGTGAGTGAGGCTTTGGAGTATTTCAGCTTCTTAAGATTGGCTTCTTAAATTAAAGGTAGATTGAAAGCCACTCTTGAAACCGTCTCGTGTCCGAATCCCGATCGCCACTCATATTGCCAAGGTTGAAGGGAACCCTTAGTCATGCTTATATTAATCTGTCTCTCACCGAATTTTCCCGCTGGGTTGCCATGGGCACGCAGGGAAGTTCACCCACCGCCCCGGCGTTGCTCGCGTGGTCAGGGCTCAGCCAGGCCCTGGCAGGAGTGAGTGCACCTGATGTTGCAGTCAGTCCCTCCCGGCCTCTGGACACAGTCACTTCCCAGGTCTCACCGCTGGTGGACTGACCGGGATCCTTAGGGGCCGGCCCACACCCTCACCAGTACCGCACAGGCCTCTGCCTGTGCCTGCCCCAGGGTCTCCGGCACGGGCCCCCGGGTGGGCTCCGTGGGGGTGTGGCTGCCTCTGACTCGCTGTGTCCTCGAAGGCATGAAGACCAAGCACGCGCTGCGCCACCACATGAAGCTGCACAAGGGCATCAAGGAGTACGAGTGCAAGGAGTGCCACCGTAGGTTCGCGCAGAAGGTCAACATGCTCAAGCACTGCAAGCGGCACACGGGTGAGTCCGAGGTCCGGGCCACGCCAGCCATGGCGCTCACTGCGTAGGGAAGCCAGGTGGGCCGTGGGAGAAGAGAGAACCGCCTCGAGACCATTCCTCTTTGTGACTCCCAGTGAGTGCCGGATTCCCCAAGAGAGCTTCCTGGAGCCGTGGTGAGCAGCTGTGTATCTCAAAAGGTCCCCCTCCCACAGGGGCCTTGTCACCGCCGTGCATGCTGCACAGCTCACCTCGGGCATTGGGAGACTGGTCAGTCTTTAAATGTTCCTCCCATTCAGCTGTTTCCCCCTCAGGAATGTGCACAAGAAATAGCGACCAGACAAGGGCCAGGGATGTGCATGCAAGGTTGCTTGTCATCTTTTGTGTTAGGGAAGGCGCTGGAAGGTCAGACGTGGCCTCGGTAGAGCAATGGCTAAGCCATGGTGCATCCAGAAAAGAGCAAGGTGTCCGCTCGGATGATGTGTGTTCTACACTGATGTGCACAGAAAGGAGTCGGTGACGCGACAGGTCAAAGAGCAGTGTGCGCAATCACTAACACAAGGCCATTCTTATAAAACACTAGAGCACCCTGCGCAGTGCTAATACAAGGCCATTCTCATAAAACACTTCTGTATGGGCGAGTGTGTGTGTGCTTGTGGAGAGAAAATTGAGACATCAGAATTGAGAGAAGGTTGTCCCTGAGTGGTGGAGTTGTGTCTCAGTGTGAAGTTCCCTGGCGTGAGCCTGTTCAGTGCTCCCCGGGGGCCCCTCAACTGCATGTTGGGTCCTGCCATCATCCGGCCCACCTCACCTGCCCACCTTCCTCCCCTGCTCCCCAGAGTGGCACAGATTGCCACACGGGTCTGCTTTGGGTTGGCCGGGCATGCTGGCCTCCTCTGCCCCAGGACTTCAGAAGTGTACTGTCCATCTCTTTCCTGGGGAGTCTCTATCCAGTATATGCTCTACCTTTTTTGGGATACTCTTGCTCCCCAAGACTGGGCCGCATGCCCTCATCTGGGTTCTCAGAACACCCCACACTCTGCCTGCCGCCACCAACTCACTGGGCTGTGGTGGCCTCTGTCCCATGCTCCACAGTGAGCCCTCAGGACTGAGTTAAGTGTGCCTTTAAAAATTACATGTCTTGTTCCCATTTCGAGGGGAAACCTTTGTTTAAGGACATTCATAGGGTCCACCTCCCCATCAGTTTTTGGGGTGAAACAGACCATGGACTCCATTCTTGCTTGCCCTGTTTAGGCAAGCGGGGCCATTGCCCCTGACCCCCCAGAGCCCCTCAGACGTGAGCTGATGTGAGCACTTGCACCAGGAGGAAGCTGGTCCACCTTTGGCCTCCTGCCTGTCTCCCTCTGTGTGGACCACATACGTAATTAAGTGCCACACGTTTCCCTTCGCTCTGGGGAGCACAGTTCCTGTGCCACCTGGTGGGGTGCTGACAGCCGTCAGAGCAAGGTGTCTGGGCTGGTGAAACAAACACACTCCCAGTTCTCCTCTGGCGATCATCCCCCACAGTGGCCATTCCCTAGGGCAGTGGCTGTTCCCCAGGGCAGTGGCTGTTCCCAGGGCGATGGCCGTTCCTCAGGGCAGTGGCCCACAGCTTCTCTTGTTTCTCCAAGCATTTTGGGGTGTCTTTTTGGGGTCCTTTAGCTTCTGAGGAATGACCTCTAAACTTTCCTCACGTGGCCTTCTGTTGGGGATGCTCGCTCTTGGATGTCCTGAATCATCTGAGAGGCTTTGTCTAAAGACCAGGCTTGGGTTTTCTTTCCCACACTCTCTCAGTCAGAGTCACTAAGGGCCGGCCTTTTCATCTTCACCCTCTCAAGTTCCACAGACTGTCCTGGGAGATTCAGCCTCCTCATCCATAAAATAACAGATTTTAACAGGATTATCTGTACGCCTCTGCCCTGGGCTCTAATTAAACCTGTTTCCACCACAAGGCCACCTGCCGTGCACCTCCTGACCCTGGGAATGTCACGATGATGGCTATGCTGGTTCTTTTTCCCTAGTAATCAGGGAACTGGTTATTTTGTTCATTCACTTTGTGGAAATTTGTTGAGCCACACACTCACTTATAATTTGTGTTTTTCTGTCTATGAGTTTGATGTCAATCAAAAGTGTCCTTAAAACAAGCAACAAAACAGTGATACTTCCTAGTCTTGTCCCTGGACCTGGTGAGGGACCCTCCCTACTCTGGGAGGCTCTGGGGGGTTAAGGCCCCTCCCTGGGAAGCGGGGGGTGTCTTAGAATCCCTGGGCACGAGTGGCCGTGTGGGAGGAGTTGCCACCTCTGGTGTTTGGTCTATTAACGCATCCGCTTCTGGCTCCTGTGAGGCCAATCCGTGAGCCAGGACTGACTGAGTACTTCTCAAATATTTTAAAAAGTCAAGTCAGCTCTAATTTGCCTTTTTGTTGTTGTTAGAGCTGGGGTCTCTGTGTTGCTCATGCTGGAGTGCAGTGATGTGATCACAGCTCACTGCAGCCTTGAAGTCCTGGGCTCAAGTGATCCTCCCACCTCAGCTTCTCGAGTAGCTGGGACTACAGGCACACACCATCATGCCCAGCTCATTATTTTATTTTATTTTTGTAGAGACAGGGTCTTGCCACGTTGCCCAGGCTGGTCTTGAACTCTTGGACTCGAGCAATCTTCCCTCAGCCTCCCAAAGTGCTGGGATCGCAGGCATGAGCCACCGTGCCTGGCATCAGCTCTCATTTGAATTAGTCAGGTTTTGAAGAATCACACTCATTTTGTCCGAGCACGGCAGTTCTGTTGTCTCTTACGCTTGGCTCGTCTGTGTCCTCCTTGCCATTGGTCCTGATTTCAGTTACTGTTTCCTCTCTCATTGTAATATCACATGTGCTGCCTAAGAGCTTCCTGGACTAAGGGAGGTATGGATACATTAATGCTTTAAAGAAATTCCCATCGTTTTTCTGCTTGTCCACGTGTGGGTTCCACTTTCTGTCTGTGTTTTCAGACAGCCTTTCCCACATCTCATGTTTTTTTGATATGAAATGTCACCATGGAAGCATAAACTTTCCGAGCCACACTTAGCTGGCTGAGGCTGGGGATGAGCGTTCATTGTCTGCCGTCTTCTTGCAATTCACCTTCTCCTGAAGGCTCTGCAGTGCCTGGAACGTGTCAGGGAGAAGACATGCCCTGATGTGGACTTACAACACTCATTAAACATAGGAAGTTATGTGCACCTTTCTCTGCAGGGATTAAAGATTTCATGTGTGAATTGTGTGGGAAGACATTCAGCGAGAGGAACACGATGGAGACCCACAAGCTCATCCACACAGGTGAGCAGCGCAGCCTGCAGGAGCCTTCGGGGCCACATGCAGCAGGCTGTGGGGGCTGTCTGAGCGCCTGTGGGGGTGGAAACGACTATTCTATTATCTAGACGGTTCCAGCACATTTAGTGGTGTCTTGGCTTCATGGTAGCCCCTTGGCCTCCAAAGGCCAACCCGCCACAGCTTTCAAGTGTCCCTTCTTGAATTTTCTCATATTGGTTCAGTGATGCAGCTGCTGCTGGCAGTGCTCCCCAAGGGACAGAGGCTCTGTGCTCATGTGTGCTCGGGGACCAGCACCAGCCCTCTCAGGACGGGCAGGGCGTGACAGGCTTCTTGCCTCGTCCAGCAGGCCAGGGTCATTGGGATGGCTGCACTAGTGACCTGCGTGTCTCTTCCTTTCCATGCGCATGTGTGTCTGTGTGCGTGTGAAAAGTGGGCAAGCAGTGGACGTGCTCCGTGTGCGACAAGAAGTACGTGACCGAGTACATGCTGCAGAAGCACGTTCAGCTCACACACGACAAGGTGGAGGCGCAGAGCTGCCAGCTGTGTGGGACGAAGGTGTCCACCAGGGCCTCCATGAGCCGACACATGCGGCGCAAGCACCCTGAGGTAAGCTGGTGGCTGTGCCCCCTCCGTGCCCCACCAGCGGGCCGTGCACCGGACACCCCCATGCTGGCACATGGCCCACCTCCCTCTGCAGACCCCAAGTACTGGAGGCAGGGCCTGAGTCTTAGGTGCCTCTGTGACTGGCACTGCCTGCCACACAGGAGGCGCTGAGTGAGTGGCTGGGAGAGGTTAGGAGAGCCTCAGGCAGACCTTTGCTAAGGTTATAAATTATGTCCTCCTTGAAATTACGGCAAAATGGAGGCACAGCCCTGCCACTCCCCCCATTCTTCCCGCTCATGGAACGAATGTGCAAAATGGGGGCTCCACGTGGTGCTAGGGCCGAGTAGAGTATGACCCTGAGGATGGGGAGGGGGAGACTGTACAGACGCAGGCAGAGCCCAACTGCTCTGGAAGCCTGGATGCTCCGTAATTGAATATGCTTTAAGAAGGAGCAGCCCGAAAGACAAAACCAGAGGAAAACTTGGTTGTCAGGTCACGGAAAGGGGTAGACTGTCTAAGCGTAAAAGCAGCAAAAGGAGTTGTGAACCCAGGTTTGACTCCATAAGCACTCAGAACAAATACAGGCCAAAGGAAAAATGAAAAATCTGGGCCAGGCACGGTGGCTCATGCTTGTAATCCCAGCACTTTGGGAGGCAGAGGCGAGTGGATCACGAGGTTAAGAGTTTGAGACCAGCCTGGCCAACATGGTGAAACCCCGTCTCTACTAAAAATATAAAAATTAGCTGGGCGTGGTGGCGGGCGCCTGTAGTCCCAGCTACTCGGGAGGCTGAGGCAGGAGAATCGCTTGAACCCAGGATGCGGAGGTTGCAGTGAGCCGAGATTGCACCACTGCACTCCGGCCTGGGCGACAGAGCGAGACTCTATCTCAAAAAAAAAAAAAAAAAAAGAAAAGAAAAATCTGCATAGGCTGTGACTGTGCTAGACAGATAGAGCCTGTTAACATTAGTGATAACAAGCACTCACTGAGAAACACGCGGCGCGCACTCAGGGTGTACACGGAGAGGGAGCTCATGCGGGAAGAACAGCCGCGGTGAAAAACACACGGAAAGGCGTTCAGCTCACCGCGCATCCCAGAAACGCAAACGGTAGCGGCGGCATCCTTTGCCTGTTGAGGGGGCAGGGGGTTTTAGATTCAGAGTGACCACACTGGCCGGCTGGCACGAGCCGCCGCTCTCACCGTTGCATGTTTTTCTTGAAGGCAGCATCACAGTATTTCTTGAGTGTTTAATGAATGATTATTCCAACCCCTCGACATCCTGCAATAGGAACATGATTCAGTTAGTGATAGTTTAGCAGTGTGTTTGCCTGCACACACATGCTTACACGGATCTGAAATTGTGAAATGCTCATTACGTACGTGAAAGAGCAGTATATGTTGTGCACATATATAATGTGTGTATATACAATACACGTCACACACATTGTGTGTATATGTAATACTCACTTATATAAATGAGGTAGGTAAAGAAGGGAGCAAAACATCCCACAGTGATTTTTCTTGTGTTCTTGAAGTTACGGGTAATTTCTTGTCTTCACATTTTTCTCCATTTTCCAATGTCCTGTAATGAAAGTGACTTCCTTTTGGAATTGGGAAAGCACCGTCTGCCTCAGGTGTCAGTCTGGTGGCTCCCTAGTTTGGGGGTGACCCGGAACATCGCTGTGTTGCTGTTCCTCTGCAGCCAGATCAGGCTCCCAGGAAGATGCAGGGACTCAACCTGCTCTCCGGTCCGGGAAGCCAGGGGACCGTGTCTGTGTACTCTGCCCTGTGCCCTGCTTAGCGGGGAGCTTGGATCCCCCTAACTGAGCTCCATTGCTTCCCTTTTCATGTAGTGTCCAGCTGGTGTTTTTACCTAGAAAATGGAGTCGGGGGAGTAGGAACCCGAAGCACCAGGACCACCTTGGCACCCCAGGGGCAGGGCAGGCCCTGCAGCCCACCCAGCAGCCCGTGAGCAAGGCTGGCGTTGGAGCGGTTCCTCTCCATGGCGTGTGGGTTTCTAGACTTCAGCGTATTGATAAAGACTGTGCACATCACTTTTGCACACCGGAGTTTTGATGTGCATAGCTGGGTGGAGAGGCCTTACTGATAAAGACATCTCCCACAAACACTGTCAGGCAGAGTCCTCTCACCGGGATTAAACCACTTCCTAAGGTGGCCCGACTGCAAGTTCACCTTCTGTGCTCTGCTCTTTCAACTGGGCTGTGTGTTGCCCATCCCCACTCCCCTCAAGCCCAACCCAGACAGAACCAAGTGACTCAAGAGAAAGCCTTCCAGACCCAGGGAAGGTGGTGCGGGGGGATTTTGTCCGTCTTTGTTCTCGAACCAATTTGTTTCTCCAGCCTTTTATCCTGTGTTCTCTTTGTGTCATTCCTTTTGATCATCTCACAGTTGTTTCCCTCTACATTAACTCAAACAAATGCCTACCGGTGATGTGATGGGCCAGCCAGCCAGGGTCCATCCCTGCCCTCCTGGACTTTACAGTCTGGGTGGGAGACAGAAAAATAAGAAGTAGACAGGCAAAGTGATTACAAACTAGAATAGAGGATACGGAAGAGACAACCCTAGACAGCAGTGTGAGGGGAAGGAAGGGGACTTGGGTCGGCTTTGTGTACCTGTGTGTGTACCGCAGCGAGGCCTGGCTGTCTGGGAGTGGGATAATGGTCCCCCTGAGCCTGTCCCCACTGGCGATGCCACAGATTCAGGAGGAAGAAGGTGTTCGTTGGAGTCAGACTAACTTAACTAGTTAAGTTAAACTAGTTATAGTTTAACTATTGGACTAGTTAAACAGGCATAAACTACTTACAGAGATTCAGAATATTTTAGGATTGATACTATTTCGTGACTCCAAGCTATGGTTTTTCTCTTTACTTTGAATGAATGTTACATTAAAAACAAAACACAGAAAGCAATTTTCACTTTTTTCTTATCTCCTAAGAAGAGTGAAGCTAATGCTTCTATGGTGGTTCTTTGGTGGCGTCAGCTTTCAGACTGTGTGACTAGGATACTGATGATATTGATGTGATTGTGGTGCAGGTAGTGGTGGAGATGGTGGTAAAGATGATGGTGGTGATGGGGGACCTGGTGTTGGTGATGGTGGTGTTGGCGATGGTGGAGGCGGTGATGGTGATGGTGGTGGTACAGATGATGGGGGAGGTGGTGGTGGTGATGGTGTTGACGATGGTGGTGGTGTTGGTGGTGATGGTGGTGGTGGTGGTGTTGGTGGTGTTGGTGGTGGTGATGGTGGTGGTGAAGGTGGTGGTGATGGTGATGGTGTTGGTGGTGGAGATGGTGGTGGTGATGGTGGTGTTGGTGGTGGTGTTGGTGGTGGAGATGGTAGTGGTGGTGATGGTGGTGGTGATGGTGGTGGAGATGGTGGTGGTGATGGTGGTGGTGGTGATGGTGGTGGTGGTGGTGATGGTGGTGGTGGTGGTGGTGGTGGTGATGGTGGTGGTGGTGGAGATGGTGGTGGTGATGGTGGTGGTGATGGTGGTGGTGGTGATGGTGGTGGTGATGGTGATGGTGGTGGTGGTGGTGGAGATGGTGGTAGCGGTGATGGTGGTGATGGTGGTGGTGATGGTGGTGATGGTGGTGGTGATGGTGGTGATGGTGATGGTGGTGTTGGTGGCGGAGATGGTGGTGGTAGCGGTGATGGTGGTGATGATGGTGGTGGTGGTGATGGTGGTGGTGGTGGTGGTGATGATGGTGATGGTGGTGGTGGTGATGATGGTGATGGTGGTGGTGATGGTGGTGGTGATGGTGGTGGTGGTGGTGATGGTGATGGTGGTGGTGGTGGTGGTGGTGGTGATGGTGGTGTTGGTGGAGATGGTGGTGTTGGTGGTGGTGGTGGTGATGGTGGTGGTGGTGGAGATGGTGGTGTTGGTGGTGGTGGTGATGGTGATGGTGGTAATAGGGATGGTAGTGGTGGTGATGCCACATGGTGGTAGTGGTACTGATGATGATGGTGGTGGTAGTGGTGATGGTGGTGACAGTGTTGGTGGTGATGAGCGTAATGATAGTGATGGAGGTGGTGGTGATGGTGTTGGTAATGGTGATGATGGTGATGGAGGTGGTTGTGTTGGTGGTGGTGGTGTTGGTGTTGATGGTGATGATACTGATGACAGAGGTGGTAATGATGATGGTGGTGGTGATGCTTATGATGGTGATGGTGGTGATGGTAGAGAGTGTGTCCACAGCAATCTGGTTGCTTTTGCTCAGGGTCCTTGGCGAGTGTCACAGTATAGATCTGTGCTCAGTGTCAATGAGAGTTACACTGGAGTCTTCAAAGCCATTGCAGGATTTATGTTAACTTAAAACACTTACAGGCCAGCCTTTGTTTGCCATCTTTTCCAGGAAGGGGCCCAGACCTAGTCATGGAATGTAAATTTAATGATGCACTTCTCTGCTTTTTTAAATGAGTTACATCCACAAAACATAGTCTGCTTTTTCATTTTAACTTCCTTTAGTTGATCAGAAATTTAAAGATGTTTGCAAAGCTGTTTGGGTGAAGCACCCTTACAGGCAGACTCTTGTTAATTTTGTTTTTTAGCCCCTCCCCTTTATCAGGTTCGGCTGTCTCTGCACTCATTTTCCATTGTCTTTCTTATGATCTAATTAGGTCATCACAGGAACAAACGCAACTGCTGTAAGCAGGGTGTGGGCGGTGAAGGTCACTCACTTTTGGGCAGGACACACTGAGCTGGTGGGAGGGGCCCTGTGGACACATGGGGCGTGCTGAGGACCCCGTTCAGTGTGGCCATTGGAGGGAAGGTAGGGGCAGGGCGTCACTTCATCACAAAACCAACAAATGAAAGCACTTGTGTATGGATTCAACTGAAAAGTACGACGTGTAAGGCACAAATGTCTCATTTTTGGTGATTGTTCATAGAACAAGTTTGCTCTACCATATCTTACCTTGCTGTGGTCTCCCTTGGAAATAACAGAAGCGCCACTGAAACCTCACCCCTTTGGTGAGGGGCCAAAAAGGGAGGACACAGTCTCCCCCCGGGGGAGTGGACGTGAGATGATGCAGGGGCAAGAGCATTGCGGGATCGTGAAATAAGGGGTGAGGATAAGCCCTGGGCTTCTGGACACAGAGTTTCAAAGTCAGAGCTGAACAGAGGAGACTGGGAAGTGCGGGGGATGCCTGGGAGGGAAGGGCAGGAGTGGTGGGGGTGGTCCCGAGGCGTGTGTGGCTTCTGGGTTCCCACCTGCATCAGCAGCACCCTGACCCCCAGCTCACACCCTGTGCTCCTCATAGGTGCTTGCAGTGAGGATCGATGACTTGGACCACCTCCCGGAGACCACCACCATCGACGCCTCCTCCATCGGCATCGTCCAGGTGAGCAGCATGGGGCCCCAGGGGCTCAGAAACTTTGGGGTCAGTGGACACCTGCAGAAGGGACCAGAGGGGCTTGGACAGGCTGGGAGGGAGCAGCTCTGGGCAAGCCTGTGGCCAGGTTACCCCGTTTTCTTGGCTTCTCTTCCCCTCAGAACCTCTTAGGTCATCTCCTCGTTTCTGTAGTTTCTACGACCTCAGTTTGTTGAATACTGGTGTATCTCACTTTGGAAAACAGATGTTTTCCAGAAAAAAGTAGAAATTAGAACAATTGGCTGGGCGCCAGTGGCTCAAGCCTGTAATCCCAGCAATTTGGGAGGCAAAGGCGGGCAGATCGCTTGAGGTCAGGAGTTCAAGACCAGCCTGGCCAACATGGCAAAACCCTGTCTCTACTAAAAATACAAAAATTAGCCGAATGTGTTAGCGCACGCCTGTAATGCCAGCTACTCAGGAGGCTGAGGCAGGAGAATTGCTTGAGCCCAGGGGCAGAGGTTGCAATGAGCTGAGATTGTGCCACTGCACTCCAGCCTAGGCAACAGAGCGAGACTCTGTCTCAAAAAGAACAATCATTAAATTGTTCTAAGCAGAATAAGTTTAAACATACCAATTAGATGAACTTAGTTTTTAAAGAAATTTTTAGTTAATACTAAATTTTTAGTTAGCAAAAATTTTTTTTATTTCAAAGAGAATGTGTCATGCTCTCAGTGATCTAAGATCACACGTGTGTCTCTTGTTCTGAAACAGCGCTTTAGAGCGCAGTCTTCATGAAGGGCACTGGGTCTGGCTGAGTGACGTACGGCAGCTCCAGCCCCAGCCCCAGAACCCACAGGCCATTTCTACCCTTGGCAAGTCACAGGCATGGGGGGAAGGGTTGTCCCACCATGACCACAATGTAGGCCCACACTGGGTCTGTCTGCCACTGGGTTAGGATCAGGTCGTGTGGAATGACACAGGAAGCCCGAGAGGAGTGGCAGGTGACCACCCACCAGCCACCACTGCCCCGCGGCCTCTGTGAGCCTGAGCGAGCCTGGTGTGGAGCCGGCCCAGTTCAGAAGATGTGGTCACAGCCCAGCAGTGCCCTGGACACTTGCAGGGAAGGGTGCAGGGAGGGGACCCACTGGGATCATCACTGCAGCTGGGCCCTCGTTTCCTGTCCCCTGCAGGTTTTGTGGTCAAATCTATTTTAATTCGAAATTGTTTTTTATAGTGGATTTGTTTCAGCCTTGGGGAAGAGACAGCCCTGATTTGAAAGCATTTTCAGCCTTGCTGTAGGAGCTCACCCGGGCAGAAACATTTCCTTTTACCCAGTGGCTTAAAAAGTTAGTTTCTAAGAAGTGTTTACATTTTAGCATAAAATACAACTTTTAAAAATATGACTTATATGTATTTTTTTTTTTTTAAATCTGCAACTAAAGGAACTTGCCCCGATCCTTAGAAATACAAGACCCAGCTGTGGTCACTCTGTTTCTTGTGGCAGCTCGTTGGCCCACAAGCATCCCCACTGATTCGAGAGTGTGTCCAGGGCAGTGCTGGGGCTGCCCTGGCTGCTGCATGACGTGACCGACTAACCTGGTTCTTGACTGAAACTGATTTTCCTGCAGCCTGAGCTGACTCTGGAGCAGGAGGATTTGGCCGAAGGGAAGCACGGGAAAGCTGCCAAGCGAAGTCACAAGAGAAAGCAGAAGCCAGAAGAGGAGGCAGGCGCTCCGGTGCCCGAGGACGCCACCTTCAGCGAATACTCAGAGAAAGAGACGGAGTTCACAGGCAGCGTAGGCGACGAGACCAATTCCGCAGTACAGAGCATTCAGCAGGTCAGTTTGCTGCTTTATGTTCTGATTAGGTGCCGGTCACTTTCCCTAAGCATGAGAGCCTTATGTGTGTGTGACTCCATCTCTTTTTACTGCACACAGTGTACATGCGGACTTCATGTGGTTGAAGGCAGCAGACATATTCTGTTTTTCACTTAAGCATGTTTCATGTAAGCATTTCTGAGTTCTGACCTATAAATCATGCTTGTCATTGTTAGTAGCAACATACATTCTAGCATGTTGAAGAGAGATATCCCTGCCCGGGTGGGAATTAGGTAGGCTGTTTGCAGTTTGGGGAGGTCACAGGTGGCCTACCCAAGTGCCCTTATGATGAAAGCTCAGCCCTGTGCATTTGCTGACTAGCCGGAGAGCAAGGATCCCTCAGTCTGCAAGGTGAAGACAATCCCACAATCCCACTTTCTCGAGTGGAACCTTCTGTCTTGCTCAGCCTTCGTCACTTTTGAAGCCTCTGAGTGTTTGATCAGTCTGTGTCTAATACTGCACTTCTCGCTCTTGTTTTGGGGGATGGTAATCTTGATTGCAAAAGTTCCTCATTTATTTGGCCTTTCGTCCCTTTCCATGAAAGAGATTGCTTTCTGTTATTAGCGATTGGTACTGCAAATACCTTTATTGCTCTTTGTAGCTTTGTGGTGGGATTTTCATTTACCAACAGCAGGGCACTTCAGAGGAATGAATAGAAAAGGAAGCATCTGTTTTCCGTCTTTTTCGTGCTTACTTTTTTCAATTTTTTTCTAGCCAGTGAAATTAATTTGTTTCTTAGTTCCTTCTCATTGCCTTCGTGATTGTGTCTGTTTCTTGTTTTTGTTTCTCGCTGGAATTTTTCCAGAACAAAATTAACTCGGTTTTCTCTTTCACCAAAGAATGTCGTGCTTCTTTGGTGTGGTAACACAGAGCGCATCCTGGGGAGGTCCTTGCATTCCCCATTTTGCAAAAATGAACTGATTTTTGTTGTGTGTGAATCTTCCAGGTAGTGGTGACCCTGGGTGACCCAAATGTGACCACACCATCAAGCTCAGTCGGCTTGACCAATATCACCGTGACCCCCATCACCACTGCAGCCGCCACTCAGTTTACCAATCTCCAGCCAGTGGCCGTGGGGCACCTTACCACCCCTGAACGCCAGTTACAGCTGGACAACTCAATCCTGACCGTGACCTTTGATACCGTCAGTGGCTCTGCCATGCTTCACAACCGTCAAAATGACGTCCAGATCCACCCCCAGCCGGAAGCCTCGAACCCACAGTCTGTGGCCCACTTCATCAATCTGACGACCCTGGTCAACTCCATCACGCCCCTGGGGAGCCAGCTTAGTGACCAGCACCCGCTTACGTGGCGGGCAGTGCCCCAGACTGACGTCTTGCCACCCCCGCAGCCGCAGGCACCCCCACAGCAGGCGGCCCAGCCCCAGGTGCAGGCAGAGCAGCAGCAGCAGATGTACAGCTACTGAGCTGCGTTCCGGGAGACTCGGGGCAAGAACTGCAGAGGGATGTTTGGGATTTGTTTAGATTTGTTTGCTGGATACCAAACAAAAAGTCATACATTGCAATGTAAGGTTGACTTAGCTTTGCAGAGTATCTCCAGATCCCCCGCCAGCAACCATTACGGTCTGTCAGCTTAACTCTAGAAGTGACCTCTGGCAGGCAAGAGTTTTCAACTGGATGGGGTTCCACACTATGCCTTACTAAGGCAGTAAGTCCTGGGCCGGGGCCACATCTGCCTCCCCTTACAGAACCAGTGTTCGCCCGACACAGGGTTCGGGAAAGTGAAGCTGAGAGAGAAGCAGGATCGTAAGAGGCAGGAGATAAGTGATTAGGAGCACAAATGGTTCATTTTCTTTTTTCTTTTGAGCTTATTTCCTATGAGAACACAGACAGTATTCACAGGTGGCAGCAGGCAGCAGGGAACATTTTCTCCTCACTTCTGGATTTTTTTGCCAGCGAGCAGGTAGAAGTTAAAGTAACGTTTATTCTCTTTGAACTAGGAGCTGAGTTGGTTCTTATACAACTATGGGCTGAAACCATATGTGAGGCATGCAGAGCCGCACATGATCCTGCAGCCTTCGAGGTCATCAAGGTCATCATGTGCAAGGGGTCACGTGAGGTCACTGACTCCAGCTCAAAAGGCATCTTAGTAATATCCGTGAATCGATTTCCAATAGAGTTTTTTTCCTAACTTTATTTCAAACATACATTATATGTTCAAGACTGTTATGGCCAATATTGTGTTTTAGTTTTATGCTAACATGATAAAGTCATGTGCACTGTAGGACCATCGGTCCCTGTCCACCCTTCACAGCTGCCCAGATGCAGAGGGTCGTGCGGCTGTGTGAGGAGTGAGCCTCCCTGCTGCCCCCAGGAGCTCCTCCGGGTTGTCTCAGGATTCTCTGCAATCCAAATGTGTCCATTCTGGCTGAAGCCAGAATCCCCTGAGTGGAAGAAACGGGGGAAAATTCTTATTTTCCTTCTGTTTAAACTTCAGTTCCAAAGGTTGGTGTATTTCATGACCAGTTTTCTATAAAAATATTGAATGAGTTTGGCTCTTTACAGTGGCAAAGTGTAGGTATTTCTGAAACACAGAGAAAATGCTATTTCCTGCCAGGTGGTAATGAAAGCAGAGAGGTTAGTTCACTAATAGAAGCATTAATTGCCCCTAAAACTGAATGTGCGGTGAACAGCCAGGTCTGCGTGTGTGGGGACACGTGCTGTCATGTCTGTGTACCAGTTTCAGGGGCAGGGGCCAGGGTTGGGGAGGCACCCAGCCCTCCTGCTGCCCACCACAAGAAACACTGAGAGGTGTGGGGAGAAGTTTGCTCTTAACTTTCCTGGTACTCTGTTTGTGGCTACAGTGAGAGGACAAACCTGCCTTAAGGTGTCCTGCTTTGCCGGTTATCCCAGATCCTGCACTCACTGGGAGTCCATCTTGAGGAAACACCGGCGTGGCTGAGTGATTGGTAAGGAGCAGTCCTGATGTCGCCAGCAGAACAAAGGATGGTTGTGTTTTTCAAAACGCAGCTTTCTCAGCACTTCACTCCACTCCAAACAGCAGACTTTTGAGGATAGGGCTGGAATTTGTTTTGTGCAATATATGCCTTCGTGAACTAAGGAAAGTTCATCCCCAGGCAGCATGCAGGAGGGTCTGCGGGGCTCACCTCCTCACCTCACCCGCCATCACTCGCGCCTAGCTCTCACCTCTCAGTTGAATGAATAGTGGGAGATCATTTGACTTTTAATTTATGAGAATTATTTTATGTTATTTATGTATATAATTAACTGTTTTATACATAGTAGTCTCATCAAATGAACTCGAGCTTGGGGTGATATTGTCTCCATTCTCCAGATACAAGTGCTCCAGGCATCTGTGAAATCAGCAGGAGACCAGGGCTCCTAAGATAAATTTTTAAAAATCAGTATCGATTTCTTTTTGCCTTTGCAGAATCTAAAGGGCAAATGACCTCGCAGAGACTCCCAACGGGCCTTGGGCTCATGACAAAACACTCGCTAGCGTTGATCTTTTATTCCTCTTCCCTATAAAATAAAGGCCTTGGAAATCACAGTTTTATTTTTTTAAAGAAGTTGTTTTAGTGCCTAGAGTAAGACCGCATCAAATGTTGTTAAAGAACCTAATTTAGATTGTGTGGTATATACCACTGTTTATCTCAATACACAGACACCTCTTACTTCTTGTTATAAGTGAGAACTCTAAAGAAAAATCAAACTCCCAAGTTTTCTGTAAACATACGTGGTCTTAATAGGGTCACTGTCTGAGGCAAAGTGGGTTGTCTTAAAGCAGTTGCTACAAATTTGCATAAAAGAAACTAGATAGCAAAAATACAACAACCACGTACCACCCAGCCAGAAGAGTCCTCACCTGTACGCGGTTCTGCATATTGATCATCATGACAGGAAGTATTTCGTTTTTTAACTGATCCAAGGTGCACAGATGTATTCATAAAGGAAGACATTAGATCCAGCCATTGTGTCCACCAGGCTCTGTGGACCCATCTCAGTGGAGAATTTGTTTTGGACCCGTGGCTCCGTGCAGCTGTGGACTCGAGGACTGGAGTGCTGTCCACTGGTGTGAGTCTTGTGGGGGGGCCGCAGGTACAGCCGCTCCCCGTGAATCCTGATCTCTGGGTTGAGAAGGGGCTGGGGCCTCTGGAGTGCTCTAGCGTGTGACAATGTCTCAGGAAAACGTTCTGTGCCAAGTGCCGCCTCGCTGTGTCCGGCCTGGGGCTGCACTGGAGGGTCCGGCGTGAAAGGCAGACCTCCTGTACCTCTATCGTTCCCATTTGTGTCATCCAAAGGCAGAAGGCTCATGGCTTCCCCACTAGAGGCGGCGTCTTGGGCTTTCCCATTGGATTTTGAAAGGCATTAAGACTGATTGGAGATGTTGGGTGTATTTCGTGTCACATCAATTTGTATGATGATGAATAAAAGGTGCTGTGACCCGTGTTTTCAATTGCTGGCCTTCTGCTCCCACTGCCTGTTAGGGAAGGTGGTGCAGTTCGTATACTTTGAGAACGCTCACGATTCCTGCTGTTAGCCACATCTTGATTCCTCTCAGGTCCAGAACTCATAAAATGTTTGGATTATTTGAAATGTTCCCTGAGATATTGAGGTATCAGAAGCTTTCACAGGGATTGCCAAAAAAAAAAAAAAAAAAAGCAACCAAGAGGGTGCATGTAGCATTTTTTGTAAAGCTTAGATTGAGAGAGAACAGGCACCAAAAAGATCGATAGCTAGAGAGAGGTGAATACTTCAGCAGGCGTTTCTTTGGGCAGATCGTCTGGAATGACCCCTTATCTTATTGATCTTTTGATCAAATATTAAATGATGTATTCTAATTGGCTTTTTTTTTTTTTTTTTTTTGAGACAGTGTCTCGCTCTGTCACCCAGGCCGGAGTGCAGTGGTGAGATCTCAGCTCACTGCAGCCTCCGCCTCCCAGGTTCCTGTGATTCTCCTGCCTCAGCCTCCCAAGTAGCTGAGATTACAGGTGCCTACCAGCACGCCTGGCTAATTTTTGTATTTTTAGTAGAGACGGTTTCGCCATGTTGGCCAGGCTGGTCTCGAACTCCTGGCCTCAAACGATCCACCCACCTCAGCCTCCCAAAGTGCTGGGATTACGGGCGTGAGCCACTGCACTCGGCCTGCTAGGTCATTTTAAAGTTAGGAAACACCTTACATATCCAGTCTTCTGAGGATCTGACCTGTGAGAACCAAGCCTTGGATATTTTTGTTGTATTTTAGATAGCATCTGGCAGCAATGAATTCTGCCAGGATGTAGGATTCATTCATTTCACGTTTGGCCAATTGTGAGCAAGTCCTTGTGTGTGCCAGACCTGTGTGGTTCTCATTGCACACAAAGGCAGACTTTCAGCCTTTGAAAACACCGCAGGGAGAAACGGTGGTGATGTTGTTAGCGTGCACATTGGATTCATCGGCGCCCCCGTGTTTCTTTCAGGGTGCAAATTACCACCTAGTGATTCGCTCTGCTAAAAGCCATGCAGTGTGGTGGAAAACTGACAAGGACGCAGTCTGAATATGGCCTTTTCACAAGCATTAGACACAATCTCCCATAGAGAGGGGAAGAGAGTGGGCCATTGGCTTCTTCCCCATCGGGTTGTACATCTGGTGTGAGTGTATTCTCACAGGGGTCCTCGTTCTGGCATGACAGGGATGAGTGACCTTGCCTGTATGGCCGTGCAATCATCAGAATTATCTGGAAGTGGCACTGAGTTGCCCAGACAAAGCTGGCTGGGGCCTCCCCTTCCACCCAAGCCTTGCTTCCAGTGGAACTGAGAGCTTCTCCTCCCTTAGCCGGGGAATGTGACTCCCCTGAGCCTAGGGTTCCCAAGTGCAGGCAGCTGGCATTCCGTGTCCTCGAAGCATGGCAGCCACATCCAGACTGCCATGGGGCCAAGTAGCCCATTCTTTCCCCACTGACAGGCTTGCCTTCTATGGTTTGATAAAGAGGGAGACCATGGGGAAGGCACCCTTTGCTGGAATGTAGACCCACCTGTCTAGAGACACACCCCTGCTCAGCACACCTCTGGGTAGAGGGAGGACCAGACCCAAGACTTCACTCCTGCCAATATAGCCTGTTGCCCGAGTGAGACGTTCAGTTCCTCCTGGACACTGGTGCGTCTGTGAGAAACAAACTCACCCGTCCAAACCCAAAGAACGGACTCAGAGACTGGGAGAACAGCAGAAGTGAGACTTCTAATGATGGTCTTGCAAGATTGGGTGTCTGATGGGCAGGCACACCCAATGCAGTTTCAACAAACAATTTATCCCCAAGTGTGCAGGTCCCTCCGCGAGTTCCTCAGGCTGAGCACTATGGGCTCACAACCTTCCCAGACATCACCTATTGGTTGTTGCGCAGGAGTCTTAGGTGTCTTTTTAGGGTTGTCCCACTGCATTTTGTTGCAGTCCACAATGCTTTGCAATCCTAGTCAGTCCAGGGGCTCTTCAAGCAAATGACTTATGACCTAAGTAGCTGGGCAGGCTGATACGAATAGATAAAATGAGCTATTTTGCAGGCTAGTAAACTTTCATCTTAGACTAAATTTCTTTGGTTTGGGTGAGGGCAACAAAGGCGGAGGGAAGAAAGGGGGAAGGGGGAGGCTGACAAGCAGGCGTTGACGATCCAAGCAGAGGCCTAGTGTATCCTGTTTCTTCTGTAGTTTGCTGACCTAAAGCCAATTCAAGGCAATTTGTCTTGGAAATGGACCACTGCATACATTACTTCCTTCACGTCACCACACTTGCATCACAATTTGGGGCTTGACCTGAACACCAGCTGTTTTCTTCTCTCTTGAGTTTTAGTCACAACATCTTATAGCAAGGTAATGAAGGAAAGAGAGGCACCTGCCTCCATGCTGTAGGAAACAGCCTCTAGAAATCCAGAGGCTGCCCTTGCTGCTTATCTAAAACTGTCTGGAAGAGGCCTGCTGGCCCCAGGAGAGTCCTATGTGTCCTTTGTATTTTGCCCTTTTTTCCTTGAATTAATGCATACAGTTCCTCTCTACCTGAGAGTCTCACAGGATCATCAAGCTCCGCACATCCAGCTCATCGCGTTCACACGCCCTTTCCCCAGCCCGGCCCCAAACCTGGCCCTTCCCCACTGATCTTATGCTCAGCCAACAGCCCTTCATCACTAAACACACAAGCTCAGAGCCCAGCTTCATCCTGGACTTGCCTTGCTTCCCACCCTGACATCCAAGTGTTTGCAAAAATGTCCAGGTTTTAAGACCAGGTGTGGTGCCTCACGCCTGTAATCCTAACATTTTTGATGCCAAGGCAGGAGGATCACTTGAGGTCAGATGTTCAAGACCAGCCTGAACAACATAGTGAGACCCCATCTCTTGAAGAAAAAGAAAATGTCCATATTTCACCATGTCCTCTGCTATTCCCCGACTCCAGGTTTCTAGCTGACACCTCCTAAGTGCCTGTCAGCTTCCACTCTTGTCCCAGGAAGTCTCTTCTCCATACCGTGGCCTCAGTGACCCTTGAAGGTGTACATTCTACAGTGTGGCCCACACACCAAGCCCAGCGTCCTCCCTTGGATCCTGAGAGCTCTCTGAATACCCACAGATCTTCTGTGCAGCCTCCAGGTCTGTAGGGCCTGGCCCTGCTTCCTGCCAGCCAGTCTTCTTTCTCACCCCCCACCACCCCTCACCAGGGTCTTGCATCTGCCATTCATACTGTATGGAGGGGCTCACACAGGCAATTCAATTCTCTGATCTAAACATTTCTGCTTCTGACCCTGATGGGGTAGGAACTAGACTTAACTCTTCTGCTTGAACCAGCTAAAAAGCCCAGACATGGCCAGGTGTGGTGGCTCACGCCTGTAATCCCAGTACTTTGGGAAGCCGAGGTGGGCAGATCACTTGAGGTCAGGAGTTTGAGACCAGCCTGGCCAACATGGGGAAACACTGCCTCTACTGAAAATACAAACATTAGCCGGGCGTGGTGATGGGCGCCTGTAATCCCAGCTACGTGGGAGGTGAGGCACGAGAATTGCTTAAACCCGGCAGGCAGAGGTTGCAGTGAGCTGACATCGCACCACTGCACTCCTGCCTGGGTGACAGAGTGAGACTCGTCTCAAAAAAAAAAAAAAAAGCAAAAAAAAGCCCAGACACAATATATGGCCATCAAGAGTGAAGACAGTGGTCCCTGAGAGATGAAAAACAAACCAGGTGAACCCTATGACTGCCCAGCTTATGGACTGGAGAGACTTCCCAGGCCACAGTGCAGAGAGGGAGACAAGGCAGGGCACAGCAGTCCCTGAACTGATGAGACAAAGGTAAGGTCCAGGACGGACAAGGTAGCCAGGGTTCTCAGGGCAGGGTATGGGGGAAGAGAGGACTGGGCAGAGACAGCGCCAGAGCTCAACAGAGGACCCCATGACTCTCAGCTGAGTACGGACAAGCACGCACGTGAGGAAGCGACCTGTTCCCAGCATGCAGAGGGAAAAAATTCTCTAATTTAGGGAAATTTGGGCAGAGTTCTCAGAAACATTTTGCCTAAACACGAGGAGAAATGACCCCTAAACCTTACTCTGGTCCCACCGAACAAAGCTTCATAGCAAAACGTGGAAGGATCAAAGTGTTTCCAAGATGCTTCTCTGAATCCCAGAACAATGCTCAAGGATATTTTATAGAAACACAAAAACACTTCACACCCAGCAATGCAAAATCAGGACAGCACCCAATCAAAAATGACCACGCATGCAAAGAATCAGGAAAATACAACTCACGATGAGGAGCAAAATTAACCCATCAAATCTACTTGGAAATGACACAATTGGTAGACAAAGATAAGAGTAACTGTGACTGTTTTTCAGATGTTCTAAAAGCTAGAGGAATAATTAAATAATTAAACCTGTTAAAGGCATGAAAGATATAGTTTTTTAAAAACAAAATGAATTGAACTTCCAGAGATGAAAATTTCAGTGATGCCACAACAAACATACTGGATGGTATTCACAGCAGGTCAGATATTGCAGAAGAAAAGATCAGTGAAGCTAGGGCAATAAAAAAAAAAACTATTCAAAATAAAATACACAGCAAAAGAAGAGGGAGAAGATGAACAGCGCATCAGCAAGCTTTGAGATAACTTCAAGCAGCCAAATATATGTTATTAGAGTTTTTGAAAAGTCCTTGGAAGAAAAGGGGAAGAGATGGAAAAAAATATCTGAAGAAATAGTGAAGCCAGGCGCAGTGGCTCATGCCTGTAATCCCAGCACTTTGGGAGGCCAAGGCGGGCAGATCATGAGGTCAAGAGATAGAGACCATCCTGGCCAACATGGTGAAACCCCGTCTCTACTAAAAAACAAAAGTTAGCCCAGTGTGGTGGTGCGCGCCTGTAGTCCCAGCTACTCAAGAGGCTGAGGCAGGAGAATTGCTTGAACCTAGAAGGTGGAGGTTGCAGTGAGCTGAGATCGCACCATTGCACTCCAGCCTGGGCAACAAGAGCGAGACTCTGTCTCAAAAAAAAAAAGAATGTGGTTCATCTGCTCATAACCTGTGTGACTGTCATTAGTTTACCTGAGTGTTTATGCTTGCAAAAGTATATGTTATTATTATCACCTATTTTGTTGTACAAAATGGTCTATGAAGTGTGCGGTCCTGTTTTGATATGTTTCTGAACTGCAGTATCTTTTTTTTTTTTTTTTTTGAGACGGAGTCTCGCTGTCTCACCCAGGCTGGAGTGCAGTGGCGCGATCTCGGCTCGCTGCAAACTCCGCCTCCTGGGTTCACACCATTCTCCTGCCTCAGCCTCTCCGAGTAGCTGGGACTACAGGTGCCCGCCACCACGCCCGGCTAATTTTTTGTATTTTTAGTAGAGACAGGGTTTCACCGTGGTCTTGATCTCCTGACCTCGTGATCTGCCCGCCTCGGCCTCCCAAAGTGCTAGGATTACAAGCGTGAGCCACCGTTCCCGGCCTGCAATATCTTTTAAATGTTTTTAAAAATTATTTTTTCCAGAATTATATTTTCAGGATTTTGATCTTTTGGGGTTGTCATTTTCAGGTTTGATCTTCTGGGATTTCAGCATTTGGGGTTATGGTGTTTGGGATTGTGTTTTTGGGGATTATAATCAGCTCCCCAATTAAAGACTTTTCCAGACACACAAGGCTGAAGGAGTTCAGTGTCCTGCAGTGTGAGTTCTCTTTAAGGATGTCTTCCACGCAGAGCGAAGGTGATGGCAGGTGGGAATCTGGACCTGTCCAAGGACACAGAGAACAGTGGAAATGGTAACAATGCGGGTAGATTCAAATTCTTTATTATCTTATCAGTTAAATATATTTAAAAGTCAAGCAAAAGTAAAGATGATGTATTATGGGACTTGTAATATAGAGACCTATAAAGTGTATGAGAGGCCAGGTGTGATGGCTCACACTTGTAATCCCAGCACTTTGGGAGGCTGAGGCAGGATGATCACTTGAGGCCAGGAGTTTGAAACCAGGCTGGGCAATATAGTGAGACCCTATTGCCACAAAAAATAAAACAAACAAACAAAAATAGCTGGTGAGTAGTGTGTGCCTGTAGTTCCAGCTATTCAGGAGGCTGAGGTGGGAGGATCACTTGAACCTGGCAGATCAAGGCTGTGGTGAGCCATGACTGTGCCACTGCACTCCAGCCTCTCCCATCCCTACCCCATTCCCTAGCCCCCTGCTCCCTCCCCCATTTCCTAGCCTCCCCATCCCTCTCCCATTCCCTACCCTCCCCGTCCCTCCCCCATTCCCTAGCCTCCCCAATCCCTCCCCCATTCCCTAGCCTCAGGCAATCACTATCTGCTCTCTACGTCTATAATCTTGTCATTTCAAGAATGTTATATAAAATGAAATCTTACATTCTATAACTTTAAAAAATATGGTATATTTGTCTGTCAAGGTATTATTCTTTACATATTAACCATGCTTTTTTTTTTTTTTTTTTTTGAGACAATCTCACTCTGTTGCCCAAGCTGGAGTGCAGTGGCACAATCCTGGCTCACTGCAACCTCCACCTCCGGCTTCAAGTGATTCTCCTGCCTCAGCCTCCCGGGTAGCTGTGATTACAGGTGCCCGCCACCACACCCAGCTAATTTTGTATTTTTAGTAGAGAAAGGGTTTCTCCATGTTGGTCAGGCTGGTCTCGAACTCCCGACCTCAGATGATCCACCCGCCTTGGCCTCCCAAAGTGCTGGGATTACAGGCGTGAGCCACTGCGCCCAGCCCTAAATATTAATTTTAAATAATTAGTTAATAATAATGTATCCGTTTTGGTTCATCAGCTGTAATGAATGCACCACACTAATACAGATCTGGTGGGGATGCAGGAGCAGAGAGGGTGGGTGAGAACTCTGTGCTTGCTTTTTTTTTTTTTTTTTTGAGGCAGAGTCTCGCTCTGTCACCCAGGCTGGAGTGCAGTGCTGCGATCTCGGCACACTGCAAGCTCCGCCTCCCGGGTTCACGCCATTCTCCTGCCTCAGCCTCCCGAGTAGCTGGGACTACAGGCGCCCGCCCCCACGCCCGGCTAATTTTTTTTTGTATTTTTAGTAGAGACAGGGTTTCACCGTGTTAGCCAGGATGGTCTCGAGCTCCTGACCTCATAATCCACCTGCCTCGGCCTCCCAAAGTGCTGGGATTACAGGCGTGAGCCACTGCGCCCGGCGAACTCTGTGCTTTCTGCCAAATGTTTCTGTGCATGTAAAGCTACTCTAAAAAAAATTAAGTTTGTTAATTTAATCAAGCATTAGTGGGAGATCAAAATGGTTCAAGCCCCTCGGAGACTGCAGCGTCTTTCTAAGTTAAGCCTACAACCCCCCTACAATTAGGTTGGTACGAATATACACCCAGGAGTGCAACTGCTAAACTGTACGGGAGATGTAGGCTTAACTCACATTTGCAGCAAAAAACGCAATTACTTTTGCACCAACCTAATACCCAAGATAAATGAAAACATGTATCTACAAAAGACTTACTGTTAGGTAACATGGGGTACCTTAAAATGGCGCCGTACCTTAAGATGGGGCTGGTTCCGGGTTCTTCTCCCCTCCTTGACCGGGCACTGTCTGAACCCGCCAAAGGAGGGCCAATCAGAAAGAAGCATCTCCCGCCTTCCCTTGGGCCCGCCCCTAGCCCGATCCACGTAGGCCCAAGGGATATAAAACCCAGCACACCAGCAGCCCTCTCTCTCTTCTCTTCCTTCTCCTTGCGTGGTGCCGCTCGATACCTCCAATAAGGATCTCTTGACCGCGACCGGTGTAGTTTGGTCTCCGCCCGGTCCCTTTTACTTATACACAATGTTCATAGTAGCTTCTGTCGGCAGAGGCGTCCAGCTAGTGGGAATTCTAAGAGGAGAGAAGGGAGACAAAGGCAGAATGGGACTGTCCAGGAGGCAGGGGGGAGTCTCCCAGGACAGGAGGCTTTCAGTGCCTACTGCAGATGTAGTGCTGTGGTAATTTCTTTTCTTTTTTCGCTTGTTTTTTGTTTGTTTTTGAGACAGAGTTTCGCTTTTGTTGCCCAGGCGGGAGTGCAATGGCACGATCTCGGCTCACTGCAACCTCTGCCTCCCAGGTTCAAGTGATTCTCCTGCCTCAGCCTCCAGAGTAGCTGGGATTACAGGCTTCCACCAACATGTCTGGCTAATTTTTTTGCTTTTTTTTTTTTTTTTTTTTTTTTTTAGTAGAGATGGGTTTTCACCGTGTTGGCCAGGCTAGTCTCGGACTCCTGACCTCAGGTGATCCACCTGCTTCAGCCTCCGAAAGTGCTGGGATTACAGGCAGGAGCCACCGTGCCTGGCCCCTTTTGTGGAAATTTCTGGACGATCTTCTTGACTGTCTAATGTTTAGTCTTGGCCTTCATGTTTTGATTTCTAAGCGTTCTTTCTGGTTAACTGGTCCTCCTTGTCCCCTACTCACTCTGTTCTAGTTTCATGGGTGACACATCTTCTCCGAAGATTTGAAGCTCTTCCTCTGCCGCCAATCTGAACTGTCTGTTTCTTTTCTGTTTCCTGCCTCTTGTACTGGAGGTTTCCTCAAATCTCTGCAAGCCTGAAGGTTCTTGGGATATGGGTAGGGCTTGTGGACCTCTCAGCCTCACTGGTCACTTTCCCAAGGGGCCCCCAAATGCCAGTGTGTAGAACCTGCAGGTCCTCTGCGTGGGGGATGGAGTTACATAAGATACATCTGGCTGGCAGTGTTCTGGAAGATAGGGGCAGGACGGGGAAACGTGAGTCATGCTGGAATGTCCCACGGGTCTTGGGCTGCCCCTAATGTAGCTGAGTGTGGAGCTTCTCAGGTTCAGTCTCGTGCATACACACACATACTTGTGCATACACACCTATGATGGTTACTACAGGACTGAATGAAGGGGGATGAACGCAGAAATGAAGACAGACAAAAAGATCTGTTTTAAAGAAGGGGTCGGGGGCTCCTTGCTTCTAGTGAGCAAGGGCCCTGAGCCTCTTAAGCCCTTGGTATTTACTAGGTAGAATCAACAGGGAGCGAGAGGTAATGATTGGTCAGCTGCTTGATTTATCACAGGTTCACATAATTGCTTTCTTTATACAACAGGCTTCAGATATGGCTGTAGATAATCGCAAGAAACAATGCACCTGGGGCGTGACTGCCGTCAGCATTCCTTCTGGTGGCAGATGCAGTTTGTCAGTTTGCCAGCAACCTGCATTCATGAGAACAGTTTGCTGTTTGCTCATCTAGCCTCCAGTGGTCTGCTGAGTTGGTCACGACCCTCATTCTTTCGGCCTTCAACACACACCCATGAGCACGGTGCATGCTCACACATGCACACGTGAACCACTGCATGTACACACACCGTGTAAAGAAAAGTAAACAGAGGAGGAAAGGCAGTCTAAGGATAACATTTTATTTAAAAAATTAAAATTTTGGCCAGATGCAGTGGCTCATGCCTGTAATCCCAGCACTTTGGGAGGCTGAGGTGGGCGGATCACCTGAGGTCAGGAGTTCGAGACCAGCCTGGCCAACATGGTGAAACACCATCTGTACTAAAAATACAAAAAAAATTAGCCGGGCGTGGTGGCACATGCCTATAATCCCAGTTACCAGGGAGGCTGAGGCAGGAGAATTGCTTGAATCCAGGGGGTGGAGGTTGCAATGAGCCAAGATCGCACCACAGCACTGCATTCCAGCCTGGGCAACAGAGTGAGACTCTGTCTCAAAAAAACAAAAAAAATTAAAAATTTTCATGTACTTTACAGTCAGACCTTTGATCTAGTCCTGCTTCCCACTAGATAGGTCTTAGACTTGAGCCACAGTCTTAATAATAAATATTGACTTTTCTTTCAACAAATTAAAAATGAGCATTTAAATAATGCCATACTTTGCTTAAGCTTTAAATTACAAATCAGATGAGTAGTCATAAAGGCATGTTTGAATCTAATGTAAAGGTTACATTAATTAAGGTCCCTTTCATCTGAGTTCCCTGCAGCTCACGAGGACGTCCAGTGACCCCTCTGCTGGGGCAGGTGGGTATGATTTCACCACACATGTCTCCCAGACCTTGAGATCACAAGTCAGAACACGTGTAGGTTGCCAAAAGCACAGAAACCCTGATTTTTAAAGAACACATTTTACACAGTTGCATATATAACTTGGACCTGCTATTGTTTCATAACTTTTATTTTTCCCAAATATAGTATGCATAATTATTTGCACGATCATCTCAATTCTCTTCTTGGTTCAGCAATGTGTTTTGTTTTATCATTTTAAAAATAAAAATGGTGGTCGGGTGTGGTGGCTCATGCCTGTAATCCCAGCACTTTGGGAGGCCGAGGTGAGCGGATCACCAGGTCAGGAGTTTGAGACCAGCCTGGCCAACATGGTGAAACCCCGTCTCTACTAAAAATACAAAAATTAGCTGGTCGTGGTGGCAGGCGCCTGTAATCCCAGCCATGCGGAGGCTGAGGCAGGAGAATTGCTTGAACCTGGGGGGCGGAGGTTGCAGTGAGCTGAGATCATGCCATTGCACTCCAGCCTGGGTGACAAGAGCAAGACTCCATCTCAAAAAAAAAAAAAAAAAAAAGGCATATATTTACGTTGTGTAACATGATGTGTTGATAGAGATACAGCAAAGTTACTACGGTCAAGCAAATGAACATGTCCACCTCCCCACGGTTGCGTTTTGTGTGTTTGTGTGGTGACAGCACCTGAAATCTCTCTTGGTAGATTTCCGGGGTACAGCGCAGAATTGTTAACTACAGTCCTCAGGCTGTGCACTGTACCTCTAGACTTAGTCATCCTATGATGTAACTGCAACTCTGTACTCTTTTAAAATGATATATTGTTAAAAAGTAAATATGTTTTGCTGACTTTTAAAATTGATAGTAAAAATAATTAAATCATGAAAATCTGTCCATTGCTAGTGGATAGAGGTAACTGATAAGCTTGGAGAGTGGGAGAAAACAGGGAGGAAATAGGCATTTTTAAAAACTGTAAGTAAACTTTGAATAATATATTTTCCCCTTTCATTCTCAGAATGGCTGTCTCCCTAAAGGTTCACCCCAAGAAACACAGTGCAGCTCACTTTGGTAGAAATGACAGTTTCCCATTTATGTAAAATTAGTTGGCATAAAGTGTAGAGGAGGAAGAGAGAGCATTGCTGTTTGGGGGAACAAGCCCCCCAAATATGTATTTACATTATGATAACGAGCCTAATTAATAGAATGCCTGCATTATCCATTTTTATTGATTTTAATTATTATTTTGTGCTGATATTTTCCTTGTCTTTTATGATTTTTTATTTTTTTGAGACAAGGTTTCACTTTGTTGCCCAGGCTGGAGTGCAGTGTTGTGATCATGGCTGACTGCAGCCTCAAACTCCTGGGCTTGAACAATCCTCCCACCTTAGCCTCCAAAATATCCAGGATCACAAGTGCATGCCACCATGTTCGCTAATTTTGTTTATTCTGGGGGGAGACGGGGTCTCACTCTGTTGCCCAGGCTAGCCTTGAACTCCTGGGCTTGAGTGATCCTCCCACTTTCCAGAGTGCTGGGATTACAGGCATGAGCCACTGTGCCTGGCCAGTATTTTTCTTTTAAATTACAGCTCCTTAACTTTTATTTTCTCATGCCAAAAATCTCAGTTCTTTACCATACAGCTAATGATAGAGTTTCTGTATCACATTTCCTTTATCCTTCAACACACACAGAGCAGTCTCAGGATAATACCAACACTCAGCCAATAGTGTGATTGTAGGAAAGGGGTTAAGATGCCTCCCTTCCTTCCTTCCTTCCTTCCTTCCTTCCTTCCTTCCTTCCTTCCTTCCTTCCCTCCCTCCCCTCCTTCCTTTCTTTCTTTCCTCCTCTCCTCTCCTTTCTCTTTCTCTCTTCCTCCCTCCCTCCCTCTCTTTCTTTCTTTCTCTTTCTTTCCTTTTCTTTTTTCTTTCTTTCTTTCTTTTTCTTTTCTTTCCTTTTCTCTTTTTTCTTTCTTTCTTTCCTTCTTTCTTTTCTTTCTTCTCTTTCTTTTTCTTCTTTCTTTCTTCTCTTTCTTTTTTCTTTCCCTCCCTCCCTCCTTTCTTTCTTCCCTTCCTTTGCTTCCTTCCTTTTCTTTCTTTCTTTCTTTCTCTTTCTTTCTTTCTTCTTTCTTTCTTTTTCTTTCTTTCTTTCCTTTCTTTCTCTGTTCTTTTTGCCCTTAGTGTATTTTCCACTAGTAGTTACTTTTAAATTCATACGTTTTAAAGTCAATTGGAATAGCTCCCCTCTGGTTGGTCAGGCTACCAAATGGATAGACATTTGGTTCATTTGTCTTATTTTATTTTTGGTATTTAGACATTGCTTTTTAAAGTTAAGTGTGTTTTATAAGGATGTAAAATATTTGCATGGTTTCATAGTCAAATCTAGAAAACAGGGCATGTGCAACAAGGACTTGTGCCTTCTCCCAGAGACTTCTAGCCCCTCCCTGTGGACTGTGCTCACACTGTTTATTTTTAAAATGGAAGCAGATAGGGAGAGAGAGATTGATTGATGGTAGATAGATGATAGATAACAGGTAGGCAGGTAGATAGGTAGTACAGAGATGATGAATGGTAGAAACATAGATATATAGATAATAGATGGATGGGAATAAAGATAGTAAATAGACAGAGGGATGGGTCCCTATTTCCTGCCTGTACTGGAAAAATGGAAGATTTCCTCCACCTTGCTCTGTTCAGAGTGGTCTGTGCAGTCACTCCAGAGGCACGTGTAGACACAGTCCTCTTCCCATTTTCACAATTGCACGGCAGTCTTTCCTATGGATGAGTGATAATAATTCAACCATCGCCCATCCATGGGGATTTGGGTTGCTTCACATCTTTTGCTTTTACAGACGATATAATACATTAAGAGAAGTGGGTCTCATTATGTAAATGCCTGCACCTTGCTCTTTTTATTGAATATAATTTGATTTTATTATATTTGTTTTCACTTTTTAAATGGCTGCGTATATGATGTATATGATAAGATCTCAATTGAAATAACATTTGGATTTGCTATCACTGTGTTTTCCTTCCCCTGCCGTTTGAAAAAGGCAGCCCTTTTTATGCTTCCTTTTCTGAGAGACCACAAGCAGCACAGCCGCAGGTGCAGAGGCTCTCCCTCGAAGCCTAGGCTTACTGCAGCCAAGCTGTTAGCAGCGAGTGCTACTATCACCGGTCGAGGGTCATAACTGCAACTTGTCCGGGTTCTTGGCATTTTGAACAAAGAATTGGACAAAACGCCCAACAAAGCAAAGAAAGAATGAAGCAGCAAAAGAACGAAAGCGGGGATTTATTGAAAACCAAAGTACACTCCACAGTATGGGAGCGGACGAGCAGTGGCTCAAGGGCCTGGATACAGGATCTCCTTGGGTCCAAATATCCCCTAGAAGTTTCCAATTGGCCACATCATGCTCACCTCATGTAAATGAAGGTGCCAAAAGCAACCAATCAGAGGCTAGGGTGAAGTTACAAAGTTATACTTGTATGCAAATGAAGACTGAGCTCCCAATCAGTCTGATCATTGTGGACAGCAACCGTTCAGAGGCTGGAGTGAAGGTACAAAGTTGCAGATGAAGACTCCACCCACAATCAGTCTGATTGGTTGCAGACAGCCAATTTCCCATTTGCCTCGAGGAAAAAGTGGGGGGTTTAGAAAGGCAATAGCCTCTGGTCCTTTTGTTACTTAGGAGTGGAAAGTTAGGGTTTTCCTTTCCATTTAGTTGTAGGAAGTCTGGGTGAAACAGCCTTTGGTTCCCTGCCTCCAGACCCTATTCTCCTGCCTCAGTACCTGGAGAAATGCATGTGGGGGGTGCTGTCCCTTTAGCACTGGAAACCACTAATATGCATGGGCAGGGGGTGGGGGGTGTGGATAAACCAAGTGCTCTGCGTTTTACCTGAAGGGGTGTTACATAGCAGGTACAGGAAGTATCTCACAGCTATATTGTATCTTCATGGATACTTCCCCAAAGAAAAATTTAGTTAAAAACAAAAAAGTAAACAATATGACACATTATTAATGGTTGTTAGTTGTGGATGACAGGAATGTATTTCTTTTTTTTTTTTTTTTTTTTGAGACGGAGTCTTGCTCTGTCCCCCAGGCTGGAGTGCAGTGGCGCGATCTCGGCTCACTGCAAGCTCCACCTCCCGGGTTCATGCCATTCTCCTGCCTCAGCCTCCCGAGTAGCTGGGACTACAGGCGCCCGCCAACACGCCCGGCTAATTTTTTGTATTTTTAGTAGAGACGGGGTTTCACCATGTTAGCCAGGATGGTCTCGATCTCCTGACCTCGTGATCCGCCCGCCTCGGCCTCCCAAAGTGCTGGGATTACAGGCTTGAGCCACCGCGCCCGGCAGAATGTATTTCTTAATATTATGCAACAGTCACACAACAATCAGAAGATTAAGGACTGCTGGCTTTTTAAAAATCCCTAAAATTAAAAAATCAAGCAAAAACCAAACCAAGCCAACCCCCCCACCAAAAAAAAAAAAAAAAACACAAAATAACAACAACAAAAAACACACAAAAAAACACCAAAAACAAAACAAAAACAAGCAAAATCCCTAAAATTTTCTTAGAAAAAAACAAAGATCAAATTGATTGGAAAGAAGAGCCTGCGGATGGGTGAAGGATAAGCTGGTAAGCTGACTCGTGCACGCATTGTGTTTCTGAAGAAAATCACAGAATAAATGGAACAGGAATGTTTCAGAAATGTTTAGCAACTCCTATTTCCCGAGTCCCCGGGGGGCCTGCCTGGACCAGGCGGGCGGCGCAGAGTGTATGTTGAGGGAATGAATGACCGCCGTCTAGGAGCTGGGACGTCCTGATTCCTAAGCAGCTGTGGCCGCAGTTCCCAACGCCGCCCACAGATGGCAGGAGGCGCCTCATGGAAAGGCTCCTTGGAGAATTTGGCGAAGCTGAGCCCGCTGTGTTTCTAAGCAGACTCCAAGGAGCGTTCTTGTCCAGATTGACCGCTCCAGGAGGAAGGTCTTGGCTGGCGATGTCGGTTCTGGAGAGAGATAACAGAGGCCCCGCTGACCCCCTGGGAGCAAGCCGGACCCCCACCCTGGGCCGGGCGTGCCGCCCAGGGGTGGGTGCAGGAGGCCTGGCCCCTGAGCTTCACACCAGGCAGTGGCAGGAAGAGCCAGGCCTCGAACCCGCAGGGCAGCCCCACCGCCAGCGCTGAGATCCTTGTCACACGGCCCGGCCTGGCGTCCCACAGGGAGCGCCTGGGTTCTTGATTCTCTGTGTTTTTGTCTGGGGACCTGTCCAGACAGGCTGAGTCCCATCCTCGAATGCTCATTTCGCTGACCGTGAACGGTAGCGTCAGGCTTCACTGCCATGGCTTAGAAATGCTTTTTTGTAAATGAAAGAAAATAAAACACAAAACAGTCTGAAAAAAAAAAAGTGAGGCTACCAGTTTTGCCGACAAAAGGACTAGCCTGGTGCTAGAAAACAGCATTACAATGAAACAGGTAACCTTTAAGATCCTGAATTCATTAGGGTTATCCAGAGAAACAGAACCAATTGTGTGTGTGTGTGTGTGTGTGTGTGATGTGTGTGTGAGTGTGTATGCACATGTGAGTGTGTGAATGAGTTGCCCAAAATGTCCAATGCCCCGCCCACACACCCACCCGAGGAGTTGGTGAAATATTCTAGCCATTTTTGCACCCATTAGTGCTGCTCTGTCCCTCTGAGGCTCAAGAATGAGCTAATGGGCTGGGCTGCACCCAGCACTGCCCATTGGCTGTAACTGGCCTCGGACCGGACTCTAGGATGGGTTTGAAGCCTAAAGTGTAAGCCCTTTCTGTACCTGGGTTGTCATTTGGAGCTTAGCGGGCATGCAGGAACCCTCTCCCCAGCATGGACCCTCTGAGAGAGGGCGGGCCAGCCATTCTTAAAGGGCATTTTTAACAGGTCAGGCCTTCCGTGGCGTACCAAGTAAAAATAAGCCAGGGGCTGTGTGGCACTTCCTGGCTCCTGGGACCACTCTGTGGCTGGGCTCTGCTGCCCTACTCTTTGAAGTCAATTCTGCTTTCAGGCAACCTCCTGAAATGTGCATCCAGCTGCGCAAGAGGCCCGTGGCTGTGTTTCTGAGCCCTTTGCTGGGCCTCCCCACCAGATAGAAGATGGGTTTAGCCTCTGCCTTTCTCCTAAAACCACAATTCATGACCCAAGGTCAGATCTCCATCTGATGACCCAGAGCGGACAACTTTATCTGGCTCCACTTCAGGCTCAAGGCCTGTGCCCACCTTGGAAAGAAAAGTGAAAAGCTTTTCAGGATGCCTGCGTGAGTGTGAGAAGTAAAGGCCTCTCCTCGCTCCACCTGCCCTGGACTATTTTCAGGCTCTCAGGCATACATCCTCCTCCTCAACTCCTTTCCCGTAAACAAACATGCAGGGGTAGACCTGGGTCAGTGACACTGGAGATGGCCAGAAAATCCTGACGCTTCTCCTCGCAGCCACTGTCTGTCTCTCAAAATAATTCAGGCTGGTTTTCAGGGTTGTAGAATTTCATTTGTCCTCAATATGCTTTGTCACCATAAAATACACTTGAAGTCTGTAAAGTATTAAGAAGAGATGTTCAGGATTTACTCTTCCCATCCAGCACTGTAACATTTCTTAAGGGTGGCACCTGGAGCTGGTCTTACGCCTCTTTCTTCTGTCTTAAGAGGAATGGGACCAGGTGCCTTTTGCTTGTGTTGTGGTTTAAAAACCTCTGGGCTCATTTTTCCCATGGACTCTGAGTGTCTGCTGATGCAAACAACTGGCAGGTGTCCCACTCTCATCCACCTGTGTTGAGAGAGGGAGTCAGTAAGTGCAAAGAAATTCTCCAGGGTGTGTAATATTTCTTCCAGAAGTGGGTGTTTTAGGGAAGGAATTGGCCCATATTTACAAAATTATTTGAAAGGTAAGGTTGACTACAAAACAAAAAGAGAGAGGGAGAAGAAGTAATGGATGGACATCTTAAGGATGTATTTAAGAATTAACTTTATAATTAATTTAATCCAGCATATACGTATTATTACGGTTCTCAGATTGGGTGCTAGGGCACTGTGGGGCAGCACCGGGAACTCCTGCAGGTACAGCAGGATATTTTAAAGTTTGAGGGGAACCTGTAAAGTCTCTGAGAAACCACGTGAATTGCTCACTCCAGACTACTTACACTGTCAACATTAGATTGCACCCCATTTCTTCTGACGATGCCGTATCTTTGCAAAGCTGGGTTTTTGGAGGTTGCTGTGACAAAAAGCAGTAAGTGAAAATTAGCGCAGAACAGGAAATTTCCAGGTTTGAGAAGTTGTATAGTGTCGGACAGGGGAAACCATCCCATAAGTATGCAACCGTTGTTAAGAATGAGATACAAAATTTTTTCTTTTAATTTATGCATATCATTTTTTAAAAAGCTACTAAGTTGTTAAGATGTAACTTTGTTTTAAAGTTGTGACAAAATTCACATCACCTAAAACTAACCATCTAAAAATGTACAGTTCAACTGCGTAGGATGATATGCACCTGTAGCTACCTGGGAAGCTGAGGCAAGGAGGGTTGCTCGAGCCCAAGAGTTCAAGGCCAGCCTAGGCAACATAACAAGATCTCCACCTGTAAAAAAAATTTAAAAATAAAAATGTACAATTCGTTTAGTGCTGTGCATTCACAATGATGTGCAACCATCATCGCCACCATCCAATTCTAAAACATTGTCATTGCAGGAAAGGACCCACTCCTACCCATTAACTCCCCATTCCCTTTGTCCCTCAGCTCCTGGAACCACCCATCTACTTTCTGCCTCTGTGGATTTGCCTGTTCTGAATATTTGATATGAATGGACCATACGAATGTATATATACCTAACATCCATATACAATATTTGATAGAAGTGTATCATACAACTGTATAATACATATGAACCTATTTAAGGTTCATCCACAATACAGCATGTATCAGAACTTCCTTTAGGGATCCAGTGAATTTTTGCAGCATGCAGAGACTGCATTTTGTTTATCCATTCATCCATGGATGGACATTTGGGTTGTTTCCGCCTGTTGCTATTATGAATACTGCTGCCGCAAATGTACAAGTTTATGTGTGAATGCCTGTTTTCAATTCCATAGGGCAATTCTATATTTAACTTTTGGAGAAACTGCTAGACTATTTTTCCATCAATATTTTTTAAATTATTGGATCCTAACCTCTGAATAAATGAAACAGCTGGACGTTTCCTTGGTCTAGGGATGCCATAAAAGGATTACTGATGTACTAAAGGTGTCGTGTGCAGAGAACCTCTGATTTTAGCGGCATTTGCTGTACTTCTCAGGAGGCGCTGTGAGGGGCACTCTGGAGGGACTCTAAGTGGGGCTCACCCTTGAGTAACCAAAATATTTACTCAAGTTAAAAATACCATGCATTTTAGGGTGAGTGTCAGCAGAGAGGTAACCCCTAAACTCTTGAGTGGCTCCCAGAAGGGTGGTGGCCAGCAGGAGGGGACCAGCGCTGTCTTAGATGGGTCACCCAGGAGGGCAGCTGTGAGGAGGTAACGTGAAACTGGAAGCAGTGAGGGCAGAGGGACGACACAGCCCCCCAGGAAGAAGCAGCAGCAGTGCAGAGAGCCTGGGGAGGAGGGCGCTGGTTTGGGGAAGAAAGCGAGGAGGGTCAGTGTGGCTGCAGCAGAGACAGTGGGGATAGCAGAGGCCAGCCAGGAGAGGTGGGCAGGGGTGGGTCATGGAGAGCCTCTGCGTGGTGGGGGAAGGGGCAGAGACCGCTCCATCCCATGAAGCCTAGAGTGGGGGCGGCAGGGCAACGTGTGCACAGGCTCCTGAGCTGGTAACAGAGGAATGTGACGAAGCCTGGAGCTGGGGGAGACACCCGTGTTGGGCTGACTGGGGCAGACCAGGCAGGCATCAGGGAGTGGTGCCAGGAGAGAGATTTCCAGGCCCCAGGACAGCATGTGCACGGGTCCTGCAGCACCAAGCTGGAGGAACTGGGAGGAGCCCAGTCAGGGGAGAGGCGGCTGGAGGGCCAGGAGCAGCAGAGGCTGCAGGCCGGAGCTGGAGGGGCCAGGCTCATTTGCACCCTGAAAGCGGGGCCAGGGGTGTGTTTTCCAGATATCCCGCTGCAGGTGAAGAATGGGCCCAAGAGGGCCAGGGTTGAGATAGGAATAACACTCGGTGGTCGTGGGAGGATGGAGAAACCCAAACCATAGCTAAAACTAGTACCAGGCAAAGAAACCCCAGGAAAATAGAAAACCCAAATAAGGGAGAGAAAACGGCTGAAACCCCTATCAGGGTGACACATCCAGGATGCTTCCAGGCAAACCCAAATGAGGGAGAAAAAGGGTGGTAATCAGGGGGTCCCTGAAATCCCCTCTTTTTTCTAAAATACTTAACGATTATTCCACCCCCTAATTAAAGAAAAGCCTACAAAATCAGAAACCCAAACTTCACTGTGTGTGACTCGTTCTCCCATACAAGTCCGAGCTCTCTCTTGAGTGCCCACTTTCTCTTTGCAACAAAAGCAAAATGGTGCCTTTCGCACCATGACCACTTGTCCCTGAATTCTTTCTCTAGACTGTGTCAAGACACGCTGGCTGGGGCTAGGGTCTCATGGGTGTCTGGAGACCCTCCTGAGCCCTCCGGAGATAGGGTGACCGCTGTCATGACCACATGGGAGTGACCATGACTGGGGTCCAGGCACTGGCACAGGGGACAGAGTCACAGGCAGGGAGGCTCAGGATGGAAGAGGTGCCAGGCTTGGTGACCAGACCTGTGGTGATGCTTCTGGACCCCAGCGGAGGGTACAATACCTGGGCCTAGGGGCCACGTGTCTGAATTGTTGAAAGTTCTACATCAAGCTAACAAAGCGTTAAATGAAGTGTGTTCTGTCCTCTGACTCTGACAAATGCACTCTCACGCCTAGAGCACAGCTGAGGGTTCTCCACTTCTGGCCCCCGAAGAGTCCCCCGCTCTTTCTGCCTGCAGCTCCGTCCTAACCCACGAACAGCCTCACTGGCACATGCGTGAACATCCCAGGCTTCAGGCCGAGCTCTGCCCATGGCCCTCGCACGCAGCTTTCTCTTGGCTACACTTGGGGGCTCGGGTGCTCACACCTGTCATGAAGTTGCCCTCAGGGGAATGAACATGTGCAGGGGCTGGAGGTGGCTGAGGGACATTTGGGCTGGAAATTTCAGGGTCCCCAGGGTTTTCTTGATCTATGGGGATGGATGTCTCCTGGCCCAATTGACTCCAGGCACTGGGTAGACAGGAAGGTCCAAGGAGCAGCAGACTGGAGCCCTTTAACATTCGGGGCCAGGGCAGGTTTGCGCCTTGTCCTGGTCAGGGTGGTGCTGGGACACAGGACTGGATTGAGTGTGCAGTGGGGGCCATGAGCTACTCTGTCCTGGCCTTCAGAACGGAAAGGGCTCATTCACAGAAACAGAAGATGCTGGAAAGAACCAGTTTGGGGGTGAAAAGCATAGGCTTATCTCAAATGGGTAGAGGTGCCTTAGGGACTTCCTACTGTGGGCACCATGTTAAGTTTTGGGGGGTTGAGGCTCAGAGGAAAGGTCTGGCCTGCAGAGAGAAGCTTAGGGATCTTTGTAGAATACGTGGAAGCTGAGGTGAGGTTGGATGAGCTGCCTGGGGAAAGAGGGAAGGATCAGGGAGGCTCCAGATTGGGGTTTTAAGAAGCCCCACATCCAAAGACTATGGAGTGGAGGATAAGGGTGCAAAGCAGATTAGAATGTAGCATTATTACAATTATAATTCATCCCCCGTCTGCTTGATGGCTTCTGCCATCAGACACAAGCCCCTTCATGCTGTGTTCCCAGGACACGGAATGAATGATCCTGCAGGAAGTCTCATGGAACCACTGGGTCAAAGGAAGAGCTGTTTCTGATAAGGAAGTGTTTGTGTAAATAGAAAATATTTGCTTGAGGAAGAGCGAGGAGTTGGGTGTCAGGTGGAGATGGGTCTCCCGGAGGTGGTCTGGGAGCCCTCGCGAGTCAGGCCCTTGATGTCTCCCCTAAATCACTTTGTCAGAATTAGTGAAGGCAGAATCTCTGCAGTGAACAAGTTATGTTCTTTTAGAAAATAACACAACATGCAGGGAATTCTCAAAAACAACCATGCAAGTGGTGGCAGGAGCAGCTGTTGTAGGGGAGGGAGGAGGCTGCCAGGCAGGGAGGAGGCTGGGTGCAGAGGCCTGGCGGGAGGGGACAGTGTTCCCAGGTGGCCGGCCCAGCTCAGCTTCACTCCCCTGCCCCATGGTCATGCCGGCAGGTGGACCCCAGGGGCTCCGACTTTATTCTGGGGCCTCTGAGAGCCAGGTCAGCCCTATGTCAGCTCCACGATCTCACTGAGCCACGTGCTTATGAGGGCTGAGTTGCTCCAGGACCCTGAGAAGGACAAAGATGAAAATGACTCAGTTTAAAAATCTCACTATTTATCCATGGCCTGGCATGTGCCACACACATATAATTATCATCTGCTTGGATCCCCACAGACATCTCGAAGCAGGTACCTCTATCCCACACGTCAGGGACAGGCAAATGCACCATGGTCACATCTTAGGACCCCATCTGAGGCAGGCTGGCTGCAAACCCAGAGACCTCTCTATCCTGTCTTCTCCCTGGCCAGCAACCTTCACTGTTTCCTGTGGTAGGATGTTAAAGGCAGCTTCTCGGCACTTCCAGACCAGGGACCTTGGGCTGCCTGCTGGGTTGGTCAGTGCTAAATGGCCCCCTATAAAGAAGGGCACAGCTTGAGGACCTGGAGCTCAAGGGATCACGTATTTAGATTCGCTGTCAGGACATCCAGTATAGGAGGAAACTGGCTTGGAATTCTTCTGGGAAAGGGGCCAGGAGGAACACAGGGTAGTGGGGGCATGGGGGCTTGCAAATGTCAGCAGACAGCCCCCTTCCCCTACTCCTCCTTCCCACCTCCCACCCCCCATTGTCTCCCCTTGTCGTCCCTCCCCTCCTCACCTGCACTCCCAGGCGGGTCAACAGTCTCTCTGTGGAGCTTCATGCCCTTGGGGCTTACCTCCTAAAAATATTCAAGTCTGCACCCCTACTGTGCCTCCGTGGCTGTGCTCTGCTTTCCACCCAGGATCTGTGCTGATTGGCTTGTTTGTAACCACACCGGGCACGTTGTCCATGCAGGCACTTCATGAGGTTAATTAATGTTGTCCCATTAAACTTCAGGACAGCCACCTCCCAAGTCTGAGATGCACAACTTGCCCTATTATTCATTTCATCTTTTTCTTTAAATTGTTTCACTTTTCTTTGGCCCTAAAATGTATTTAAAACGA
The DNA here is from genome assembly GCF_028878055.3 of Symphalangus syndactylus. Taxonomy (NCBI): domain Eukaryota; kingdom Metazoa; phylum Chordata; class Mammalia; order Primates; family Hylobatidae; genus Symphalangus; species Symphalangus syndactylus. The sequence continues at coordinate 88,649,346 of NC_072427.2, forward strand.
AACTAAATTACTTTTATACTTGGAAATTCTAACCTTACCAGCCTGGGACCAATGACTATTAACATAAATAGCAATTGCACTCCCAGAATCCCAGAGGGTCTGGAACTCGAATTCACAATTCCTGTAAAGGTGTTTGTTTTCCTTTTACCAGTTCTCACGTGAATCGTAAAGCACTTCAAAGTCTGCAGAGGAGCTTGATACCAAACCAGGTTCCTGCAGCCGAGCCCGTGATCTTTGGACCCGATCTGCTCACAGCTGGGAGCTGGCTATTTTGGTCTCCAGGAGCTCTGGTCTTCAGTCCCAGGCACCAGGTACTGAGCTAGCAGCAGACACTCCATAAACATTTGTCAAATGAAGCACCCAGATGATTAAATAAATGAAATTGGAGCGTTTTATTACTTGAGTGGTGTGGGCTGTTAGTCACCCCCAGCTGCGGAGCTGTGTGCCGGAGACTGTAGAGGGAGAAAGGTACTTTGCTAGAGCTGAGCCCCGGAAACAGGACAGGTGACTCACTTTCTAGTCCACTCATTTTTTTCCCCACCAAAATAATAACTATGTTTACTTCCAAGTTATCTTCATAGATTCAAAACTCCAATTATTTTTTAAAATGTTAGTCCAAATGTAAGTTACATTTGTGACAAGCTTAAAACAACTATTTGCCACTCTAGCCTTAAGGAGACCAACTTTAATTTCCAGAGTATGTGGGAAAGGAAGTGGCTCCCTGGTCCCCCCAGGAGGCCCCCGAACAAGCATCGTCATGTTGGGATGTGTGAGTTTCCTCCAAATTGCGGCCCGATGGGAGTGGGGAGGCAGTGGGGAGACGCGGCTCCTCGCTACAGGCTATGAAAGAAGGTCCGTGCCCGTTTGGAAGGGGGAGCCTGGAGACACTAGGTCTGCGGCTTTCAATGCGCTGACTTGGGGCAGCCTCTCTCTTTCCGAGTGTCTAACACAAAAACACAGTTAATGTCGTTAAAATACCTTCTCCTTTAGCTCCGCCCTCCTGTCTTCATTATTCATCTCCTGTGGCCAAAAATAAGCCTTCACTCACTGTTGCGTCTCAGGAATGAGTGAGTGTTTTCTGAGGTGTGGACGTGTGCGTGATCTGTGATGCACTTCGGCCTCTAACCCAAATATCCTTTCAAGGTTGGGATTTTTTTTCCCCATATGTGAAAAAAAATCTTTCCTTTTCAAACCATCTGTTCTACCTGTAAAAAGAGGCTGTTATTTAGGAAAGGATGAGGGAACTCTTGCATTTGAAATGGACTTTAGATTTGCTGTTGGGTAATTTTTTTTAAAAAGTTACTTTCTAAGAGGAAACTCGTGTAAAAAAGCAAGACATGAACCTGCGGGGAATTAGGCTGACGAGTGAAGAAAGCCCATTTCAAAAAATTAGGCGCTGTATGATTCCTGTATCTAAACATAACATTTCTGAAATAAAACAATTTTAGAAATAGAGGAAAGATTAGTGATGCTAGGGCTCAGGGGTGCGGCTGTAAAATCGCCACAGGAGGGGCCAGGTGGGGGTGGGTACGGGAAGCTACACAGATGATTACATTATGTAAAACGAATACATGCAAAGGAAGACGAGTAAAAAGGCAAAACTGAATAAGATCGGTGACTGTATCAAAGTCAATATCCTGGTTGTGAGATTGTACTTTTTTTTGGCAAAGTTTTGCAAAGTTATAGCACTAGGGGAAACTGGGCAGTGAACGATTTCTTACAACTGCATGTGACTCCGCAATTAAGGAAAAAAAAAGCAAAGAAAAGCAGGATAGCTGATGCGCACGTCGAGGCCCTTCTCACGCTCTGCGCACCCAGGGGAAAGCGCAGTGACCCAGAGCGTCTATTCATCCACCCGCAATCACCGGGCGCTGGCAGACAGGGCGCCCGGCGGGCGGGGAAGTGGGCGGGGCCCGGGGGGCGGGACGACCTACGGAAGTGACGTAACAGGGCGAAGCGCGCACCTGGGCACCTGGGCAGCCGCGGCGGCGCTGGCGAGACGCGCGCGATGGAGGGCGACGGCGGGACCCCATGGGCCCTGGGGCTGCTGCGCACCTTCGACGCGGGCGAGTTCACGGGCTGGGAGAAGGTGGGCTCGGGCGGCTTCGGGCAGGTGTACAAGGTGCGCCATGTCCACTGGAAGACCTGGCTGGCCATCAAGTGCTCACCCAGCCTGCACGTCGACGACAGGTGAGCGGCCCGGGCGGGGCGCTGGGACGGCTGGGGCCCGGGCCGGGGCCGGGGTCTGGGTGCTGTGGTCCAGGGGCCCTGCCTCTCTCTCCCGAACTCACCCCCGGAGCAGCTTCGGGAGGGAAACCAATTGCCGGCGAGGCCGCGGGGCTCCGGCAGTGTCCACTCGGCCTGTCCCGGCCGGAGGGGCGCGGAGGCTTTGGCGAGCCCGGGCGCGATCGCGCGCGTCGGGGCCGGGTCAGGCGGCTTCTCTGAGGCTCCTCGGGGGCCGCGTCTGCCCGGACGTCCTAAGGCGCCCACTCGTGCTTCGTGACACTCCCCGAGTGGCCCCGGTTTTTCGAGGTCTCCAGCTTGCCTTGCGCCTCGGACCCGCGCCCTTGGGAGGCGCGTCCGGCCCGCCCGGGACCCACCGGGGCTCTGCGGTCTGCGCAGGGCTTAGAAAAATTGCCGTGTAGGCCTCTGGGCTTTGTGAGTGGAGTTAGCCTCCGTTCGACTTACTTAGTAATTTACGTTGGAACACAAATTGGTGTAAGACAGTAATTATTTCGGTCGGAAGCTTCGGCTTGGCTCGGGCGAGGCTTCCCGGGCGCCCGGCGCTTGCGCGTTGGAGCTCCGGGGCTCGGGCCTGGCAGTGGGGTCCGGCACGGGGTCCGGGGTGTTGATCCATCCGCCCAGCGTTTCCTCGCCGCACGCTCTCGTTTTAGCTGACTTAATTTCGAGACCGAACCGCTAGGGAAGGGCCTTGCATTCATGCTCTGTGGCCGTGCCATGAGGCCCTTCTGCACCCCAGTTTCCCAGTCCAAAAGTCAGAATGGAACGTGCCTGTACCTACCTAGCAGGAGTGTTCAAGGTAACAAAGACGAATGGGAAGGACACAGAGCCGCCCCTGTTAAATTCGGTGGGTCGGTTGTCGTCTGTGCATAATTTAAGAGGTAGGGAGAATGTTCTTGAACAGTACCTCTTTGTTGTTGTAGATTTCACTGTTTACAGTTGATTTTGATGGTTTATATGTAAGGCTCAATTTAGCACATTTTAATTACTTATCCTTTAATGAAGCTTACATTCTACATGGCAGCTATGCTTGTATTTTACCTAGAGATTCCCTGGACACATACACTCAGAAGCGGCTCCTTTTTAAAATACCATTTAGCCTTTGCTGCCTGGCAGACCTGGTTTCGAATGCTCGGCTGATTGAGTGATGGGGCCTCTAAGCCCCAGCTTTTCTGCAGAATCGTTGTGATGCTGGTGTCTGGGGTGGCAGTGCCTGCTGCAGCCCCATGCCGTGACTATGACTCTTCTGCGGATGAGAGGCCCGTCCTCTTCCTTTGCATTTTCGTCCTTGGCTAGGAAACTATACAGCAGAGCTATTGGTGGCTTTTTGCCGTAACCCTCAAATCCAATGTTTCTTGGAAACATCAGTAGAGTGGTGACGAGTGTCATCAAATCACCACTAGTTCAAAGGTGAGATGCTGGCCCAGGCTGTGCACTTTTTCTCCCCTGCCTCAGATCCTGGGAACTTCTCAGGCCAGGAGGAGTGCTGTGGTTATTTTGATGAAATCCAAACCACTTTGAATACCAGCCAGTGGTTAGGTTCTGAAAGGGAACCCTCTCCATAGGGGCATTCGTTTTCTCTCTTGGGGATGTGTGTGAGCTTTAATCATCAGCGAAAATTTTAACACCACTTTCTTGTATTGGAAGAGCAAAGTAAACAAGCACCTCCCTGGCCTGACTCACCAGCTCACATCCTTACGATCTTCTGTTATTTCTAGCGACCAGTCCCTTATTTCTTGGGTGGCCTAGTTGGAGGGAGGCTTTCTCCACTTGAGGCGGATCACTTAGGATATTGCATAGCTTGGTTGAAAAGTGTTTTGTACTTTAACTGGAAGCCTTTCCTGCCCTGCCCAAAGCAGACAGGTGGTGGCATGTCCGGTGGCTAGGTCGAGGTCAGCTTCGCCTAGCAGGAAGCATTTCACCTCCTGTGCTCTGCTGGGCCTGGTAGAGTAGGTTGGGGCTTTGCCATGTGCAGCAGTGGCTGATCGTTCTGAGAAGTTGGTCAAACCCCGGCTCTTTGTGAAGTTTATTCCTTTAGGTTAATTATTGACTGTATTCAGCTTGAGGTTCTTGTTAGGAATGTACATCAGCCCCACTGTGCTCCAGGAGCTGGTTGCATTGCAGTCTCACAAGGTTGCACCTAGGCCTTGAAGCAGTTACTGTGCCACTTGCCCTGCCAAATTTCTCAGTGCTTTTCTGACGAGCTGCCTCCCACCCCAGCCCCTCATATTTGCAAGATGTTCCCTGAATTGGGGGATAGGATTTTCCTGGGGTCTTTGTGTGCAGCCCCCGGCCCTGTACCCCTTCTGCCTAAGTCTTGCTTCTCTTCTCGGAGGGACAGCCCGTCTCACCCCTGCCACACGGGTCTGGGCCTTTTCCAGGCTGCCCGGGGTCAATTATGGTCTTCTCCACTTGTTGCATAGGAGCCACCACAGGTACAGGTGCAGGTGAGGCTGATTTTCATTGGCCAACGCTGCTTGCCTCTCAAGGTGGTCTGGGGTCTCCTGGCTCCCGGCAACTCCCCTGGGCCTGGCCTTTAGCCACCCGTTGGCCACAGCACCTGCTCGGGGCTTCTTTGATTAGCAGGCTGCGCCAGGCCATGTGAGCATGCTTTTCTGTGCAGGAAAGGTTGGGGGGCTGCCTAGCCCCCAGACACTTAGCGAGGCTCCCAGGGACAGGAAGTGCCTGCCAAGGGGCCCTCCTGGTAGTTCACAGGTGACACCCCGTTGATCTGAGGTTACCTTCGTCATGGGGCTTGGTGCCTCGGAGGGTCCTGTGGGGTGGCTTTGGAGAGACAGCTGGCCTCCCTGGCTGTCCCTTATTGTGGGGGTCACAGGGCCTAGGGTGGGGTGTAGGGATGGGTGCTGTGACCAGTTTGGAGAGAATAAAGTGATCCCAAAGGCCCCGTTCCTCCCCTACCAGCCCCCAGCTAAGGGGATGCTCAGAAGAAGCCGGTGCCTGCGGGGCGCCGGCTGGGAGACGCTCCTGCCACATTCAGCCCCGGCTGGTCGGGGCGAGCCTGAGCAAACCCCAGGTTTGTAACAACAGAGCTGACAATTGGACAAGCCCGTTTCTTGTCAGTTTTAAAAATAGCTGTGTGGGAACCCCTCCGAGGCTCCCTGGGAACATAATTGGATTGGTGTGCAGAAGGTCTCGCTGAGAGGCATCAGCTAACAGATGATGAAACACATTTTCCGGCTGCGTTTTCCCGAAGGTAGTTGCTAGGTTTCTCCTTCGGAGCTCTTTGTTACCTGAGCAGTCTCACCGCCTCCCCCACCTCCCTGCTTCTCACTTTTCCCTTCGTTTATTGCTTCTCCACTTGCACAAGACCATGTCCCGGGGCCGTTCTTTCCCCCTTTCCAGGATGCGTGCTTCCAGGGGAAACCGCAGCTGGCCTGGTCCACAGGTCTTTGGAATTTCTGAGCCTGGAGAAGAACCTTGGGACTTCTTTAGGAAGTTCCTCTTAGAAATGATTGGCGTGATGATATTTCTCGTATTTCTCACTACTCCATTGCCCTCCCTGGGAGGGCGAAATACACTTCGGCTAGCCCTAAATGAGGAGAAAACCGAATTCATGTAAGTGCTACTCACCGTATCTTTAAAAAGTTGAACCCCAAGTTAATCCTAATTAATGCCCAGAGATTTTTCATGTGGAACCCAAAACAGGGCCCAGGGCGCTTTCGCGGGGTGGGGGGGCTTTTCCCGTTCCTGCGTGGAAGCAGAATTAGCAACGCTTTCCCCAGCAGTGAAGAAGAGGGGAATAGGATGTCCCCCCCACTGAACTGTGCCTAAGCGTAGCTGCGCTTGGAGCGAGGCACAATTTTTAGGCTGTGTTTTAATTAACACCGATGAGAGGGGGTTCTGGTCAACCCAGAAATGTTGGTTTCACTGTCAACAGTAAGAAATGCGATTTGGAGATGGTGCGAATGTGACTGTGCGATGTTCTGTGCTCCCTGGCCGCCACCCCAGCACCTAGGCTGGATTCGGCATCTCTTCGTGTCTTAAAATAATGATAATAGTAATAAATCTACATTTCCTTTTGTGTGGTCATCAGAATAAGCCAGAATCATTAAAATAAGCCAGAAACACTGCTTAGGAGAAAAAAATGTATTAAAAAAATGGTGCCATTGCTCAAAAGCAGTCGGTGCGTTCTTTCTGTGCTCCCAGCACCTCAGCACTTCTTAACCTCCCTGATCAGAAAAGCCTCTTCTTGCAGCTTGCGAAGAGGCCCTTTCGGGCTTATTGAATTGCAAATGCCGCCGGACGACACCCGACCCCAGAAGGGCTGGAGCTTCCTAAAGCCACTGGAGTTTCCCAGAGGTGCGCCTAGGGAGCACCTGAAGAGGGGCTGGAAGGAGCGGTTGTGTGGGTTTTGGCCCAGTGGTTACTGGATGATAAACAGTGTGGAAAGTTTCTGAGGATATGCTGGTGCTTCTGGGTGAAATCCAGGCTGGTAGGCAAGGGAGCCGCCCCACCTCCACTCCTGGGCCTCAGATCTCCCACAGGGTGGTCCCGGGACCCCCTTCCTCAGCTGGAATCCTGTCTACCCCAAGCCAGTTTGGATCCTGCTGTCACGACACTTTGTCTACGGAAACAATGACTTTTTTTCCCAGGACAGCTGATTTTCCTCGAGAAAATGCCCTCAAATGTGTGGCCCATAGAAGGGGGAAGTCGTGCCGGGCTCCCTTCAGGCAGTTGCGCAAAGCTGGGGTGGACTCCGTTAGGAGATTCCAGCTGGGATCCACTTTTGGGAGCCAACCGGCAGCAGTGGCCCTTTTTTGTTTGTTTCTTTTAAAGTAAGGTAAATGGGGTCTCTGTTCTGCAGAAAGAGCCCAGGGCAGGGAGAGTAAAGTACTTGCTGAACTCGGTGTGCTGGGGAGGGGTGTGCAGTGCTGCCAGCCCGTAGCTGTTAGAGTCGCTAATGAGCTTGCTCTGCAATCAGAAGTCACCTGGGTTTTATGTATTAAGCCCTTTGGGCAAATAAAAGAAAACACTTTGCAGAGTGGCTCAGAGCTTCCACTTAATAAGCTACTCAGCCTGCCTTTGATTGACTTTGTTCTCAGAATACGTGTTATCAGTCAGCTTTGGCTTAGTTCACTCTCAGAATGTCTACTTAATGTGGAAAAATGACCCTTCCGAATGGCTGGCCTCTAAACACCCGAATTGTCATTTCCTCAAAACCCTCCGGCGAGGAGGGTGTGCCTCACACGGTTGCACAGTGGATGTGGGTCTGAGTCCTATGGAAGGACTTTCGCCAGCGCCCCAGGGCAGAGTGTCCAGAGGAGGGAGTCCACACCGGTAGGGGAGGGGCGGCAAGCTGGCCACATTTGAGCAATCGGAAACAGACAAATCATAACTCTGATTCTTAACAAGACATAAAACAGAAGCAGCAGCTGGTACCATGTCCCAGTCCAATGGTTTGAAAGTTAGTGGCTATTGCCTGGTTGGAAGTTGTGCTGGTATTCCTTTAAATAACACCAGCCGGTGTTCCCAGCGGAGGAGAAAGGCTGGCAGCTGAGAGGTGTCATTTTCCTTCTTTGGTGACCGGTTTCATTTTAGCTGATGCTTGACATTGGCATCAGGCCCTTGTCTTCCTTTTTTCCCAATGCTCATTGAAACCGGGAACAGGGTTGAGAGTCCCACGATCTGATCTGCACCCCCCGTCCCTTGATGGGTCCCAGAGCCTGGTCCAAGCCTGTGGCTGCAGGGAGAGGGATTTCCCCTGGAGGGAGGAAGCAGCCGACGGTATGCTGGTGATGGGGCAGCTTTCAGCTCAGCCCAGGGACCCCCACAGGCTAGCACTGCACACTGGTGGGCATCTTGTTTTCCATTAACTGGTCATTTAACCAGAGTGCTAGGAAAGCAGGCCACGCTACCCTAAGTTTTGTCTCATAATAATTTCACGTTCATTCCTGATACTTGCTTCACTTGTTCCCAAGGCCAGTGGGATTCTTTGCTCCTTGAGTGTATTCAGACACACTGTTGACCTGCCCACCCCCCACACCCCCAGCTGCTCCTCCTGGGGTGCTCCCACGTCCACCGTAGGGGGCTGCCTAGTGACCCCTGGTGCAGCTATAGAGAGGTCCTGCAAGCCTCTCTCCTCCACATGCAGTCAATGGACCCGTCCTGCAGATTCTTCCAACAGAGTGTGTGTGCCCTGCTGGCTTCCCCTCTCCGCTTTGCCAAGCCCAAAGGGGTCCACAGCGACTGCTCCGCTCTGCTGGCCTCCCGGGTGCCCCTGGACTCCGCGTAGGTCTCAGCCTTCCCAATTCTCTCGGGGCCCTTTCGTATGCTGACTTCTGACTTTGGATCTCTCTTGATTCTCCATAGCTCCCTGGACCTTCCTTTCAAGAGGCTTAGATTTTTCAACCACACTTCTCTTTTGGGGGTAATTCTGCATCTTCTTCCTTAGAGGGTATACGTAAACACCATGGAGACAGGAAAGGGACCTCTTGTCCTTAGTTCTGACATATAGTGGATTCAAGCGAGCACTTGCCCATACACAGCACTGCTTAAAATAAAGGTCAGGTGAGTGCTGGGAATACTGAAGTGGTGATTCTGGACAGTAGTAGTTTATTGGCTGAAAATGCACTCACTTGGTTTACATCGGGGTTATTCAACTTGGCACCATTGGCATTTGGGGCCGAGTAATTCTTAGCCTTGGGGCTGTCTTATGCATTGTAGGATGTTCGGTAGCATCCTTCAGTTGTGACAACCAGAATCTCTCCAGACATTGCCCAGTGTTTCTTGGGGGGTGAAGTTGCCTCTAATTGAGAACCAGTGGGCTATGTCCTGAGACGCAGAGCCCTAGCTGCAGGGCTCGCATTGTGGGGGGCAGACAGGCTGAGATCTCCGAGCCTTTGGTACCTGTCCGATGTATGGGAATTTCCACAGCAAGAGCTAAACAGTAGGATCCAGGGGTTCCTGCTGGCCTTTCCTGCAGGGAAGGTGTTTTCACTACAGTAAGGGAAGCCTGGGAGGGGCTGAACTCTCGCAGGGGTGGTCAGATCATTAAGAAATGGATGCGTTCTGTTGGCACTGTTTTGGATTCACCAGCAGGCGAGGAAATGGGAGCCACTGAGTGATTTCCCAGCACCTGCTCCTGGGTTTGTCACTGGGAGGGGCAAGCCTGTGTCCGAGCTCCAGAAGAGCCCCCTGCTGTGGCAGCGGACACTGGGTTATAGGCAGGGACTTGGGCTGGATGCTGGATTCTGGGGGAATTGTCTGGAGGCCACCCCAGCCAGCTGCCTTGTGTGGCCTGTGTGTGGACATGGAGCTGCTGGGTTTCCTGCTCTAGGATCTCTCCAAGTGTGGTTCTGAACGTTTCCTTTAGGGAGCTTATTACTATATTATTAGAAAGCAGATTGGCTGGGCACGGTGACTCATGACTGTAATCCCAGCACTTTGGGAGCTGAGGCAGGCGAATCACTTGAGCCCAGGAGTTCAAGACCAGCCTGGCCAACATAGCAAAACCCCGTCTCTACTAAAAATACAAAAAATTAGCTGAGTGTGGCACACCTGTAATCCCAGCTACTCTGGAGGCTGAGGCATGAGACTCACTTGAACCTGGGAGGTGGAGGTTGCAGTGAGCCAGGATCATGCCACTGCACTCCAGCCTGGGCAACAGAGCAAGACTCTGTTTCAAAAAAGAAAAACAAACAAACAGATTTTCCAGCCCCAACCTGGAATACATTCTCAAGGAGTAAGGCCTGGGAGCCAGCATTCCAGCCAGCTTCCTGGGTGCTTTCTACCATGTCTGTGTTTGGGGCTGCTAACCTAGATCCTGCATGGCCAATGTGTGTCCTCATGGGATTCAGCCTCTTACTCTGAACGCATTCTGAGACTTTTGACCTATGATGCTAATACAGACCATTGCACTGGGATTCTAGTCTGTGAAAACACAGGCTGTACCAGGGAAGTGACCTTAGACCAGAGGTTGGTAAACTTTCTCCACGAAGGGCTAGAGAGGCAACATTTTAGGCTTTGCAGGCCGCAGGGCCTCTGTTGCAAGGACTCCTCTCCCCTTTGAAGTGCAAAAGCAGCCACAGCCAGTATTTAAATGAATGGGTGAGACTTTCTTCCAATAAAAGTTTATTTATACAAACAAGGTGGCACGCTGTGGGCAACCATTTGGCAGTTTCTCAAAATGTTACACATAGAATGTGACCAAGCAATTCTGCTTCTAGGTATATATCAAAAAGAATTGAAAGCCAGGACTCCAGGTGTTTGTCCCCCAATGTGTGCAGCATTATCCACAAGAGCCAAAAGGTGGAAATGGCCTGCACCCACGAACAGATGAACAGAACGCAGTACATTCCTGCAGCAGAATATTATTCAGCCATGAAAAGGAAGTTCTGATATATGTTACAGTGGGAATAGACCCTGAAAACATGCTTAATAAAATAAGCCAGACACAGAAAGACAAATTTTATATGCTTGCGCTTAGATGAATTTGCCTAGAACGTAGAAAAGAAGTTACTGAGGATGGGGATGAGGGAAGGAGTTATTGGTTAATGGGTGCAGAATTTTTGTTGAGGACGATTGAAAAGTTTTGGGTGTAGATAGTGGTGATGGTTGTACCACACTGTGAATGTGTGTAATGACAGGGAATTGTGCACCTGTGAATGGCTAAAGTAATAAATACTATGTTATGTCTATTTTACTACATTTTCTCTCTCTCTCTCCATATATATACGCATATATGTATATATATGCACATATATATGTGTGTATATATGTGTGTATATATATATATATATATATATTTTTTTTTTTTTTTTTTTTTTTTGAGATGGAGTCTCTCTCTGTTGCCCAGGCTGGAGTGCAATGGCACGATCTCAGCTCATTGTAACCTCCGCCTCCCAGGTTCAAATGATTCTCCTGTTTCAGCCTCCTGAGTAGCTGGGATTACAGACAGGCGCCACCATACCCGGCTAATTTTTGTATTTTTAGTAGAGACAGGGTTTCACTATGTTGGTCAGGCTGGTCTCGAACTCCTGACCTCATGATCTGCCCGCTTTGGCCTCCCAAAGTGCTGAGATTACAGGCATGAGCCACTGCACCCGGCCTATATTTTTTATTTTAAAAAATGGCTGGTTGGATTTGGCCCTTGGCAACCCCATGCTTTGGACCTGTGCTGTTTCATTAGTTTGAGTGTGAGGTTGGATTCAGGAATAACTGGGCCAACTCAGGTATTGGGCTTAAACGGAGAAGGTGAGTTGGGTTCCTTGAACATAACTAGTTACAACTTTTTTTTTTTTTTTTTTTTGAGATGGAGTTTTACTCTGTCGCCCAGGCTGGAGTGCAGTGGCATGATTTCAGCTCACTGCAACCTCTGCCTCCCTGGTTCAAGTGATTTTCCTGCCTCAGCCTCCCGAGTAGCTGGGATTATAGGCATCTGCCACCATGCCCGGCTAATTTTTGTATTTTTAGTAGAGACGGGGTTTCACTATGTTGGCCAGGCTGGTCTCGAACTCCTGACCTCAGGTGATCCATCCGCCTCGGCCTCTCAAAGTGCTGGGATTACAGGCGTGAGCCACCGCGCCCGGCCTAGTTGCCTAGTTACAACCTTGAGTGGAACCTCAAACTTCTCTTCCCTCTTCCCAGGAGAAGGGATTGTCGGCCTGCACCTGCAGTCTCTGAGACCCCTAAGCCTTGGCTCATGGCTGCCTGTGGAATTATTCACACACGTGGACCCCCCCACATGTTTTATCAGTGCAACCTGTGAAACGATTAGAATCTCCCTCCTCCTCACTTGTGATAACCCTGTGGTGCATCGGTACATTTTGGCAGCCTCAGGACTGAGACTCTGGAAAGCCCTGCATTCGTGATGTGACATTAAAGCGTGCCTCGTGTGTGTGCACTTGAGGCATTTTCTTAGCCCTCTGGAGCCGTCGTCTTCTGGCCAGGGTGCTGTTGCATGTTTGTGGCTGAGTGGCCACTGCATGTCCTTCATGCCTTTGAACTTTTTCAGGGAGCGCATGGAGCTTTTGGAAGAAGCCAAGAAGATGGAGGTGGCCAAGTTTCGCTACATCCTGCCTGTGTACGGCATCTGCCGCGAACCTGTCGGCCTGGTCATGGAGTACATGGAGACGGGCTCCCTGGAAAAGCTGCTGGCCTCGGAGCCATTGCCGTGGGACCTGCGGTTCCGCATCATCCACGAGACGGCGGTGGGCATGAACTTCCTGCACTGCATGGCCCCGCCGCTCCTGCACCTGGACCTCAAGCCCGCGAACATCCTGCTGGATGCTCACTACCACGTCAAGGTGGGGGGCCGCACGGTGCCCGAGAGAGCTGGGCAGGGAGGGCCTGTGTCTTGGGGAGCAGGGTATCAAGGGGTGAAGCCCTGAGGTCAGGACAAGGGCGGGAGAGGAGGTGGTTCTTCTTGCAGGAAAGAACTTGAAACCGAGGACTTTTGCAGCATGAGGACTCCAGGAGGCTAAGCTTGTCCTGGTCGGTATGAAAACCACACACCGTGTAGCTGGGGGGTGGGCTTGGTGAACATGGGGGCTGTTCCCCCAAATCCTGGCATATGACTCATTCCGGAAAAAGATTACCGGTTTGTGGGTTTTGGTCTTATGAAATCAGGTTAGAAATCAGCCCGTGGGCCAGGTGTGCCCTTGCGAGACCTCAGGCTCTGCAACGAAGGGACGCATTTCCCTCAGTGTTTTCAGGAGCTCGGGGTGGTGGGAATGTGGGGGTCCTCTGCAGTGGGGTCCTCAAAGTGCTGTGGAAAGAGGCCGTGAGGAGGGGCTCGTTGCCTCTGTCTGCCCCTGCATAGAGTGCGGAGCGGCAGCGTGTTGCATTAGTGCAAGGCCTGGGAGCTGGAGCTTGCTTTTGCTTCGCTGATAGGTTTTTGAAACACAGAAAAGTAAGAGAGATAATATAACTGAAAATCAGCATTGCCGCTGGGCCTTGGCAGGTGTTAGCATCATCACCTTTGCATCAGGGCTGTATTTCCTTGTATCTCCTTTGATGGCCTTCGTGGCTAGGGTTGTACTGTCATTGACATGTGGTGGTTACACCTGGCACGTTGTAGCTTTTCCCCACGTGGTGATGTTCACATGCTCTTGGGAGGCCCAGGGTGATATGCGGGTCCACACGACACTGCTGTCTGCCCTGGGAGTGAGAAGGAGCCGAGAGCCATGGCCTAGATCCATGTAGTTCATGCAGGGGACAAGCAGAGGAGTCCCCTGCCTGGCTTGGCTGCTCTACTGTTCCTGGTGGCACAGCACTTCCAGGCCTCTCTGATGGCCTGACCATTAATTAGGAGAGACCTGAATTCAGGGCCCGGCCCTGCCCCTGAGCTCTTGGGTGGGACGGGAGTGGTGGCCCGTGTGGCATGCGCACGGCCGCTCCCTGTGCCCACACTCTGCGGACGAGTGCATCTCGCGTGCCTTGCTCATCCAGGGTGGTGGTGAGGAGGTCAGTTTTTCACTTCGGGCAGTAATTATAAGTTGTCTCTTAGGTAGGTGTTGCCCAGTAATAAGATTTCAGCTGGAAGATGAAGCACCGTCCTGCTAAGTAAAGTAGGAAATTGAGATAATGGAGACAAACATCAAATGACTTGGCTTGAACGGGCTCTCCGGTGGTTTCCTGCATCTGCTTATGTTCTGGGACCCCTGGGATTCCCGTTTCCTGTGACGGGCAGGGCTGGGCCTCACATGCACAGGGCTGGGCCTCACATGTGGACCCTCCATTCACGCCAACATTTACGGGCTTGTTTCTAGGTAGCGCAGGCCCTGGGGCCCTAATGACTAGTAAGCTCTGCCATCCAACATGCACTAAATACCAGAAAGGGCATGCCAGAGGCTTCACCTGCAGGAGCTTCCCTCATCCTCAGAGCAGAGGTGCAGAGTGGATGGCGGCCTCTGATTCTCGCTGAGTCTCGGCTCAGAGTGAGTAAATTAGCAGCCAGGATCGTCCAGCTGTAAGTCACGGAGCGGAGACCTTGATTTCCACCTGGCCTGCCACTGTGCTTGACATGAAAGAAACCAAATGACCACTGCACGTAGCGGTCACTTGGGGGCAGGGTATGTGGCCCGTAGGCAGGGCCTAGAGGCAGCCCTGTGGGAGGGGGTGGGAGCGCTCCTAGGGCTGGGCCTTCACACAGGGTAGGGCTTTTCTGCCCTCAGGAGTCGGGGGCAGGCAGCAACAGAGCCTTTAGGTGAAGGAAACAGCCCAGGAGATGCAGGGAGAACTCTGGGCCTTCCTGCAGGGGCAGCAGGCAGCAGGGCTTCCCTGTCTTTCAGGACGGCTGCAGGGGGCGGATGCTGCCTGGAACTGCTTTCTCAGGGAGGCTGCTGTCGAAGGCACGCCAGATGCTGGCCAGGAAGTGACAGGACATCTCTGCGTGGCACCCCTGGGACATCTTAGGGCCCTGTGTACCCTGACAGGCCACAGGAAAGATTACTTTTGTGTGACATCCTTCTTAATCAGGCGTGTTAGTCACCATCAAGAAGCCCAAAAACAAACAGAAAAATGTATTTACGTGACATACTTATTTTTTCTTCGATATAGCTACTGGTGTGTGTAGGGGGCAGCAGGGAGTGTGTGTCGGGGTTCTGAGAGTCAGCGCCTTTGTTCCTGAAGACAAAGTGTGGAAGCTTTGCATGGACTGGCCACTGGGCTTCTGGGCAGTCCTCAATAGACAGTTACTCAATGCAGGAAAACTGTAATCTAGAATCCTGGAATTAGATCCCAAGTTGCTATTCCAGTCCTGCCATTTGCCTCTGAGATGGGTTACCTCAGTGCTCAGGGCTTGATTCAAACTGAAAATATCACAGCAACTGTCTGCTTCATAAAGTATATAAATATAAATAGTATATAATAATAGTATCAAATTAATACTTGATATTATTCAACATTAAATATACTAAATACCAATATTAAGATATTAGTTGGAATAAATTTCAAGTTAAAAATGAAATAACTTGGTTTAAAATCTCAGGCTGCATTTATATATCCAGTTAGCCCAGAACAGACGCTTTTCAAACGGTCACACGTGGGTCACGTTCTGCTGTGTCTTTCTTTTAGAGGCAGCAAAGCCCTGGCAGGCTGCTTTCTTAGTCTTGACAGCTGGACCTTGAAGTTGAAGGACCGTGTGCTTGAGGGCAGCTGTGAGCCCTCAGCTCTTGGAGATGCAGAGTTGGGTGCTGATGAGAATGTTTGTAACTCTTGAGGCATTTGCTGGTCAGAGTGGATGCCACAGTGGCTCGCTGTTGAGGACACGGGGCAAGGGGCAGCTTGGGTGGGAAGATGAGGAAGGGCAGAGGGGAAATGCAGCCGGCCCGGAGTCTGAGGCATGGAGGGGAGGAGAACATAGAGGGCCAGCGACCCTCCTAGAATTCTCAATTCCGAGCTTGCATTTTGTTGCCAGAGGTTTTACAGAGAATTTCTGCTCATTTTCTTTTCACCAAGTATAGTTTGGAGTGGCTGGCTCTATCTGACAAAGACAGGAGGAGAAAAGGCTGCAGGCCTGGGGAAGCACCGGGCTGAGATCTCTGCACCCCCGTCCTTTTTCTTTTTTCTTTTCTTTCTTAATGATCTCAGATGTCATTTAATTTTCACGACAAAGCTACAGGATGGGTACTGTTATTGCCTCCTTTTACGAAAAAAGGAAACAGGCACAGAGAGGCTAATAGTCCAGGGCCACAGAGCTACTAACTTGTACAGGCAAGATTAGAACAGTGAGTCTGATACTTAACTAACTGTGGGAGGGAGATACTTTTTTTCCTACATTCAACCATACAGGGGGAGGAGGAATTGCCTAGAAAGGGTGTGATGCTTTCTTTATTTTTATTATTATTTTTTATTTTACTTTTGGTTCTGGGATACATGTGCAGAACGTGCCGGTTTGTTACACAGGTATATATGTGCCATGGTGGTTTGCTGCACCCATCAACCATCTAGGTTATCATCTAGGTTTTAAGCCCGTCGTGCGTTAGGTGTTTGTCTTAATGCTGTCCCTCCCCTCTTCCCCTACGCACTGACAGGGCCTGGCGTGTGATGTTCCCCTCCCTCTGTCCATGTGTTCTCATTGTTCAACCCATTTCTGAATTTGAAGGCTTTCAAGCCACTCATGACTGTTGAACTGAAACTTCTGTGCTCTGGAGCTTATTTGGAGAGTTAGGACACGTTGTTGTGTCCCAGCGTCCAGCAGCCGCCGGGGTTTGCAGGGTCGGGTGATGGCATTCCTGTGGGGAGCTGGCGCTTTCCCTGCGGTGAAGAGTGTGGCTCTCAAGAGCGGTACAGGCCTGAAGGCTCTGGGAGAAACAGAAGTGGGAGGACATGAGAGCCGCTGGAGTCGAGGCCTTGTCTTGGTGCTCCTGGCTGCAGAGAAGAAGGGCCGGTCCCTGCTCGAAGGCCTTCCCCCCACCTCCCTGCAGATGTTCTCAGGATCCCTGGAAGCCCGAGTCACGGGTCATAAATTCTCCCTGCTGTTTGGTGCTGATGACAGCAGCCCTTTTGGCTTACCACATGGGCATAGCCAGTCCAGAATTAAGGCCTGACTCAGCCTCGTTTCCTGTCACTCCATGGGTGTGTTTGAGAGGAGTTCAAAAGTTAATGAAAAGGGTTTTTAAAAAATCCATATGCCTTGAAGGAGAGTTGAGAGCAGCACTCCCCCTGGATCAAGAGTCCCATTAATGCTGATGACTTGTGGCTTCTTCCCATACATGGTTTTCAGCAGCTTCAAAGGGGACTGAGTTACACTGCAGAGGGGAGGACAACTGGCAGGAAAGGGGATGCCCCCGAGAGAGGTCAGATGAGACAGGGGGTCTGTGAAGTCTCCCCAGTGAGCTCCAAGGTCACCTTTGCCCGAAGGAGACCTGGGACCTGCCTCCCCCGAATGCGGATGTCAAGGGCATTCCTGGAGGAGCTGGTGGCCGGTGCTCCTTGGGGCCCAGGCCCTGCCAGCAGAGGTGCTTATCAGACCTTTACTTGAACACATGTGTTTGAAGCAGCCAGCCAGTGTCTGCTGATCACAAAACACTCCAGATGGATGGGGCTCTGAGGCGTGTGTTTTGTTTGCTTTAAAGTTTAAAGGGCTTCTGAAGGTGTGTTTCCCTTTAAAGGACTTGCAGCCACTTGCCTGCCAACCTCCCCAGCTGGCAGGTTGCATAACCGGCTCCCCGACTTCCCTAGGAGCAGACCTGATCTTCACATGTATCTCTCTTTACCTGAACCCTCTAAGGCTTGTTTTTTTCTCTTTATGCCGGCTCAGCCGGCTCTCAACCACAGTGGCAAACACGACGCCTTATAGAAGGTGGGTTCTAATTCTTCTGGAGTTCTGTCCCAGAGAACTCCTTCCTTACAGTACGATTCTTTAACCTGCCGGTCAAATGTGCTGCTCCTAATGCCTCCAGGCTTGCTTCTGCCCCAGAATCTGTCTCCCTCCCTGCCTGGGGCAGGGCTACCTGGAGAGGCACAGAAACTGCTCTCAGGGGCTCCTGGAGAGCTCTCACCCACCCTCTGAGATTGCAGAAGGGAGCTTTTGATAAAGCATCATAAAATATCACTGTTGCAGGCTAATGAGCACCGCTCTGATGGCTGTGTTGCAGATTTCTGATTTTGGGCTGGCCAAGTGCAACGGGCTGTCCCACTCGCATGACCTCAGCATGGATGGCCTGTTTGGCACGATTGCCTACCTCCCTCCAGAGCGCATCAGGGAGAAGAGCCGGCTCTTCGACACCAAGCACGACGTATACAGGTGTGTGACATGCCGCCCCCCATCCCCTATGGGTGCCAGGGGCTCTCCACCTCAATGCTTCATGCCCTGAGCTGCAGCTTTTAGAAAGGCCTCGTACTACCAGTCAGAAATGGGGTTCAGGCCAGGCACGGTGACTCACGCCTGTAATCCCAGCACTGCGGTAGGCCGAGGCGGGAGGATTACTTGAATCCAGGAGTTTGAGACCAGCCTGGGCCACATGGTGAAAGCTCATCTCTACAAAAAATACAAAAATTAGCCCAGTATGGTGGCGTGCACCTGTAATCCCAGCTACTCGGGACTGAAGTGGGAGGATTGCTTGAGCCCAGGAGGTGGAGACTGCAGTGAGCCATGATTGCACCACTGCATTCCAGCCTGGGCAACAGAGCGAGACCCTGTCTAAAAAAACGAACAAACAAACAAAAAACAAACAGAAAGGGGACTAAGTCCACATGAAAGGGGTAGGCGCTTGTAGAGTTCAGGGATTTCTTTGCTGTGAGTGTTGCTGGCCAAGGAGGAAGGGTGTTCCCAGGTCCACATTCGAGCCAGGCTGACAGCCCTGCCCTGTCAGAGCCTTGGCTTTATGGCTTGTCTGTTGGAAGAACCTGCTGCTTTCAGTGGTCCGGGTGTCTGTATGCATGTGTGTTTGTACTTTCCGAAATTCACTCTGATTTTGTGAGGTGAGCAGCTCATCTTCTTCATGGCATTTAACCTTTGTTGGTCAGAGATTAATCCCCAAGTCACCTAGTCCCTTCCTTTTTCAAATTGTAAAGGTCTTAATCACACAGACTTCTTGGAGAAGAAAAGTGGGTGGGAGCGTGTGAGCAGGCACTAAGCCTCCCATTGTGGCTCTTATCCTGCAGCACTGTGACTCTGACCCAGCATGTGAGCTCTGCCTTTTGGTCATTGCCGCCACCAGCAGCCCAGGCTGACTGGTTTGACAGTGGCAATTGTGCGTGTGCTTAGCTGGGGCTTTAAGCTGAGAGTTGCCTGGAAGTGTCACTTTGGAGACTAGTCGCAGCTTGTAGAGTTTGGGGAGAGTAAGATCCTCTCCATTTATTTTAGAGTTTGGAGTTCCAGCTTTTGAACCTGCCGTTTGAACTAATTTTCGATGGTGAATTCGGTGTCTATAAACAGCCACTCTCACCAACTCAGCGCTCCCTGGAGGCTTAGTTTTCGGACTTGTGTTTTTCTTTCTTTTTTTTTTTTTATCAGTTTGGGCACTTTGTTTGGTGTATCCAGAGTAATGTACGTGAACATATCCCTCATACATCTATGTATTTCTAAGCAGCCCCCGAAAAAGGCTTTGGGGCATTCGGCTGTATTGTCTTCTACGTTTTCTGTGCGCTTTCTTTAACATCCCTCTAATGCTGAAATCTCAGCAAGCCTCTGTTAGGAATGCTGAAATCTCAGCAAGCCTAAGTTAGGAACACTGATCAGAACCAGAATCCATGTTTTCAGAGAATGAAATCATTGTTGGGGAGGGCATGGGAGTTGCCCATCATTCATTCATTTCTTCAGTAAATGCCTGCACAGGTGCTCTGTGCCCAGTGCTTGCGAGAAGATGACAGTGAGGCACACAGGTGCTGTTCCCCAGGAGCTCATGCCCCGTGTAGGGTGGCACCCTCTTTGAGAGTCCCTCAAGTTGCCTGAAGATTTGTAGCCCAGTTGGCGAAGTTACTTGAGTCTGTCTGACATCTGAGCTATCAACGTGCTGGGCTTCACTATAGAGAATTTTCTTTTTTTAAAAACAGGAGAAATATCTCGGTGTCATGGCTCTGTCTTTGGAAGGCTTCAGAACAGGTTTCTTCACGCCTGTTGCTGTGCATGAGTGCATTCGGCTTTGAGTCTCTGGCTGTCAGATGCTAACGTGCCTGGTTTCTCTTCCAGCTTTGCCGTCGTCATCTGGGGCGTGCTCACACAAAAGAAGCCATTTGCAGGTGAGTGGACCTGTCTTTGAGGTGTAATGTGCTTGTCTTTCCTGGAATAATGGGGGGACACCTTGTTGTCCTTTCTGTATCCTAAAACAGAGCCTGTGATCCACGCTGCCATAGGTGCTGCTCTGTGGTGTAATTTGCACGCAGGAAAAGACACAGATCTGAAGGGGACTGTTCAATGGAATTTTTTTAGGTGCCAGCTAGTTTTTTTTTTTTTTTTTTTGGTGGTAAAATATATATAACATAAAATTGGTCATGTTAGCCATTTAAAGTGTATAATTCAGTGACATTAACTACACTGGCAGTGTTGAACAAGCGTTACCACTGTCTAATTCTAGAACATTCTCATCATGCTAGAAGGCAAAGCCCATGGCCATTCCGCAGTCCCTCTCCCTTCCTCCTGCTCAAGCCCAGCAACGACTCACCTGCTTTCTGTCTCCAGGGGTTTGCCTGTGTTGGTATTTCCAGCTAATTCTTTTTTGTTTACTTTAAAAAAAAATTGTAATAAAATACACATAACAAAACTTAGCATGTCAACCATGTGAAGCATACAGTTCAGGAGCGTTACATGTATCCACGTGCTTGCGCAGCCAACCTCCAGAGCCGCTCAGTGCCATGGAGTTGCATGCAGGAGCAGCGCCCCTGCCCAGCTTGAGAGCTGTGGTGTTTCCTTCCCTAGCCAGGCAGCCACCGTTCCGAACACCATCCTCAAAGTTGTCACACCTTGACCGACTTATCATAAAAATCTAGGACTTTTTAGCTTTGTTGGACAGATTCCCTTTTCCTCTAAAGACATTTCTGGGCTACTCATGATATTTTGTGGTGTGACCGAAAATGTCTAAAAATGAAGATGAGAGTCAAGGCCTAGCCCCTTGTTAGTCGGGGCTCAGACTAGGAACTGACGTATGGGAAAGGTGCTGGGGCGAGAAGAGATCTTCCAGCATTGCAAGATCAAGTATCTTGGCAGCTTTAAAAGAATGCCAATAGAAAGCACGAACACATTCTGCCAGGCCTCTGCCGGCCAGTGTCCATCTGTGTTTGACCACCCGTCGCCTTTCTTGCCTTCTGTACGTTCTCCCGCACAGTGGCCTGCAGCCCGAAGGCTTGTGAAATGAGGCAGTGTCTGATAGATGAGGGCGTCTGATAGATGTGACACCCGAAGCCAGGCACAGGGGACAGGTCAAGGCTCAAGCCCTTGTGCTTTATTGCTGAATATGCTTAGTGTTCCGTCATTGGAACGCTAAGCATGTGGGAATTATTCGTATCCTACTGTTCAAGGTCATTGCCAAGGTATGATTTTTCCAATTCAAAAAATTGCAACCTCAGGCAAAAATGGGTTAATAGATAGGAGGGGGTTCAAGGTGCAGGAGAACAAGGCCTCTCCCCAGCTTTTCCAGTCTGTGCTTGGCAGCAGGAAACATTCCAGGTGTTTACTTCGGTTCACTTTCATTTTATTTAGAGGAGCTGTTGGTTTTGAAGTCTGAATAATCATGGAAATAGCCTGTTAAATACTTAAGATATTTATTGCACAAGATTTAATGGGAAAGTGGAGCAAAACATCGTATGGAATCCTGGCAGCCGTGGGTGATTCTTGGCTGATTTTCCACACCTGCCGAGGCACTTGGCCTCTCCAAAGAGCTGCCATTCCATGGGCGGGTGTGTTTGCATCTGGTGGGCAGAGAGGGCTGTTGGGAACAAGAAGCTTGGGGTCCACCCTGAGGGTTCCAGGCTAAGCAGAAAAAAGAACTTGGCCCACTGGAGGTCACCCTGGGCCCTTCCCAGTCAGGGTAGAAGTTGTGGCCATGGTAATAATAATGATCAGCTACAGCCCTGCATGCTAGTGGAGGCGGAAAGGACAGGTGCGGCGCCACACGGCAGATTGAAGGGAGAGAGCCCTTCCACACACCCCAGCCCTGGTGCATCTGCAGGGGAGGCCAGCTGGGGACCTGAGCTTGGGATTGGAGTTGGAACTGAGGAAGACTTCTTCGCCATTGTAGAGAGAGTTTGGTCTCTGTGGATGTAGGACGCTGTGGCTCCTCCATGGTGTGTGAGCCTCATTCCCTTTGCTGGCTTGGGCTGTTGATGGAATGAGCCTCATAAGATATTATTCTCCTTTGAACCTCATCTTCCTTTGGATGGGATGCCCAGAAAGATCTGCTGTGTGACCAAACACACCGACTCCATCTGGTAGATCAGAACCCAGGGAAAGAGGTCGATTTCAAAACTACGAAACTAGAGAGCACGGTGCACCATGAGGGTGAGGGTTACAGGAAGCTCTGCCTTTGAAACGGGAGGGGAAGCCATCTCCCTGGGTTGGTGTGGGGATGGTCCCATTGGGGCCCCCGGCGAGTGTCGTTTCCTCCCAAGGGTAAGATGCTGCCACCCAGCCCTGCAGAGCCCCTGACTTGCATCCTTCCCTTGGCAGATGAAAAGAACATCCTGCACATCATGGTGAAGGTGGTGAAGGGCCACCGCCCCGAGCTGCCGCCCGTGTGCAGAGCCCGGCCGCGCTCCTGCAGCCACTTGATACGCCTCATGCAGCGGTGCTGGCAGGGGGATCCGCGAGCTCGGCCCACCTTCCAAGGTGAGCACCCCGGGGCCTCCCCGCCATGTTCTGTGGGTGTCACAGGAGACAGAGGTGACAGACAGGACAGGGTCAGGGACCAGGCCTGGGTGAGAAACAAGGCGTGTAACAGGTGGGCCCAAATGAGCCCTGCACAGATAGGTTGGCCCCAGCACCTGCCCGTGGCCTCTGGTACTCATGGCTCGGCCACGGCAGCTGGAACTGAGTCGCCTCCAACCCCCCACCCCCTGCTCCCCACCAGGGTTGGGCTTGCCGCCCAGAGGAGTCTGTATGGGAGCCTGAAGTTCAGGTGCAGCCATGCTCATCCCGGGGACTTACCTGGCTGGTGGCCGGCGGCGTTGCCTTTCTCTTGGGGAGTTGACTTCCTGGGACAGATGTGTCTCTGGCATAGGAAAGTCAACCTGATGAGATGGAAACTGCTGCATTTAAAGCTTACGTCAGGAAACGGGATGAATGGGGAGCTCATCCGCCAGGTGCTGGCAGCTCTGCCCCCTGTGACTGGCAGGTGGCACTCCCCCGGGTAAGGCTTCTGCTTTGAGTCTGGTGAGGCCTTCAAATGATTACCGATGGGGGGCCTGGGTTTGGCCAGCAAATTGCCCATGTAGGGCCCCTGGGCTTGCCTGGTGAGCTCAGCCTGGGCCGAGGCGTGTGAGAAATCCCCCAGCTCGTGGGGGCCCCACGTTTGTATGGAATGCGTGTGTACGCAGAAGTCATCATCCGAGTGACATGTCCCCTTTCTTCCCCACAAGAAATTACTTCTGAAACCGAGGACCTGTGTGAAAAGCCTGATGATGAAGTGAAAGAAACCGCTCATGATCTGGACGTGAAAAGCCCCCCGGAGCCCAGGAGCGAGGTAACGGGTCCTTCCCACAGGGGTCTTTTGTCTCCTCGGCTTCCAGGCAGGGGTTTCCAAACCACTCCTCTTTGCAGACTCCCCCACCGCCCGGACCACTCTCCCTCTCTTCTGAGCCCATCCCGCACCCAACTCCGTTAGAAGTGTAGGTCCCATGGGGGCCCAGGTCCACCTGCCCGACTGCATCCCTGCCCCACCTCCTGTCTGATTCTGCGTGAGTGGCGGAAGGGCTTCCCTGACACTAAATAGCCACTCATTGGATGTGTGTGGAACCACGGGGATCAGAAGACCCAGCCCCAGCCGGGGAGGGAGAGCTGGTGTCTGAGTGTCTTTGCACCCCTGGCTCAGGGATCCAGTCCCTTTATAGCTGCCCATAAATGGTCTGTACTCTGATGAGTGCCACCTAGGTGATTTCAGATATGATAAGAAGTTCCAAGTGCCAGGGCTGGCTAAATACCCTTTCAGGTAATGAGACTGGAGCAGACCTATGAGGCAGAGCTGATAAGTGAGCTTTATAACGTGTTATCTGGTGTTGGGCAATTAATCCCAGGCTGTCGGTGTGAGCTCAGGAGATCAGGAAATATGTAGGGTGCGCCCACTGTCTCAACATAAAGTGCATGTGTGCCAGTGGGTCTGGGAGCAAAGGTGCCCGGGGGTTGCTGGTAAAGAGGCAGACCTGGGCCCTGAGAAGGGAAAGAAGGCAACCAGCATGTGGGGGTGGCTCAGTACACCCAGCAACAGTACGGGACCTCGAGCCGTCCCACGAAGGTTGGGGATTTGGGGCAAACAGGTGTGCCTAAGGGAAGAAGCATGAAATCCTGTCAGATTCCACTCACCCACCAGAAACCTGCTGCCCCTGCAGTCCATGAAGCGAGACCCTTTAAAAGGCCCCATCGGTCTATGTCGGATTGGATCACCCCTCGTCCCTGTAGCCGGGTCCTTCCCCTTTCCCTCATCCCCATACAGCCCCCAGGCCAGCCCCTCGTGGCTCCGAGGGGAGGTCGCAGTTGTGGCCACGTGTGGGGGTCCTGCGCAGTTCCTGACTATCCTCTCCTTTCCTGCTAACGCTGGCCTGTGCTGGGCAGCTGTGTCCCGCCATGCATGCTTCACACTCTGCAGCTTGACACCGCCTGCCTTTTGTCTGGGTGACGCTGTGTGCAGTGTTACTGAGCAGATGGGATCCAGAGCTGCATGAGGCTGGATTTTGCAATTTTATGAAGTCGATCTTAAGATGTCTCTGTGCTGGGTGGGGCCAGCGCAAGTCTTTGTAGCTCCAAGTCTTTGAGCTCCCTGGCGCTGTGGGGATGCGGAGTCTGAGCTCCCCGGCGCCGTCCTTTCCTCACCCATCTCCTCCCGTGGCCCACCTTGCTTTTCCATGTTTGTGTCATGGGCAGGCCATGCGGGGTATGGCAGGGTCTTCACCCACCCCCTCTTCTGTATCTTCGTAGGTGGTGCCCGTGTCTGCGAGGCTCAAGCGGGCCTCTGCCCCCACCTTCGATAACGACTACAGCCTCTCCGAGCTGCTCTCGCAGCTGGACTCTGGAGTTTCCCAGGCTGTCGAGGGCCCCGAGGAGCTCAGCCGCAGCTCCTCTGAGTCCAAGCTGCCATCGTCCGGCAGTGGGAAGAGGCTCTCGGGGGTGTCCTCGGTGGACTCCGCCTTCTCTTCCAGAGGATCGCTGTCCCTGTCCTTTGAGCGGGAGCCTTCAACCAGCGGTGAGTGGGGACGCCTCTTTGTGTCCTGAGAGATGCTGGGCTCGGTGGGACAGTTGACTGGACTCAGTGAGGAGCTAAACGGAATCAAGGCGACAGTTTCTTGACCCAGCAAGAATTCTTCTTTGTGTTCTCTCTGTCTTAAGTAATTAATTTTGGGTGTTGGGCATGTGGCTCCGTCTTATGTCACTTAGCATGTGTGGGGAAGAGGCCACATCACCAGTCCATGCAACAGTCTTGCCTGTGCCGGTGCCGTGGGTGGAGGCTGACCTCAGGTCTACAGACTGGAAACCCCATCCAGTGCAGTGAGCCTGGCGAGGAGCTGAGCTCCACTCCCTGGCGGGCCTCCTGTCTCGGGCATCGCAGTCCCGCACCCTCTGCTCAGACGCTGCTGGGTACACACCCACGCCTTCGCATATGTGGGCTCCCCATTCACAGTAGTCCAGGCCTAGTAACGTGTTGGTTATCCTTGGAGGTTTTAACACCAGGCCACGTTTGCAAACCACCTGTTAGGGAGGAGCACTTCTCATTTAGCTAATCTTATCTTTTCATGTTAATTTGCATGGCTTTTGTTGTTGGAAGGTGCTTTTTTTTCCTATCCCTGCCCCAGGGTGCTGGACCTGGCACTTGTTCTGGCCTCCTTTCTGCCAGCTGCAGGGGTAAGATGTGGTCCTGCCCTGCTCCTGAAGGGGCTGCAGCTCTGATGGAAAATACAGGGATTTACACTCAGGGCTACAGCCACGGGGGCTGAGGGCCAAGGCTGCAATCTCGGGGGGAAGGAGAAGTTGGCTTTTCCTGGTGGATTGGGAACATCCTCTTGTAGGCAAAGACTTTTCCTGGATCTTACAGACTTCCTGGGATTTTTACATTAGAATATTGGGGGCAAAGGAGGGTGTCTTGTTTTAAGGAAATGCGACATAGACACAGTGGGGAAGTCCTGGTTCAATGGCAGATAAGCAGTGGGTGATGGGGTTGAGGAGGGGAGTCAGGGCCACGTCTAAGACTGAGCAGAAAGAAATACCACCATCTCCCATGGAGAAGTATGTTCTAGAACATTCTCTTTGGGTCTCATACTCTGAAATGACATCTTGTCTTCATGCTCGAGAAAGAATTACTTTACTGGCTCCGCTCGGAATGCCAGTGTTCAAACACCAAACCTGACTGGGAGGGTTCCGTTTTCTTAACACCTTACCACCGCCACCTTCCAAGTCCCCATGCGTTTCACATGAGGGTGGAGGAGAGTCTCGTTTCAGGGTTTCAGAATTCCAGGCAGTACAGTAGGATTTTTGTGGACTTTTCATCCTGAGTGCTGGACTAACGTCCTCCTGAAACGAGAGGCTCGGTCCCTTCAGGATTATCATAGAAAACTTCCGACTTGACCTCCCCAGGTCATGAGGTGCCACTTCGAGGTGGGGCAAGAGCTGGAGCAGCCCCTTCCAGCTCTGGTCACCATCTCTGGAGGCTGCTAGGCCTGGGGTGTCCATGGGTGGCAGGCGCCAAGGCTTCCAGGCAAATGGGGACTCTGGCCTGGTCTTTTTAGTCTGTGCCCTTTTTCCTTTCTTTAATGAAGGAATGTTTGCAGTCACTGCCATCTCTAAGCACCAAAGGGGCTCACCACCCCGCAGGACCGCGAGAGTGGGTTTTATTTTGCAAACCGACTAACGAGCACCTGGGAGACATTTGCCGGCCTGCCCCGGGGCTCCCGCTAGGACTGACCTTAATCACGAGGCACAGACAATGCTCAAACACAGTTGGGTGACCAGCGAGCAGCCCGGAGGCCATGGCACTCCTCCAGACGCCGCGTCCGTGGGTGTGCAGCCACACTCTGACCTTTGCCTCTCCGCTCCCTGCAGATCTGGGCACCACAGACGTCCAGAAGAAGAAGCTCGTGGATGCCATCGTGTCCGGGGACACCAGCAAACTGATGAAGATCCTGCAGCCGCAGGACGTGGACCTGGCGCTGGACAGCGGTGCCAGCCTGCTGCACCTGGCGGTGGAGGCCGGGCAAGAGGAGTGCGTCAAGTGGCTGCTGCTCAACAATGCCAACCCCAACCTGACCAACCGGAGGGGCTCCACCCCGTTGCACATGGCCGTGGAGAGGAGGGTGCGGGGTGTCGTGGAGCTCCTGCTGGCGCGGAAGATCAGTGTCAACGCCAAGGATGAGGACCAGTGGACGGCCCTCCACTTTGCAGCGCAGAACGGGGACGAGTGTAGCACACGGCTGCTGTTGGAGAAGAACGCCTCGGTCAACGAGGTGGACTTTGAGGGCCGGACGCCCATGCACGTGGCCTGCCAGCACGGGCAGGAGAATATCGTGCGCATCCTGCTGCGCCGAGGCGTGGATGTGAGCCTGCAGGGCAAGGATGCCTGGCTGCCACTGCACTACGCCACCTGGCAGGGCCACCTGCCCATCGTCAAGCTGCTGGCCAAGCAGCCAGGGGTGAGTGTGAACGCCCAGACGCTGGATGGGAGGACGCCATTGCACCTGGCCGCGCAGCGCGGGCACTACCGCGTGGCCCGCATCCTCATCGACCTGTGCTCTGACGTCAACGTCTGCAGCCTGCTGGCACAGACACCGCTGCACGTGGCCGCGGAGACGGGGCACACAAGCACTGCCAGGCTGCTCCTGCATCGGGGTGCTGGCAAGGAGGCCGTGACCTCAGACGGCTACACCGCCCTGCACCTGGCTGCCCGCAACGGACACCTGGCCACTGTCAAGCTGCTTGTCGAGGAGAAGGCCGATGTGCTGGCCCGGGGACCCCTGAACCAGACGGCGCTGCACCTGGCTGCCGCCCACGGGCACTCGGAGGTGGTGGAGGAGTTGGTCAGCGCCGATGTCATTGACCTGTTTGATGAGCAGGGGCTCAGTGCGCTGCACCTGGCCGCCCAGGGCCGGCACGCACAGACGGTGGAGACTCTGCTCAGGCATGGGGCCCACATCAACCTTCAGAGCCTTAAGTTCCAGGGCGGCCATGGCCCCGCTGCCACGCTTCTGCGGCGAAGCAAGACCTAGCTGGCTGCCTGCGGAGACCAGGGGTCCACGTGGGGCTCTTGTCCTGTCCTGTGTTACTTGGGATGGAACGATCCTGCGTGGGGCCCTGTTGTGGCTTACCTAAACATTGACCAAGCAGAAGTGACATGGTGCCATCAGGAGGTGGCTGCTGCTGACCGGAGTGTCCCCTCCAGGCGAAGCTGGCTCGGGTGCACATGCCCGCTCCATCATCGATCCAGGCACCTGCTGTCGGAAGGGACCATGGGTCAGAATCATTTCGTTGTACTCCTAATGGGCCGCTGAGGCTGGTCTCTCAGTGATGAAGCCTCAGGCGTGGAAGCATCCACTCTCTCCTGAGACGAGCCACCTTGGGTCGCTGGAGCTCACCAGTCTTGAGGGAAGAGGTACAGGGGAAACCGTGTTTTTTATCTTTATACATGACGGTGGGCAGAGAGGCCTGTCTTAAAGTTTCCATGGAATTGTTTTATAAAATATCTTAAGAGATGAATGCCTTATCAGCTGTTGCTTGAAACCTGTTAAAAATGTTCATAACATTGGATAGTCTAGTCTGTAAATGATGACTAAGTAGTGGGGTTGGCTTTGAAAACAATGTTTTATGCAACAAGGAACGAATGGTAGCAGCCAGCTTTGCGGGACGTATGTGTGGCCATTCTCTTAACCATTCCAGTCTGTTACTTCGGTGAGTCCTTGTGGACAACCACACACACATGCCCACGTGGTACTAGCTGCTGTTCATTTCTCATTGCCTAAGATGTTTTGAGAACTCTAGAGCCACAGGCATAAGAGTCATTAAAAAATTCTCCCTTTGTAACCTCAGTCCTGGGGACTGAGGCGAGCCCCTTCAGGTCGCTGGAGTGCACCAGTCTTGGGGAAGAAGTGCAGGAGAAACTGTGTTTTTTATCTCCATACACAGTATGAAGATGAAATTACATAGTATGACCTAGACAGAGACAGTATTACCTAGGTAGATACACTGCTCATCTGCACCCTTTCCAGCCCTCATTTTTGTTAGGTGATTTGGGGTAGGGATAGTGTTTTGGGGTATAGAGGGAGTGTTTCTGACATGCTTTGCAGACGTGCCTCCGCACCTCAGCAGTTTGGGGTGTGGCCCCAGGGCGGTTCTTGGATGTAAACGATGTGGCCATCTAGCCTCGTAACTTCACTGTCACCTGTGTCCCATAGGGTGCCTTCTGAATACTGTTATTAGAATAAGTTTGTTGCAGAACGTGACCCTGTGTGCAAACATGTACTGTGGCCTGGATATGATAGAGATTGATATTAATGTACCATGTATGTTAATGTGAATCTGTGGGCAGGATACTTTTCCATGACAGGAAATATCCAAGCTGTTGAAACTGGCTATGTTTTAATATGCCTCATTGTGCCTTTACTATATTATGCTACTGTTGTGTGGACTGCATGAGGGACAAAAAGTTCCATTTGATGGCAATAAAGCAAAGTACTTGCCTACTTTTTTGAAGCTGGTTGAGACTGCTTTTTCTTATCAACGAGCTCGAGTAATCTGATTTCTGAAAACCAAAGGCTTGAGGCAGTGACGGAAGCTTGCAGATGGCCTTCTGGAAGGGCTCCTGTGTCCTGAATTAACCCAGGCTGTGGGGCCCCGAGAAAGCAGAGGGTGGAGCCGGGCGTCGTCGTCCTCTGCCTGGGTCCCTCCACACTGATCCGGTGGGGAAGAGAAGTGTGTCTTGATGGAAGCTCCCAACACTAAAGGTTTTATTGAAATGTTATAGTTCTTATGTTCTGTATTTTGAAATAATTCCAGATTACAGAAAAGTGACAGGAATGGTACATAGAACTCTGGTAACCCTTCAGCCAGATTCCCTGTTTGCTTATATTTGATTGCATTTGCCTTTCTCATCCACCTACCTACCTGTTCGAGAGTAGGTTGCAGACAGTGTGCCCTGTTTCTCCTAAATATTTACGTGTACATTTCCTAAAAACGAGAGTTTCTCCTACATCCCCCACAGTTTACCCATCACATTTAGGAAATTAACATTGGTACAATATTACCATCAAATCCACAAATTCTCTTCAAATGTTGCTGATTGTCTCAAAACTGTCCTTTATAGAAGAAGAAAGTTGAAAAACACAGCAAGCAGCGCCTCTTTCTTTTTCCACTCTCTGGCCTGGGACCCCGTGGTGTTTAATAGCCATGTGGCTTCCGTTTTTATCAGTTCTCAGTTCCTCAGTCTTCTCTTCTGACTTTGAATTAACTTACGACATGGGGCTCCTTCATGGGTTCATTCAGACCTTTTGGGAAGTATGGCCAGTCATTTGGTGGAATGTCCTCAGTTTAGGTTTATCTAATTTTCCTCAAGATATGGTTTAGGTTACGCATTTTTGGCAGAAATACCACAGACATGATACTGTGTACCAAGGAGGGCTTTTTCCTCTTCCACTTTTGTTTTTTTACATCAATATGCAGTCTCAGATCCCTGTTTAATTGATGGGATACTCTGATTATTTTGATGGTCAGGTTAGCCCTGATTTGGCCGGTTTGGGCACCTCTACACAGGCTCCTGTGCCCCCTCACCTCCCATCTTTCTCTGAGTGCTTCCTTGCTTTCTGATACAGTTCCAGGCCCACCTTGTACTTACTTCCCCAGCCTTGGAAGAAGGCATTTCTCCAAGGAAACCGTTTCTCTGAGTGGAGAATGGTTCTTAGACGCCAAGATCTGGGTGCTGGGGGTGCTCATTGTTACTGGGCTGTCATTGCTTCTATGCCCTCAGCAGACAGACGTAGGAAGCTGCATGCGACCTATGTGAATATCACATACACATTTCTGTGTCTTACTAGAAACTATGATTTCACATCCATGCCTTCTGTTACAGCCCAGCACCCCAGGGGTCACTCTTGCTGGTCTGTATTTGTATCTCCTTTCTTTGGCTGTGGGAGCCATTCCCATCATCCTCAACACACACACGAGGTCAATCTTGGTGTGTGATGATCTCCCTGACACACTGGTGGCCTTCTTGGCTGCGCTGTGCCTAGTGACCCTGTCAGCGGGTCTCCCTGGCCCTGCAGAATGGTGATGCACCCTTAAAGATTTTTATGCCAGGTAGCAATGCCTAGGAACTGTTTCTTACTAAGACTGTCATTTAGCTTAACTTCCTTTTTTTTTTTTTTTTTTTTTTCATTTAGGAACCTACATTATTTCCTTGCCTGTCTTGAAATAGTGATAATTTAACAAGCCTCCCATTTTTCTTCTTAATTTCCCAGAAAATTCAGGCATTTTCCTTCCCCTCTGATCTCTATTCTGTGTTTTTTCGTTCAGGAGCATCTTCTGGTTTGAGGATTGAATGCATTTTTATATCCTCCAGTTTAGGAAAGTCTGCCCCTTTGTTCCTGGGAGGAAACAAAAGTAGGTCTTACGCTTCACATGCTCTGCAGTTGTTCTGGGGCCAAGGGTCTTTTAGTACACCCCTGGCTATTCCCTCCAGAACCCCAGCCCTGAGCAATGTCAGAGAGATGATTCCAGCCTGCCTTCATCAGCTGTGAGATGTGGAGATGGTAGGTTCTAGAAGAAAAGTGGTTCTCCCTGGCTGGAGCAAACCAAGGTGCAAGACAGGTCCGCATGCACTGACATCCAGGCCCCCAGATCATCTAGCTCACTGCAGCCCTTCCAGTGGCCGGGGGATGAGGTCAGGACCAGGGGAGTATGGTGCCAAACATCCCCTCATTACTGACCAGGATATCCAGTTCAGGGACCAGCCAAAGAGTAGTAGCAGAGGACTCCACCCAGGTTTCCCACTCTGCCCCGCTTCATTCACACCTCCATGACACCGGCTCAGAAAACTCCTGTCCTTGGGATACTTTCTTCCTATGTTCCTCTGTCCTCAGCTCCAGCCAAGTCAGAAACAGCCTGCTGGGCTCAGATGCACCAAGATTTCATTGTTAGCACCCAACCTAGACCCACACCTGAAGCCACACTCTCAGAGAGCAGATGGGGAACACCTGACCCATGATTGGCGTGTCTCTTCTGGTTCCATGGTTTCAGTACACTGTCGTACAAATCTTAGGACATTTTGGGCCCCACTTCAGGGTTCTTCTGAAGTCCCTCTTGAGCGGAGGGCAGTGGCCAGTCAACCTCTTGGTGCTTCACCAGGACAGCTGACAGCACGGGTACCTGTGTACCTGAGGGCTTCCTTGGCAAACAACTGGTTTACCCAGACTGCTCCACTCCCAGGCTATTGAACCAAGAGTTGCCATCTTCTCCCAGGCCCTTGAACCTAACTGACCCCGGTACTCAGGGGACTTTGTTTACCAGGATCATCCACAGTGCCAAGGTTAGCTGGTCTGTTCATTTCAAAAGAGTGGGTGTGGTGTGTGAAGGCCTCCTACTGGCACTGCAGAGGGAGGGGCAGGCACTGGCACAAGGTGACATTTGGAGGACAGAATCCCTGCCCCAAAGCTGACATTTTGGATGCCAGGTTCTTGACATCTTAGACTATCAACCCTGAACAAATTTTCCTCCCTCCCTCATTTTGTCCTTCTTCCCTTTCTTCCTCTCCCTCTCCCTGCTCCTCCCTTCTTTTATAACTAATTGTCACATGAGGTCAGGAGTTCAGAACTCCACTGCATGAGGCAACGGGCCCCTGTTCTCAGGTGCCTGGGCTCTGGCCTTCTCTGCACCACACACCTGTCCATGGACTTTGATGTTCAGGAGGGCAGCGGCACCAATGTTTACTGCAGAGTGAGGAGGCATCAGGTGGCCAGTCTGTTCCAGGAATGGTGCTAGTCACTGCTTTAGGCCCTGCAGGCAAATAATAATAATAATGATGATAATAATGATAATAATTACTGCTCCATGAAATCCAGTGTCAGAAATGGCTGGATCCAGATGTTTTGTGTCTCCTTTCCCCTGTGTCACCTTTAGTAATGGGCGAGTCCTTTGCAAAATATATCCCTGTCTTCTTGTCTCCAAGGTTAAATGGCCTGAGGATCTCAGTAGAAAGAGAACTTCTTTCTCCCAATAGTTCCCCTTTCCCAAGCCCCAGATTCAAAATCATTCATAGCTCCTTAGATGCTATTTTTTCTGCATTCTAACAGCTATGAGGGAGTCAATGGCCTCTTACAATTGCCATTGGCAGCATTTTTTCCTATTTTGGAGGTGACCAGGACAATGTTCCATGTAGAGTTAGAATTCATGGCTTCTCAGAGTGGATGCAATGTGGTGGCCCCACAGCAGGTTGCGCCCGTCCTCAAAACCAAGCATGTCAGCCCGGGGAGGGAGTGTTCCAACAGCCCGGGCTGGGCCAGGCTGGCAGACGCCACCCTGAATGTGGAGGTGGTGGTTTCCCAAGGGAGAATCAGGAATACTGTTTCTGGAAAAGGTGGCCCAGAGGCCAGTTGTCACAGCCACAGAAGTCCCCACCCAGGATCCCTCACAGGGGCCCTATGGAGGGCTCAGATACCACTGGAGAATGACCTGGAGTTGTGTGTAGAACACGTGCATTTGCTCAGAAAGATGGAGGACTCCCTCACCTAGGGTGTCTTCCCTCTGAATCATGGGATGTTCTGGAAGGTTCTGGAAGGTCTGCCCAGCAGTGGAAACTGTGCATAGCAGCTGAAGTCATAGTGGGTGGGTCAGAGTGAGAATCTGGGACCACCCACTGGATCCGTCAGAGGTGAGGGAAGAGCCCCTGGCCACAATCCTCGGTGAAGTTCCCAAATTGCATCCAGAGTGAGGAAGAAAGTCCTCTTCACATACCGAACTCCAAGAGAGTCTGGGTGACACAGGGTGGGACCTAAGAGAATGCACACTTACTAGAAAATGCCATGGCCCTGAATGAGGGTGAGCCCTGGGATGAACAACCCCCTTGCTCAGGTGGCTGCCTCAGCTGGCTTCAGGAGTCAAAAAACCTTCCGGAGCCTCCCAGGCACCTGCAGTGGCCACGATGAAGGTGCTCAACAAAGGGTCTGTTTCCTTGCCTAAAGAAATGTGCTAGGATCTACATGTAAAATGTTAGCACACAAAGGAAGGAAGCTTAAATTAAAAAAAAAAAAAATGTGTTGAATGCTGGATTAAGAAGAAAATGCAAGAGAAGGTGAGGAAGCCGGTGGGGCAGGATGAATTCTCGGCTTCTCATTTCTCTGCACAACACGATGTAAACTCGACAGTATCAATGTACAGCTGTGTGGAGCTCTTCAGAAAGGTGCTCCCCAAAGCGTGAGCCGGGCTGGCCCCAGAGAGCGGGATTCGAGGGCCAGGGGAGGACCTCCCTTTACGTTGTCATGTTTAGGCGGACCTCACCCCTTGGAATGGAGCCTGGAGGTTTCAGCAACCTCAGCCCCTCTGAGGCAACCCAGAGGAACCCGGCCTCCCTGAGGTGTCTTCCTTCCTCCTTACATCACTGCCTGGTCCCAGTGGTGCTACTGGAAAAACTAGACTCAGGGAGGGGCACCTGGCAGCTCTGCAGGTGGGGCCGGTGGGGAGGCTGCCCTTGCTCCAGGAGAAAGGATGGGGTGGCCTCCTCCTGGGCTGTGGAACTCAGGCAGAGCCTCTCCTTTTCCTTTCCATCTTTCCTGGCGGCTGTGGGGAAGAACTTGCTCTTCGAGGGCGGCCTTGGTTGGTGTGGGGACGGACACTGGGTGATGTGGGACCCCATCTTTGCCTTCAGGGAATGACTCTTTATAAGTGGGATGATGCTGGAGACCAGGGTAGGGCATGGCCGCGTGCTGGCACACAGCCAAACCCATCACCTCTGTGGGCTCAGTGAAGCCAGGCCAGGCCCCCTGAGGAGGGGTCTGCTGAGGAGCCAGCCCAGCTGGTCTCTTCAGGGTGAATGGGAAGGGGTGCATGGAGGAGGAGGAAGGGAGGGAGGGTGCGGAGGAATGTGTTCCCAAAGAAGAGCTGGAAAGCGCCCTCTCACGATAATGGTGGAAGGAGATTTGCTGGCGTTTCCCTTCATTTGTCAATCAGCCAAGGTGTGCGACCTGACAAGCCCACCTGGTGCCCTAAATGAGGCTGTGGCTGGATGTTGTCGCCTATAGGCCAGCCATCGGCCCGGTGGAGACCACATCGGCAGGTGGTGAGTCTGTCTGTGGGCCGTGTGGCTCTGAAAACCATTTGTTCCTAGACCACAATGAGCTAAACAAGCATTTAGAAAATGTACACTCATCAGACAGAATGATGTTACGTCCATTCACTCTACCAACAATAATGTCAATCTTTAGGGGTGGAGGCACCAGACTCTGAAGGACAGAGAGAAGAGTGAGACAGAAGAGGACTACCTGAGCGCCCTCACCAGGAGCAAGTAGACACCAAGATGGCCTCCCACTCTCCACTCCATCAGCAGACAGGACAAGTTTGAACCAGATGTGCCTGAACCCCACAACTCCAGGCATATCCAGAGTGGGGCTGGGGGAAGCAACTCAACAGGAAGAAATCGAGTAAACTCTATGTACTTAAGACGTGACCTGCACCCCACCCCCACCCCTCCAGGCTCTCTCCCTTCTCTCAGTACCTCCAAGCAAGAAAAGATCTGCAGACCTGACATTTAGAGGTTCCCTCCATCATGCTACAGTGACAGTCACCCAGTGATAAGCTCTCCCACACACACAGAGCTTCCAAATATCTGTTGCTAACTCACATCTGAAAAACGAACAGAGATCCCACTAGAACAAAGAAAGCCCTAACGTGAAAGACAAAGACAAGACCATCCTAACCAATCCAACAAGCAGATTAAAAAATCAGAGAAAACAAAGTATGGATCAGAAGAAGACTTTTTCAAAATCTATAATGTCTCAGAGAGAACATACATTTTAATGAACACCGGCTCAGGATGTGGCTCTGTGGGTCCTGGACTATGCAGGGAGTATAAATTCAAATCCAAAACCTGAACAAGACAGGCCCATCATTAGAAGCTCTTAAGGGGCATTCCCTTTCCTTCTCTTCTCTCTTCTCTTCTCTTTCTCTTCTCTTCTCTCTTTTTTTTTTTTTTTTTTTTGCTCCTGGCATAGGCTGAGATAGATATGCTTTCAGGTCATCTTCCTCTGCTGGTGGGTGAATATTTCCTCTCAGGGTGGCGCTTCAAGGACTTTGCTTATAATATCCTGCCTCACTTGGGCCCCTGGGCTTGTCTTCTGTCTCTGGAGTGTTCAACTCAAGGTCCCTGGGTGCCAATATTAGTGCAATCCCCAAGTCAATCTAAGCCCAGCTGATGTTCACTATTCAAGCTTTATTTCCCTCTTCTTTTGGCCCCTGGAGATTTTGTCTCCTTTCTTCTTGTACGTTTAGCTAGTTATTTAAAAGGAGTCTCACATTTTATCCAACACTTCTAGCTGTGCGGTAGGAATGTTTTCATGTTTAGTCCATGCAACTGGCAGCAAAGAATGCCTCCTCCAAGCTAGAACTCAACATCCAGCCAAATGAGCAGGCCTGGGTTGGGTGGAATCACATTGAATCATAATGATGTACAAACAGTGGATTTTGATTTCATTGTAAATGATGACATAACTCTACAGGGTGGCTGTGGGTGTGGGTGGGGCTGTTATGAAAGCACTAAATCTTCATCTTCCCTAGTTGGGAATAAATACATAAAATCTTAAACAAAAATTCAAACAAACATCAGTGTAAGCCTGTGATGGGGAGAATACTAGAAGAAAGCACTGCAAGATTGCAGCGTGACTGCCTGCGGTGTGAGACCTGGATTTAGGGGATGAGCAGGTGGGAGAGCAGGGCTGCATGCGTTGTGTTTTCTTGCCCTGAGTTTTTCACTTTTTGCACTGTGTGCATTTACTGATTTGGTAAGATACAGACAATAAAAACGGAAGCTTGAAGGCAAGAGAACAATGCTATCAACATTCTAAGGAAAGTGATTTTCAATCTAGAACTCCTTTTAATTTTGTCCGTCAAATCTCAACTTCCTGTTCATATATCCATCTTCTATCTGTTTGTGGTATATTCTCCGTAAGTTACCTTTAAACGAGAACTGTCCCTTCTAGTTGCTGAGTTAACTTTGTTATAATGAGGTTATGTCTATTCTGTAGTTAAGATATCCACTGAGATATTAACAGGATAGAGAGGAAAATGCTGCCTAAATTTATTTTTGCTGGTAGCAGAGTCCAAAAGAGCTCAGAACATGGGTGAGCCAGGGGCTGGGGGAGGCATGGGGAAGTGGTGGGCGTGCCTTCTCTCCGAGGGATCCTAGAATGACAGGCATCAAGGGCATCTGCTTTTACTTTCTATGAGGGCTACCTTGGGTTTCAGCATTAGTTCCTACAACAAGCATTTTTTCCACACCCCCTACATGCCAGCTGCTGGACTAGGTGTTGAGAATTTCACAGCTTTCATGGAGGAGAACAGGTGACGTCCTAGGTGCAGAAGTGACCTCCTAGTTGATGTGAAACCAAAGGGATAGCATAAAACCTGCTCCATTGATTTAGAGCTGATCCACTGATGTACAATCATCCACACCAGATTTCTGTTTCCATGCAAACAAACCCTCGAAGGCTCATGGTGGCTGCTTGGGGAGGTGGCATTACCAGGGAGTTTTCCTTCCCTTTCCTTTAGCCCGGAGTGGGAATAATCGATGTTTACCAGGTGCTGAGTAACTGGGTGGGGCTTCCCTAATGAGCCTGTTCCTCCTGCTCGCCTCCATGCACCCAGACTCTGGATTCGCCACTGAAGGAAGCAGAGGCCCCTTTGCCTCCTGCCTCTGACCCCTCGGGCGGCTTCAACCTTGACCCCTCTCTGAAGCCCTAACCAGGTTTCCTCTAGCTGCCCCCATGTGTGGGCAAGCCTGGCTGCCTCCTGTGACCTTAGTGGGTGGTGGGAGGCGATGCCCCGCCTTCAACAGCACTGCCTGCAGCCTGGCTTGGTGGGTGTTGCCCAACCTGCTAAGGTGAGTGGGTCACACCCTCCGTTTCTTTCCACGGGGACCTTCATCCTCGTGGCAGTGGAGGATGTGGGCAGAAGACCTGGTCCCAGGCCTGCCCCTGCCATTCCTGACCCTCTGTGCCCTTGGTCAAGTCATGCCTGGAAACGGAGGGAGGTTGAGGTAGACATTCTACAGATCTAATGTTTTATAAACGATGAAAAACTGTTGATGGTACAAACAATTGGGACTCCAATGACTACATGTACACCTGTGTATTTGCATAGCAGCACTATTCACAGGACTGAAAGAGGAAATAGCCCCTATGCCCATCCACAGATCAATGGACTCACAAAATGTGCTCTACAATTACAATGGGATATTATTCCGCCATAAAAAGGAATGAAGTTCTGATACGGGCTACCATGTGGATACACCTTCAAACACGGTGCTGAGTGAAAGATGGCAGGTGGAGAGGCCGCATATGGTACCACCCATTTTATATCAGAACAAGTGAATCCACAGAGACAGATTGGTGGCTGCAAGGGCTGGGGAGACACTGTTTTATGGGGCCAGGGTTTTACTTGGGTGAGAAGGGATGTTTTGGAGCTAGAGGGTGAGGCTGGTTGTATGACATTGTGAATGCACTAAGTGCCAGGGATTGCTCACTTTAGAATGCTCAGTTTTATGCTATGTGAATTCTCCCTGAATAAATTAAACACCAATATGGCTGCGAAACAGAGGCAAGTCCTATACAGCCAGGACATGAGCTAAAGCCGGCAAATGGGTGTGTGTTCACGTGACTCTTCTAGTCCCATTGGTGGGTTGCTACGAGGCCAGGCGTGCTCATGACAGTTTTTTTTTTTTTAGCTTTCTTTTTTTGTTTCGTAATTTGCCCTATTGCTTTTTAGCTGTGCTAACATCCTGAAACTTACCTATGTGGTATGAAGTCAGGCTAAAGCATTCATTCATTCATTCATTCATTCATTTCTGCGGTCATTTGATAGACATGTACTGCACAGGACCACACACCAAGGGAGTTGGCCACCAACAGGACAGTCAAGGCCCCAGGAAGCCCAACATCTCCCAGAGGCACCAGCTCAGCGCACCACTGATCGCTTCCTGTCCTCGGGTTTACAAGGGTCAGGACCACCAAGTCCACTGCCTTCTTCCCTCTACCCACCTTCTGTGTGATGGCGGCTCACCAAGGGAGCCGCATGAGGAGGTGCCCAGGCTGGAGGGCCTGCCTTCACACACCTGACTGTCCTGCAGGAAGAATCAGCAGGAAGCCCCATCTGCCGAGGAGAAGGAGGGCACGCTGGGGAGTGCCCAGGGCGGGTGCTGCTCGTCTTAAATGGGGGGGATGTGGGGATGCAGGGAGCAGCCCCAGGGTCACCCTCAAAGTGATTTCTGGACCCTTTTTGGAGCCAGCTGGGCAGTAGCTTAGAGCTTTCTCCCTGGGGCCCCAGTACGGGAAGGAGGTTCTGATGAGGAGAGTGTCTGGCCGGGTCTGGCTGGGAGACAGGGGGAACACTCAGCCAAGTCTCCCTGGTCAGAATTCCCTGCGTGGCCCAAACCTCAGCTCCCAGGAAACGTGTTTGTGGGAAGGGATGGCTCAGGGGGGCGCCCTGAAGACCACACCTTCCTGGGAGCGCTTCTAAAACGGCAGATCAGAAAGACTCCTAAAGGGGCTGGGGAGGTCCCAGGCACAGAAGCACTCTGTGGGGTGAGGCCCTGTGGGTTTTCCTGGAGGGCACTGTGGAGGCGGCAGTAATGAGCAGCTCCAGCCGCCCGGGTGGAGCAGCAGGGCCGGCTCAGGAAGGAGGGGCCACAGTGGGCTCTGTGGGGTCTGCCGGCTGATGTTTTGGCCATCCTCACTGTGCCTGGGGAGCTGTGAGCCCCCACAGAGCCTGCCCGTGCTCTTCCTGTCTGCGCTGGGCTGAGGGCTGTGCACGCCATCCCAGCTCCTACTGGCCTCCACTACTAGGGGACAGGCAACATCCTTTCCACTCTGCATGGAGTGAACTCGGGGGACCAAGTGTGCCTGGCTTCCCAGGGGTGCAGGGTGACCTGGAAGTCCCACGTGTGTTCTGGGCCACGCTTCGGGAGGGAAGGGGTTAACCAGACAGCCGGGCAGCCTCCGAGGTTGCCAAGCCACCAGGAACCGCTTCTGCTTATCCGGGCACATTTTTCCTTCATTTCTCAGAGCCAGCGCAGCCTGTTGCGACCTGCCACCAGAAATCACCGCGACCTACTTGAGCAGGCCTCCCTGGGGTGGTGGCGGCCTCCCCAACGGGCGACCTCCCTGCGGGCCTCCCCTCCCCTTACAGCTCAGAGCCAGGGGTCGTGCTGTCCCACCACCCACTGGCAGGGTTAGGACATGACAGCCAGGGGACAACTGGTCTAGTCTGTGTTTGTTAAAACGGAGGCCATGGTCGTCTCTTCCTAGGGCATGGACTAGCTCAGGCCCCAAGAAAGGCTGAGAGTCCAGCCTTGTGTGCATCCCCGCCAGGGGACAGTAGCAGCGGGAGCCAGGCCTGAACAGCCCGTGGGTACCAGGTGAGGGGCCTGGGGCTCCACTTCTCCCAGTGCAGGGACAGCAGGCTGGTGGCCAGAGGTGCAAGCCTCACTGTCAGTGAGATCTGGGCCTGAGTCCCGGTCTGCCACTCGGGGGTTAGGGGTGAGTCATGCCTCCGCAGTGCTCAGCACACAGGACTCTCCGTCCATCCACACCAGCGCCCATTTCCCCAGACCTGCCGGTCCTCTCCTGCCTCTCCTGGAGGTGCCAGGCCCCTGCCTGCCTGCCCCCTCGCTGGGAACCCTGGAGTTTCCCATGGCTCCTCCCCTGGCCCACTTAGCCCAGCATTGCCACCTC
The DNA here is from genome assembly GCF_028878055.3 of Symphalangus syndactylus. Classification (NCBI taxonomy): domain Eukaryota; kingdom Metazoa; phylum Chordata; class Mammalia; order Primates; family Hylobatidae; genus Symphalangus; species Symphalangus syndactylus. The sequence continues at coordinate 88,690,104 of NC_072427.2, forward strand.
CTAACTTCTTCTACTCCTGCACTTTGTCCTTGCTGCCGGCCTCATCCTGCCATCGGCCTCTGCTCCCGAGCATTTCTTGGGACCCACAACACCGTCCTGAAGTGTCACATCCTCCAGCTGACCTTCAGGTTCCATGACGCCCCGGCAGGGGAGGGTGCACCCTGGCTGCCATGGTTCTTTTCCACCTCTGCTCTTACAAGTCCCTCTCGCCCTTCACCAGCCCTGCAGGCCACCTGCTCTCTCCTCCAATAATTGTCCCCAGCCCTGCCATCCAGGCGGAAGCAGTCCCCATTTCTTCAGGTCTGGCAGCATTTTGCCGGGACTTCTTTATGGCACGAATTTCATTCTGCTTTGTGTTGTGGTGTTGAGGAAGGAGAAAGAAGAAGAAGAAGGAGCGGGGCGGGGGAGGAGGAGGGGGAGGAAGAAGAAGAAAAGGAAGAAGAAAGAGGAGGAGGAAGGGGAGGAGGAAGAAGGAGGAGGAAGGAGAAAGAAGAAGAAGGAGTTGGGGGGGTTGGGGGGAGGAGGAGGGGGAGGAAGAAGGAGAGAGGGAGGAGGAAGGAAGGGAAGGGACGAGGAAAGCCAGAGGGAGGACACATAGAGAACCCGGACTCCCTGTGGACCCCACGCCCAGCATTTCACAGACCTGATTTTGTTTGGTCCCTACAGCCTCTGCAGCGGCCTGCCTGGCTCTGAGAGCAGGGCTCTAAGGCACTTGCCCGTCAGCTCCTGGGAAAGGGAGTCTGTTAGGGTTGCCTCTGCTAAGGAGGGGAGGGCCTCGACCAGGCTGGAGGCAGAGCTTTCCCTGGGGAGGCCAGGCTGGCCTTGCTGCTCCGCAGCCTGCCTGCTTCGTGCCGTGGAGGCAGGAGAGGCCCTAGACATGGCCAGTTTTATGCGGGTTCTTAGGGAACTGACAAAGGCAACTTTAAGCTTTGGGTCTCTTCTGAAGGACACCAGCGTTCATCATGAGGAAGGCGCTTGATTAGAAAACAGACTCAGACCGGCTGTGAATCAATTCCGGGGTGCTGGACGTGCGCAGAAGGGCAGTGATCCAAAGAGAGGTACCCGCTGCTCTGGGCACAGCCCCGCACGCCTCCCGACCACAGGCTCCGGCCGTCCTGAGTCGGACTGGGTCAGACCAGCACAGGCTGACCTCACCCCCCGCCCCAGAGCTTGTGGCCTCTCGTCCCTCTTGGGGCTTCCACTCTGTTCCCTGCAGAGTGGGTAGTGGGCACCATTGCCGGGAGGGTCCTCAAGGAGTCGGCCGTGATTCCCCCGCTGCAGGGGTGCTGAGGCTGAGCTGAGAGGGGTGGGGCTGACGCCAGAGGCAAGATGGGGCTCCCAGCAGAGTTAGAAGGGGCAGGAACAGTGCTCATTCTTGGGGCTGTCAGTTGGCGGCACCTGCCCGCAATCACGCTGGGAGGGCATCTGGCCGCTGGTTTGCCTCGTGCACCCTGTGTGTAGCTGCGAGCGGCAGGGGAAGACACGGCCAACCTTGTGGCAGAGGGCTGCAGCAACTGCCAAGTTTCATCAGGCAGGGAAAGCTGCCTGCCAGATTCACCAAATAAGAGTACAGGACGAAAATGACTCCAGGACACCCAGTTACCTGTGAATTTCACATAAACAACAAATCATTGTTAGTGTATGTTGCATGAGACGTACTTATACTAAAAAGTAGTTCATTATATATTTAATTCAATGTTTAACTGTTCAATTTTACTAAAATTTTATTTAAATTTTTACTAAATATATTCATTATATTTTAGCCTAGGTGTATTTCAAATATTGCATGGGACGTATTGATACTGTTAATAAAAGTTTATGAATAATCTATGAATACTTATAACTTATACATTAGTATTTATGAATGTTTATACTAAAAGTTATTTGTTTTAGCTGGAATTATGTATATATATACACACACACACACACACACACACACACATATATATATATATATATTTTTTTTTTTTTTCCTAGAGACAGGGTCTCACTATGTTGCCCAGGATGGTCTCAAACTCCTGGACTCAAGTGATCCTCCCACCTTGGCCTCCCAAAGTGCTGGGATTATAGACATGAGCCATCATGCTCAGCCTTTAAATTTTTTTTTATATAATTAGCTGAAATTCAAATTTAGCTGGGAGCCTTGTATTTTATCTGGCATCTCTACTTATATCGCATTTCCCTAGTAACGCTTGGTTATTAGAAAATAATAAAATTTATTTTTAAATTCTCTGGAATTTGGATTTTCCCTCAATAAGTATATTCCCCAGGTTGAACTATACCCCACTAGCAGAGAGTTTCCTTCCCTGCCTGACAGAGACAGCGTGCTCTGTTGCCTGCAAAGCTGCACACAGTGGGAGGGGAACGAGGAGGGACGCTCCTCACAGTGGCAAGTCTCCCGTTGCACATTGGCGCACCGCTGGCCAAAGACTTAGGGGAATGCTATGAGGGTCACAGAATCCCAGGAGACCCAGACCTGCATGCAGGAGCTGCAGGCTCCACTGTGAGTGCTGGGCCAGGAGCGAGGGGCCAGGGACAAGGCACGGAGCTGGACCTGGTCAAAACCACCCCACAGTGGCCAGGCTCGGGAACCTGGCAGTGCCAAGCCTCTCCCAGCCTCAGTCTCTTCCACAGGATGTAGTAAGGACAGTGCTGGCTGCAGAAGAGTGCTGGGAGGATTGGGTGAGCTTTCGGGTGGACAGTGTGGCACACAACTGGCTGGCAGGACCAGCTCAAGTCCTGTTAGCTGTTGGTCAAAGATGTCTGTTTCCTGCCCTGAGAGAACTTCAGCATTTTCCTATTAATGTGATTAGTCAGCCAGGGCCATCCCACAAGGTGAGGGAAGGATGGGGATTCTCACTGAAGGTGGAGGAAACACTGGGGGAGAAGGTACCTAGCAGGGCAGGCATCAGCCGTCTCTTTCCCCTAAGGCTCCTGATAGGGTCTGGCTGTGTTCCCACCCAAATCTCATATTGAATTGTAGCTCCCATGATTCCCATGTGTTGTGAGAGGGACCTGGTGGGAGATAATTGAATCACGGGGGCAGTTTCCCCCATACTGTTCTCATGGTAGTGAATAAGTCTCACGAGATCTGATGTTTCATAAGGGGAAACCCCTTTCGCTTGGCTCTCATTCTCTCTGTTGCTGCCACCGTGTAAGAAGTGCCTTTTGCTTTCTGCCATGATTGTGAGGCCTTCCCAGCCATGGAGAACTGTGAGTCCATTAAACCTCTTTTTCTTTTCTTTTTTTTTTTTTTTTGAGACGGACTCTTGATCTGTCGCCGAGGCTGGAGTGCAGTGGCACAATCTCAACTCACTGCACCCTCCCCCTCCTGGGCTCAAGCGATTCTCCTGGCTCAGCCTCCAGAGTAGCTGGGATTACAGGCATCCACCACCACGCTTAGCTAATTTTTTATTATTATTATTTTTAGTAGAGAAGGGTTTCCCCATGTTGGCCAGGCTAGTCTCAAACTCCTGACCTCACATGATCTTCCCGTCTTGGCCTCCGAAAGTTTTACAGGCATGAGCCGCTGCATCCAGCCAAACCTCATTTTCTTTATACATGACCCAGTCTTGGGTACGTCTTTATCAGCAGTGTGAAAACGGACTAATACAGACCCCAACCTGCCTGCAGCACTGAGAAGGCCACACGGGGGAGCGAGTATGCACAGGGTCTGGGGCCGCGAGCCTTCTCACACTCACCCTACCAAGCCTCTTGAGCAAGGCTTTCAGCTGAGCCTGGTCCTCAGACTTCGAACCTGCCTCTTCACCCTTTCCTACGAAGCAAGGCCCAGATGTGGGAATTCTCACCCCTGCACTCCCATGAGGAGGCTGAGGGTCAGGGAGGCTGCGCACCTTCCTCATAGCAGAGGCTTCAAGGCGGAGGTCAGGTTCCTACCTGGGGCGGTCAGACCCAGAGCCCAGGCTCAGAGCCTCCACGCCTGCAGTTAAGCTGAGGGCAGATCCCATCTTGTGGACTTTGGGGTCTTAATGTGAATTCACCCTATTAGAGCAGCTGGGGTGGGGTGGGGTTGTTTTTCTCTTTCCTAAAATTTTAACGAGCTGCTGATTGTGTGCCTGCTACGTCAGCGCCTCTTCTGTCTCCCCCAGCCCCCCACACCGTTCCAGAGCCGTGCGTCCATCCATCCTTCCTCCAGGCCAGGCCTGCCCTTTGGATGCCCGGAGTGGGAGTGTGTATGTGGGGGAGGGGGGGAAGTGGGGGGTGTCAAAGCAACAGGCAGCATGTGTAGGACACACCATCTGTCCTTCAACCCACGCCATGGGCTCTGCTCTCCATGCCCCTTTGGGAGTCCCTGGTGTCCCCCTGAGTCTGGGGCAGCCTTCCTTCTCTTCACGCCCTCCCCATATCCAGCCAAGCACTGGGTTCTGCCCCGAATCTCCCTTGAATCTGAGCCCTGACCCCTGCTTTCCTTCTCCTTGGGGAGGGCTCTAAGAGGCTCGAGGTCTCCAGGCCTCCCTCCGTCTGGCCTCTCTCAGCTCCTTTCCCTGCAGCAACTCTGTCTCCAGCCCCATCTCTGATCCCCCTCCTTGACCCCCGTCCCAGCCCCCGCGTCTTCCATGGCCCGACTTGCACACTCAACCCCTCCTTCTGGGGCATCCTGCCTGGCCTGAAGCCCTTCCCTCCTCTGCCCGGCCGCTGCCTTTCTCCAGGAAGCCTCCTGGCCTCACTGTCCAGATGTGATGTCCTTGCCTTAAACCCCATAGAAGAAGGCACTTTATCTTGAGGTTGTACTCTCCTGTGTATCTGCATCAAGGCAACGAGGGAGGGTGTGTCCCCAGACACCTCTTCCCTAGCGCCCAGGAGATTTCCAACAGAGGGCACCTCCCAACAAGAGAAAGGTCTTTTTCTTCACAGCAGGTTCCGGGCAGATCGATGTAACAAATGGTGGTAGAGAATTGGGAATGTTGAGGAGGAAAAAGAGGAGGGAAGAAGGGTGAGGGACAAGGGCCAGCACTGGGGAAGGGTGAGGGCCAGTAGCTCTGGCAAGGGACTTCAATAAGACAGGACAGGGCCTGGGTGTGGTGGCTCACGCCTGTAATCCCAGCACTTTGGGAGGCTGAGGTGGGTGGGTCATGAGGTCATGAGTTTGAGACCAGCCTGGCCAACATGGTGAAACCCCATCTCTACTAAAAATACAAAAATTATCTGGGCATGGTGGCGCCCGCCTGCAGTCTCAGCTACTAGGTAGACTGAGGCAGGAGAATCGCTTGAAACCGGGAGGCGGAAGTTGCAGTGAGCTGAGATTGCACCACTGCACTCCAGCCTGGGCAACAGAGCGAGACTCTGTCTCAAAAAACAACAAAAAAAGAGGTTTAATTGACTCCCAGTTCCACATAGCTGGGGAGGCCTTAGGAAACTTACAATCATGGAGGAAGGTGAAGGGAAAGCAAAAGGCGGCAGGAGAGAGAGGAGTGTGTGAAGGAGAAACTGTCAAACGCTTATACAACCCTCAGATCTTGTGAGAACTCACTATCACAAGAACAGCATGGGGGAACCGCCCCTATGATCCAGTCACCTCCCACCAAGTCCCTCCCTCCACACATGGAGATTATGGGGATTACAATTTGAGATGAGATTTGGGTGAGGACACAGGCCCAAACTGTATCATGGACTCTCTGTAGAGCCTCTCAACAAGAATGCAGCTGGGCCGACCTCCAAATTCTACCTCCCAACCCTGAGTGGAGAATCCAGCCCTGCTGGGCTGCAAAACTGTGAGCCAATCAATGGACGTTGCAGGCGGCAGTATTTGGGGTAACTTGTTATGCAGCAACAGAAAGTGAGTACAGGTGTCTGTGATTTGGGATCTTGTCTGTTGATTCAGAATAAAGCAACCTGAGCAGTTGCTGAAAACTGGGACATAAGCCTCGTCACTGCCAGCGCTCCTAAACCTCATTTGCTTCACAATAAACAGCAATAGCTATTTAGGAAGCAGGTTTTTGGTGCCAGGTACTAGACCTACATTATGAGTAAGTGGAAAAGTTCACCTCGACACTCCAGGGGCTTTAGTGTTATTTTCTGGCTTTCCTCACCAGGAAGCTCAGAACGTCTTTATTGACTCAGATCGCCCACCAGCTAAGTGCTGGAACAAACACGGAAAGCCGGGCCTCCTGCCTCCAGGGTTTCAGCTGTTATCCCAACGCCCTGTTGCCTCCAGGTTTACCTGTTTTCAAAATCATTGCAGCTTTCTCCAACTAAGATATAAAAATGGCCAACAAGCTCATTAAAAGATGCTCACTATTGTTAGTTGTTAGGGAAATGCAAATCAAACCACAATGAGATGCCATCTCACACCCACTGCGATGTCTATAATCAAAAAAGTCAGACAATAGCAAGAGCTGGAGAAGATGTGGAGAAATTGGAGCCCGTGGATGCTATCCATGAAAATGTAAAATGGTTGCAGTGCCTGTCTCTCAACTAAGTTAAGCATAGAATTGCCGCACGACCCAGCCATTCCACTCCTGGGTTTATACCCAAGAGAAATGGAAGCATATGTCCACACATCGGCCTCTTCCCAATGTGAAGGAAGCTTTGAAAGCTTTGACTCCGTGATGAACCCTTTATCTGGGGCTAACTCCAGGCCTGGCTATGGTTGTGTTTTATAGAACTTGCTGGAGAGATCTGTCTTGTTGGGCTGATGGATTCAGAACCAGTGACGGGAACAGGGTCAGGTCCTCCGTGCAGTGAGGAGGGATTCCAGATGAGCCTCTCGACCCTCTTCCTATGGGCAGGTGGCTTTTGGGGTCCTGAAGAGGGAAACAGCCTGCTCTTCACCGTCAAGGCCCTGAGGGAGGAAGACGCTCCCTAGTGAGGCCGAGGACCCCCTTTTCAGACATACAGTGGCACCTCGTTTCTCTGGGCTGGGTCTTTGCAGTAGGCCAGAGTTGCTGTCGTGGACATCTAAGTTGTGGGCACTTGGAGGGATGGAGGCGTTTAGGCTGCACCAATTTACCTGCCTCGGCTTCTGGTTCCTCAGCGATAAAACCAGATGGTCAGAGTAGGGAGCCTCGAGGGTCCCATCCAGGTCTACAGGTGGATAATCTGTGTGCAGAGGCCGCACTGTGAGAGAAGGCCTGGTGGAGGACGTTTCCCATGTCACAGCTGCAAGTAGGAAGAGTGTGAATCCCTGTGAATCGGCAGAGAGGAGCAAGGGGAGGGTTCAGGTGTAGGTGGGGGTGGGAGGGAGGATTAGGGGGAGGCCGTGTCAGTTTCCCAAGGCTGCTGTAATGAATATCCACAGACTTGGAGCCTTAAACAACACACACTATCTTATGGTTCTCAAAATCAGAATGCTGAAATGGGTCTTGTGGGGTAAAATCTGTGAACAGTCATTTCTTCCTTCTCCAGGCCCCAATGGGGGAAGGGGCTCCTGGGCCACGGTCAGCAGGGCCAGGTTCTTCTGGAGGCTCAGGGGAGAAGCTGCCTTCCTGCCTTTTCAGCTTCCAGAGGCCGCCTGCATGCCTCAGGGTCCCCGCAGCAGACCACATCACTCCGACCTTTGCTTCATCCTTGCATCGCCTCCTCCACCTCGCTTCCTCCCTCTCATAAGGACCCTGGGATGACACTGGACCCCCCAGCTGACTGAGGAGAATCTCCCCTCTCAAGATCCTCACTTGAATCACATCTGCAAGATCTCTGCGGAAGCTCTGGGGATAAGATTTGGCATCTTTGCGGCGGCCATTATGCTGCCCACCGCAGGGGCCCCCACCTGATGATAGAGAAAAGGCACATAGAAGAGGCTCGGAAACACGTGTTGAGTGAAAGTGTGAGCGGCTGTGTGGAGCCAAAACTAGGTTGGTCTGTGCAGGAGGCGTAACAAGAGCTGCATCTTGTATTTCTGCCTGCCTTCCGGCCTCTGCCATTGACTGGAGGTCAGCAGGTCTGACGGTTCCAGATATAGAACTTCTGCTCTGATCTGATCCACACGAAGGTGAAGGTCAGGTGCAGGATCCCCCGCCCCCACCTTGTGAGTTCTGGGGGTGCTGAGCCAGGGCCCCACCTCTGCCCTGGGGACACCCCCTGCCGAGTTTGCTTGGAGGCTCCCTTGAGCTCAGGCACACCCAGGAGCCAGAAGGAGATGACTTGTAAAGACAGGGACTGTGACCCCGGGCAGGCCTGTGTCCTGGCCCTTAGGGAAGGAATAATGAGTAGACTATTGTGTAAGAAAGATGAGAATCAGGCAGATAAAGGGCCCAGTGAAGCCGCCTGCCCCACTCCCTACCCCCAGGACTGAACCTTGGACCCCGCCTAACATTCCAGCTCCACCGCGGTGCCCTGGTCTCCGTGACAACTGGGAATCATTTTACAAATAGAAGATTGCGGATCCGGATCCGTGGGAATGCAGAGGTGAGGAAGTCTCAGGAGTAAAGGTTTCATTTACGGCACCTTGGTGCGAAGGTGTCAGGCCAGGCCTTGGAGCCAAATTCTATGCAGAATGACCAAGCGCAGAGAGCAGAAAACGCGAGCTATGTTCCTGACCCTTTGCCTGTTAGCCATGTGGCTCTGGTTCTGGAGTGAAGGGAGCAGCAGGGTGCTCTGGGCCTTAAGTGACAGAATTCCTGACTCTCTGAGGCCAGAGCAAGGCTTTGGAAAGGCTGGAGGGAAGCCATTAAGTTGGTGAGGTTTTCCTGGCTTGCCCCATGGAGGCAAGATGGCTGCAGGGGCTCCAGGCATCATGTCCATTGAGGACAACATCCAATGCAGAAAGGAGGGCAGGTGGCAAAGGGGCTTCTCCTCTCACAGCTCTTTTATTACAAACTCCTGCCTCGTCCAGCATCCCTCAAAGACTTTGCTTTGTTTCTCATCAGCAGGAATGCGTGGCAGCAAGGAATCTCACAGGGATTCACAGTTCACCCCTAAATCAATCCGTGGGGCCCGAGGGGCAAAGTGTCTGAGTGACTCAGCCCTCAGTCTTGTGTCTGTTCCTGAGAAGGAGGTCAGCCTTGCCCCTCAGGAGCTGCATGTACCAAATGTGAGTGTGTGTGTGCCTGAGTGTGCCTGTTCACCTCAGTGAGTGTGTACATGTGTGAAAGCAGATGTTTGCATGTGCACAGGTGTGTGCTGTGTGCATATAAAGCAGGGGCAGGGTGTGTGGGGAGGTGGAGTGATTGTGCAAAGCAGAGGTGGTGTTGCTGGAAGACATGGACGGAGGCATGACACAGACCGTCCACTGCAAAAACCACAGACGGAGGCGTCACACAGACTGTCCACTGCAGAGACCACAGATGGAGGCGTGACACAAGCTGTCTGCTGCAGGGGCCATGGACGGAGGCATGACACAGACTGTCCACTGCAAAAACCACGGACGGAGGCGTCACACAGACTGTCCACTGCAGAGACCACAGATGGAGGCGTGACACAAACTGTCCGCTGCAGGGGCCATGGACGGAGGCATGACACAGACTGTCCACCGCAGAGACCACGGACGGAGGCATGACACAGGCTGCCTGCTGCAGAGACCAGTCCTTCCAGAACCTGGCTGCCCTTCTTCTTGGTGATAGTCCCATTTTAAAGGGCCTGGTTCAGGAGTGGATGTGCCACTCACTCCTGCTCTCCCTGAGGTCTGCACTTGCTGCTAAACAGTGGTCAGGAAACTTGCAACAGGCCCTGGTTAGATTCAAGATTCTTCCGAGGCATTCAACACAGGTCACCTGAATTCACTTTCAGACCTGTTCGCAGTCCTTTGTACATGGGTGGGTAGTCTCCTCTCTTCCATTAAAAAGTGTCGTTTTAATGATTAAAAAAAAAAAGTAGTGTTTGCTCATTGTAGAGAAACTGGGAAATGCATGGAAAAAACTCCTCCCTTTCTACAAATTAACATTTTGCAGATTCTTGTCTATGCAGATGAATTCATATTCTGTTCCTTTTAGATAAATGGGTGTCGTAATCTACGTCCCACCTCGTCATCTCCGTTTTTGTTTCAGTAACAGTGCTCAATGCTTTCGTACGTCGGTGAAGGTTCTTCTGCAGCGTGACTTTTGGTAGAATTCCATCCTATAGACACAACAGAGCTTATTTAGCAGCTGTTTTATCTCCTGTGAATTTTGGGTTTCCCTGAGTTCCTTGTCAGCAGCAACCTCCGCCTGAGTTTTGTGGGCACCGGGCAGGCAGCCCCACCTGCCAACCGCACAATCCACTCACGTAAAATGTCCCAACTCAGAAACTGGCACCCAAAACTTTCCAGTCACCGCTCCCATCACAGCCACTCTTCGGAAGCCATGGGGCCCGGTGAAAGGGCGCTCTTGAACGGACTCGTGAGCTCCTGGGGTTGGAGGGCACCTTCCCCGTGCCCTGCACCCCTCTCTTCCTCTCCTGCCCCCTCCTCCTCTCAGCACAGGAGACACGTGGGACCTGTCTGCTCCAGGACACGGGAGGGGTGGAAAGAGGAGAGAGGGGAGAGAGGACGAGGAGCGAGGAGCCGCTCCAGGTGGGAGGGAAACCGGAGCTGGGAGATCCCACAGAGGCTTGTTTTTACAATGCCGCTCTGTGACCCTCGGAAGTCACCCAGCTTTTCTGTGCCTCAGTGTCCTTATCTATAAACAGAGAGCCTGGGAGGAGAAGCCTCCAAGGTGTCCTTGGGGCTGACATCCTTAGAAGAAGGAAACAGTAGGGGCCTTCCTCTCCCGGGTTTCTTTTAAGTGGGCATGCAACTTGCCAAAGATGTGGAGGCCCCTCTGCGGGGCACCGCCCCTCACTCCTGAGGAGAGTTCTCCACTCGCCTGTGGGGTCTGGTGGGAGCCTCGGAGCCGGCCCAGCAGCCCTCCTGTGAGTGAGGCCGGCACTGTCCCCAGCATTTGTGCCACCGGTGCTGTAGAAAGGCAGGGAGACAGCACATGGGGACTTGCCGTTCCCGTTCTGTTCTGCAGCACTGGAGGGGTGGATGGGACAGGACCGGCTGCTCATTCCACGCTGGAGGTGAGGCCAGGAGTCTCAGCTGGATGCAGTCATCTGACCTGGAGAGTTCAAAGTGCCTAACACAGGTGCTCACCCCTCTTCCCCCTCACCCCTGTCTGGACCTGGGGTGTGGAACCTTCCTCTAAGCCTGGTCTCCCTGTTCCCCCAGGAAGGTCCTGGAGGGGATGGCCTGGGATGGGCTAGGACTCGGTTCCCACCTCAGGAGGCCTCTGGCCATGGAAGTGCTAAGGTGCCTGGTGTCCGTCTGTCCAGGTGACTCTGACTTGGGGGTTGGGTGGCCTTGCCTGTGTCCAGCGACATGGGGAGGTGTGTGTGGAAAACCAGATGCCACCTCGCTCACATGGCGGGGGGCGGTGGCTGGGGGTTGAGGGCGATGGCTACTGGTTCCTCCCCCATTGGGGACCATTTCCAGGGACCCTGGTACCGACAAGCATGGATCCTGGCATGCTCTGCTGCTTTCCGTCAAGCCCTGGCCTCATCAGACCCCCAAGGCTCCCTAGACAGGGTTAATTATTCATGTGGCCTGGGACCCAGGTACGAAGTCTTCTCCTCCTTCCCACATCTGCAGAAGCTGCTCTTGTGGACAGGGCTCCAAGGAGGAAAGGGCAATTGTTTTATTTTAATCATTAGAACATTTTCTGGGATATACGTGTTGGTTGACAACAATTAGAAGGTATAGAAAAGTATAAACAAAAAATTAAAGACAAGCCAGGTGCTGTGGCTGACGCCTATAATCCTAGCACTTTGGGTGCCCAAAGCAGGCAGATCTCCTGAGGTCAGGAGTTCAAGACCAGCCTGGCCAACATGGCAAAACACCATCTTTACCAAAAATACAAAAATTAGCTGGGCATGATGGCACACATCTATAATCCCAGTCGCTTGGGAGGCTGAGGCAGGGGAATCCCTTGAACCCGGGAGGCAGAGGTTGCAGTGAGCTGAGATCATGCCACTGCATTCCAGCCTGGGCAACAGAGTGAGACTCAGTCTAAAAAAAAAAAAAAAAATTAAAGACAAAAAATTGAAAACCACCCATATGCCCACCAATCAGAGACAGGCACTACTAACAACTCGTGGTGTTTCCTTCCAGGGATCGTTTGTTTGTTTTTCCCGACACAGTAGGGTCCACGAGGAAGTCAGGATCCACTGGCAATGTTTGCAGTGCTGTGTTGAATGTGGCAACTGGCTGCGTGACGATAGAGAAGTAAACAGCATGTCTGGTGGCAGTCGGTTACCAAATAGAATTTAGGACGCCCAGCGAAATGCGAAAGCTAGGTAAGTGACACATAACTTTTGATATAAGTATATCCTAGGCAACATTTATTTATTGGAAATTGAAACTCACATTTAACTGGCCATATTATTTTTTTTTTTAATTTTTTTGTTTTCTAAGTCTATCTTTTGTTTGCTGAATTTCTAGCAACCTTAGATGGAGAAATGGCTCTGAGATTAGCATCCCCACAGGCCCACCTCTGGCTGGAGAGACAAAGGGAGGTGGGGTGCTGCCAGGGAGGCAGAGCCAACGTCCACTTCCATGCCGCTCCCAGACCTGGGGCCAGAGGTCCGCTTGCTGGGGGCTGGGTCTCAGAGGGGAGCGAGCGGCTGCTGTCATGCTGTCCGCAAATGCTGTCCAGGTTCCCCGACTTTCTCTCGCCTGGCAGGTCACCTGGCCCACACTCTCCTCCCCTGATCCCCTGAGTGCTCCCCTCCCCCTGGAGGTCCCCCTCCCCTCTGGGTGAGCCTGGATGCCCGCCCAGCCTGCAGAACAAAAGCACAACGCACAGAAACACAGCCACAGTGCGCAGGGCGGCAGGCTGGCTTCCCCCTCCCTCCTGCCCAGGTCTCCGCCCCCTTCCCCCTTCCCTCCTTCCCTCCCCCTCCTCTTCTATTAGAAAATGTGAGTGTTAGGGTTGAATTGTGTCCCCCCAAAACAGGTATGTTGGGGTCCTGATCCCCAGTCCCGTAGAATGTGAATGTGACTGTGCTTGGAAATAAGACCTTTACAGAGTAATCTGATTAAAATGAGGTCATTAGCAGGGACCCTAGTATGACCCCACCGGTATGACCGGTGTCCTTTCAAAAAGGAGAAATTTGGATACAGACATAGACACACACTGAGGGAAGGTGAAGTAAAGGGGCAGGGACAAGACGGCCTGGGACGGGAGTGACGCCCTTACAAGCCAAGGGACGCCTGGCAGTGCCAGCTGACACCAGGAGCAGGGACAGGCCTGGAGACATCCGGGACACGCCTTGATTTCAGGATTCTATGATAGCTTCCAGAACTGCCAAAGCACGCATTTCTGTGTTTTCAGCCACCCAGTCTGTGGTATCTTGTGACTGCCGCCCTAGGAAAGTCAAACAAGGAGTTAATTCATGAAGGGTGGGGGAAATACGTATCCTTTGAAATACCACCTAGAGGAAGGGGTAATAGTACACCCAATCACGTGCTCCGGTTTATGAAATAGTTGCATGTCACTCGGAATTTTGAAAAACAATATATTTTCAGGACTCAAAAGATTTGCTTGCTATGGACTTGTCTTGCAAAATAAAGAATCTCTTTGCAGACCACATTCGTAGATGTATTTCATGTATGTTGACATTGATTTGGCTTGCTCAGAAACAGGAAACATGAGAACTTGAATATCATGGCGTTTACAAAGCCAGTGAGGTCAGTTCCTCTCCTGGGCCTCAGGTGCAACCACTGGCCGCCCGGCCTACCTCTGCAAAGCGTTTGGAGAGGGCGCGAGTTCTTGCACCCACCCTCTGGTTTTGTGGGCTCCCTCTGCCATGGCGGGTGGAAGGCTGTATTGGGGAGGCGGTGGAGTCACAGTGACCTCCACTGTCAACTGCGCAGATGCCTGGTGTGGAAGGTATGATGTGCTGGATCCTGAATGCAGGTTGGGGCTATTTTTAGCATCTGGACTGGGCAGCAGGAGGCTGGGGGTGAGGCAGAGGGAGGGACGAGGCCAACACGATTTGCTGCTAGTGGAGCTGGAGGAGAAGGCACCACACGCTGGCTGGCCGCCCTCCTTTCCTGCTGGAGTGTTCCTGGTGAATGCTTCCCCGGGGGGCTGAGTTGCAGCTGTCTCCCTAAACACCTGGAAGGGTGTGGAAATGGGAAGTGACTCGAGGGTTTGGGCCCTGCCCTGCTCTGACTCTAAGGACAGACGGCCCAGACCTTGGGAAAGATGGTTCTGCCCCATCTGGTACTGGGCTCCTGACCCCTGGGAGGCCTGTTGGTGGGTGGTGAGCGACTTTGCCACACGTCATGACACATGGACATGACGCCACACTGCTTGAAGGGGCACTTGTGAAGGCCAAACTAGAAATGGATGAGCAGTGCTTAGCCCATGAGGAAGTGACACACCAGTGACGGCCTTGATGGCGGGGCCATGGGCTGAGAGAGTCTGGTCCCTTGGCTGCCACTAGCCTCCCAGGGCGTGTCTGCCAGCAGCCTCCCAGCGCTGGGCAGCAACCATCCACAGGGCTGGGGCTCAGCCTCTCTCCCTTTGTGGGAGCCACTGTTTTCCAAGGGTGTGGACAGACATGTGGTCTGCTCCCTCCTTCCATGTTTCCTGGGCTGGAGAAGACCTGAGTCAGCACGTGAATGAGGAGAGGAGGCGGCTCTCCGCAAAGAAACCTAAAGACAAGGTCTGATTCCCACTTCCCAGAGCCTCCTTCAGGGAGGCCATTGGCCCAAACCACTTTACAGTCACAGACTATTTGTGTGCAGGGAGACATGCCAGATCATCTTGCTTGATTCTTGCCAACACATCAAGATGGTTCCTTTTTGTTGTCACTCGGAAAAAGGCTTGAAGGATAATACTCTTGGTTAAACGAACTGCAGGACTTTTCAGGGCCTTGACTAAGCTCACATGATCAGGGTGTCAATAAATAGGGGTGTGGTATGCAGCATTCTACAAGTTTGTTGATTGAAACCTTTTACAATTTTATTTTCCCTTTATTTTTTAGAGACAGGGTCTTGCTCTGTCATCCAGGCTGGGGTGTAGTTGCACGATCATGGCTCACTGTGGCCTCAAAACCCTGGGCTCAAGTGATCCTCCTGCCTCAGCCTCTCTAGTATCTGGGTCTACAGGTGCATACCACCATGCCCGGCTAATAGTTTAAAAACATTTTGTGGATATGGGGGCTCCCCATGTTGCCCAGGCTGGTCTTGTGAGCCACCGCATCCAGCCTGAAACCTTTTAAAAGTCAGGCTTATTGAGATATAGGCTGGCGAGGTGGCTCATGCCTGCAATTCCCGCAATTTAGGAGGCTGAGGTGAGAGGATCATTTGAGGCCAGGAGTTTGAGACCAGTCTGGACAACATAGCAAGACCTCATCTCTACAAAAAAATTAAAACTAGCTGGGCATAGTGGCACATGCCTGTAGGTCCTAGCTACCAGGATGTCTGGGGTGGGAGGATTGCTTGAGCTGGGTGACAAGCAATAGAATGAGACCCTATTAAAAAAAAGAGAGAGTTCTATAATCAACATACAGTCAAACTCATTGTTTTAGTGTACAGTTCTATGAGTTTTGACAAAGTTCTATGAGTTTGACAAAGTGGTCACAGTTGTGTAACCACCACCATAGCCAAACATAGACCGTATCTATATCACCCCCACACCACCCCCACGCTCCTTGGCAGCCAGTTCCCTGCTCCCACTGTCAGCCCCTGCAACCACCAATTTGTTCCCTGTCTCTACAGTTTTGCCTTTTCCAGAATGTCCTCTCCATGGGATCTCAGTGTGTAGCTTTTGGTGTCTGGCATCTTTCACTCAGCGTAGCACGTCTGAGATTCATCCATGTCGCTGTGTCAGTAGATGGTTCCTTGTTGCTGAACAATAATATCTGCTGTTGGGGTTCCCCACAGTTTGCTTATCCATGTCCCAGCTGGTGGATATTTGGGTTGTCTCCAGTTTGGAACAATTATGAATAAGCTGCCAGAAACATTTGTCTCCTAGTTTTTCTGTGATCTCTAAGTTTTGTTTGTTTGTGTTCGTTTTTGTTTTTGAGACATAGTCTTGCTCTGTTGCCCAGGCTGGAGTGCTATGGTGTGATCTTGGCTCACTGCAACTTCCGCCTCCTAGGTTCAAGCAATTTTCCTCTCTCCGCCTCCCGAGTAGCTGTGACTACAGGTGTACACCACCACACCCGGCTAATTTTTGTATTTTTAGTAGAGACGGGGTTTTGCCACGTTGGCCAGGCTGGCCTTGAACTCCTGACCTCAAGAGATCCGCCCACCTCAGCTTCCCAAAGTGCTAGGATTACAGGTGTGAGCCACCATGCCTGCCCTGATCACTAGTTTTTACTTTTTGGGTAAATACCCAGGATTAGGATTGCTGGGTCATTCATTAAGTATCTGTTTAACTTTATAAGAAACTGCCCACCTATTTTCCAAAGTGGCTATTGCATCTCGCGTTCTTGTTGGTGACTTGTGTGAGCTTCACTGGCTTCACGTTCTCACCAGCTTGGATTGCTTGAGCCGAGGAGTTCAAGATCAGCCTGGGCAACGTAGTGAAACCTGTCTCTATAAAAAAAAAAAACAAATTTAGCCAGGTATGGTGGTGGGTGTCTGCAGTCCCAGCTACTCAGGAGGCTGAGATGGGAGGATTGCTTGAGTCTGGGAGGTCAAGGCTGCAGTGAGCCAGGATTGCACCATTGCACTCCAGCCAGCCTGGGTGACAGAGTGAGACCCTGCCTCAAAAACAAAACAAAACAAAAAACCCCAAAAAACAAACAAACAACCCCCCCCCACCAAAATCTGCCAGAGATCCTGGGAAATACTATTGCTGACATTGCAGCCATCCTGGTTCCTCATCATTTCTTTCCTTCCATCTCCTTGGATTGTGAACAATAGACTGGAGGTGGAGTGGGTGTCTTGTGACCAGGAAGCCTCCATGAGGAAGAAAGTGACACAGGATGTCAGAGCAGCGAGACAGAAGGAGCTTGGGGTCCTAGTGACATCCTGGGGAGGCTGTGCAAGCCAGGACTGCTTGCTTGGGTAAGAAAATTAAAGTGCTGTTTGGTTGAGCCCTGGAACAGGGTTCTGGTTCATGCAGCCAAAGGTGATCCCTGGTGATGCGCTGGCACGGCAGAACAGTGAAAGCTGAAGCAGCACTGATTGCCAAAATGATCTCCAACTACACAAGCCACGGGCACAGCAGCTCCAGAATGGCCGAGGAATCTGAGGCACCAGGGGTCTCTGAAGGTGGGGATGAGGGGCTGGCTTCACACTGAAATAGTGGCTGAATGTATTGTCAGAGACACTTAGTCCCTGAGACTTCCTCATTATCCACCTGGCTAGATGACTCATCCACCTCACTAAAGAGAACTCAGGAAGTGCACACTATAGAGAAATTGAGCCAGACCAGCTCTGGAGTTGGCACTCAGAGTGAGCAGAAAGAGGAGAAAGATGTCAAAAGGCAAAACAAAACAATACAGACCTGCAGGACATGAATTTCCTTACTGAAAAGGCAAGCCACATTTTCAAATAATAAATGAAAAATCAAGTGTAAGGGTAGAACAAAGATGTTTGAAGGCATGCAAGATTAAATCATTGAACCTCACATGCATTCTTTCTCCGGAAGTTCCTGTGGTATGGGTGTCACTTGCACAAGGAAGTAAACCCCAAAAGAGAAAGATGTGAGGGACAGGACACATTAGATTTAGCACCAGAAAAATACGAAGGAGTTCTCACTGAAGTTGAAGGGAACTTTCAGGGGGGAGCTGTGCCACAAGCCAAGAGGTCAGCCAGCCCAGATACAAATAGGAGGACAGAGAGCTCTGGAGGGGATGTCTCCAAGGGGAAGGACAAACAACAACAAAGCAACAACAAAAGAATGATTACTTAGTATGTTTAACTTTGATGAGAGGACTTTTATAGGCCTATCAGAAAATTGGGGGGGGGGGATAATTGGTAAGTAGTAGACAAAAAAATTAAGTTTATGAAAAAATAAGGCAATAGTTAACCCCAGGAAAAACAAAAAGTTGCACTAAAAAGAAAAGACCATCCTAGTTCCCTAAGTGGTTTAGTTGTGACAACATTTATGGTGGTCATAGTAATATCAGAACTAAATATTGACTTGGCCAAAGGTTGCGAATTGTGTAATTGTGTAAGTTGTGAAGATGCTGGGTAGGTGGAATAGGTGGGAGTGTGTGGGAGGTGGTGGTGTAAGTGAGAACCGAAAGGAATAGTATTGTAATAATGTTAGAAGTATGAAGGTCAAGGTCAAGAGAAACAGCTGAGAGACTTGAAGGCAGATGACTCACAGGGGAGGGAGCTGGAGGTGGGAAGAGGTGCAGTGATAACAACTGTTTATTATCACAAGCCTTGCAGCACTACTTGACTTTTAAAACAATGTTATAACAATCAAATTTTAAAAGGAAGAAATAGTAACTTGGTGAAAGTGACGTTCTCTCTTCTCCAGAGAAAAGCAGCATAGTGTACCTGGGCATTTCTGTGTTGGTCTTAGAAACCCAAGCCCATTTGCCTGCCTGGGAGCCTTTTGCTGTGTCCAGCAGTCTGGGAGCCTCCAGCCGGCTGGAGTCTGAGCACCGGCCTCCGTGGCTGAAGCAGGGTCATCTCTTGCCCTTTGTTGATTCATGAACTGGCACAGGTGGATTTATGGCTATGTTGCCAGTCACCTATGAACAAGCGAGGGGTGCCAACAGGCCATGCTCTGGCAAACAGCCAATGCGGAAGACAGAGACTGTCCCTTGCACACTCTCCTGCTCCTCTCTGTCTTTTTCAGTCTTCTTGTTTTCCTTCCCAGTGGAATCCAAATGCTGGTGTTGAGACGGTAGGCAGGCCTGGGGGCTCCTCCATACTATGCACGTTCCTGCTCCGCGTTTCCTGTCCTGTTCACACACTCCCACCTGCCTCCTTTGGGCCTTGGAGCGGGGACTCTCCTGCAGCCAGGCCCCTAGAGGAATTCCTCGGATCCCTGCCGTCCCAGGGAAGAGTGCGGAAAGGAAGGGGTAGGCTGCATCCCTGCAACCCTGCATCAGGGTTGTGGCTGATTTTGTGCCAAACTCTGAGAAATTGGAGCCAAGCAGGTCACCCTCTGCATGAGTGTCCCATGGCTGGTGCCACAAATTTTACAAACTGGGTGAATTCAACAACAGCTATTTTTTTTCTCATGGTTCTGGAGACCAGACGTCTGAAATCAAGGTGTGTGTGGGGCTGTGTTCCGTCTGAAGGCTCTGGGGAAGGACAGTTCCTTGCGTCTCTCCCACGTCTGTCAGTGGCCCGTGGTCCTGGGATTCCGTGGCTGGTGGCTGCATCACTACATCCCTGCGTTGGCCTTGGCCCACCCGCTCCTGTGTGCCTCCTCACTTCATCCTCCCTCTACTCAGGTCTGTGTCCAAACTTCCCTCCTACAGGGACACCAGTGTTATGGGACTTAGGGCCCACCCTAACCCATCGTGACCATATCTTAATTTGATTCGTTTCTAGGACCCTCTTTCCAAATAAGGTCCCATTCACAGGCACCGGGGTTAGGACTGCGACATATCATTTGGGGACACAACTCACGCATGGCATTTTTATCACTGGCCTCCTTTTCCACCCTCATGGTTGCTCAGAACTTTCCACCCTTAAAAACTCTCCTCATCAACATGCTGCGCTAGCACAGTCCCACTTTGTCCTCTTCCCTTGTCACCAAACTTGTTGAAGGTCCTTTATACCTCAGCTTCCCCTGATACATTCCTCTGCCATCACCATCTGCCTGACCTGTGCCTTCTGGAAGGTGCCTGGGGGGAGGGGGCTTTCCTTGTGTCTGGTCCTTTGCATGCTCTGTGGCTTTTGAGGTGGGTGTTGAAGGCTACAGAAGCCCATCCTCTCCCCACCACCCTTGGCTTGGCTTTGACCTCGCACCTTGTGTGTGTACCCAGCATGCTGCACATGCTGTGTGTGTGTGTGTGTTTGTGTGTGTGTGTGTGTGTGTGTGTGAGGCGGGCAGCCTTCCTGGGATTGCATTGTCCTGAGGGCAGCCCTGAGTCCTCTGTACTGCTCAGCCCAGCAGCAGAGACAGACAGACCCCAGAGAACCCGACTGGAATGGCTGGAGACTCTTCATTGGATTTTTGCCTCCAGGGTGAGCTTAGGACCCGCATGGCCAGGCTTTGGGCTCGTTGCTGGAGAGCCGCACCTGCTGCGGAACTCACAGCGTAGCCTCTGGCTGGGTCACTCCCTTCCCTTGGCTCTGCCAGCACTTGTCAATCTCCAAAATCCAATCCACCCTAGAAAAGCAGAGGTTAAGCAATGCGCTAGGGACAGAGAGGGGGCCACGGAGTGGACGTCTCAATTTACTGAGTGACACCAGGCCAGTGACTTGACCTTTCGGAACAGCTTCCTGACCTGGAAGGTGGGGGTGAAAGTGCTTTCTTCGTGGGTGGCTGTGAGAATTAATGAATTATTACAAGCAAAATACATAGGCACACAGTGGATGGCACATAATAAGAGCTCAATAAATAAAGTGATCATTATGAATATAATGTAGTTTTCCAATAAGTGGGTGGCCCCCTGAGGTCCCCTGAACTCTGTGGTGTCTGTTTGAGGTCAGGTGTGTGAGTTGCCTGGCACACCTGCACTCTCTTTGTTTGCCCAGGTAATTGCTCACCTCCTGCAGGGGCTATTCTGGGGCCCAGCGACTCCTCCCTGGGCCTGGACAGGCAGTCCTGGGCCTGTGACAACACTGGGATCATAAAGACAAACAGGTTGGCCCCATCAGCTGAACTCACCTGGGAATTTGGGAAAGTCCCCACTGCAGCCATGTCCTGCGAGAAGCTGGGAGGTTTGCAGGTTGCAGGCCCTGCCTGCCACAACTTCCCAGCACATGGGGCTTCCTCCAGGCCAAGGCACTGAAGGGGCCACGGGCAGAGTGGCCTGGCTTAGCACTGCAGCTGACTGTTCCACCGAAGCCAGGTGTGGGTGGGGGTGTTCCCAGATGCAGGAGACAGGAAGACCCAGGAGCAGCCTGTGGTTGGCAAGGTGAGGTCCAGGAGTGGTGTTGGGGGATGTCCTGGCTGCTCAGCCCAGCAGGAGGCATGCCGGGCTAGGAGGCAGGAGGAGGCGGGGGAGGGGTCCCTGCAAGGGTGGCAGGGAGTTGTCATTTGGGAGGTGGGCTAGGTGTGGGGGAACGCCACGGGCCTGGGGCTCAGGAGCAGCTTCCAATCGCTAGAGAGGCCTGCAGTGTGCAGTGAGTGTTGGAGAAACAAAAGTTCCAGTTCTGGAAAAACAGGGGTTCCCAGCAGGGTGACAGGCACTGGGGACAAGGCGGGCTCAGTCGCTGGATAGTGTCCCAGACAAGGGCTCCCTAAGGAGACAGCAGGTCAGAACTGAAGGCAGAGCTGGGTGTGGGCCCCGCTTAACCAGCCCCTCCAGCCACAGACTCAGGCTCACGTCCCTGTGGTTGGCTGAATAACAGCCTCCAAAAAGAGCCTCATCCTAACCCCAGAACCGGTGAATGTGACCTTACCTGGCGAAAAGGACTTTGCAGATGTAAGGATGTTGCAATGGGGAGGTGACCCTCTATGATCTGGCAGTCCCTAAATGCCATCACAAGGGTCCTTAGAAGAGGGAGACGGAGGGAGGTTTGAGTACAAAGGAGGAGGAGGCCATGCGACCACGAGGCAGAGATGGGAGCGATGCAGCCACAGGCCCAGGGACCCCCGCAGCAGCTGCAAGCTGGGAGAGGCAGGTAGGATCCTCCCAGACCCTCCGAAGTTGCTGCCCACACCTCGGTTTCACGTTTCACACCTAAGACTCATTTTGGAATTCTGGGCTCTAGGACTATAAGATAATACATTTCTGTGGTTTTAAGCCACTAAATCCATAGCCATGAATTCAGCAGCTGCAGCCGCTCCTGCAGTCCCAGGGGCAGGAAGTCAGGTCCGTTCTCCCTGCCCTGGGGCTGTCTCCAGAACAGAAGATATTTGGGAAAACCTTTTGTGGAGGTGGGGCTGGGAGAGGCTCTGTCTTCATTTTATACCTTCCTGTATTGTTTGGATTTTCTTCCAGTACAGGTCTTTGTTTTTCACAATGTCTCCAGGAGTTATCCACGGGGAGAGATTTTGTGCTTCCTTGTTTGTACTCGTCTGTGTTAAAAGAAAACTCTCACACCCACCGCCTGGTCGAGGTCGGGCTTGCTGGGTCCTCTGGTTACTCACAGCGGAGGAATTTCGTATCTCCAGCTCCCGCCCCGCCCACCTCTCCTGGCTCCTCTCCCTCCTCCCGTTTCTCTCCCTCCTCCCTCCCCTCATACCAACCCCCTCTCCTGCAGGAGAAAAAATAACCTAGTCTCTCCCTGCCCGTAGCACCCCAGCCTGTCTTGTTACTGACACCCCTGTCCTCAGGGGGCCTTTTAAAGGTGCGTTTTCCTACTGCAAGGTGGCGCCTTTTCCATGCAGCACATCCTGCCTCCCTCGGATGATGTATTTCCCCTTGTTACAAACTAATGACAGCTACCATTGATTGCACACTTATTTGACACCTTTTGTAAAGTCAGTGCTTGACCAACATGGTTTCTATCTGCACAGCCATTTCATCGACCGGCTGCTGTCACCCTAGCTCCAAAACAGCAGCTAGTTGATGAAATAGCTTTGTCAAGGTGAGAAAACTACAGCTGTGGGAAATCTGGAGGCTGGCCCAAGTCAATATGGCCAGTGATGACTGACTAGAGTGTCACTGGCCTGTCTGACTTCAAGGTCGACAGGCCCAATTGGGCACTGCTTTTGCAGACGTCTGCAGCTGGCCGCTACAGGAGGCTGTGGGCCCCTTCTTCAGCCTCGGGGAGGAAGCTTCTTCCCCATCGGAGCAGCACCTGTGCTGGGGAGGCCCTTGTGCTGATTCTCACATGGCCGAAGTGTGCACAGGAGTCCTATGTGGGCTCATGTCTTAGAAATCGGATGCTGGGAACGACGTCTCCTATGCAGCCTCCAGCTCCACTCTGCTGCAGGTGAAGATCATTTTTCCGAACTGCCCTCAGAGCTACAGGTAGAGAGACATTGATTTCTTCTATCATTATTTTCTTTATTTTCAGTGGGTTTCTGAGTACAGGTGCTCACACATGCACTTGTGTTTATGAACACACACACATAAAGACCAGTAGGTTACCTTTAATCTTATTTTTTTCAGCTTAACATAGCCTTTATTGTGTGAAAACCTGAAGCAAAAACGATGTAAGAAACCAAACAAATCTGTGTCTTTATTGTTTGGATCTGTGACGTGTGTGCATGTGTGTGTGCACGTGTGTACCTATGTGTGTGTCTGTGTATGCATGAATGAGTGTGTGTGTGGTTGTGTGTATGTTAGATACATGCCTTTTGACTGATCTCAGCTCCCAAATCCATTTCTGGAGCCTTAAGAAAATGGATGAAATTAACATAGTCAGCACCCTGTGGGGGCCACAGGGCATTGTCTGATAACTTGGTGAGCAGGTGGGTGAGGACAGCCTCTGTCTAAACTGCCTGTCTGCAGTGGGTGGACCTGGTTTTTTATTTAAAACACTCGCAAGTGTTGGATGCCTTCTGAAGATAGCACAGGAGACAAGATGGTGACAATGAGGGGACTCCCCACCCCACCCCTGGCCACCGAGAAGGAAAGTGGAGAATACCATTGCCTTCAGAAGGTCAAGCTACAAAACCTACTCATGTCTGGGCAGAGGTTAGACCCTGTACATGGGCTGGCTGGCTCTGCCTCTGGGGAAGCCTCGATGTGCCAGGCCTGGGGGGGTGTGTGTGTGGGAAACCCGTTCAGGGAAGAGTGGTCCAGCTGAGGAGAGCAGGTTTGGAGGCCTCCAGTGAGACGGCGTGAGGCAGAACATCTCAGAGCAGAAGCAGAAAGTGATGGCACGGGAACGCTGAGCCTTGACAGCTGCCTCTGTTCTGGAGCCGTTTGGCCCACCGCCCCTGCCTCTCCGTCCCAGCGCCCCTGCCTCTCCGTCCTGGTGCGGCGTCCTGCTTCCTTCTGATAATCCGCCTGTCTGCAGGCCAAGATGCTGTGCGGGTCACTCTCTGGGCTGCCTGACATTCATTCTTCTCACCCAGGAGAAGCAGATTTTCTGGTTTGTGCCTCAGCCTCATGGGTGTGCCTGTGCCAGGCAGGGTGAGAGACCTACAAAACCTCTCAGCCTTCTGAGTCAGAGGTTGTACCCATTTTGCAGATAAGGAATCAGAGGCAGCACGAGGTGAAAGGACTTGCCTCAGCTGCTCGGCGAAGCTGGAGCTTGGGCCAAGGTAGCTGGGGCCCAGAGCCCATGCCCTGGAGCCCTGCGTGGGTGAGGTGCTCAAATCGCATGAGGCTGGAGTTTCTGGGCCTGCCAGAGTGGGGAATAGAAGGCTCACCGTGGAGGCACTGACCCTGCTCCAAGGGGCTCAGAGTCTAGCAAGGGCCAGACACAAAGCAGGTCATTTCTACATTGTGATCAGGAGTACTGAGAAAACTGAGGTAGCGGGAGATTGTGTCTACTTCTGTAGACAGCCATGGACACAGCACATGGCAGGAGACCAGAGAGAAGCCACCGACCAGCAGAGGCTGTCCCAGAGGCTGGTGCTGGGAGCGCTGCAGGGGTCCAGGTGCAGAAGGGCTTTCCCGGATGAGGGAACAGCAGGTGTCAAGGCTTACAGCAGTGACTGTGCTGATGATGTCTGGGGGCCCCAGCTGTGGGAGGTGGTGGGAACAGGGGTGTGGGATGAGGTGAGGGGCCTCGATTAATTCATGAGCAGCCCTCGAGCTGTCTTGTGGGCGCTGAAGCACTCGAAGGTGGCTCTGGGGTCTGATTCATGTTCCGAGAGTTCTTTAGCTGCCCTGGTGGGGGCCTGTGTGAGAGAGAGCCAGTGAAGGAGGTACAGGAAAGTTCTTGTCCCCCGCCTCTTGTTAGCGCAAACGGAGGTAAACTGAGGAGCACGGGAAAGGCTGTGCTTCTGTAGGGGAGTCACGAGTGGGCAGAATGTGTGCAGGCGGCTCACCCAGGCCTGCCGTGGGTCCTCAGCCCTGCCTCCCAGGAATCCCGGAGGGCCGCCCTGCTCAGGCCGTTCCTGGCATAAGCGCATGACAGTGGGGAAAGTACAGATGTGGAATTCTGGACCCTTCTGCCAACAGAAGAACCGGGCGCCATGGAGCCTCCGCCCTGGGCATGCTGGAAATACCTCCTCAGGCTGTTTTCTTTCCCTTCCTTTCAGTGCCCAACGCGTGTTGTTCTGTGCCCAGAGGAACTGGCTGTTCGGGTTCTGTGAGTCCAGGGGATTGGAGCCATTGGAGCCCTGGGGCCTGGGAGTCTAAATTTGACCTTGAGATTTGCTTATTTTGGGGAGTCAGGGCCGGTTGCCCACAGCAGGGTCTTAGCATGGAGCCAGGGTTCCACATCCCCCACATTCCAGCTCAGGGCGAGGAGGCGGAAGGGAAAGCAGGGAAAGAGTGGTGGGGAGTTTCACTTTTGTTCTCTCTTTTCTGTGTGCTTCCTTATGTTTTAAATAACATTTATGTGTCATTTACCAGGCGGCGTGTGCATTATAATTCCCTCAATTTTACTGATGAGGAAATCGAGGCAGGAGGAAATTGAGTAGCTACAGAGCCGCCCTGCAGAGCCGGGCCATCTGGCACTGGAGACAGGCTTCTATCCACTCTGCCTGCGGTTCACAAAGTGGGTCCCCAGCCAGCGGCACCAGCATCACCTGGAACTTGTGACGAATGCACATTGCAGGGCCCTACTCCAGACCCACGGAATCTAGGGCAAGGCTCAGCCATCTGTGCCTCAGGCAGCTCTCCTGGAGAGTCTCACAGTGGTCCAGGGGGTTCTTCAGTTAACTGACGCCTTTGCTGAGCACCTACTTACTACATAAGCCATTGATGAGACTGTGCTAGAAACATGCAACTATGCTAAAAACAAAGACTGTCACCTGCCCTTTCAGAGCTACGCGGAGCAGCCTGAGACTCACAGCGAAACAGCTTTTGTCTCTGGGCAGTTGCAGAGCAGGTTTGTTTGTTTGTTTGTTTTGTTTTATGCTTTTTGCCAAATACTAGAGGCCAGAACTATGGAGAGGCTGCTGAATCCAGGGCCAGGAGAGCTCCAAGGAGTTTGCAAACCTAGATCTCCGGGAGGCCCTGGTTAAAGGAGGCTAAATCCGTTGGGACAGACATCGGTGTTTCGGGTTGAGATCTCATGGCTGAGTGTGCAAGCTGTCAACACTCCCGTGTATGCTTTATTCCCATGTTTTTTTTTTTTTCCTAGATTTGAAGACTAATAGGAGACGAGCAATGGCAGCTTTGGGGACCTTTGGTCTTTGCTTTGGCATTTTGGCCATTGGCTGATTTTAAGAACAAAATAGAACTGTCTGGTGGCCCCAAGCCCCAATGCATAAGCTCAAGGTGGAGTTCCCAGGGCTGTGTCTCCTGATGGAGAGTTTGGTGCCCATTCTGTGATCACAGGGGAAGCTGCTGGGCCGTTTTCACCTCCTCCTCCCACATACACAGGCATGCTTGCGGTAGACTCACAAGAAGTTACAGAACATCAGCTGCCCCCAAAAAGCATCTTTTGTGAAAGGCAGGGAGCAAGGATATATTAAAAACAAGCAAGCAGGTGAGGCGGGTGGATCATGAGGTCAAGAGATCGATACCATCCTGGCTAACACAGTGAAACCCCATCTCTACTAAAAATACAAAAAATTAGCTGGGCATAGTTGCACGTACCTGTAGTCCCAGCTACTTGGGAGGCTGAGGCAGGAGAATCGCTTGAACCCAGGAGGCAGAGATTGCAGTGAACCAAGATCACGCCACTGCACTCCAGCCTGGGCGACTCCGTCTCAAAAAAACAAAAAAAACAAGCAGGTGCAGGTGCTCATGCCTGTAGTCCCAGCTACTTGGGAGGCTGAGGTGGAGGGATCGCTCGAACCCAGGAGTTAGACCAACCTGGGCAGCATAGCAAGACCCTGTCTTAAAAAAAATCTGAAATTGAAAAAAGAAAAAAACAAAACAAGCAAATAGACCTGAAACACTCCAGCTACCCCTTCTGTAAGGAAAGCCAACAAGAGTTAGTCCCAACCTCATCCCACTCCCCAAACCCCTTCCCAAACCCCTTCCCACACCCCGATGCCCACTCTCCGTGGGAGGGAAAGGGGAATCATTAGGGCATTCCTTACATTCCGGCTGTCTGGCAAACTTATATGCGTTACACCTGGAGCCACTGGCCCCACTTAGTAACCCAAGGATACTCGTGGATGCAGGCTGCTTTCCTGACCCAGAATTCGGTGCCCACGAAACAGCCTCTCAATCTGAGGACAGGATTTTCACATTATCCCTGTGTATCTTAGAAGAGCCTGCTTCCCCTTCAGGAGACGTTCCTATGTGGAAAGAGTGTATGGACGGCCTGTGGCCTTAGACAGTTCTGCAGGCCAAGCTCTCTGGCCTCTGCCACTCATTAGCTGAGCCCGTTACATAACTTCCCTGGGCTCTGCCATTTGGCCTTCCCACCAGCAGAAGCTGCAAGGCTCGGAAGGGCATGACGTCACTTGCAGGGCATGCCATTGGCCATCGTGAGTCACAGGCCCGCCCAGATTCCAGGGTGTGGAAGAGACTCCGCCTCTCCGTGAGAGTTGCTGTTAAGTCACATTGCAAGGGGGTGTGAACTCAGGGAGCGGAACAATTGTGGCCATTTTTTTGTTGTTGTTGCAAACAATCTATCACACAGGGACGGCTGCATTTAATCCTCACAGCCACCCCACTGGCCAGGTAGGGAAACTGAGGCACAAAGAGGTGAAGATCCTCGGCCCCATCAGGAATTCCCAGGGCATAAAACCTGGTTTGCCTGCCTCGAGAGTCTGGGCTCTCGTTCCTACCCTCAGGGGCTGGCCTGTGTGCTGGGGACCCCAAGGCACGTGGCCCAGTTCTTGCGCCATTGCCCATCGGTGCTCAGCTCCCAGTTACCTCAGTCACCCTAAGTCACCTGGAAAATGGAGGGAAGCAGAAGCGGGTTTGCTTCTGGTGCCTCCGGCTGCCCTGGAGAAGTCCAGGCCTTCCTCTTCCCTGCAGAGGAAGCTTACAGTTTTATCTGAGTCCTTTTCGCTGTGTGCTAAGCTTCAGGGTTACAGACAGGCTGCTCCCTTTGGTGGCCTTTGTTGAACGCCATCAGTGTGTACCTTAGGTTCATAAATAATTCAGACTGGCAGCTACCCAGGAAGGAAGCAAACGCCCAGAGCTGACAGCCAAGGCAGGTTTCAACAAGAATGCGGTGAGCAATGCTGCAGGTGGAGAAGCAGGGAGGCAGGAATTCAGGCAACACTTGCCAGCTCCCAGCTTTCCAGGTGGGCTCGGGACCACGCTTGTCTTGCAGAAGCTGCGTGCCTGGCCCCCAGAGTGCTCAGGGTGGCCATGGGTGGCTAACCCAGCACCCTCCACAACCTTCTTCTCCCCTGCCTGCTTCCACCCAGAGGATGGAGAGCTAAACACTCACCATCCCAGAGTCCCCTGCAGACAGAGGTGACTCAGAGATGACCTTGACAAAAGATCCAAGAACTGCTGACATCCTGGCTCTGACAACGTGAACCTCAGAAGCCCTCAGCAGAGACATCGCTCTAGTCTTCTTGTGATGGGAGAAGGACAGTCCCTACATGTTTAAGGCACGGTGGATGGGTTTATTCTGTGACTTGCAGTCCAGTGCCTCCTGATAGTGACAGAAATCGCCAGAGTTCTGACTTGCTTTTTCCGACCTGCTTTTATTCTGCTCACTCTAACAGAGCCAAGCATTTGGCCAGTGCTCCAGTCCCTCCTGTGGCCCTGAACACCACCTCAATTGTTTCCTGTTTACTTTATCTCTTAGGCTGCTAGAATTAACCACTGGCCATTGCGCCCTTGCAACTTCCTACGGCCCCTCCCTCATGGTCTTGCCACCACACCGAGCTAATTTCTTTTGTATTTTTTATAGAGATGGGGTTTCGCCCTTTTGCCCAGGCTGGTACTCTTGGGCTCAAGCCATCCTTCTGCCTCGGCCTCCCAAAGTGTTGGGCTTCCAGACTTGAGCCATGGCACCCGGCCGGCAAAGATTTCTTAGAGACCACATCAAAAGTATCCGATGTTTCAAAACAAAAACTAAAACCATAAATTGGACTTCATCAAAGTGAAGAGGTTCCTCTGCTTTTGAAAGACATTGATAAATGAATGAAAAGGCAAACCGCAGGAGAAAATACTTGCAAATCACCCATCTGATAAATGACTTGTAGTCATATAGATAAAGATTGCTTGAAACTCAACAATAAGAAAACGAAGAACCTAATTTTTTTAAAAAAGAAAAGAATAGGCCACGCACAATGGCTCACACCTGTAATCCCAGCACTTTGGACACCCACTGATCATTTGGTCACGTGGGTCCTGCGTTCCTCACTGGGACAGTCCGGGGAGAACTAAGTGGTCTCAGGAGCCTCCTCGCTTCCATGCCAATGCTATGGGTCCCGCCCTCGTGGCTCCCCCTGTACCCCGATACTCAGGCATCAGGTTCTGGCTGATCTCAGGGCTTCTCATGCCCCTGACCTTCTCAAAGTTTTCTACAGAGCATCTTCCCTTGAGAAAAAAATCAGGAGAAAAAAAATTGCATCTCATTTTTGCCAACCTTTAAGTGAAGTTTAGAATTTCCTTCTATTTTGAAAGGAAACCACTTGCAATGGTGTTCCTGGTTAGCAAGTGACCTTGTTCCCAGCTGAAGTCACAGAAAGGTTCATATTGCATCTCAGGTGTTGCTGCTGTCTAGAAATGATGTTTTCACTCACCGTGGTGGTAAAAGTGTGATGGTCATTAGATCCCATGCCCAGTCTTGCAATGAAATGTGCTCATAGAAAGCTCAGATACTATCATATCTAACTTTGTTTTTTGAAGTCTGGCAAATGTGTTTTAACATCATTAGTTTCCTTTGGAATCCTACATGCTATTTTAAAACATTCTGAGCAGCATCCGTGGTACAAAACGTTCAGGAAGTCCTACTTTATAACAACACATCTCCTCCCGCACCCCAGGCTGCTTCTGGTGGGGGCTGCCCCCTCCCCTCCAGCTGGCTCTCCTGTACCCCCAGCACTGGGATTAATCAGCAACAGACGTTGCTGAGGCTGCAGGGGCGCCTCTCCCCATGGATGAAGCGGGTTTCCTGCTCTCCTTGAAGGATGTGTAGGGCTTTGCTGGGGATTGCCGTGGGCTGAATCGACCCCCAAGTCCATGTGTGGGAACCCTAACCCCCAAGGCCTTGGAATGGGGCTGTATTTGGAGATGGGGTCTTTACAGAGGTGACTAAGGTAAAGCCAGGTCATGAGGGTGGCCCTGATACAATCGGACTGGTGTCCTTATAAAAAAAGGAGGTGAGAACACAGACATACACAGAGGGAGGAGATGCCGTTGATGAGCCAAGGAGGGAGGCCTCAGGAACCAGCCCTGCAGCCCCAGGGTCGACCTCCAGCCTGCAGAGTTCTGAGCAAATCCATTTCTATAGTTTAAGCCCCCAGTGTGTGGATGATCATTCAGGGATGAGCTGCGTTCTGGTGGGGGACCCTGGCCACCCTGCAGGTCACGATGGGAAGGGCAGGGTGAGGGGAGAGATGCTCTGGTGGTGGGTGGGGTGTGTCTAGGAGACCTGATTTTCTTTCGAGGGAGCTTTGTTCTCCTTTGACCTGAGAAACACCTGGGAGTGGCTGACGAATGCTGGTGCTGGGCCTGCTGCAGTCACCAGGGTCCCGGAGGTCCCCGAGCCGGCTGCTCGAGTGTAATTTTCTGGTGCCCAGGTCAGGGGGGCAACTCTTCCATAAAAGACAAGCCAGAGCCCCCATGGGGGGCTGTGTCATCCTGAAGGGGCTTCCTCCTGCCTCCTGCCCTCTAGATGTGTGGCTGAGGTGCAGCAGGATGTCCCATGGGAGGGGGTGCCAAGCTTGGACCCTAGAATCTCGCCACGTTGGGGATCTGGGACTCTCACCTACTCTGAGCTCCAAGCGTCTCAGGCCCCGCGTGGAAGCACCGCAGGCCTCCTCCTCCCTCTGCTCATGGCTCCCAGACTGAGCGAGCCCATCTTAGCATTCTGCTGCTCCAAAGCCAGGGATGTTCTAGATGGGGCTGGATGAAACATTCCTCAGAAACTCCCCAAAGTCAGAGCCAGCACTGACCGAACTCTCAGGGCTGGAAAACTCAGTGGCCACGGATTGGTTGGGCCAGGGGTGAGGCCCGGGCAGTGCTCGCCAGGACCCCGGCTCCTACAGGGCCCCGGAAGTCCCAAGTGCTGGGCTCTGGTCCCAGGGCAGCCGGCCCTCCTTGGCTGGCTCAGCAGACCCACAGGGGCGCTTGGCAGCATTAAGTCATTAATCCCCACACCTTCCTTGTGAGGTAAGCATTATTATCCCCAGTTTTCCGGCAAGATGAGACAGGTAGGTCGCTCTAATGCTTAGACCACAGGGCCGCCCAGCTCAGGCAAGCCAGCGGGGGCGGGGGCTGGGATGGAGGATCCTGCAGCCTGCAGTCTGGGGGCCACAGAAGGGGTAAAAGGTTGGGGGAGGTCGGGGGGTAGGGACAGTTTGCATGGGGGCTCAGATCCCCCACCTCTGCATCTCTCCTCCCTTCCTCCAACACCCTGAAGACCCCACATTCTACCTGTGTGTGGGTGTAGGGCAAGGGGTGCTATTTTGGGGGCATGGGGTGCTGTAGGCAGCATGGGCAGTGTTGGGTGGATGTGAGGATTCTGTGAAACAGAACAGAGGCTCAGGGGTGGGGGCGCAGGTCTTAGAGCCAGGCTGGGTGGGGCCGCCCAGCTGGCTGCAGGGTGAGAGGCAGACGCTAGCCCCACCTCGCCCGGGGCATTTTCCTTTGAAAAGGAGTCCAGATGACGAGTGCCAGAGCCCAGAAGTCTTGAGGACACCCCGTCACCCGCTAGAGAACGTGGTTTTCTGAAACCAGATGACAGCGCCTCCAAGATGGAGTGGCTCTGGGCATCCTTAGCGCCTTGGGGGATGGTGTTGGCGGGAGGTGCCTTGGCTTGGAATGTTAATTTCTTTTGGAAGCACCTGCTGGCTGATCCATGTCTGGCTGTCCTGGGAAGTTTCACCCAGGGGTCTGCCCCCAGGGTATCTCTCGGGTAAGTGTGGCGCTGCGAGCCAGGGCCAGTCCCCGTCCTACTTCTGACGCCCACTGATCATTTGGTCACCTGGGTCCTGGGTTCCTCACTGGGACAGTGCGGGGAGAACTAAGTGGTCTCAGGAGCCTCCTCGCTTCCATGCCAATGCTGTGGGTCCCGCCCTCGTGGCTCCCCCTGTACCCTGATACTCAGGCATCAGGTTCTGGCTGATCTCAGGGCTTCTCATGCCCCTGACCTTCTCAAAGTTTTCTACAGAGCATCTTCCCTTGAGAAAAAAATCAGGAGAAAAAAATTGCATCTCATTTTCACCAACCTTTAAGTGAAGTTTAGAATTTCCTTCTATTTTGAAAGGAAACCACTTGCAATGGTGTTCCTGGTTAGCAAGTGACCTTGTTCCCAGCTGAAGTCACAGAAAGGTTCATATTGCATCTCAGGTGTTGCTGCTGTCTAGAAATGATGTTTTCACTCGCCATGGTGGTAAAAGTGATGGTCATTAGATCCCATGCCCAGTCTTGCCATGAAATGTGCTCATAGAAAGCTCAGATACTATCATATCTAACTTTGTTTTTTGAAGTCTGGCAAATGTGTTTTAACATCATTAGTTTCCTTTGGAATCCTACATGCTATTTTAAAACACTCTGAGCAGCATCCATGGTACAAAACGTTCAAGAAGTTCTACTTTATAACAACACATCTCCTCCTGCACCCCAGGCTGCTTCTGGTGGGGGCTGCCCCCTCCCCTCTAGCTGGCTCTCCTGTACACCCAGGGCTAAAACTCATGCCTTTGCCCAGGCCCAGCTCTGGCCATACACGTTCATGGAGTGCCCCTCTTTACAGAAAAGCACCCAAGTGCCCTGGAAACCAAGGCTCTCCGTGAGCTGGCCCCACCCCAAATCCACCCCCAATCCCATCTGATGAATCTGTGTCTGTCCCCAAGCAAAGCATGTTGAATGAATGCTTGTCAATCAGTCATCAAAACCAGGATGGGGTCAGCTGTGCCTGGGGAGGTCTCGAAGGCCTGGGTCCCACCATTAACCCATGTACTTCCCCTCTCTGCCTCTTCCCTCTTCTAGAATGAGAGGCTGTGACGTTTCCTTGGCTCATAGGTAGTGGCAGAGGTGAGGTCATCCTTGGAGCTCCCCAGGAGAGGCTGGAGAAGGCGCTATTACGACCTTATTAGATGCTTTCCCTTGGGGGAAGCAGCCCAGGCAGGAGCCCCACCACCCTGCGGCCCATAGGGCATGGTGGAGGGGGCAGCTAGCAGTGCACCTCCCCTTCAGATACAGCCCCGGACGGGAAGGGTGCTTCTCCCACAGAGGCCCTGCCGGGTCCTTTGGGGAAGGCTTCCTGTTGCCAGTCTATTCTCTTTTCTCCATTGCTGCTTCCCCACGTCAGGTTGGCTTGGGAGCAAGGTGGTCCATGGGTGCCCCAACTGGACGCTATGAAGCGTGAGGAGGAAAGCAAAGCCTTGGGGTGTGTAGATCTCCAGCCCTCAGCTGCAGGGCAGCCTGGCCCTGGGCCTCACTGAGTGTCAGTTTCCCTGAGGGTAAGATGGAGTCTTGATGCCTTTCTGGTGGGGTCGGGACTGCCATGTGCATGGGGAGTGCCGTGTGTGTGTGTGAGGAGTGCCACGTGTGTGAGGAATGCCATGTGTGTGAGGAGTGCCACGTGTGTGTGAGGAGGAGTGTCACATGCATGGGGAGTGCCATGTGTGTGAGGGGTGCCGTGTATGAGGAGGAATGCCGTGTGTGAGGAGTGCCATGTGTGTGAGGGGTGCCATGTGTGAGGAGTGCCATGTGTGTGAAGCCAGCCCTCGTGCCAGGCTCAGGTGGTGCTCAGTCTCCAGGCAGCTTTGTGCCCTGGATGGAAGGGCAGTGATGACCTGATGCCACCCAAGTCTCCTGGGCAGCCCTCCCCAGTGGACACAGAGGATCCCAGTGCCACCCTTCTCCCATCTTCTGCAGAGGTTGAGTTACTCCAGCTGGAGCTGTGACCACCAGCCAGCAAGGCCCAGGCCAACCACTGGGACCACTGGGCCTCACAGTCAGCCCTCCTGCCCGAGAAGTGAGCCAGGCTAGTAACTGCCCCACAAGATGCCAGTGCTGTTTGCAAACACACGACCCGGCTCACGAGGCCCCTTCCTTGACTGTCAGAGGGGCTGTGCTGTGAGGACATGGGACCCCGACCCCAGAGGGAGCTGGGGTCCACTCATGGGTGGGGCAGGCCTGCTGCCAGGACACCCAGGACCCCATGGCAACCTGTAAACCTCCCCCCGCCACCCACCCACTGCGTGCCAAATTCCAACAGGGACCTGAAGCAGGTGCTTCTAGGCCGCCCACATACCAGCCTGGAAGGGGCCACGCGACCTGGTGGGTCCCTGTGCTCCGGAACTAAGGAAGAGCAAGGAGGGAGCCTCCCCAGAAGGCTGACAAGGACCCTGGGGGCTGTCACTCAGAAGACAGGGACAACATGGGGCAAGGGCTCCTGCCAGTGACATCGGTCAGCCCAGCGACAGCGCCCCATCCAAGCAGCCGCTGCTTATGTGCAAAATCACAAAGGCTGTCTGAGGACCCTGTCCAAGCGGCCACTGCTCAGGTGCAGTCACAGAAGCCATCTGCCGACCGAAAGAGCATCGAGGCCGGCAGCTTTTGCACTGTTTGCCTGCTTTTAGCAGAACAGCTCTGCCTTCTTTAGAGGAAGCTGCGAAGATGCTGATAGACCAAAGGCGGCCCCACATGATCCGCTGGGCTCCCCCAGCCCTGTCTGAGCCTGCAGGGGCTCCTGGAAGCCACAGTGTGAAGCCCCCTCTCTGTCCCAGCGTGTCTGCTCATGGGCAGATGGGGGCCCGTGGGTGAGGCAAGTTGCCTCTCACATTCCATGCCGGCCCCAGATGAGTCAGTTTAATCCTGTAAGCCTGGGTCCCGGCACTGCCCCTTTCTGAACATAACATTGGGTTGAAAGCCAGCCCCACGGTTCATTGACACATTGTTCAGGACTGCTTTCCCACAACAACAGCAGAGGCATGTGACAGAGCACAGCACGGCCCACAAAGCTGAAAATGTTCAGGATCTGCCCCATTCACAGAGCCATTTGGCTGTCCCCTGCCAAAAACAATCAACGGGGCTCAGGGGTGGGTCCAGGAAGGTGAAGGAGCAGATTGCGCTGGGAGGGGCTGACAGCACCCGGTCGGGTTAGATATGGGTCGTCTGAGCTGAAGCTGAACCTGGCGTTGGAAATCTCCCATCTGAGTGGCTTACTACACAGCTTCAGTGCACTGGGCCTCCACGACCCGACCCAGGGGCTTCCTTCTGAGGAGGTATCTTCATATCTTGAACTTAGTGGAGGGATCACAAGACCCTTTTGCTGGAAAGCAGTTAAAGAGCCAGAAACCCTTCCGGCCTCTTGTCACCTCCTCTGATTTAGCACCTGCTGTTTCTGCGATATTTTATAGACTGACCTGACCTCCAGAAAATTCAAGGAGTTTGCCAGTGGGGGACTGTCAAGCTGCTGGAGAGGTGGCCATCACGATTTAAGTCCGTACTCACACACTGAGCACTCTGCATGTGCTGGACATGTAAACAACTCCACCTTTTCTTTCCTTTTTTTTTTTTTGAGACAGATTCTTCCTCTGTCACCCAGGCTGGAGTGCAGTGGCATGATCTCAGCTCACTGCAACCTCCACCTCCCAGGTTCAAGCGATTCCCCTGCCTCAGCCTCCAGAGTAGCTGGGACAACAGGCGCATGCCACCATACCCAGCTAATTTTTTGTATTTTAATAGAGACAGGGTTTCACCATGTTGGCCAGGATGGTCTCGATTTTCCTGACCTCGTGATCCACCCACCTCAGCCTCCCAAAGTCCTGGGATTACAGGCGTGAGCCAACAAGCACCCCCGCCCCGCCCCCCGCCACCCCTTTTCTCTTGCTAATCTGTCTTTTGTCAGTTTAATTCACAGGCCCTCATTTGCTAAACCTATAAGGGTAGAAGGAAAGGTGTTTCTTCCCCAATAACAGAAAAGAAAGCTGGGTAAGAAATTTACTGCCATGAAGGCTCTCGCTGTAGCACAGGATTTGACACCTTAGAAGGACCCTGGGAAAGTTCAGTGTACCATTAGGATGGCCCTAAAAAGCTTGGAAAAGCCAACAGTCCACATTAAGCGAAGAGTAGTTGCACCCTGCATGGCAGACAGTGGCTCAGGGAAGGGGCTGTGCTAGAATGCATCTACTGGGGAATGTTGGAAAACCTACCAGCTGGGTTCCTTAGGAGGGCCCAGGGGACACTCCATGGGGTGGGCGGACACCAACACTACCAAGAATCGGAGTGGAGGCTGTTCTCTCTAGAATGCGGATGATGATAGGAGACGCTGTTACAGAACTAACTCCCTGGCAGCAGTAGGGGTGATGGGCTGCTGGACTGGCAGAGACTATTCAACCCTTAACCATCAGAAGCAAGGTCAGTGGGATCCCTGTACTGCACAGCAAGGTCAGAAAGGCAGCCAGAGACTCCTGGCCTGCAGGAATCAGGAGAGCTGGATGGCAGAACGTAGTGCTCCCAGAAGAAAGATGGTCAAGTGTGATGGGGGGTTTACACGCCAGCTCGGCCAGGCTGGAGTCCCCGGTTATTCACTCAAACCCCTGTCTCGATGCTGCTGTGAAGGTGTTTTGTGAATGTGATGAAAGTCCATCGTCAGTTTACCTTAAGTAAGGGAGATTGTCCTAGGGAATCTGGGTGGGCCTCATTTGATCTGTTGAGAGGGTTGAAGAATAGAGATGAGACTTTCCTAAAGAAAAAGCTCCCCTGGGGATGCCAGCTTTGGCCTGTGCCCCAGAGTTCCAGCCTGTGCCTCCTGACTTGCCTAGGCAGCCTCCACCATCGCACACTCTGATTCCTTGCAATAAATCTCTTGACATGTATCTCCTACGGATTCTGTTTCACTGGTGGAACAATGACTGATACAACAGTTAATACTAAGAATATTATTTAGGCCAGGTACAATGGCTCACACCTGTAACCCCAGCATTTTGGGAGGTGGAAGGATCAGTTGAGCCCAGGAGTTCAAGACCAGTCTGGGCGCCGGGCGCTGTGACTCACGCCTGTAATCCCAGCACTTTGGGAGGCCGAGGCAGGTGGATCACGAGGTCAGGAGATCGAGACTACGGTGAAACCCCGTCTCTACTAAAAGATACAAAAAATTAGCTGGGCGCGATGGCGGGCCACCTGTAGTCCCAGCTACTTGGGAGGCTGAGGCAGGAGAATGGCGTGAACCCGGGAGGCGGAGCTTGCAGTGAGCCGAGATCGCGCCACTGCACTCCAGCCTGGGCGACAGAGCACGACTCCATCTCAAGAAAAAAAAAAAAAAAAGACCAGTCTGGGCAACATAGCAAGACCTTGTCTCTATTTATAAAATAAGATAACATTTTTAAAAAGAGTATTATTTAATATTTAAAATCAAAAGGTTTTAAGAATGAGTGGCCATCATTCTTAATATCTTCTGACTGGTAGAAAGTCACAGTCCTTTCTTTGTCAGTTTCCAGACCTCAGCAGGAACCCATGGAATGGAGAAACCAAGTCCTCACAATGATATGCCATAATCCCACCGTGAGAAAAGCTGCAGCAATTCCCCAGGCCTTTCCTGGAGGGCCCTGCAGCCATTTTTTCAGGTAGTCCACTGGAAAACGAGCATGTCCAGATCTTTTGGGGGCTGTTGGATTTAGAGTCTGAATTAATTCTGACATCTAGAGATTCAAAGTGCCTTCATGGCTCCTTGCTAGGGTGAGGGTGTATGAGGTGAAGTAATACATGAAGTTTTCCAGTTCTCAGCTCATCTCACACAGTAGGTGCACTGGGTCCTCTGACCCATCCAGTGGTTGTAACTCAGGTTCTGGAAGGTAAAGTGTGTTTTTTTTTTTCCGTGTGTGTGGCATGAACTCAAAATGGAATGTTATTCAGCCTTAAAAAGGAAGTTCTGACATTTGTTACAATGTGAATGAACCTTGAGAACATTATGCTACGTGAAATAAGGCAGTAACAGAAAAACAAATGATGTATGATTTCACTTACCTGAGGTACCTAGGGTATCGAATTCATAGAGACAGAAAGTAGAATGGTGATGTTCGGGGCAGAGGGGAGGA
Source organism: Symphalangus syndactylus (assembly GCF_028878055.3). Lineage (NCBI taxonomy): Eukaryota > Metazoa > Chordata > Mammalia > Primates > Hylobatidae > Symphalangus > Symphalangus syndactylus. The sequence goes on from NC_072427.2 coordinate 88,728,257, forward strand.
GGCAATGGGGAGCGTTATTTAATGAGATACAATTTCAGCTTTATAAGATAAAGAGGAATTCTGGAGGTAGATGGCGTGACTGTTATATGACATTATGAATGTATTTAGTATTGCTAAACATTACATTTAACAATGTTAAGATGGTCAGTTTTGTGGTAGTATTGTTACCACAGTAAGAAACTGGGAAGAAATGGTATAATTGGAGGTGAGAAAAGATGAAGTAAATTGCGCGAGGGAAACGCTGATCAACTTACACGGAGAATTCAGCTACTGTGCAAAACTGATAAAAGAAGAAATGAGAGTTAAGTATATTATTTATCATTTCAAAATGAGTCAATGAATAATTGGAATCATGCCATCATCAAATATTAAGGAGAATATGAGAGAGATTTGGCAGTGTGAATGAGCTACATTTCATATTTATTTATTTATTTATTTTTTGAGGCGGAGTCTCTCTCTGTCGCCCAGGCTGGAGTGCAGTGGCGTGATCTCGGCTCACTGCAAGCTCCGCCTCCCGGGTTGACACCATTCTCCTGCCTCTGCCTCCCCAGTAGCTGGGACTACAGGCGCCCGCCACCACGCCTGGTTAATTTTTTGTGTTTTTAGTAGAGATGGGGTTTTACCGTGTTAGCCAAGATGGTCTTGATCTCCTGACCTCTCGATCCTCGTGCCTCGGCCTCCCAAAGTGCTGGGATTACAGGCGTGAGCCATCGCACCTGGCCTACATTTCATTTTTTATATGAGACAGTGAATAGCATTGTTTGCAATGTATAAACTTAATTTAACACAGGGATGGTGGTTGTCATCATATTCCCATCTGATATGGTTTGGCTCTGTGTCCCTGCCCAAATCTCATCTTGAATTGTACCCCCTTAATTCCCATGTGTTGTGGGAAGGACCCGGTGGGAGATAATTGAATCATGGGGGAGGTTTCCCCCATACTGTTCTCATGGTAGTGAATAAGTCTCACGAGAGCTGACGGTTTGATGAGGGGAAACCCCTTTCACTTGGCTTCGTTCTCTCTCTTGCCGCAGCCATGTAAGAAGTGCCTTTTGCTTTCTGCCATGATTGTGAGGCCTCTCAAGCCATGTGGAACTGTAAGTCCATTAAACCTCTTTCTTTGGAAATTGCCCAGTTTCGGGTATGTCTTTATCAGCAGCGTGGAAACAGACTAATACACTCTCCAATTCACCAGTCCAGCCTTTGCTGAAGCTGGGTGAGTCATGTCCACGACAGTAGACCCTTCCAATTGTAGCTGTTGGGCTGGGTGTGGGGTCTATGCTAGAGATCACTCTAGCCTCTGGTATGACGTTTGTAACCATCTGGCTTCAATACCCACCAGAGAGAAGGATCAGAAGCAGTTTTTATTTACATGAGATAGACAACAATACACATGCACCATCTCTCCCCAGGACTCCGTTAATTCTGCTCTGTTGCAATATAGCTGGTGGTGACCCAGACCACCCAGACACTCTGCAGAACATCACCGTGGCCCATTATATGAACCCCATGCTGATTAGACCTAAGGAGCAAGAAGGGACAAGTCCTGTATTCTGGATTCCTTGGCAAGACATGTGCATTCCAAAGGGGAGTAGATAAACTCTATATTGCTTCAGGGGCCAGCTGCATTGGTGAATTTTTTAGAGTGGTCTGGGACCTGCCAGAACATTCCTTCCAAAGTAAAGTACAAGCTATTGCACCTTGCACCTCCTACCATTAAGAAGGAAGCACAGTACTTGGCAGCTTTTTTGGATTTTGAAGGCAGCGTGTGCTGCACCTTGGAATACCGCTCTGACCCACCCATCAGGCGAAGTGGAAGGCTGCTAGCTTTGAGCAGAGCTCAAAGAAAGGAAATGTGTGGCAGGTTGAGGCTCTGGCACAAGCAACCCTGTTGCCAGGACCATAGGACTTGGCAGGTTCTTTGTCCCTAGAAGTAGTTGAGGAAGAGGAAGATGTCAGGCGGGGCCTCCAGCACGACCAACGGGGGTGTTGCAGGGCCGACAGCTAGAGACCTGGAGCAAGGCCAGTACAGGTGCAGCAGAGAATTGCGCTCCATTCACAGGGCGCCTTCCCTGGGCAGCCTGCTGGGCCTTGGGAGAAACAGAGCATCTACCCATAGGACATATTCGCGCAATGGAATATCTGCACAATGGAACATTAGCCATAACAAGGCAGGAAGCTCTGACACATGCCACAACACACATGAACCTTGAAGATATCATGCTGGATGAAAGAAGCCAGACACAAAAGGCCACATACTGAACGATTCTATCTATATGCCCAGAATAGGCTAATTCATAGAGACAGAAAGGAGTTCGGTGGTGCCAGGGGCTGGGGGAAGGAATGGTGGGGCTGAGGAGGTGATGCCTAGAGGGTGCAGGGCATCTTTCTGAAGTGATGAACGTGTTCTAAAATTGACTGTGGTATGTACCCAAAGACATAGAAATCTTTCTGGCCGGGCACCGTGACTCATGCCTGTAATCCCAGCACTTTGGGAGGCCAAGGCGGGTGGATCACCTGAGGTCAGGAGTTCAAGACCAACCTGACCAACGTGGTGAAACCCCGTCTCTACTAAAAATACAAAAAATTAGCTGGGCTTGGTGGCAGACACCTGTAATCCCAGCTACACAGGAGGCTGAGGCAGGATAATCGCTTGAACCTGGGAGGTGGAGGTTGCAGTGAGCCGAGATCATGCCTTGGTGGCTGCTCGTGGGCGGCTGCAGGCCTTGGGAATGGACGAGAATAGAATAGAGGAAGAGCGCGTTTGTGTTTTGCCCGCACCATGGTGATGTGTGTTGTTTAACTAAACAACCAAACCAAAGAAAGGTGCTGCCCTACAAACAGCCTCTCTCCCAGGCTCCCTATGTGACCTTCTGGCCCTTGGAGGAGGCACAGATGTGTGGAACAGAGCCAGCAGACACCACCTCTCTGGAAGTGAAGATGGAGCCAGGCTGGGTGCAGGATTAAGACAGTCAATGCAGCTTATATGCAAGCTATTCCTGCTTGGCTTCCATGTGGTAACCAGGATTTAGAGAGCAGGTGAAGAGAGAAGAGAGGAGATTACAGAGGTCCAAAATGTCCCTCAGTGTGCAAACCTGGTCCCAAAGAACTTTCACATGTCCTTTGCCACCTGCAGGCTACTTCACTCACCTTGAGCCTTCTACCCTCCCGGTAGCCCTGTGAGTGGGGAGGAACAGTCCCTTAGCTCATTCCATCAACCTGGAGTCCAGGGCAGGCTGTCTCTTGCTCAGGGTCAGTGGACAGTGAATGGGGGCTGGAACCCAGATTTTCAGACTCCACATCAAATATCTTTTATCCTCTAAGTGCTAGATGGTGCAATTAGTAAGCATCTTCTAAGTTCTATCACCAACAGCCTTAAAATGCTTATGCTGGCTGAGTGTGGTGGTTCACACTTGTAATCCCAGCACTTTGGGAGGCCGAGGCGGGCAGATCACTTGAAGACAGGAGTTTGAGACCAGCCTGGCCAATATGGTGAAACCCCGTCTCTACTAAAAACACAAAAAAATTAGCTGGGCGTGGTGGCAGGCCCCTGTAATCCCAGCAACAATTGGTGGTTTTCAATTGTTTACAATGTTTTATTTTATGTTTTATTTTATTTTGAAATCATCTTACTTCAACAATTCCTGAATGTGGTCCTTTAATTTGGGACTTTTTTTCTTTTTTTTTTTTGATGAAGTCTTGCTCTGTTGCCCAGGCTGGAGTGCAGTGGTGTGATCATGGTTCACTGCAGCCTCGGCCTCCTGGGCTCAATGCAATCCTCCCACGCCAGCCTTCCAAGAAGTTGGGACTGCAGACAGGTGCCACCATGCCTGGCTATTTTTATTTTTATTTTTATTTTTTTTGGTAGAGACAGGGTCTCACTTTGTTGCCCAGGCTTGTGTTGAACTTCTAAGCTCAAATAATCCTCCTGCCTTGGCCTCCTAAAGTGTTGGGGTTACAGGCGTAAGCCACCACACCTGGCCTAACTTGGGACTTTTGAAAAAACCAAGACATTTTTGGAAAGAAGTCAGCATTTTGGCTGAATTAGATAAAAGATGACATAATAATGGCAAGTCCCATACATGACTCATTCTGGTGCCTCAATGCAGGTTTCATCTTGTGGAGTTATGTTGAGCTCCCACTCAAAGCTGGGAGACACTTTTGGTCCCAGGAGGGACAGGGACGCCTGGGTGCGGCGGCTGCGTCCGGACATGGGACATGGGTCTGCGCTTCGCTTCCCTCTGCCTCCCCTGGGGACCAGCTGGTCACCGGCCATCTTGAGCCGTGAACACTTCTCCGCTCTTCCTGCCACCCTGCTGCTGTGCCTTATCTGCAGCGTCGCACACCCACGGAGACATCACCCTCCCTTGGAATGCATTTGCTTTGCGTTTCCGGCCCATTGGTCTTGCAGTCCATACAACTTTAGTGTTGTAAATGTGGAGCCAGACAAAGCTGTCAGAATGTACGAGGTCCAGAGGGAGGCCACTGTAACTCCACCCGCGCTGTGGCCCTCTCTGGTGGGCTTGTGGCCTCCGTCCTGTGGTCCCAGCCATGGGTACAGCTCCAGCTGGAAGAAGTCAGGAAAGGAAAAGAGGACAGCTGCCTGCTCCTGAAGGAGCTGTGTGGACACTGCCTGTTCCCAGTACATTCACAGCTGGCGCCACACCTGAGTCTCAGGAGTGGGAGGGCAGGCTCCCTCCAGGTGGAACTGGGGCATGAGGAAAATACAGAGGGTCTGGGGTCCTGGTCACCAGTTGCCATTTTGACCCTAAAAAGGGCTCAACATGGCCACAGGTGTATCAGGGAGAGAGAGGCCTGTATCCAAGTTAAAAGTACCCACTTACTAGCAACTTCAGGACGGGACGGGAACCCCCATCTGCCTGGGAAGGCAGCATTTTTTTTCTTAGCTGGCAAGAGTCTTTTAACATGAGGAAGGCTTAGAACTAAACATCAGAATGATGGAGTAGGTCTAACCACAAATATCAGTATAGGGAGAATTAAGTCTAGAATAAAAATACTGGGCATGTTTGGTATTTAAAGTGTTTGAAATATTAAGAGAAATTGGCATATTAGAGGAACAACACATTTAATTAGCCTTGTGATTTGGGTTTAAATCATGTCATTGAGCAATTGTTTTTAGCCTGTGATTCTGGGTGGAAAATATAAGAGCATTTTACCGAGCTTTTGCATAATGTTGGGACAGTCCAGGGCATGGATATTCACCGGTTCAAACTCTGCTTGTTGGATTTAGTGGAGTGACTTTAGTACTGGAGATGTTATTGCTTCTTGGAACCATTTGCAATAATTTTAGAAGACAATAATGAATTTGCAATGCAGTTTAAGGTGTTTAAGGGAACCTCATTTATTAGGTTTGTAAATATGATTGATACCATTAGGGCATTTAGTAGTTCAAATCCATTTGTTCAAACATTAATCTTGTTTTTTTGAGACAGGGTCTCACTCTGTTGTCCAGGCTGGAATGTAGTAGCGTGATCATGGCTCGCCACTGCCTTGACCTCTTGGGTTCAAGCAATCCTCCCACCTCAGCCTCCCAAATAGCTGGGACCTTAGGATGTACCGCCACGCCTGGCTAATTTCGTTTATTTTTTTTAGAGGTGGGGTTTCACTGTGTTGCCCAGGCTGCTCTTGAACACCTGGACTCATGTCATCTTCCTGCCTCGGGCTCTTAAAGTGCTGGAATTAAAGGCGTGAACCACCACACCTGGCCAAACATTAACTGAATTGAGTCTCCTTGAAAATAATATAATTATCTGGCTTGACAAATAAAATGAGTTGATTTGTAAGGTGAACTTCAAAACCCAAAGAAAACTAGATATTGAAATATGAAACGTATTACATTCAATATCGGTTCTGTCTATATTTTATGGCGTCACTCTATCTCATCATTTGGCAACACATTTTTATACTTGTCATTAACCCTTTGGGCCATGGTGAGCTAAAAAATAAAAGGAAAGTGCATGCAAAATATAAAATTAAGTTATTGGATTTCTGTTTCTCTGGAAAGTTGATTATGATGTCTACTTACGCAAAATGTTTGTGAAGGTTTATCATTTGTGGTAAATGCAGTGACATCGCCAAGCACATGAAAAGCAGAAGAACCAGCAGCATCAGCCTGAAAAGCTGGTAACACTTTTCAGACAAAGACAGTGACTGACGCCTGCAGCCGTGTCACTCTGGGACTTTTCATGTAGATGAAATGTCAGCGCTCATTAATTTCCTTCTTTGTCAACTTCGAGTTTTCTTATGAATTTAATCAATGACGTGATAGCTCTTATTGTGTTACCTCCATGAGCAGAATTTCACAGACCGTTAAGTGATGTGGATATAGTATGTGTATTATCAGATGCTTCCAACAGAAAAGCCCATTCAGTTAATCGGAATACCTTAATTTTTATTAAATCATTAAATAAAAATAAAGCTTTTGAGGCCAGGCGCAGTGGCTCATGCCTGTAATCCCAGCACTTTGGCAGGCCAAGGTGGGAAGATCACCTGGGGTCAGGAGTTCGAGACCAGCCTGACCAACATGGAGAAACCCTATCTCTACAAAAAATTAGCCTGGCGTGGTGGCGCATTCTTGTATCTCAGCTACTTGGGGGACTGAGGCAGGAGAATCGCTTGAACCTAGGAGGAGGAGGTTGCAGTGAGCAGAGATCGCGCCATTTTACTCCAGCCTGGGCAACAAGAATGAAACTCCATCAAAAAAAAAAAAAAAAAAAAAAGGTAAAGCTTTTGAACATTCATTCTGTTGAAGATGTATCATTTGCTCCTTTTAAAAATGCAAGATGTAACTTGCAGTTAACTATTCAATATTGCTGGTGTCATTCTTATGGTGACAATACAAATAAATACAAATGTTGGTGTCATACAGCATCATGTAAAAATGTGTTATTATCAAACTTAAAAAATATAGAGCAGGCCAGGTGCGGTGGCTCACGCCTATAATCCCAGCACTTTGGGAGGCCAAAGCGGGCGGATCACCTGAGGTCAGGAGTTCGAGACCAGCCTGGCCAACATGGCAAAACCCCGTCTCTAGTAAAAATTCAAAAATAGCCAGGCGTGGTGGCAGACGCCTATAATCCCAGCTACTCGGGAGGCTGAGGCACAACAATCACTTGAATTCAGGAGGCAGAAGTTGCAGTGAGCTGAGATTACCCACTACACTCCAGCCTGGGCAACAGAGCGAGACTCAGTCTCAAAAAAAAAAAAAAAAAGCATGGAACAGAAATCAAGTTGGAACTGTTTTTAGTGAATGAATAAATTATACATGAGTCTTAAACTTTAATATGCCTCTAATTGAAGAGGAAGTTGCTGATATCAAAACGTACAAATTTTTTACATGTACTAAAATGCGACATTGCCACAACAATGCTAATAGAGGTGGCAAGAAGTCCTTAATCAGGGCAATATATGCTTTCTTCCTTTTTGCTCCATCATTAGTCAGATTTTAGAAGTGCATAGCCTCAGAGAAAGTAGTTTATAAATCCGTCTAAATGACTTACAATAGATTTGTGTGTGTTTGTGTGTGCGTAATTGGGTCTCCTAGACTTACCTTGCATTTAGTTCCAAATCAGCGGGAAATCTTTAATCAAACTATTCAACAAATACGTAACTAAAAACTACTTTTGAAACTTTTAGCAAATTATTACAATTATTAAAAGCAAGATTGCAAACAGAAAGACTATTTAAATTTGTCACCGCAAAAGTAAGAGAGGAACTGAATAAAATGCATGATGCCTACCCCGTGTAGGAGAGTTACTTTGGAATTCTAAAATTTATTCCTGGAGTGTCTCAATGTATGGAACAAATTTTGTAGAGCTCTTATTTTAACTGGATATATGTATAGTATGTATCAGAATGGAGTAAAATAGAAAAGGCCTATGCCTTTTAACACATAAATTTGACAAAATATTGAAAAGAATCATGCATGAAAAAAGCCTATTTGACTCATTTTGCCCTATAAAGACATTTATGAAAGAAAGGTCCTTTGGATTGAAGTCAGAACACAGGATCTGTGACAGTATCTGGGTGAAATATTGACCTTTTCATGAGAAAAAATTGAAACTGTCTTGTCCTGAGCAGAGTCAGCTCATCCACAGATGCTCACTCATCTGACGACCTCAGGGTCTACAGAGAAGATTCCACTTAGCTGGTCAGCAAATTCAAATTCATTAGCCACAAAAATATCTTCTTAAAGAAGTTTCCAGGCAATTTTATAAAAGATTAAAAGAAGATAGCTCTGAAAATAATGCATTCCTCTGAAAAAATGCCACTAATAGTGATAGAATCAAATAAGGCTAAAACATTGATTAAAGAATATGAATAGGTATCAAGAATAATTATTCAGGCTGGGTACAGTGGCACCTGCCTGTAATTGCAGCACTTCAGGAGGCCAAGGTGGGAGAATCACTTGAGTCCAAGAGTTCAAGGTCAGCTTGGGCAACATGGCAGAATCCCTGTCTCTACAAAAAAATACCACAATTAGCCGGGCATGCTGGTACGTGCCTGTAGTCCCAGCTACTGGAGAGGCTGAGATAGGAGAATTGTTTGAGCTCAAAAGACAGAGGTTACAGTGAGCCGAGACCATACCACTGCACTCCAGCCTGGGGACTCTGTCTCAAAAAAAAAAAAAAAGAATAATTATTCAGCTTGTAATTGTTTTTTAACATTCAGATAATCAATACAACAAAGAAGGTATTAGTTTTTTGCTTCAATGTAAACATGTTATTCTTCCTTTCTGAGAAAGCATTTCTTGAGGGTTTCTTGAAAATTAAACATACAACTACTGCATGACCTCATTGCTCTAGTCCTAGATATTTGTCCAAGAGAAATGAAAATTTAAATTTAAATTTAATTTTTTTCTCTGCAATTACAATGTCTGCTTTATTAGAAATAAAAATTACATGTTACCACAGTATTCTGCCCTTGTCCGAATATGCAAAGATATTTCAATGCAAATTTATTTTTCCCCAGCTTTATTGAGTTACAATTTATAGCCAATAAAATCCACCTATTTTAATTTAGCAATTGGTAGCTGCAGTGTAACCATCACCACAATCAAGAAATAGAACATTTTTATCACTCTAAAAAGTTTTCTTTTGACCTTCCCCTGAGCCCTGCCCCCAGTTACTACTAATCTGGAAAGCATTTTTAAGGCTTTAAACAAGGTAATTGAGGTATAATTGCCATATAATAAACTATACATACTCGAAGTGTACAATTTGACATGTGTCGACACATGGTCACGTCCTGAAACCACCCCAACAACAAGACAGAAAGCATATGCCTCCTTCCATGCGTGGATATACCACAATTTGTTTATCCGTCTTGCCTGTTGATGGATATTTGGGTTGTTTCTGGTTTTGGCTATTACAAATAAAGCTGCTGTAAACATTTATGCAAAAGTCTTCACTTGGGCACAGGCTTTCATTTCTCTTGAATAAATACCTCTGAGTAGAATGATGGGGTCATGTGGTACTGTGTATTTCATTGCCAAGAAACTGTCAGTTTTCCAAAGTGCCTATACCGTTTTACATTCCTAACCACAGGGTATGAGAGCTCCAGTTTCTGTGGCAGCTCTCATTGCAGTTATTCTAAGCTGTTTGTAGTAATAGCCATTGTAGTATATATATATATTTTTGACAGTGTCTCGCTCTGTTGCCCAGCTGGAGTACAGTGGCACAGTCACTGCCTACCGCCGCCTTGACCTCCTAGGCTCAAGCGATACTCCCATCTTAGCATCCTGAGGAGCCAGGACCACAGCCTAGCACCACCACACCTGGCTAATTTTTTTTTTTTTGTAGAAATGGGGTTTCACTCTGTTGCCCAGGCTGGTCTTGAACTCCTGGGCTCAAGTGATCCTCCTGCCTCAGCCTCCTGAGTAGCTAGGACCACAGGCTAGTTGTATCATACCTAGCTAATTTTGCTTATTTATTTATTTATGTATTTATTTTTGTAGAAACAGGAGTTCACTCTTTTCCCCAGGCTGGTCTTGAACTTCTGAACTCAAGTGATTCTCCCACCTTAGCCTCCCAAAGTGCTGGAATTACAGGCATGAGCCACTTCCCCTGGACAAACATTAATTGAATTAAGTCTCCCTGAAAGTGCTATTAAAAACCCAAGGAAAACTAGACATTAGAAATGTGAAACAATACCTTTGGTGTTAATCAAAAGTGAAGGAACTAAGAACGGTCTTTTTTGTTACACGGGCTGCTCTTGAGGACACCAAGAATCTCACACTAACTGTTTTTTGCTTTCCTACCTTAGCCCACAGGAAAGGTCGCCCATCCTAAACACACCCTCTCCACAGCCTCCCAGCCAGCCCTGCTGCCCCAGCAGTCTCACCTCTCCTCTGATGAAACTGCATGGAGATTGGATAACTGCCCTGTGGTTTTAAGTGGAAAATATGGCTTCCCAGTTGAACTTAAGACCGTTCTATGAGATCATAGACTCTTTTTCTCTGAATCCGGGTAATTCAGTCCTGTCTATCCCCACGTGAAAGTCTGTCCAGTTGGAGAAATATTTAGTAGCCCCTGTGCTCTGCAGCCTGGTGAATTCCAGGGGCTGTGAGCTTTTGAGGGGTCTAAGCCCCCAGAGCTCAGAGCAGGGGCCGTGCCTGTGACAATTCCTTAACACACTTGTGCCACTCTCAGAGAAATCCATTGTTGGAAAGTCCATTTAGTGGTCAAGATGATGAGATTAGTAAAACTCGGAAAATTTTACTGCTGAATGACTAATGCATGTTTTCTACCAAGCTATTTTCCTCGTATCATGTTCAATTTTGACAACTGGGAAACTGTCTGCATTTGTATCAGAAGAAAGGAGAGAGACGAACAGGATTTCTTTCCATGAACGTGCACGCTGCCTTCCTTTCCGTTCTGTGTCTCACGGGTGTGCCGGCCAGCCTTCTGATGGAGGCCCCGAAATGGGGATACTGTGTTCCTGGCGATAGGATCTGAGCACTCTGGGGGCCACGACGTGATGTGGATCAATGGGGTCATTGTTCTTTGGGGGGTTTCCAGTGAGGCATGGGTTTTCTCAGAACCCTGTGACTAAGCTGTGATAAGCTGCTGGCTCCCTGGGGAACCTGACAGGGTCTGCCCCTTTTGACCTTTGTGGATTTCTTGGGCTCTTCCTGGCCGTCTCCCGTGGTACCCATGGATGATTTCTTTCCTTTCTGCCATTTTTTTTTACCTTTGCTGAAAAGACAGATTCAGTGAAAGCCTGTATCTTGTTCTATTACCCAAAATGTTAGCATCCACCACACTCAGGGCACTCCCCGTGAGAAGCACCCCCCTAACATGGGCCTGTCCCTGTCCCAGGGAACGTGCAGCCCTAGCTCTAACAATCTGCAGCGTGAAGGGGGCTGGAATCTTTCCTCTGTAGTCGGTCTTTAGACCCTCTTTGGAAATAATAAATATTGTGCAAAGAAAAGTGGATAAAAATTGCATTTTAGGCAGGGTGTTGGAAGTGCCTCCCCCAGCCCAGGCACTTCCCTGCCAGGTCATTCCTTTTGGGCTAGTCATTGCTTTCCCCTTGAGGCAAATCCTCCTTGGACGAGCCATCCTGAGAGGGACTGAGGTCATTGGAAAGCTGCTGGTTGGACTCAGCACCTGTGGGCCTTGGTGTCAGAGAGACCAGAGTTTGAGTGTGGCCCAGCACATTCCGGCCGTGCAACCTCTGCCAGGTTTAGATGATCCCACTTGGATTTCTCTCCTATAGTTAGTGACAGCAGCAACCAACATACAGGAGTTAGTTCTCAACTGTGTTTGAAACGCTGGTCACCTTCTCCTTATCTCAGGTCAGACACTGTCTTGTTAACAAGCCCTCAGGAACCGGTGGTGGCATGCCAGAGACCGCTAGTTATCTCAGGGGCACGGCCTCTCGCTTTGACTATTTTCCATTGATGGGACATTTGACATCTCTGCCAGGGTTCATATTAACTTGAAGAAAATGGACATTGATGCAACTGACTCTATCTGCTGGCAATACAGTTGAACTTGTCTTGTCGAGATGCTAATAGCTTCCTGAACAATAGATCATCACCCAATAGGGACTGTTTTATTGCACCGTAGGGCCTTGTGATCTGGCAACATCCTTCCAGCATGCCTTCTGTCAGGGACTGTAGCCTTTCATTTTTTTTTCCACTTTTTGAACCAGCTCTGCCACCATGCTGGCTTCCGTACTGAGTTCCATAAACCATTAACAGACGCTCCTGTTACATACGAGTCATACTTTTAACTTGTAAAAAATTCAACCTCAGCAAGGGCATCATTCTACCCCCACACTTTTCCATCTCTGCTGCCTCCCTCACCTCTTCTTTTCTCCACCCTCACATCCTAGAAAATCCATCCAGTTGACTGGGAACAGTAGCTCACACCTGTAATCCTAGCAGTTTGGGAGGCTGAGGTGGGTGGATCACCTGAAGTCAGGAGTTTGAGACCAGCCTGGCCAACATGGTAAAACCCCATCTATACTAAAAATACACAAAATTAGCCAGCTATGGTGGTGGGCACCTGTAATCCCAGCTACTTGGGAGGCTGAGGCAGGAGAATCGCTTGAACCCGGGAGGCAGAGGTTGCAGTGAGCCAAGATCACACCATTGCACTCCAGCTTGGGGGACAAGAGCAAAACTCTGTCTCAAAAAAAAAAGAAAAAGAAAAGAAAAGAAAAGAAAATCCATCTAGTCTCAAGACGTTAGGTACCTATATGCTGACTACAAAATTGACCCATCTCTAGGATGGAGAGCTCTCCACCTCCATGGCTGTATGGCTCCCCCAGACCTCTCGACTTGCGTAGCTGTTCGTGTCTTAAGAGCATCCACATTGAACTCATCCCAGCTGAGCTCCTGGCTGCCTCCCGCACTCGCAGCAATCTTTCTCCTTAGCTCTGCAGTGGAAATGCCACTCTTCTGGTTGGTCCAGCTGAGGCCTGAGAGGAACCAGGGGGTAACAAACACCCTGGAACTTCACAGCTGGAAGCAACACTCAGTTCACTTGCTCCGTCTCTCTACCGCACTGCCTCTAGCCTGTTAGTGTTCTCGGTTTCCTGAACATCGCAGGCATGGTCCTGCCTCAGCACCCTTGGCCCCCCTCACAGTCTATATCAAATGTGTTGGGAATTCCTAGTGGCTCCACTTCAACCGTCCCCACCTAGGCACCTCTCTCTCTCACCTCTACACCACCCTGGGCCACGTCGCCATCAGGCTCTCACCTGTGTCCTGGCCACAACCCCCACCTGGTCTTGAGTGCCCTGCCCCATTCACAGGGATTCTCTGAGCATGCCTCTGCTCTAAGCCATTTCTTCAGTGGCTTCCAAGTTCACGCAAAGCAAGAGCCAAAGTCCTTTCAACAGCCTACAGAGCCCCATATTCACTGTTCTCAACAGTAGAGAGCTGGAGAGCTGGCAGCGTGAGGAACCCCAGAATCCCTGCCAGCATGGTTCGGAGGCAGCAGGCCTGGGGTGGGCCTGATAACTGGCATTTCTACCGAGTCTCCAGGCAAGGCTCTGCTGCTGGGTCTTGCCCTCCGTGATCTGTGCTCCCGGCCCCCGGGAACCACACGTGGAGGTGAAAGCAACTCCAGCTTGGATGCCAACCCACCATGTTGACTTCGAATTGACCCCACTTCCGGAAGGCCTCTATGATGTCTAAGTTATCTGCTGTTTGTTGTGAAGAGCACCCACTTAAATCTCACCCTTAGGTCAAAACAACCTTGACCATAACTCCTGTCCTTAAACAAATTCACAAAGCATTCTTGCAGATGTGAAATTTCCCTACAATTGTCCTACACCTTCCTTCTGGCACTATGTAAGTCTGAGGAGTAAAGGGGATCCACCATCTAGTCTTGCTGGTGACAGAGATATAGACATGGCTTCTGTTCGCAAGTTCCTGTTAAATGTTTCTTTCTGGATTACCGTGGTGGCTCACACCTGTAGTCCCAGCTCCTAGGGAGGGGGAGGCTAGAGGATCGCTTGAGCCCAGGAGTTTAACTCATCAGTGAGCTATGACTGAGCCACTGCACTCCAGCCTGGGTGACAGCGCAAGACCCTGTCTCTAAAAAAAATAATGAATAAATAAATGTTTCTTTCTAAGAAACTGGATTTTTCAGCCTCTTTCTTCAGCCTCTCAGCTTCCTCAGACTTTGGAGGTAGGTTTGCATAGACCTGCCCACTGCAGAACACACACCTTGTACATTCACGCCCTTACACAGGTCCTCTCTCTCTAAATGTGGTGGACCCTGGGACTCACTTTAATTAATTAAATGTGGCAGAAGTGGTGCTGCACCACTTATGGGCCTAAGCCTTAAGAAGACTTGGCAGCCTCCACTTTTGCACTCTTGGGAGCTCTGAACCACCACATAAGAAGGCCAGCTATCCTGCCAAAAGTTTCGTGGAGAGAACACACAGAAAGGCCACAGAAGGGAGAGAGGCCCTGGGACCACATGGAGTGACAGAGAAATCCAGTCATCCCAGCACCCCCATTCTGGCCAGTCCAGCTGACATCCCAGCTAATAGCAGCCACATGGAGGGCCACCAGCAAGACCAGCAGAAGAGCCACCCAGACGAGCCCAGTCCAGATTGCAGACTCATGAAGAAATAAAATGGGTTGTTTTCAGCTGTGCAGTGTGGGGGTAGTTTGTCATTTCTGCTTCTTTTCTGACCTCAGGTCACATGCCTTTTGCTGTTGTCAAACACCACAAGCACAGTCCTGCTTTGGGACTTTTGCACTTGCTGGTCTCCCAGCCTAACCTTCTTTTCTCCCAGCTACCTGCTTGTGGTGTTCTCACACCTCTTTAGGCCTCTGCTCAAATCTCACCTGAATACCCAATTTAAAATTCTGACCCTCTCAATCTCTCTCCCCAGCTTCATCTTTTCCAAAGGACTTACTACCATCAGAGGCTTCCCAGATTTACCTGCTTATTTCTTTGTGTCTGTCTCCCCCTCGAGAATGTGAATTCCTTGAGGTGCGGCCTTTCTCAGGCTCTAGAGTATGCATGGCACATTATAGGCACTCAGCAAAAAATATATTAGGAAGGAAGGAAAGAAAGAGGGGAGAGGGAGGGAAGAAAAGAGGGAAGTAAGGAGAAACAAAAGAGGGAGAGAAGGCTGGGCACAGGTGGGATTACACCTGTAATCCCAGCACTTTTGGAGGCCGAGGTGAGTGGATCACTTGAGGTCAGGAGTTTGAGAGCAGCCTGACCAACATGGTGAAACCCCATCTCTACTAAAAATACAAAAATTAGCCTGGTGTGGTGGCACCTGCCTGTAATCCCAGCTACTCAGGAGGCTGAGACAAGAGAATCTCATGAACCCAGGAGGTGGAGGTTGCAGTGAGCTGAGATCATGCCACTCAACTCCAGCCTGGGCGATACAGCAAGAGTCCATTTTAGAAAAATATAAAAAATAAGAAAAGAGGGAGAGTGGGAGGAAGAGAGGAGGGAAAGAAGAGAGAAGGAAAGACACAAAGGCAGAGCAGAAAGAGGAAGAGAAGAAGGAAGGAAGGCCAGCCCACTTTGCAAGTAGATTGTTATAGAAAACACCTGGCAGGCTGCCCAGCACATCATAGAAGACCCATAAAGCAAAGCGTCCCACTCCACAGATCCCCTCGGTGAGGATCGAGGTGGACAGCAAGGGAACTGAGGCCAGGGAGGCAGATGAAAGGGGAGAGGGCCCAGAGCAGGAGTCTGGAGCTGAAGATGGGCTCGAAACACTCTGAATTTTTTCTGTTTGGGACTGGCTTGGCTCCAAATCCTGGCTCTTGTCCTGAGTGGAGGAAGAAGCCAGCCTGGCTGTCTCCCCTGCCCTTGCAAATCCAAGGCTTCTCCTTCATCCCCTGGGTTCAGGATTGAGAACAAGAAGAGGAACCTCCACAGGGCCACCCAACGGTAGCAAGAGCCCTTCTGTTGTGCCTGGATCTCAGCCACGTAGGAAAGGCTGTGGCACTATCAGCTTCAGGGTATTTGGGAACATCCCACCCTCAACCACACACTGAGCTTCTGGAGCCACAGTTCTCAAACACTGTGTACAAAGAACATTGGGAATTTGTTAACATGCAGGTTCCTGGGCCTGGCCTAGATTCTAATTTGAAAGGGCCGGGCCCAGACATACGCATGCTTTTAACAAGCTCCTCTGTGATTCCAGATTCTGATGCAGATAGTGCCTGGGCCACTCTGGGCGGTCCTGCTCCCTGGGAACTTGTTACCTTCCCCAGGACTTTGATGTGTGTCAAAGATGACGGAGAGTCCTCAGAACCCACTGTGGGCAGAGGAGGGACCAGCAGAGCTGGCAGTCCTCTCTGCTTACTCTGTCTTTGCTGGACCTCCCTCTCATGAAACTGCCCCCACCTTTGATTCTTTCTCCAGGACACATATTTACCTGTCTGCACATGATCTCCCCAGCAGAGAGCATTCAGGAGTCATGAGGTCAGAAGAACAGGGAGGGGAGCATTGGAGTCATCCCCCTGCCCCTTCACCCCAACCCCTGCGAGGAGCAACATGGAGTGTGAGTCAGGGCAATGAGAATGAAGAAAGGCCCCACAGGGCTGTGTAGGGCAGGAATAAGGGGCTCCCTGTAAGAAGTCAGGGCATTGTCCCATATTTGTCCTACCAGGGGAGTCCTGTCTTCTGCATCTTGACTAGACATTAGAGGCAGGCCTAAATTCTTTATCTGGGTATGTTCAGAAGAAACATAGGCCTGGCAGAGTCAGCACTGGATGGTGAGTGGAAGGATGAATGGATGAGTGGGTAGATAGATACATGAATGAATGGATTAATGAATAGATGGATGGGTGGATGAATGGATGGATGGAGTGGGTGGATGAATGGACGGATGATGGATGGGTGGATGAGAAGATGAATGGATGGTGCATGGAGTGGGTAGATGAATGGGTGGATGGATGGATGACAAATGGAGTGGCTGGCTGGTGGATGAGTGATGGACAGGTGGATGGATAGAAGGATGATGGATGAATAGATAGATGAAAAGATGGATGTTAGAGTCGGTGGAAGGATAGATGGATGAGTGGGTAGATGAATGAATGGAAAAATGGAAAGATGGCTGGTGGATTGATCAGTGGATGATAAATGGAGAGGGTGGATATATGAGTGGATATATAGAGGGATGATGGATAGACAAAAAGATGGATGATGGAGTGGGTAGATGGATAGATGGATGGATGATAAGTGGATGAATGAATGGGTGGATGAATGGATGAATGGATGGATGGATGGATGGATGGATGGATGGATGGATGGATGGACAACCTTCACCTCTTTGGTTTGAGGTTTGGATTCCATGCTCTCCGGGGTTCCTGCCAGTCCTG
The DNA here is from genome assembly GCF_028878055.3 of Symphalangus syndactylus. NCBI lineage: Eukaryota > Metazoa > Chordata > Mammalia > Primates > Hylobatidae > Symphalangus > Symphalangus syndactylus. The sequence goes on from NC_072427.2 coordinate 88,745,595, forward strand.
GTTGTGTGAGGGTCCATCACTGTGGAATCAGACTGTTGGCTGTGGGGGCTGGTGGTGGTTCTTACGCTGGCAGGGAAAGTGTGAGAGCAACTTGGGGGTGAGACAGGATGAGAAAGAATTGTTGAAGGAGAGAGAGGGAAAGGAGGGCAATAGCAAGGTAGTGGGGGGAGGAGAAAGGTGAAAGAGAGAAAATGGGTAAAGTAAACTGAGTCTGATAGCTTTGAAGGTTTCCCAAATTGCAGACCCAATTACTTCTAATAACACCTTGGAGCTCCTTGGCGCCTTCTCCCAGAAGCTCAAAGCCTTTTATTGATGCTGTGAAGCTGCTTGACGTTCCAGCAGGGAAGACAGAGATGTGCCATTAATAACACCATTTATTGACCAAGGTCATAGGGCACTGGGAGCAGGCCCTAGAGGGGCACGGGGCTGGGCACACAGGGGAAACATTCCCTCCCCTGATCTTCCCTCCTCACCGCCCCGCAGGCCTGGTGCCTTGTACGGTCTGCCCTGCCCGAATGCTCAGTGAGCCCAACCATGAATTCATAAGCATTAGTAAGTCACCGGTTCTCACGACACATTGTGAGGTCACAGCTGTAACCGACTCATTTTCAAACCAAGGACGCCCAGACTGGGGCAAGCCAAGTGACTCCTCCTAAGTCACTCAATGTGTCAAAGCTGGAACTGGGAAGGGGTGAATTTCAAGATTTGAAGGCCAAGGTTTATCTTTAGGCCACCTGGCTGGTGTGTCCACAAGCCAACATTGCAAAGGAAAGTGATGAAATCAATAGTTGCTGCAGCCCCCAGAGCACTCTCTCTGCCATCACCATGTGGGGCTTCAAGCCACTTTGCTTCAAGCCACTTGGCTTCACAGGGCCTCAGTTTCTTATCTCGCTGCCCCCCTTGCTGGGTGGGCCTCCCTCTTCCCAACCTGCTCTTCCACATCCCTCCCTGCCTTGATTAACTGAGGTCCTCCTTGTTACCACAGTCACAGGCTGAGGGTTCTGCAGGTTAGGATGGAGGGGGTGGACTGGCATTCCTCAGGCCTGAGTCAAAGAGCTAAATTATCCAATAAAGCAGCATTACCAACCCCCTAAAAAGAATCCTCAACACAGCAGCCAAGAATGCACCTGAAAGGGCGTGATTTCTTGGCTTCCTGGCTCCAGAAGTACCCTTTATACCTTTATGGAGATGAGAAAAATGCAGTGCATTCTTGAGCTGGGCCTCAGGGGAAGTCTTGTGGAGACTGGCAGGGGTGAGGCGGGTAATCACCCTGCCTGGGGCCATGAGTCCTCCACCTGCAGGTTCCCAGGAACCGGTCCCAGGCTGCGGAGCAGGGGAGGGGGCAGTGGGGTTGGGGGTGCACCCAACTCTGAGTGCAGGGCTGCTAAGAGACAGGCTGGGAGAGGGAAGGAGGAGGGGCAGCTCAGTGGCTGCTCCAAGATCATGGCACGGCTTGTGCCCCATGACTGTGGCTGGGCCCATTCAATCTGCTCTGTCTGCTTCCCCAGTAGAGCAGTGGCACCATGGGGGGCAAGACCCTGGTCTCAAAAGCCTCTATAGCTTCAGGGACAAGCACAGCTCCTGGCATGCATGTTAGCAGGTGCCTAAGACTTTTCTATGAGAAGGACTGATGATGAATGAATGGGTGGTGGATGGATAGAGGGATGCATGGAGGATGAATAGATGGAGAGATGAATAAACAGATGGACAGATAATGGAGAGTGATGGATGGTGGGTGGATGATGAATGGATGGATGGACAGTTGGGCTACTGATGGATGAATAATGGACCAATGGGTGACAGATGAATGATGGATGGTGAATGGATGATGAAAGGATGGAGGGATGATAAATAGAGGGTGTATGAACAGATGAGTGGATGGATGGATAGATGATGAATGAGTGATGGATGGTGGATCAATGTGAGTGGATGGGGGGATGGATAAATGGATAATGGATGGTACATGGGTGGATGGATGCACAGATAGAAAAATGAACAGGATTCTGGGACACAAGGAAGATATTTGGGATCCTGCCCAAATCCCCATTGTAGCAGGCAAGTCAATGAAATACTGAAAAGAGCCATGCTTACGAATGGGGTGTTTAGAAGGAGGAGGAGCCCCTCTTTCCTCTTCGCCAGCAGCCCACGCAGGACCCAGGCTTGGATGTACAGGCACAGAGCAGGAGAGGAGAGTGACAGAGGGAGAAAGGGGTGCTCAGGAGCGGTGGGGAGCGAGGATGGGGGCCCACAGCCTCCCAGCTTCCCTGGCCTCCACCTCTGCCTTTCCCCCAAGTCAACTGGCAGGCCCCGGCCAGGCTCGCAGTTCTGGGGAGAGTCTAACCTGGGGCGTGACTCTGCTCTGTAGACAGGAGCTGCAGGGGCCCCCAATTACACCTACCCTTTCCCTGCACACCTTTCATCTGGTGCAGAGGGCTGTGATTACCCACCCCCCACCCTTCTTACAAGTGACATAAAACTGTGGCATTCAGAGCGGCGACTTTCAAGCTGCCCTTGACTTCATGAGCTGCCAGTGGAGTTCTTGAGCTGGGTCAGAAGGAGGGGCGGTAATTGCGTGTTGCTGCTGGAGGGAGTCCTCTGCTCTGACATTAGGTCTGAGGGGCATCTGGGGGAGCAATTGAAGGCTGACAGGTGCAAGAGGAAGTTGGTCACTGCCTTCCAGTTGGGCCTGGCGCCCAGGCCGAGGAGCCTCCAAACCTCTTGGCACAGAGGATCTGCCTGAGCTCACAGTGGAGCCCAGCCCTTGATACCCACACCTGGCCTGAAATAACCCTCCCCTTTGCAGGTGGCGGGGGCTGTACCTGGAAGCGAATGAGCTGAAGCTCCAGGGGCCCAATCTACTCCAACCCAGGGAGCACCCAGAGCTTCTGGGAGCTATAGAGGGTTGTAGGTGAGGAGAGGATGTCAGAATTCAATCTATTTAAAAGAGATTGCAGAAGGGCAGAGGAAGAGACCTGAATCTCCATGGCACTAACGCTTTCTGGTGATTTATTTGCGTTCTAAATAGGAACTCATATTTGCATCTTACTTTGATTTAATGACTTTATATTATTTTTCTTAAAGAGAGCAAATTGTCTAAGCTTCAATCCAAAGCACCTGAAAGGGCTCCTGACTGCTGGTGTGTTCACAAGTCAGTGGCAAACAATTGTGAGCTGGAGGTGAGACCCACCCTGGCCTCCACCCAGCCCCATCAACCACACAGAGGCTGGGTGCCGTGCACTCATCACAGGATGGAGACGTTTGCTCAAGGACTCCAAGCATCGGGGCCGCTGCCCTGTCTGCTGGGTGTCCCCAGACACGTTGCCTCCACGCGGGCTGGTGCTCATCTGCCTCTGCCTCATTCCGCCAGAGATCCCCTCTGGCACTCTCGACACAGAACAAACCAAAGCCCCCCTGCAGCTGAGAAACGCTATTTTGATGACTCCCCCACCCCGTGCCTCTTCCCAGGTCATGAGTCAAGCCACTGCTTGAAGGAGCTCCTCCCTCAGGCCAGGCACCGCACCAGCTGCCGTCAGCTGCATAGCTGGGCCTATTTCTCTTGTTCGCTGTGGTTACAGGTGGAATCATGCCCCACCCACAAACCCCGGGGCAGGATACCTGGTGTCCCTTGTCCCTTCCAGAGGGACACCTGTGCTCTCATGCAGCAGCTCTGGCAGACACATTCTTCCGGTAACCCCATCTCCTCTTCCGCAGGGCCAGCTCAGGAACATCCAGTGCCCCTACTCCTCTCCTGATATCCCCATAGGCACAGTGGCAAAGCAACCCTTTCCCACCCATTTTCCCATCTGCCCCTGCTCACTGCTGCCAGGGAGGTGCCACCTCCACGCCTACCCACTCTTAGGAAAGGACGTAATCCACCCTCCCTCCAAGAGCTCATGGACTGCCAGGGTCCTAAACATCATCCCGCACTTCTGCCGTGTGGGGGCAAGACCTCTCCAAGTGCCCCCACTGGCTGCTGCCCTCCTCCAGTCCTGCCTGGGGCCCCATGCCAGACCTGCCTCAGCTCTCCTCTGTGGGAGGATGTAGTCGTTGAATTGTGTCCCCTAAAAAGAAATGTTCAAAAAGATATATTCACAATCCCCAGTACCTGTGAATGTGCACTTATGTAGAAATCGGCTCTTTGCAGTTGTAGTGAAATTAAGAAGAAGTCATACTGGGCTGCAGTGGGCCCTAGATCCAATGAGTGTCCTTATTAGAGACAGAAAATGTCACATCGAGACAGAGAGGAGGAGGCCACATAAGATGCAGGCAGAGAGTGACATGGCCACGAACTAAGGAGAGCCAGGGATTGCTGGAGCCACTGAAGCTGGAGAAAGGCAGGGACCGATTCTCTCAGAGCCTCCCGGTGAAACCAGCGCTGCAGTCACCTTGATGGCAAACTTTCGCCCTCCAGAACTGTGGGAGGACCAATTTCTGTGACTTTAAGTCGCCGGTTTGTGGTGCTTTATCGCATCAGCCTCAGCGAACGCATGCCGAGGCTGGCAACCACGACAGCAGCTGCAGCCCAGCCCAGGCCGGCCCTGCCACCCTCTCCTGCTGGATCCTTCCCTGGGACAGCCCAGGCCTCCCTTCCAGAGACAGGGAAGCACAAGGAACAGGGTGAGGGGCCGGGCAGGGTGGGCCCCACGACCCTGTGGAGCTGGCCCAGGGAGGGAGAACCCCTAGACACATTTGGCACCCCAAGGGGAGACAGACCTCGGATTGAACCACACCTTGACATGTGTACTTGGGATTTGTCTTTTCGACAGAGGGAGAGGTCAAAAAGTAAAATAGAATTCCAGCTTTAGGGCAAATGACTGAGACCATCAATTCATGTGTAGGTATTGACTGAGGTTGATCATTTTGACTCTCAGACTGTGTTGTAAATGATAATCGCCATGAATTCTGCAAATGATTGATGGTGCAACAGTTTAAATCCCTAGGAAGGAGTTGGCTAAGGTTCTGTCAACACAACCTCAAGCCCTCGGTGTTTTTGGCTTCTTCAGGAGAACTGCATGATGGAAAACATTTTTTTTTTCTTTTTAATCATAGCTGCCTGAATTGCTCATCATTGCTTAGACGGCTTGTGAAGGCAAACATATTGCCCCATAAATTCTCAATTGTCCTGTGCAGAGTGTCATGAGTCACCCGGGGTTCTTAAGGATGAATGGATGGTGGAGCAGCTTCTCAGGAAGATTAGCGAGAAGTCACGGCTGCGCTTGCCAGGCCAGGCCTCTGCAGAACTGACTCACGTGGACAAGGAAACAGCATCAGGGTAGGCGGCCTGACAGGGAACTTTGAGAGCAGCGATTCTGCAACCTTCCACGTAGGCGTACCCACATGTGTCGGGGCGTCTCCCCATTTTGTTGTTGCTTTTTCTTATAGGTATGTACAGTAAGTCTTCACTTAACATGCTTGATAGGTTCTTGGAAACTGTGACTTTCGGCAAAATGACATATAATGCAACCAGTTCACCACAGGTTAGTTGATATAAACAAGAGTTAAGTTCTTAAGGCATATTTCTGGTCGCGAAAACATCACCAAATTTTTATTGTTGGTCTTATTTTTATTTATTTATTTATTTTTTTGCTTTTTGTTTTTTTGAAACAGTATCTCCCTCTGCTGCCCAGGCTGGAGTGTAGTGGCACAATCATGGCTCACTCTATCCTCCACCTTCCAGGCTCAAGTGATCCTCCCACCTCAGCCTCCCCAAGTAGCTGGGACCACAGACACATACCACCACACCCAGCTAATTTTTTTTTTTTTTTTTTTGAGACAGAGTCTCGCTCTGTCACCCAGGCTGGAGTGCAGTGGCGCGATCTCGGCTCACTGCAAGCTCCGCCTCCCAGGTTCACGCCATTCTCCTGCCTCAGCCTCTCCGAGTAGCTGGGACTACAGGCGCCCGCCACCACGCCCGGCTAATTTTTTGTATTTTTAGTAGAGACGGGGTTTCACCGTCTTAGCCAGGATGGTCTTGATCTCCTGACCTCATGATCCGCCTGCCTCGGCCTCCCAAAGTGCTGGGATTACAAGCGTGAGCCACCGCGCCCGGCCTACCTGGCTAATTTTTAAATTTTTGTAGAGATGAGATCTGGTCTCACCTCCTGGTCTCAAGCAATCCTCCTCCCTTGGCCTCCGAAAGTGCTGGGATTATAGGCATAAGCCATCACACCTGGCCCAAATTTTGAAATAAAGATCAAAACATTTCTAATATTAAACATTGAAACAAATATGAGCTTTTCATACATTTACGAAAAATTAATAAAAACTAGTAACACTACTGAAAGCAATCTGCAGATTTGGTACAATCTCTGTCGAAATAGTTCACACGAATAGAAAAAAAACTTAAACTTTGTATGGAACCACAAAAGACCCCAAATAGCCAAAGAAATCCTGAGCAAAAAGAACAAAGCTGGAGGCATCACGCTGCCTGATTTCAAAATACGTTGCAAGGCTATAGTAACCCAAACAGCATGGCACTGGCATTGAAACAAACACATAGACCAATGAAACAAATTATTGACAGAAATTAATCCATGTATTTATAGTGATCTGATATTTGACAAAGGCACCGAGGACACTCTTCAGGGAAAGTGTGGAGTCCTGATAAGATAAGTAAGCAACAATCAGGAAGGGCCCCAGGTGGAGAATGGCCCCAGGTGGGGAATACCAACGAATAATGTTCTGAGAGATGGCCAATCACAAACAACCTGATGACAGGATGACAATGACCTAGTTCCTGGTGGCCCCAGCAGCATGACCTCCTTTTGTTGGCCCCTCCAGCATGACCCTATAAAACTTCCCTCCAGCCCCTGCCTTTTTGTAGACAGCCCATTGCAACCTTGCAACCTTGCAACATATTCTCATACCTTCTCTAATAAATCTGCCTTTCTTTACCTACTACTCTCTTGGCAAATGCCTTTACCACCTGTGACACCAGCCCTAGCTGGTCACCACCCATGACAGAAAGGCAGAAATCTGCCTTCTTTACCTTTTTTCATGTATGTGTTGGCCATTTGTATGTCTTATTCTTGGAAATATCTGTCAGATCATTTGCCCATTTTTAAATGGAATTGGTTTTGTTATTGTTGTTTCGCTCTTGAGGTGTTTGAGTTCCTTGTATATTCTGGATACTAATCCTTTGTCAGATGAATACTTTACAAATATTTTCTCCTATTCTGTAGATTGCGTTTTCATTTTGTGGATTGTTTCCTTCGCTGTGCAGAAGCTTTTTAGTTTGATATAATCCCATTTGTTTATTTTTGCTTTTGTTGCCTGTGCTTTTGAGGTCTTATTTGTAAAATCTTTTCCCAGACCAATGTCCTAAAGTATTTCCCTGTTTTGTTTTTTCTAGGAGTTTTATAGTTTTGGGTCTTGCCTTTGAGGTCTTTGATCCATTTTCAGGTGGCTTTTGTATGCAATGAGAAGTGGGGGCCTAGTTTTATTCTGCTGACATCTGCACTCCCAACGTTTATTGGAGCAATATTCACAATAGTCAAGATATGGAATCTTGGCTTGTGTCCAACAACAGATGAATGGACAAAGAAAAACGGGGCGTATATACACTATGGAATACTATTCAGCCATATATAAGAATGAGATCCTGTCATTCATGGTAATGCCCTTCCATTGCAGGATCAGATCCACATCCACACTCACTCCAGACAAACGGAACTGGAGAGCATGATGCTGAGTGAAACAAGCCAGGAACAGAAAGCGAAACCCTGCACGCTCTCACTTACACATAGAAGCTAAAAAATGTGGATCTCATAGACAAAAAGTAGAACAAGGGGCCAGGTGTGGTGGCTCATGCCTGTAATCCCAGCACTTTGGGAGGCTGAGGCGAGTGGATCACCTGAGGTTGGGAGTTCGAGACCAGCCTGACCAACATGGAGAAACCCCGTCTCTACTAAAAATACAAATATTAGCCGGGCGTGGTGGCACACGCTCGTAATCCCAGCTACTTGGGAAGCTGAGGTGGGAGAATCACTTGAACCCAGGAGGCAGATGTTGTGGTGAGTGGAGATTGCACCATTGCACTCCAGCCTGGGTAGCAAGACTGAAACTCTGTCTCAAAAAAAAAAAAAAAAAAAAAAGTAGAACAGGGAATGTTGGAGGCTGGAAAGGATAGGGGGAAGAGGGGGAAAAGAGAGAGACTTGTTAAAGGACATAAAATTACAGCTAGATAGGAGGAATAAATCATCATGCTCTATACAACCGTGGGATGACTCTGGTTAATTATAATATATCATATAGTTTCAAATAGCTACAAGGAGGATATGAATGTTACCCACACAAACACATGATAAATGTTTGAGATGAGGGCTGGGTGCATTGCCCTGATCTGGTTACCATCAAATGTTTTGCACACGTTCTTCTATCTGTGTCATATTTAACAATAAAGAAGTTTCCCCATCTTTAGGCTGGGCATGGTGGCTCACGCCTGTAATCCTAGCACTTTGGGAGGCTGCAGCAGACTGATCACTTGAGGTCAGGAGTTTGAGACTAGCTTCGCCAACACAGTGAAACCCCGTATCTACTAAAAATACAAAAATTAGCCGAGTATGGTGGCAGGCGCCTGTAGTCCCAGCTACTTGGAAGGCTGAGGCAGGAGAATCACTGGAACCCGAGAGGCAGAGATTGCAGCCAGCCGAGATTGAGCCATTGCACTCCAGCCTGGATGACAGAGCGAGACTCCATCTCAAAGAAGTTTCCCCATGTTTAAAAGTCTGAAACCATTGCTTTAGTCCACCCACTCTATTATACATCACATGGATGGAAACGTTACTACGTACCCCACAAATACGTACAATTATTATGTGACAATTTAAAACATTTAGAAAAACAAACAAAAACAAGTAAGATAATTATGTACCCAATTATTTCAGTTCAGGGTGGAGTATCTGGAGCTTCTCCTGGCAACTCCGGGTGGAAGGCGGGAGCCGGCGTGGACAGAACACCCTTCCATCACGGGGTGCACCCACACCCACATTCCCGCAGACGGGGACAATTTAGACCTGTGAATTCACCTAATGTGCACAGTTTGGGCTGCAAGAGGAGAAAGCTAGCGTGGACACTGGGGGAATGTGCAGACTCCACACAGACAGAGGCCCCTGGCTGGGGAGTGGTTTTTTTGTCTCATCAACATTGTAATAAAATGACATTGAATAAAATGACGTTATTTGGGGACCTGCTGCACTGCATACATGGGGACATTCTGTAAGCGCAGAGGAGTAAACACAGGTCCCCCTCTCTCTAAGCATGTAGTAGAGTACACACAGGTGTACACTGATCTACTTTATGTATAAAGTAGCCAGTGGACTTAAAGCAACCGTTTTCAGACTTTTAAAGGTGGGGAAACTTCTTTATTGTTAAATATGACACACATAGAAGAACGTGCATAAAACAAACAAACAAAAACACAACTCAATAGCGATCACAAAGCAGACCCCTGTGGCCAGCACTGACCAGCCCTGCCTCCATATTGCCTTAAGAAAAAGAAACACCTGCTGGAGAAAAAAAAGCAATCCTCTATTTCGGAAAGCATGCTTAGGTGGTAAATTATAAAGGAAAGCAAAAGAGTTATTACAGCAGAAGTTCTCTGGGTAGAAAAGAGAGGAGTGGGGCGGAGGGGACCGGGATTGGGAAGGAACACAGAGCAATGAGGACCTTGTTGGCCCCAGGCTCCCCGTGTGCCCATCCCTGCCCGGTGCTCTGTGCAGCAGGCCTTTGTTCTTCTTCATGGCTGTGTGGCATTCTGCTGTGGGATTCCATTGTGAATACTCTTCTGGACTGCCTCAGTCTGGGGCTATGATGATATGTTGCCGTAAACTCTCTGCGTCTTGCTAGGGAGTGTGTGAAGGCCAATGCATTCTCCCCTTTCTCCCTTCCTTCTTCTCCCCTGCCCATCCTCCTTCCCTCTCTTTCTTTCTCCCTCCCTTTCTTCCTGCTTCCTGAGACAGGACTGTGAGGCCCTGTCTGCTCCTGACTGGGGCAGCATGGAGCCCCCACCAAGGCTGCATCCAGGAAAGCAAACCTGTGTCTGATCTCCCGAATGCCTGCAATGGTGCCCCTTGCTCAGTGCTTCCTCCTCCCAGCCCACTGAGGGTGCACACTAGACACAATTTTCAGCCTTGGCTACCAGATCTTTTCCTCCTCAGCAGAAATATGCATGATGCAATTTGTAAGGAGCAGCCTGTGACCTTGGGATCCGTAAAGGGCCCAGGCTTTGCTCAGGTGATTCTTGTCTGGATGACCCCCTCCCCTACTCCTCCAGTTACCCTGTGCATCCAGCTCAACTTCTCATAACCCACCTCCTCCAGGAAGCCTCCTGGGGTTGCCCTAACCCCTGTACACTCTCCTTCTCATGCTCCTGGTGCCTTGGGATCTACACTGCACCCCCTGTCCCCACTCTGTGTGCAGGAGGATGGGTGTGTGAATGCTATCAGGTTGTTTCATTTCTCACCAGGTTAAAAACGTTCGCATCTTCTGATTGGACAGTCCAAGTTCCAGAACTCTATTCACATAAATGCTACCAGAAGTGCTTCAGGATGAATGAACAGGCTGTGTTGAGTGTATAAACATGGGCACACACCTTCAATACAGCACCTGGTTATAGTGAGCCGAGATCTCACCATTGCACTCCAGCCTGGGCAATAAGAGCAAAACTCTGCCTCAAAACAAACAAGCAAGCAAGCAAACAAACAAACAGAGAAAACTGAGACAGTTAAGTGGGAAGAGCAAGTTTCAAGCAACAAGCCTAGCATAGTTCCACGTTTAGAAAAAACCCAGACTCCCACAAGTGTCAGGGTTGTGTGCATGGGAACGGCTCAGGAAGGGCACATGGTCAGCTGTGTTAGGATTGACTCAGAAAGTACAGTGGGGAAGCTTCCATCACTTCCTTTATACAGTTTGTATTGTTCAGACTTGTTATAATGAGCATGTGCTTACTTTCATAATTAAAAAGTAACAATAAAATGTGGAATTAAGAAATAAAACAATTTGCTAAAAGCTATGGAAATGTACTACACAAAGAGTGAAACCTAACGCGAACTATGAACTGTAGTTAACAATCTATCAATATTGCTTCATCAGTTGTAACCAATGGAGCACACTAATTAATGCAAGATGCTGAGTAGGGGAATGTATGTCAGGGAGAAGGAATATGGGGAGACTCTCTGTGCTAGCTACATAATTTTCCTCTAAACCCGATATGGTTTGGCTGTGTCCCCACCCAAATCTCAACTTGAATTGTATCTCCCAGAATTCCCACTTGTTGTGGGAGGGACACAGGAGGAGGTAATTGAATCATGGGGGCCAGTCTTTCCCACACTATTCTCATGATAGTGAATAAGTCTCATGAGATCTGATGGGTTTATTAGAGTTTCCACCTTTGCTTCTTCCTCTTTTTCTCTTGCCACCACCATGTAAGAAGTGCCTTTTGCCTCCTGCCATGATTCTGATGCCTCCCCATCCATGGGGAACTGTAAGTCCAGTTAAACCTCTTTTTCTTTTTCTTTTTTTTTTTTGAGACAGAGTCTCGCTCTGTCACCCAGGCTGGAGTGCAGTGGCGCAATCTCGGCTCACTGCAAGCTCCGCCTCCCGGGTTCATGCCATTCTCCTGCCTCAGCCTCTCTGAGTAGCTGGGACTACAGGTGCCCGCCACCACGCCCGGCTAATTTTTTGTATTTTTAGTAGAGACGGGGTTTCACCATGGTCTCGATCTCCTGACCTCGTGATCCGCCCGCCTCGGCCTCCCAAAGTGCTGGGATTACAAGCATGAGCCACCACGCCCAGCCTTAAACCTCTTTTTCTTCCCAGTCTTGGGTATGACTTTATCAGTAGCGTGAAAATGGACTAATACAAAACCTAAAACAGTTCTAAAAATAAAGATTATTTTTAAAAAGAGAGAAATAAGATAACTAATGGATACTCAGAGTAGAGCAGAAATTAGCAATTTTTTTTTTTTCTGCAAAGGGCCAGATGATACAGTAAATAATTTTGGCTTTGAGGGCCATGAGGCCTCTGTGGAAAAGACTCACATTTGCAGTTGTCTTGTAAAAGCAGCCTTAGGCGATATGTAAATGAAGGAGTGTAGCTGCGTTCCAATAAAACTTTATTTACAAAAATAGGTGGCAGGGCCAGGGCTGTAGTTTCCCAGCCCCTCGTGCAGAAGCAAGGAAGGGTTTGGGTAGGTTTCTCATCAGATCAAGGAAAACGCTGAGAAGTCACCCACTCATCTCCGACAAGCTAGGAACCCCAGAAAACAGTGAGATTCTTTTCCTTGCTATGGTAGCTGGTTTTTGTCACATTCATAGCAACATAGATTTTAAAAATGGACTTACTAGTTCAGTTTCACATTGTCTGACCTCAACTGAGCTGAGGGTCGTTAATGGTTGAGGATACAGAGAGTGCTGATAATTTAGTTAGACAAGATTCTTCAAAAAATAATTGCTCTGCTCCCTCTGGGCCATTGCACCAGCTCCTCTGCCTTCTGCAAGGATTTCTCCTTCTGCAGATGTGGCCGTATGATTTCCAAGGTCCGGGACTACCATAGCTTTGGTATGTGGGTTCTTGCTCTGGGGAACTTGGAAGCGCTGGTGAAAAGGTCAGCTGGAGAAAACTATTGTTTTCATTTCATGAGAAAGATGAAAAAGAGAAATTACACAAAATGCTTTTGGTAAATGGTGAAGTTGTGTGGACAGAAAGGAGAAACATTAGGCGTTCTCATTCTCAGTGTTCACTCTGCAAAGACTACGGGGGAGAAGAACAGATGAGACAGTGGCCCCGTTGTTGGTCCTGTCATGAGTCAGGTCCGAAATACGTGATATCTGTTCAGTATCTCATGGAATTCTCACAGCAATTCTGTGAATTAGGGATGAATGTACCCATTTTGCAGATGAGAAGCACAAGGCTTAGAGAAATTGAGTACGTTTTCCAGGAAATTATAGCTTTAAAACTGCTAAATATTGGAGAGGATCTGAATCCACAGTCCGCCCAGGAACCACCTCTAGTGAGGGAAGTGTTGTGAGTGTGTTTCCTTCCTGTTCCAGTTGGCCTCAAATGCCTGGCTCTGGGTCTGCCTGCATCGGTGTGCGTGTTCCATGAACGGTGACACACGTGTGAGTGTCACCACCTCAGCAGCGGCCTGCTCTGCTGACTCTGCTGACTCAGCCCCCACGAGGGCCACCCTGGGCTGGGCCGCCCATGCCCTGAGCCATGAGGGATTTTCCGCAGTCCTGAGTCAGATCAGAGGCCGGGAAGGGCCGCTCAGAAATCAGCTTCGTGGGTGAGCTCACGCTGGCAGGGGAGGCCGGGGAGGCCAGTGCCGCAGAGGTGAGAGATGGGAGCAGCTTTGTTCACGGTCACCGGTGCCGTTCCATCCCTCCACTGCCGTTTTCTCCTGTTACAGCCACACTCTGAGAGCTTTGGACCAGTCTCCTGCCCGTCCTGGCTGAGCAGGATTGGGCGGTAGCTCCCTGCTTCTCACCCAGTGGGCGCTCAGTGCTGTCTGCTGAGTGAGATGACCGCGTCCAAGCCTCGGCTGTCTCTTGCCTCTCCTCCACGGTGTATGCACTGGCTGAACACTAAACGGCTATAGCAGGAGAGACGGGGCTTGTGGTGGAACAACAAGGTGTTTGCTCAGCCATGTGTGTGGCCCCTCAGGCAGCAATGACCTCCATTCACTGGTTCATTCATTCACTCGTCATTTCCTGTTCTCTCTGCCTGGAACTTCCTTTTGGACACCGACATTTCTATGTCCTGCACTTCCTTCGGTTTCTGCTCAAATGACCCCTTAGAGATGCCTGTCCTGTGGCCACCACAAAGACCACAAACAACAGAGAATGTCTCAGGATAGGGGTTGAACAGACACCTCTGAACCAGGATACCTGCTCCTCAGCCTTCCTGCCTGGAATTGATGCCTCCTGTTCTGCCACCAGGGAGGAATCTGCCCTCTCTCCTCCTTCCCTGTGGAGACAATTGGGAAAGCGTGGAGGAAGCAGCTCAAACGGAAACCTTCATCTCTGCTTTAGTCTCCAGTGCCATACCCAGTTGTCTTTCTTCATTGCATCTCCATGTGCTAATTGCCTGTCTTCTCCAGTGAAAGGTCTGCCCACAGCAGTGAGGACCTATAAAGCTTGATCACTGCTGTATGGCCAGTCCCGAGAATAGTGCCTGGCACCCTGTGCACACTGATAGAGAATTTAAAAATTATCGTGCTTTCTTCTCAACTGTATTAGTCCATTTTCACGCTGCTGATAAAGACATACCCAAGGCTGGGCAATTTACAAAAGAAAGTAAATTTATTGGACTTACAGTTTTACGTGGCTGGGGAGGCCTCACAATCATGGTGGAAGGTGAAAGGCACGTCTCATATGGCGGCAGACAAGATAAGAGAACTTGTGCAGGCAAACTCCACTTTTAAAAGCATCGGATCTCATGAGACTCATTTACTATCATGAGAACAGGGCAGGAGAGGCCCACCTCTATGATTCAATCACCCCCGCATCTGGGTTCCTCCCATGACATATGGGAAGTGGGAGTTACAATTCAAGATAAGATTTGGGTGGGGACACAGCCAAACCATATCACGATCTCTATGGAGTAGAAAGTGACAATCTTTCATAATCCTAAACCTCCTCCCAAATTGTTCATTTAACAATTTGCTGTACATTCTTCCACATTTTAAAGCAGATGTTAATTTTTAAAAACAACCATGGATGCTCTTATATTTAGCATTTTGCAACGTGCATAGCAATATACCTCAAACGTCTTTCCACATAAGTACACCACTTAACTTGTTCTTTCAAGTCATATACTATATTCCACTGGTAGATGTGCCATAGCTTATGTGATAAAAATCTTGCTGATAGAAGTTCAGGTTGTTTTCAAATTTGGCTCTTCTAAAGCATACTGTAATAAATAGTACACATACACACACACACACACACACAAATAAATAAACAGTACACATGCTTTCATGTCTTTGTGTAATGATGGAAACATTTCAGAAGCTGATCAATGGATCTGAAGAGTTTTAATTTTATTAGACATTGCTAAGCTGCTCTCCCAAAGACTGAAAAGAAAACAATAAAACAACGAAAAACTAAAAGAGCTATCACCGTAATATATTTGTACATTCTCCAGTGTTGCTACACATACAAGTAGCAGTAAAATAAAAATACTTTAACAAAAACTTAGGAGTCCACAGGATTTTTTAAAAAAGAGGATCCCTAAATGTAAGCTTGGGAAATGCTGGTTTAAGGAAGACTAAGTTGAATGTTACACATCTCAGGCTTGGTCTGACTTGGAGAGGTGGGAAGTTTGTTGGAGCTGGTGAGAGATCCCAGGAGCTGTGAGAATTCCTGCTCGCAGCTTTGATGGTAGCTCTGAACAACTTAGTTCATTCACAGGATGGAGCCCAAGCGTACTTGGCGGTGAGTGGAGGAATCTAGTGTTCAGACGAGGGGCAGACCAGAGCTAAATTAGGGGCTCCCGGAATTATGCTATTAGACCACTGAAGTGTAGGCAGGGAAGCCAAGGCACATGGCCAGAGCATGGCATTGGAGTGGGAGATGTCAGAGGGGAGAGGGCTGTGACTCAGGAGTCATTCAGGCCCCACATCTGACCCCGTGGTCCCAAGAGGTCTGCCTGCTGACTGGGAGACCGCTGCCCTGCTCAAGTGCTTTCTGCCTTGGTCCTGAGGGCTCTGTCCTGGGGATGCTGCCGGAATCACAGGAGTCTCTGTCCTGGAGGGCTGGGAGGGCAGTTGGCAACTGAACAGCCCACTGGCCATCCTGCCTAGCTGGACGCGTGGGTTGTCTTTCATTTGTTATGACTAAGAATAGCACATTACCTCTTAAAAACTTTCCAGGCCTAGAAAATCTTCCCCACCCATTGGGGAGCAAGATGCTGGGCTCTTGATTAAATGCTTATCCTGGCACTTGAGCAGATTCGAATCTCCTTTTAAGGAATCTTTGGCCTTTCCCACAGGCAAGCTGCCCACAGCATGGGGAAGAGCAGCCGGTGCTCGCCTGAGGACGTCTCCAGCTCATCTGCTCCTGTATCTCAGAGCTGATGGCTGCTTTTGCATCTGCTTACTGGAACATTTTGCTTCCTTTATAATCAGCAACACAGAATATGGAATTGGCATCATTCTTGGGCTACATAGACTGATTTCTAGTTCCTGCCAAAAATATGTTTGAAACATCACTGAACAGACATTGTCTAAAAGTCTTGCTATCCATTTTTATTTTCCCAGTTTCATGTTGCTTCAAGTTAAAAATCATGAGAAAGCAGCAAACTGATTATTTTAGCTCCCCAAAATAAATTACTTTACTGAGTCATAAGTTAATGCAGTATCCTTGCATTCCATCTAGAGCCAGTATAAGAATGTTCCCCCAGTCTTCTGCCAAACCACACAGAAAGATGGAGTCTCAAATGAAAGTCTACGCAATATGCTTCTTCTGGATTGGCAACAACACAAAAGTGAGACATACACTCCCTTGGGCAGGCAGTGGGGAAACAAGATACTTTCATATATTGCTGGCAGAGTACAAATTGGAGGCAAAGTGGCAATTTCCAGCAAAACTATGAATGCATATCCACCTTTTGACCAGACACTTATGCTTCTGGGAGTCTGCCCTCCAACTCTGTTTGCACATGTGCAAAATGATATTGTGCATGAGATGATTTCTTGTGGCATTTTAAACAATGGTGAAAGATTGGAAAGAAGCCAAATATTCCCTTTTTTTTTTTTCTTTGAGACAGGGTCTTTCTCTGTTGCCCAGGCTGGAGCTGGAGTGCCATGGCAGGAGTCACAGCTCACTGCAGCCTCGAACTCACTGACTCAAGCAATCTTCTCACCTTAGCCTCCCAAGTAGCTGGGACTACAGGTGCGCACCAACACATCTGGCTAATTAAAAAAAAAAATTTTTAAATATCTTTTAATTACAGTGTCTTGCCATGTTGCCCAGTCTGGTCTCAAACTCCTAACCTCAAATAATCTTCTGGCTTCAGCCTTCCAAAGTGTTGGGATTGACAGATGTGAGCCCCTGGCCAGAAGCCAAATATTCTTAATAGAGGAGTAGCTAAACCTTTACAGAACTCCCCCCCTATAAAATACTATTTACCCGTGAAAAAGAATAAGGGGGTTCTCTAGCTAGGATGAGCAGAATCATGGCCCCCAAAATGTGCCTGTTCTAATCTCTGGGACTTGTGAATATGTGACCTTATGTGGCAAAAGTGATTCTGTAAAGGTGATTCAGATCCAGATCTGCCTCACTCTGAAACCCCACTCCCCCACTGTGACCCTGAGCCTGGCTAGAGATGCTGCCTGCTCCCTGTTGGACACGGTGGACCTGCCAGCATCCCCCTCACCCACCCTGCACTGAGTAGGGGGAGGAGGCTGCACAAACCACTCTGCCCTGCATTCCTGTCACTCCACCATCACCCACACACGCAGGGCCTGAGGGCTGTTGGAATGCACCTGTTCATAGGCACATGCATTTATTTAACGGCTCTGTGCAAAAGTGTAGATGAGAAGAAGGAATTTGTGCCAGGGTGTATCAGCTTCCTGCAAATGACCACAAACTCAGCAGCCTGAACAGCATATTTAATGCATTGCTGGAGGTCGGGAGTCTGTGATGCGTCTCACTGGGCTAAGACCTAGGGCCGGCTCCTCCTAGAGGCTCCAGGGCAGAATCTGTTCCTCGCCTTTCTCAGCTTCCAGGGGCTGCCCTCATTTCTAGGCCCATGGGCCCTTCCTCCCTCTTTAAAGCCAGTGACGTTGGATCAGGTCCTCACTGCCACACTTCTGGCTGCTCGCTCCCTTTTAAGGACGCTGTGAGGACTCTGGGCCTGCGGGATCACCTGGGATCTCCTCCTTAGGTTAAGGGTGGTGTTCACCAATCCAATTCCACCTGCAATCCCAGCTCGCCTCTGCATGTGATATAACGCACTCGTGGCGAATAGGGCTAGGGTAGAGGCATCTTGGTGGGATGGTGGGGTCTTCACTCTGCCTGCCACACAGGAAACAGGTGGCATTCAGGACATTCCGAGCCCCCACAGTTCCTAGAATAAGACCCAGACTCTACCCAGGGCCAAGATGGCACTGCGAGGTTACAGGCCCGATGGCCCCTCCGCCCCAACCTGTGTCCCTGGGGGACTGGAAGGAGCCGAGCTCTTCCTCACTCAGGTCTCCCTTCCGTTGTCCTCTGCTGGGGCTCTGCTGCTCCTTCTTCAGTTTCAGGCCTCGCTCCTCCCACTGCCCCTCTCAGGTGTGCTCCCCGCTGGGGCTTCTTCTCTCCTGGCCTCTGCTCCTTTGCAGTTCCCGTCGCCTGGTTTACTGCCCCTTTTCCTGGATTACGTGCTCCCTCCCAGAGGCATCAACCACACCTGCCTGTCTCTCACCCTGCTGTGCCAAGTACAGATGTCAGCCTGACCAGCATGGAACAGGCCACCAGACCAAAAATCCATGGCAACAATCACACCACGCATTTCAATGGCCCATTCGAAATTTCCCCATTGTAATCAGGCCATCTTGGCATGCGTCTGGCGGCAGAGGCCAGGGGGGTTTGCAGCTGACACTCTCCACATATCAAGCTGAAGTGCCCGTGTCTCCGCGCAGGCTCTGTCGTCCGCCCGTCACACCGTGGCTTATCTTTTCGTGTGTCTTCTGGGTTGAGTTCATCAATGCAGAGGCCAAGACTGGTCTGGTCTCCATGGAGTATCTAACCCTGTGCCTGGACATAGCAGGGATTCAACAAGGCACGTTTGTGGAATGGATGAATGAGCGGATGAATGAACAGCAGGAGTGAGCTGATTTACAAAGAGTGGAAGAGAGGGGCCAGGGGAGCTTCCTTTCTCTGAACTCACGGACATGCATGAAATTGCCCAGACCATCCACAGCCAGAAGTTGAAACTGCGACCTCTTCCCGTGAGATCTGCGTTTCCTGGGGCCTCTGGCCATCCTGGCCTCCCGTTCACGCACGCTGTAGGAGAGGCAGCCAGGCAGAGCCAGCCCGAGCCCGGTTGCCTGGGCTTGTTCCCAGGCCCGAGGAGCCAGCTTCCCACACTGTGCTCCAGGATCCCATCAGCTGCCGCAGCATCAAAGCCAGGTCCAGCCCCTGCAGCTAAAGTTGCTGGAGGCAGACACACATTCCTGGGTGTTTTGGCAGTAAGACTTCCCAGCAGAGGGCAGGGAAGGAATCTGGGAGGTGCCGCCATTCTTATGAGGACACATTCTGAACCAAACTACACAGAAGCTGTCCCCCAGGCTGAGGCCCAGCCCTGGTTGGATGGCAGGGGCTGTGGGCACTGTCAGGGTCAGAAGGGGGCGCTCTGTGATGGGCTATGGAGCCACACTGCCCCCTGCCGTTAGTTCTGAGTGACGCTGTTCATTCTTCCCATCCAAATATTCTCCCAAATGTCCCCAGCCCTAGAGAGCTCAACCTCCAATCCTTGCTTTGCTCACACTCAGCCCCTTCAGCACTTCAGGAAGGCAGGGATTTGAGCAACTGAACTCAAGGCATTTGTCAGGGGCCAGTTTTGCTAAGAAAAGAAAAGAAAAGAAAAGAAAAGAAAAGAAAAGAAAAGAAAAGAAAAGAAGAAAAGAAAGAAAAGAAAAGAGAAAAGAAAAGAAAAGAAAAGAGAAAAGAAAAGAAAAGAAAAAGAAAAGAAAATGCCTCTTTTATTGTTGCAATGCCCCAAAGGCAGAGAACAGTTCGTGTCACCCTCAGGAATACCCAAGGATACTGAGCATATGTTTAAATGGGATGAGAGGTGGGCGTCGGGAGTTCTACCGCCTGCCCCCTTTATTCCCTGAGAAGGGGCGCTGCCTTGTCTTCAGGATCTGTGTTTCTGGATGTCCACAGCAGACTGCATGACCTCCTTCTTAGGCAGATGTGGCAGGTGTGGCAGGAGGGAGAGAGCTCCCTCCTCTGGAAGCTTCAGTTCTGAGCCCAGGTGTTTGTCTTGCACTCAGGATATGCTGGTTTCCAGCAAACAGGAATCACAGAGAGACCCTTACCTTCCGGTTGATGTGAGTGGTCATGGGCGCATGTGGGTGCATCTTCCCAGCACAGAGAACCAGACCAGTCCATGCATAATATGTGTGTGGCAGAGCCCCCACTGCCATGCATAACATGTATGTGGTGGAGCCCCAGCTGCCATGCAGAACACACGGGTGGTAGAGCCGCAGCTGCCATGTGCAACTGGTGTGATGGAGCCCCAGCTGCCATGCATAACACATGGGTGGTAGAGCCGCAGCTGCCGTGTGCAACTGGTGTGATGGAGCCCCAGCTGCCATGCATAACACATGGGTGGTAGAGCCGCAGCTGCCGTGTGCAACTGGTGTGATGGAGCCCCAGCTGCTGGGCTGCACCCCACAGTCTTGAGGGACTGGCACTTGTTGCCAAAGCTGGAGAGAAGGTGCCATGCCCAGGGCCTCCATCTTGCGTGTGGCCACTGTACCTTCCGCCTTACACTGAGCCTCCCAACCCCCTTTGCACAGGACCCAGAGTGCCTCTAGATGTGATTGAAAAATTAAGGTGATATAAAACACAGTGCAATAAAACACACCGTCTTATACATTTAAGGCACAAGTGGAATCCTGAGGCGGAAGGGAAGCCCATTGAGCACCCTCGAGAGGTCGCTCCTTGGGCTTCAACACCAGCACAGGGGACTGTTCAGAAGGCGAAGCCCGGAAGGAAAGAAAGGGATGAAGCTGCCGTATCTGAGAGAATGGCATCTAAAAGGTGAGTGAGAATTGTGAGTCTTCTCTTTTTAAACAACTCTCTGGATTCGGCATGGGCTTCAGTGGTTGCCCCTTTTTGCTCGGGAATATGCTCTGTATGGGAGGTGGAGGCCATCTGCAGTGGTCAGCTGAGCCTTGGCTGCCCACAAGCCCTGCAAGGGCAGATTCCCTGGGAGAGGAGGGAAGACATTGTCTCGTAAGTCATGCTTTTGCAATACTCACTACACAAAGATAATTAGACAAATATAAACAAAAGTAAACAGGCCTCAGAGAAGTTTCTGAGATGTCCCAGCAGACATCCATCCTGGCAAAGCTAACAGGGACAGTCCAGCTCTCACAACCTGGAATTACACTTAAGACCTTTCTCCTTGAGGAGACTCACCTACAACGACTTACTTTTGTATAATTTATAATTTTTTGCATGCACCTTAATTCCCTCCTTAACTCATGAATCTCATTCTCATTTTTTCTCATTGCTCCTGGCTTACTGCCCCCACCCAGTTATCTCTCCTTTTTTACATTCTTTTCTTTTTCTTTTGTTATTTTTTTTTTTTGAGACAGAGTTTTGCTCTTGTTGCCCAGGCTGGAGTGCAATGGCGCGATCTCGGCTCACCGCAACCTCCGCCTCCCGGGTTCAAGTGATTCTTCAGCCTCAGCCTCCCAAGTAGCTGGGATTACAGGCGCACACCAGCACACTCAGCGAATTTTTTGTATTTTTAGTAGAGACCGGGTTTACTTTGTTGGCCAGACTGATCTCGAACTCCTGACCTCGTGATCCGCCCGCCTCGGCCTCCCAAAGTGCTGGGATTAAAGGCGTGAGCCACCGCGCCCGGCCTCCTTTTTTACTTTCTAATGACCCTTTATATTGCGCAAGACTGTTAACATCCTCCCATGAACAGTTCTCAGCACATTCCTGTAATTTGGACCTTGAAACAGGGAATTGATCCTTTTTAGAAATTAGAGGATTTAAATCACCTCAAGTCCTTGTGTTCCTTCTACCATTGACGATCGCCTCTAAGAAAGTAACAATCAAACTCCCCAAGCACCACCCAGACTTTCTCAATACACAACTGTGGTGGTTGGTCTGGACCTTCTAGCTCCTAGGGGACCGAGGACCTAGGGGACTGGACACGTAGACTTGTGCCACACTGCCCCCTGCCGGCTGAAAGTGCTACGTCTCCCCTTTCTGCTCTCACTGCCCTGCTTCCTAGCAGCTGGCGTTGGCTGGACAGGGCTGTGCACCTAAATCTCTAATAGCTCAAGAAAATGTCTTACTCCATAAAAGAAGGTTAGATTGCAATCACAAGAGGCTCTTCAACTTATTCCCAGGTCTTTAGGCCAGTGAGTGCGATTGCACAGGCTATAAGCAGAGCTTGTTCTAGCATATGAAACACCTGACAAATTGCCTCCTATCAGCAGGCATATGGGGACCTGTTACTACGCCCTCCATGCTGCACGAGGCCAGACAGGGGCCTCAACAGCCTGAAGACAGTCCTTCTCCTTCAATGGCTCGACAGCCTTCCGCCCACCAAGTGCAGCACACAGATCTGCTTCTACCAGTTGCAGGAGACTGGAAGATTAACGAGATTTGTTCCCCCACGGTGGTCAACCCAAAGCTTTTGTGGGCCATGAATGCTGTCCTGTCCTGCATGAAACTCTTATCCTGTTAGACCCTGCCCAGTGTACTGCATCTGATATGGACCGCACCTGTTTCACATGCTATATCTGAGTGGAGACAGAAGAGGAATGGGAATTTTGTTTCTTGCCTGCCCCCTCCCTTCCAGGCCATCTTAACTGGAGACACATTAACTAACTGCCTCTCTTAGAGTGCCCCATTCTAGGCCTGGTACCCAAATGTGAACATCAGGAAGAAGCCTCTTCGGGAATGTGCACCTTAAGTCCTCCAGGCCGGACATGGTGAAATCTTTCTTCTGTGTGGGGTCCTTGGAGGGTGCCAAGGTGAGTCCCCTCCTTCCTACCTTGTCGAGCCTGTTAGGAAACCTGAACCCAGGCTACAGCATTGCCCGACAAAAACATGTTGGGGCCACAGACAGCAGCCACGGAGGCAGTGCTGCACTTCCTAGGAGCCACCTTTAAAAAGAGTAAAAAGAGGCCAGGTGTGGTGTCTCCCATCTGTAATCCCAGCACTTTGGGAGGCCGAGGCCGGTGGATCATTTGAGGTCAGAAGTTTGAGATCTGCCTGGTCAACATGGTGAAATCCAGTCTTGACTAAAAATACAAAAATTAGCTGGGCATGGTGGTGTGCGCCTGTAATACCAGCTACTTGGGAGGCAGAGGTGGGAAAATCGTTGAACCTGGGAGGTGGAGGTTGTTGCAGTGAGCTGAGATTGCACCACTGCACTCCAGCCTGAGAGACAGAGTGAGACTCCATCTCAAAAAAAAAAAAAGTAAAAAGAAACGAGTAAAATTAACTTGAATGATGTATTTTATTTAAACGTATATATCCAAATACCATAATCTCAACATGTAACAATATGGAGGGGTGGGATAGGGCCGGGGGAAAGACTCTAGTTTAGAGCCGAGTGGGAGCCTCTCACATTGGGGCGGTTGCTGCAGCCTCTTTGCTGAATCCTTAAGGGAACTGCAGAGCAGACTATGCTCAAAGGTCGTCACGGCAGGGCAGGCCTCGAGGGGGCCCCACAACTGAGTCTCTGACGTCACCCCATGCAGGCTGGCAATGCTCCCCTGGGGGCGTTCCACTATTCCTTCCTTTTCTCCTGGTCTTCCTTCCTTAGCTCTTGAGTGCCACTGCCCATGTAGCCACGCTGTGCCCAAGGGGATGGCCCGCCCTCCCTGCGTCACCCCTACTGGCCCCTTGGCCCCTGTGATAAAGTCCACCATTTCCACCCTTTGGTCCCAGGCTCTGCATATTGTCCCCCTCCACGCCCCCAGCTCTTGGTGCTCCAAGAGCCAAGAGACTCCAGGCTCACCCCAGTTACGGCGCCCCAGCTGCCATGGTGGTGTCAGCGCTGTGGGTATGAACTCACTGGCTCTGGTTCTTTAAACAAAACCTATATATACATATTCCTCCTGAAATGTCCTGAAACTCCAAAAGACAGAGAAAAGCTTAATCGACCCTGTAATTCCAACATCCAGAGAAAATCTCTTGTAACAGGCTGGTGTCTTTTCAGTGTTGGCTGCACGCAGTATGCGCTGTCTTAAAGCATGAGACAAAGTGTACGGGTTTGGGTCCTGCACCCCTCACTCGACAGCACAGCGTGAACACCCGCCCCCCTGACCACCACCCCTTAGTCTCTACTGGGGCTGGGGAGCTAAGGGGCTGCTGGGGGATAGGTGAAGGAAGGGGACGCTCCAGGCTCCCCAGGGCAGTGATATTTTACACACACAAATAAGGAGTTTCAGTGCTAAAATATTGTTTTAATGTATATTGTCGTATGTAGTGCAGCCCACTTAGAGACAATGCGTGCCAAGCCTCCATGGCACACATGAGCCGCAATACATACGAACATATACATTACTTAGTGGTATATTTTGATGATCTCTGAGTATTGCCCACCCCCAATTCCCTGCATCTCCCTAGAAAGGAAGCTTCCGGGAGGAGGTCACCCCTCCCTCTCACCCCCTCCCTCTCACCGATGTGCCCACCCCTCCCTCTCACCCCCTCCCTCTCACCCCCTCCCGCTCACCCCCTCCCTCTCACCCCCTCCCTCTCACCCCCTCCCTCTCACCCCCTCCCTCTCACCCCCTCCCTCTCACTCCCTCCCTCTCACCCCGTCCCTCTCACCCCCTCCCGCTCACCCCCTCCCTCTCACCCCCTCCCTCTCACCCCCTCCCTCTCACCGATGTGCCCACCCCTCCCTCTCACCCCCTCCCTCTCACACCCTCCTGCTCACCCCCTCCCTCTCACCCCCTCCCTCTCACCCCCTCCCTCTCACCCCCTCCCTCTCACCCCCTCCCTCTCACCCCCTCCCCCTCACCCCCTCCCGCTCACCCCCTCCCTCTCACCCCCTCCCTCTCACCCCCTCCCGCTCACCCCCTCCCGCTCACCCCCTCCCGCTCACCCCCTCCCTCTCACCCCCTCCCTCTCACCCCCTCCCTCTCACCGATGTGCCCACCCCTCCCTCTCACCCCCTCCCTCTCACACCCTCCTGCTCACCCCCTCCCTCTCACCCCCTCCCTCTCACCCCCTCCCTCTCACCCCCTCCCTCTCACCCCCTCCCTCTCACCCCCTCCCTCTCACCGATGTGCCCACCCCTCCCTCTCACCCCCTCCCTCTCACCCCCTCCCTCTCACCCCCTCCCTCTCACCCCCTCCCTCTCACCCCCTCCTGCTCACCCCCTCCCTCTCACCCCCTCCCTCTCACCCCCTCCTGCTCACCCCCTCCCTCTCACCCCCTCCTGCTCACCCATGTGCCCCCACGCTGCACGCAGTGTTCGAGGTGAGCTCCCGATGATTGGGAAGCCCATGTTCCTGGACTCGGGGCCCAGCAATCAAGGGCCTGTGACCCTGAGGCTTTCCATATGGAGCACCAGCCCCGGGGATCATTTTCGGATCACAAATAGAATAAAAAAAGAGAAAGTAAGGAGAGAAGAAAACTGGGGAAAGGTAAAATAGAAATGGAAGAGAAATGACTCTTTGAGTTTAAAGGCAGCGGTGATCACAGGGGAGGAAGGAGGAAGGAGGGAAAGAGATTTTGGAGGAAGAACGAACCAAAATGCACATCACACTTACTGAACGTTCTCCCCCGGCCGGCTTGGTTCTAAGCATGTTGCATAGCAGCTCATTTAAGCTTCACAACTCTCTGAGTGGATGTCATTATTGTCTCTGTTTTCTGTGGGAGGAAAGAGAGGCACAGAGAGGTTAAGTGACTTGCCCGAGGTCACACAGCCAGTGGCGACAGAGCTGGGACTTGTACCCGGGGAGTCAACCTCTTGACCCCTAAGTTACAGACTAGAGTGGAGGATGGGACATTTGTTGAGCACTTGACCCTCCCCTTCACCCCTTGTCCCAAGGGGAGGAACAGAAGGGCTGGGCTGAAAGAGCCTGGGGCGGTGTGGGGCCAGCCTGGGGAAACCCCACAACAAGCCACCAAACTGGATGTCTTCTCAGTGTCAAGGTCATGGGGCCAAGCTTTTCTTTTTATTTTAAAGCAAACATGGACAGTTTATGGAACAGAACGACTGTACTCCACAGCCTTCAGAGATAACACGACGTCTTCGAAGACAGTTTCAACTCCGAGGAGACAACTCATGATGCAACTTGGCTTTCCTCTGTCTCAGGTGGGGCTCTGTTCCAGGAAAGATTTGCGAGATGCCAGCTAGCTAACTGTCTTCATTTTACAGCTGCAGGAGCTCTGCCTGGTGAGGTTCCGGGACTTTCCCAAATACTGATGTGAGTCATTAGTGGCAGAGCTGGGATAGAAGCCAGATTTTCTTTTTCTCAAATATTCAGCCACTCCAAGCTGTCTCCAGTGGGCTTGTCTGGGGTTAGACCAGTGGAACAAGGTGCCAAGCCCGTGACCCTGCAGCCAGCGCCACAGCCCCTGAGTGCTCACTCAGCCGTGCAGGGAAACCACAGAGGTCACATGCCCCCCATGTGTGGCCCAAGGCCCTGCCCTCTGCCCCCTAACCAGCTTGAACATGTACCCTGGAGGGCTGTCTTCTCCCATTTGACAATAGGTTTAACGGGACCAGGTGTAGAGCAGAAGTCAGACTGGGTCTTCACACATGGGATGTTCTCAAATTGGGTGTGTCTAACATGGGGGGGGGGTCATCGCAGGCTGGCAGAGCTGGTGATGTTTTTTGTGGCTGTTTTGCTTAACCAGGGTAGGATGTGTAATAACTCACCACTTGTGGCACCCTGCACTGACCAGCCAGATGGACACTGCCATGTGCTGGAGCAGGCTCCCAGGGACACCTGTGGGCCGGGACCTCCCCCTCCAGCTGCTGGATGGTGGGAAGGCCCCCATGGGGAACACTTGGAGGGTCTTGGTGAAGCAGCTATTTTATGAACAGGCCCAGTTGTATTTCAGGGATAAGCAGCCCAGCCCTGCTGTCTCCATCCTCAGCTCAGTCTTGGCCCACTGCAGCCTCCACCTCCCCGGCTCAGGTGACTCTTCCTGGGCTCAACGAGAGGCTGTCGCCATCTGTAAGGTCTTCATGCTTTGTGAACAAGGGATCCGCCTCCCGAGTAGCTGAGATTCAGCTGGGACCTCAGCCTCCCGAGTAGCTGGGACTACAGGTGTGCACCACCACACCTGGCTAATTTTTGTATTTTTTTGTAGAGACAGTGATTCACCATGTTGCACCAGGCCCAAGCAATCTCCCGCCTTGGCCTCCCAAAGTGCTTGGATGACAGACATGAGCCACAGTGCCTGGTCTCGGCTGAATCTTCTTCAGGGCCTCTCTCCAGGTTGAAGCCAGGGAGTGGGTGGTGGCCTCAGCCTTCTGAAGTTTTAAGCAAGCAGGGGCCCTCCGCAAGCTCCTTAGCGGTTGCTGGCAGGATCCAGTTCTGTGAGCCTGAGGGTCTCGGTTCCTTGCTGGCTGTTAGCCAGAGGCTGTCTGTAGTTCCTCCACATGTGGATCTAACACAGCTTGTGGCTTTACCAAAGTGAGCAAGCTGAGAAGGCCATAGAGAGAGAGAGTCGCGCGAGAAGGAAGTCAGAGGTTTTTGAAACCTAGAGTAGAGACGTTCCATTACTCTTGATGCATTCTGTCCATCAGAAGCAAGTCATCAGGTCCTGCCCCACTCATGAGGAAGGAGTCACACAAGGAAGCACATCTCGAGAGGCGATCACTGAGGGTCATCCCAGAGGCTACCCAGCCAGCCCTGAGTATTCAGGGTGGAGTTAGCTGGACACAGCGGTGATGACTGATGCCCACTGTGCACTGCTTGTTTGCCAGCCCTGTGCTCAAGGCCTTCTGTGAATTACATCTGACTCCAGGACGTGCATCCTGTTGGTCTTCCTGCTCACATCTAGTAGCACAGAGAAGGTAGGGGACTGACGAGGGCAGAGCCTGGTGCTAACCCCCATCCTCTTGATGCCGTAGGCTCAATCTGATCACTAGCCATGATTTTGGCCTTTCTCAAAGTGCAGTGGTTTGCTCTAAGTGGGCTTGCTGAAGAAGGTGGCATTGAGTGCAATTATGAAGGAAGGAGATGCTGGTGACATAACAACCTGGATGAAGGATGTTCTCACTGTGGAAATGGCAGGTGCCAAGATGTGGTTCCCTGATGCTGGGCTGTGAAGGTGGTGATATGGCCTGAGGCTAACTTCATTTGCACATTCTGGATACTGCTACCCTCTGGAGATATGCTGCTACTCTTGATATTTGTATTTGTCTGTTTTCTTGCTGCTGATAAAGACATACCCTAGACTGGGCAATTTACAAAAGAAAGAGGTTTATTGGACTTACAGTCCACATGGCTGAGGAGGCCTCACAATCATGGTGGAAGGCAAGGAGGAGCAAGTCACATCTTATGTAGATGGCAGCAGGCAAAGAGAGAGCTTGTGCAGAGAAACTCCCATTTTTAAACCCATCAGATCTCATGAGACCCATTCACTATCACCAGAACCGCACAGGAAAGACCCACTCCCATGATTCAGTCATCTTTCACCGGGCCCCTCCCACAACATGTGGGAATT
Source organism: Symphalangus syndactylus (assembly GCF_028878055.3). Lineage (NCBI taxonomy): Eukaryota > Metazoa > Chordata > Mammalia > Primates > Hylobatidae > Symphalangus > Symphalangus syndactylus. The sequence goes on from NC_072427.2 coordinate 88,773,974, forward strand.
ATGGGAGCTACAAGATGAGATTTGGGTGGGGACACAGAGCCAAACCGTATCAGTATTCTTGACAACAACCCCATTGCCACACAGCCAACGTTGACTCTTGGCCTGGGTTTACAGGTGACAAAATGCCAAACAATGACCAAGCCACCTCTCAGAGGCACTCCCATGACCATGTGCCCTGTCTGGGCTCCTCCCTGCACACAGGCATCGCAAACCACAAGCGCAAGACAAACACATTGCACAATGCCAGGAGGAAGTGCACCGTGTTAGCATCGGCGACCACCTGTGTGTCTCAGGTAAATCAGTCCTTTCCCCATCTGGGGATCTGTTCTTCTGTTAGTTACAAGTACAAGGGTCTGCCTGTCTCACACAGATGCAGATGCTTTAGAAGTCAGTTTTCTCTTTGTGTTTCTTGCTCTGGTTCAACAAGTAAGAGCAGAAAGACAGAATTTGCAGCCAGAAAGCCAAGAGGTTGACATGGCAGCGGCGGTTCTGTCGGTGGGGCTCTCCCCCAGGCTGTGCACTCGGAGAGCCTCAGGTGCAGATCTAAGCTGTGCTGGCTTGCAGCCACCGGATGGGAGAGGGTGTAGGAGTTCCCTACAGCAGCGGTGACAAAGGACCACAAACTGGGTGATTTAAAACAGTAGAAATGGATTCCCTCACAGTTCTAGAGGCCAGATGTCCAAAATCAGTTTCACTGGGCTGAAACCAGGGTGTGGGCAGGGCCGGTCCCTCTGGATGCTCTGGGGAAGGTCCTTCCCTACACCTCCCAGCTCGTGGTGGCTGCCAGGGTTCCAGGGCTTGTGGCTGCACTGCCCTCATCTCTGACTCCATGGCCACGCGGCCTCCTCTTCTGCAGTGAAGTCCTCCTCTGCCTTCCTCTTATAGGGGCTCTTGCAATGCCATTTAGGGCCCACCTGGCTAATCCGGGATAATTTTCCCACCTTAAAATCTTTAACTTAATCGCATCTACAAAGTCTTTTTTTTGCCATGTAACATCACATTCACAGTTCCAGGTATCCAGATGTGACTATCTTTTGGAAGCCATTATTCAGCCTCTGACAGATGGTAACTGCAGGACAAGGAGATGCCCTTGGCCATCTGTTAGGCTCTGGGGCACCTCTGACCTCTGTCTCTGCACTGTAGGTGCCCACTGACACCCATGGAGGGCAGGTCTAGACTGGCGAAGGTAAGACAACATGTTGGGGTTGGAGATGACCTTGGTACCCAGAGGGCACCCCTGGTGAGGGTCATCTCTTCATCTTCTCCTTCCTCCTGTCATACCCCAGGGCTGCATGGGACACCAAGACAACCACCATGCCCACCTCCAACCCAGAAAACACAAACTCCAGGAACGTCCCAGGCTGTCATCCTGGGGCAGAACCAGCATTGTGTGTCATGTTCCTGCAGCCTAGGCATGGCAACAGTGGGTCTCCACCCTGACCCTGAGTCGAGGTGTGAGTTTGAATCCTATCCCGGAGTGCATCACGGTCTGGGATCCTGTCCCTGTGGGTTCCTAGTGGGACATGAATGCGGGGCAGCTGGGGCCTGGGAAGGAGGTGCCTTAGCACACAGGACTTGGCCCAGCAGGCCAAGCTAAGACACATGCACACACACAAACATCCACACACATGCGCATGTTACCCAGCAGGCCAGGCTAACACACACGTACACAGGCACACACACGTGTCCACACACATGCACATCCACAGGGTGTCCTGCAGGACCAGCCAGTTGCCCAGGCTGTTCCCACTCCCTGATGAAGCTGCTCTTTCTCAGAATTGTTCTGCTGGTGTTGAGCCATGGAGGCTTCGTCTGGGGTCTGCAGGGGTCAGTGCCCAGAGATGCAGGGACCCCAGTCCCTGCTTGCTCCACAAGCTTGCTCTGATGAGCGGAGAGAAGTTGTTGAAGGTAGGAGGGCGAGTAACCTCACTGCTGTTGACCGAGTTGGGAGGAAGGAAGCTGGGAGACCCCTCCCATACCCCCCCTGCTGGAGTTCCCAGAAGGAGCGCCCTGAGGAGTTCACTCTTGACCACTGAACTTCACTCTCCTCTGTCCCCCCAAGACCTAGGAGACCCAAAAGGCAGGGGTCTGGGTTCCCACCCAAATCTCACCTCTAACTGTAGTAATCCCCACGTGTTGTAGGAGGGACCTGGTGGGAGGTCATTGAATCACGGAGGTGGGTTTTTCCCATGCTGTTCTTGTGATAGTGAATAAGTCTCATGAGATCTGATGGTTTTATAAAGGGCAGTTCCCCTGAACACGCACTCTTGCCTGCCACCATGTAAGATGTGCCTTTTTGCTCCTCCTTTACCTTCTACCATGATTATGAGGACTCCCCAGCCATGTTGAACTGTGAATCCATTACACTTCTTTTCTTTATCAATTACCCAGCCTTGGGTATGTCTTCATTAGAAGCGTGAGAACAGGGGTCTGGGTTCCCACCGCCTAGGCTAAGGGCATGCAGTCACAGAGTGGCTGCCCCCAAATTCCCTCTTTTGCACCCCAGTGTGAATTTCCCGAGGCTGCTGTAACAAATATAACACCACACACTGGGCAGCTGAAAACAACAGACATTTATTCCTGGTGTGGGGGCCACAAGCTCGAGATGTAAGTGTCAGCACGGTCACGCTCACTCTGAAACCGGAGGGAGGGTCCTTCCTGCTGCTTCCAGCTTCCAGTGCCCCTTGGCTTGTGGCCACACCACCCTAGCTTCTGCCTCCATCTTCAAACGGCCTCTCCCTGTGTGTTTCTGTCCAGATTTCCTTCTTCCGGTAAGGACGGCAGTCATCCTGAACCAGGGCCTGCCTTAATCCAGTCTCACTGCAGTTTACCTTGAATATATCTGTGAAGATCCTGTTTCCAATAAAGTCATATGCGCAGCGCCAGGGGTTGGAACTTGAACACATCCTTTTGGAGACACAACTCAACCCCAACAACTCGGTGGGTGAGACCTGACACCAAAGCACACACGCGGCTGACAGTGCTGGTGCGGAGCCGGCAGCTCTGTCCTTGTCCCTGTGGAAATAAGGTTATTGTGGCCGCAGCTATTAATCAAGAGCTGTTTGTTGACAGCTCCAGAGAGACAGCACGATGGAGACGCCAGGATTTCACCCAGCAGGGAGCCAGAGCCCGCCGGAGAAAAGAAGGCCAGACAGGCTGCTTCAGGGAATCCCATCTATACCCAGTGTTGGGGTCATTGGACCTAGGCAGTCAAAGTCCACACCTGCCAGACATCTTAGAATATCAGGAAAAGGATCAGAAACACCAGCCGGAAACGTCAGGGGAGCAGACGTGAGCTGTGGGGAATCTCGAGGCAAAACTTTTTTCAACAGCTGAGCTTTGCAGTGTTGGTGAGGTAGTACACCCTGCTGCCTGAATTTAAATTCTGGTTTGTTATTTTCATTATTTTTAGAGTTCCTCCTTGCTTTGATGCAGCAAATTATTCTTATTCTTATTAATTTTATTTATTTATTTATTTATTTATTTATTTATTTATTTATTTATTTTTGAGACGGAGTTTCACTCTTGTTGCCCAGGCCAGAGTGCAATGGCACGATCTCAGCTCACCGCAACCTCCGTCTCCTGGATTCAAGTGATTCTCCTGCCTCAGCCTTCCAAGTAGCTAGGATTACAGGCGCCTGCCACCATGCCTGGCTTATTTTGTATTTTTAGTAGAGACAGGGTTTCTCCATGTTGGTCAGGCTAGTCTCGAACTCCCAACCTCAGGTGATCCACCCACCTAGGCCTCCCAAAGTGCTGGGATTACAGGCGTGAGCCACCGCACCCGACTTATTTTTTATTTTACTTTAAGCTCTGGAATACATGTGCTGAATGCGCAGGTTTGTTACATAGGTATATGTGTGCCACGGTGCTTTGCTGCACCTAACATCCCGTCATCTAGGTTTTAAGCCCGCATGAGTTAGATATTTGTCCTAATGCTCTCCCTCTGCTTTACCCCCACCCCCCGACAGGCCTCAGTGTGTGATGGTCCCCTCCCTGTGTCCATGTGTTCTCATTGTTCAACTCCCACTTAAGAGTGAGAACATGCGGTGTTTGGTTTTCGATATAGCAAATTATTTGATATAGTGAAGCATTGTGCAAATGATCTCCAGGATTCACAGCAGGAGGACAATTGTGTCAGGGCCCAGAGCAGGATACCCCTAAATACAGCAGCTTGGCAGGCTGAGTATTTTAAGCTGGAGGAAACTGGAAAACCACAGAAGTAGGAAGTTCTCTCCGTGACCTCCCTTCCTTCTCTCCTGAAGACTCTCATGTGACAAGTGTCCTGCCCCGCGTCCAGAGCTCTCATGTGACAAGTGTCCTGCCCCGCATCCAGAGCTCTCATGTGACAAGTGTCCTGCCCCGCGTTCAGAGGAAAGCAATGAAGACCCAGAGACCCTGGAGATGAGTCTGAACAAACAGGACTTGCTAAGTTCCCCGTCGTTCATTAGGATTAAATCATACCTTCTTTTGGTCCAATTACACTTTTACATGACTATCCCTTCTTCATTAAATCTAAGCATAAAAATACAGTTTTCCCTGTGTTTTGGGCTCCCTATATCTGAAGGTTGATGTGTTATGTAAAACTTCAGTTAAATACCTTTGTTATGCTTTTCTCTTGTTAATCCGTCTTTTGTGATGGGGTGTCAGCCATGAACTTGGCAATGGGTGAGGAAGGTATTACTTTCTCTCCCCTATCATTGCCGCCCTTGCAATTCGTTCTGCAAAGAGGTCTCTATCACAAACAAGTCTCATATATGAAAAAGGAAGATGCCAAGTTGTACCAACAACACGGCCCCAAATTTATCAAAAGAATAAGCAAGTTTCCTTTCCCTACCCCAGCACTCAGCAGCACACGCACTACAGAAAAAGGATTTAAAGAAATCACACCAACATCTCATCCTTGGTTCTCCAGGGAGCGGTAATATGTGTAACTTCTTTTCCTTCACTTTTTATAGAGATTGTGACTTGCAGGGTGGATGAAATGCTTGCGGCTTGTCCTGCAGCACTGAGCAAAGACAACCCTTGCTCTATCTCAAACCTAGAACCATGAGCTTTGGAGCCCTTGGAGAGCAGCCCGAGTCTCTTTTGTATAAGCAAGCACTCTTTTATTTTTGCTGGTTTACTCTGGGAGGAGGGCAGCCAAATGAACTTTCCCGAGGGCATACCTTCAAGTTTCCAAGCTACTTGAGTCTCAGGGTGAGCAAAGGCTTATCTAGGATTATTTACCCAATAATAGAAATGGCCCTTTGAGAAGTCTTTCTACCACGGTGTCAGCAGTAACCCTTAGTTAAAATGTAAATGATTAACACATTCTATGGAAAAGGACATAGAAAGTCCATTAATGCTATATCATAGGACCTACAGATATTATTTGCTGTTGCTTAATATACTTACAAAGTATAAAGGCTATAAATGTCCAGGGAGACATGACAACAAACATCACATTTGCATTGCAGTTTTACAGATTAGATAGAAAGTCAATGGCATGGCTTGTATTTCAAAGAGTTTCTTAACATCTATTGTCCACTTGACCAAGGAATGTTACCGACTTCGGCAGAAAGGTTCTTTCTGAGAACCGAAAAATCTGGTGCCAGCTAGACCCCTTCCCAAAGCCACACTAGAAGTCCCCTCTCAGTCCCATGGTGACTTTGCAGAACTCGTTTTTCTGGAAGGAGGTTGCCACCTCCTCAGTCTTTGTGCTAATGATCAACCAGGTTAAGTATGGCAATGACGGGAACAGAATATTCCAAGGACATCGTTGCCCTTCTCCAGTTGCTAGGCAACACCTCCTTCACCTGAGATAGACGAAACAGGTCAGGGGAGATACCAAAAAGAAGGCTTCTTATTTCAGGTCAGCCCCACTGCCCCTTAGAAGCAGACAGGACAGGCGAGCCTCTCTGGGGGCCACCTACTCAAGTAGCATCGTTGTCCTCTCGTCTCCAGAGTCCTCGATTCGACGGAATCGACAGTGAAGCCCCTGGGTGTGGCCGGTGTGTGTTACCAAGTGCAATCCCTGGAGAGGAATTCTGCTGCCATCCACTGTCTCTCATGCAGCTGCCACCTCGTGACCGCCGGGGACTTGGTTCAGATGCCGAGTGAGGGTTTATGGGCTCCATCAATGTACTGGATGACAACTTAAAAAAATATCACTCAACCACAGGAGAGGCTCATAATCCCTAGATTCAGCGATTGCAGTTTTTGGATATTTGCAGTCAGTGAAGTGGGATGCTGCAGCCCCTCCCCAGGCCTTTGAGGTCAATGGATAGCATTGTCTGCAAGCATCTTCAGTGCGGGAGCAATGAGGGAGATGGAAGATACGGTCGGCTTTTGGGGCCACATAGGCCTGGCTTTGTATACTATTTACTGATCGTGCAATCTCGGGCATGTCAGCATTCACAGACCCTAATTCTTCTTTTGAAAAGTATGTACAGGCCAGGCATGGTGGCTCACACCTATGATCCCAGCACTTTGGGAGGCCAAGGCAGGTGGATCACCTGAGGTCAGGAGTTCGAGACCAGCCTAGCCAACATGGTGAAACCCAGTCTCTACTAAAAATACAAAAATCAGCTGGGTGTGGTAGCCTGTAATCCCAGCTAATTGGGAGGTGAGGCAGGAGAATCTCTTGAACTCAGGAGGCAGAGGTTGCAGTGAGCCGAAATCATGCCATTGCACTCCAACCTGGGCAACAAGAGCAAGACTCCATCTTAAAAAAAAAAAGAAAAAGAAAAAGTATGTACATATTTTCTCCTAGGAATCAGCCCAGCAGAAATGCTTGCACACAAATATATGAACAAGAGTGTTTTTGATGATGTTCTTTGTAATAGCAACAACAGCAAAAGGAAACAAGATGAAGATCATTAATAGAGGAATGATATTATTTTCGCATATCTGTATAGTGAAATAATACATTAGCATTAAAAAGAAAGAGGTAGAACTGTGTGTGCATGTGAGAAGAAGGGCAAGGTATTTTATAACATGGGCAAACTGATGAGGTATAAGCACATTATAAAAATCTATGTGTAGAGAAACATGTGCCTATTACACTATGTAATGTACATAGTGTACAAGATTTATACAAGTGTGAAACTCTAACCGCAGGTACCTGTGAACAGCCGTTCTCTAATACCTAATCTATGTTCCAATGGTTTTGCTTATATAAAATAAGACAGGGGGGCCAGGCGTGGTGGCTCACGTCTGTAATCCCAGCACTTTGGAAGGCTGAGACGGGCAAATCACAAGATCAGGAGATCGACACCATCCTGGCTAACACGGTGAAGCCCCATCTCTACTAAAAATACAAAAAAATTAGCCAGGCGTGGTGGCACGCACCTGTAATCCCAACTACTTGGGAGGCTGAGGCAGGAGAATCACTTGAACCCAAGAGGTAGAGGTTGCAGTGAGCCGAGATCACGCCACTGCACTCCAGCCTGGGCAACAGAGCAAGACTCCGTTTCGGAAAAAAAAAAAAGACAGGGACAGGTGCGTTGGCTCAGGCCTCTAATTCCAGCACTTTGGGAGGCTGAGCTGGGAAGATCACTTGAGCCCAGGAGTTAGAGACCAGCCTGGGCAACATGGTGAGACCCTGTCTCTACAAAAACTTAAAAAATTAGCCGGGTATGGTGGCACAAACCTGTAATCCAAACTAGGCTTGAGGCTCAGAGGAAGCAAGTGGATGGTGTATCTCCTCAGTTCTTTTTAATTTATAGCAATTCTCTCCCCATCCTTTCCTGACATTTATTTATTGAAAAAATCCTGTTATTTGTCCTAAGGGGCTTCCCGCATTCTGGACCAGCCTGTTTGTGTCTGTAAGGTGTTGTGTAAAGTTTTCCGCTATGGTCGGTATTTTCTGCAAAATGGGAGATCCACAGATGGACTGAAATGCAGGTTCAATCCTTTGGAAAAGAAGACGTCCCGGGAGGTGTTGGGTGCCTCCCTCGTGGGGATGTTCAGGTTGCCCCTGACTCAGATGTGCTGGCCTGTCCCCATCAGCTTTTCGACCCTCAGTTTAGCAGCTGATGAGAATCATGGCTTAGAGCTGCTATTCCACTGTGCATTGCAAAAAGGCGATTTTCTAACTCTTGTTCTTTCTGCATTTATAGCTGTAATTCTTCTATAAAGAATAACCTTTCTTCAATATCTATTTACTTAGCCTGAATTGGTGCTTTTTTTTTTTTTTTTTTTTTTTTTTTTTTTTTTTTTCTGAGACAGAGTCTTGCTCTGTTGCGCAGGCTGGAGTGCAGTAAAGCGATCTTGGCTCACTGCAAGCTCCGCCCCCCAGGTTCACGCCATTCTCCTGCCTCAGCCTCCCAAGTAGCTGCGACTACAGGTGCCCGCCACCACGCCTGGCTAATTTTTTTGTATTTTTTAGTAGAGACGGGGTTTCATCATGTTATCCAGGATGGTTTCAATCTCCTGACCTCGTGATCCGCCCCCCTCGGCCTCCCAAAGTGCCGGGATTACACGCGTGAGCCACTGCACCTGGCCCTGAATTGGTATTTTTATAGGAAAGGCCAAGCACATGATTTATTCTGTCTTTTTATAAATTATCTGAAAACTTTTTGTTGCCCTAGTAACCTCTAAAGATTTCCAATTATATACACACGCATATAAAATTATATATCTGCTATTGTAATGGTTAATATTGAGTGTCAACTTGATTGGATTGAAGGATGCAAAGTATTGTTTCTGGGTGTGTCTGTGAGAGTGTCACCAAAGGAGATTAGCATTTGAGTCAGTGGGATGGGAGAGGTAGACCCACACTCAATCTGGGTGGGCACCATCTCATCAGCTGCCAGTGCAGCTAGGATAAAAGCAGGCAGAGGAATGTGGAAGGACTTGACTTGCGGGGTCTTCTGCCCTCCATCTTTCTCCCGTGCTGGGTGCTTCCTGCCCTGGAACATCGGACTCCAAGTTCTTTAGCTTTTGGATAGACACTTGGACCTACACCAGTGGTTTGCCAGGGGCTCTTGGGCCTTCAGCCACACTGAATGCTGCACTGTTGGCTTCTCTACTTTTGAGGTTTTAGGACTCTGCAAAATAAGAGGGGATTCAGATGGCAGATAGGAGGCAGGACTAGCTTGCAGCTCTCACTCGGACAGACAGAGCAGTGTGTGGAGACTCACATCATAAACTTTTGTTCCAGGAACTACCGCAAGAACGTACCAGGAAAGCTGAGAGAATCCACAGACCCTTTGAAGGAACAGGATCAACGCTGCAAGCTCCATGGAACATGGAAAAGCTGTGAGTCCACTTGCTTTCTCAGTGGGGAGGCTCATGGTCTGGGGCAAGTTCTCAGCCCTGGTCACCAGCAGCGTGGAAATAGACTCATTGCTATTGGGAGTGCACGGAGGGAGTGAGACCAGCCTTTAGGACTGTGGGCTGCATGGGAGCAGGGTGAGGCCTGCGACTGCTGGCTTTCCCCCGCTTCCCTGGCGACCTATATGACTTGGCAGAGGCAGCCATAATCCCCCTGGGAATATAACTCCATTGGCCTGGGAACCACACCCCCATCCCCCACAGCAGCCACAGCAAGTCTTGCCCAAGGAGAGGTTGAGCTCAGACATGCCTATCCCTGCCTCTACCTGGTGGTCTTTCTCTATTCATCCTGGAAGATGAAGACAAAGGTCATAATCTCTTGGGAACTCTATGGCCCTGCCCACTGCCTGAGAAACCTGAATACTTAGGGATACCCAGGTGTACTTGGGCTAGTTTGTATCCTCCCTACAGGACTGCAGCTGACGCACTCTTGACAGTGCCACCTTCTGGCTGGAGGCCAACTAACACACCAACACACTAAACCAAAACACAACCAAGGACCCTCACAGAGTCCACTTCATCCCCCTGCTAACTCCATCAGGGCAGGTGTTGGTATCTACAGTTGCAAGACCTGAGGATGGATCACATCACAGGGCTCTTTGCAGACACTCCCCAGTACCAGACTGGAGCCTGGTAGCTCCGCTGTGTGGCTAGACCTAGAAGAGCAATAACAATCACTGTAGTTTGACTCTCCCCATTCCTAGGGGAAGGGGGAGAACACCTCCTCAAAGGAGCACCCCATGGGACAAAAGAATCTGAACAGCAGCCCTTGAATCCCAGATCTTCCCTCTGAGGTAGTCTACCCAAATGAGAAGGAAACAGAAAACCAATTCTAGCAATATTGTAGCAGGACAAGCCACAGACAAAACCCCTCAGACACCGAGTTAGAGAAGAAAGGGCCTTATTTGGTTAGGAGCTTTGGCAAGACTCATGTCTCCAACAACCGAGCTCCCCTAGTGAGCAATTCCTGTCCCTTTTAAGGGCTCACAACTCTAAGGGGGTCTGCGTGAGAGGGTCATGATCAATTGAGCAAGCAGCAGGTACGTGACTGGAGGCTGCATGCACCGGTAATTAGAATGGAACAGAACAGGACAGGGATTTTCACAGTGCTTTTCTATACAATGTTTGTAATCTATAGAAAACATAACCGATTAGGGCAGGGGTCGATCTTTAACTACCAGGCCCAGGGTGTGGCGCTGGGCTATCTGCTTGTGGTTTTCATTTCTGCCTTTTAGTTTTTACTTCTTCTTTGGAGGCAGAAATTGGGCATAAGACAATATGAGGGGTGGTCTCCTCCCTTAATATGACAAAACAAGTTTACTTAACACCTCCAGAAGATTATACCAGCTCACCACCAATGGATTCAAACCAAGAAGATATCTCTGAATTGCCGGAAAAAGAATTCAGAAGTTCGATTATAAGCTAATCAAGGAGGCACCAAAGAAAAGTGAAGTATAACTTAAAGAAATTTAAAACATGATACAGGACATGAGAGGAAAATTCTTCAGTGAAATAGATAGTGCAAATAAAAAACAGTCACAACTTCTGGAAATCAAGGACACACTTAGAGAAATACAAAATGCAGTGAGAAGTCTCAGCAATAGAATTGAACAAGCAGAAGAAAGAACCTTAGAGCTTGAAGACAAGGCTTTTGAATTAACCCAATTTGTCAAAGACAAAAAAGAATAAAAAAATTGAGCAAAGCCTCCAAGAAGTTTGGGACTATGTTAAATGCCCAAACCTAAGAATAACTGATGTTCCCAAGGAAGAAGAGAAATCTAAAAGTTTGGAAAACTTATTTGAGGGAATAATAGAGGAAAACTTTCCTGGCCTTGCTAGGGATCTAGATCTTCAAATACAAGAAGCTCAAATAGCACCTGGAAAATACATCGTAAAAAGTTCATCACCTAGGCCTATAGTCATCAGGTTATTTAAAGTCAAAATGAAGGGAAGAATCTTAAGAGCTGTGAGGCAAAAGCATCAGATAACTTATAATGGAAAACCTATCAGATTAACAGCAGATTTCTCAGCAGAAAACCTACAAGCTAGAAGGGATTGGGGTCCTATCTGTAGCCTCCTTAAACAAAACAATTATCAGCCAAGAATTTTGTATCCAGCAAAACTAAGCTTCACAAGTGAAGGAAAGATACAGCCTTCTCCAGCAAACAAATGCTGAGAGAATTCGCCACTAAGCCAGCACTACAAAAACTGCTAAAAGGGGCTCTAAATCTTGAAACAAATCCTCAAAGTACACCAAAATAGAACCTCCTTAAAACACAAATCTCACAGGACCTATGTAACACTAACCCAATGGAAAAAAACCAAGGTATTCAGGCAACAAATAGCATGATGAATAGAACAGTACCTCACATCTCAAAACTAACATTGAATGTAAATGCTAGTCTAAATGCTCCACTTAACAGATACGGAATGGCAGAATGGGTAAGAATTCACCAACCAAGTTTCTTCTGTCTTCAGGAGACTCACCTAACACATAAGGACTCACATAAGCTTAAGGTAAAGGGGTGGAAAAAGATATTCCATGCAAATGGACACCCAAAGTGAGCAGGAGTAGCTATTCTTATATCAGAAAAAACACATCTTAAGGCAGCAGCAGTTAAAAAAGACAAAGAGGGACATTACATAATGATGAAAGAACTAGTCCAACAGGAAAATATCACAATTCTAAATATATAGGCACCTAAAACTGGCGGTTCCAAATTTATAAAACAATTACTACTAGACCTAAGAAATGAGACAGACAGCAACACAATAATAGCAGGGAACTTCAATACTCCGCTGACAGCACTAGACAGGTCATCAGGACAGAAAGTCAACAAAGAAACAATGGACTCAAACTGTACCCTACAACAAATGGATCTATCAGATATTTAGAGAACATTCTACCACTGCAGCATATACATTCTATTCATCAGCATACGGGACATTCTCCAGATAAACCATATGGTAGGCCACAGCAGATAAACCATATTGTAGGTCCTGCCCCGCAGCAGGACCACGAGAGCAGCCAAGGCTGTCCAGGAGAGCAGTGGCTGTGTGTCCTGCTGTTCCATCAGCTGGAATGCAGCAGTGGGGCTGGCCTGAGGCTGAGTGCTGGCAGAGGGAGGCCCACAGACAGAATCGCCAGTAATTTATCTGGGGCCCCGCCGAGCAGGGTCATGGGCATTGTGCAGCCATCCTCAGGAGCCCCAGGCCCTCTCCACCTGGGCCTGGCACTCTTTCCCAAGTACAAGCTGGCACCTGAGGTGAGCCAACAGACCCAAGTGAAGGACTAATTCACCTGGAATGTCAATATTTGGGTTCAGGGTGACTGAGTTCATACAAATACCAGTTATACTTAGTGTGCATTCTTTAAAACAGGAAGCAAAATAAAACACTTCTCTGATCAAAATAGTGTTCTATGTATGTGGAAGTCCTCCCCACAACCCCAATGGTACAAGGTCATGTTATCAGAGTCAGAAAAAGTTTTCCAGTGGGATATCTCTTCCTCCTCGTTCCAACTCCATCTAATGGTCATCGTGCCACCCTGAGCTGGGAGTAGAGAAGTTTAGACCCAGAAGACAGCCTAATGTTTAGTGAAAACAAAAGAATATCAAACAAACAAACAACAGCTGGGGTCCAGAGAAGCCGAGATTCTGCCTCCATGGTGCCCAACTCATCAGCAAACCCCACAGAACTCCATGATCATGTCACATTCATGATCAGGAATGTGAGCGTAGGCTCTAGGGGCAAGCGAAAACTCCCAACAGACTCTGGTCGGGAGACCCCATTAGTGGTGGCCTTGTGCGTCCTTATCAGCAATAACAATACCAGTGACAGCCAAAAAATCCTCCTGACTTTAACCCAGGTCTATTTCTATTGAATTCCAAAGCCTCCAGTATAAACTTTTGTACAGTCTCCAAGCATTCACCTGCAGATAACACAAACCCTGACTAGCCTGTGATCATGTGATAAGGAGTCACATGGCCTCACAGGGTTGGGGCAGTGGCCCAGCCATGCCATCAGGGGACAATTGCTCTTTTCCTCTCTCTGTTTTGCCATCTGTGATGTTGGCCTTCATTCCTCACGTCGTTGCTTCACAATCGCAAAATGGCTGCTGCAGCTCCAGGCATTGCTTCTGTGCTTCAAGGAGGAAGAAAGAATGGGAGAAGGAAGGTGGTACCTGTCTCAGGGAAATAAAAGTTTTCGCAGAAGCCCCAGCAGATCCCTGTGTATGTCTTATTTGTTGGAAGTATCATGTGGCCACTACTAACTTCAAGGGAGTCTGAAACGGTGAGAATTTTTAGCTGGGCACGTCACCTGCCTGGACACAATTGGGGTTCTATTAGTTAGGACATGAGGAAATGGGTATTGCATTGGCAACTAATAATGTCCACCCCAGTGGGTGAGTGAGGACACTGGCATCTCTCTGCAGGGGTGAGATGTGAGTAAAAGTGCCCAGCATGGCGAGGGAGCTGGCACATGCCATCCAGCTGTGCTTGCTTTGTGTCTTGCAAAAATGATAGTCTTATCACGAAGCTCTCCCACTTTGCAGGGAGTGTTAATAAAACCTTGACCTCAAAGAATTGAGAATATCAAGTGAGAACATCTTTGCACAGTGAGGTGGTCCCCGTGCTGTGGGAGGAGGGTCTGCAGTCAGTCCGCTCAGTGTGCCGAGCCTGCGCGGTCCTCCCAGAGGCCCTTGCCCGTGTGTTCCAGGCCCCACCTCGCTTCCCCGCTGCCATGCCTGGCGCCTTCAGTTCAGACTCGCTGGCTGTCTAACCCTAGTCCATGGGAAAACCCAAAAATCCTCAGGAGGTGTGGGTGGAGAGAGAGAGATGGAGAGAGACAGAGAGGGAGAGAGAAAGACACACAGACAGAGAGAAAGAGAGAGAGGGAGGGAGCTTGCTTGCTTCCTTCTGGTGGCTGAGTGCTAACCCAGTCCCCCTGGCCGCGGGCCTTCACCACCCTGTTTTGTGGCTGCCCACCCTGTCTCATCCAGCCCCTGCTCTGAGGTCCCTTATAGACTCTTGGGCATCGTTTCCTGATGATTTCAAACGGCTCCCGTGAAATTCCAGGACACGAACCATCTGCATCCTTTCCCTGTGACTCCCTGGCTCCTGGTGGTCATTTGCCCCCTCGCTGTGTCTTGGGGAACAGCCGCTGTGTGTGTGGGGTGTAGGGAGGCTCCCCTTGAGAACAGAAAGCCTGGGTGACTCTTCTTAGAGCGGATGTGCTGTCATATAAAATAAGTCTAAAGAACAACGCAATGCTCACTTTTTAGAAGGGCCCTGGGTCCGGGGCAGCAGGCGGGGTGTGGAGGAAGCAGCCGCACTTTCCTGGTTCTGGGGCAGACGTCACCCAGCCTGCACATCCCTCCTGATTCATCTGGGAGGCCAGTACTTTTGGGCCTGTCTGCTCCATCCTTTCTGCACGTCGCAGGTGGCAACCATGAGCTCTGTGTCTCATCTGCACCTGGGTGAGTCACTGGGCAGGGAGAATTATTCAGAAAGGAAGGGGATTAGGTCATTCATTGTCAGCCACAAAAGGGAGGGAGGAGAACAGTTAGAAACTAAGTCCTTTTGGCTCTTGGAAGAAACCTTCTGTGATCCTGAAATTCAAGCTCTCACTCTACAAATAAACTGAGGCCTGGCTTTGGCAGGGCTGGCCTCCCTGCCTCTCCTCTGACCTGGTGGGAGGGTCCGCCCTCCCTGCGCATCTCATGTCCTCAGCCCTGGCCCAGCATCTCCCGGAGGCCACGTCTGCTCCTCCAGTGCTCTCCTGGGCAGTGCCAGTAGAAGGCCAGGCACTCCTCAGACCCTGCATTTCCACAATGGGGCTCCATATCGCCCCCCAAACCTGTGCCTCTTCCATGTTCTCACAGTAAATTAAGGCACCATGCATCCCCTTGCTGAAGCTGAGGATCTCGGTGACAGCCTCGACCCCTTTCTGTCCCTCACATCCACAGCCAAGCACCCTTCCAATCAGAAGGCTTCTTCCTGTGGACTCCCACATCCGTCCCTCTCTGCATCCCTCCTGCCCTGCCAAATCCAAGCTTGTCACCTCTTTCAATGATGCCCTTTCAATCACTTTCCCCTCGCCGGTCTTGACTTTTTTTTAGCTGTTTCTCTGCTGCAGTCGCTGAGGTCTTTACACAGTACCCTCCAGCTTATTCATTCTGCGGCACCCAAGGCTTTTAGGATGTCAAAATTCCAAATTGGGACCTTCCTACTCCTTTGCTAATGCTCATCTTCACAAGGTTTGGTATTCAGAAAACACTGGCAGATGACTAAAAGTAAATAGGAAGAAAGGAAGAAGCTCTGTATGTCTTTATACATTCTCATAAAACAGAACAAGATATTCCATAGCACACAGAAAAACTACTTAAAATCCAACTTCTCTTTCTCCCTCTCAGTACCTGGCTCGAAGACTCCCCCAAATCCCCCCTGTCCCTCCCCCAGCTGCTGGCTGTGCTGGCCTTCCTCTAAATCTCTTCATGGAGGCACCATATCATGGACCCCAAAAGTTAAACAAAGGGCAAGTCATCAGCCAAAGTCCTCAGGAAAGAGACTTGTTGGTTAATTCCTGTCTTCTTGTAGAAGTCTGAGATCTCCACCTGCACTGTGCTTCTTTGACTAGATTGGGCTTTGCTTTAGCACTAGTTCTAAAGACCCTTGAATCGAATGGCAATCCCACATTTTTATATTTTCCCTTTTAGGGCCCCACACCTTATAGATAGTAAAATGAAATGCTATTGAATACAGGAATCTCTCCTAGCTTTGTCTGACCGCACAATCACAGCTGCTAAAGCTATTCTCCTGACATCATAGAAATAGACCACCTCCTAATATGGCTGTTCACCACTTCAGAAGAGCATTTACTCTGGCAGCCAAGCCCTTTTATTGTACCTCACCCCAGATCTCAGTTCCAACCTTTGACCCCCTTTAGCTTTGCACACCATGGATTCGTGCTGCCAATGGCTGGTGAAGAAAAGCTGGGTTCATGCAGCAGGCATGGGTTTTCTGTAAGCAGAGAGGAGGGAGATTAGGGAGAGGCATGGCCTGCGACCATCTCTTACCATCAGATACATCCACTTCAAGCCCTCTCTTCCCCACTCCCCACATCTGGAAAAGACTAACTGTGCCTTGCTAAAAGCCAAAGACCTCCTCATGATCCTACACAACCCACATCTAACAGCAGAGCTGTGCATGGGTGTGTTCATATTACAAACCTTCTCTTAAAACTCTGAGCTGTGTCCCGTCTGAATAGACACAACTGTTTATCCATCCAAGTGTTTTTCTTGTTAGGAATGAACCCCATTTCTTGTTTGAGGATGTTCAGGTTACGGGCAAGAATGTTGAATGAATGGCAAGGAAAAAAAAAACTGCTGTGGTGTGAGTCCTAATTAACACTTTGGACTTTGAGTTTATTAAAGTGGGTGGTTATAGACTGTAAACTGAGGTGTAAATATTTAAAGTATGGAACATTTTAAAACTGAGGCTTGGAGAAATATATTAATGGAAAAAGAGCACATAACTCATCTTTATTCATCAGAGTTTTAAGTGATTTCCACCTCTAGTTATTTGGACTGACTAGGTAATTTGGATCAATAATCCAAATGAAAACAACTCTAAAGCTGAATAAAATGTCTTTTAAAAGTGTTTAAAGGAATTGGAGCTGTAGCAAGGTGGTAACACTGTCTGGATGAAGATCTAGGAAAAGAAAGAAATCTAGAGAAGTGCAGCTGGCATCGGGTGCTGCCTGTGTCTGGGGGTTTCTGCTTTTTCAGGAAGAGGAGGCTGGGAAGCCGAGCCACACTTTTGTCTGCCTCATGAGGCAGGAAGTCAAGTGCAGGAGTCCAAGTTCTGCCAAGATTAAGGCCTTCATAAAACCCTGAAACTGAGTTGGGAGCCCAACTCTTTTGAGTGAGGAGTAAGGAGAAACAAAAGGTAAACCTGTTCTCACATATACTTGTCTCAGCTTCAAGACACCTGAGTGGCCCTAAAAAATATCACCACTGAAATTGTATTAAGGTAATCCCAGATTGATGGTATCTCCAGGCACCTGGCTGAAATAAAAGAAAATAATCTCTGGAGAAAGCAACATCCTATCAGGTCTCAAATTGTTTCTAAGCAATCTCTTAAATACTTGTTCGGCATTTTATCAAAGATTGCCAGAAGCACAGGAGACGTGACAACCTAACTTAGAACTAGCAGAAAGAACTGGCACACAAGCACCCTAAATAAAATAATTACCAGACACAGTCTCTAAAATAATTGTGTTTATGGTGTTCAAGGATACGAAAAACAAGATTTAAAATATCAATAGAATACCAAACATATTAATCTGTGGAAATTAGAGCAGCTTTGGGGGAAAAAAAGAAACTCTAGAACTGAAAAATACAACAAAAAATTAAAAATGCAAGAGCATGTTTTACAACAGAATGGAAACAGCTGAAGAGAGAATTATTAAACTGGAAGATAGACCACAAGAAAATAGCCAGATTTAAGCAAGCAGAGACTAAAGATGAGAAAGACAAGAGAGAATATTAGACTTGAAATACATGGTGAAAGGACCAGAGTTTCAGGATAAGAGAAGAAAGAAAATGGACAGAAGCAATATTTGAGGAGATAGCAACTCAGAAAATAATTTATTTCTTCTCTTTATTTTATGGGAAGTTTAGAGTTTTTTCTGAGCTTAATTCTTAGGAAGATGAAGCACTTTTAAAGTGCTCATTAATCACTATCAAATAAGTAGAGAGTAAAGGCCTCTGTTTTTACTTAACTTAAAGTAAGGAGAACTTAAAGTAGTTCTAAACAGAGTTATTTTAAAATAGACTAATCAGTTAATATTGGAAATAGGGTTATCTTGGCCAATATTCTATTAATATCTATTTTGGTACTTTGGGAAAATAGTGGAATGGTTTCTTAACCACTTGAAAATAGGCAAACTACGATTGTTCCCTGAGAGTTAAACCTTACAATACAGAAGTAGCTGATCAGGGCAAAGATGTGCAAACCTTTCTTAATGACACAGAGTAGTGCCCAGGAAAACTTAACTTGACAACGACCTGAATGATGTCATGTCTTAATCAATTAGGTGTGTAAATGAAGGGCCAATTTTATCAGCCAAGCAAGAAGAGTAAAAGGAGGGTCACAGAGACAAAGATTGGCTGGACCTATAGAAGCTTAGTCTAGGGGCAAGGATGATAAATATTCCTATACCCTAAACAAGACTCTTCCATCAAAAGATTCCATAAATCTCATTTATCCAACTGACTCACTTGTTGTGAGCCCAGATCTACCATTGCAATTCTCTGATTATGGTTTGGATTCCTAGGCTCTCTATGAAGAAAAATGGTCTTTGGTGATTGTGTAGTTCACTATAAATTGTAAGTTAGTGTTATGGTTTATACATCAGTCTCTGTTACATTGATTAATGTGAGTCTACTACTAAAGATGCATTCATTGAAAATCCAGGGGTCTGAATCCATAGGACAGGGAGCCGAAATATAGAACAGGTTATATTTGTCGAGGTAATGCCATTCTATGATTCTCTTAGATTTGTTTTTCATTCTTTAAGTTAAAGTCCTGGCACCGTCATTGTCTATTTATATATTTTTTAAAAGTTAAAGCAATATAATCATATATTTAAGAACTGTATCTACTATTAAAAGATATCATAAAACAGCTTATCCTTCTCTCACTCCCACCCAATTCCTCAAAGATAATTAATCACTCCTCATTTCTTGTAGAATTTACCATCATAACTTTGAAGTCCTGCATACATTCTATTTATTTTTTATTGAATATGTTGATGAAAAAAATTAGAAACATGATGAGTCTCTACTCTCTTGGAAGTTTTCCTGTCTTTATTTATGATCGATTATTAAAATAGTTCAACTATTGGATTAATGTTTTTCATATGTGCTTTCTTATTTTTGATCACTTTTCTTTTATATCATGCTGTTTTGGTTTTAAGAATGTATAAATTTATGATAATTTTTTGACAATTTTCTCTATTCCCAGAATAATTTCTTTGTCCTTTACATGTTAAAATTATATTTATTTTTTTTGGTTTCACTGGTATATTATAGCCTTTCCCAGCTTTATATTTGTGGTGGACAGACTCTTCAAATGGCCTCAGTAACCCGCCCCCATCCTGGAGTTCACGACCTTATTCAATTCCTTCCTCATGAGTGTGGGAAGGATCTGTGACATGCATCTAACCAACTGACTACCACAAAGGTGGCCAGATGTCCGTGATTACAATAACGTAAAATTTAACATCAGTTTTGTTGGACTCTCTCTCTCTCTCTGCTTTGCTGGTTTTGAGGAGGCAAGTGGTCATGTTGGATAACCCAGGTGGCAGGAACTAAGGGCACCTGTAGGAGCTGAGGTGGCCTCTGGCCAACAGGAAATTGAAGCCTTCAGTCCAATAACTGCAAAGAACTGAATCTTGCCAACAAGATGAATGAGCTTGGAAGTGGATCTTTTCTCTGGTTAAAGCTCGATGCAAACTTAGCCAGCCAGACACCTGGATAAGAGCTTGACTGAGACCCAAGCGAAGGACTCCGTGAAAAATGCCTGTGCTCTATTTATTATTTAAGCATTAAAAAGCTGATAAGAAACTGTGTTTCTTTTTTTTTTTAACTGTAATTTTAGGTTCAGAGGTACATGTGCAGGTTTTTTATATAGGTAAACACATGGCACAGGGTTTATTGTACAGATTATTTAGTCACCCAGGTACAAAAGTCTAGTACTCAATAGCTATTCTTTCTAATCCTCTACCTTCTCCCACCCTCCACCCTCAGGTGGGCCCCAATGTCTGTTATTCCCCTCTCTGTGTCCCCATGTTCTCATCATTTATCTCCCACTTATAAGTGAGAATGTGCAGTGTTTGGTTTTCTGTTCCTGCATTAATTTGTTAAGGATAATGGCCTCCATCCATGTTCCTGCAAAGGATACAATCTTGTTCTTTTTTATGGCTGCATAGTATTGCCTGGTGTATATGTACTACAGTTTCTTTATCCACTCTATCATTGATGGACATTTAGGTTGATTCCATTTCTTTGCTATTGTGAATAGTGTTGCAATGGACATACATGTGCATGTATGTTTATGGTAGAATGATTTATATTCTTTTGAGTATATACCCAGTAATGGGATTGCTGGGTGAAATGGACAGAAACTTCGTTACTGAAATTTAAAAAGAGTAGCCACACAAAATATTGGCAAGGGTGTGGAGCCACTGCAGCTCTCAGGCATTGCTTATGGTACAGCCACTCTGGAAGACAGTTTCACAGTTCCTTAAAAAGTCAAACATTACAACAAAATGAGATATTATTACAAACGTATTCAAATACCCAAAATTTGAAACGCCAACACCACCAAACACTGGTGAGGAGTCTCATCAATTGCTGGTGGGATGCAAAATGCTACAACCAATTTGGAAAAAAAAATTGGAAATTTCTTGTAAAACTAAACATACTCTTACCATACAATCCAACAATCATGGTATTTACCTTGGTATTTACCCAAATGAGATAAAAATTTATGATCAGCTGGGCGTGGTGGCTCACACCTGTAATCCCAGCACTTTGGGAGGCTGAGGTGGGTGGATCACTTGAGGTCAGGAATTCAAGGCCAGCCTGACCAATATGGTGTCACCCCTTCTAAAAATACAAAAATTAGCTGTGTGTGGTGGTGGGCACCTGTAATCCCTGCTACTCTGGAGGCGGGAGAATCACTGGAACCCGGGAGGTGAAGGTTGCCGTGAGCCAAGATCATGCCATTGCACTCCAGCCTGGGCAACAAGAGAGAAACTCCGTCTCAAAAATAAAAACAAAATTATGATCACACAAAACCCTGCATGCAGACATTTATAGCAGCTTTATTCCTAATTGCTAAAACTTGAAAGCAACTAGGATGCCCTTCAGTGGTAAATGAATAAATAAACTGTGGTACATCCATACAATGAAATATTATTCACCACTAAAAAGAAATGAGCTATCAAGCCATAAAAAGACATGGAAAAAACTTAAATGCATATTACTCAGTGAAAGAAGGCAGTCTGAAAGGCTGTATACTGTATGATTCCAACTACATGACATTCTGGGAAAGGCAAAACTACAGAGACAGTAAAAATCTCAGTGGTTGCCAAGAGTTAGTGGGGAGGGAGGGATGAATCAGTGAAGCACAGAGGAGTTTTAGGGCAGTGAAATAATTCTGTATAATGGTATCAGGATGGACATGTCATGATCCATTTGTCAAAACTCATAAAATACAAATAGCAAGTGTGAACCTTAAACTACAGACTTCGGACGATTGCGACGTATAAATGTAGGCCATAGATGGTAACAATGTGTGCTCTGCCACAGAACACTGATAGTGGGGAGGCTGTGCATGTCAGGGAGGAGAGGGGGAGGGACCGTATAGGAAATCGGTGTACTTTCTGCTCAATTTTGCTGTCAACCTAAATCTGTTCCAAAAAATAAAGTCTATTAAAAAAAAGTTAAGCACACATCCTATATGATCCAGCAACCTCACTCCTGAAATTTATTTCATAAAACTAAAAACTTCTGTTCACACAAAAGCCTGAAATGAAAGTTTATTATAGCAGCTCTATTCACAATTGCTAAAAACTGGAACCAACCCAAATGTCCTCCAACAGGTGATAGATGAACAATCTGTGGTCCATCCATACCGTGAAATACTACTCAGCAATAAAAAGGAACGAACTACTGGTGCACTCAACAACTAGGTTTAATATCAGAGGATTAGTGAAAGAAGCCTGTAAAATGCTAAATGCTGCCCAATTCCCTTTATTTTTTTACTTTTATTTTTATTTTTGAGATGGAGTGTTGCTCTGTCACCAGGGCTGGAGTGCAGTGGCGCAATCTCGGATCACCGCAACCTCTGCCTCCCAGGTTCAAGCGATTCTCCTGCCTCATCCTCCCGAGTAGCTGGGATTACTGGCACACACCTTTAAATAAAATTCTCTGCCTTCTGATCAGTGGTGAAAAAAATTTAAAAAGAAATTCTCAAAAAGACAAAAAGATAGTGATGGAGAACAAATCAGTGGCTGCCAGAGTTTGGGGACAGGGAAAGATGTGACTATCAGGGGGTAGAATGAGGGAGTTTTAGAGTGATAGGAATGTTCTATATTCTGAATGGAGTGGCAGTTACATGATTCTATATAGCTGTTAATATTCACCCCCCAAATTCATTGTTGCTGTATACTAACTTTAAAATAAAAACATACTTCATATCTAGAGATCGTACCATATAAAAATAAACATACACCAACCATATGATCCAGCCATGCCACTCCTGGGTATCTATCCAAGAGAAATGAAAGCACGTGTCTGTGCAAAGTCTTTTTTTCTCTTTTTTTTTTGGACATGGAATTTTGCTCTTCTCACCCAGGCTAGAGTGCAATGGTGCAATCTCAGCTCACTGCAACCTCCGCTTCCCGGGTTCAAGTGATTCTCCTGTGTCAGCCTCCTGAATAGCTGGGATTACAGGCATGTGCCACCACACCCAGCTAATTTTTGTATTTTTAGTAGAGACGGGGTTTCATCATATTGGCCAGGCTGGTCTCGAACTCCTGACCTTGTGGTCTACCCACCTCAGCCTCCCAAAGTGCTGGGATTACAGGTGTGAACCACTGGGCCCGGCCTCATGCAAACTCTTGTAGGCAAACTACAATGTTCTTAAACAAGTGAATAAAAAAATGTGGTATCTCCATTCAGTGAAATCTACTCAGAAATGAAAAAAAAAATGAATCCCTGATGCAGGAGATGGCATGGGCAAGTCTCAAAGTCATTATGGTAAGTGAAAAGAGCCAGGCAGAAAGAGAGCACCTACTGTCTGGTTTCATTTGTGCAAGATGATAGGGAATGCAAACTCACCTGCAGTGACAGGAAGTGGATGAGGGATGAGAAGGTGTGAGCAGGCAGGGGGGCATTGCAAAGGGGCACAAGGAACTTCTGGGCGGGGGTGGATATGCTCATTATCTTGACTATAGCGAGAGTTTTACACATGAATACATTGATATATATTTCATATAACATATATATGTATATTTGTAAAAATGCTGTCTTGCCCCAGTTTTGAGGCCCTGGCCAGAGGCCAGTCAGTTCCCCTTCATAAGCAGCTGATTACACTCTCACACTCAGGGGTTGCTATATACCTGCCCTAATCACCCCAGAGCCAGGTACCAGACAACTAGGGAGAGCCCCTGTGCCTTAGGGTCTGCAGAACTGTTCAAATTAGCCAAACCACAAGGAATACCCAAAACCTAGTGTGAAACTAAATAAGTAGGAGGCCGCTGCCTGAAGCTGTTTCCGTACTTACAGTTCTTGCATAATGTATTGCAACCTAACTTACTATGTAAACAAATTGAAACCTGACTTAGGACTATAACAGCTGAGGCTCAGCCAATCATAGGCAGCCAACTCCTGACACCATGCCCACATAAGGCAAATGCCTAGCTGTAGCCAATCAGGTGATTTCCCTACTTTGCTTCCATGTTCAGCCAATAAAAGCTCAGCCTGTAGAATCTTGCTGCTCACACTGCTGGGCAGAGTTCCCTGAACCCCTTCTGGATCTGAATGCTGCCCAATTCATGAACTGTTCTTTGCTCACATAACTCTGCTAAGTTTAATTTGTCTGAAGGTTTTCTTTTAACACCATCTACCCCCACCTTGCTGGTAATACAGAAACTGCCCCCACAGCTCCAGCTTGCTGTTACCCTGTCCCCAGGAAACCCTCTATGTGGCCCTGCCTAACGGCTTTCTCTCATTTGGAAGTAGCAAAGATTGCTGCTTTCATCTATCTGAGTGTCACTGGGTTGCATCCTGCCATCAAAAGGACCTTTATATCAAAACATGCTTATGTCAAAACTTACAAAACTGTGTGCTTCTAATGTGCACAGTTTATTGTAAGCTGATAATATCTCAATAGAGACATTTTAAAAATCCTATGAGGTAAAATCAACAGAGTGAAAAGGTAACCTATGCAATGGGAGAAAATATTTGCAAATCACATATGCAATAAGTGGTTAATATAGAGAATATATAAAGAATTGCTACAACTCAGCAACAACAAAAAACCCCAAATAACCTGATTTTAAAATGAGCAAAGGACTTGAATAGACATTTCTTCAAGGAATATATACAAATGGCCAAGAAGCATACAAAAAGATACTTAATATTGCTTATCAAGTGAAATGCAAATCAAAACCACAATGAGATATTACCTCACACCCACTGGGATGGCTACTACCAAAACAATGATAATAGAAAATAATGAATGTTGGTGAGGATGTGGAGAAATTAGAACCCTTGTGCACTCTTGGGAATGTAAAATTGTCCAACTACTGTGAAAAAGAGTATGGAGTTTCCTTCAAAACTTAAAAGTAGAGTTACCATATGATCCAGCAATCCTACTTCTGGGACCCAGAAGAATTGAAATTAGGGTCTTGAAGAGATATCTGCACATCCGTGTTCATCACATCATTACTCACAATAGTAAGATGTGGAAGCAACCCAGGTGTCTATGGACTGATAAATAAATAGACAAAATGTGACATACACATGCAAGAGAATGTTAATCAGTCTTAAAAAAGGAAGGAAATCCTGTCCCATGTGACAGCACGGACAAACCTTGGGTGCATGATGCTAACTGAAATAACCCAGTCACAGGAGGACAAATACTATTAGGATTCTACTTCCATGAGGAGTCAAAAGCAGCCAAACCCACAGAAACACAAAGTAGAATATGGTGGGTGTCAGCGCTGGGAAGAGGGGGAATGAGGAGTCCATGTATAATGTAGAGTTTCAGTTTTGCAAAATGAAAAAATTCTAGAGAGCACAACGATGTGAATAAACACTATCAAACTGTGGGTCTTAAAATGATTAAGATGGTACATTTTATGTTGTGTGTTTATTACCACAATTTTTAAAAACCATGAGGTGAACAGTGTGGTTATTTTATTTTTTTGTTGTTGAGACGGAGTTTCACTCTTGTTGCCCAGGCTGGAGTGCAATGGCGTGATCTCGGCTCACGGCAACCTCCGCCTCCCGGGTTCAAGTGATTCTCCTGCCTCAGCCTCCCGAGTAGCTGGGACTACAGGCATGCGCCACCACACCTGGCTAATTTTGTATTTTTAGTAGAGACGGGGTTTCTCCATGTTGGTCAGGCTGGTCTCGAAGTCCCAACCTCAGGTGATCCACCTGCCTCGGCCTCCCAAAGTGCTGGGATTACAGTCATGAGCCACTGCGCCTGGCCTGTTGTGGTTATTTTTATCTTCACTTTGCCGATATGAAAACTGAGGCTTGGCAATACTAAGTTACTCTTCCAAGGCCATTTTTTCACATATTGACCATTTGTGTATCTTATGTGGAATATCAGCCTGTGGCCCATAGTTTCATTCGGTCATTTGTGTTTCTAAATTTTATGTTATTTCATTTTATTTTCAAGTTGCACCAGTATCTTACATATTCTGGATACAATTCTTTTGTCAGCTGTATGTATTGCACATATTTTCTCCCCAGTCTCTCTGTTGCCTGTTAATTTTCTCATTACCTTTCTTCTTCTTGCTTTTTTTTTCTTTTTTTGAGACGGAGTTTCACTCTTGTTGCCTAGGCTGGAGGGCAGTGGCACAGTCTTGGCTCACTGCAGCCTCTGCATCCCAGGTTCAAGCAATTCTCCTGCCTCAGCCTCCCAAGTAGCTGGGATTACAGGTGCCTGCTACCATACTCGGCTAATTTTTTGTATTTTTGGTAGAGATGGAGTTTCGCTATGTTGGCCAGGCTGGTCTTGAACTCCTGACCTCAGGTGATCTGCCCGCCTCAGCCTCCCAAAGTGCTGGGATTACAGGCATGAGCCACCGTACCTGGCTGCTTTCTTGTTTTGTTTTAGAGGCAGGATCTCTCTCTGTTGCCCAGGCTACAGTACAGTGGCGTGATCACAGCTCAATGCAGCCTCAAACTCCTGAGCTCAAGGGATCCTCCTGACTCAGTCTCCCAAGTAACTGAGACTACAGGAGTGCCCTGCTAATTAAAAAATTTTTTTGTAGAGACAGGATTTTGACATCTTGCCCAGGCTGGTCTCAAACTCCTGGCTTCAAGCAATCTTCCTGCCTTGGCCTCCCAAAGCACTGGGATTACAGACATGAACCACCACACCCAGCCTAATTTTCTTAATAATTTTTATTTGATAAAGTCTGGTGCTTTCTGTGTGCTGCCTAAAAAATCTTTGCCTGCCCAAACGTAGGAGTTCATAGTTTTCATTATTACATTTAAGTCAATAATTCACTTGAATTAAATTTTGTATCTGGTATAAGGGAGGGGAGGCTCATTTTTTTGGATATGGATATCTGTTTGTTTCAGCTTCATATGAGTGGCAGGGGGGTGCACCTGAGGGGCGGGTGGCCATCAAGAGTGACTGGAAGACGTCCCTGCAGTCTGGAAGCCTCGGATGCTTCCTGGGCAAAGGCTGAGCTTTTTCCTCTCCCACTCCCAGCAGCTCTGTGGGTTCCTCTTGTTTAGCTGCGTCCCCCATTTCCTTGGGCCCCTCTGCTCATTCCCCCTTGCATCCTAGGGGGCCTGAGGGTGGGGTCTGGAAAGGGGGTGGTGGCAAGCCCAAGGCTCCAGCCTGGAAGGACCCATCCTGTGGACTTTGCCAACACTGGGAAGCAGCAGCTGCGGAGTCTGTGTCTCTGCTCATTCTCTAACTCTACCTGACCGGGAGCAAGTCGGCTGCGTGCTTGGCTCAGTCCATAAAATGAAAACAGTGCTCCCTGTCTGCTTTATAGGAACATTGTGAAACAAACTTAGAATTTTAAAGCATTGTAAAATAGTCTGACACTCTAAGCTACAATTCAAATGCGTCTAATATAATATCAGCTTGCATCTCATCTGGAGACACCCAGAAAATACCAGCCACACCAAACTGCTTCCACTTTTCCCAAACGTCTCTGATCCCTCCTGTCCTGTCCCAGGTTTTTGCTCTGCTCCATACCTGGACAATCTGTGCGGCACCCTGTCCAGCCCTCGTCTGGAGGAGGTGCCAGCCTCCTGTCACTTCTCTTCCTCCGAGACTGCCCACCCTCTGCTCTCCTTCTTGTTTTTTATGTTCCTCCTGTTCCAGGCCTTTCTGGCTGTCATGAGCATTTACAACTGGCTTGTGGTCCCAGGGTGTTCAAAACCAAAGAGTTCATATCCCAAATCCAGACCAATTGAGCAAAGATTAGGTCCAAGAACAAATGTGGATGTGTGCTCTTAAAGCTTTGCTTGAGGCAATTTACAGTCACTTAGGAGGATGTGGGTGGGTGGCAGCATCTATGCGAAGCCTCACGGCCTGCTGGGCAAGGCAAAGGTGCCAGGAGGCAGAATCTGTGGTGGGGACAATGGCGAGGGCTGGAAGGACTGCACCCACCCACTGAGCTGCGAGGAAGTTGTGGGCACAGTACATGTGCAGCAGGTGTTGGGATTGGGAGAGGGCTCACACAACATCCTGCTGCCCAGTGTCTGGCACATAAACAATTGCTGAAGACACGAGTGGCCCATGCCTTTGGTACTCCGTCATGAGGAAGCGGGACCTGGGGGCAAGGCTGACGGAAGCGGACTGGCCTTGGGTGACAAAGTGCAGGTGTGTTCTTCTCCCTCCAGGAAGAGACCTCAGAGAAGGGCAGATCCCAGGCACTCACGAAGCCCCTCCAGGTCCCCAGGAGGACCTCTCATACATGCTTACATCCGTGGGTTAGGACCTCGGCCGCATGCCGCCATCTGCCCCAGCAGAGACGTTGATCCTGAAGCCAGGCTCTCTCCCTTCTAGGAGCCCCACTCTTTATGGCTCTGCTCTTCCAGATTGCTGCTCCGGGGCTTGCAAATGGGGCAGGGCTGACAGAGAAAACTTTGGACCCTGGACACAGATTGTCTGCAGGGCCCTTCCACTTCCTCCTGGCACTTTAAACCCTCAGTCGCTAGAGACCCTTCTTTCTATGTGAAAGTCTTAGCTGTCAGGACACGAGTGAGCTGACACTCACCGTCACTCAAGCATGAAAGACTGACAAGAATTGTAGTAACTCATGAGACAGCCCCAGTGAACATGGAAACTAGTCTCTAAAAGTGGCACCCAAGCCATGACTGGCAAGGCTTACAATCCTTACAAGGATAGATGGAATCTATCCATCCATCCATCCATCCATCCATCCATCCATCCATCCATCCATCCATTCTGTTTTGCTGGAGAAGCAAAGGAAACTCCCTCCCCTTTCCTGGCCGTCAGCTGCTGCCTTCCTGTGGCAGGACACAGACCATGCTTTCCCTCTGAGTGGGATGGGGTCCCCATTGCCCTATCCTCTGCAAGGCTTCCTGGTGGTGGGGGGACCTGATTGCTGTTCTCCAACTCCCCCAACCAATCCTACCCAGGTGACTGAGGAGGAAACAGGAAGTCAGCTCTTGGGCTCCTCATCTCCAGGAGCCACCTTGAAAGACTCTGTGGCCCCTTTGCCCTCTGGATTACAAATTAGGGTTCGAGGTGCCCCTAGGGAAGCCAAGTCTGGGACAATTGTCTGGATAACTCAGCTGAAGACATATCTGATTTAAGGAAATATTAAAAAATATTTAGCTTGATGGTAAACCTATCCTTTGTCAGCCGTTGGCCTTTGGACAATATATTTAATCTCCATAAGCCTCAATTTCCTCATCCCATAAAATGAGCTGGTGGTGGCGCCTCCTCTGCAGGCTAATTATGTAAACTCACTGTGATAAACTTGCAAAGCACTGAGGATGGCAAGGCCTTCACTTGGCACAGCCCACGCCTGGCTCACCTGGGCCGGAGCAGGTGGACAGAGCAGGCACTGAGACAGGCTCCTAGAGGTACCAGGCAGACATCAGCTCATCCCCCAGAGCAACTGTAGGGATGTGCGGTGCTATAAAAGCATGAACTCTGGGATGCGAGCTCATCAGAGAGGTCAGGGAAAACCTCATCAAGGAAGGAGAGCTTTGAGGCCAGAGTTGAGGGGGATTCAGCAGGATTAACCAGGCAAAGAGGGGAAAAGAGCATCCAGGTAAAAGGAACAGGTGTGCCAGGTTCCCCAGGCAGGAGGCACTGCGACGGGGGAGCTGGGTGAGCCCAGGCATGTGCTCAAGGCAGAGGGTTTATCCCATTCCAAACCACTGTTGGATTTTAACAAGAAAGAGACTTGTTCAGATGTCAACGTTCATCCATTTTCCCCCCATCACGCTGTCTTCCCTCTTTAAATCTAAAAATCAATCTGAAATTGAGATTTTCCTGTTAGATTTTTTTTTTTTTTAAGATGGAGTTTTGCTCTTGTTGGCCAGGCTGCAGTGCAATGGCGCAATCTTGGCTCACTGCAACCTCCGCTTCCCAGGTTCAAGCAATTCTCCTGCTTCAGCCTCCCAAGTAGCTGGGATTACAGGTATGTGCCACCATGTCCAGCTAATTTTGTATTTTGTAATTTTTTTTTTTGGTAGAGCTGGGTTTCTCCATAATGGTCAGGCTGGTCTCGAACTCCTGACCTCAGGTGATCCACCCATCTCAGCCTCCCAGTGTGCTGCTTTTTTTTTTTTTTTTTTTGAGATGGAGTCTGAGACTCTGTAGCCCAAGCTGAAGTGCAGTGGCACTATCTCGGCTCCCGGGCTCAAGTGATTCTTGTGCCTCAGCCTCCAGAGGAGCTGGGACTACAGGCAAGCACCATCACACCCAGCTATTTTTTTTTTTTCTTGTATTTTAGTAGAGACGGTGTTTCACCATGTTGCCTAGGGTGGTCTCAAACTCTTGAGCTCAGGCAATCCTCCCATGTTGGCCTCGCGAAGTGCTGGGATTACAGGCGTGAGCCACAGTGCCCAGCCTAGATTATCATCAATTTTATCACACTGTAACATTAGTAAATAACTTCTAAAGTTCAAGTAGACAAAGTGACTCCTTTCCAGAACATACACAATTTAAACAACACTGAATCTTGGTCATTTGCTTCATTTGTGGGCCATCCCCACGCCCAGCAGTGAATTCTGCGAGCTAATTTTAAACACAGCCTTTGATAACCATAACTGAAAAGATGCAGTGACAATTGCTTGAAGGACTACAGCAGATATCATGTGATAAATTTCAGTTTGACTTTTTTGCAGGGGGACTCACACAGTCTTGTAAAAAGAAAGCTAGCAGTGTCATGACTGACATTTGAACTAGATTGTCGGGGGTCTTTACTGCAAAGTTTTGGGGACAGGAAGAGAATACGATTTCCTATAATGGAAGAAATGAACACTTGGTGAAGATTCCACATGGGAACGTGTTCTGTGTTGATTGAGGGCAACTCTGGGGCGCTAGGAAATCCAGGTATCTTGTCAGGTGATCCATCATGTGAGATGAGGAGGGCGAGAGAACAGAGGGGCAGCCTGCAGGAAGTGTACGCGGTGCTGAATAGCCTCCAGATGTCGGTTGAGAAGAAAGCTGTAAAAAAAAAAAAAAAAAAAAAAAACAATGAAAAACAAACAAAAAAAGATTTATCCACAAGGAAACAACCAGGCATATGGGAGCCACGTTTTGCTCTAGTTTTCAGGAACAAGTGACTCACAAGCCTCGCTGGTCACCACCAGAAACTGAACCGTCTGCTAAATGCAGCGGGAATGCAGGAAGGTGTTACATGTGGGGCGAGTGCGACGCTAGGCATTTCCTGCACTGTTGGAACAATTATTGTTATTGTCATTTTGAGAGAGGGTCTCACTCTGTCGCCCAGGCTGGAGTGCAGTGGTGGGATCAAGGCTCAATGCAGCCTCGACCTCCCCTGGCTCAGGCGATTCTCCCACCTCAGCCTCCTGAGCAGCTGGGACTACTGGTGCACCACCAGGCCCAGCTAATATTTTTATGTATTTTTGTAGAGATGGGGTTTCACCATATTGCCCAGACTGGTCTTGAACTTCTGGGCTCAAGTGATCTTTCTGCCGCAGCCTCCCAAAGTGCTGGGAATACAGGCATGAGCCACCATGCCCGGCCTGAAACGATTAACGGTGTTCAGGAAGAAACTGAGACTCAGAGAGATGAAGGCAATGGGGTCACCTGTGGGTAACGACCAGACCCCTAGTTCAAACCCAATCTGGTCCATCTGACTGCAAACTCCACGTGCCTTTCTCTCTGCCTTGTTGCCTTTGAAAGGGTAACCGTGAATCATTCCCAGGTACACCCAAGCGCACATTTTTACATGTTTTCTTTATTACTTTTATTTTATGTTATTTTATTTTTTTGAGACAGAGTCTCATTCTGTTGCTCAGGCTGGGGTGCAGTGGTACCATCTCAGCTCACCAAAACCTCCACCTCCCGCATTCAAGCGATTCTCCTGCCTCAGCCTCCCAAGTAGCTGGGATTACAGGCACCTGGCACAATGCGCGGCTAATTTTTGTAATTTTAGTAGAGATTAGGTTTCACGACATTGGCCAGGCTGGTCTCAAACTCCTGAGCTCAGGGAGTCTGCCCTCTTTGGCCTCCCAAAGTGCTGGGATTATAGGCATGAGCCACTGAACCCAGCCACCTTTTACTAAACAGAGAAATCAGGATCCTCAAGCTGAAAATATGTATCAAGTCTGAAATCAAAGAGAGTTTTAGTTACTATCTACTTTTTCCTGGAAGCTCCATCAAACGTAGCAGAAAGAATATCTAGAGAGGAAGAAGAAAATTCAGCATTGTCGCCTTTCCCAAATCTTTCATTTCAGGAGACAGAGAGAGACACATGGCTCCAAACAATTCTGTGAAAAAGCCTCTGCGTCCTGCATGTTGAGCCATTTGCAGGACATCCCAATGCCTAGCGGTGAACTCTGCCAGCGAATTTTAAACACAACCCTGAGGCACTGCCGCAGACCCCCTATGGCTCTCAATCGGACTGTGGGGGCAGCGCCTGGGACTTGCTGGATTCTCTGTCCTCCGGGCTCTTTCAGGACCCGTCCCCTTCAATCTCTCCATGCCCCCTTCTCATACTCACGGCTCCCTCCGGTCTTCATAGGGTCTCCTTCCTACCTTTCCCTGTCAAACTTCTCGAAATCACATCCGCTACCTGCAGCTTCTCACCGTCCCCCTGCACTCTGCTTCTTGCCATCTGGTGTCCACCTAGAACTCAGTAGAAATTGCTGGGGAGGGAAGAGATGGGAAGGACATCTTCTTTCAAGAGCCAGTTCCTCCTCTGCCACCTGACACACCCAGGGTGCTGGACACCTGGAGGGTAAACATCTTCCAGCATGGACTCCCAGGACTCCAGGACCACAAGCTTCCTGCTGGGGCTGCCAGAGGCCCAGCTGTCCAGACCCAGGGATCTTCTTCAGGCAGGTCAAGAAGCAAAGGGGAGGATGAAGAGGAGGAGGTGGGAGGCAGGCCACCTCTGGTTGGAGCTGTGCGAAGTGGCCTAAAGGACAGACTTTTCTTCCAGCTCCCCTGAGACCCCTGTTCAGCACTGTCACCTGAAGACTTGGCTGTGCACTGCCAATGCCCCCCTGTGCTGTCTTGTTTCTCTCTGAGGTGCCCCAGCAACTCTGCAAATGACCCAGCAAGACCAACTTCCTGGCCCCAAGGCTGTTGGATGGAGCTTAGGAGAGAGGGTAGATGGAGCATCGCTCATCCAGACACCTCAGAAGGGGCAGACTGCAGCGCACAGAATGCCAAAGGGGAAGAGATGCAAAGAACTGGAAACTTCTCAGATGGGTGTTACTTGGGGGCATGGAGGGGGAATGAGTGTCCCGGCGGAAGAGAAGGCAAAAGAAGGTGCCCACCTGAAGAAGGGGCATGTGCTGCCAAAATCTGAGGGTGAGAACAACACCAGGGCCAGTGGGTGAAAACGGGAGGGCGTGGGCCTTCTTAGAGCAGTGGTTGTAGAGTTCTAGGTGGACTCCAGGCTACAGGGCACTACAGATGAGGAGGTGGTGAGAAGCTTTCAGCAGCAGATGCTATTTTGAGAAGTTTGGCCAGGAAGGAGAGGAAGGAGACAGTGTGAGACAGAGTCGGAGCAGATGGAATGGCGTGGCTCCAGGGCAGTGCCCGCCTCCTGCAGGTGTCGTATCCCAAGGCTGGTGACCCTCCGAGGCAGCTTGACCAAGCCAGCCCTTTAGGAGCTGGAGTGGTGGAGGGGCTGGAGTGAGGATGACTTCATAATTCACTCCTTAGAGAGGCCACATGAGAGGAGGAAGTACAGCTGGGCGAGGCCCTTGGGCATGCAGGTTCCAGGCCATTCACCCAGTGCTGCCCCAACCTGGACAAACTCCAGGCCAAAAGGGAACAGCAGCCACATCTCCCTGCTTGGGGATTTCCCCGGGTGACCGCAGGGCTGGGGAGCATTACACGGCCACTCAATGGCAGAACAGGTGACTCCTTCAGGACAGCTGCCTCCAGAACCTTCCAGGCCAGGATCTGCCTGCCAGCTGCCCGCCTCCGGGAGGCTGGAGGAGCTGGGCCAGGCCACATTTGTGGAGCCAGAAGCCCCGGGTGGTGCTTCTCCTATTCTGTTGAGTAGTAGTTGGCTTTGTTTTGTTTTCATTTTTTTTTTAGTTTATTTTTCTTACTTTTAAGGCAAAAGTTAAAACTGCCTACATTAAATTCTGGTTAAAATTCAACATGCCGCCTGCCACGTGTCTCTGTGTCTGGGCGGCTCAAGCCACTGCCCCCTGGGCTGTCCTACCGCAGCCTTTGCCTGCCAGTGCTCCTCCGCCCCACACCTTGCAAACCCAGGTGACGAAGGCTCATTCTGGCCCCCATAGTGGTGACCCCAAAGCTGAGTCCCTGGCCCTCCCTTCTCTGTGTTATTTTGCAGGCAGTGAAGATGCCTCATGGTCGATGGCCTGATGCTATCGTGGGTCATGTTTCTTTCTGTCCTCTGACTGTGATCTTGGCCTGAGCAGACCAACCCAATGGTGCTCTTAATCTGTGAGGGTGTGTGTGTGTGTGTGTGTGTGTCTGTATGTGTGTGTGTGTGTCTGTGTGTGTGTGTGTGAGAGAGAGAGCGCGCACCAGCCATCCATCCTCCTGCAAGTCAGGCAAGTGATCCTGCCCCAGGTGGGGAGAAAGCTGGGGTCCCCTCCATGCTGCTCTGGGGCCATAGAGGCAGGCTTCAGGCACATGTCCAATGGTGCAGGTGTGCTGGCCTTGGGAGTCGACACACGACAGGCACTCTGTGCTGACGGAGAATCCTGCAAAATGTGGCACTCCTCAAACACCCCCAAATGTGGCAGAATCTGGTAAAGCGAGGATAAAGGGGCTGGAGCAGGTCGGAGCAGAGAGGAAGGGAGCAGGAAGGCTAAGTGGAGTCTGGTTCCGCCTCGGTGCTGGGACCCAGGGAAGCACATGGCCTTTCTAAAGCCTCAGTTTCTCAGTTTCTCCCTATGTAAAATGAGAGAATCAAACAGAGGATCTCTAAAGCCCACCTACCTAGAGACTCTGCCAGCAGGACACTGCTACCTGGGCCCCTGAGCCACTGCTGACTGCCGGGGAGGCTCCCTGCCTTGAGACTGGATGAGCCCTCATGGTGACAGCTCACCGATGACCATAAAGTGTTCCAGGAAAGAAACAATAAATGAGACGTCCCTGTTTATCAGAGCCATTACTGAGCTGTGTGGTAGATTTCAGGTCAGTAGAGAAGTGACTTTTGCCCAGAGGAGGTCGGCCAGAAGGGACCCAGCGGACACACCCTGCTGTTAGAGGAAGGAGCTTCAGGGAGAAGCGCCCACGCCCATAAGGTTTAACAAAGTGTGACCCACCCCTGCAACAATTTTCCTGGGAGCTGATTTAAAATGCAGATGCCCGGGCCCTGCCTCAGACCCACTGACGCAGAGTCTGCGCAGGCAGGACCAGGGAATCTGCATTTTACACCAAGCGTGCCGGGGGTTTTTGTGCATATGAAAGTGTGGAAAACCCTGAGAGGCTGGGCAGCAGTTTGATGCTAGAAGGGAATGCTTTAATTCCTCCGAAGTTGGCCAGCTTTTATTTTAGCGATAAGGTCTCACGAAAGTCGACTCAGAGATGCCCTTGTTTAGACAGCTGGGTTAATGAGCGCCTGGCTTTCTGTGATCACATAAATAACCCTTTTCCTGTTCGCTGCCTTCTGGACTTACAGCACCACTGTCTTGTTCCCTAGGCATTCACATTGGCAACTCCCGCTCCAAGAATAATTATTTATGACAGATTTCAATTTTCGGGGCAGGGATGGTGTCTTACTCATCCTGGGCTTCAGGGCATATGTGTAACAGATGCTCCAGGTAATGCTTGTTGAAATGAACTAAGATGAAATGCTTGAATGAAGGTCACTAGGCTTTCAAGGAAGCCCCATGCAATCACCTTATCATCCAATAACCGCCCAGTGCCTTGCCCTGAGCGTGGTACCAAATCGTTGTAAAACACACATACGTATAAGATTAGTCGGATTTCCCCACCATAGTTAAGGAAGTAACCGCACCAAATGATAAACTGACTCATCCAAAGTCCCCCCAGAAAAAGCTTGGCTGAGACTAGATTTCTGAACCACCAACATCCTCCAATGAGCTGACTGTTCCAGATGTGAATAGTAGAAATAGGCCAAGAAGAAATAAAAATAAGCAATTTTCTAAATTACCAACACACTCTTGATATTGCCAATTTGTTCAGAAAACAATAATTTGCTTAATGCACTGATTCTTTACCTAAGATAGTTGTGAAAATGAGCCAATTCTGTACCTTCTAAAGAATTCAGTGCTGTTCTTTCTAAGTGGTCTCCACAACTGCTCAGTAGACTCAATGCTCCCTTCTCCTCTTCATTTCTTCTGGTGTCCTTGACCCAGAGAACTAATTCGGTGGTTCTCAAACTTGGCTGCCCCTGGAGAGATTTGAAAATTCCTGTAGGTGAGCCTCATTGCTTACAGATTAAAGTGGAACCACAGGGACCAGTTTCTAACGTGCAGCGAGATTACAATCCACTGATGTGAATAACATTAGGCCACCAAC
Source organism: Symphalangus syndactylus (assembly GCF_028878055.3). Lineage (NCBI taxonomy): Eukaryota > Metazoa > Chordata > Mammalia > Primates > Hylobatidae > Symphalangus > Symphalangus syndactylus. The sequence goes on from NC_072427.2 coordinate 88,810,273, forward strand.
CGGCCCTTCTCCCCAAAACGAATATAAGTTACTTGAAAAATGAATGGGAAAAACTCACTTGGGAGAGAACAAGACAAATGAAATTCAAATTGTTCAAAAACTCTCGCACCAAGCAATGAAACTGTCACACAGAGGATCCCGTCCCCAAATAATAGTTCATTGTTAACTGGCAGTTGACTGATTTAGGTGCTCTTGGTAACCTCTTCTGAATTCAGTTTTCTTCTTCTGGAGTAATTAGGTGAAGCAGTGATGTCAACCCTGGCTGAACTTTGGAATCACCTGGGAAGATCAAACAGCAACACCACCTGCGTCTAGGTGTGGTCTGGACATTGGAATTTTTTAATGTTCCTGGTGGTTTTAATGGGCACGCAAGCTTGACAACTACTGATTTCTAGTTTTCATCAAAAATCTGTCTGGTAAACTCTTCAGTCTGAAGTTTTTATTTTGAATTCAATCTTAATAAAAATTTGGTGGTTTACAAAATTCTAGGTTGAAAGTCATTTTCCTCTGACTTTTGAATATTTTCATTCACCACTTTCCTCTTTTTTTTTTTTTTTTAAGACACAGTCTCACTGTGTTGCCCAGGCTGGACTTGAACTCCTGGGGCTCAAGCCATCCTCCTGCCTCAGCCTCCTGAGTAGCCACCTTCCATTCTTAATGTTGAGATGTCAGCTCTTAGCCTAATCTTCCTGGCTTTGTGTAGGTTTTTTTAAATCTTTTTTGCTCTATAGCCTTTAGATTTTCTCTTTTTCCTTGATATCCTGCATTTTTAATGCACTGCATCTGACTATGAATTTATCTTTATTTATTCTCCTTGTTTCTCAATGTTATCTTTCTATTTGGAAAATCATGTCTATCTTCAATTTTGGAAAATTGTGAGGTATTATAATTTGGATATGTCCTCCACCATTTCCTGTATTCTCTACTTCTGGAACGTCTGTTAGATGTATGTTGGAGTGTCTTATATTGTTTTCCATATTACTTTTCTCTTTCATATGTTTTTACTTCTTTGTCTCTCTGTCCTGTTAGCGTTAATTCCTTGGTACAATCTGCTGTTTCTCTCTTTAACTGCATTTACTTGTTTGTCGTTGATCTCAATATTTATAGTTTTTTATTTTCAGAATCTCCAATCCCTCATTTATCTAATCCGTGTCTTCATGTTAATAGCTGCTCAAGCTGTTCACAGCACCCTATTTTTGTTTTTTCCTATGGTTGTCCCTTCTTTCGTCTCTTTGAACGTCACACACAGTTAAATAAATCCTCTGATGATTGGTCTATCATTTAGATTTCCTCAGAAGCGGTCTCCAATTTGTCGCATTTATTGTAAATTTTTTCAAGCCATGTATTTTTCCCCCAGCTTTGAAACACTCTATTGCAAGCTCCCATCACTTGGTTTGTTTAGCTCTCCTTCTTCCCTCACCTCTCTGTTGTGGCTGGTAGGCCTGCATTTAACTCCACCTCGAACTTCGTCCCCTTCCAAGGTCAGACAAGCAGTCCTTATGGAAGCAACCTGGGCTTTTACTCCTGGGAGCAAAGTCCTGCTCCTACTCTTTGTTTCCTAAAGAGGCTGACTCCAGGCTCCTGAAGCACACACCACGGGTGCCCCTTCCCACTCAGGAGCTGGGATCCTGGTGGCTCTGCCCATTTCTACATCTGTGAGTTCTGCCCGCCCCTTCTGTGTATATCCATTCCCTTCCTAACCCATAACATTTTTTATTTTTAGGATGGCTTGGTACGTAGAATATTTTCTGTATGCATGTTAAGATACTTTTGAGTGCAAGAAGCAGAAATTGCAATTCAAAGTGTCTTTAAAATAAAGCAATTGACGGTCTCATACAACTGCAAATCCAGCAGTGTCCGGTTGCTCTAAGAGGCTGCGTGCCCGGCTTGCACTTGTCCTTCCAGGTTGCTTCCGCAGCCCTCTCTATCCCAGCAAGCTGACCTTACAGACTTCCATTTGAATTCAGCAAATGGGGAGCATCAGCAGTTGATCATAGTAGAAAGCAAAGTGAGTTTGGGTATTTATTTCCCCAGCTGTCTCCCTGCAGGCACCCGCACCACCAGGCTGGTGCAGCCTCCCCCCAGAAGGCCTATCCATGAGGCTCTCGGTTTTCAGGTTCTGGGAAGGTACCTCCCAACCCCCCTTTCATAACTTGGTGGTGGAGAACAGGATGGGGACACCTCCTCCCACAGTCACTAACTTCAAGCAAGAACTTCCCTTATCCATT